>NC_141700.1:735207363-737607363 GCF_964263255.1 Lissotriton vulgaris | reverse complement strand
GCATGTCTACCTCTTCAGGGCTCTGCACAGGTTACTGACAGCAGGGTCTGTCCTCTTCTGATCTTTCTGAGGTCCAGAAAGTATTCCAGAAAATTGACTCAGAAGAGTACTGTGAATCGCACATTTACTTACACGTTCCAGCATGTGGGTGGAGGCAACCCTGGCCAATCTAACCAATATGGCAAATGTTTAATGGGGTAACCCTTCCTACATTTGCATAATTTCCTGGGTGCTGAACTGCAAACATTCCCACTATACCCTCAGTACCTAAATACAACATTGCAGAACCTTTCTTCACCCAGGCAGAGTTCCTGTGCCTAACCAGACGTGCTGCCATGAAATTATGAGACCCTCTTCTTAGGCCAATCTTATCCAGTGCTTATGGATGATCCTCTTCCACAGGTGCCAGCCTGACGAGAGGGAGAAATGAAGGGGTAGGCCCAGATATTAGCTACATCTGCCAGTGACAGGTTAGGCCTCTTTGAAATTAATCAAGTTCCGGGACACAGCCCCCACGCCATCCGGTCAAGGAAAGGATAACACCACTCCACACCCAAAGCATTTTGCTCCTATCCTGGGAGCAATTCACACCTCACCACATGGTAGCCATTCAGCTGTCAGATTACAGTTGAATATTTACTGATAGGTATCTGGAGGCTTTCGGCAGGAAAAGGGTAACTTTTGAAAAGTACTTTTTCTTGGATTCTGAATAAGTGTTAACTATTAAAAACTGTCCTTGAACTATTTTTCTAGCTGCTACCAAACCGAATTAGTGTTATTAAATATATAAATGCAACCCACTGTTTCCCTATGGAGGATACAGCCTTGCTACAGTGAAAACAGCTTTTGAGCCTTTTTCGCTATAAGGACATTAAAATGTATATGTCCTTCTTTTAACTGTGATGCACCTCAGTTTATGAGCAATATTGCCTATTTAGGGCTGACTTAGAGTAGTTTAAAATGAAGGTTTAGGCTTGTCAGTAGAGGCTATTTTGGCAGGTTGAATTTACACTTCTAAAACTGCACAATCAGGCTACAATGGTAGCCTGGGGATGGGTGTGCTGTGCCTCTGCACTGGGTGACAAAATAGGTGCTGCAACCTAATAGTGACATTTAACTTATAGGCCCGGGTACACTTTTTACCATACACTAAGAACTTATAGGTAAGTCAAATATGCCAATCAGATATATACCAATTTCACCATGTTGAAAGGGGTGTACAAGTATTTTAGTAGTGGTGAAGTGCACAGAGTAGTATGGGCAACAAATCTATTCAAGCCCAAATCCCAGGGAGGGGTCGAGGGGGAATGCCAGTCAAAGGATGGTCATTTCAGTAGCCATTACCATTATCACCTAATGAAAAGTGCAAGTGCAAACTCAATTGACCCGAACCGTGAATACAAGATTGTTAAAATTATGCTAAAATAATTCATTGGATATCAATAAAATACATTTTTAATAAAATTACTCTGCTTGGATTGAAATTAGTCGAACCATTCATAATGTGTATCAAAATACAAAAGTAAAAAAATCAGGCCTAGGTCTAGAATCTGCATTTAACATTATTGCCCTCTCTTTTTCCTTATATAGCTGGAGGCCACGAAAAATCTGCTGACACCAAATACAATGACTTGTGGGGTATTGCATTTTAATATTCTCAACATCTCGTTGTATTTCCTAATGTTCAAACTTCTGCCTAGCGGTTTTATCCATTTTCTTCTAGCCATTGCATACGCTGGGCAAAAAAATAAAACGTGTGCAATGTCTTCCTTCACTCCCAGTTGACATAAATTGCACTTGGAGTCCCCATCCTGAGCTTGGGACGTAGCCTATTTGGCTGTAAAGGCATTTATCAGGAGTATTTCATATCTAAATTTCAGACATATTGTCTTTGCTAGTTGAGGTTCGATTTCATCCAGGAATGGCTCAAAGCATGGAGTCGTTTTGAATGATAAAAATGGTGTAGTGAGCCGCCCTGATGTGCTACTTAAAGTGACTTTGTGCCAAATAAAATTCCAATAAATGTGCTTGATCTGACACTTCGATTTGTGCATCAGCAGACTAGGGTTTGTCCAGAATCTACTCAGACCTAAATCAAGGCACCGTTTTTGAATGTGGGCCAACCAGGTAAAAATGACATGGACATCCAATTCTAATAACTCACTCAAGGTTTGCCTACATGTTTCAAATTCCACAGTTGTCCAAATTCTAACCCAGTATGACAATATTCTCCAAATAGCTAGATGTCGCAGTCTTTTTATGCCCATGTCATATGTTAGAGGGATCACTGGGGTATGTTGGGGAAGGAATGCGAACATTCTCAGGATTTTATTGTTCACAACAGTTAATGGCTGGAGGATTTCACCCCCCCATAGTTCTGAGCCATACAGGTTAGCTGTTTGTGCTCTGAATATATATACTTCCAGGGTGGGGGTGATAGCCTTTGACACAGTTGCATATTGCTTCTTTATGATGGGAATAGAGTTGTGCATCAGAATGGCCGTAGATTTATTTATTAGCGGTTTCCATGAAAGTTGGAACCCCCAGTTATACAAAGTTGGGAACACACCCCAAGGTCACCCCATTCAAAGTAATTTTGTTTTTAAAACATGTATGTGTTCTCATTGTTATGTATTTAGTCTTGATGGGGTTTATCTCTAGACCTTTAAGTTTGAAGTAGTTATTAAGGCTATCAAGGTGATTTTGTAAACCCCTTGGTGTTTGAGAAGCAGGATTGTATCATCTGTGATTGTTAAGTGCAGATATGGATCCCTCCAAGCTTAGGTGAATCATGGGGAGATTTTTGTAAATGCTGAACCAAATCATTTACATACAAAGGAAACAAGGTTGGCGCCAGGACACAGCCCTGGCGCACACCCCTCCTAACTGGATTCTCATCAGTAAGCTCACCTCCTGCGCCCCACCGTACCTTGGCAAAGTTACCCTCACCTAACCTTAAAATTTGGTTCAGAATCCCCTCTGTTGGTGTAAGTCTTTCCATAAAAGAACTCTTGGGATTGAATCAAAAACTGCTTTTAAAATCAATAAAAGCTACATATAAATGGCCGACTTTTAGCTTTGTGTACTTCCAGGCCAAGGTTACAAGTCTAAAGACTTGATCAATTGTGCTTATTTTCCTTCTAAAACCAGCCCGGCATGGTGAAAGTCCATCCTTTTCCCTTATCCAATCGTTTAACTTAGTCAAAACTTGCTTGGCATAAACTTTTTACAGGATGTTTCTCAGGCTTATAGGCCTGTAGTTTGCGGCATCATCCCTGCTGCCCTTTTTTTTTTTATATTTCTTTTTATTATTAAAATAAACAAACAAACATAACAATTGCATTGGGAATATATCAGCATTATTACAATTGTGCTGGGAGCAGTGGACGTCTCGCATACAGGATACAAATACAGGATAAAAAACTTGGGATCAAGGGGAGTCCAGAGTGTCCAGATCTAGTCACCCGGCAGGTGGGGGGCACAAATATCCCCTCGGTACACATTCCACGGCCCCCATACCTTTACCCACTTTTCTGGGCAGCCCCTTGCAATATATACAGAGCGTTCCCTAAACATACACCAGTCCAGGTCTTGAATCCACTTGGAGCTCTGAGGTGGCTGTGCAGCTCCCCACAACTGAGCTATATTGCGCTTAGCGATCATACAAGCCAGTGTAACCCATTGCTTCAGGTACTGATTAAGATCTGTGGGCTCCCAAACATTTAATAAGCATCTGCGCGCCTCTAATCTGACCTCACAACCCAAGACATCTCGCAGAATATTATGAGTGGCGCGCCAATAAGCTTGCACTCCATCACAGTGCCACAGTATATGGAAGAGTAGCAACCTCTCCACAACCTCTCTTGCATTCTCCACTTGTACTCCAACCCATCCTCACCAGACTCAGACCAGTAACATATGACCTATGCAGAATCTTCAATTGTACCAATTGCAACCTCATCTGAATGGCCACAACCCTGGGGGAAGACACAGCCTCAACCCAATCCTAATCATCTAATTCTAATCCATCGGTCAACCACGCCTCTCTAATGGACTTCAATGGGTCCTCCATATGGTCGATCAGTTTACGATAAATCAATGAAATGGTCTTTTCAGGGATGTGCCCATCCAGGACACGATCTTCAAGGGGGGAGGCATCTGGGAGGGTGTCTCCCGGCAACACATGAGAGAGGAGGGCATGTCTGACCTGGAGATAGCGAAAGCGTTCATTGTCGTGAAGGTGATGGCTCTGTTGGAGTGCCTCAAAGGTCAGGATCTTCCCTTTCCCCCAAACGTCCTTTATCTGGCTAATTCCAATCAATTCCCACTTATCAAAGCCCTTGGTCGTCCACAAATTGCCCAGCTTGGCGGAGCTAAAGAGGGGGGTGGCGAGAGTTAATCTCCCATCCCAACCCAAATTTCTATTAGCCGCATGCCAAACCCTGACCGCGTGCGCTGTGGGGCCCATCAAGGCGAATCGTCCCGGCCGATTATACAAGGCTCGAAGGAAATCTCCTCCAGGGTACTGGCTACGATCCATCGCATATCCGGGGTCCCCGGGTAGGCCATAGATCACATGATTAATAGCCGCGAGTTGAGAGACCCAATAATATTTCTTCCGGTCAGGGAATCCAATACCTCCATCGTACCAGGCAAGGGTAAGTTTACTATAGGCAAATCGGGGTCTACCATCCCAAAGAAGCTGTCTCTGGAGAGCCTCTATCGCCTTGAAATATTTAGCAGGTACAGGGTCCATAGCGTTCTGGAGAACATACATGAATCGCGGGAGGGCCAGCATCTTAAAAAGCACCGCCCTTCCCAGGAGAGATAACGGCAACGCCCTCCAGCGCTCTACATCAGCACGCAGTCTAACCAAAGGCGGTAGCAGGTTTTCAACATATCGAGTCTTAGTGTCCAAGGCAATATAGATTCCCAGATATACAAAACCTTTCGTGACTATCTGAATAGGGCAGTTCTGCGGTACAACAGGTGGGTCTCCCGATAACACCAACAGCACAGACTTAGCCCAATTAATGGCAAAGCCGGAGAACTCGCCAAACACTCTGAGGTTGTCGAGAAAAACATCTAGCGAGGACCTAGGTGAAGTGAGATAAAGGAGCACATCATCAGCATAGAGAGAGATCTTATCCTCACAGTCAGGGGACCACCACAGTCCACGTATCATCCTTTCCCATCTGACCCAAGCCGCCAAGGGCTCCAGCGCCAGAGCAAACAGTAGGGGCGAGAGAGGACATCCCTGTCGCGTACCTCTACTCAATCTAAAATCACCAGACTGGCAATTATTAACAACCACGCGAGCCAATGGAGCGGTATAAAGCAAGCGCACCCATCCGATAAACTCAGGTCTGAAGCCCAGTTTCCCCAACACAGCAAATAGATAGGACCATTCAATGCGGTCAAAAGCCATGGTGGCATCAAGTGACACCAAGACGGCGGGTTGCAACAAATCACGGGCCCTGCCCAACACTCCATGCAGACGGCGAAGATTCAGTGCCGTATTGCGATGCGGCATAAAGCGTGATTGATCCGAATGAACCAGGGTGGATATGACCTTAACTAACCTAATTGCTAATACTTTGGCCAAGATCTTGGGCTCCACGTTGATCAATGAGATGGGTCTATAGGAAGAAGGAGAGGCTCGGGGCTTACCCGACTTGTGAATCACTACAATATTGGCGATACGTTGATCGTAGGGGAGCATACCAGTTTCTTTACATTTAAGGAACATAGCTTTAATATGTGGGGCAATTTTATGAGCATTCAGTTTATATAGCTCGATAGGAATGCCATTAGGGCCTGTAGCCTTCCCAGAATTGATGCTCCTGATGGCACCCCCAATTTCGTCGTCAGTAATTACGGAATCCATATATTTCCGATCTTCATCGGACAACGTGGGTATAATAATATCCCTAATCATTTCAGAATGTTCAGAGCCAGTATGAGTATCCGACGAAGCGTAAACATTTTCAAAATAACGACCAAAGGAGTCTGCAATTAACTGAGGATCTATTAGGATCTCGGGACCACCATCATCAAGCTCGGGACCAATCGGGAAGCGCGGTCACCTCTCTCCAGCCACGCTATAAGTTTACCTGCCCTATCACTGTGCTCGTAAATCCTTCTCTGGACTTCGTTGTGTTGCATCACAGCCGACTCCCTAGACAGCCCATGATATTCATCCTGCTTAAGGCGTAGCTGATGCTGATTCTCCGCAGTCGCGTCGCCAGCGACCTGCTCCTCCAGACAAACTACCTCAGCCTCAACTGCGTTAATGTCAGCTAATCGTCTCTTTTTCTTGCCCGCAATGAGAGACAACGCCTCACCCCGGATAACAACCTTATAGGCCTCCCACAACGTCTGGGCAGAATCCACAGTGCCCAAATTGTGCTGAAAATAGCGCTCGGCGGCCCCAAACAATTCTTTCTTAACAACTGGATCACGAAGATGCCAAGCGTTGATAGGCGCAATTCTACCCGCCGAGGGCTGCCCCATCTCAACTCGGACCCAAACAGGGGAATGGTCAGAAATACCCCTACCCAGATGACGCGCCTCCCGCACAGTGTCGGCCATAGCGGCAGGCATCAGAATATAATCAAGCCGTGACATCGAGCCGTGGGCAGCCGAAAGATGTGTATAGCTTGCCCCATGTGAAAGGACGCATTGCTGGAGTTGCGTCACTTTTGTGACACACTCCAGCAATTTGTCACTTTTGCGCTTACAGATACGTCAGAAATACTGACGTATCTGTAACTCCTTGCGACATGATGCGTCATACATTAAATATGACTCATCAGGAATGTCGCAAGGAGTGCGCACTGAGAAGTGACGCATCGCTGCTTTCACGCAGCGATGCGTCATTTCTCATAAATGAGGCCCCAAGTCTCAATTGATAAAGCCAGCACAGTTTAACAGTTCAGACACTTAAAAGGAGCGTTAGGCTCAGATGTTTAAGCTCTGGTATATCCCCTATGAGAGGTAAAAAAAGTTTTTCTGACCTTTGCCTAGGGCCCAAAAAAAAGGGTTAGTTTGTTTCAAACAGCAAAACAACTTCCTTCGATAATGGTTCAAAAACTTAAGAGACAGTCGTAGAATCAACAAATCATTTCTGGTTGGGCAAATCAAGTCAAGTCCAGTCCAAGATACCAAAAATGGAAAATTAAATGAGAAGTTTTTACCATTAGCAGCACGCTGCATTACCAGGGCCAAGGGGGTTGCCCTGCCCTGCATCTTCCTGTCTCTAATGGGCGCAGACGGGCCCAACCATGGCCCGGTTTTGCCCACGCGGATCACACGCTGCGGGAGACTAGTAGCGTTTCTGTGCGCCTCCAGGCGCATCATGTTGGCGGCATCAGCTTCATTGGTAGTTTGGGGCTGTGGTCCCTAGTTGCAAGATGTGGCGTGTCTGGCTCCTGCGCTGTGGAAGACAGGCAGTTTTTTTGTGCACCTCCTGGCACGTCACGTTGGCAGCATCAGCCGCGTTGGTAGACGTGGCTGTGGTCCCCGGTTGCAAGATGTGGTGGCAAGATGTGGCGCTTCTAGCTTCAGCGCTGTGGGAGACCTGCAGCATTTTTGTGAGTCTCCGGGTGCAAAACGTTGGCGGCGTCAGCTGCGTTGGTAGCTGGGGGCTATGGTGCCCGGTTGCAAGATGTGGCGGCAAAATGTGGCATTTCTGGTTTCTGATTGGACTACTGTGATGGCCTCTACGCAGGGACAAATAGGATAACTCTGAAAAAACTACAGATGGTACAGCAAGTTGCAGTTCGCCTGGTGCTGAATTTACCTTGCCGATCCTCTGTGACAGCCACCCTCAAATCTCTAGACTTGTTGCCTATTCATACAAGAGTGTAATTTAAAACATCTTTCGGCCAGGTTTAATTCATATGTCACATCTCGTCTGCTTAGATCTTCGTCTGCAAATCTTCTTATTGCGCCCCCTTTCAGATGCACAACCAAAGGTGGTAAATCAGCTGCTGTCCTTGGAGCTAAAGCCTGGAACCTACTTCCTGACCATCTGACACACAAGTACTCAGAACCCGACTTCAGGAAACTGCTAAAAACCTGATTATTTACAGCCCCGGACTCCCTATGCTTTTCTCAAATCTTATCCCCAGAAAAGTTCATATTAGCTTAGAGGCTCCTTTGTTCTTTTAGTATAGCGCCTAGATGCTCCTTGGAGTGATATTGTGCTTTATAAATTATCCATAACATTACAAAACATTTCCAACATCCTGAATCTCACACATGACACCAAACCTCTTTGGTCATAAAGATCATAAACTTGCACTCCAGCAACCAAGCATAATTAGCAGAGTTTTTTATAATTTGTCCAACTGAAGAGGTTCAGCAACTTATCAAGGGTACGAGACACTATATGGGACACCTACAAAAATGCTACTACAGTGCAATACAAATATACAATACAATTCCAAGTTTGTGTGCAAGGGCAAAACATGCAAAGAAAAAAGCTTTGCACAGCGTGTGAATATGTATCTGATGCGGTCCACCTATAAACTTGCTCTTGCGTTCTAACCAATGACTCGATGTACTTGAGCCATGTCCGTCTTGCAGTCTGGAAGAGACAGAATTAAAGAAAAAGGTGCCCAAATCAACATATGATGTTGAGTGTCTCAACAATTTGAATGTATATATGTAAAGCATGTTGCTGTAAAAAAATTATACAACAAGGAACAGTGGTTCCTGTGGACCTTATTCATATAATTTGATAATGACAAATCTCAATGGCATATGCTCATGGGAACAACTTGTTAGAGGGAGAATCACAATCATAGACAACAAGAATTGCAAGGGTTTTTACTTTGTATAGCAAGGTATAACAAAAATATGCTCGGTGTCCTAAGGGAACTAGAACCTATATTTCAAGAGTGACAGTTTGTGACATACAGAAGGGTTCAGTTTGTACAAAAACGACCACAAGTACATATCTCATCAGAACTTAACAATGTAGGACACCTGAAGCAAGACCGATTCGCTGTCAGTGTGGAAAAGTGCACACCAGTAAAGTTGTGGCTCAAGACAAAGTGTAAAAGGAGATTACACTCACATAGGGCCCAGCCGGGCACCCAATATGAGAGGAAGGAGGGGCTTGACAGTCCCTATAACGTGTGAGATACAACGCTGAAATCCCAAATCATTATGGATTACCATCCGAAGTGGAGAGAAATCATCTTGTGTTTGCCGATGTCACCTGCCGCTGTAGTCAGCCAGGATCCAAAATATCCAAGTTTATTGAGTAATTGTTACAGTGAATTGCGGACTAATGACACTCCTTCCATTAAATAATGGAGCCCGACAGCCGAAGTCAGCGGAGGACGCGGGGTGAGGGAGACGATGCAGCCTTCTCCTCCGAGATCATCAAATGTCAGGATCCTTCCTTACTGCTTTTGTACAGTATTCTTTTGAAAGCACCTTGCTCTATTCAGTCGTTTTGAACCAGTAGAAGTTAATATATGACTTGAGAACAAATACTTTGAAGGGAGGCATTTGATACTTTTTTGGTACTTCCTACATGCATATCAAAGTCCTTGTCTGACTCGCGATACAGCTGCTGAAATGCTTGCCCACATGAAAGTGATTCATTTGCTTACATCCCCATTTCACAGATTATTCACATATATTGTCTAAGGTCCATTAGCATTCAAAGAAAAATAAACACATCTAATGGGTTGGGTATTTCCGCTGTTACATGCTTTACGACAATTTATCTGAATGATTCTTTTCTATATGTTGTACCACCCATTCCTAAACATATTTGTCTGGTACACTAAATAGGCCTAGGCATATAAAATAAAAGGTATTAAGTGCAAGGTCTAAGAAACTGATTAGCAATACATCATTGATATATACTGACTGCCTGCTTACTCATATCTGTTTTAGAATTTTGAAATGGCCTATAAAAATCAAAATATGCCACAATATTGCTGAAGACATTCTTATCTTATTCAGAATGAAGGAGAAAGGAAGAACAGAGAACACCTTCAAGTAGCAAAACTCATATATATGGTACTTTATACATTATGAGTGGAAATGCATTATTCATCCATGAACGTTCACTACTACCAAGCTGCTCACGTCATTTGTGACACCTTCAGCTAGTTCAAGCTTTTTAGACAACAAAACTTTGCATTTTGAGACTGGCGGTTTGCTTATACTATCATAAGTATTGGCCCAAAATCCCAGGATAGAAAATAATGTTGGCTAAAAATGCATGTGTGTCTGAAAGTGCTGCACATGACATAGAATGTTGTTATTTATTGTACATCCCCATGTGTTACACTGTACATCTTTGAGGCCCACCTGTTCTCTTCTCCCTGTGCCTCACAATACAGACAGACCTGTGCTACGGGGAGTTATATCATCCATTGTATACAGCCCAGTGCTCCTCTGACATACTGCACACAGTGCTCCTCTGAAGTCCATCAGGTAATGCTCCTTTGAGAAACACCACCCAGAGAACTCATATGTCATACCTTACAGTTGCTTGATAATGCAGCATTACATAATAATTTCTCAACCACATGAGGTATTGGAAATCTACTCTGCCCACTCCTTAGGTCCCCAGATATTTTAACCTTTACCATGTCCCCCACGAGCAGATTGATGGGTTTATATCCATGCTTGGCATCATAATATTCCTTGAACATCAGTTCAGCCTTATGAATCCTTTGCTTTACTGCCTAAGGGTCACACATCACCCTTTTAGTTTTAGGCATTCAGCCAATATTATCCTTGGAAAATTCAGTTCTGCCTCCCATTAATTCAAAAGGACTATAAGCCAGATGTACTAAGAAACAATTTTGCGATTCTCTAACTGTGAATCATTGTGGTTCACAATTAGGAAATTGCAAAACGGCATGTACGAAAGTGTGTTGAACACTTTCTGTGATTTCAAGTGGGCCGCAAATGGCCTAACTCATGAATATTAATGAGGTAGGTCGCAATTTGAGACCCATTAGAAATCAGAAAAATCACAAGGATGGTGGCCTGCTGAGGTCATGCCATGTCTGTGATTGCTTACAAATAAAGCATTGGAAAGCAGCTAGTTTTCCTTAAAGGAAACAGTATGCATTACAAAAAGAAAAAGAAAAAGTTTTATTTTTATTTTTTACGACCAGGCAGTGGACTAAGACCAGGCAGTGGACTATGGGACTACAGCTTGATCTTAAAAAGGTTTTGGACCCCTTCCCATTTGCGAATGGGATATCACCAACTTAAAGTTGATGGTTGAATTTTTTGCGACCACATTCCCTGTTGGAAAACATTCCTACATACCTATGCGACTCACTATTAGGAAGGGGCGCCCTAGCATGTGACTTGCAAACCCTATTTTGTGAGTCAGTTATAGGTTACAGCCTCACAAAATAGGGTTGATACATGCCAAAAACCATTTTACCAGTTGCAAATGGCACAATGGGTGGTTTGCAACAAGTAAAATGGTTCGTGCATCTGGCCTTATATCCTGTTGTGGAACATGGTGCAAATTTGAACACAAATAGCCAACTGTATAGCTCCTTTGATCACTCTGTTAAATCTCTCTCCTTCACCGTTCTTCAGGATGATTGAGTGAGGTGGTGCAATGTTTGATGTTGTTGCACTCTAGGAAATTAACAAACACCTCAGCAGTGAATTGAACTCCATTATTGGTGATGACTGATTTAGGTAAACCCTCATTCTGGAAAACATTGTCTAGAAATGTAATTATAGTGTTAGCATCGATGCGCTCAACAATTTCCACCTCTGGCTATTTCGTAAAATGGTCGACAGAGACTCTTCGGTACTTTTGGACTGTGCCATTCAAAATGGTGTCTCTTATGTCTATGCCTATCTTCTCCCAAGACATCTCTGGAATGCTAACCGGACACAATGGTGGTCTAAGAGTGACTTGACTTTTATTTGCATTCTCGCAAGCTATACAATCCCTGACTATACTTTCAATTCCTAGACTCATACCTGATCATCAGTAACATTCTTTATTAAGCTTCTTTGTCTTGGATATTCCTAGGTGTCCCTCGTGACATAAATCCTGTATCCTGGCTCGCAAAATATTAGGTGGAACTATTCTACTATTTCTTAGTATTTCGCTCCTTTCCATAGATAACTCTTGTCTCATGTCCCAGTACATTTCAAATCTTTCGAAACAATACTTCTTTCAGGCCACCCACTTCGGTCAAAATGGTGTCCTCATCATAAACTTTACTTCATCCATCAGGTGTGATCACATTTACCTCTTCACTTATGTTATGGTAAGGGTAACTTGCCTAAAAAAACTGCCACTTTATTCTGCAACCCAGATATATACTGCGCACTGTATTTAAAACCAAGTAACTTTACTGACAATCTTACCAGATGTGGAGATGCAGTGTACACCCCATTTGAATAAAAGCATTTCCCTTATTTTTGGCAAAGGATATTGGTTCACGATTATGTTCCTGAGTTTTCCATTCGCCTTTGGGGCAATAAATAAAGGAGAAACCCACTCCCATGCTTCCACTCTCTCAATTTTCCTTCAGAGCACAACTTCTCTATTTCACATTTGGCTTCTTCAATTAAGGCTATTGGTATATTCTTCACTTAATGCACAAGTAGATTAGCATTACTTTTCAGCATGATTCTGTGTTGGAATCATTTCAATACACCGGAGAAAACTTCTTTTTTTTTTCTGGAGTTTTATATAGCACAAACTTGACCCGAAGGCATCAGAGCACTTTACATGAGCACCAGTTGCTTTACAGATGGACATATTAATTTGGTTAGGAACGGGGAGATGAAGTGATGTGCCCAGAATCAAAGGATGTTGAGCATCCCTGCTGAGACTCGAACCCGGTTCCCAAGCTTCAAGGTTGACTGCTCTAGCCAGTTGGCCACATTCCTTCAGCACTTCTTGTTCCAATCACTCACCTGGTTGTTCAACCAATATGGAGTCTGGAGTGTTGGGTTTAAGTACAATTCCTAACTCTACCTGATCCCACCAGCCTAAAACCAAAGGACCTGGTTCTGCGACATACTGTCTACATTCAGCCATTCTGTTTTTGAAAATGAACAGCAAAACTCTCACTCCCAATATTTTAATGTTCTCACCACAAATGTTTTGGGTCATGTATTAGTAGTCTCCAAAACATCACTTAGAACTGGGACAAACTTCTCCTGCCACACTTTCATATTTACAAGAGTATAATGCGAACCCGAATCCTCTGTGACTGTTATACTCACTCCACCTCTAGTGACATCACATTTCATCTTCCTATTTTGATGACTTGCCCCTTCAGACACACCATCACCCACACTCAAAATGCACATGTTCACATCCTTGTTATCTGACTCATCATTCCCTCTCGAAGAATATTGTGTATTTTTCTTACAAACTTTTAGGAAGTGTCCAACCACTCCGCCACATGAACACCTTTGGTTCCTTGTAGGGTATCTCTTGTCATTTGCCAAATGCCATTTTTTACGACACCTATAAAACTTTCCCATACAAGTAAGTTGCTCAGGCTTGTCAGTAACCTTCCCTTCCTTCGCTTGTTTCTTAGCAAGATTTATGCTAATTTTTAGACTTGTATTTAGTGATTACGCCTCTATCTTAATACACACTAGTCTTTTCACCCCTCTTTGGCTTTAACCGCTTAGGCACATCTACCTGTGTTTTTCACTACATCCACTACCTCTTGAAGTGTAGACTCCCCCATGGTCCACAACTGGCCCTCGATATTAGCATTCGCAGCTCACGTAACAATTTGGTCATGGATTAAATCATCCCTCAGATTGGCAGATCTCACATGGGCGGTAAAATAGGAGAAACAAAAGGGAGATGTCATTTGTAATGTTACATCAAAAGGCCAGCAGGTCAGATCAGAGTCCCATGAAGGACCAATCATGCAGCAGAGATGCTCTTGTTGAGCCTTGTTGATTTGCCACTCATTCCAATACTGTCTTAAGAGTCTGCACTAACTCTATTTTATAGGTATAAAATATACCTCCTGACAGCTCTATTCTGATTATTTGTGTTTATCTAATACCCATGTCTCATACTCAGAGCTCTGACACCCTAATGGATGGCTGCCTGGAAGACTGGTTTATCCAGGATTTGGAAATACATTCAGGAGGTCCGGAATGATGAACCAAAGCTCAGAGGTCATGGAAGCTTGACACAGATGTCATGAAAAGGTGAATACGGAGGGCCTATGGGTCCAGAAGAATGACCTTTATGTCAAACTGGAGTATAGTGCTGGCTTTGGGTATTTTTGGTCTGGAGGGTCTGTAAAATTGTATCTGTCAGCATTTGAAATTTACATAACTAGAAAAGGGCTCTGAAACAGATGACAGTGCTGATTGTTACCCCATCCTAATTTCACCTGGGGTCCACAAGGTCAGTCTTCTGAGCATCTTGAGGACAGACCATTCCAGGAGAAAAATGGGAAAATTAATAAATATATTATCAAATATTTTGGGTCAGATTTACAATTACTGGTGCATCCCTGCATATCAGCAGGGATACGCCAGTAATTGTGCACCGCAGATCCGCCACCGATGGGGCAAAAACGGCACAGATGCGTGACGCATCTGTGCCGTAACGGCGGCGCATTGCTGAAGTTGCTCTCTGGGGGGCCTATTCTTCCAATGCTGTGTCAATCCTTACGCCTGCTTCAAGCAGGGGCAGGGTTTTGACGCAGCATTGGCCTAAAAGTGACTGAGTGAAATCTTGTAGATTTCACTCAGCCACTTTTAGGAGGAGTTCCTGCGCCGGAACGCCCCCCCCCCGCGCAGGAACGCCTATATGTGGCGCAGGGCTTTACAACGTGACTCATCTCCCAGATGCGTCACGCTGTAAGTACCCCGCACCATGGCGCAGGATTTGTGCCGCCGCTGCGTCACAAAAGTGACGCAACGGCGGCGTAATTGAGGCGCAAGAGGCTTGCAAATCTGCCCCTTTGTTTTGAAAAGGTATTGCACTCACCTGTTGTTTTGAATAACCCCTCTGTGTTCATGGAGGACAATGTGATGTCCAAAAATGCATTACTTAATCCAGGTGGAGATTGTAACTAAATGACTGAACAAAAGATTAATTTTTCATGTCTCCTGAATTATTTTCCAAAGAGGAACTTCTGGTTCTGTGAACGGAAGCTAAAATCACGGAAAGGCAGTCCTGAAGGTAGCTTAAAGTTTATTAACAAAAATATGCCAAAGGCCCATGCTACACACCCATCAGGCACAGACACACGTGTGAACATGGTAGGATAGGATCACATCACCTCATTGCACCATAGAGCTTTTTCCTTGGTCTAACCCATGTCATTTTAAAATGTAGAATTAAATAATGCGCACACTTGAAAAGAAAATCAGCCTGGGTCATAGGAAATTATGACATATTCCTGTCTACCTATTGGCAAGCTTTTTAGCTGCTTAGAGAGGGATATCTTAGTATGATGCAAATATTAAGCTGTGTTTTTTCAGAAAAGTAATAGTCACAGTTATGTTGAAGCACCAATACAATCCTAATATTATTGTAACCAAATATCGAAAACAAAAACGTCCACCTAAAATGATCGACTAATGTTATTATTCCATTTCAGGACCAGGAAAAGCTGAAAATAGGGCAGCAAAGAGTTCAAGAGTGCATTCTAGTTTTCACGGTCAGCATAACAAGATGTCTCAACTTTCCCTGTATTTTTAGTAAAGCAAATTCAGAATGGTCATTCTAAACATGGAAAGAGACAACGTTTTGTTATGCAAACTCCATCCCGTCTCTTTTCAAAGTCCTAAAACAAGGCAAAATGGTTTGTATTATTCTCTGAAGGGGAGGTGACCTTACCTCTGACCTTAGGACAATCGGCCTCTGCATGTTTTGACCTCACTAGACTGAGCTCAAACCCAGACCCAGCACCAGGCGGTTTATATATGCTGTTTCCACGTCATGTTTCATTATCCCGCCTTCCCCCTGGAGGGAAGGCTGCCGGAAACAGGCAAATCACAGGCCAATTACTCAAGTGATCTCAAATGAGCCTCCGATGAGCACTGGTAACATTGTATCACTCTTTTGGTTTTACAATGTGAATTAAACGCAAAATGGCTAATTTCTTTCTTCTCAGGCACCACAGTCGTGTGACTGGAGTGGAAGGCTCCGTCACACCTTCTCTTGATAACATACTCACATCGAATGTACTCAAAGATGTTCGAAGTTCCAAGCAAAAATATAAAAAACAATCGTATGATTATTTGTTGCAATCTGTCGCCCCCTTCAGCACATTTGAGGTGGCGTCATAAAGCAACTGCACTCTTTGGTCTTACTGTAGCACCAGCCCTGTGTGTCCATAGTTGCTAAATGCCCCAATGCCATTTATGATAACATCAGTATTTCAGCAAACTGTCTTTTTCACTCTTGCATTATGGAGCCTACATGTACTGGTGGGAAAGAAATGCCCTTGCAATGCATACAGGTGTGCTACCATTGCTTGAGTGGCCAGCTGCTTGCACATCTGTAGTTCTTGCTTTTCTTTTGATCTTGTCATCAAGCTAACATAGCTTGTTAGCAGAGACCCAGGCATGTTAGACAACAAGAGGTCCAACACCTGTCCTTTGAGCAGGAGGGCACAACAATAATTGCCTCATACAGACAGTGAACTACTGTTCTTGTCCTAAATTTAGAACACATGGTGGTGCTGCCAGCATACTGTGTTTTGTGATTTATGTTGGGATCAGACCTTTTTATCTGTGTCACTGGGATTGTTCCCCACTGAAAACTCTCATATAAAGTTTCACTTTTATGTGGAACCCAGAATGTTACGCTGAAATCCTGTGTGTCTGTCGAGTGCGTGTGTGTGTGCTATGTGCATGGTGCAAGAGTAGTAACACGACTCTATCTGTGTGTGAGTATGAGTAGTGCAGCCTTTGGAATCCATTTTGGGTCCCCTAATTTGAAACGACGCAAGATGGGAATGAGGGCAGCTTCCCCAGGCAGGGGAAGTGTATGCCCTGTGTTCGTATGGCTGGAGGATGGAGATCCGGACAGTGAAGTCAGGAGGATTGAGACTGGGCCATCTTTAGGAACTCGTTGAAGACTGTTAGCAAGGGGCTGCTGATCAGTTCTTCCTGGCCATGCCATTTTGTTGATAGCAGAGGTGAAGGGTGGGTATTGATGTTTCTGTTGTGCGAGTTGAGAACGTTTCTAGGTCAGGCCTGGCCTTTTGTCTGCTTCTGATCACAGCTTCAGAAAAGCAGATGACATTCAGATTCAGGAAACTCACACTTCATTGTACCCCCAGTGTGGGTGCTCTTACTTGGAGACAGCCTTGTTGCTATCAACATTGAGAAGCATCCTTTTACTCAAAGGTTGTAACTGGAGCATACCCCAAGAACCCAAACAGATTTTAAGAGTTGAGACAGTTGGTCCACATCCCTTGACTAGAAGATGCGTATAAAAGTGTATTCCGAACTATCCCTAGCATCTTTAAGCCTGCCTGTCTACCGAGGAGGGAAAGTTGTCTGCTTAGCCCTACCTTGCAAGTTGAGAGCCATATTTCAGCATAGGTGGGATTTGTAAACAATTCCTTCACCACCGGTGGGAAGACACACTTAACGTCCAAGACAGCTGAGGACTAGCATATGAGATTAGACGAGTGGTTTTGGAGGTGGCAGTAATAGAATGACAGCTATATGGGAAGCAATAGGCCCAAACAAATACACATATGTTTTAGCAAATAGTATATATGTGGCAGGTCAGCATGAGGACAGAGGCAGATATATTTTGTCGCTTGTGGGCTTCAAGAAATATCTCCACCCACTATTGTACATCATAGATGACCAAAGCTACTCTAGCAATTCTTTACTGATATCACTAATCGCTGCCTCTCCGCCACCAATAAACAAAACCAATACCCTCTTTTGGAAAACGTAACTCTTGTTTCTTGGCATCAAAGTACCACCAAATGTGCAGCCATTCAAAGCTGCTCAAACTTTTTGGTGAGTTCTTCAAATCGCACATCCTACAAATCACAGCTGACACAGACGGGTTAAACGCAAATATAGACTATCTTTTTTAGTCCCCTACTATCCTCTCCTTTGTTCTCAAGTCCCCTGGGGTCTCCTTAGTGGTAGTGGGAGTCATTGTGACGCTAAACTCAACAGTGCCAATTTTATCTATCTTGTTCTGGAAAAACTTGAAAGCTTGCTGCCTCAGAAGTCCAGGGCTTGCTGCAAGCTTCTAAGCCTTAAATAATAATTGGAAGCAATAGTTGTGATAGAGCGGATATTTCATGTACATTTTAAAGACGAGCAAACACTGGACATGACGCTTTCTGAGCGAAAATAAACACACGTGTGTCAAATACACTTTATAGAAAAGATGATGAAAACAAATAGTTGCAGTTACTACAGCATAAAAGCTTGCAGAAAAGTTGTAGTTTAGATGATATTATACGTGTAACGAACATAGGTTGCAATTTACTAAAAAAAATAATCTTATTTCATTAATGTGTGTTAGAAATGTGTACATGATGAAGTTCTCACATTATTACATTCACTTCTAAACATTTTATATAGTATTTAAAATAGAAGAGTAAATGATAAGATGTATGAAATAATGCAATTAATTTGATTCTGATAGTGAATTTTATACATTTTAAACTTTCTATGTGATAACATGTGCATCAAAGATGACGAGAAAAAGAGATGCTATACTTGTGTACTAAAAGATGCATTTATGAAACTTTCAGAAAAAGTTCTTCATTGATGCTTAAATAATAATTGCTTGAAACGAAAAATGTAAGGATCACTTTTTTTTTTTTTTTAAGTTTGAAGTTTATTGAAATAAGAACAGACAAAGGCAGAAAATGAAGAAACAATCAGAAGTTATGAAAAACAAAAAATCTCTCTTACAAAATGATGAAAACTTATTAAAGCTATCTCATACATAAAAATAGGATACGCAATAAATGTCAGGAACATAAAGGAATGAGGGATCATCTTGAATAAGAAAAGCATATAAATAATATGATAAAACATTAGATGCAATGAAGAAACAGTATAAGCAAATAAGAAAATGCAATCATGGTGGTTTACGAACTTCAACATTACGTAATGGGGAGGTGGGAGGAGGTCTGGCAATCTTAGATAAATATTCGGTAAGGGGGAGCCATAAAAGGTCACGTTTAATTGCTAAGGAAATGGGGGAAACAAAATTAGTGTCAAGTCGGTGATTAAAACAAACTGCGTTCCACCAAGCAGTAAAGGAAACATCTTTAGCCTGTTTCCAATGTGATGTAATATGGTGAAAAGCAATGGCTATTAAGAGGTCAAGTAATTTATGTTTGTGGTGTGACCCGGTGAAAGCAGGAGAAAGAGAACCTAGGAAAATGTGAATGACGGAAAAAGAAAAAGTAAAGTTGAAAATCTTTTGCAAGTGGGACCAAACCAAGTGCCAAAAACGTAAAATATGAGGACATTCAAATAGCATGTGTTTCAAATCAGCTAAGGGGCATGGACAGGACCAACAAGTGGAGGGAGTGTCTGGGGAGAATGATGACAGAGTTGATGGAGTGAAAAGTGTACGGTTATAAATAAAGAATAACGTTTGTGTAGTGTTAGCAGCTCTGGATGTACTATGAACCTTGGACCAGATTTTATCCCATAAAGTGAAGGACCAAATTTGAGATAAATCTTTTTCCCAAGCCAACTCAACCTTAGATTTAGTACGATCGGTAGAAGACTGCAGAGATTTATAGATAAATGAAGCAGAAAGGGATTGATCGAGGGTATTAGAGATCGAAAGATGTGTGACAGGGATAGAGTTGGTAATCGGGAGCAAAGCAAGGTATTGGGTAAGGGATGGAATCAGTGATAAATATTGCTTATGGGAAGAGGAAGGCAGCGAAAATTGTGTTTGAAGGTCTTGAAAAGGAAGAGGTTGAGTATTTGAAAGAAGTTGGGAGATCCACTTTAAACCAAGAGAATGCCAGGTTTTCCAATATAATGAGCGGTTACGGATTTTGAGGAGTTTATTATGCCAGATAGGTTGGGTGTGAGTAGAGGAAGCAGAGGGGTATGTGGACAATAAATAGGGACGAAGAAGAGAACAGGAGTGAGAAATGATGGGGGAACGAAGAGATGATACATTAGAGGAAAAGGAGAGAACTTCTGTGAATTCATAAGGATGAAGAAAAGAAGATTCTAACGTGAGCCATAAAGGAGGAATGTGAGGAAGATCAGAAGAAAGCCATCGCATGGCTTGTTTTAAGGAAAAAGCATTGTGATATGATTTAAAGTTAGGGAATTTGACTCCACCGAGGGATTTATCCTTTTTCAAAGAAGAGAGTGCTATTCGAGATTTTTTACCCTTCCACAAAAATTTTACTAGAAGAGAGTCAATCGACTTGAAATAATGATCCGGAATACGAATGGGAATCATGGAAATAGTATAGAGGACTAAAGGTGCTAACATCATTTTGATGGAGTCCAAACGACCCCACCAAGAAAGGAAGAGAGGATTCCAACGATTAATTGAAGTAGTAATTTTATTAGAGAGAGATTCGAAATTAAATTTAAGTGTGTCAGGAAGACGAGGAGCCAACCAAACACCCAGATACTTAATCTTAGATGGCTGCCAGGAAAAGCCAGAGGAGTCAAAGAGATGTTTTTGACATAAAGGATTTAAGGGTAAAATTTCGCATTTGTCAGTATTAAGACGGTAACCTGAAACAGTTGAGAAAGAGGAAACTTGATTAAGGAAGGAAGGAAGAGTTGTTTGGGGGTTTGAGCAGTAAAATAAAATATCATCTGCGTATACCGATAATTTAGCTTGTTTTTGAGAACCATAATGAAAACCAGTAATATTATCATCAAGTCGAATCTTAGTTAAAAAAGGGTTCTAAAGCTAGAATAAACAAAAGAGGGGATAGAGGGCATCCTTGACGCACCCCTCTTTGAAGGGGAAAGTAATCGGAAGTCATACCATTTGCAAAGATTGAAGCATGAGGCTAGAGTAAAGTAAAGAAATAAGGAAAATGAATTTAGGAGGGAAACCAAACCAACAAAGTGCCTGAAACATAAAATCCCAGCCTATTCTATCAAAAGCCTTTTCGGCGTCCAGAGAGATGGCAGCAAGGGGAGTAGAGAGGGAGGCGGCTTTACTCAAAATGTTAAAGAAAACACGAGAATTGTCCGACGATAAACGACCTTTAACGAATCCAGACTGCTCAGGGCCAATAAGTTCCGGTAGTAGGGGATCTAATCTAAGAGCTATAATTTTCGCGAAAATGTTATAATCAGTGTTTACCAGGGAGATAGGACGATAATTTTTACAGAGGGTATGATCTTTATCTGGTTTAGGTATTAAACATATTAATGCTTCTTGGAAAGTTCCCCGAGAAGATCCTGAAGCCGCAAAGGATTGGAATAACAAAAGTAGTTTAGGAAGAAGAAGGGAAGAGAAGTGATTGTAGAATTCAATGGTAAAACCATCGGGCCCAGGTGCTTTACCGCGACGAAGGATAGAGACTGCATGTGAGATTTCAGAAAGGGTAATATCCAAATCTAATGATTGGAAGTCAATATGAGAAGAATCCGGAGAGGGAATATCTTGAAAATAAGTAAGAAGATCAATAGGGTCAGGATTAGATTCGGGAGTGTATAAAGTTTGGTAGAACGAAACGAATTGAGCTAATATGTCCTTGTCTTTAAATAAAGAAACACCAGCTGGGCCTTGTAAGGATTCAATTTTAGTTCTTTCTTTTCGTACCTTGAGATAATTGGCAAGAAGTTTGCCCATCTTGTTCTGTCCACCGTAATAGCGGGAGTTGCATTTAAGAAGAGAATTTGAGGCTGCATTGGTGGTATATTTATTAAAGTCAAATTTGGCGGATATAAGTTCGCGAAGAGAAGATTCAGAGTTAGAGTTATAATAGGCATATTCTAGCTTCTTAATTTTATCTAAAAGTTGAGTTGATTTAGAGATAGATTGTTTTTTCTTTTGGGAAACAAAATTAATGATAAATCCCCTTGCAGCCGCTTTAAATGAATCCCATACCATGGCAAAGGAGGATTCTGGAAGATGGTTAAGTGTAAAAAATTCGGTGATAAAGGAATTAAAACTGGTGCAAAAGTTGGAATCAAGGAGTAGGGAGTTATTAAATCTCCAGCGTCCTGAGTGAGGGGAGAAGGGGATAAGGTCAATATCCACAAAAACGGGAGCGTGGTCTGAAATTAAAATGGAGCCTATATCTGAGTGAATAGCAAGTTGTGCTAGGGGTTTGCTGAGGAAGAGGTAATCAATACGGGATTGGAAGTGGTGAGTGGGGGAATAGAAAGTGTACTCTCTAAGGTCCGGATTACATAGCCTCCAAATGTCAACTAAAGCATTATTCCGTATAGAGGTGACAAATTGGGAATGCATTTTGGAGGGAACAAATTTAACTTTTGAATTTCTATCTAAAAAGGGATCAAGAACTTGATTGCAATCACCACCAAAAATAACATATTGTTCATTGAGAGTTACAAGCTTATCAGAAATAGCAGGCCAAAACAATTTATCAACACCTGTAGGAGCATAAACATTGAAAATAACTAAAGGAATTTTATCAATAAGAAGATTAATGAGAACCCAACGACCATTAACATCGCATTCTTGAGATATAACTGAAACAGTTAACTTTTTATGACATAATATAATTGTACCATTTTTCTTACCTAAAGCGGGAGAGTGAAAAACATGACCCACCCAACAACGTTTAAGTTTGGTAGCCTCCGTTTCTGTAAGGTGGGATTCTTGGAGGAGGGCTACATCGGCTTTAAGCCTAGTCAAATGTGTTAAAACTCTTTGACGTTTAATGGGGTTATTTAAACCCTTATCATTCCAGGTTACTACTCGGAATATAAATTATCAAGAGAATGATATAAAAGAGATGATGAAGTAGAAATAGAAAATGAGTCGAGAGGAAAGGAGAGAAGTAAGAAGAATGCGAAAAAGAGTCTGTAAGAGAAATAAATCAAGAGAAAAGATCGAGAATAAGGTAAGTGAAAAGTAGAGAAAAGAATAAAGAAAGAAAATAGAAAGAAAGAACAGTAGAAAAAATAGAAGAAAGTTAGAAAAATGTAGAAACATACCAACAAATACAGAAGAAAAATGAGGGGTGACGACGCCAGAAGAGGACGACATCGACAACAGAAACTCACGCCATCGAACACCTGAGGAGCCAGCATAGGTTCAATTGAAGGGAGCAAAAATACACCGGGGTGGAGAACATGAGGAGAGGATCTGTAAGAAGACAAAAATGGAAAAGAGGATGTTAGAGAGACATAAGAAAAACCAAATATATAAACTGCGCAGTACTAGGACAAAATATACTAGGACTAGGTGTGTACAGTAGGATGGAGGAAACAGAAACTAGGTATAGCAGGGTAACAAAAAGATAAACACTGTAGTCAAACAGGAGAAAACATGAACAATTAAACAGGTCTTGCAGTGTCCATGTTGACGGTTTCATGGTGACGGAGAAATTCTTCAAGGACTTGTGGATCTTCGAAAGTCGTTGTCTTGTCTTTGTAAGTGACCGTGAAGAGGCAAGGGTGAAGCAGACCAAATCTGGCACCAAGATCTCGTAGACGTGGTCGTAAATCAAGGAACTGTTTCCGACGGTCAGGTGTTACTTTAGCTACATCTTGAGAAAGATATAAACGGTGACCTTCCCACATAACTTGTTTCTTAGCTTTTGCTGCTGAAAGTACTTGAAGTAGGTCAGTATATTGTAAGAACAGCATGATGACTCCGCGGGGTTTGGTGGAAACTTTTGGACCAAGTCTATGTGCACGTTGAATGTTGAGTGAAGAAGAAGGGGGAAGATCCAAAATTTTTGGTAAGAAGGTTTGGAAGAAGGCAGTTGGATTGGACCCTTCTGTAAGTTCCGGAAGATTATAAAGGCGTAAGTTATTTCTACGATTTCTATTTTCCAACTCCTCAGACTGCCTTTTTAAGAGAGAGACATCCTTCTCCAACAATGAAATTATAGCACAGGAAGTTTGAAGAGACTCCGTAGATTGTTCCACCAAAAGAACCCTCGATTCAAGAGTAGACCATTTGTCATGAAGAAATTGCAGAGTTTTAGTAGTTTCAGCCATGAAGGGTTTAAGCGCACGAATTTCTTCAAGGATAAGATCCATGGATGCTGAGTGCGACGAGGAACCTGGAGAGGGAGGGTCCTTTTTCAGACGTTTCGTAGAGCCAGGTTGTAAAAGTTTACTGGAGGTATTAGCTTTAGGAATTGCCCCATGGGTAACATCCGGTTTAAGGGAAACAGAGTCATCCATGGTCTGCGTCGTGGAATCAGAATCTGAGGAATGACGTGGTTTGGTCTTAGAAGCAGTAAGCTTGAGGGTGCGCAGCTTCCCCATATAAGGCAAGGGATAAAAATAGCAGTGCTACCCCAGATTCTAAGAAAAAAGGTTCTGTGAGGAAGGCACTTTTTGGTGTGATGATATAGAATAACGAATAATAATGCGTGATATAAGGAGCAAAAGTTATTTGTATCACACACAGCCCCTTTGCAGGAAATCCTCCACAAGATAGAAGAATATAGAAATGCGCCACAAAAATGTCACCACATGAAACTGAAAGTCCGAGCACAAGGACCGGTTTAGCAGTGAGGAGAATGAACAGTGGATTCAGACGATGTGTTGAACCTAAAAGTCACTGGCCATGAGGAAGAGAACTGCATTTATCACGTTTAAGAAGGAAACATTGTTGCAGGCAAGTCATTATCCTGTGAGGTAAATTGCTGTGAGAAGCGGTGCCCTTTAGGTTAGTGCAACGTAGAACGCTAAGCAGCGTGAAGGAAAAAGGCACTTGAGCTTGAAAAAACGAAGAAGAAAGGTTCCTGCTGAGGAATTATCAGGTAAATGCGCATATTAGTGAGGCTCATAACCTCGAGGTGCAGAGAGGAAGCGCTGAGGCGTAAATAACAACATTTGCCGACTGAGGGAGAATCGCGGCAAAAGGTGAGGAAATGGCGGCCGCCGAAATAGCGAGCCGCGTCACTAATTGAAAGTGCGCATTGGAACGGAGTAGAGGGACGCAGCTGATATCATTCTGCTCACCTCATGCTCCGAAGTTCAAAAATGGTAGTGGCGTCCGCGAAAGTCCGGGAAATGTTGAAGAAATCGCTGGTGTCGGCGCTCGAACAGCGGAGCTCCGGAGTCAAGCCGCCATCTTGTGCGGCGCTCAAGCCACGCCCCTAAGGATCACTTTAAAGTGCATTTACATGTGGTACTTACAAATGTAGTAGTGCCCTATTTCTACTTGAATTAATTGTTATATTACTAAGTCCATCAGAAATTACACAAGCAACTCAAATTCTTCATGATCAGTATAAATATATATTTTACTGTTCTATATTTCACTGTGTTATATTAGCCTAAATTACCATAGGCCAAACTGTATTCATGGAGTTTCTGTTTCTCTATGTCTACTGAACGTGAGACAATCACTCGATGTAGCAAGTTGTATATTACAAGTGATTTTCCCTCCTGAGTTCTCTTGGATTGCAGAAAGATTTTGCTACAATTATGTTACCATTTCCGGGACACTTGCCTGGGAAACTGCCCTTTTGAACTCTTTTACATGCTCTAGCATGCAAAACGTTGGGCATTGCTTAACGTTTCACATGCAGAGTAAATTAAGGACTGCGTAATTGTTCCACCTATTTCCTCTGCAGTTTGTGTCTTCTTTATGTTGCCTGATCCACATTCGAACATGAATTGATCAATGAACTGAATAATCTGATCAAATGAGGTTACACGAGGAGGTATCATGGCTGGAAATGCGAAGAATACGATATTGTCAGATGAGAAAAATTTGGAGAGTTCATTTGTTTCTTTTGCTCATTGATGGATAGATAGTCTCATGCGCTTATACAGCTGATGGTGGTGACACAGACAGCTGCACTTCTGCATGCTGGCTAATAGCAAATTGATTGGAGAGATTTGCAGAACTTTGATGCAGACTTCCCTGGCTTCCTTTACTAATATGCTTTTGTGATCTCCTCCTTCTGAGACTACTAGAACTGGCAATATTTGCATCCTTTCCTGAACTGCTGGGCTTTGGGTACTGATTCAATCTTTGTTGAATGTCTTATTTCTCATGATGCACTAATTTCTTTAAAAGTTTTGATAAACTAAATATATTAACTATATTGACTCAGTTATCATGATTTTCCCACTCAAGGTGAGTGAGAATTTTCAAATTAAATGTTACTAAATGAAGTTAGTCGGATTAAAGAAGTTACAGGACATCAAATACCAATGCTGCTATTTTGTATTGCTTTATCTGAACTCATTTGCCCACATGCATCAAACTCCCGTTTTGCGATTCCAAATTTGCGATTTTTACCGAATCGCAAATAAGGAATCGCAAAACGGGATGCATTATTGAAAGTGCATAATATTTGCGATTCTGTAAAAATCGCAATTTTTACCGAATTGCAAATATTATGCGAATTCCAATTTGCGATTTCGCAATTCTCATTGATTCCTATGGGCCAAAAGGCCCATAGGAATCAATGGGAATTGCGAATTCGCAAATTGGAATTCGCAAAATGTTGATGCATTCCATGGGTGCAGGGGGGGGGGTCCAAAGGACCCCCCCCCTGCACCCCTGAAATGTATTTTACAATGGATGTTTCACACACACATGTCCTAAGGACATGTGTGTCTGTAACATGACAGTGTTTAAAATGCTAATTTGAGCATTTTAAACATTTTTCGCAAATTACCACGAGGTTGAACCTCGTGGTAATTTGCACTTGCAATCTTTAAATTCGCAATTTTTTAAAGAATGATGCATTGCATTGAAGGAATCGCAAAATTGCGATTCCTTAAATGCAATCGCATTTTAGAAAATCTCAAAATTAGCGATTTTCAACAAAAACAAATGATGGATCTCAAAAAGCATTTTTGGAATCGCAAACGGCCGATTTTAAGGAATCGCACCGTTTGCAACTCCAAAAATGCTTGATGCATTAGTGTGTATGATTTTGGCTTGCCTACGTTTCAGCAAGAGATTTGGGCCAGCAGTATTAATCATTTATCTTTATAGCATTGTGCTAAGAGCTATTTAAATGAGTTTTATTTCAAATTTGCAGTTCAGTTGCCCAATTCCTGGTCCTCTTTAGATAACTGTTGGAACCCTTTATAGCCATTCCCTCTCAGCACACAGCAAGGTTCATCGGAGGACCAAGAGAGTGAAATTTAAAAAGTGTTACAGATCATCGTTTGGTTGTAAAAGTATGTAAGCAATTTCAGCCTAGTAAATGCTGCAGCAGTTGAATGAGACAATCCAGATTAGGAAAATGAGAATTTGCAAAAATAAAGAAATTGTCTAGTAGAATTTGATCTTACATGATGCGTTCCCTAACAAAATTTCTACTTGTTGCTAAATCCCACTATCGGTCACTTGCTCTAAAATATTTGAGAACTAGAGTTAGAGTAGAAAATAAACTCACGTTTAATAAATGGGGATATGTGTTATGCTGGTTGTAGGAATTAAACATAGTTTGAGGTTACCTATATTTCACAGGCTATATTATTGTGGAGATGGTGTTTTATCAGATATTTTTCAGTCCGTGTTTTCATAGGGAACCCCATGATGTCATTTGCCATAGCCTGAATTCCCTAAACTAGCTCCTCACCAATACATAAACTATTTCCACAAACCTCGTTGAATTATCCGCAAATGCACACATAGAAATATTCATAATACTTTAGCAACATGGTCAACAATACAATTAAAAAAAATCAAACAAAAGAGCGAACAATGTCTTTGTGCGTGACAAATAGGAACTAAATGAAAAGTCTTTTGCTGCTATTCTTGTTTTATTAAATGGAAGAGGGCGAAGAACAAGCAGGGGAGACATCCCCACTTGGAGAAATAAAAAACAGGAAAGAAACCAGGTGAGTAAGTCCTTAGAATTCCTAATCATACAAAGAAGTTAAAAGCCTGGAGAGGAGTTGTCAGCACCTTAGCGGTTAGAATCAGGTGAGGAATCCTAAAAGAGGCAAATTAACAATTTGATAGAGAGATTGAGAAGGGGTCATGAGAAGCCAATATGACAGTAGAGTTGGAAAAGATTAGTAAGGACGGCATTGTCCATATGACATATGTAAAGGTAGGAGAAAGTGAGAATACAGCAACATCAAGTGAAAGCACTATACGTTTAGGTGAGGTACGAGGAGTTTTAGGTTAAACGTGGAGTTGTTATGGTTGAAATCAATGGAAAGACAGTATAAAGGAGGTAAACATTGAAAAAAGCAAAGGACACCTTTTATGGTGACCACCCCCAATTTCAATTTTCAATTTGTAACAATTGTTATCTAATGTCCAGTGTATGTGCTCTGACCCCTAAAACAAGTTGAAATTGCTCAAAACCTGATTGACAAATGTAACTCTCCTCTAAGGCAATTGCATATGATGTGGATGTACACTCGTGTCATGGAAAGCTAACTGTCACATGTGGACTGCAGAATCTATTGTGCCATCCACTATAGTGGAAGTGAAAACATAGCTTTAGGCCTAACCTATGTAGCCTGACAACTACTTCAGAGAGCTGTCCTTTGACAGGTGGGAATAACCGATTTTAAATATTAAATAAGTCACTTTTAATCATTCCTTGCGGCAAACAAGCTAGGGTGCATAATATTTTGGAGTTGAGAATGTGTGACATTAGGAATGGCATGTTCCTCTGGTATCTAGTCCCGAAATGAAATTGTCACTGGTTAGGCTGTCTCTGGCACATAGGAACATTCAAAGTATAGATTATACACTTTAATATATAATGTTTGACCTGAATCAGCTACAGCCTCTATTTTAAGAATTATTTTTATAGTAGATCAACATGAATTGATGTAAATGGCTCCACTGAGATCAGCAGAATATGCACAATGGTGGGCTGTGGGCATCCCTTTGAAACCACAAAGTCAAATCTGTATAAGCCACATTTCATACTTAGGTAAACTTGAAAGGGAGAGAACAGGATTCCAGGACAATTTTAGTATATCCCCTATAGGGTGCTGTCGGAGTTTGCCTCTATCCCACCAGAAATCTGTCTCCTAGTCTATTCAAGGTGAAGTGCCTGTTTCAAACAGGATTTTAGTGTCAGATATGGGAGGACACTAGGATTATCATACTTCATTTCTCACTCCTCGGGACTCAGAGCTTAAGTTTAGTGTGGCCGAAGACCTTCACCATCTTGGATTTACCCTGTTGCATTTTGGTGTAAAGCTAACAGGAACCACTGAAGAATAGGTAGGACAAGGCCACAGTAAATTTACGGCAAACAAAGTGGCAAAGTAAGCAAGGGGCCCACAACTGGGCATACTCTGCCAACTTAGGGCAAACAAAGCAAATAAAAGGAGATGATGGACGGAGCGCTGATACTTTTCAGACACTAATAGAGCTAAAGAACGATGATGGATTCAACCCAGATCTGTGACTGGGGGTGAGTAACTGAAAAAGTTTCAGCTCTCCATCCATAATCTCCTTGCGTTTGTTTTGTTCACCCTTAGTTAGAATTGTATGCCAAAATGTGGGTCCCTTGCTCACTTTGTCACTGAATTCAAGCTAGCCTGACTGATGAGGCCTGATAGCCCGAAACCGGTCCTAGGATGCTTTTTTCCGGTCCAGGGAAGACGTGGCTTGGCAGTTTGGGGTGAACTGTTCCCATGAGGCACAGGGTCAAGAATGATTTGCGTAGCTGTGTCTGAACTGGGGTGGCGAAGTGAGCTAAAGAACAATGATGGATTCATCTCAGATCTGTGACTGGGGGTAAGTGTCTAAAAAGTTTCATCTCTCCGTCCATCATCTCCTTGTGCTTGCTTTGTTCACCCTAAGTTAGCAGGGTATGCCCAGACGTAGGTCCCTTGCTCACTTTGCTACTGGACTCAAGCTAGCCTGACTGATGAGGGTTATTAACCCAAAATCGGTCCCAGGATTATTTTTTCAGTTCCAGTGAAGACATGGCTTGGCAGTTCAGGTTGGACTGTTCTCAAGAGGCACAGGGTCAAGACTGATTTGCATATAGCTGTGTCTGAATTGGGGTTGAGAAGTGAGCTAAAAAAGGATGATGGATTCAACCCAGATTTGTGAATGGGGGTGAGTGTCTGAAAAGTTTCAGCTCTCCGTCCATCATCCCCTTGTGTTTGCTTTGTTCACCCTAAGTTGGAAGGGTATGTCCAGACGTGGGCCCCTTGCTCACTTTGCCACTGGATTCAAGCTAGCCTGGCTGATGCGGGCTGTTTACCCAAATCCGGTCCCAGGATGCTTGTTTCCGGTCCAGGGAAGACATGGCTTGGCAGTTCGGGCTGGACTGTTCCCAAGAGGCACAGGGTTAAGACTGATTTGCATATAGCTGTGTCTGAACTGGAGTGGCGACGTGAACTTAAGAACGATGATGGATTCAACCCAGAACTGTGACTGGTGATGAGTGTCTGAAAAGTTTCAGCTCTCCGTCCATCATCTCCTTGTGTATGTTTTGTTCACCCTAAGTTGGCAGACATGGGTCCCATGCTAACTTTGCCTCTGGATTCAAGCTAGCATGGCTGATGAGGGCTGTTGGCCCAAAACGGGTCCCAGAATGCTTTTTTCGGTCCAGGGAAGACATGGCACAGCAGTTTCTCTGACTGGACTGTTCTGATGAGGAATAGGGTCAAGACTGATTTGGATATAGCTGTGTCTGAACTAGGGTGGCGAAGTGAGCTAAAGAACGGTGATGGATTCAACCCAGATCTGTGACTGGGGGTGAGTGTCTGAAAAGTTTCTCTGTCTATCATCTCCTTGTGTTTGCTTTGTTCACCCTAAGTTAGCATGGTATGCCCAGACGTTGGTCCCTTGCTCACTTTGCCACTGATTCCAAGTTAGCCTGGCTGATGAGGGCTGTTAGCCTGAAACTAGTCCCAGGATGCTTGTTTCCCATCCAAGGAAGACATGGCTTGGAAGTTCGGACTGGACTGCTCTCAAGAGGCACAGGGTCAAGACTGATTTGCATATAGCTGTGTCTGAATTGGGGTGGTGAAGTGAGCTAAAAAAGGATGATGGATTCAACCCAGACTTGTGACTGGGGATGAGTGTCTGAAATGTTTCAGCTCGCTGTCCATCATCTCCTTGTGTTTTCTTTGTTCGCCCTTAGTAAATTTACTCCATGGGTCAGAGACGGAATATGGCTGTTTTAAGGTACCCCTGATCCACAGGCTGGTGAACACTCAAACGCTGGACCCCGTATTCTTCATTTTGATGAGAACTTTGAAACTTTTCAAAGTTCTTGACTTCCAGATTTTCACTGGGACCAAATTACTTGCTGTATCTGACCTAGGCTCCTTCTTGTTCTGCCTCTAATTGTGTCTAGGTCCCAGTTTACCGTGACCACTGAGCTTTGTGCTTCTCAGTGCTATTTTCATTTACACTTTTATAATTGCTTAGCCTTTCACGTGCATTGTATGCACCAGAGCTGCCCGATGCAAGATGACTCCTACCCATCTGACGACTGTGCACAGGAAATCCATGATGTGCGGGCACCAGAGGGATTTCTTTTCCACCTAAACAGCCCCGGGAGCTGGGGAAGAGGTTCCTCAGGTCCCCAGGCCCTTGCTCACTATGCCACTGGATTCAAGATTAGCTCGAAACCGGTCCCACTATGCGTGTATCCGGTTCAGGGAAGACATGGCTTGGGAGTTCGGGCTGGACCATTCCCGTGAGGCACAGGGTCAAGACTGATTTGCATATAGCTGTATCTGAACTGGGGTGGAGGATTGAGCTAAAGAACAATGATGGATTCATCCCAGATCTGTGACTGGGGGCAAGTGTCTTAAATGTTTCAGCTCTCCATCCATAATCTCCTTGTGTTTGTGTCAGGATCCACCAAAAGCGCCTACCATACCTTTAAACTACATCTCCCAGAATCCTTAGAAGGGGTGTGAGTTAATAAAGATAGGGAGGACCATCCCCACTTTGTTCGTGATTTTGAAACCTGCAGTGTTTGAGTTCCAAAGCGGATCGTGGTTTTGCCTTCTCACTGATTCTTGTACTGAGAAGTTTTGTCCCTTTAGTTGAGGTTTTCAGCGCGAGTGAAAGCGGTAACGCGCTGGTTCTTTGGAGCAGTCAGAAATTGCCGACTTGAGCGGAATTGTGATTAAAGTACCTTTGTTCTCGCTGGGCGTTCCTGTTGTCACCAGGCTTGGTGAAGGGAAGCAGAGGAACTCGCAACGGAGGAAGAGCGGACCGGAAAAGATCGGCTCAAGTACTGTGAGTTTTTTAAAACAACGCGTGGAGTTTAACGCGTTGTTGGAATTAAAATACTTGTACTGTTTGCACTGAGAGTAATGGACTGCCGTCTTTGCTAGCTGATATTTTGTGGTGCATACATCGGAGAGCGGAGTGCAGTGGGGCCAGCTTTCTGCGCACTACCGCTACGAAGAACGGCACTAGTGTCTTTAGAGCTAATTGCCAAAGCGGAAGATAGTGGGTAATCCTACATCTTGCCGTGTTTGGAGCATTATTGTTTGAGAGGACACAGAGTTCGATGGTAGGGAGCGGAAGGCAGTAGTAGGAAGCTACGTCTTGCCGTATTCCTAAAAGGAGTATATTTTTTTGTACTTTCTGGATAAAACAGACATTATTGTTGAAGAGACTATATATGATTTGGATACACATGGTTGGTGGAATTACACACGTTAATTTAGAGCACAGTATATTCAAGGAGGGGTAGGTATAACTACATTATAGGAAATTGAACTTTAAGTTTAGGTGTGACCTGAGAGTAATTGTTGGTTATATTCCTTAGGACCATCGGTGCAGTTATTTACACACTCAATGTACAGGGAGGAGGAGGAGAGCATTATATTCGAGAAAAGGTGAATACTCTAATATTGGTGGAAAGAGAACAATAAGAGCAGGGGTTGCTTAGAGAATAGTTATAACCTGTATATATTGTTTTCTTGTCTTTTCAGCCATCCCTTCCCCGCTGCCCCCTTCCTTTCCCTTCCTTGTTCAGTTATTTTCCCTCGCCCTATCGCTCGAACCCACTGTGTTTTTGTTACCAGTGTGTTGGTGAGATCGGGAGGTGGAGTTGTATGTACATCAGCCGGATCCTGCAGCCTGGAGTGTGACAGAATCACGAACCCACGAATTGTATACTGCCTGGTCCGGTTGGGGTACATATGGCCACCTTGGATGATGTGTTGAGGGCCCTGGTTTTGGTCCAACAAGAATTGGCAGCGTCCAAGGCAGAGGCGGTACTTCTTAAGGATAGGGTTGAACAGTTATCAAAAAATCCTTTTTCTTTAGGTTTTTCTCAGATTCAGGTTACCGTTCCCCCCCCTATTCCTTTAGCTACCCCAGAACGATATGGGGGGGACCCTCGTAAAACCCAAGCTTTCATGACTCAAATCATGCTCCATTTTTCCTGTAAACCAGCCTCCTTCCCTACGAACCATTCCAGGGTGGCGTTTGCTATCTCTTATCTAGTGGGGGACGCGGCCAATTGGGCTGTCCCTCTGGTAAAAAGAGATGACGCCATGTTGTCCAACTGGACCGAGTTCAGGAACGAATTTGAGAAAGTTTTTGACAGGAGGGCCACTAATTTCAGCGCAGATAAGGAGTTATTATCCCTGCGTCAGGGTAGGAGTGACTTAATTACTTATCTAACCACATTCAATCGTTTGATTGCGGAAACTGATTGGCCCGAAGGCAAAAGAATGTCCCTATTTTATCAGGGTTTGAGGGAGGAATTGAAGAACGCAGTGGCCTACATAGATCCTCAGCCCACCACTTGCGTGGATATGGTGAACTTGGTCCTGAGATTGGATGGTAGGCTGACTGAGCTGAGTGGGGATAAAAGAAAATGGGACAGAGGATACAATAGTCTAGTGAGTTCCCCTCCTAGAGCTCTAGAGGCATCGGCAGACGTGGCAGAACCTATGGAAATAGGAGCTATTAGATCCCCTCTGTCTAATGAGGAGAAAGAAAGCAGAAGAATACACGGTCTTTGTATGTACTGCGGCAAAAAAGGGCATTACGTGCGTGAATGCCCTTCTAGGCCCCAAAACCCCTCTAGTTGGAACAAGAATAAAAGAATAGCTGCTTCCACTATGGGAAGGGAGACAGACAACTTGTTAACACCTTCATCCCGAGAGAAAGTGATACCTGATTGGAGACTCACTTCCCTATTATCACCTGGTATAGGAATGAATGAGTCGCACCTGGTTCTTAATATGTCCTTAGAATATGAGCAAAAAAGTCACCAAGTCAGGGTTATGCTGGACTCGGGAGCCACGGGTAATTTTATTGATAATGGGTTAGTGTCTCGCTTAGCTATCCCCAGAGTACCTAGAGATATACCAGAGGAGGTATTGGCAGTAGATGGACAGCCTATTAAATCGGGTCTAATAGTTGAGAAGACAGCTGAGGTAATGTTGTCAATAGAGGTGTCAGAAGGGAGACATGTGGAAAAGATAACGTTGAACATCATAGAAGCTCCCCAATATGAAATCATATTGGGGATGCCGTGGTTTACTTACCACAACCCTTCTATAGACTGGAAGACTCGAACAGTACATTTTTTATCTGGGTATTGTCAGGAACATCTGGAGTCTTATGCATCCTCACCTTTAGCGGTGGTCGCATGTCAGTTCAGGGTGGCCACATTGGCACAGAAGAAGGGGGTGGACGATAAACGGTCTATCAGTCCTATAGGGAAGGTCAAATGCATGATGAGGGCTGAGAGGTCTAGTATGAATGTGCGTTATAGTCCCCCAGGAATGTTCCCCTTCCCCGCTAACTCAGGAATTGTGGCCTGTACTTTGCCAGTTGATATTCCTTCTGATCTCCAATCTCAGCCATTAGTTAAGGAAAGGGTATCAATACTGCAGGGGGCTCACAATGGGGTGCAGGAATGTTTGTACAAGGTCAAGGAGGGATACATGCAAAGGGTGGGCTGTTCCGAGGTGCCTGCTCCTGGGAAGGTGCTGTCTTTTCGTCAACGGTTTCCTGCTATGCCTGGCCCTAGAAGGCGCTAGGGATGGGGACATACTGTCAGGATCCACCAAAAGCGCCTACCATACCTTTAAACTACATCTCCCAGAATCCTTAGAAGGGGTGTGAGTTAATAAAGATAGGGAGGACCATCCCCACTTTGTTCGTGATTTTGAAACCTGCAGTGTTTGAGTTCCAAAGCGGATCGTGGTTTTGCCTTCTTACTGATTCTTGTACTGAGAAGTTTTGTCCCTTTAGTTGAGGTTTTCAGCGCGAGTGAAAGCGGTAACGCGCTGGTTCTTTGGAGCAGTCAGAAATTGCCGACTTGAGCGGAATTGTGATTAAAGTACCTTTGTTCTCGCTGGGCGTTCCTGTTGTCACCAGGCTTGGTGAAGGGAAGCAGAGGAACTCGCAACGGAGGAAGAGCGGACCGGAAAAGATCGGCTCAAGTACTGTGAGTTTTTTAAAACAACGCGTGGAGTTTAACGCGTTGTTGGGATTAAAATACTTGTACTGTTTGCACTGAGAGTAATGGACTGCCGTCTTTGCTAGCTGATATTTTGTGGTGCATACATCGGAGAGCGGAGTGCAGTGGGGCCAGCTTTCTGCGCACTACCGCTACGAAGAACGGCACTAGTGTCTTTAGAGCTAATTGCCAAAGCGGAAGATAGTGGGTAATCCTACATCTTGCCGTGTTTGGAGCATTATTGTTTGAGAGGACACAGAGTTCGATGGTAGGGAGCGGAAGGCAGTAGTAGGAAGCTACGTCTTGCCGTATTCCTAAAAGGAGTATATTTTTTGTACTTTCTGGATAAAACAGACATTATTGTTGAAGAGACTATATATGATTTGGATACACATTGTTGGTGGAATTACACACGTTAATTTAGAGCACAGTATATTCAAGGAGGGGTAGGTATAACTACATTATAGGAAATTGAACTTTAAGTTTAGGTGTGACCTGAGAGTAATTGTTGGTTATATTCCTTAGGACCATCGGTGCAGTTATTTACACACTCAATGTACAGGGAGGAGGAGGAGAGCATTATATTCGAGAAAAGGTGAATACTCTAATATTGGTGGAAAGAGAACAATAAGAGCAGGGGTTGCTTAGAGAATAGTTATAACCTGTATATATTGTTTTCTTGTCTTTTCAGCCATCCCTTCCCCGCTGCCCCCTTCCTTTCCCTTCCTTGTTCAGTTATTTTCCCTCGCCCTATCGCTCGAACCCACTGTGTTTTTGTTACCAGTGTGTTGGTGAGATCGGGAGGTGGAGTTGTATGTACATCAGCCGGATCCTGCAGCCTGGAGTGTGACAGTTTGTTTTGTTCGCCCTAAGTTGGCAGGGTATGCCCGGACTTGAGTCCCATGCTCACTTTGCCACTGGATTCAAGCTAGCCTGACTGATGAGGGCTGTTAGCATGAAACCGGTCTCAGGAGGCCTGTTTCCGGTTCAGGGAAGACATGGCTTGGCAGTTCGGGCTGGACTATTCCTGTGAGGCATAGGGTCAAGACTGATTTGCATATAGCTGTATCTGAACTGGGGTGGCGGAGTGAGCTAAAGAACGATTATGGATTTAACCCAGATCAGTGACTGGGTGTGAGCGTCTGAAAAGTTTCAGCTCTCCATCCATTAGCTTCTTGTGTTTGCTATGTTTGCCCTAAATTGGCAGAGTATGCCCAGACGTGGGTCCCTTGCTCACTGCTACTGGATTTAAACTAGCCTGGCTGATGAGGGCTGTTAGCCTGAAACTGGTCCCAGGATGCTTGTTTCGGGTCCAGGGAAGACATGGCTTGGAAGTTCGGGCTGGACTGATCCCAAGAGGCACAGGGTCAAGACTGATTTGCATGAAGTTGTATCTGAACTGGGGTGGCGAAGTAAGCTAAAAAACTATGATGGATTCAACCCAGATCGGTGACTGAGGGCGAGTGTCTAAAAAGTTTAATCTCTCCGTCCATCATCTCCTTGTATTTGCTTTGTTCGCCCTACGTTGGCAGGGTATGCCAAGATGTAGGTCCCTTGCTGAATTTACCACTGGATTCAAGCTAGCCTGACTGATGAGTGCTATTAGCCCAAAACCGGTCCCAGGATGATTTTTCAGGTCCAGGGAGGACATGGCTCGGCAGATTGGGTTGGACTGTTCCCATGAGGCACGGGGTCAAGACTGATTTGCATATAGCTGTGTCTGAACTGGCGTTGAGAAGTGAGATAAAGAAGGATGATGGATTCAACCCAGATTTGTGACTGGGGGTGAGTGTCTGAAACGTTTCTGCTCTCTGTCCTTCATCTCCTTGTGTTTGCTTTGTTCACCCTAAGTTGGAAGGGTATACCCAGACGTGTGTTCCTTGCTCACTTTGTTATTGGATTCAAGCTAGCCTGGCTGATGAGGGCTGTTAGCCCGAATCTGGTCCCAGGATGCTTGTTTACGGTCCAGGGAGGACATGGCTTGGCAGTTCGGGCTGGACTGTTCCCAATAGGCACAGGGTCAAGACTGATTTGCATATAGCTGTATCTGAACTGGGGTGGCGGATTGAGCTAAAGAACAATGATGGATTCATCCCAGATCTGTGACTGGGGGCGAGTGTCTGAAAAGTTTCAGCTCTCCGTCTATCATCACCTTGTGCTTGCTTTGTTCGCACTAAGTTGGCAGGGTATGCCCAGATGTGGGTCCCTTGCTCACTTTGCCACTGGATTCGAGCTAGCCTGGCTGATGAGGCCTGTTAGCCCAAAACCAGTCCCAGGATGCTTGTTTCTGGTCTAGGGATGGCACGGCTTGGAAGTTCGGACTGGGCTGTTCCCATGAGGCTCAGGGTCAAGACTGATTTGCATGTCGCCCTGAACAGGGGAAGTGAGCTAAGAACGATGATGGATTGAACCCAGATCTGTGACTGGGGATGAGTGTCTGAAACGTTTCAGCTCTCTGTCTATCATCTTCTTCTGTTTTCTTTGTTCGCCCTTAGTAAATTTACTCCATTGGTCAGAGACGGGATATGGTTGTTAGGGTACCCCTGATCCACAGGCTCATGAACACTCAAACGCTTGACCCCTTTTTCTTCCTTTGGATTAGAACTTTGAAACTTTTTCAAACTTCTTGACTCCCAGATTTTCACTGGGACCAAATTACTTGCTGTATCTGACCTAAGCGCCTTCACGTTCTGCCTCAAATTGTGTCTCAGTCCCAGTTTACCGTGACCACTGAGCTTTGTGCTTCTCAGTGCTATTTTCATTTACACTTTTATAAATTCTTAATCTTTCATGTACATTGTATGTGCCGGAGCCGCTCGATGCAAGATAGCTCCTGCCCATCTGACAACATGGCACAGGAAATCAATGTGGTGCGGGTACCAGAGGGATTTCCTTTCCACCTAAACAGCCTCAGGAGCTGGTGAAGAGGTTCCTCAGGTCCCCAGGCTGTTCTCTTTCTTTCACTGAAATGATGCACACATCGTGCTGATGTCATTTTAGTGAAGCCAAAACTGAAATGAGCCGTTAAGCTTATTTCAGTTTCATTGCCTACTTGTTTGTAGGGCTATCTCAGTCCGAGCACATAGAAAGACAGTAGAGGTATCATTGGAAAGGGGATAATCTCCCCTTTCCAATGGTACCCCTCCAAAGGGATCCCTGATTGGGGAATACCTCAGGAGGGCATAACCCAAGCAGTGATACACCCACTGGGGAACAGGGAGGGCGAGCGGCCCCTTGGGGAAGGACATTTGCCCCTTCAATTTTTTTGTGGCATATTCAGTCTTTCTTTCCCCCCGGGCGGACAGATAGGAACAATAGACCCCAATCTGCCTCCCCAGGGGGAAAAAAATCACTAGGCACCTGGGATTCATTTTGATGGTACATTTAGCGGTGGGGCAGTCTCAGATAGGCATGCCAATATACCTTTTCTACAGTCTTCCCCCCAGGTGGCACATGGGGGCAATAGCCCCTGATCTGCTCTGTGGGGGGGGGGGCAGAAAGCCCACTAAACCAGGGATTTTAAGGTATCATTTTTATCGGAAGACTGGAGGGAATGCTGAGTGGTAGGAAATGTGTCCCATGTGGTGATTTTCCAGACAGATATAGGAAAATTTTACTTTTTAGCTAATTCTGAGATTTTCAGCGGAATCTGGGAAGGAAAATGTTGGGGAATCAATGCAAGCCACACCACCATAGATTTCCTTGGATGTCTAGTTTTCAGAAATGTGTGTGATTTTTAGGGTCCACTAGATGTCTCCAAGCCAGGGACTAAAACACAGGTGCCCACCTATCTATCACAAAACCCTGGTTTTTCAAGGGGGTCACCTGAGTTTTTTGTCCCGGGCTCAGCGGCTATCTAGGGAAACCTACCAAAGGCAGACATTTCTGAAAACTAGATACCCAGGGGAGTCCAGGAAAATGTGGCTTGCATAGATCTCCCAACAATTTCCTACCCAGAATCCCCTGCAAACCTCAAATTAGGTTACAAAAATAAAAGGTTCCTCACTTTTCTTTGTGGGAAAGTTGTGGGATCACTAGGCTGCAAGAAATTTCCAACCACCCAGCGTTCATTCAGGTCTCCCGATAAAAATGGTGCCTCACTTGTGTGGGTGCGGCAAGTACCCATGACAGGCATGGGCCCAAAATGTACTGTGGATTCATCAAAATTACCTATCACAAAATGATCTGGTTTCGCAAGCAGGGTCACCTGGGTTTTAGGCCTCGCCAGCCATCTAGGTAAATGTAGTATTCCATTCTGTGCTCCTCCCTCTCTTCATCCTTGTACTTCCCTTCCCATGTTCCATTTAGAATTGTTTTGGTTCTTACTGCCTGAGGATTCTTAGGGATCCTTGGGAGTGTAATGTTCTATTGAGATCCGTTACAGCTGTGCATCTGTTCGTGGTGGTTGTGTAAGCTGTCTCTGTACAATAAACTGGATTAATCTTCAAGAAGCCTCTTTCCATTTACTACATATTCTGGCGACGATCGGGATACCAAGCCTGAAGCTCAACAGGACCCGTTTTTTATTCTTCACTTATTTTTTTTTCTTCTCAAAAAAAAAGAAGAAGAAAATCCAGTGTGGAGACAGCGTTCACCGTTTGCAGCGTGAATTTCCTTAAGGTACTCTTTAAAAAATTCTTATGTGTTAAATTATAACACCAGCGGCAGCATTCCTTATTTAACGTGCCTTGATTGCACCTGCGGCTGTTTCTCCGTGTTTTGCATGTTAATTTAAGACTTCGAGCGATCCGCGCTCACAATCTGGAGATTTTCATCTCATACTTTCTCTTCATTTATTTCCATGTGAAATCTACCTCCAACTGTGTTTTCGTGGAACTTTTGGGCATTTGCTACAACCTTATCACTCAAGCGCATTTTTTAAAAAGCACACGAGACTCACCTACATCTTCGCGTGCGCTCCACTCGCTGCCGGAATTCTCTCACCATTCCTTTGGATCAGACGCGTCATCTCTACACGCTTTCCCTGCGTGTATCCACGTCATTGGTCAGCGCTCTCTTTTCACGCACAGCGCTGCGTTCCAGCGGCCATCTTGGATCACCATAGCAACAAAACGCCGATCGGAGTCCCGTTTTCTTAATTCTTTTTAACGCCACTATTATTTATGTAATTCAACCACCCATCGATATTTACCACAGTTATTTGTGTATTTTTGATCATTATGCTCCGTAATTTGTTTCCTGCTTATAGTTTTGTTACGAAGAAACTGTATTGAGCACCTTCATTTACAGAAAAGGTACCATAGACTTCTATACCATTGTGTTACTACTGTGTTTTTGACAATTTGTCTAACCAAATAACTGTGACTTTCATTTCCTTTGTTCTTTCTTTTGGGTGTTTTTAATAATATTTTTAAAAAAAAATGTCGAACAACATAACTTCACCTACACATTTCCTACCTTCAGCTGGTGATCCCAAAGTAGAATGGGATCTTTGGTATCCAACCTTTTTAGCTTATGTAGATGTGATAGAAGAAGACGGCTGTTCTCCCAAAAGGAAACTCGCCTTGCTAAAAAATTGTCTAAGTGGTGCCGGTCTCAAAGAATTGGAAAGTCTACCACCTATTGACAATACTGGTGCTGGTGATGTAAATGTTTTTGAAGTTGTTGTCAAACAATTAAGCATCAGATTTGGTAGGAAAATCAATACCGTGATGGAACGTTTTAAATTCTATTCTAGAATTCAAAAAGAAGATGAATCCATAGAAACCTATGTAGCTGCCCTACGCACTCTAGCTAGTTCTTGTTCCTTTGAAACTATTGATTTTGATCAAGTTTTAAGGGACCAAATCATGATGCGTACTAAAGGTAAAAAGATACAGGAACGCTTGTGGATGGGCACTGAGTCCTCCCTTAACGCTGTCCTAAACATTGCAAAAGGTATTGAGCAATCGGAATTGTTTGTTAACGAAATAAGAGGCCATGAAACCAAAACTAAAGTAATTATCCCGGAAGTTTCCTTGGTCAGAAATCCCCCAAATTACAGGAAACCTACCTCTAATACCACTAGAAGGGACAACTTTGGCAGGGACAATAGATCTTTCCAAAGAAGGCCTCCTATAATTTGTTATAGATGTGGTGCTAATGACCATGTGGGTAATTATAAAGGGTGTCCTGCTTGGAACAAAATTTGTGTCAAATGCAAAAAGTCTGGTCATTTCACAAAAATGTGCAAATCTACCCAGAAAGTTAATTTCTTATCACATGAGGAGTATGATGACTGTGAACAACCTTCTGAAATTAATACGATGTTGTGTGTTGGTGATACCGAGTGCAAAGGCTTTCCTAGTGACATTATTCTTATTAATGGTGTAGAAATCTCCATGCTTATTGACTCATGTGCTTGGTACACCATAATTGGCAAAGATGTTTTTGACAAGTTTTGGTCCTCAAAAGAACTTCTACCACCTGACATACATCCTGGAGGGTATACAGGAAAGAGGATAGGCCTTGAAGGTTATATGTGGGCAGAAATCAGGTTTAAAGATAGAACTACCAGGGGGAAAGTTTACGTCTCCTCGAAAGGAGCATCCATCTTATGCTGGCCCCATCAGTTTGACTTAGGAATCAAACTCGATCCCAATGCCTCTCCCCCCGTATATGTAGTTCCTCTGGAAAATGACTTCATTTTCCAACTGAAAAAAGATTTTCCATGCATTTTCAATGATAATTTGGGAGTGTTCGCTAATTTCAAACACCGCATTATCCTTAAGGAATCAGCTGTTCCTGTCCGACATAGGGTCAGAAATGTACCCTTGGCCTACCGTGACAAATTAAAGCTAATTTTATCTGATTTAGTTTCCAAAAAGATCATCGAACCAGTTGAGTCATCCCCATGGGTTTCGCCCGTTGTTTTATCCCTTAAAAGCAACGGTGAGCTTCGTCTGTGTGTAGATCTCCGCAGCTTAAACAAGGAGATCTGGATTGACAGACATCCTTTACCCAACATACATGAGCTCATTTCCACCCTCTCTGGCGCCTGTGTTTTTTCCACGCTAGATCTAACCAGCGCTTACCATCAGGTAATTTTACACGAAGACTCTAAATTCCTAACCACTTTCATTACACCTGAGGGTTTATTTCAATATTGTCGTATGCCTTTCGGCCTAGCTAGTGCAGCGTCCGTCTTCCAACGCCTCATGAAGACTGTTTTGGAAGGATGTGAGGGTGCAATCGCCTTCCAGGACGACATCCTAATACACGGAAAAAATTCTGAGGACCACGATAAAAATCTGGTTAAAGTTTTAAAAAGTGTACAAGATTATGGGCTCACACTTAAATTATCGAAATGTAAATTCAGACAAAGTCAGGTCGAATACCTCGGCCATGAGATTTCAGCTCTGGGGATCAAACCAAAACTCAACCACATCAAGAGTATATCCGAAGCTCCTGCTCCCTTGAACAAAGATCAACTCGTTTCTTTTCTTGGTCTCACAGAATTTTATAGTAAATTTGTCAAAGATTATGCCTCCAAGGTTCATCCTCTCAGGGTGTTATTGAAGAAGGATGCAAAGTTTTTGTGGAATAATGATCAGCAACATGCTTTTGAATTACTTAAACAAGAAATTATTAATGCTCCTTTCCTGAGACCTTTTGATTTAGAGAGAGAGTGCATAGTATGTGTGGATGCGAGCAATGTTGGCTTAGGCTCAGTCTTAATGCAAAAAGACAAAGGCGAAGAGTATGTTGTGTCATATGCTTCAAGAACCTTGCGAGGCGCTGAGTTTAACTACTCCACAATCGAAAAAGAGTTACTAGCCTGCACCTGGGCCTCTGAACATTTCAGGCAATTTCTTTGGGGAACCAGATTCTGTTTAAGAACAGATCATAAGCCTTTAATCAATATGCTGGCAGCTGGTGGTGGCAGGACCTTAACAGCGCGCCTAGCACGTCTTGCAGCCAAATTGCAAGAATTTCAATGTACTGTTGAATACGTCCCTGGGCGGTTAAATGTGCACGCCGACTGCATGTCCAGGTTGCCTTTAGTCAATTCCATTTTTTCTGTTGGTTGGTACAATGAATCCGATGTTGTTTCTAATATCGATGATGTCAACGACTGTCGTCAAGCTGGTGTTTCTCCTAGCATCTCCGAAATAGAGTGGAGGGAAGCCATGGCGAACGATTCTGACCTTGCTTCTTTAACCAGACACTTACAGTGTGGTTGGCCTCATGAAAGATACTTATCTGGGGACATTCTTTCCTTTTTCAAGGTAAATGACGAACTCATGTTTGACCAAGGGTTTGTGTTTCGTGGTGACAAAATTATTCCCCCCACTTCTTTGAGAGAAAGAATTATTTCCATGGCCCACGAAGGTCATATGGGCATGTCTGGCACCAAAAGACGCATACGCGAGTTCTACTGGTGGCCAGGTGTAGACAGAACGGTCGACAAATGGGTTCGTTCATGTTCCCCTTGCGACAAAAGTGACAAGACAGTTAAACCCTTGTCTGTTGCCACTTCTCCTATTGAATTCGTCCCTTGCCCCTGGAAAAGGTTGGGCATTGACATAATTGGACCTCTTAACTTGTCTTCCCAACAAAATGTGTTTGGTCTGGTCCTTATCGATTATTTTTCTAAGTGGCCAGAACTAAAAATTGTCGACAAGGTTGGTTCCACTCAAATTATCCAATTTCTTGATGAGGTTTTCTGCAGGGAAGGAATCCCCGCGGAGATAGTGTCGGATAATGGCCCGCAATTTATAAGCAAAGAATTTTTGTCATTCATCCAGAGGTGCGGCATCGTGCACAAAAGGGTGTCGAATTATAACCCACAAGCTAATGGTCAAACGGAACGCTTTAACCGTGTCATCAAAGAGTCCATTCAGCTGGCTGTTAAAAGCAACCTAGACTGGAAAAAAACCCTGCGTTCCACCTTACTGTCTTACCGCACCTCACCCAACTCTGTCACAGGGTTTTCACCCTTTGAATTGCTTAGAGGCAGGAAGCCTGGCTCCAAACTTTTGCCTTGGTGGATGAAAGTTAAATTACCGGTTGATCCTTCTGTAGATCCTGCTTGTGTTAAGGACAGAGTTTTGAAGTATCAGGAAAAAATGAAAGCCAACTTTTTGTCCACTAAAAGCTCCGGTCAGAAGGTCAGGGTGGGTGATTTCGTCCGCGTGAAATTAGGCAGAGCTTTTGACAATAAGTGGAATAAGTGGTCAGACCCTTGCAAGGTTATTGAAGTATTTTCAAAGGCTGTGAGAGTTGAGGATGGGAAAATATGGAATTTTAGAAGGATTTCTTTGTGTAAAGGTTCAAATCCTTCTAATGTGGAACCCTACTCTGCACCATCCTCTTCTAATGATTTTACCACTGCTAAGACTTTGTGTGATCAAAATGATGCATCTTTTTCTCCTTTGTTTAACTCTTTTGACTCTGAGAACCAGACTGTTGATCCTGTTGTTCCTGTGTCTAATAACTGCTGTACATCCATGCCTGACAACAGCAACCTGATCACTGAACCACCTTTTAGCCATGGCAATGACCCCGTTAGTGGAAATTTTCCCATACCTTGTCCTGTGACTTCTAATGATGATAATTCCTCTCTTAGGAAAAGCGTTCGTGTAAAGCATACTCCTGTAAAGTTGCATGATTACTACCGTTAAGTTTTTTTTTTGCTGTTTTTTTTGTTTTTTAGGGGGGAAGGTGTGTAGTATTCCATTCTGTGCTCCTCCCTCTCTTCATCCTTGTACTTCCCTTCCCATGTTCCATTTAGAATTGTTTTGGTTCTTACTGCCTGAGGATTCTTAGGGATCCTTGGGAGTGTAATGTTCTATTGAGATCTGTTACAGCTGTGCATCTGTTCGTGGTGGTTGTGTAAGCTGTCTCTGTACAATAAACTGGATTAATCTTCAAGAAGCCTCTTTCCATTTACTACAGTAAACCTACCAAACTCACACATTTCTGAAAACTGGACACCCAAGGGAGTTCAGCAAGGTATGGCTTGTGTGGATCCCCCAAAATGTTCCTACCCAAAATTCACTGCAAACCTTAAATTTAGCTGAAAAAATCTACTTTTTTCTCACGTTTTTGTGTTGAAAAGTTGTGGCATCAACGGGACGCCTCAAATTTTCTACCACCCAGCGTTCCATCAGGAATCCAAATAAAAATGGTACCTCACTTGTGAGGGAGAGCCAAGTACCTGTGACAGGCAAGGGCCTGAAATGTATTTTAGAGACATCAAAATTACCAATTACAAAATGACCTGGTTTTGCAAGGGGGGAACCTGCGTTTTTGGTCTCAGGCTCGGCGTCCAAATAGGGAAACCTACAAAACACACACATTTCTGAAAACTAGACACTTGGTCAGCCCAGAGATATGTGCCTTGCATGAATCCCCCAACCTGTGCCGTCATATCCTCTACTCAATCCATCTGTTTTCCATGTATAAAGAAATCTCTTTTTGCTTTCAGCCACTCTTATCTGGTACTCAGACTGATGATCTCCATCAATTGAATCATGCCTCATGGTTACAGTGAGGGTATCAGTACCCTAAATATACTAGAGAAGTGTGTAACAGATACTGAATTATGGAGCAACGGCTAAGCATCAGATACTGCTACCTAGGATTTTCAATTTGATATGGAACCACCATGACCAAAAGATTGGAACTCAAAAGACCAGGCATCAATGAAGGGTGTATCTTGTACGTTTGTCAGGCTGATCTGAGCAGGATACCCAAGTAGGGTCGCTAGAAGCAATTACTGTAACCAAGATGAATGGCAACTTACCGCCCGATTCATGAACCTAAATTGCGCTCGCAAGGGGCCGGATTCTGAGAATCCGGCCCTTTGGGAGAGCGATTTTTGCATTTGGGATTCAGCATCCCAAATGCAAAAATCGCTAATTGCGATGTCGCAAATGTGCGAGGAATTACATTTAACCCCTTCGGGGCTGATGACGAGCTGGGCTCGTCATGGCGTAGCCTCCTCGCACGCTGATGCCGAGCCCAGCTCGTCATGAATAATGGGATTTAGAAAATCTGAGCGTGCAAGCGGAATTCCGCTCGCACGCATGTGGTTAAGGAATCTCTATTAGAGATTCCTTAAATGCAATTCAACATCCAATTGAAATTTGCGAATTCGCAATTTCTTGCCGCAATTTACCGCGAGGTCAGACCTCGCGGAAAATTGCGAAAACTCAGAAAAATGCATTTAAATGCATTTCTCTGAGTTGCATGTTACACACACACATGTCCTTTGGACATGTGTGTGTGCAACACCTGTGTGAAATTTCATTTGAGGGGTGCTACAGGGTGTCCTGTGGACACCCCTGGCACCCTTCAAATCGCAATCTTATTTGCGATTAGCTAATTGCTAATCGCAAATAAGGAATACTCCCCATTCATTCCTGTGGGCCTTTTGGCCCATAGGAATGAATGGCGAGTTATTCCTTATTTGCGATTAGCAATTTGCTAATCGCAAATAAGGAATCAGTAGGAATCGCATTTTATTATGCGATTCCTACATGATTACGGTTTTGCGAGTCCTTAATAGCGAATCGCTATGATTCGCTATTAGGGGCTCGCAAAACGGCCCGTTGATGAATCAGGCTGTAAGTCTTCTCACTGGATGTTAGTAGTCCCTTATTTGCAACTTATTCTTTTCTTGACTTTCACTGGGGTAGCTAAGTGAAGTAGTTGTAATCTAGGTGGTAGTTCATGTGTGTGATCTCAACACAGTATTGCACTGAATAAACACACATTAAGCACAAATGTCTATCTAAAGTTATTAATTTAAAAGGGAGTAATTGAATACACATTTAAAATGATAAATATCCCCCAAAGTACACTATCTGTACACAAGAAAGTATTGTATGGGTACCATATCTGACCTCTACACTATAATTCAGGGATGCTTTTTTGTGCACCTTGTATGCCTTAATATGCAGTTGAATGGCAAATTCCAGATTCAATTTCAGGAGAAAGACTGTGATCACTTATTGAAGGCATACAATAGAGGCCAAAACGTAGGGAATCTCTTATGAATTACTGCTACTATAGGAGTCTCTATAGATGGCATTGGTCACTGTCATACAGTCATCCTTTTGGCCCGATCCCTCCCATTTTTTGCTTGATACTAGTGGAAACTGACTCTTACTGCGCCATGGGCTCTGCTTGAAAAGGCCCAGGGTGAGTGCTCTGATCATAAGGATATGCTTTTATAAGGATACGATCATTGGTACTTATAGCATGGCTGTAAATTCCTAGTAAATAATAGGGAATGTAGATTTAGCAGCCCAGTAGACGTAATCCACTTAAATGTGAACTACAGTGGTGCCTGCTGTCATTTTAAAGGCAGCATTGCCTTTCAGGCTGTCCTTACCATAAATGTATATGAAAATTCGACTTTGGATTTAAAGGTACCTCCAAAGTGTCAAACCATCTTATTTTTATATATGTCACCATCGGTTCTCCCCTAGATGCCCCAGGGGTAGGGTGCCTTGTAACTATAAGCAAGGGCTTATTAATGTTGATTTATAAGCCCTGGGAGGGACAAATTGCCAATTCCATCTGTTCCCATTGTGGTGAATGGATCCATAGGCTAACATTTTATTTAAATATCAACATTGACAGGAGCCATCTAAAAAAAACTTCAAGAAATCTAATTATTATTTAAGATAATACCAACAACCTGCCACTGTTAGATTTATAATAACTACTACAGAAATATAGTTAATAAACTTTTTTCAATGAGACAAAATCCAGCCTTTCAGCTCCTCCCTCCAGATTTTGCCAGACCCTGCCCAGGCTGGCCGGGCTGTTCTGATGAGGTGTGAAAAGCTCTGCTAGAGAGACAATAGGTTTCCTGTGGGCAGAGAAGTGTAAACTGCAGAGCATAGGGCAGGAAGGATGTGAGGGGTAGCCAAACTGGTCTTCAATCGGAGAATAGCACTTCAGGACAGCACAGGCTGACCCTCACATCCTGTCACCGCAGCCCCACACGAGCCCCTGTAATTAGATTAGGGAGTGGGTTGGAAGTATTTAGGAAAATTAGCCACACTAGTAGGTTGAGTTAGCCTGATCCAGGTCCTCTGGATTTCCCATTTTGGATTTTGAGAGAATAGTTCATTCTGGGACAAGAATATGCCACACTTTGGAGTAAGAGGTCATGCACCTGGGTGGCACACTGCATCCATATGGTCTGGGGCGCCCCACTGCTTGAAGCCTAGGAACACTGAGAAAATATGAATGAGCTGGTTTGATCCACAGGTATGCTGCCAAAAAATACCAGGAGAAGAAGGACTGCCCTGCTGGGATCTGGATCTGTACCTAAAGGACTGTAATCTGAAGAACTGCACCTGCTGCACAATCTGGTACTACAGCCCTAGGAATTTTAGCTTGCGTCAAGAAGGATTATTGGGTGGACCCCCTGCAAGCTACAGGTTAACAGAGTCCACATCCTGTATTGTGTTGAGTGGAAGTTTAAGGATTTGGTTAGGTGCACTGTGGGAATTGCAGTGCAGACATCCCAAGGACCATCTAGTAGATTCCAAACCCTTGGATTTGTGTTTTGAACACCTTGAACCCACAAGAGCAACTTCAGGAAGAAGTTCCAGAAGTGTTGAGCAAGTTTTGGGAAAAGCTCCATAATGTGACCAACTCGACCTTGAGAGTCAAGCTAGCTACCTTCAACCGCGACCCAGCCTGGATTTCGGATTCATCCCGCTGAAAGCTCTGGAGCTCCAGACTTCCAGGATTTGACTGAGACCTTGAGGAGAAGCAACATGACGACGTCACATGGAAATCAGTCTGCTGGAGTGACCACTCGAATTTGAGAGAAAAATAATCGAGAAACGTTTCCAATTTCCGAAGGTGAATTATTGGCTGGGCCTCCCACTTAGTGTTTTCGACCAGTGCTCCATCCTGATTGGCCTCAAACTTGGATTTTATCTCGGTCAAGTGCGGCCAGATGTCCCGAAGTGGTGCCATAGGTTTTCAAACGCTAGAAAGTATCTATTCTCTAAAAATTCATATCTCCAGTTCCCTGATTTGGATTTTTGTCATGTTGATGTCTACTTGTTCATGAAATTATAACCCATCATTACAAGCTAGGGTTAGACTTTTATTGTGTGTTGTGTCTTACTGATTTAATGTATTGGTGTTTTTAAATGCTTTAAATACCTGTCTCCTAAGTTAAGCCGGTCTGCTCCTTGCCAGCTATTAAGGGTAGAGCAAGGAAATCATTTATTGAGACCCTAACTGCACTTTTTTATTGTGTTTTTGGCCTTATTACTAGTAGTAAATCACTCCTAATAATCTACTTTTCCAGAGCAGCAATCAACACTTCTGCAGGTGAAGCTTAGCTCTAACTCTCTGTGTTGGAGGTGTGAAGAGTTGGGGAAAGGATGTAGCTTGATGGCTAGAGCGATTGACCTTGAAGCTGCGGAACCGGGTTTGGTTCTTGGCAACGGTGCTCAACAGCCTGTGATTCTAGGCAAATAATGTAATCTCGCCGTGCCTAACAAAATTTAATGTGTCTTTCTGTAAAAAAACGGGTGCTATGTAATTCGCTTTGATTCCTGAAGTCTTGGGTCTAGTTCACGCTCTATAAAACTCAAAAACAAAAAGAACAACAAACAAAGACATAGTCTACATTTTGAGGGAATTACCAAACACACATGTCTACTGGCACCAAATATTGGATTATATGAACTAGATCTTCCAATACATACAATCCGGAGAGCCAAAGTTGCAGACCTACATGACACTATGCCCCTCCCAGTTATTTTACAACCCAAGAGGATGGGGTTCTCTACAGCATTGGATGTGGCTCAGATGTTTATTATACACCTCTGGAAATCTGCTACTGCTCCCCGCTTTTAGAGCTGCTTTGAAAACATGTAGGAAATAACCTCTTTTGAAAAAGTGATCTGTAGTCTCAATGACATAGTTACACAATTTGCAGGAATCATGGGAAGGTTTGTCTCCTGAGACCCACTCACTGCTTAACACCCAACAAACTCCTTTGATATGACCTCCTACTTTTGTTAGTCACCCACTTACCCCCCTTTTTTATTTGACTAAGTCATAGAGAGGCAGGAGGACACTGCTCAAAGATTAACAGTTTATTCATGACTGTAAGGAGAGTAGTTTTATATTGAGAAGTTGCACCTTGTTAAGTCTGCACAAGTGTTTTTTTAATTTCTTTTTATTGATAAAGAACAAAACAAACAATCAGCACAGATTCAGGACATGTTCACACATTGTACGTGTTACAGTTACAATTCATGACTCAAGGCTGCAATATATATTTATCCTCAGAGTTCGGTATCAACCGTTCAAGATATTTCCTGTCATCTAGATCAATGATACAGGGTGGACTGCAGATATCTCCACGGTATGTGTTCCAGGCCTCCCAAATTAAGGACCATTTCTTTGGGCTCCCCCTTGCGACATAGACAGTCTTTTCCCTAAACATGCACCAGTCCATGTTTTTCTTCCATTCTGCTACTGTTGGAGGTTGGGCGGCACCCAAGTGCTGAGCTATATTCCTTTTCGCCACCATCAGTCCCAATGTTACCCAGATCCTGCCCATCCTTCCCACGTCCGTAGGCTCCCACACATTCAACAGGCATCTCTTCGCTTCAAGGCGCATTTCTAGTTTCAGAACGTCACTCATTACCGTATGAATTTGACGCCAGTTCGGCTGAATGAGACCGCACTCCCATATTATGTGCATAAATGTTCCCTCAGATCCACACTTACGCCTGCACTCACTCTCCTCAGCTCTCCCCATTTGAACCAAACAGGGCCCAGTAACATACAGTCTATGGAGAATTTCAAGCTGGACAAGTCTCAACCTGGCCGATATGGTCACTCCTTGTCGTCTAACTCGAATCCGTCCCTCTCCCACTTTGTCCTTGATCCTGTAAGGGTTCAGCTGCGTTATTGATTAGTTTTTTATAGGTGAGAGATATCATTTTATCTGGTAGGTAGCCTTCAAGCAGCCTGTCTTCAAGAGGAGTATACTTTGGGACAGAGGTGACCGAGGGTATGTGTGTCTGTAGTGCATGGCGGACCTGTAGGTATCGGAAGTATTCTGTTTGAAAGTTCATACTTCTGTTGTAAGTCAGGAAATTATACCACTTCCCCCTTAACCCATAAATCGCAAATGGTTGAGATCCCAATAATGTCCCACCTATTGAATCCCTTTGACTTCCAGAGGTCTCCTAGGATCTTGGAGTCCCAGAGAGGCATAGCTGCTGTCAGTTTCCATTCCCAACCCAGACTCTTAGTGGCGGTGTGCCAGACATGTACCAAATGCTTTGTCGGTCCTGTCAGGGGGATACACTTTGGTTTGTAATACAGGGCTCTGTAGTAGTTTCCCCCCCCGGGAGAATCCATCGGTCCATTGCATAGCCCAGGCTATTTATTCTTCGGTATGTACAGTGGTGATTGCCGCTCGGTGGGCCGCCCAATAGTATTTTTTGAGTTCGGGGAGACTGATACCTCTGTCGTACCAGTTAAGTGTGCGTTTGTGTAGGGCTATCCTAGGCTTACCATCCCATAAAAGTTCTCTCTACATTCCAATGCGTACAAAAAGCAAGGCAGGGGCATTATCTTGAAGCGTGCCACTCTTCCTAATAAAGAGAGAGGGAGTGCCCTCCATGCTGCAATATATCTTTTCAATCGTTGTAAGGGCGGGGTTAAGTTGCGGTTATAGCGGAGCTGGGGGTCAGACGTCACGTATATACCCAAATATTTAAAGCCCTCTGTGGTGACTTGGATTGGGCAGTCCCTTGGAATGGCGGGACAATCCCCATACAGTACGTTTAGTAGGGATTTGCTCCAGTTAATGGAGTACCAAGAGAATCTCCTGAAAATTGTGAATATGTCGAGCACTGCTATCAGCGACTCCTTGGAGGTGGCCAGAAACAACAGGCTATCATCCGCATATAGTGATATGCGGTCCTCCCATGACGGGGCCCACCTCAATCCACGTATGACCTGGTCTCTGTGCATCCATGCCACCAGGGGCTCGAACGCTAGGGCAAAGATTATAGGTAAGAGGGGACACCCCTGCCTAGTGCCGCATCCCAATTCAAAAAGCGCAGATCGTCTGTTATTCACTACGACCTGTGGCAAGGGCTTTGTATAAAGCAGCCTGATCCATTGGTTGAATCCCTCCCCAAATCCCAACTTCTTTAGTACTGCAAACAGGTAGAGCTATTCTGTGGTGCCGAATGCTATTGTGACTTCTAGAGAGACTACGATTGCTGGTTCTCTTAACGTGTCCAACCTCCCCATTACTCCATGCAATCGCCGGAGGTTCATGGCTGTGTTCCGGTGGGGATGGAGCCCGACTGGTCGAGGTGGACCAGGTCACCGATCACATTTACCTGGAAATCTCCTCTCTTAAAGACATCCAGAGACTCAACGATATCCTAAATGAAGTTCAAGACTGGCTGACAAAGAATCACCTGAAACTCAACCCCGATAAGACAGAAACACTCCTCATCTCAAACAAAGAAGATAACCCTCAAATCACCGAGTGGCTAAAGTCGATCGATGCTCTCAAGGGTAACCTCACGCTAGCCGACTCCGTTAAATCCCTGGGCTTCACCTTAGACCCTAAACTAACCCTGACAAATCACATTAAGAACTCGGCGAAAAGCGCATTCTTCAACCTCAGACTTTTGAACAAAATTAAACCTTACATTCCCAACAAGGACCTCAAACTAGCCACGCAATCTCTAGTTCTATCAAGACTGGACTATGGGGGGGAGGAGCCTAACCAGCGACCATGATGGCCGCCTGATCTCTCGGCTCCGCCGACCCTCTTGCTTTTCTCCCGTTTTCCGCCTCATCCTGCGACCTATCCTGCTACTATGCGACATCGGCGGAAACGGGAAGAGACCCCGGATCTATTGGTGTGCTTTCTGTCTGGATCCCGGCGGCACACCCACTGAACCAACTTCTCCCCTGCCTCGCGCTGCGCGGCTACGGCTGGGTCTTTGTTCTCTGCCTGGGGTCGGCTTCGCTCATTACAACAGCCGCTGTGGCCGGTGGACCATCTACGGCGGTTTCAGCCTCGTCCTGCTCCCTGCGGTGTGCTTTCTTGCTTCTCAGAGTCACGCACATCGCTGGTACTGAAAACACTTTGTATCGTGTTTTTCACCCGGATGCAACATTGGCGGATACTTTGTCTCCCTACGCGCCGGGCTGGGCGCCATCTTACAAGCTGATCTCCCTTTTTGTAGCAGCGGACCCTGGGCTACTACCGAAGATACAGCCGTCCCGCCATACCGCATTACTACTCTGCTTCCATGTCGTGTGCCCTTCCTGTGCCTCAAGGCTGTTTGTGCTGTTGCCCGGATATCGACGGTGCTCTGCTGGCCATGGATGGCAATGGTGGATGGCTAGACGGACAGTGCTGCCTTTGTTCGCCCTGCTTGCCGAGGTCTGCCCAACCCTCTCATTCCGGCGCATCTGTGTCGCTCAGTGATGTGATGTGCGCCCTGGAAACTGTGAGAGCAGCTCTCCATTCTGCCGTTCGTGTATTGGGAGACCGGCTGGCTTTGATTTCCTCTGTGGCACCGCAGCTTGAACATGGACGCTCCCGGGAGCAGGACACAGTGTCTCCTACTGATGCTGCCTTCTGTTGTTCTTCCTCTCCGGCCATCACGGGCACACAACGGGTGCGGGACCCAAGCGCAGTCAAGATGTCGGCTGAACTATTCTGGGGACAGACTGCAGTTACGGGACATGTAGTGTGGCAAGAGCATTGCAGCTGGAAGTCATGTCTAGTTTCTCCTTCTAAGGACCCTGGCGTGTCTCGATTCCTAATCCTGAATCCACTCCTACTGACTGGTTCTTCCAATCTCGGAGAAACTTTGTTGTGCGTTATCCTGGACTCTGCTGCGGACTCCTACACGGCGGACTATCGGATGGACTACATTGATCGTCCCCCCGCCTGGATCATGATGCTTGGATCGCTTTCCTCCTGCAAGATGTCTACCGTGAGGCCGGACTACGTCGTTGCCCCATATCGCAGGGGCCAGGGTTGAGTGTGCCCCCCCGTCATGTCGGGACTGTTTTACTTGTACTGCTGGGTCACTGAAAGACTGCCGGGGATATCAACTATGGGTATTGTATTGGTCGCGGGGTCTGGGATCGGGCGGCCGGAATGAAACTGTATAGTGCTTTGAATATATTCGATGGCCCTCCTCCGTTCTTCTGTGAATTACGTTTTTCTTTCACCTCTCTTTTCTCTCTCTACTCTAAATTTCGGGTTCGGTTTGTGGGCGACAGGCACGCAGCTTGGGGGGGGGGGGTAGGCCGTAGCCTCCGCTTACGTGCAGGGTGGGGGGTGGGGGGTAGGGGTTTTGTTTTAGTTTCGGTTTCTATGGGCCTTTTTCTTGTGTTTTCTCTTCCTTTCCTCTTCCTTTTCTTTTTCTTTCTTTCTTCCTTTGGGTTCTCAGGTGCTTCGGGGTAGTGTTACCTATTCTCTCCGCTGTCGCTGCTGTCATCTTTGTGGATTTGGGTGTTCTGAGTCCGTGGGGCGGGCGATGGCCAGCATGTACTGTTTTCTCGTGCTAGTATCCTTAGGGTCACTATCCTTTGGTGCTGTTAATTTTACTTCTCGTCTTGCTCATGTCTCGCTGGCTCGTTGCCTGCCATTTCTTTTAGTGGATTGAATGCACCTGATCCTAAATTCTCTTCAAAACTTTAAAAATTAACCTTATGCATCCTGTGCCTGGTGGTCCCACTTCAGTTTGGCCACGTTTCAGACAATTATCGTTTGTACATTCATTGGGACTGCTGAGTTGCAATATCCGTACTTTTTGTGCTATTGATTCCTTTCGAGGCCGGCCTGTATGGTTGTAGGCCCGTAATTGTACGCTTGCTATGCACAATAAAGGTTTTCAAAAATTAAAAAAAAAAAAAAAAAAAAAAAAAAAAAGACTGGACTATGGGAACTCAATCCTAACAGGCATCCCCAAATCCCACCTGGCTCCACTAAAAACAACACTTCACGCGGCAGCAAGAATGATCACAGGCTGCAAAAAATATGATCGCATCTCCCCGGCTCTTAAAGAACTCGAATGGCTCCCTGTGGAAATGCGAAGTACCTTCAGAACGGCCTGCCTAACCCACAAGGCCCTCCACACCGGCAAACCGGAATACCTGGCTAACAAGCTCAAAAAAGCAGGCCAAGCCAGAAATTTGAGAAGCTCTAATTCCCTACTGCTCATCCTACCAAAAACCAGAAGGAAGAGAACTGCGGACTGCTCTTTCTCAGGAAATGCCCCCAAAATATGGAACGCCATCCCCCCGCACATCAGAACTCTACCGTCCTATGCAGAATTCAAGAGCCAACTTAAATCCTTGTGCCTGATCCGCTCCCTTGGTTATGGATAACTTGGAGCTGCAAACGTCTCAGAATCCATGCGGTATTGTTGAATCCAGTACTGAGAAGCCCTGCTGTCCGAACTTTTCTTCTTTCCAAATTGTCTGTCGCCGATTGCTTTTATTGGGTTTGTTTCATGTTGTTCTCTTTTTCATGCCCACTACTGTGAAGCGCTCTGATACCTTCGGGTCTTGTTAGCGCTATAGAAAACTTCTAAATAAATAAATAAATAATAAATTTATCAGTCGGTAGGCCAGCATTTTAGCGAGAATTTTGGGCTCTACGTTGAGAAGGGAGACGGGTCTATATGATGTACAATTCAGTCTGGGCTTGCCCTCTTTGTAGATTGTGATTATATTGGTTACACGCTGGTCTAGTGGCAACTCTCCTTGCTCCCTACTCTCCGTGAACATAGCTCTCAGCCAAGGGGCCAATTTATGCGGCTCAAGTTTATACAGCTGAATTGGCAGGCTATTAGGGCCCAATGCTTTGCCCGCCTCAAGACTTCTAATTCCCATTGCTATTTTGTCATTAGAGAATTCACTGTCTAAGAGTGTTCATTTCTGAGGTGGCAGAAGAGAAAGGGCAAAATCCCTGAGCATTGACTGGGAGTCGTCTTCTGATTGGTAGGTGGTGCTTCGTAGACACAACTATAATGGGCTTCGAAAGTGTTTGCTATTGCTTGTGGGTCAGTGATTGTGTGGCCATCTTTATCAATTATTTCCAGAACTAATCTGGAAGCCATATCTTTTTTTGTCCAAACATGCCAGGAGTTTCCCGGCCTTGTCACCCAGATTGTATACTCTACCCTCCGATTCCCTTGCAACAGACTTCGCCCTCTCGATTGCTAATCCCCTTGTATTCGTCCCTTTTTAGCTGTAGGGTGTGTGTCTTTTCGGTAGTCACCCCTTCCACTAACCCTCTTTTTAGATCAAGGATTGCACTCTCCACATCCACCAGGTCCTTCATTTTATCTTTTCGTTTGCCCACTATTAGGTAGAGCTCTTGCCCCGGATCACTGTTTTGAATGCTTCCCACAGTGTCTGGAAGGAGTCGACTGTGCCCCCATTCTCTTGGAAATAGTGATCTATGGTCTCCATTAGGGCCTTGCGTATGGCAGGTTCTCAGCGGTGCAACGGGTTAATGGGGCCACTCTGCCCTCCCCTTTCCACCCCAGCACCACCTGCGTCCAGAATGAGGAGTGATCAGAAATACCCCTAGCCAGATGTCTTATTTCGCTGATATTTGTCAGCTGAGTGGAGGGGACGACAATGTAGTTGATACGTGAACAACTGTTATGTGCCCCGGAATAAAATGTGTGTTGGATACTATCTGGATGGAACACTCCCATGTATCAGCCAAACCAAGCGCTTCCAGAAAATCAGGCAACCATCTCGCCCCTGTACCAGTGTCTTGTGGTGGACTTCTGTCTAACTCTCCAGAAACAACCAAATTAAAATCTCCTCCTATTAGTAACAAGCTTTCCGGTAACGAGAGCAGCACCATTCCAAGGTCCTTGAATGTGCGGACCTGCAGTCCCGGTGGGACATAGACTGACAAGCAGGTGACCACACGCCTCTCCCACTGCCCCTTGATGCATTTATATATCGCCCTAAGCCGTCTGCCCAGGTAGATTGGATCATGAAGGGAAGGGAGTTGCGCACCATTATTCCCACCCACAAGAACCGGTGGTATAGCCAGCATGTGCCACTAATTTATAACCCCATTTGTTTAGTGCCCTACAAATATGTCCCATCAGATGGGTCTCCTGATGGAGGACCAAGTCTGGCGTTTGCCTCCTGTTGTATTGCAACACCACACTGCGCTTGATCTTGGCCTGCAACCCATTTACATTCCAACTCAATACCTTAAGATTGCAGACCTCTTTCATGTGTAATCAGGTAGACTATAACCGTCTTCTCTCCCCATATAACCAAATTCCTCCGTGCTGATTCAAAATATACAAAACACACACCTTTAACCCAAACCCAACAACCCCCCTCCCTGCCCCCCTGCACTTTGGGCTCCAACCGGCCCATGTTCCTAACTTGCAGAGTGCCTGTCGCCCAATGTAAACTAAAAGTAGTAATGTGGGTGTGTAAGAATCATTCCGTTCCTCCCCCACCAGAAAAAATACGAAAAATGTCTCATCTGCTCTTCAGGATGGCGAGTCCCACGATCTGAGCCTCCCTGGGCACTGCTGAACTCCTTAAAAACGTCAATCCTCGTGTCTTGAGTCCTGGGGCCCTCGCCGCTGCTGGAGGCCATAGAATTACACCAAGGGTGTTCAGTGTCCTAGTCCATTAGCTATGTTATGGCCAGACTAGCACTTTAGTCTGCAGTTCCGGGGTCACACTCCCGAACCCACACCAGTTCTCCAACCAGTCTGCTGCCGATTCCGGGGTGTTGAAGAATCACGTTTTACCATCGCTTTCGACTCGCAGTTGCGCGGGATACAGCATGGCGTATTTCAATCCTCTGTCTCTGAGCGTATTCTTTACCCCTAGGAAGGATCTGCATTGCCGATGTACTGCCTGCGTAAAGCCCGGTAAAAAGGAAATTGTTGCGTTGTCATACTTGGCCTGCCCTAGCGTTCTGGAGGAACACATCCCTGTCGTGGTAGTTCAACACTCGTGCAAGCATCAGCCTTGGGGGGGGGCTCCCGGTTTCGGCCGTCCACCAGGGACTCTGTGCGCTCTTTCTATAACAAAGAATTTCAAGAGGCCTTTAGGTTGAAGGTGTTTGAGTATGAGTTCCTCAATGAATAGGTCAGGGGTCTGCCCCTTTGCGCGCTATGGCACTCCCAAAATACGCACTTTATTGCTACGGGTGTGCCCCTCGTAGTCGTCGAGTTTACTTACCGCGAACTTGCGAAAGGTTTGCAGTTACGGTATTTCGGTCTGCAACTGGGAGGTGTCGTCGACCAGGCTCATTGCAGTGATCTCCAGTTGTTTGACTTTTTAGTGTTACGTCGGTGGATTTCACGTCCATCCTCTGCTCCAGGGACAACCTCACTCCAGAAATGGCTCCCGTGACGTCTTTAAGCATGGGCTCCATAGGGTTGTTGTCCGTTCCACTGCCCATCTTATCCTTGGTCCGCTGGCCCTGGGGCAAGGCCTTCGATTACATGTAGTGGTCCAATTTATTTTGCTGGACCGTTCTGGATTCGTTTGAGTACGACATTATGTTAGGGTTCTGCTTCGTCCCAAGGGCAGTTACAGGTAGTGCCTTTTCGTGATCCTTGGTTTCTCTCCACTGCTCCCCTCACGCTGGCGGTCTACACCCTATAGGCCTGTGAAGAGAAAGTGCTTAACACCTTGCTGTCAGTCACAGTGAGTGAGGGGTTCCACTAATGTTCGTTCTTGTAGGCCAGGCCGCACACTCACTTCTAGGCCTCATGTGGAAGCGCCCTGTTTACCTTCTCCCCTTTCTTTTGATCAATCAATCACCTGCGCTTTCTCTCCTTGTTCCGCTTACCTTGCATTTGTTGCTTGGTTCGCTCCAGCCCCTCCGGGGAATGGGGGTCTTGCTGGTAGATGAAGCAGGGATATTTACTAGGGTGGGCCGAGGTGAGCCGTGGTTGGGCTGAATGTCCCCTGCGCAGTTGCGGGCTCTCTGGGGGTGCTGAATGCGGCACTCGTTGTTCGCACTGCACTCACTTGTGGGAGGGCGAATGGGATCGGGGTCTTAGTTCAGGGTGTGTCCAAAGGGACCGACCCGACAGTCGGGGTCTCGCTCTCAGCCGGCGCCACCGTGCGTCGTCACATCAGCGGCTGTTCCCACTACTCCACCACCCGGCTGCAGAGCTCACGGAGGCCGCCGCCAAACTTCGACGAATCTCCAATCTGCTTGGGCGCACAGCCACAATGAAGGCATCGGCGTATTCTGCAGATGTTCCAGTGCTTGGTTGCAAGTTTTAGGATCGGATATTTGTGGTGGATCGATGCAGGGAAGAGGTTTGTGGACAGAGCTCATCTAGCCAGTGGCCGCCATCTATTTCTGCTTGGCCACGCCCCCCAGGCTGCACACGTTTTGTTGGTAACATGTTCATTTGTTTCCCAAATATGTGGCATGGGTATGTTTCTCAATGATAATACATTCTTTGTTATTATTCTAGGAGTTATATCTAACACTACTGGATTTAGTTGTAATATATTCTGATAAGATGCATGACGTGAGACTCCAATAAAAATATGGTATTAAAATTATTAAAAATAACAACAAAATCCAAGTTGCTAGTACATTCCTAGCCACTGTTATACTTATTTATATTTCTCTGTCAGCAGCGTCATGCTGAGATTTCAGACGTAAATGCTGACAAAAACACACTATTGGGCATATCTCTCCACTGGTATGTGTCAGAGGGCTGGGAAAAAGTTTTACTGAATTAAGGAGCCAGCTTTAGACGATGGAAGCACCCCCGAGGTATTAGGAGGAGCAGGATTTTTCTCTTAAAGTCACAAGAGCATCACAAAGTCGGTTTTCCTGAATTAAAGAACAAGCAGAAGTTCTATTCTCCCAAAGATGATGTGAAAATTATCAGAGATTTTCAGACTGACTTGTGAGAGGTTTGTATGTAACAAAATTGTGTACTGAATAAGTGACATTATTATTCTGTCTTGAATATCATTTACAAAAATATAGTTATATTGTATGTACAATTTCGATTAATAACTTAGGGGAGGTATTATTCTTGAAATCAATAAATAGGACATGATATTTATTAAGGACAATATTATTACAACAATGTTCTAGACACTCCCCCAGCTCCAATACCCATGGCCAGATTTATCAATGGATTACGTTGCCCTTGCGTCACCTTGCATGATTCAAGGGCAGCACAATCCATAAGTCTGATTTACCAAGCCACTCAAAGCCACCTTGTGTGAGTCTGTGTGACATAGCAAATCTGGAGTGAAGCAACACATCTCAAGTCACTTCCTTGCATTATTGTGGACCAGGAAGGTCCTGTGTGAGTGGAGAGTGTATGTTCTCACGCAGCCACCCACATATTCTGGTGCAATCTCAGATTTACTAACACTAGTATACACATATACATATATTTTGGCATATTCTCAGATTTAATAACACTAGTAAACTTAGGAATGTCCCAAAATGCTATGCCTTCCCAAGAGAGGCACAAATAGAAGAATTATCTTCATTTTTCTTGATCTGTTCCTCTTTCTAGATGTGCAGCATTCTGCAGTACACTTAGTAAGAGGAAAAAGCCTCTAAGGATTGTTTTATGCAGGTGTCCCTTCCTGCAGGAAAATGGTGTGGGCCGGGAAGGCAGCGCCTGACTATGGAGGGTCCAAAAAGAACACCTCCAGAGGAAACGGCTTGCCGGAGCACAGAGGCAAAGTCTGTGAAAAGTTAGCTTGGAGTCTGGGACAAAAGCGGGCAGGCAATCGGTAGCCTGGTTTGACACCCCCTCCCCCCAATGGCAGCAAAGCACCTGGTGGGAAGCCAGGAGAAGAAAGGTGGCATGGGGCAGGAGGCCCATACCTTGACCTCTCCTCATTGGCCCACCCACCCACACCAAAGAGTGAGCATCACTGTCACAAGTTGGGAGAGGGCAAGGAGGTCTGTGTAAACAGCACAATGTGGACAGTCACAGCACTTGCAGCCCAGGTCGGGCCACCCACTCAGATATCGTAGCAAGGGAAGCCTGGAGGCCGCAGGCGAGAGACAACAAAAAGGGGGGCTGCCTAGCAAGGGGAGGTGCTCTGCTGGAAGTGCTGGAAGAAGCTAGGAACCAATGCATCAGAATGTGATATCTTATAGATATGATATTGTGTAAAATCATGGAGCAGGCGGATGAAAAGAAATGCGTGTGTTTATGTTTCACCTTTCAAAATAAACTGTGGCCCTTATGCAGTGGCTAAGGATCTGACTTTGATTACCCAAAGGTGGGTAGGTTGGTGCCTGGGCAAGGCCGTAGAAGGAAGTGGGTCACTCGTACATCTGAGAGGGGTTACAATCGTGCATGCACCACAGAAACCCTTTAAACATGGACTGAGGGTGCTTGTGTTGGGATAGGCTGCACCAGAGAAAGGAGAGAGCAGAGATGCTCCATATCTTAGTACATATATCGCATTCCTGTCCTCTCCCTGTCACTAAACACAGCACTCACACAAAAACAATGGCTCCTGTGGATAATTACTCAAAAGGTATGATAATATTAATGCACGATGGCAATGTGGGTGATTTGGAAAAAGACGAAAGGCAAGTAAGTGGTATATGCACTGGAAGAATATATTTAGATACCAGCAACAATAGATACAGATCTTACATATATGAACAATTTACACATTTATGTACACTTATACAATTTGAAAACAGTGAAATTGTGTCCCAAGTGAGTAATTACCAGCAAAAAAACTAAACATATTACAGCAAATCATAATGAAAAAGGAGTGACATAGAGTTTCTAATATGGATTCGTTTTTTGCAAAAGAAAGAGGCGACCTATTAGCTAATTTCCAAATAAATATTCAAGTTGCCCAATAATGACAACTTAAAAGAACAGTCTGCTTCTTTGGGAGTTGTTAACGATGTTTCGACCTTATGTGGATAAAAGGTCTCTTCAGGACTGACTGTATGTGGGGCACCTGCTCAGTACTAGTGAGGTATGCCATTGTGCAGACGCCGTCATTACTCTCGGGATTGTCCGAAATTCGCAAGTCCAACTTAAGAGCCAGTATTTTCTGAGCCTTGATACACCTTGGCCGCATCGTCCGTAATAAGAAGTGCTTCATCTGTAGCACTATGAAGTGCTCAGAGGTATTTTTGAACCTTGGTCGAACTCCAGGGAGCTTTAGAGAATCTGTTTCTCACAAGTACACCACATCTAGTCGCTACAGGGGTCCCGGCCGGGATCTCTGTAAGTTGCTTTTATTCACTCACTTCACGGTGTCACCGTTATCGGATGCATACCTCACTAGTTTTCCAAATCACCCACATTGCCATCGTGCATTATTATTATCATACCTTTTGAGTAATTATCCACAGGAGCCATTGTTTTTGTGTGAATACTTTACCCAGGCTCCCAGTGAGTAGGGTTCCCCTGTTAATTGTCCAAACGAAACACAGCACAGCAAGTTTCCTTGCTGTATTGCTTTGTGTGACATTTTAGTAAATATTGCCCCCAGTGTTTGCACTTTATCCCTGACTGGAGCGTTTTACTTCCCTTCATCTCAGTTTGTTTGAGTACAATTCAATTCTTATTAGTAAAGCCAGCCCCATCCACTATTTTGGGTTTTAAATTCTGATGTTGTGCTTCTACAGACCAAGCCCTCTTAAAATATACTGCTTACCATTATGGATGACATGTGACTTTTACCCCCTGTAGTCTTCATTGTCCTATGAGCATTTCTTACACATTGATGTTGACGCTTGAAGGATTCATTGTCTCCCTATAATGGGTGTGATGTAAAATGCTCTGACACCCTATGCTGGTCTGATAGTACTGTCAATTAAATTAAACACATGTGCCAGAGGGGCTACGGAAAGATGAGATGCACCAATGGAGGGTAGTAGTAAGAGAATCTGTGGAGCAAGACGTCTTTGGGAGCCCAGGAAAGATTGCCGCACGTCAATCAACAGAACAGGAGAGAAGGTTGCCGAGCGTTTTGCCAAAGCACCTTGGAGGAGTCTACATAAGAGATCCTTCCAGTTTGACTTACGAGCATTTGTTACCACAGTAAGAGACTCGAGTTGCGGTTTTAATATTTGAACAGCAGCCGAGCCCGGCTGGGCAGGCTGCGCTGCTGGTCCGGTTTAGCATTTGGAGCTGCATTTACATTTTTGGAGACATTTTTGGAGATAATATTATTTTGCTGCCCAAGTCCTGAGGAGGCCTTAAGAAATACAGGCTGAAACGCGTCGACTTTTAGTTTATATTGGCATCACTGAAATATTGAACTGATTAAAAGTTTTCTTCTTTTAAAAGCCTAAATTTGAAAAGGAAGTATAAAGGGTGTTTCTTTCAAGGCTTTCTTGTTTAAAATACCGTGGTGACCAAGACTAAGGAATAAGGCTGCATAATCATGTGTCATATCTTTCCTTGTTTATAAATAATTGGGCACTAGAACCCAATACCTGGTTCATGAGACAAATTGCCATATTATCTTTATTTACATTTATGTTTGTAGATATTGTGTATATTGTATAGAAATGTATATATGTTCAAAGAATGATTTAAATGTATACATGCTGTGATAAAATGCAAATGTAAAATAATGTATAAAAGAAAATTAAAAATCCCAAATTTATTTTTCAACGAAAAATTTGGTTTATTAAAACAAGTGTTCACACCAAGATTTGCTTTATTTGAATTATGATTAGATAGTAAATGGATGAAGCGAGATAGAGTTATAATTTGAATAATCCATGAAGTAGGTTTTCTAAACCTTAGACAGTTAATTTGTGGTACCTGTCTTATAAAAGGTCCTTAGAATTGTTACCATAGGCATCATTTTGTAAAAGTTTGGCTTATATTCCCGGATGCCTGATTTGGTTTAACGGGTAGCCCCCTTCATAATAGGAGCACAGTGCACCACTAGCACAATAGCCGTCCCTGCATAACATAATTTCTTTAACATACGCCACATAAGGATCTTTCTTAGTTAACAAGTCAAAGAACCTTTTGTCTCACATTACGGAATGACACCAGCTAAAATTTGAGTATTGTATCACAAATATACAAAACAGTTAGAAGGTGAATATTTTTCATTACATTGTCCACAGAGCTTACATACTTACTACACACAATCAGATTTTGTGTTGGTGTCTTTTTTCTATTAGTTGGTTCCTTGTGTTCAGAGTAGGTCTTAACAAAATGATATAGCATTTTGGAAGAAATATGCAGATGAATAACCCAGCGCTGGATGAGATGATTCCAAAGACTTCCACGGCAACCATGTATTTCCCTTGAGTGCTCAGATAGCCTGGGATGAAGGACATCCACACACTGAGGAACACTAGCATGCTGAACGTGATCCACTTTGCCTCATTAAAGCTGTCAGGCAAATTCCGTGCCAGGAATGCCATCAAGAAGCTAGCACAAGCCAAAAGACCCATATATCCCAGCATGCACCAAAGAGCAGTATCTGAACACTCATTGCACTGGAAGATGATTGTCTCAGTCTTCAATGTCATATTCTTCTCTGGGAAAGGAGGGCAGAGCAGCAGCCAGGCTACACAGACGAGGACTTGGACAGATGTGCAAACAGAGACAAGAACCACAGGAACCCGAGGGTCCAGCCACCTCCTCATGTTACTTCTGGGCTTTGTGACATTAAAGGCAATGACCACTATGATTGTTTTAGCTAAAACACAGGATAGACAGATAACAAATATAATCCCAAATGCAGTTTGCTGCAGTAAGCATGTGATTATCTGTGGTTCTCCAATGAAGAGCAGAGAGCAAAGGAAACTGAGAGTCAGGCTACCAAGGAGAAGATAGGTCACATTTCGATTGTTTGCTTTCACAATTGGAGTTTCTTTATATTTGATAAAAATGCAGTACACAATAATTGTAACAATGGCACACACCATCCCTGTAGCAGTCAGAAAAAATCCAAGAGGCTCCTGATAAGAAAGGAATTCAATGTTCTTCATAAAGCAGTCAGTTCTCATCTCATTTGGCCACTGGTCTTCTGGACAACTCCAGCAATTACTAGAATCTTGGGAAGAAATGTACTGCTTATTATTTTAACACTACTGCAACACAAAAATCACGGAATAACATTGTGCCTTTAAGAAAATGCATGCTGCAAAGGTCTGGGGAACCATAAATGAGATGTCCCTCCTGCAATAGTCATTGCGTGATTCTGGTCTTGTGATGTGATATTGTAATGACTGATATTAAGGGCTAGATATAAGGGATTTTCCAGTTGCAAATTGCAGAATCACAATATCACTTAGGCAGGTCACACTGCCACCCATTTCTTACTGTCAGACCAGAACTATTAATACCCAGGTCAGTAAAACAACACTTGTTGTAAAATGACGGTGCACATTTCATAACTGGTTGTGAGAAATCAGGACCTGTTTGCAATGTCCCCTATTTTTTGCCGCATTGTGAGTACTAGGTGCTGGTTTTCCGGATGTGATTGTTTTCTTGACTGTGCTAACTAAACCCAGGGCCTGTTCTCTGATTAAAAGTACATGGTTAGGGTTATTTATTATTGGCAATGGCAAGACCCTGTAAGTCCCTGGAATACAATAAGGCAAGGGGTATTCACTCTATCTATACGTCCCTAGTATATAATAAGGCAGGGAGGTTTAGAGACCGAGAATATTTCCTGCAAAAACATGTACATTGCTGAATTGCCTGCTGTCATTTTAAAAACCAACCCTGCCTTGCAGGCAGCTTTTAATTTGAAATTATATGCAAATTCAACTTTATAATTTCAGGTAGTTCCAAAGTCCCAAACAACATTATTTATACCTATAAGTCACCCTTAAGCTCTCCTCTGGGTGCCCCGGGTGTAGGGTACCTTGTAACTATAATCAGGGACATTATAAAAGATGTTTTATAAGCCCTGGTGAGGGGAAAACTGCCAATTCCGATTTTCCCCATTTAACATAAGATAACATTGAAATGTTTAATTTAAGTAGAAATAATGACACAAGCCACCATACTTCAAGGTATCTAATTAATAGTTAAAATAAATCCAACAACTTGCCACAGTTATATACCTATTACAGATAAGAAGTTATTAAACTTTCTTTTCTGTGATCCTAAATCCGGCATTCCAGGTGCCATCTCCTTATTGGCCAGCCTTTCCTGGACTGAGACAGAGCTTCTTGATGAGGTGTGAAATATTCTGTCCGAGTTGACAATGGTTTTCCTGTGGGTGGAGATTTTAGCTGCAGAAGCCAAAAGGCAGGAAGAGGGTGGGGAAGCCAAACTGGTCTTCAAAGGGAGAATGACAGTTTGGGACCAGCACAGGCTGACTCCCACATTTTGCACCCCCAGTCACAATGAATGAGTCAGCGGGTTGGAAGAGATTTGTTAGTGAAACTTATCCACACCAGTGAGTTGGCTTAGCCAGATCTAAACCCAAAGTAGAGACTTTTTCCATGTTTGGTTTTGAGAGAATGGTGCTTTCTGGCAAAAGAATATGTCACAGTTTGGAGGTAGTGGTAATAAATCAGGGTGACACCCTGTATCGCATTGGTCAGGGGTACCCCCAGCTAGACCCCCAGAGACTGTGAAAACATATGGGACGGCTGGATAGTTCCTCAGATCTGGTGTCTGGTACATCAAAGAGAAGAAGGACTGCCCTGCTGGAAACCTGATCTGCACCCCAAAGGCCTGCACTCTGAAGGCCTGCACCTGCTGCACATTGTGGGACTACAGGCCTAATGACTTTGCCTTGCTTTAAGAAGGATTAAGGAGTGGACTCATGCAAGCTTCAGGTTAACAAAGTCCATCTGCATTATCTCCATCAAGAAGTCCCCATCCTGGAGTGCATTCTTTGGACTTTTAAGGATTTCACCAGGTGCACTGTTGGAATTGTATTCCATACATACCAAGGACCATTTCAGTGATTCTAGACCCCCGGATTGGTTTTGTGGACACTTTGAACTCTCAAGGAGACCTTCTGGAAGAAGTGCCAAAAGCTCAGAAAAGTTTGGAGCATCTTTCGTAAAAAGCTTCATCAGCTTACAAGGTGCATTGTGGGAGTTGTGGTCCAGCCGCGACCAGTAGTGGGAGTACCGGCCGGGCAGTGACATGGGGAGGGGGAGGGGCAGGGTGGGAGGTAGGAATGTATGGATTATGGACTTTAAAAGGTAAGTAAACATAAAAATAAATAAAACTAATTTCATTGCACACACTGCGTCGCATTTGGTGATGCAGTGCGTGCAACGAAATTCGTTTTATTTATTTTTATGTTTACTTACTTTTAAAGTCCATAATCCATTCTTTACTACCCCCCACCCTGCCCCTCCTCCTCCCCACATCACCGCTCGGCCGGTACTCTCACTACCGGCCGCGGCTGTTGTAGTCCCAGACCCAGGAGACAAACCAGAGCATCTGAACCTTTGGCTGGTGCTGTGGGCCAATTTCCTGCACAAAGAAACACTTCTGGGAGTAAGTGTAAATAACTCTTGACTTTGTCCCATTCCAGCACGATCTTTTCTACCCTTTGAGTGCTCTTTGCTTCTAATCTCCAGTGTTACATTTAATCTTTGCCAATTCATATCTCTGATTGCTTACTTTGGATTTTTGTTGTTTTGTTGTCTTTGGGTTTGTGAAATATATTCCATTGTATAAATTGGAGTTGGATTTTTATTGTCTCTTGTGTCTTACTTATTTAATGTATTTGTGTTTTTAAATGCTTTACACACTTGTTTCCTAAGGTACACGTACCTGCTCGCAGCCAGCTACCAAGGGTTGAGAAATCAAATCATTTATTAAGATCCTAACTGAACCTTTTATTGTGGCCTTATTACTAATGGTAAGTTACTACTTATCACTATTAATGAAACACTTTCCAACACTGCTCTTTAAGACCAGAATAGTTTGTTTGGCCCTTGGCATTCTTCTTCATAGTTCAATTATATTTTGTCTGTTAGGATGAAGTCTTCTTTTTTCATAGATCATTCCACCTCTTGTTGTTTATGTGTTTGACATTTTGCAGAGAATGAAAGGATCTATATATGTTGCATCCTAAATGGAGCAAATCTTTGCCCTATGTATATCATATTGCTAATGAAAGTGTGGTCTCCTGGTGTGCACTTGATCACCACTTTTATTAAAGATCCACATTGCAAAACAGGTGCATAGTTACTAGTGGTGCAGCAGGTAAAATGCACCCATGCACACAGGTGGAAGGGGGCTCAACTACAACAGATATAGCCCTTTGAGCAATGAGATTGCACCTAAATAACCATGCTGAAGTTCTGAAGGTGAACAGTCATTAATAATGACTTTAAATGTGGAGCCTGAATCACAAAGGTAAACTTACAACTTTGTATGAGTTTATGTTTGTTTTAGAATTCACAAACTTCAATTTAATAGTAGGTTTATGACTGTGGAGACTCTGGAGTCGGGCGAAGAACTCCACACATAAAAAAGGTACGACAGGGCTATGTGGAGCTCTCTGCCCCGGCGAGGAGCCTCAGCAGTTTCAAATTTACTATTAAATTGGAATTTGTGAATTCCAAAGCAAACTTAAACTTACACAAAAGTGTAGTTTTAACTTTGTGAATCAGGCACATTTTCTATTTTATCACATTTCCTGTGTGCCCAAAAACAGAGGTCAAATGTCAAACTAACCTATCCTGCAAATTGCTTCTTATTCTTTTACCCCAGAGACTGATGTTTACTTAAGCGTAGGGATTTTGTAAAGTCAACTATGTGAAACATTTTATGGTGAAAAAGGAGAGGCTTTTGGATGTTATTTTCATTTTACAGACAACAAAATCTAAATATTTTAAAATTAATAACACAAATATTTCAAATGAAAAAAACAGGTAAGCACAAATAATACACTTTTTAAAATTCTGAAGTGAGATGGGCGCAAAGATTTTAATTGGATCAAAACAAATCAAGATACTTTTCTTGGTGTTGGCCAATGAGAAATATTCTCTGAAACCCAATTTGCACAAATTATAATTTGTGTACTATATAGTTTTTTTAGTAAAACTGCATCTGTACAAAGTTAATGGTAATTTCAAAGAGAAATGTGTTTTTTGTAAATGACAGAGGCTACCATTCTATGCTTTAGTAATATATTTGTGACAGTGTACTCCTAAATGCAACACCAACTACTGGCTACATGGCTCATTTGTGACACTTGTTATTTTTGTGATGCTTGGATTTTTCAGAATCACCATGAGTTCAGTAATATAACATTGATGGCAGAGTGACCCGTATGAAAATTATGACCGAACCCCTTTTTACTATGGCCATAGGAGCTCTTATGTCAGCCCTACATTAATTTATTTCAGCTCCTGGGAGGTGGTGGTCCCTGGGGCTAAGTTGGGGGGGGAGGCAGGCACAGTCTGGCTAAAGTAAGAAGATGCCAGTTTTCTAAAAGTGCCATTACAGACTTGCAACTTAAAATACATCATCTTAAATTGTGATTTTCCATTGTGAGTCTAGAGACAGCAAACCTGAAGAGTGTATCTCTGCACAAGTGGGAGCTACACTTAAAAGATATATTAAAGTAATCCCAATGTTATCCTAAGGGAGAGATAGGCTTTGCAACAGCGAAAAACAAATTTGGGAGGTTTTCAATATCAGCGTATGTAAAACTTAAAGGTACATGTCCTGCCTTTTAAATACATTACACCCTGTCCTCTTGGTTACCCAGGGACTAAATTAGGGGTGATGTTTATGCATAAAAAGGGAAACTTTAGACCTGACAAGAGGTTTATATGTACAGGTCGAAATGGCAGCATGAACTGCACAGACAGGCTCTTCAATTGCCAGCCTTAGTCATGGTTAGATGGCTAGATAAGTGGGTGGCGGTTGGTCTTGCAGGTCCACTAGTAGCATTTAAATTACAGGCCATAGGCACATGTAGTGCACTTTAGCGGGGACTAATTGGTAAATGTAATATGCCAAAAGGGAATTAGACAATGTTACAATGTGTAAAGTAGAGAACATATGTACTTTAGCATTGGTAAAGTGCTCACAGTTCTATGGCCGGCAACAATGAAGTCAGAATAATTAGAGGAGGAAGGCAAAAAGGTTGGGGATGACCCTGCAGAGAAGGCCATTGCCAACAATCCAGTTTTTTTACTTTTTTAATTTCCCAATTTAAAGGTTGTATTTCAATTCTTTGCTTAATCTTTTTTTTCATTGAATTTGTTTTCCTAGAGCATCCTGCAGCTCCCAAGGTGGTGCTACTATACCACTTGCTTGCAACACTTTTCATCTGATTTGCACTGTATTCTGTGTGACAATTGTTTCTAAACAGGGCCACCAAATTCAAATAGTTTGCACATAGCAATATATAAGTGTTTTATATTCAAAATGGCCACCATATTTAGAAGATTGTGTCTGCCATTTTTGATTGATATTTTAAGAATACATTATGCATAGCAGCATTTCAAAATGGCCACACAGTTTTTATATATCAAACAAAATAATAATTTCATGACTGCACTGCTGTTTTCAGCTTATCTTTTGGACTATTCATCAAATGTACATGCTCCCAGGGATATCCCCTTCTCAAAAAGTCAAAAGGCCATTGATGCACCAGTTTTTGTAGCCATCTTAGAATTGCATAGTGCAGAGTCTATCACAGTTTTACATCAGATAGAAGGCAAAAAGGTTGCTTCTGAAGGTGATTTTAATGTTGAAACTTTAAAATAACAATACACCATGCACAATATAATTTCAAGATGGACATTTCCACTATGTCCACTTTTATCTTTTTTGCAACCATATGCTCGCTACATATAAATTGCAGCATATTTTTTTCTACTATTTTCTTTTTACTTGCATTCAGGTGTTGAGTCTTTGTGTGTGCTTTATTGTGGATGGATAAATGGGTAACTGTATAAATGAGTAGTTGGATGATAAATAGATATATCAGTATAAGGGTAAGTGACAGAGTACATGTCACCCAACTTACTGAGTGTCCAAACAAACCAGTTACTGAAGAAGCAAGTGCTGTTATAAGCCATTGATGTGGGCGTGTAGTATGCATCTAAAGCGTATATTTTTTAACTGTATTTAATCTTTGATTGTTGATGACATCTTTCAATACTTCTTCAAAACCTTCCTCAGAGTAGGTTTTGAGTACGTTGTTTGCTACCTATGGTTGCGTCTAAGATATTTTAAAGAAATCCTATGTTTGACTCCATGTTCCATCTGTGTCAAAAAATTTAAAGGAGCATAGCTTAAGGACCTTTAAGTATCTTTAGCAACAGCCTCACCTAAGTTTACCTACATCATTCCCCAAACCATTTTCCACCTCTGATTGTTTTCATCATTCCATGAATATGTTTAATTCTCTATACCTTTCTTGTTAGATATGTGCCCTGCAGCACACGGGATGCAGTCAAAGCAGCAGACAGGTTGACCTTTCTGAAGAGCTTTTCTATAGCCAGCAGCACAGCTTTCACTACACACAGAGCGTGGGGCCTGGGGAAAGAAATGTGAAAGGTTATTTCAAAACAATTATGCGTTAACCACAACACTTTCAGATGAATTAAAAATATATATTCTTAATATATACTACAGTAATTGTATGCTAGAATTTATAATCATGGTCACAGACTTAGAATACATTGTTATGATTGATTGCTTTACAATGCATTTAGCCTCATGTATGGATAAATAAGTACTTCTAGAAACAATGCTAACTGAGACAGTCCATTGTTGGGGCACAGCTAGGGGTGAAGAGCAGGCCCCTGCAGCCCACAGCTCCTGCGGTGCAGGGGGTCACCTGTGTCACAAGAGTGACAAACCTTCAAGGGGGGCATCTAACCTTTAGGGGGGGTGCAGACCTTCAGTGTTTTCTAATTATCTCAAGGATAATACATATTTTTGTGAGATATGGAATACTTTGGGGTCACTCATCACATTTCTGCAGTGGTCCCCATTATTTTTAACTACACCACTTGGCATGGCATATTGAGATTGGAAGAATTGAACTGTGGCCTTGACAACTTCTAAAGTGAAACAATAGTGCGATGTATGTGGAGTTGAGTTTGTGCCATCTGTTCCTCTATTTCCACCAAATCTGATGAGCTAGTTTAACCACCTCGGACGGATGGCCTGATAGGCACATCATAATAGGGTGTGCGGTTGGAATGGCTATCTACTCAGCTGTCTATCTTCATTGGCCCCTTTCAACACCGGTATGGTCGTAACTTCTAGTTGGAGTCAGAAGGACCGCATCGGTCAGAAAACTGCCTATCTATGCCGATTGTAATATGGTGGTCAGGAGGACTGACTCGACTGCATCTGCCTTTTCTGACGCCGAGGGGACCATGGTGGCCCTTCCGACCACCATCGGATTCAGGCCCATAGTTCTATTGTGCAAACCAGACCTTTAAAATATATTTTTGATTTGTGTTAGTTAGTTCCCATCTACAAAAATAGTTGACATTATCATTTAGGTATTTGTTTTGCAGTTTGTTTTGTATAAGGGGCCCGGGGCATTAGAGTATTTTACAAGAGAACCAGACTTACACATTTTTAGCACAGGTAGATTAAGTGATTGGCCCGGAATTATAGGAAGTTGAGCTGCTGTGGTGATTCACTCTAGTTCCCCAGTTCCAATGTTGGCAGCTTAGGCTACTTTTCCGCATCTAACCATAGCACTAGGTATCAAACCCCCTTTCCTTTCACAGCAAGGAGAATTTGAAGTCAAGTTCAGGCAACCAAACTAAGGGAGTCGGACGGACATTGACGTCAGTTGCTATGCAATTCAAGTGATCAACACGCCTGATAAGACTCGTGATATTCAGAGATGAAATTGGTCTGAATCATGGGATGCAATTAAGAACAACGGTCCAGCATAATTATATTGATGTGCAACGTTTTCGTCCTGAAGATGGTCCTGTGGAATGTATAAACCGTTATTGGACCGAGACGTCAATGCTTAACATCGTTTTGCTTATATATGAACCTTCATGTAAACCTGAAATTTTGATATCATGTTATGAAAACTTTAGTGTGTATGGTATTCTATTTGTCCATACAAAAAGCAAAAGATGTTGTATACTACTTACAAACAGGTCTAGAATGTTTAGTAGTATTAATGTTGTCATGTTGCATCTTTGAATTGACCATAATAAATAATGGTACATGATGATAATTCCATGCATTGTTTAATTTATGCTCACTTGTTGTGACTAAATAATAAGTCAAAGCATTTTTTGCAGAATAATTCCTTAGGGGCCACTTTTGTATTTTGTTAAGTTCAGGCAACCGGCATTATACAGTTTACTTCCTTGGTCATCAGCAGTGGAAGACACTTGAAAGCAAATAGCAAACAGACAATGGTTCATCATCTGAAGAAAAAAAATACTTAAAGCCAACGTATTTTTTGGCATTACCTCTTTACGGTTCCTGTTCCACTGGATGGCACTTGTATTGACAAATAGCTTCTGCCCTGATGGTGCCCCGGAATCAAAGTTTCCCACCTTCACATAGTAGATGGTCCCATCTGGCTTAAGCTGCCAGTTTATCACATCATACAAGGCCGGTGGGTCACCATTTACATCAAAGTACATCTCATCCCCAAGGCTGTTCTTGAAGTGCACATTCCTCAAGTAATGTAAGAGCTGGAAGACCGTAAAAACAAAGTTATTGTTAATGTTAAATTTACCCTCCCAGTTGTAAAGCTGGTTGTTAAAAACCTTAATTTCAAAACTCCCTTATTTATTTATGCACATCTTTCTGCTAAGTTACTTGTCCATTCTAGCATGATGGGTTCTGAGACTTTTTACTTCTGATTGTGGGGATTCCCCCCGATTTCTGCTTTAACTATTTTAGCTGAGTAAAGAACTCTGTGCACTTTCCCCCTGCTAATCCTTTTAACAGGATTAAATTGGCATATTTAATTTGTGAGAAGTTGGCCTGGTGTATGATGTTCACTATTCTAGTGAGCACCTTGCACCAGTCCAAACGACCCTTATGATGATTGGTTGTAAGTCAACCTTATAGACCAGCTATCCTAGGGGTAGCATGGACAAAAGCAGTCTTAGGCTAAACTCAAGAGGGCATGTGAAGCCTGATGTTTTACCATATGCAATCCTTTAAATACCAAATGAAAGGACACAACAAAAGTTATATATTACAAAATATATGTATTTATTTTTAGAATAATCCCCTATACTCTTTATGAGCACAGAAACACAAGCGTTAAACAAAGAACACAGTATAACATACAATAAGCTGCACAATTATGGATAGGCCGGGTGGCCACTCAAACCATATATTAAGAAAGTGGTATAAGTACCACGTCACGAACAATGAACAGGCCTAGGGCCTAGGGAATCGCTGGGCCTACACTGGACTAACGAAGGTTAGGACATAGGAGGCCCAGAGGATGCGGGTGCAGTGTCTATAGGCAACCGCATTTACCATACAAGTCAATGGTGCGTAAAAACCAGAAAGTTATAGGTTTGGGAGTCTTCCGACTGGACTAGAACTTAGCCACTTAAAACTAGGATACTAGAGGTGTAAACCACTATAGGAGCACCGGAGTTATATTGTTACCTCACCCACAGGAAGCGGGTGCATAGGTGCCAAAGTGTGTCGGGTTTCGTTGTGAACTTCTATGGAGCCTGGAGGAAAAGATGCTGCAGGCGGCCAGGAGAGAAAAGTCTGGTTGGATCCAAGGGTGGATCAAAGATGTAGAGTACCTGAAAGCAGAGGGGTCAGAGTTCAGGTCACTAGCCAGTGACCAGCGAGGAACAAGGAAGGAACCAGGCGATGTTGGGTTGCGATCAGGTGATGTCGAGGTGTTTGCCTCCACTGCCACGTGGACCAGGAAGGATCGATGACGTCCAGAACGTAGTCACTGGCTGTCCCACAAAGGCTCTAGCTGTCGGCGGTGTCGGTACTTGAATCTGAGTCACCAAGCCTTAGCAAATGCAACCCACGCAGGAATCGAAGATGTCTTCTGGATCGGACCGGGAAGGTCAGATCGGTAGCTCCTTTTTAGGGGAACTGGGGCCAGTCTGGAGCAACCAGACCAGCAGTGTAAATTTGAAGGATCGTCGTCACAGAAGCCACTAGCCAACGGCAAGTGACCAGACAACGCGTCGAGCAGGAAAATGCAAAAGGCCCCCACGCAGCCCTCAGCAAGTGTGGAGAGGTGATCTTTGGTGCAAGAGCTGCTCGGGGCTGGGGCTTCTCAAACCCCAATGCACAGCTTCGAGGGTGCCTCGGGAGCTGCACGAGAAGCACTTCATTGACTTTTCAAGATGGCCGGTCCCACGTCTCACGTCGCCTCCACGGGTCTAAGCTTTGCTAGGACTGTGGATAAGGCTGTTGGAAGTTTGGGAATCCAGGTCTTGTCGGTCTCTGTCGTTCGAGCTCCGGCGGGAGCAATGGCAAAGGAAGTCTTGTTGCGCTGAAGGTGCCTGCTTGCACAGGGTGGCCACTCATTGACCACAAGGGAGATTCTTCAGTCTTCTACGATTAGTAGGATGTTGAAGGGTCCGGAGTTTCGTTTCAAATTTCAGTCAGGATGATCTGGTTTGCATTGGCACAGCTCCTACCTTTATTCCAAATCTAGGGGCTGGATCACCTGCTAGGTCCCTCCTATGGTTGGGACCCAGGAAGGGGGTGGTTACACCCGTTTCCCTTTGTCCAGTTTCGTGCCAGAGCTGGGACTGGAGTGCCCCAGCACCGGTTTGAACTGAGCTTTGCCTGGGACACCTTGTGCGCCCCAGGCAGTGTCTAGTTTCATTCAGCCCTCCCTGCCCCAATCCACGATCTCCTGTCTGGGGTGGTGTAGCACCTCCCTGTGACAGGAAACCTATTGTCCAGGCCTCCCCTGCCGGAGTTTCGATCAGCAGCAGGAGGCCAGACTCGTGTGTGTGGCAGCGGCATCCATTTTGTGATGCTGAGGCTCTGGTTAGATTTAACCGCGTTTAAGCAAAGTAACATGTCTTCTCCCTCTAGAAGGGTGGAATGCTACCCCCGTTGGTTGTATTCCAAAGCGTATGACACCTTACACAAATGTTTTGATAAAACCAAACTAAAGTTAGCAATTAACTGCGAGAATTATAATGCACTTAAGAGTATATGGTATGGCAATATCCCAGAACAGCTAAGGGACTTGGTTCCGAAAGTTGCAGACAGGCTCAGCTCATGCTAGAGCACCATCTCACATAAAACCAAGCACTCTGCCTCCGGGATTGTTAAGGCCTGCCATAGGAGTGACTTATAGGTGTATATGTGTCCAGATATAGGTTTAGATATAGGTATACTATATCTAAGCAAGGGGTGATTACACAACCTTGCCCCAGCTGAGTGATCAGCCAGTTGTGTCAGTTTGGATGGCCAGCCAGGGGTGGCAAAATATATGCTGCAGCCACTGGTAGGCCTTGGATGCACCTATGCCCTGGGTACCTAGAGTACACTGTACAGGGGCTGATAAGGTGACCCAATACCCAATTGGAGATGTACCTAAGGTACATGGAGTCCATTCATTTTAAAGAGAGAGCAGATAGCCTGGGAGCCTGATTAGCAGGATCCCAGGCCAACTAAGTCGAAAACCAGCTAAACACTAGGCAAAAAAATCTGGGGTAACCATAGTGGTATCCACCTTCCTACATAATTTACCTAATTTCCCTAGTATAATTTACAAAGTGTACACAGGGCCTTTAAGTTAAAAGTCGCTAGTGGGCTCAGTGCCGATTTTGCCCCCACTGCAGCGACTTCACGCCTACCATATACAGCCGGGCTCAAGCAGTTTTAAACTGCAAATTAAACTTGCTAAAAATAAACTCTTTTGACAGGCCTAAACCCTCAGTTTAAATATCAATAAATCTAACATTGATAGGCCCCAAAAGATATTTTCGAAGAAGCAAGGTTGGCTGTTCAAAAGGAAAGCATTGAGATACATTATTAAATATAATGATGTTACCTTCTGATAGGAAACAACAATCCATTAATTGTTTAGACTTTTTTAAATAGTTATTACAAGCACAAGCCACTTGTGTAGTCAATTTTGTAATAAATATTATAGAACGGGTATTTTTAGATAGTTACCCTTTGTCTGCCTAATGCCTCTGGGTGCTCATTTGCATGAACCTAACTGTCACCCATGAGCAACATAGCTCTCTTGATGAAATGAAATGTGAACTTGCTCCTAGAAATAAAACAAAGGTTTTGTGTTTTTTTGCCTTAACATGATGGCCTGTAAGCAGTGCCCAATACCTTGATTAACTTGAAAGAGGACTACCTTGTCACAGGCAGCTTTAGCTTACAACACCTGAGACACCTTCTACTCTCTCCTAGCTAGTTATGAACCAGAGGGAGGGGAGCCGCCCACAAGACTGGTTTAGAATGCCCATAGAAGAGGCACTGCTCATGTCCATGCTCACACCTCTGAGTGGGCGCAGGTGAAATAAGGTTCTGCCATCTTTGTTTAGGTAATGAGGGGCACTGTGGCCTTGCAGTAGGGCACACAGGAAATGCTGCTGGGTAGGGTTACAAATATTGATAGGCCTTAGTGCCAAGTGCATGGTGGATTCCCCTGGAGAGGACTGAGTAAATAAGTAAAATATAAATACATTCTAATGCTTTTAGGAAAAATAGGGAAAAAGTATTCCATAAAAAAGAATCTGTTTTCCTAAAAATTATATAAACCAAAGGTTTGCTGTGCTCAAGTCACCATCTTACCAGATTTCAACAACAATAAGAGCTGAGTAAAATAACCTACTTTTTTGTACCAGTCTTGTAATTTTTCAAAGTGGTATCCCAAAGTCAATATTTTTTCTGCTTTCAATCTACCTCCAGTTTGTGGTGGAAACCAGTGTGAAACCCATGTGTGATCCAGAAAAGTTATATGTTTCTGAAAAGTAGATTAGAGTCTGAATTCAGCAGGGACTCATATTTTAGTTAGTTAGTTTTGTTTTTATTGTTTGATTAATTAAAATAATTACAATACTCCCCTAATGCAGTATAAAAGAATTTCCCAAACAATTTCTCAATCTATAAAAATACACATCACATTTTGTTATAAAAATTCATAACAATGAAATTTAAATATAAATGTAAATGTCATGGTACTTATAGAGCGCACTGTCACCAGACGTCGCCTTGCGGTGTCGCCTATTCAGCTTCCGGGTGCTGATACTCATACCGCTGTGGAACCCCTCCTGGCTTTCCCTGTGAAGTGTCCACTCCTGGGCACCCCCAGGGTGAATCCTTAGTGCTGTTGGGGCCGGTGTGGAGGCTAAGCAAGCTATTGCCCAGAGTTGCAGCATGGTGCCCCATGATTAGAATAGGCACTGAGGTGAGAGTTAATAGGTCCAAGAAAATTGCGCCCGAGACCCCGCCAAGGTAGGAATCGAACCCTGGTCCCTGGCCAGAACTCTGCAACAGGGTCTGCCGCTCTAACCATTGAGCCACACTCCTCCATCCAAATATAAAATATTTTGCGTTGGCATCTTTCAAACTTTAAACAACAGAGTTAGCAGTGTAAGCCCTTTAGGAAGGGTATTAAAATCCTTTTGCAGAAATTTGCTTTGGGTCTCCGTCGGCTTGCAGTAGAACTGCAATCATGTATTTAACTCCTCTGCATGCCAGGATGTATGACGTGCCCTCTAGCCAGCATATCACCGCTTGCCTGCATGACCGAATATTCAAATCGTTAAAAATTGATTTCAGGTGCTGCCTCCTTAGGTCTTGTACGGCAGGGCAGGCACATATTAGATGAATTAGAGTTTCTTTTTTTACACCGCATAATCAGCAGGACTCTGATTTAAATGCTTTTTTCCAAAGAGGGTATAAGTCCTTTGACTCGTGGACGCCCATTCGAAGCTTTATGAAACTCATTTTTAGCTGTAAGCTGAAGTGGGCAGATAAGTATGCTTGTGACTTTGGCAGACGGCAGCAGTTAATGACTGTCCATCCATGCTGCCTCTTGTTGAGTGCCTTTTTGTCCTCCCACAAGGATTTCTTTTTGGCAGCGATGTTTACTATTTTGCCAAAGCTTCCTCTATCAAACCCTTTGTACCATGCTGTTTGTAGGCCCAGCTCGGCCAGCCAGTCACTCAAAAAGCTTCCCCAGGAGTTAGGAGTTACGACTCCCCCTGGGGCTTCATTACATCCAAGAATAAGCTATTCAGAGTGCCCGGGTCTGAAGAGCAAAATGTGTGACAAAGTTTGGTGAAGCTGCTCATACCCCGGAACTTTTGATGCTGGAGGCCGAATTTCAATCTAACCTGGGCGGGCAAGGCACATTTTGGTAGGTCAAACACTGCTTTATAAATCTTTGTCTGCAGCTCGTTCAATAAGTGCGCTTCTTTGCCGCACCAAGGGGCCAAGCCGTAGGATAAACTGGGCTGGATTTGGGCGGCCATTACTTTTAGCAAATGGGAATGGTTTGGGCAGTCCATTTTTTTGCGTAGTACTCTATAAGTATAAATTAGAGATTGTGCCTTGGCTTTTAATGCCAATTTGTGTTCTTTATGAGTTGCCCCCTGCCCGATTAACACGCCCAGGTATTAATATGAGCTCAGTTATTCGACATTAGCCCCTTTGGCCATCCATTTGAACTTGGTTTTTTTGCGGTCCTCTAGGCGGACGATTTTGGTTTTCTCTTTATTTAGCTCCAGCTGTTTCATGTCCAAGTAGGCTACAAGATTATTTATTGATCTCTGTAAGCCAATAGGGGTTTGGCTCAGCAAGACTATGTCATCCGCGTATTGTAGGATGGGAACTGGTGTGTTGGCCAATTTCGGGGGGTGAGAGTCTGATTTCTCCATGTGTGGTGCGATGTCAGATAAGAACAGATTAAAGAGGCTGGGGGCCAAGACACAACCCTGTTTCAGGCCACTTTGCGTAAAAATGCTCGCTGTAGTACTTAGCCCATCGCCTAGCTTCACTCTTGCCCAGGTATCCGTATACAATGCGATTATGGCAATGAGAATTTTATTTGGCAAGCCCCATGCATCGAGTTTCTTCCAGAGCTGGCTCCTGCTTACTCTATCAAAGGCAGATTTGATGTCCACGAAGCAAGCGAACAGCTGCTGTTTTCTTATTTGTGCTTTTTCCGTTAGAAGAGCTAGGATGGCTAGGTTGTATATAGTGCCCATTCCTTGCCTGAACCCAGACTGGAACTTAGGAATTATATTTTTTTCCTCCATCCAACCTTGTAGCTGCATTAGCAAGCACGAAGCGTACAATTTTGCTTCTACATCAATCAATTAGATTAGTCTATAGTTTCCCGGCTTACGGTGATCTCCCTTTTTGAATATTGGGTGGATGATATTACCCTTCCAGGAAGCCGGGATGTCGGACTGGTTGTATATCTCATTGAAGGGTGGCGTGAGGATGGAAGACCACAAATCTGGGTTGTTCTTGAAAATTGCACTGGGAATGCCGTTTGGCCCAGCCGCTCCCTCAGACTTTAGCTTCCGTATAAGCCCGCTTAACTCATTCGCATTGGTCAGGGATTGCCCCGTCGCTGCCCGACGTCTAGAGCACTGCAATCTCTCCATTGGCTGCCTGTCGCTCGTCGGATCGAGTTTAAGGTGCTTTGCCTAGCTTTTAAAATTTTGAAAGGTATGGCTCCACCGATCTTGACGAATTTACTGACCCCTTATGTTCCTTTTCGATCCTTGAGATCGATGGGTCAGAATTTGTCTGTGGTTCCACGTTTTTTGCTGTGCAGGATGGGTGGCCGCTCCTTTAGGGTAGTGGCGGCCAAACTGTGGAACTCTCTTCCCAGTGAAATCCGAGCGATGGAGGATTTACTGCAATTCAGACGTGCCATCAAAACTTTTCTTTTTTAACTTATGTTTCTGATCCCCCTTTATGCGCTGTGTGATGTTGTGTTGACCTTTCTTGGCGCCAGGACGCCCCTTTGCTGGGGCAGCTGTGCGCGGTATAAAAGCCAATAACATAACATAACATAACATTAGACTCGTTTGGGTGCGACTCAGGCTGTGGGTGGCTAACTTCCGCATGATCTGGATTGGTGAGGGTCTCTTTGTCTTTCTGATCATGATCTTGCCCATGGTGCGTTCCTTCAGGAACAGTCACTGCCTGGTTGTACAGGGATTTCACATGGGTAATCCATGTATCTGCTCCAATTGCTCCAATTGCTCCAATTCCTGCTTCTTGCGTGAGTTTTGGGCCAGATGATAGTTTATTTATTATGCCCTAAAAAGCGCTGCTATTGGTTTTTTTGCTAGCGGATAGTAGTTGCAGACAGATGGACCCTTTATACTTGGATTTTGCTCTCCCCAGATTCCCCTTGAAGGTGCGCCTTAATGCGTGCAGCTTCATTTTTTCTGCTGTATGGCCCTTCTTTCCGCCTTCAATTGCAGTCGCACTTCTCTCGCAATCTCACTCTTTTGATCTCTAAGGTCTTGGGTGAACCATGGTTTGCTTCTGATTACTGTTGATGGCGTGCGTCCTGGGATGACTGGAAATTTAAGGACTAAAGACTGGGCCAGCTGTTCCCAGGTGCTAACGCACTCGTTCTCTGGCTGGGGGCCTAGATTAGCCAAGAAAGCCGTTACAGTCTCCTCGATGGATTGGGGCGTCACTCCCCTCCATTTTAGTTTGCGCAGATTGAATTTTTCAGGCGCTTGTATTATGGAGTTGATTTTTTGTGCGCACTTGACTTTATTTTTCACGTTCAAAATGAGCGGGAGGTGATCACTTTCAGCTCGAGGGATGATTTTAAGATTATTAATTTGTGGAAGCAGGTTATTGCTAATAACTATGAAATCAATCGTTGAAGAGACTTTTCCGCTTAAGTATGTTACAGCCGCTGGGATATCCCCCGGAGTTTTGCCGTTCAGGATTGTTAGGTCGAGAGCTAATAATTTACACATTAGGGGCCAGATGTAGGTAATTTCTATTTACGGACTCTTAAACACCGAATTTTACCGATTCGGTATTTAAGAGTCGGTAAATAGGAAGGGGGCAGATGTAGGTAAATTTACAGAATCGGTAAAATATAGGCCCCCTTCATCTGAAAACCCTAATACCGGTTGGTAACGGCCGAATTCGGCCGTTACCGACTGGTATTAGGGCTCCTACATCTGGCCCTATGTCTCTTGTTTGCTGAGTAGCTTTTCTTTTACTTCTCGTCCGAGTCTCTAGGAGTTTGCTGTTAAAGTCGCCTGCGATCACTAATTGGCAGCTCTCATGGCTTCTCTGCAATGATGTTATTAACTTAATTAAGGTTACATATTTTACCTTCTGCTTTTTTCTTTCAGGGTGGATGTAAACGTTAATTAATATGAGTGGCCTCTTTGATTCATTGCTGCTTAGTTTAATCACTTGGATCCAGGTAACCCCCGTGTCTAGTTCTTCCCTTGCCCAATTCAGTTTATGTGTAATGAATGTGGATAGGCCCCCTCTCGAATGACCAAAACTTGAGAGTCTCTCTGCCCGGATTTAATAGCCAGTAAATCCTGGAATTGAGCTTGCGACCAGGTTCCAGGTTTCCTGGAACAGGATTATGTCTTGATGCGAAAAGAACGATACGGTTTCATGATCAAGCCCCATGTCCTTAAATCTGCGCACTTTCCATGAGCAGAGCGAGATGTTGGCTGTACACATGCCTTCCACTGAGGGAGCCGACTCCTTTTCTGTAGTTTCACTCTTCTTTGCTTGATTAGGAAGGCTTATTGTTTAATACTCCGCGAATCCAAGACCAGTCCATTGCTTCCTGTGAACTTCCCTCTTTTTTGCCGGGGCTATCTCTTACTGCCTGTTCTGACTGGAGGGAGCTACTGGTAGAAAGTGCACCACGTACGCATGTGGGGTTACTTTTTCCAGAGCTGGTCATTTCTTGTGGGTTTTTGAGTAGGGGATGCGGATACCTAAGGATGCCGATACCTAGGGATACCTAATCCTTTAACTTGATTCCCCATGCTCCGAACCTTTCGCTTGTTGATAGTGTTTTATCCACTAGGTCCTTGGATGACCAGGTTGTCAGGGTCTCTTCAACTCCCTTCCCGTCCGTTTCTATAAATTTCACAGATGTCAGGTCAGTCGAATGGATTCTTTTTAATTCTGGAATTTCGTTAAACAGCCTCAGAAGATTTCCTATCTTCAATGTATCTTGTGATCCTTTTGTTGAGTATTCCGGGATGAAGGTCAGTTTTCGTTCGCACTGGTCCGTTTGAGTTTGATTCTTGTACGAAGGGGATTCCTTTTCCTTTCTTCCACCTTTGTTTCGTAGATTTAATGAAGTGTTTTGTCCACATTGTGGATCATACTCAGAGATGTCTGAAGTTGGTGCCTCTAATCTCGGGTCGGGTGTTCCCGGGGTTTTTTGGATTGAATTCCCTATCTGCGGCGCCAATGGATCCTGGTTAAGGAACTTGCAATGACAATATTTTCCCTTAATCATTACAGCAATTGATTTAGAGAAATGTTAAGTCTGTTGTGGTGTTGGCACTTCCGACGTAATCAATAGATCACGCTTCTGCCGTTCTGAATCTGGCCCCTTGTATGTTACCGCTTGTTCACCAGCATATTGGTGTGTGCTCGGGCCTATGCATGTCCTCGGGGTTCTGTTGCCTGTTGTGAGCCAGGTGTTTATACCTTCTCCCTCTCCTTTATTAGGTGATTCTTTTCCTCCCTGTTGCTTTACTGCCAAGGTTGCTTTCTGGGCTGCTTTATCCGCTGGGGGGAGACTTCCAACCCCATGTATAACTTGGAGAGGATTTTGAGTTGTGGCCGGTTGGCTGAAGCTCTGTGACATTGAAGTGGGGTGCTCGCTAGCATGAGATTGGTCACTTCCCTTGCACGCCACCCCAGACAGGGGGGCGTGTTTTTTTTTTCTTTTCCCTAAGAGATTTTACTGTGAATAGCAGGAAAAGTTTTTCCAGGACTGGGCTAGGCTGTTTGTGATATTTGAGCCGGGCCTTTCTAGCTCGTTTTCTTTCCCGTTTAGTTGGTTTAACCGCCACAACTGCTGATTTGTAATGGTCCGTTGAGTCGTCAAGTTGCAGATCTATTGAGTTGAGTTGTAAGTCAGGCTTGGTTTTCACTGGTGCTTTATTAATCTCGTTTAATCCTTCGTTTATTACATTAATGTTGTTAGTTCTTACATCTTGATCGACGCTATTTTGGGGGATTGGGTACTGCTTACTAATGTGTGGTTGTTTTACTGCCCTCAGGTCGTCTTTCAAAATTTCCGGGAGCGTTGCCAGTTTCTCGATTATGGGGCTGCAGCGGCAGGGGGATAATTGATTATTTGTGTATCTCTGTTGGTCCAAGTTTTCTTTTTTCATTGGTAGTGAGGTTAGTAAATCTATTTTGCTGTTTACGCCAGAGATGTGGCTGGCAATTAGATTAATACAGTCAATTTGGATGTCCATCTTATCGGACTGAAAGTTTAAGACCCTTATAGCTTGTTCCAGGGTATGGATCAGGGTTTGCGCCCATTGCAGGTTGGGATCCTCTTCAATATGCTGCGCTGGGGCTTCTGACCCAACACTTGACCCACTCACTGAGGAGATCGTTATTGGTGAGGAAAGGATTGGTTGCTTAATTGTTATGGAGCTTTGACTGGCCCCCACTAGTTCTAATTGCTTAAGGTCTTGTTTGCCCTGTGGGCTTTGAGGTGTAGATGAGACCAGTTTGGATCTCCTTTGTGCTGTACTTTTACTTGGACCTGTGCTTTGGAATTCATTATCCCGACGGTTAGTTTCCAGTGATTCCAGAATTTCTATCAAATTAGAGTCATTTATGTTGAAGAATGAATTACTGCACGCTGCTTCCCTAGGAGATGCGTTTGTGGCGGATTTGATTAGGTTAATTTTTTCCTCCTTGGTCCATTTTGTGTTTGGAAGGCCTGTTTCTTTAGGACCAGGTTGTAAATTTACAGCATTTGAGCTTATAGCAGAAGTTGTTCTTTTCGGAACTTCTTTTGATGATTCGATATTGAGATTGAATGTTTCACCTTCTGTGTTGTCCCGACTTAAGATCTCATTTGACTCAACTCGTTCCCTGCTGGGTGCAGTTTTTGTTCCAATCCCGTTGACCATTTTCATGGGCATCCCAGTCTTTGTTGTTAGTGGCGTAACGGGTGTTGTGGGTGCTGTCTGATGCACCTGGGCAGTTGTTATCATGGGCTTCCTAACGCCTGAATGATTCGTGTTTTTCCCCGAAAGAGATTCATTTTTGGTTGTAGTGAAGGAATTTGCAGGAGTACCTGGAATGGAGGCTTGTGATTTGTCAGGCTGCATTGGGCTTGGTAACAGAACGGATTCTTTTGAGGGAGCATATATTGCCACCATTGGGTCTTTTAGGAAAAATAATTTAAGAATCCCTGTTTGATGTTTCGGAGATTGCAATGTTTTTGTTGTTGTTGGTCTAGATGCTGAGATCAGGCTCTCCCTTTGACCAGCTCCGTTTTGTGATTTATTGGGTGTAGAGTCCTCCTCTTGTACTGGATTGGATTTGGATTTGAGTTTTTTATTAGTTTTTTTTATTTTGTTTTTTGCCTGTCGCCGCTTGACGGACTGTTCCTGATCTCCTTTGTGCAGAGCCCAGATGCGGAACCCTGATACAGTTTTCTTGACGACTCTGGGGACTCTGTTGGAAGATTGAAGAACTGAGGGATTTAGGGGATTGAGGTTTTACTTGAACCCCTTTGTTCGGCAGTCTAGCCCTACCACCTGCTACAAGAGGATGATGGCTGGGCCTCTTTCTTCACCTTGTTCCTCTTTCTCCCTTATGGTGAACAGCACGCACCCTGTACACTCTAGACACCTTGTCGTTCGTGTAAACTTCAGGGGGGTCAAGGGGAGCTTGCTGTAGCTGTGTGCTTGGTGCTTTGGGCTTGACTTGTCTCTTGGGGCTCAGGGAATCAGAGGCTACGAGGCCAGGTGGGTTCTTTGTAGTTCCCAAAGCCCTTGGTACAACCGCCTCACAATCCCACTGACAACTGCCCCCCTGGCGATGCGACGACCTTACCTGCTTCTTTTCGCACCGTGGACCTTGTGAAGCACCGATGTAAACTCCTGAATCACCCCCAGACTTGGGGGTGGTGCATTGCGGGCAGCGCGGGATACTTTTGCGGTGTTGCCAGTTGCCTGTTGCCGTTGCTGATTGCCTATTACTTCTGCTGATGCTTGTTTTTCCTCTTAATTGCCAACGTCAGCTGCTCCCCCATGCTCCCGCTTGATGGGAGGCTAGAAACGCTGGAAAACGCTGGAAAAAGCCGAGTGCTGGATACTGAGTGCCAGCAGGCTGATTCCCACCCCCCTCCCTGTGGCTCAAAATTACAATTGAAATAAAGAAATATTGAAAGTGAGTAGGAAAAAATGGCTATTTATGCTAACGTTTTCCTATGTAACTTTTTGTCACAATGGCCAATTTACAAAAACAATATACCATTCTGCTAGACCCTTCTAGTTGAGGGCATATATAGGGTTTGTATGTTGTCAGAAACTAGAGGTACACAGAGTCAACAACTGAGCTGTTATGTACCATATATACCAATTCATATGGTGAAATGAGTGAAAAATGGGAAATCTATGTGTTTATAAAATGGGCACCAAACATGGACTTTAAGGGGTGTGGTTAATTGTACATCTCTGAATTTGAGGCTATCCATGCTAGCATGAGATTCAGAGGGCATTTTTCAAATTGTTTATCTTTTACACACTGGCTTAGATTTGGAAGTTGCAGCAAAATCCAATTGGTAATAACAAATATTCTACCAAAGGATGTTTCCACATGTCTTCCGAAAAAAGTAGTACCTCACTTGTGTGGGTATTCCTAGTGAGCACAACAGGAAACTGCCTAAAATTCAACATGGATGCATCACCTTTTTCCACAGAAAACTGACCCTATTTTGGCTATTTGGGCTGCTGTGGATTCTGGGCCCTTTCTGATAATCTCTTGCAAAACTCAACTGTTCCTCACATTTCTGTGATAGAAAGTTCTGGAGTCTGCTTGAACACACAAATGTCCTACTGCCTACCATTTTCCCAAGTCTGCCAATAACAATGGTAGCTCACTTGTCATGAGTTCCTGCAACAGGCACCTGGCCAAAATGCCTAGTGCCTCCAACAGAGAATGAGACAAAACACAAAATGGACACATCACATTTTTTGAATGAAAACCAACCCGTTTTTGTGGATACTGTGGATTTTGGGTCCCACTTCAGTCAACACCGAGGGAAACCTAGCAAACCTGGACAGTTTTGGAAATAAGACACCAAGTAGAATTCAGGGAGGGGTGACTTGCATGGCTCTCCAGACGTTTTCTTAACCAGACACCCTTGCAAACTTTAAACTTTGACTAAAAAACAAATTTTCCTAACATTTAATTTCGAAAAATGTCTGGAATCTGCAGGGAGCCACAAATGTCCTGCTACCCAGCTTCCCCCAAGTCTCTGAATAATAATGGTACCTCACTTGTCATGAGCACCTGCAACGAGAAAAAGGACAAGATGCTTAGTGCCTGTAGCAGGAAATGAGCCAAAACACATGGACACATCACACTTTTCCACTGACAACTGAAACTTTTTTGCAATAACTGTGAAATTTGGGTCCCGTTTTATCAGGCACCTAGGGACACCTAGCAAACCTGAATGTTTATGGAATCTAGACAGCTAAGGAATGCAGGTATGATGACTTGTGAGGGTCACCAGAGGTTTTCTTACTTAGACACCCTTGCAAACCTTAAACTTTCACTTAAAACATTTTCCTTACATTTCTACGAGGAAAACTACTGAAATCCACAGAGAGCCACACATTTTCTTCCAACCAGCATTCCCCCAAGTCTCTAATTAACAATGGTACCTGACTTGTTATGAGTGCCTGCGACGAAAACACAGGCCAAAATGCTAGTGCCTGCAACAGGAAACAAGCCAAAATGCAACATGGGCACATCACACAATTCCACTGAAACTTGACACTTTTTTTGCGGCAGGGATGGATTTTGGGTCCACTTCATTAGGCACCTAGGGAAACGTAAAACACCTTTCTGTTTTTGGAATCTAGACAGCTAGGGAAATCCGGGGGGAGGGGAGGGGGGGGTTTGACTTGTGTGGCTCTCCGGAGGTTTCTTATATAGACACCCTTGCAAACCTTAAACTTTAATGAAACAACTAATTTTCCTCACATTTCTGTGAAAAAAACTTCAGGAATCTGCTGGGAGCCACACATTTCCTACCACCCAGAATTCCTCCAAGTCTCTTGATAAAAATTGTACTGCACTTGTATGGGTAGGTCTAGTGTCCCCGACAGAAAAAGAGCCTAAAAAGCAACACAAACACATCACCTTTTTCCGCGGAAAACTGACCCTTTTTTGCAACATGGTTAACAGTGGATTTTGGTCCCTAGATCAGCTGAAACCAAGAGAAACCTTGCAAACCTGGACATTATTTAAAACTAAACACCTAGCGGTATCCATGTTGAGATGGCTTTCCTGAGGGTTTCTTACCCAGAAGCATTTGCAAACCTCAACTTTTGATTAAAAACACATATTTTGCTCATATTTCCTTGCATGAAAGTTCCGGAATGTGTGGGAATCCACACATTTTCTACCACTGAGAGTTCCCACACATATCCCAATATCAACTTATATGAGTGGACCAAGGGACAACCACACAGAAGACCATAAAGCGCTAAGTGGGGAGATCAGTGATGGGGTATTTGGGGTTGTATTGGGGCGTCCATGTGGATACCTACCTGCCACAGACATTTACGACAACTAGACACCCATGGGTTTCCACGGTTGTTTGTCTTATTTGAATCCCACAAGGTTTTCTTACCTACAATGCACTGCAAAGCTCAAGCTTTGGCAAGTAATATCTGGAACCAGATGGAATCCACACAATTCCCACAACACAGATTTCCCTACTTGTCCTGGTAAAAACAATGCCCCACTTAAGCGTTCAACTGTGAAATTTCTTTGGAACCTGCTCCAGGTGTCAAGTTTTCAGAAATGTGTGGATTTGGTAGGTTTCCCAAGGTGGAGGATGATCCTGGGCCCAGTTAAAGAAGCTACCCCCATTGCCAAATCAAAGTAGTTTTCTGACAGGAAATGTTGATGTTTACACATTATGTTTTGGGACCTTTACTGTTGTGGACAATAGGCCTACCAATACAAGAAAGGTAATGTTTTTATTGGAACAAGTAGGGGAATGCTGGGCAGTAAGAAGTTTGTGGATGCCGGTGTATTCCGAAGTTAACATCACAAAAATGCAAGGAAAATGCATGATTTTAGAGAGTTTGAGAACAGCAGAGAATTGTGGGTAAGAAAACATCATGAGATGCACACAAAGTACACATAGAAAGTCTGGACATGGAAGTTTTCTCCAGCTGGCAGCATACCAACCACAAAAAAAGTGTAGCTATTCACCATGGTAGGTGAGATGATATTGGGATTTAGACCTCTTGGTTGCCTGTGGATAGGAGGTTATAGTCCGCAGGAGAGCAGAAAGAATATTGAGGCTTTAGGGCTAAGGTTGGGCCTGATGTCAGCATGGGCCTCTCTGCCTTCAGGGAGGAAATATGCGTGTTTGTCCCCTCTTGGGTGGGAGTATGGCCTAATGCCAGAGTGCAACACCTGTGCCCCTTTCCTCTGCCCCAAATGCAAAATCCTAGTGTTCAGTGGACTTAATACTCCCCCCGGGTACAGATTTGGGGCAACTTCCTCAATTCGGACACGCCTCCTGTCTGCCCCCAGAGAGGCAGAATTACACAATTGCCCTTTCTGGGGCAGGGTGATGGCTGGATGCAACATTAGGCTGTCCCCTCCTCTCATTTGCTATGGTACTATTTAGAGTTCCCTGGAGTCTAGTGGACTTTCTGCACCCTGCAGAGGGGCAAATTGGGAGCAAACCACCTGCCCGCTCACGGGGTAAGACTTGTTTGTGCTAGGGGAATGGCTAATGCCAGAGTGAAACACCTGTGCAACTTTCTTTTGCCCCAAATGCAAAGTCTCTGGGGTTTATTGGATGCCTACCCCACAGTGGGGCAACTTTGGGTCATCTTGTCCAATTCGGACAAATGTCCTACCTACTTCCAGGGGAAATACACACTCTATTGCCCTTCTGTGGTAAGGGTATGGCTTCCTCCACTTTTATTTGTTTTGGTGCCATTTTGAAATCCCTGGGGTCCATTGGGATTTCTGCCATTTACATGAGAAAGTAGGGGGGAAATCCTCCGTCTTTCTCTGGGGACAGCAGGAAGACTGGATTGTACCTTTTGGGGTGGGGTGGCCAATGCCAGAAAGCACACCTGCGCCCCTTTCATATGCCCCAAATGTGAAATCCCTGGTGCCTCGTGAGCTTTCTTTTCTACTGGGCAATAGATTTGGGGCAACCTCCTCAAATCGGATAAAATTCCCATCTGCCTCCAGGGGGGAAGAAAAACACTATTGCCCCTTCTGCCATGGGGTTTGCTTCAATGCAATGGTGGGCATCCCCATCCTTTTGTTTCTTTGTGCATGATTTTGAATTCCTTGGTGCTTTGGGGTCAGATTAGGGCCTAATATCATCACCCTCATGCTGGGGGTAGAATGTTTATTGAGCCCCAGGGTGGGAGAGCACATGCATTTGCCCAAGGGGGGCTGATCTCCTCCAAATTAAAATACTGCATAAATGCAGTCCCTGGTGTCTTGTGGGGTTGCTGCTGCCCTGGGAGGGGCCGATTGGTGTAATTCCCAATTTGCCTCCCAGGGGAGGCAGAAAGAATATTAAGCCCTTTTTGGGGTACAGGCATGGCCACGCCCATGGACCCCACCCCAAAATCAACTTTTCTCTTCTGTCTGCCTCCCCTATGGAGGCATATTTGGTTAATCACCACCCACCTGACCATGTTATGTTATGTTATATAGGGATTTGTATCGCGCTCAGTGTCCTGGTGCGAGCACGGGCTGTGGGAGAATGGGCAGAAAAATTAAATAACCATTTTAAACAGATAGGTTTTTAAAGTTTTTTTCAAAAGACAGATGTTCTGTGTATGTTGTAACTCCACGGGGAGGGCATTCCAGGCAGCTGCTGCTTTAACAGAGAGGGACTAACCGCCCAGACGCGCCCTACGAAACCGTGGGATGACCAGCCCGCACTGGGTGGCAGATCGTAGAGGGCGGTTCAGCATATACAGAACAAAACGTCTCTTAAGATACCGCTAGCCCTTGACCATGAATTGTCCTGTGAGATAGAATGAGGGCCTTAAATGCACCCGCTGGGCAACCAGTAGCCAATGCAGATCATACAAATGTTGCCAGACACTAGATCCCCGAGAGATGTTGAACAGGACCCTCGCCACTGCATTCTGTATGATCTGGAGTTTCTTAACCAGATAGCCCAGAATGCCAATGAACAGAGCATTGGAATAATTGAGGTGGTAGAGGATGAGGGCACGCACTACCATTTCTTTAGCCTCCCTCAGAAGCAGGGGAAAGAACCTTCGTAGGGCCTTGAGGGTACAAAATCAGACTCCTGTAAGTTTTTTAATGTGTTCTTCATACTGTAGATCTTCCCCAAACCATACCCCCAAGTTCTTCGGCAGATCACCCACGGAGCTGGGGCAAGGAACATTGGGAGGCCACAGCAATTCTCTGAAGGCGGTGGGGAACTGGCCATACAGGAGTACCTCCGATTTTTCCTCATTGCTCTTAAGTTGGGCATGTGCAAGCCAGGGGAAAACAGATGAAAGGCAGGTCTGAGCGATCTTGGTATCCAGATCCGAACCCCTCCAAGTAAATAACAGCTGGAACTTAAAACTACTGCATCCACAGTTCAAAGCAGCTTGAATAGAAAGGTTAAAATGGAATTGTTTGCTTCAGACTACCGGGCTTTTATCAAAAGAGAACTTTCTGCCTTACTTTTTACCGGCTATGACAGAAGAGGGGTTCAAAAATACATCACAGGCTGCTCCCCATTTTTAAGAAGGGAGATCGTAACAATCGAGCATGCTACAGGCCCATCTCCCTCCTGGATTCCCTTGGTAAAGTTGCAGGTCGTTTGATCCTGGAGAGATTGCGGGTCTGGTCAGAAGATAACAACATTATGACAGACCTGCAATATGGTTTCCGGGAGGGACTGGGTACTGTGGAGCAAGCTTTGAATCTCTCCCTTCTAATTGGGAAATACGTCCAGGCGAAGAAAGGCAATCTTCACCTGGTTTACGTGGATTTGACCGCAGCCTTTGATTGTGTATCACACTCTAGGCTGTGGTCAATCCTTGTGGAAATGGGAGTGGACCCTCATATAATATCCTACTTGCGTGAGTTGCATTCAGGAGCATCGGCAAGGGTGAGATTTGGGGTGAGTGGGGAGCTCACCCATTCTTTTGCAGTAACTAAGGGAGTCAGACAAGGGTGTGTCCTGGCTCCTTTTCTATTTAATATGTATACAAATGGCCTTGAGAAGGCCATGCTAGAAGGGAGTCAGGACCTCCCAACAATTGCCCGTCGTCCAATTCCCGCTTTACTTTATGCGGATGATGCAGTAATGATGGCTCGAACCCCAGTACAACTCCAGAACCAACTAAACTCATACTGTAAATTCATGGCCTCATTGGACTTAATGGTCAATATTAAGAAAACACTAGTTATGCATTTAGGCAAAAAGAGATCCTAGAAAAAACGATATGTATATAAAAAGCTAAGTTGGATTGCACTAGGACATATCCTTACTTAGGTATATTATTTGACAATACCTCCTCCTGGAAATCGGCCATTGATAGCAGATATCTTTTATTTTTAAGAGCCTCCGATGCATTGATTGCTTTCTCTCGTAAAATAGAAAAACCACCCCCAAAAGAACTCTTGCAAATATACTATGCTAAGTGCCATAGCGTAGCTGTATACGGTGCTGGGGTGTGGGGCTATGTATCTGTGGACATCTTGCAAAGGGCAGAGAACATTTTATCCATTACCTTCTGGCCGTTCCACAGTGCTCTCCAACCTTTGCCTGCCATATTGAATTAGGCATGGATTATATTGCTGACCATATAAAAATCCAGACAATATTACTGTGGCATCGCATCTGGATGACGGAGCAGTGTAGCTTAACCTGTGCACTAATTGCAGATTGCCTGGTCTTAGAGAACTGGCTGGATGTCCCATGGTTTTTATGTGTACATAATTTTTTTAATGATCTGGGCCTTTCCAAATATTTCAAAGAACCGGCAGTCTTAAACACTGTTACTAGAAAGGCCCTGCGATCGCTTTGTTTATCTCACTTGGGAGAACTTTGTATGGCTCAAGAAATCCATGAAGTCACTAATCGCCATATTTTAACTATCCAATGTACCTTGGACATCCAGCCGTATCTTACTTTTTGTCTGTCTACCTATGAAAAATATTTGTTAACTCGGTTAAGACTTAATTTGTTTTTCCTCTTGGTTACATTCCCAGGGAGACAGGATTGGTCAAACTCCATCATCCAGTGCCCTTGTGATGGTACCTCTGAACAGTCCAATATTCATGTATTGCTGTTCTGTAAATATTATGATGTACCACGCAAACGCTGGATTATTCCAATCCTGCTATCCCTGAGATTGAGAAGATGCCGTCCAGCTTTTATGGCTTTACAATTTTTAGATACAGTATCAAATGCCAAATGCATAGCCATGTTTCTTAATACCTGTTTGAAAATCAGAGTCACTCATGGAGATCCACAGTGACTTAAAAATGGTCCACTCTGAATTGTTATGCTTGATTTTACACAATTAGCAGACAGAATCCAAACTTTTTTATATGATCTATTGCATGGTTGAAAGGCTTTATCATCTGTATATACATATATATTGTTTAATACTATTTCTATTGTGTACTTATGATGCATATGAAACTGTATATAATGACTGTTGCTTTTATGATTTTATATTGTTCTAAAATCGAATAAAGCTTTTCTACTACTACTACGTCACAGACTGTTTTGGTTGTATTAAAAAGTGAAATTTTGCCAACTCTGGATGGGTTGTTTTTCATCATTAGATTTACATCCCCCATGACATGTCAACCTCATACCAACACATGCCACTTAGTTGCCTAACTCCAGGATTCTTTAACACACTTGCTCTGCATCTGCCCCACTGTCCTAGAAGAACGCATAAGTCTTCCCCTTTATCTTTTGATTAAAGAAGAGACACACAAAATTCTAGCAGCTGTTATTTATCTCCTGAACAACTTTGAGCCGCAGGCAATTTCCAGACTTATAACATTTCTGGACATAGCAGATAAATTAATAAGGAAGAAATCCACTGTTGTAAATGTCACAGCATCCGAATGTGAGTTTTTAAAGACAAAGGTACAAATGATGTAGTCTTGAAGTTTGCTGTAGATTACTTGCTTTACTCAGATCACAGGTTCTCACTTGCTATACAGTTAATATAAAAACACGTAGAAACAATAGAAACAATTGGCCCTCTTAGAAGTTCTGTCTGCTAAAGATTTCTACTCTGGGCTATTAATGATGAGTCTAAATCATATGGATGCACCAGGAAATAGTATCATGTTATGCAGCCCTTAAAAGGTGCCAAAATTGACCATTTAGGGTGAAAAATTCCTATTTTATACGTCATCAAAAAGATACATTTTAAATAATATATATTTCTTATCAAAAATGTGTTTTATATGAATTCATAGAATTTGTATGACTGAGATGCTGCTTTTTGCCGATCACTTTTCAACATAATATGGAAAGATTTATGTAATGCAATGTTGTGTTTCTAATTTTTACTTTTTCTGGAACTTTAATGGATCTGATTGTCTAAATGAAGAATTTGAAATCTGTAAGAGATTTTTACCTTTCTCCCAGAGGGGCCACGTCAACCATGAAAGGACAACTGCTAATATTTACCTAATTTATTCGATGTTTGCTTACCTCCCCCTACCTCCCACAGCCCGCCCCTGGGCCCTAAAGCGACATCAGCTAGCTAATATTTAATGAATGTATTCAAAGTAATTTATGTTTTGCCTGCCTCTCCCTGTCTCCCACAGGGGTGCAATTTGTCCTAGAGAAACAACAGCTATTATTTAATTCATTATTTAGATTTTTTCCTGCCTCCCAAGAGGTCTCATTAGCCTTGGATGGACACTAGCTATTATTTAAATAATTTATTTGATTTGTACCTGCCTCCCACAGGTGTCCATTTGGCCCTGATTGATCACCAGTTATTATTTAATTTAATTGAGTTATTCCTGTCTTCCTTAGGGATAGGGGTGGGTGATTTATTCTGTTTTGTTGCCTTTTTGGCCACTCTATGTTACGCTTGCATTAAGGAGTACTGGCCAAATTATTTTCTTATACGTGGCGCATCTACGGTAAGTTGCCGAGAGCGAACGAGATTTAGCGTGCCGTAGGACGATTTTCAGTGTCACTCGTTAAGATTTCTCCAACTTGGGCAATCGCTGGAGGTCACAAATGTTCATGGTAAAAAAAACTCCTGCTAAAGTAGAAAATCTATTTCAGTGGCAGCAAAAACAACCAGAGAAGATATGCCTTCTGGCACGCCGCGAGGTGCTGTTCACGCAAATGTACAGAAGAAGCAGCACATGCCTATTTCTGCCTGTTTGCAGAATTCTGCAGAATCTTGCAAGGTTTTTTGTAATTCCACAGAAATTCTCGAAGTAATTCTCTATGAGCTCCACTCCAGGCCTACTTGGCGCTCCCATGAGCCCTGGAGCAACAACAGCTGTTATTAAATAAATCACAGCACGAGCAGCACAGCATGCATATTTGTGGCATTTGTGGAACTCCGCGGATTGTGGCAGAGCATTTTTGTAACTCTGCAGAATTCCACAGAGTATAACTCCACGAGTTCCATCCAGGCCTAGTTAGGGGTCCCATGGGCCCTGGAGAGACAACAGCTGTTATTCAATTAATTAATTTGATTTTTGCCTGCCTCTTATGGAGTAACGCTAGTTATTAATCATTTAATTTATTAGATTGTTGTATTCTTCCCATTTGAGTGTCATCTACCCTTGAGGGATACCAGCTACTATTTACGTAATATATTCAATTTTGCCTGCCTTTCACAGGGGTGCTATTGGCCTTGAGGGACATCTGTGAATATTTATTCAACTTTTGTCTGCCTACCAGCCCTGCCTGTGTCTTACCAGCTTCTATTTAATGATTCTTTTCTATTTTTGCTCACTTCCTTTGCCGCCTTCAGGGGTCAAATAGGCCCTTGAGGAACACTTGCTCCTAGTTAAATAATGTATTCTATGTGTTCGCTGCCTGATGGTTTGATCCGGTGAGTCACTATTTGTGAAGAGGGGAATGAGTGATGCCATAATATATGTTATCTTAATTCAGAGAATGATGGACACTGACATTTTTTAACTAATGTCAAAATTCCTAAGTGGAATTTGCTCTATGTTATGTGCTGAATATGTCTGGTGTTGCAGACTGATGCATCAGTCATTCAAGTATGATTGAGCACAATTAATAACATAAACTGAAGTTGCACTATTTGTATACTGGGGTCTGATTCAAATCTGATGAAGATAGATTTGTATTCATCCTGACTGGAGAGCCCTAAGTGGAATATGATGTATGTTCTAGTCCATACAAAAGGGGTTTTGAAGTTTGATGCGTGAGTCATTCAAGTGTGAATGGGCCTCAATGTCAGGTTGCACACTGTGAATGAGCAGGGATCAAACGGAAAATAGAATATTCTCATTGATAAAGCTTGAAGCTGCTGAAACAATACATGATAGTAATGGATTTACGTTCTAAGGGAGGACTAGAAAACTAATAGAACCTTTTATGTTTTGCAGTTATAAAATGCCTTCTGAATGGTCTCTTGTCTTTGGGGTGATTATGATGGCATGCGAATCGCCACCGCTGGACTGGTGGTGACGATCCACACGCCATAACTCTCCATGACCGCCATTAACCCCCCACCATATCACCATGGCGGGGGGTACCGCGGCAGACGGAAAGACCATCCACCACTTTTCCGCTGGGAGGCAATCAACACCGTTGCCTGCCGGGCAGAAAAGCCCACAATATGGTGGCAGTGCCTTGCAGGCATTGCCGTCCACATTATGATGAGGACGGTGGGCATGCCTTTCCATGGCGGAGACTCTGCCATGGAAAGGCATGTGGGGAATGACTTTGCAGGTCTGTTGGGTGGCCCCGGGGGAAGTGGGATGTGGGTGGCTGCACTGGGGGGTACCTATGGTAACCCCCTTCATTGCCATACACAAGGTGGCAGGCACTGCGCTGTGCCTGTCACGTTGTGCATTGCAATGCACAACATGCACCTTTCACATTGAGGTGGGTGCTGTTTAAAGCACCGCCCGCCACAATGTTAAAGGCAAGAATGTGCCCGGCAGTGTTGTGGGCGCATCCTAATTTGCCTCGTGGTACCGCTGCACCTCTGGCGGTTGGTCCTGTTTTCCGTTACAGTGGCGGTAACCATCGTAATGGGGCCCTTAGTTTTTAAAAAAACATTGTGACTTCTGTGAACTGCAGACAGACTGAGCATTCTCCTCTTTTGTTATTCCTTGAAACAGTTCCATGCTTTACATATCTCAAATTGTGCATTAAATCTACGATATAAGTTTGGTGTATGCTTGCACTACATGATTTTGGATACATTTCTTCTTTTTTAGGGCAAAGATGGGTTTGGTAATCAGAATTTTCACAGTTCATAGAATATGCCAATTCTGATTCATCATTGATTTGTTAAGGGGTTGAATGTTGTGACATATTCCATGGTTTGCTGTTTTCCAGTAGAGACTTTCTCTAAATTAAGTTATACCTCATGCTTCGTACAAGGAAGCTGTTAAATCGAAGATGACTGTTCTCATTAGTTGTCTTTGTGTGTGGTGATGTTTTAGATGTCCATCTCCTATTAATATTGTAACATCTAAAAAATTTATCTTTGCGTTTTGATTGGTCAGGTTGAATTTGATGTCTTGTGATCTATCGTTTAACAACTGTGTGAGTTTGTAGGAGTTTCCAGTACATTACCATCGGGTAATATAAAGATACTACATGGTTATCATCTCTGCAAATGAATTGTTATGATAGATGTAATGTTCCTCAGATTCTGTCAACTTTAGCATAAATAATGTGGGTATGTGAGGGGCCCTTTCTCTTTTGTGGAGGTAATGTTCAATCTTGAGTCCTTCTTTCTGGGGAATAAATATATTGAGTATGACCAGAATGTGTCAATATGATTAATGAAGTTAGTTGTGTCCTAAATATATGATTTAGTAGTTCTTGGGACTGGTTTAAGGAAGAGATCAAACTATTTGGACAAGGATTCCAGGACAGAATCACTTTCAAAGATGATTGGTCCTACCTGTGGAGTTTTGAATCTTTATATACTTTTTGGAAGCAGACATAAGACAGGACTTCTGGGTGCTTCTTAAGGTAGAATTGAAATTCTTGTTTGCCTATACAAACATTAATCCTTCCATTTTTGTAGTGATTTGGCTCAGAAACTCATGTAATACTTCAGCTATGTCTCGGTATGTATTCTTTATAACTATGGTTCCCTCTTTATCTGCAGGATTTATGACTATCGTTCTGTTGTCTTTTGGTTTGAAAAGGTCTTGTGCTTGTAGTTCTTAGAGCTTTGGTTTGTAATATTTTGATCTTGTCCCCATTTAGTTAATAGCTGATAAAACTGTCATACAAACATGATAATACATTCTGGTACAGAGGCAGACCTCCAGTGCAAATCAGTTACTTCTTCTTACATGTGGGGCTCCTTATCCTGGAAATAAAGTTGAAGCCTAATTCAACAAAAAAATGTGATAGCTTTTATTTTCAGTCAGACAAAGTCAGTTGGTCCTGATGGGACAAAGGAAAGGCTCTTGGGTATTACTGCTAACTATTGAACACTTGAGACCAATTATTATATCATTTGAACCAGACTCTGTCCTATTCCTTGGGAAACCAACACCAAGCTTTAATTTCCCAAATTTGCAGAACAATACATCTGGTGTGTTCATTATCAGATAACCCTTCTCCTGGGTCTTGGTAGTTGGTGGAATCTGATGAAGATGTTTTCGAGAACGTGATGAATTGCTTTCGCGAACAACCTCTGAAACCGTCAGTGACCATGGCTCTTAAGTAAAAATATTCTTGTAAATGGGCAACATCTTCAAGTTTTAAGTATTTCGTGTCCTTCCCAATATTGATAAGCTGTGTATCTAGTGTAAATTCTCTAAATTTTTCAAGTAGTTTTCTATTTTGGATGAAAGTTCCTTACTGTCTGCTAAAAACTCACTGTTGTTTATCACCTTGAGTTTCTGAATTTGCAAAAGTCCTAATTTACAACTATTCTGGGCTGTTTCTATGTGGAGAATCAGTCAGTCTCTACTGCATTTTGTGCCAATACAATTAAAGTCTTCTTTTTTTTACATAAACAGGGTCTTTGGTAAAAATGACTGGGATGTTTTTAACTTGTAGACCAAATGGTACAGTGCCCATTTGTTCAAAGAGGATATTAGCATGGAGTTCTGTGCATATGTTTCTTTCTAAGTCTCAGTAGTTTGTCTGGCTCATTTTATTTACTAGATGTGTCTCAACGTTTTGCATAGAAAGGGAGAAAGAATTGTAAGACGTTTTCTAATATGGACTTCTGTGCAGTATGAGACATCTTTTTCCGACATGACTTAAGAAGGTGTTGATCATAGAAAATATGTGTCTCCCTGTGGAAATTGCCTCTGAGGATCACTGAATGACCCTTTTCATTCTGTAGTTAAGTTAGCAGTGGGATTGGGTTCTTGTTAAACAAAAAAGAGGGTTGACTGCAAGAACAATAAAAAATACAAAGGTTCCTTTTCTGCTGTGTTTTAGAATCACTGTTTATTGAAAAACACACACAAATCTATTGCATCACATGCAAAAATCACAATACAATTTTCTTCTCTGTGTATAAATACATACATTAATTTTTCTTAAGCTTAGATAGAAAGGATTAAAAGAGAGTGCACATTTCAATACTCCAAATCCTTAAAGGTAAAAGAGACTGTATAGAGCCTCCACCAGTGATTGTAAATGAGTAGAAATAGACAGAGAATATTCATGAAATATGTATTCAAGTTCATTTTTGAAATGCACGTATCATTATCTGTCACTGGAACATATTATGAATTATTAACTTTAGCCAATGGGAAGGCACGAGTGGGGGTTGGAGTCTCTACAGCTCACTGTGAATGCCTTATTTCCAAATTAGTTTTTATACCCTGTCTCCATGTATTTAGTTGGTTTGAACTGCAACAAATATAATTCATTTAAATAATGTTGCAGATCATTAACCCTTGAAGTGAAATGTCGACTCAATTCAATTATTATCAATTCTAGGATCTCACACTGACAGGGACTTGGCGGAATGGACCTTGGGAGTGGAGGGAAATATGAGTTAACAATAAGTCTTGCCACAAAACAATGGAATGAGGTAGAGTGACTTTAGGAAAAAAGTGAGGGTTACTTCATAATGGTTACTTATATGTGGAACCTGTGGTGAACCTAGAGGAAGAGAGAGAGAGAGGAAGCCAGGCCCTGTGCCCAAAAGCCAGAAGAGAGCCAACAATCTGTTGCGCATGGCATTTGGCTGTGCACGGCATGGAGCAGATCACAGGCCTGGTAGTTAACCAGGCCCTGCAAATAACCCTGTGTCGCTGGTCACCCCCTTGCTACACACAGTTTGTGGTCATGCACAGCGGGGGCTTCTCCACAGAGCCTGGCCAGAGACCAGTACCTGCTATCCAACCACCTGCGGTGCACTGTCAAAGGCCCTGCACAGAGGGGGGGGGGTCTTAGGGCCTGTTCAGAGGTCAAGCCTATTTCCAACCCTCCATTGATTGCTAACCCCCACTGCACACAACTAGAGGCTAGAGGGCTAGTTGTAGGGCCCAACAGCCAAACATAACTCATTTCCCAACAGGTAGTTAGTTTTCTTTTTATTCTTTTGTGTTACCCCTGTATCAAAGATACACAGGGGTAACAAACAAGCTTGACCTGGTGAAGATTGCACAGTACAGTAACACCATTGATGTGTATTTTAAGCAGGGACTCCTGCAGGAATGCCACAATACTGAACATGGGTTCAGCACTCAGTACAGCAGTATCAGCTGTCCAATTGTTTTTAATTTTTAGCCCCTGAAGGGCCACTGTGGGTCCCCCCACAAGTGCTTGGGGCAGTACTGAAAAGACCGACAGGTGAAAAAGCTCTCTCAGCCAATCAGAGAGCACTGTCTTCCGAATGTATGATATTGATGGGTTCTTTTGGGACTCCCATCTATTTTTTTTAAACCCGTATGACCACTCTGAGAACCTCTTTAAATGTAAATATCCAAGAAACACCTTAATGGGGTTTTCACCAAATAACACAAATTATGCTTTGCTGAGTAACGTTCTCACTTTTTGACAAATTTGGTACAATTCTGTTCAGGGTTTATTTCTGTAGTTCAATATTTCTATGGAAACTCTGATCGAATCCTGGGAAATTTGTTGAACGGGTGGTACTCTGGACCAGATTTAGAGATTACGTATTTGCCATCTGGAAAGGGGATGAGAAATTAACATGAATAGATTTTAAAACATTTACTATTACTATTATACCTAGTACAGTACTGAAAAGAAATATATATTCAAGTTGCTCTCTAAAGACATTTTTTAAAAATGTTATGTTCATTAGGGAAAATATTTAAACAAAACACTAATTATGAATGCAGATAGAATCAAATCCATTCTGTTTTTAATGACATCACCCCCAGTAGGCCAAATGATCTTAGAAATTTGGTTGCAGAACTAACATATGCGAATTTGCTAGTTGAGAAGGCAATCTAGCTTTGAATTTCAGGTTGGTAATATTACAAAGTGTCAGTCCGCTGTTACGTTTTAAAAACACAGTATAGTGTCCAGATGTCATAGCACCTTCTTCATGAAAAATAATAGCCATTGTTGTATAAGTTCTCCGTGAAATAAATATTTGACCTGCGTTCAAGTTTGTAATTTCTGTTTCTAATATTGTTTGATTTGCTCTACAATGTTGTAGCATTACAATTAGATATTTTCCAATTCTTTGTATCTGCAATGTCCACATCATGTCTGATCTACAATTTGAGAAGGTCATATTCAGATTTGCTGTTTCAATCAATTTCTTAAAAGACACTTTTTTGCAATCTGGTATTGTTAACTATGGGAATCATTCTGTAGCTATGTTAGTGGCAGAGATATATGAACAATCTTCAAAATTATGCTCCCTTTTGTAATTTATTCCAAATAACTTATCAATATTTACTTCTTCGCCTTCTACTACTCCAAGCATAACCATGATAAATTCTTGTGCATCTTGTTGAGATTAAATGTCACTGATCCGCTACATATGTCCAAAAGATGCTGAATGCCATAAACTGTATGCATTTTAATTCCGTCAGGTAGCAACCGTTGAAGGAAATATTGTAGTGCATAACAGAATCTTTTTTCATGGCTTTCCATGATTTCAATAAGAAGACGTGGTAATTGAAAGACTACATTCACAACGACATTAGCATAACAGTTGATACCTGATAACGGGGGTCATTACGATGGCGGTTGAACTTTAGCCTGACCGCCATCGCCTACAATGTGGCCTACCCACCTACCGCATTTTGATGCGACGGCTGTGGTTGCAAAAGCCATTTTTAACATTGTGGTGGTTGCTGCTGGATGAAGCACCCCCTCAATGCTAAAAAGGCATGTTTTGCTTTTTTCCTGCACTACGTGGCAGGCACTATGCCGCATGGTGCAGGGAAATGTAGATGGGCACCATAGGTGTCCCCAAAGTGTGAAATGAATGTGCCCCTGCACAGGGGGGTCATTCCCCACCGGCCTTGCTATGGCGGGGGAACCACCATGGAAAGGCTTGTGGGGATCCAGCATCCAATTCTGGTGGGCGGTGCCTGCTAGGCACCACCACCATTCTGTAGATGTGGGTGGGTCCGACAGGCAACCCTAACGATTACCACTGATCATTAGGATTGCCAGACGCATTTTCAATCTGCAGGCACACGACCAGCCATTCTGATCTGTTGGGTGTAAAAAGGCATTACAATGGTGGTGGACCCGCAATCAGCAGCATGCGTATCAGGCCCAATGTTCTAACTCAAGGCAATGCAATGTATGCGATTCCTTCTTTAAACACAATACTTCCAATACTTACAAAAGCTCTGTCTAGGCTTAAACCTTGACATTTGTGAATAGTTACTGTATATGCTAAAGACACAAGAAACTGCTGTCTTCATACATAAAAGTCCTTTACAAGCAAAAACCATACTACACAATGCCCAATGTGTTTCATTCAATTAATCTGATAAAATTTTACAATCAAAAATTCTATTTGATCTCAACAATCAACAAGATGCAAAATAACTCCACAGTTTTTAAATATATGTATATAAACACTTTTCTAAACCTACAGTCTTAGATACAGATGTTTCTAAAGAATCCAATTGAGCTTGAAGTTTTTTAGTTAGTAGAATTGTTATTACTTTGTGTTCCATTTTATCGATAGCTTTAATTTCCTGAATTTGTTGTTTTTCCAGTTTTTGGTGTTGTTCCTTAAACTTAGAACACTCTTGCAGTGTAGGCATTAAACACACTATGGATCTGTTTTCTGCAAACATATTATACAGTAGTTCTGGTTGTGTGTTTTCAGTTGTAAACAAATTCTATATTAACCAACCTTCTAAAGTTTCTATACCATGTTTTGTCATCACGTCAATTCTTATGTATATAAAAATATTTTCATATTCTTCATCGGCTGTTTGTCACATAATTTTAACAAGTTCCTAATATTCAAGGTTTATCCAAATATTTACATTTCCGATACTTCCCAAAGATTTTCTTGTCTCATCATGGAAAAGTGTTTTAGAAACAGGTTGTCCTTTACCAGGAGTAAGTTGTAGTAGGTCTCAAAATACAATTAAATGCTCTCCTCCTAACAGCATATTATAAGCTGTTTTTAAAATCTGTTGCATTCTCAAGTGTAGAATGGCAAGCATTAAGTTTGAGACCATGCTCACTTCATTAATGATTACACTTTTCAGTTTCTTCAGGACTCTTGAGACTTCATAAAAAGCTTCTCGATATAGCTTCTGATATTCTACTTTATCATTTTCAACAGGTAGAATAAGTAATCGATGTAAAGTAATACTTTTAATGTTCTGTGCTGGAAATCCAGTTGGTTCTGTTATGACGCAAGATACATATGATTCTGTAGTCCTGTGTAGATAGCTTGTCAGAACTTTAATTAAAAAAAACTTTTCCTATTGCAACTTGCCCAATAATGTATAATAGAATATGTTGAAATGATGAACATTGACATTATTTTTTTCATGTAGGAAGCCACATTCTACGTGTTGTTTCACCTGCAGATATATTTTTTTTTTTTTAATGTTCAGTTGTTCTTCTAACTGTTCTAACTCAATATTATCCTGTAGTGCTTGCTTCATTGCAATGTATATAGCTCATTCATGACTATTGCTGTTTCATTTTCAATGTTTGGTTGTCCAAGTAGATCTTGAGACAATGGACCAGCACTTTGACTGCTTTGTTAACTTTCTCTAGCTATTTCCGCTGCAATAGTACCTTCTTGTTTAAACCCATCATTTATCATATTTAAAAAAGTAGGAATTGCCGTACACTGAATTTGTACTTTTATTGAAATTGAAAGAATCTTCTTAGCAGTCAAAATCTCCAAGTAATTCTGTTTAACTACACCAAGGCTTAAGTGATACCAAAGGGGATGATGGACTGAGCATTTGAACAAATCAAAAACTCACCCCCAGTCAACAGATCTGGGTTTAATACATCATCATTCTTTAGCTCACTCCACCAGCCCAGTTCAGCTTCAGAAGTGCTAAATAGAAAAATCGCTCTTTTCTGGAGTTTGGCAACTGAGTTTTCTGTGGTTCTTAAGATTTCCTTTGGCATGTTTCACTAAACATCCATCACATACAATAAGTGTACATTTTTCTTCTGTTATATTTTCTGTAACATTCCTTTTAAATCTGAGTGTTTAAGTATTTCATACAGACATAAGTCTTTGCCAAATGGACTCCCTTTGGGATAGTATATATCCAACATATTTCTTTTGACAACATCAGTGCTTTCTGGCTGAAACTCTGGACTATTGGACTTCTGGAAAATATTTCAATACTCTGTTGCATGTGGAGGCTAGGCTTAGGCTTACCCAAATGATTATTCTTGACTTTTATGGCAAGCTGGCTGATCTCCACCAGTCCGAACACTCATAAAATCCTATCTCTCTATGAGAAAGCATCTTCAAGCTAAAGATTTAAAATGTTTTGCTGAGGCACGCCGAGGTAAGATCGCGGTCCATGCGTGAGCTCCGACGCTACACGGGCCTCGAGATTTGAATTCGAGCCTCGTAACGAAGTTCTGCGTTTGTGGAGTGACGGACTTTGTGTCTGAATATGCAGTGAACCTGGAGACCAATTTACAGAGGGGTTGATGCCTGCTTCACGTCGTTTTCACCTGCAGTAAATTCTCTCTCTCACAGACGCGAGCGGCCACCATTTTAGATCACTGTGCTCGCGTCTGCATCACCTGTCAGACTTTACCGATTGTTCTCCTAATAATGGCATAGTTCCACAAGTCATGCATCCTGCATTCTATCCATTTTTAGGTCGCTGCGCTCACGTACATGTTAATTGCCAAGTTTTGCCACTCCTAATGTTAATATTGCCACAAGAGTACCTTAATCACCGCATGCTACCGGTTTTTCCCCTCAACATTACAAGAGACACGCTTATTCTCTCTCTCAAGAAGCATATGTGTTTCTCTTGCTACCAGGATTCCACTCATAAATTGCTGCTGTTTGTACTCTCCTATTACATTCCCAAGGTGTTCATTGAGTTGATGCTACTAATACTAACAAGTTCCTTCGAATTGGTCATCGGCACTGTCACAAATAGCTATACTTATGTGTATAGTTTATGTTAGATGTGTCACAGGAAGAGCTTGTAATATTGAAGGGCGTGACATCCTGGCAAATTCACTCATATTCTCCTGTTAATTAGCAGAAATGGTCCTTTTCTGATTTAGAATAAATTGTTACATGTAGTCCTTTTCATGTTGCGAACAATATATTGAGAAAATAAGCAGCCTCCCTTTTAACAAGTGCCAGCTTTTATTTTTATTTTTCTGAGGAACCTTTCAACACTAGTTTGCAAATAACTTTGTGATTATCCTTTCACTATGGCTAATGATACTCACTCTGCTAGATCCTCTGTTTCTGGCACAAAACCAATGAGGCATAAAAATGACCCGCCTTCCCCTATTCATTCGTCTCAGAACCCTGTTTTAGACTCCATATTAGATTAAGTCTGTGGCCTCCAGCCCTTTATGTCTATGACAACCGAAAAACTGAAACAGATTGAAGAGAGATGGATTGTTATGGAAGGCAAGGTGCTGGAATTGGAACAATGTGTTAGTGATAAACAGGATGCAGCTACTAAGATTCCTCTCATAGAACAGGAAATTCACAAGCTAAAGATCCATACTGAGTACCTTCAAAATCAAAATCGTAGAAATAACTTACATCTTTATGGTTTGCCGGAAAACAATGAAGGTTCGAACATGGTAGCATTCTTAAAAAAATGCCTTCCAACTTATACCACCGCAAGATTGCCGACATCCACAATAGCTTCAATGCCATGACCCCCACATCCAATGCCGTGCCCACCATCCCTGGGACCACCATGCACACCAGCCGCCGGATCGCCTTGTCCAACGTAAGCGACGAAGACACCATCAAGACCATGAACTCCATCCACTCCGTATCCCCATCTGACCTATGCCCACATCACATTTTCAACAAAACCAGCACAGCCATCGCCCCCCATCTCCGGAAAACGATCAACATCTCCTTCAAGACAGCAACCTTCCCGGAAAACTGGAAGCACGTCGAGATCAATGCCTTTCTGAAGAAACCCAAGGCGGACCCCAAAGACCTCAAGAATTTCTGGCCCATCTCCCTGCTCCCGTTCCCAGCAAAAGTCATAGAGAAAATTGTCAACAGACAACTGACCCGATACCTCGAAGACAACAGTACCCTGGACACATCCCAGTCCGGCTTCCGCAGCAACCACAGCACCGAAACCGCCCTCATCGCCGGCACAGACGACATCAGGACCCTAATGGACGAAGGAGAAACAGCCACCCTCATCCTTCTGGACCTTTCATCCACCTTCGACACGGTCTGCCAACGCACCCTAACAGCGCGCCTCCACGACGCCGGAATCCAAGAGGAGTCCCTGTCCTGAACCACATCCTTCCTGTCTGGCAGAACCACGAGCGTCCGCCTCCCACCCTTCCGCTCCAAGACTACCAAGATCATTTGCAGCGTACCGCAAGGATCCTCTCTCAGCCCAACGCTGTTCAAAATCTACATGGCTCAACTCGCCCTCGTCGCCCGCCAGCACATCCTCAACATCATATCCTACGCCTACGACACCCAGCTGATCATCGCCCTCACCGAAGACCCTCTCACCGCCAAAGCCAACCTCCACAGGGGAATGAAGGCCATCGCCGAATGGATGAAGGACAGCAGGCTGAAGCAGAATTCTGACAAGACGGAGGTCCTCATCCTCGGCTCCACCCCCTCAGCCTGGGACGACTCCTGGTGGCCTACCTCGCTGGGAAAAGCCCCAGCACCCACCAACCACGCAAGCAACCTGGGGGTCATCCTCGACTCCACCCTCTCCATGACCAAGCAGGTCAACGTCATCTCCGCATCCTGCTTCAACACCCTCCGAATGCTCCGCAGGATCTTCAAGTGGATCCCCTTTGAAATGAGAAAAAAGGTCACTCAGGCCCTAGTCACCAGCAGGCTGGACTATGTAAACGCCCTCTATGCAGGAACAACAACCAAGCTCCTGAGACGGTTGCAACGCATCCAGAACGCCTCGGCACGACTGGTCCTCGACATCCCCTGATGCAGCCACATCACCCCCCATCTGAGAGATCTACACTGGCTCCCCATCAACAAGAGGATAACCTTCAAACTCCTCATCCACGCACACAAAGCCCTACACAACGCCAGACCAGCATACCTCAAAGGACGACTCAGCTTCTACACTCCCACCCGCAGCCTCCGCTCAGCCAGCCTTGCCACGGTCCCACGCATCCGGAAAACGACCGCCGGCGGCAGATCCTTCTCCCACCTCGCCGCCAAGACCTGGAACACCTTCCCCACCAGCCTTCGACAGACCCAAGACCTGCTGACCTTCAGAAGACTTCTCAAGACCTGGCTCTTCGATCAGTAGCGGCTCCCTCTCCCCCAGTGCCTTGAGACCCTCACAGGTATGTAGTGCGCTTTACAAATTCCTTGATTGATTGATTGATTCCAGAACTCCTAGGAATTAAAATTGCAACAAACCGTCTCAACATACAAAGGGCATATGGTCTAGGTCGCCTACACCCTATTGCTACTAAGCCACGTGGAATCATTATGCTTTTTCTTGAATTTACTGAATTGATGCAGGTTCTGAAGGCTGTGACTTGAACATCGTCCTATTTGGTCTGGTCATAATCTCTTCATCTCTCAGGATATCTCCAATGCAACAAACACACGTCGCAAAGAATTTCTTGCATTACGTCCTCAGATGAGACATCTCAACATCCAATATGGTATCCTCCATCTGTGTCTCTGCAAGATTACTCATAATGGTCGGTCACGATCTTTTGATAATCCGGAAAAACTTAAACTTACTAATAGTTGACTTTTCTCTTTCCTAAGAAATGTTGCTTTTTATTCACCATGCATATTTTGAATTCATTATTCAGGTTCTATTCAATGTTCTCAGAGTGTTTGATTTTTGTTTATTCATGAGGTTGTTCTTTTTTCTTCTTTGTTGTACTTTTTTCTGAGGTCCGTGGCCTCTGGCGTCACTATGCTTCTCTTCTTCCGACTTCTTTTCTTTTTACAGATCTGGATGTTTTTCCTTGATCTGTTTTCTTATTTCATTTTTCTATTTCTTTTCTTCTCTCTCTACCTTCCTCTTCTTTCCTTTTATTTATCGATTCCTTTTTTAGTCCTGTCTTTTGATAACTGTGTGTCCTTTACATCTTTTCATATTTTCTTGTGAATTTTCCTTCAACTGTTCACTATACTCAACTTGATATTTGTGTATATTTTTACTGTGTGTTTTTTTGCAATGTTCTTTTTGTATGTATCTCATGTGTGCTGTTTTATTTTTTGTAGCTGTACTCCTGCTGTGTATCAACTCCACCTGTATCTTACCCTCCTAACCCTCCATTATGTGTAAGTTTGTCACGTGGAACGTTCGTGGTCTTGGACACCCCGTCAAAAGACAAAAGGTACTGTCTCATTTATCCAAGCTTGACTCTCAGGTTTCTTTTCTCCAAGAAACTCATTGTACTGATGTAGAATCACTTAAGTTGAAAAGGCATTGGGTGGGGCAAATTGTTTATTCTCCTGCAACTAATAAAAAAGGGAGTGTTGCCATATTATTTCATAAGTCATTATCTGTACAAATTTTGTCTACACAGTATGATGATGATGGACGTTGGGTAATGGCAAAGGTTGTTATACACAACAAGATTCTAGTTTTGTTGAATATTTATTGCCCTGTTAAGCCAGATCCTAAGTTTTGGAATGACATTAAAATTTTAATCTCTTCCATAGATTGCCCTAATATTGTTGTTGCTGGTGATCTTAACCAATGGATAGGCCCTTTTTTCTGATAGATTATCTAAAAGCAAGTTTAACCCTGATAAATCTTGCAAAGCATTTCAATCGGCCATTACCTCTCGTCCACTTTATGATGTTTGGAAGACATGTAATCCTGACTTACTTGAATATACTTTTTTTTCCAATGTCCACCACACTCGTTCTAGGATTGATTATGTTCTGGTTAGTAAATTCCTGCTTCCCTCTATTCAATCTTCGGAATTTGGATCCATTTTTATCTCTGATCATGCTCCCGTACATGCTGTCCTTGGCCTCTCACTTACCTCTCCTCAATTTAGTAGCTGGAAACGTAATGTTTTTGTATTATTGGCACTGTTTACATTAAAGAAGCCACCACGTTTATTAATGAATACTTTAATAATCCAATGGATACCTCTGTTTCTAATAATTGGGATGCCTTTAAAGCATCTTTTCGTGCTTTCACTATTTTATATGTCTCAACTTAAAAGAAGGCCATGCGGAAAAAATATGCTGACCAATTACATCATCTCAAATCACTAGAACACATGTACTTCACCTCCAAATCACCTTCTACTCTCCATGAATTAATTAAGGCCAAATCTAAACTCAATAAATTAGCAACGATTGAAGCTTGTAATATTCTTCTCAAAATTAAATCCAAATATCATGGTGGTCAAAATAAAGTGGGTAAAATTCTTGCCAATTAAATCTGAACGTACAAATATTGATCATATCTTTAATGAGTCTACTAAAAAAATTGTGTCATCAAATGAAAATATTGCAGAGGCTTTTCAAAAATTTTATAGATCTCTCTATTTTGATGATACATTTCCCTCGAATCAAAAATTCAATATTTTTTTCTTGGGCCTCCCTTCCCCCCATCTCTTCCAGATGAATTCAATGCATTGGAAAGAGAGATCACATCTCAGGAGATAGTTAATGCTATTAATTCTTTTAAAAAAAATCCAAGGCTCCTAGCCCTGATGGTCTATCCGTTGAATTTTATGCTTCTTTTACCTCCATTTTTGTTCCTCACCTCTTAGCACTTTTTAACTCTTTTATGAAGGATGCCAAAGCCTCTGGCTCTTTTATGGATGCCTTAATTATTATCATCCTCAAACCAGATACAGACCATTCTCAGTGTAAAAATGTTCGTCCTATATCTTTAATAAATTATGGTTGTAAAATATTTGCCAACATTCTTGCGTCAAGACTTGAAACAAGTATTCCTTTATTGGTTAAAACTGATCATGTCAGATTTGAGAAGGGTAGATTGGCATCAGATAATGAACGAATGTTCGCAAATATTATTTCATAGGCTAAAACATATAAATCTCCCCTTGTGGCATTGTCACTGGATGCCGGAAAGGCATTTGATCGCAATAACTGGCAATTTAGGTTTAAAACTCTTCAATGGTTTGGTTTTGGCCCTACTTTTATTTCGTTTAATAAATTATTATACTCCTGCCCTCGAGCTATATTTTTGTTATTAATCATTTTTCTAAATTTTTTTCTTTATCCAGAGGTACAAGACAGGGTTGCCCACTTTCACCTTTACTTTTTGTCTTATGCCTTAAACCTTTCCTGGAGTGTATCCATATTAACTCACACATTTCTGGCTTTATTGATAACTCCATTGAGACCAAAATATCTGCTTATGCAGACGATATCTTAATTTACATGTCGAACCCTACGGAATCTCTCCCGCCTTTTCTGGAAGAGGTCCAATTATACTCCAGTATTTCTGGTTATAAATTAAACCTCTCAAAGACAGAAGTTTTACCTTTAAACTCCATATGATAGCAGTTTATGTTTAATGATACTAATTTTACTTGGTGTCCTACTAAAATCAAATACCATGGTATTTGGTTTTCCTCCATGCTGCATGGCACACTTAAAAACATGTTTAATTCATTACTCACTAAAATCCAATCACTTCTTCATACTTGGTCTCCCTTATATCTTTCCTGGTGGGTAGATTAGATACTATTAAAATGATGATTGTACCTCATGTTCCCTACACTTTATCTATGTTACCTATCCGAATTCCTATCTCCTTTTTGTCTCCAATTAACTCCACTTGTATAAAACTTTTGTGGAACAAGAAACACCCGTGTATTGTGCCTACCAGGCTTATTCGACCTAAATCTGAGGGTGGTGTTTGTTTTCCTAATTTTAGAGCATATCATTCAGCTTTTTTAATCAAGCAAGCCTTTGCTTTATCCCATGATTTTGCTGATATCCCTATTCCTAGATAGATTGTTTTTGAAAGCTCCTTACTAAAAGACTTTTCTTTTCAAAATGTACTTTTTATGCCCAACAGCCCCTTCCTGTCATTAACCCTATTTTTAAATATTCTCAGAGTGTATTATATAATACATTTTCTAATGGTTTTACTCCCTTTCGGTGTTTTTTTATCCTCCACAATTTGGTATAACAAATATCTTAAATATAAAGGTAAATCCTTCTACTACAACTTTTGGAAAGGGAAGGGAATTATTTTTGTTCACCAATTGGTTTCCCAAAATTCTGTTATCCCTTTTTCTACTTTACAAGTACAATATCACTTACCTGACTCATGTATTCAAGAATATAATATAATTACCAACACCTTACAATCACAATTAAATACTTTAGTCCTTCCAGATGTTACACCCTCTCCTACCCCATCCTCTCATTTATATATTTTATTTCCCACATACAGTCCTAAAGCTGCTCTTGTATATAAGTTATTGTTATCAAATGTTATTGAGAGACCTAAATCCCCTATTGAAATTGCATCGGAAACTGACTTGTCCGTTTCTTTTCCCATTACAACTTGTGATAAATTTTGGTCTAAATTGTTTAAAGTTTCTGCTGCTGCTCGTATTACCCAATCTTTATATTTCATATATAATAGAGCTGTTATAACTCCTGTTGGGATTTCTAAGTTTTTTCCCTCTTCTTGTCCTCTATGCTGTGCTTGTTCGACTGATACTGGCACATTGAAGCCTCAGCTTTATGAATGCTCTAGTGTATTTACGTTTTGGAAATCTGATTGGTCTATTTGCATGAACATTTTTAAGTGCTAGAATGTATTTCTAGGTTCTTTATTAACTGATGTTGATGACTCATCTCCTGTTTCCTTGTTAATTGATATTTTTATTGCATTAGCTTTTAAAGCTATCTTATCATCCTTGAAAGATAATTCGACACTATCTTCATTAACCTGGTGGAATTTCTTATTGTGACGAGCATAGAATTGCCACTGTTTCCTCCATTTCTATCTCTCAGAAAGTTAAATCTGATCTTGTTTGGCTTCCCTTTTCGTCATATCTACTCATACTCCTGTACCTTAATTCTTTCTTTTCTCTCTATTTTCTTTTATATTGTTCTTCTACAACTTTTTGGACCTTTCATACCTTTCTGTTTCTCCTTCTTTCCTTTCTATCTTTCCCCTCTCTTTCTTATTCTTTCCTTTCCCTTATTTCTCTAAGGTTATGCTTATATTAAATCACTATAATATTTCTTTTATCTTATGTTTTATAATATACTGTATATAATATTACTTTTTCATGTTATTGTTTTTATTTTCTCTTGTATTTCTTGTAATTGAAAATTCAATAAAAACGTTTTAAACAAAAAAGTATGTTTTGCTGAGACTCTTTTCTGCAGAGATTTCTTCTCACATCTCTTTCATATCTGACTTCTCAGATTTTGTAATATATGATGTGACATAACGAGCAACAGCAATTGAGTTGTCCGCAACAAACTGAATATCCATATTTGGATGCTACATTTTAAAAATGACTGGATTTTAGATGTTTGTATTATTGGGAGATTTGGGAGTTGTTGTATGTCTTACCACTGATAAACAGTTGTTTACTTTTCCTTTAGAAATTAAAAGAAGTGAGAATCCAAAACAACATTTTGTATAACATTTTCCTTTACATTTGTTTTTCCGTCTTCAGTAATTTCCACATCTAAGACTTTGAATCCGTAAAACTTGTTGTCTAAAGCTCTTACCCTACCCTTCTCTTTGGAGTGCACAAGTAACATACTGTTCGATGAAAGACAAAATAGTGTTATTACTATCTGTTTTCATCAAAAGAAATCAGTTCTCTCTCTAAGCGGTGGAATGCTGTTTTGTAGATACATGACATCATAGTCTGAAACTACCTGCAGGCATTTGCAGGATCCAAAGAAGTGAGTTTTCCAGCTGTCTTCACTTCAATGTTTTTTATATTTGAATATGCTTCTCGTAAGAATTCAGGTGAATCATTCCATTCATATTCAGCACAACTAAGTGTAAGAAACCAAGTAGGTGTACTTAGATTTCTCAACATGCACTTTAGTTCACCATAACAATGATACCTATATTCATTGGTACCATGGTGGCACACCATTAAATTCATTAAGTGACATTCCAAGTTTTTATCCCTTTGTTCAACTTCCTCCATCAATTGTCTTGCAGAAAGACTTTGTACATGAATTCTGTTTTTAATATATGGTTCACAGCATATGAAAGACCAGACAAATCACTCTCAAAGAGAAGATGAATTTGAAAGGGAATCTTGGATCTTAACAGTATAATCTTAATGTCTGATATCCAGATGCCGGAATCCGTAAAGGCCAATCATCAAATCGTCCACCATCTCTAGTAGGGAACAGCTGTAGAAAACACCAAGCTTCAAAACTTTTTTTCCATATACTCATGGGAGCTCCTTTTGCTTCTTTCATTTGAAATAATTCAATAGTGTTACCAATAATTTCTTTTGAATTGAAAGGATGTATGGTATAATGGCCATCCATGTCTTCACTTCAGGATTGATCTACTTTTTCAATTTTGCCAGTTGAAACTACTGTTTTACCTATATGTACCTTGTTACTTGATCAGCATTAACATTCGTATTATAAATATTGTGCGTGGTATAATGTTGCATTTCATACGTTACAAATATCTACTGACTCTTGTCAGATTATTTTACTCTTTGTGGGTACACCATTTAGTAGAAGAACTAGTGCCTCATTTTCCTCTCTGTCGACACCAATAGTTTTAATATTTTGCTTAAAATCTAACAGTAGGTACACAACCTTTTTGTAAATCTGTTGTTGGCAGCTTTTCTGTCTTAAGTTCCATATAAACTATTGTCTGGAATTAATGTACAGATTGAATAAGAATAGTTTCATTAACATTTAAATCTACTGGTTCTTTAAGAATGGGTACCAACTGTAAGTTGTTATGTATAGCTTTAGCTGGTATTTTGTTTTCTTTTAATTTGTTGTAACAGTAATGGCATATAACTTGATCAACAGACAATTCTAAACATTATTCCACAAATTAATAAGTAGCAAACTGTTGCCCCTTTCTTTTTTCAATTTTAAGTATAAATGAACATTCCTAGTATGACTTTTGTAATGAGTGTGTCAACAACGGACGGGCATGTATGGCGGACGGATCGCCACCGCCTGCATGGTGGTGGCGATCCGTCCGCCATCCTAATCGGCCCCAAAGTTTGGCTTTTCAGAGGAAACAGTGTTAAACTTTGTAATCTGTTCTGTAAAATTATCAACACTAACCTCTCTATCTTCTACAACAGCTGCAGATATAAGTCCTCATTTTGTGTAAACTCATCTTCAGAACTAAAAAACGAAAGTGTACATCATAACAATCTATGTGTACATGTGCTACTGCAGCATGCAAAAGAGCTGTATTCATTTCACTTAAACATAATGCAGGAGATATTACATAGTAAAATCTGCTTACAAACATCTGCTTTACAGAGTGGCGGACAGCTAACACTTTTAAGTGCTTTTGGCACACTTTCCTTGAAAGACAAGCCCGAAAACGTCCCTGTAATTTGGTATATTTTATTTATTTTACATGGTTCTAGTCCTTGCCATATAGTAATCTTTCAATTAACACTTCTATTTTGATATTGGCGTAAAATGTTTTGTAATATATTAGCAGACTCCTGTTGAATACTGCAGCTACTACTACAATATCACTTATATGCAGAAAGTTGTGTGTGCCTTCCTTGAACTTCTTCAGCTATTACTTCTTTCACATCATACCATCGACCACTAGTATCAAATGCATGTACTAATGTGTTCCCTTGAAAATAGCTTTCTTCATTAAAAAAAGGCTCAGTGGTGGTCCATTCCCCCGTAAAGGTTTTACAAAAGTTAGTTCTATTAACCAGGCTTTTTCTGCCTACTTTATTCATTTATGAACACTACTGTTTTATCGAGTGTTCTCAATCTATTCAATATTAGGATAAACAATTTTAGTTTCAACTCAAAAGCTTTATTTGCTACACTTTGAATCTGTTGCTTTTGCTTATAAGCTGACGATCTTCCCTTATACTGTTTTAACTTCTTTAGTAAATTTTTAATTACTCTACTTCTAAACATACTTCTACCTACTGCATGGATCACTTTCTGGTTATCATACAGGGTAGCGGGATATAACGCTGTTTGTTCAAGTGCTTCCACAAGGCATGCTTTGAGAAGAGATGTGTGGGACTGAGACTGAAAGGTGAACTAGCTTTGTCAATATTTGATGAGGGTTATGATAGACTGTATAGTTTTCAAGTCAGGATCATCAGCTGCACCACACATCTTAGATTACATGTACAAGTACAAACGTGGCTTTCAGACAATGAAAGTTTTCATAATAGGTTTTCAGTTTCAAGTAGAGACAATGCTATCTATGGTCTACTTGATGTGCACCTTTGCGGAGACCTATATAAACTAGGTTTCTGGTTAAAACACTTGGGAACCTGCTTTCAACCTCACATTTCTCTACCAGTTCGATTAGAGAGACAGAGCTCACAGTACCAGACCCAACCCAAAATGAAAGGCCAACTCAATGTCATGCCACTCTTATTAGTGTCAGCATCTTTCTAGAGACCTCAATTAGTGTGTCAGAGCATTTTATGTATGAGATGACACATGTAAAATAACCTCTAGGTACTAGACTATCTCTCTTTTAGACCATCTGGACCGTAATTCTGTGTAGAAGAAGCTGCATGGTTCCCTTTCTAGTTATCATACAGGGCAGCAGGATATGAAGCTGTGTGTTCAGATGGCTCTACAAGGCCTGCTGTGAAAAGAGATGTGTGCTACTGGGACTGATTGATAACTACCTCTCTCAATATTTGCCCTGCGGTATAATAGACCGTATAGTTTTTATGTTAGGTCATCAGCTGCACCAAATGTGTTAAACTAAATATAGAAATAGAGACATGGGTGAGATATTTCGGAGATCACACATTCAATCTTGACAGAGTACATTTTCAGTTTTAGGTACATGCATTACTATTTATATCCTACTAGCTCTGCAACCTCCAGGAGAGTTATTTATACAAAAATTCTGCTTAATACGCATGGGAACATGATTTAAATCTCACATTTCTCTGCCTGTTTCATTAGAAACCCACGTTTTTTAGTGCCAGGCCTAATCCAAAATCAAGTCTGACTCATATAATACCAATCTTTTTAGTGTCAGCTTGATCAGTTTTGACTTGTAAAAAGCTTCATGGGTCGCCTGGCAGAGAAAGAGACCGAGTATTGCAGTCTGGTTCCTCCTTGGACCTATTCGTCCTTCCGCGGCGCCCGGAAGGACGAATATGTCCAAGGAGGAACCAGACTGCAATACTTTACAAGACAAAACTGATTAAGCTTGAGGGAATCCCCCTCTAACAGTTATAGCGCCTTAGTGTGCGCTTCACTTAGCCTAAAGATAACACAACCACTATAATTTAATTTTTATTATTTAATCTGCACGTTTTGCACATATTAAAACGGTCCTGAGGAAAGCCAGTATAAAATCTATAAGGCACTGGCTGAAACATGTAGACCACACTAGACGCTGGAGGCCATAATTAGCACTCCAATTAACGTCTACTTGCCTTTTATCCGCTAACAGAGGCCCAGTTCATTAAAATATTGTACCCTCAGGTACTGGGACCAGCTGTATAGCTTTTAAACTTCACCCTTCTCACCCAACTCACTGCACATTCAGCAACATACCAGCTCCGCAGTCACCTGGCGTTGAAGCACACCCGGGGCACATTTGGTGCCACTGCGGTGGGCCCGATGATGAAGCATGCCACCGACTAGGTCGGTGGGTGAGGGCTTTATAAGGAAAACAACGTTTCTCCTTATTTGACGTACTGCTCTGAGTCTCCTACTTCTCTTAACCTTAGCTAAAATTCTTTAGTGCCATAATCGATTGACTGTACAATAATTTTCTAGTGTTTATAGTGGTGTTCCATAGGCCTGTACAATCAATTAAAACTCCCAAATAGGAGAACGTTGGGGTAACATCAACTGGGGTAGTACCAATATAAAGTGCCTTTCTCTTTTTGTGTGCACCCGATCCACAGTTCATGGTGAATGTCTTAGAACAGTTAATCCTCAAACCTAGCCTTGTCATAAAATCAGAAAAGGAGATGACCAGCCTTTGCATGGCCTGCGGAGTTCTAGCCATCAGGACGGCGTCATCTGCGTACAGCAGTGTTGGGATTGGTCTTTCTCCCACCGTTGGCATGTCCCTACACTCAGTCAAAAGCATCTTCTCCACATCATTGATATAGAGTGTGAAGAGGAACGGAGCCAGGACGCAGCCTTGGCGTACACCCCTGCTGATCCCAATAGATTCAGTACATTCACCGTTTTCCCCAAATCTTACTTTGGCGGAAGCTCCTAAATAGAGTTCCCGGAGGAAGTTAATGATCGAGTGGTCAACCCCCAGCTTACCCATAACCAGCCAAAGTTTGCTGTGCGAGACACAGTCGAATGCGGAGGTAAGATCTACAAAAGTTAAAAACAATCGTCCCTCTTTGGCTTTGGTATATTTCTCAATTAAATTATGCAAATTCAAGCCCTGTTCGATTGTTCCAAGCCCCTTCCTAAAGCCATACTCTAAATCGCTTATTATTTTATTCTCGTCCGCCCATGTTTAGAGTCCATTTAAAATTACACGTCCAAGGATCTTGACAGTGGAGTCCAGGAGTGATATTGAGCGAAAACACTGACAACTATCTCGGGCACCCTTTTTAAATATAGGGACTATCAATGATTCACACCAGGATGGAAGAAGGCCCTTGTGTAAGGTAGCATTAAAGAGACGTGCAAGGATCGGGGCCCATAATTCCCTATTATTTTTATAAAGGTCAACCGGAACCCCATCAGGACCCGGTGCTTTCCGTCCCAGGCATGCATCAATACATTCATATATCTCTGCTACGGTGATATCAGGAGCTAGAGCACTGCTAGAGTGTGTACGCACTCCCACTTGGGCATTCACAGTCACACCTTCCTTCTTTTCATGTTCGCCGGAGTACAACCTTGCAAAGTGTTCAACCCACTCTCTCTCCGGTATTGCCACTTCAAGTGGGTCTGAATTATTCTGATTCAGGAAAGGAGCGTTAACAACTTTCCAAAATGATGCGGAGTCTTTACTCAATGAAGCTACACACAGGGCATCCCAAGCTTCTTTCTTTGGGCATTTTTTCTATTTTTTAGGGTTTCCTTATAGGTGTTCCTACAGTCTCTAATCTGACCACTTTCCTTCACTGGGGCATGTAAGGCTTGCTTTAGTTTTAATATGCCTCTGTACTTGAAACTCTTCCCCACACTGCTTTAACTCAGCTTCCATAGCAAAAATGTATGAAACATTCAACTGTACCAGTAAGTTAAAAGTTAAACATGTTTTTAAGTGCAGCACACCAGCTTCCAATTCAATAGTAGCAGGTGTGGTTTAGTATTTAGAAATCTAACCTTATCCAGTGTATGGAGCCTTTTAATGGTTTTTCCACAGCCAATCAGGAACACACTTATTTTACAAACTATTTTCCATGAACACCCAATCACTTATCTCTTTTTCTTAAACCAGATTCTGTCCTCCATTTTAGATGCCTTTCATGATACAAACTGGCACATTCTGCTACAGACATCTTCTAATTCTTACTGTTCCTTCCTTTAAAATGCTTACAGTATGGAGTGTGGGTCGCAGCTATGTTTTTTGGGATAATTTGCTAGAGACAGTGGTATTGCCAAAGATTTGGGTTTGCATAATGGCCTCCACCTTGGGGGTGCTCAGGAGTGGACGCCTCACAGGGAAAGCCAGGATGGGTTCCACAGCGGTATTCGTACAAGCGCCTTGAGACCCTTGCGGGTGAGTAGTGCGCTATACAAGTATCAATTTACAAGTATCAATTTATATTAAATGGTTTCCTCGGAGAGAAATAAAGTGGCACGAATTGCTGGCTTTGGTTAAAAGCATTTTGAATTTTCAACCCCCTTACCTCATGATTGTGCAGTGTGGTGGCAATGACCAAGGTACACTGACTGGGGTGCGGCTAGAAATCCTAATGAAGAATACCTTTGCACAACTGACGTTGCTTTTCCCTCACACTGTGTGTGTGTGTACTCTAATATATGCCAAAGACAAAATAAAAGAAGTGATCAAATCTGGTCTGTCCAGAGATTGACAAAGGCAGGAAGCATGTTAATAAAACTGTTACTGCTTATCTCAGAGACCATAACATTGGCTCTTATCTACAACAGCTACCTGTATTTTCACATGGAAGAAATCTTTAAAAGTGATGGAGTTCACTTCACAGATGAAAGGAACAGAGTATTTCTTAGCAACCTAAAACTGTGCATCCAAGCTTAAATGTAGCTGTAACGAAGTCATATTGAACACAATAGCTCTTGTCAGAGCACCTTTATAACCCAACAGTGAAAAATATAATATTTTTTTAAACGATAATCCTCAAAAATAGTTTCATGCTCCCTTTGCAGATCCGCAAAGCAAAAGAACAAACTCAATTCACAGCACATTTTAGATTTTTAACTATAACTTTAACTCTATACATATTAAAATAACTAACTGTATAAATGTGAATTTAAGTATGTACTTCACTCTGCAAAGATCTATGATAGGCATCAGAAAAGTGTGAAGGGGTCTGTGAAAGAACGTAAGACTCAGAGTGAGTCTGTGACTACGTGTATTACGATGTAAGTACAATTGTGAATGGATGCATCCATATCTGACTGAGTCAGTGACTAGCCTTGTCAGTGATTAAATGGGTCTGTGACTGGGTGCATCAGTGTCTGAGTGGGAATGTGAGTGGGTGCATCAGTGTCGAAGTAGGTCTGTAAATGAGGAAACCATTATATAAATAGGTTTCTCACTGGGTGAATCAGTGTCTCACTGACTTTTTGACTAAGTGCGTGACTGCATGACTGGATATCTAAGTGGGTACATGACTGTCTGTGTAGATCAGTGAGTGACCATTTCAGTGTCTGAGTGGGTACGTTAGTGAGTGAATCAATGTTTGAGTTCATCTGTGAGTTAATACATCACTGTCTGACTTGGTCTGTGAGTGGGTGTACCATTGCCTGAGTGGATCAGTGACTGAATATGTGAGTGTCTCAGAGGGCTTGTGAGTAGGTGCATCTGTGTCTGAATGAGTCTGTGACTGGGTGTGTCACAATGTAAGTGGATCTGTGAGTGGATGTGTTGGTGTATGTGTGGGTCAGTAACTGGGTATGTTGGTGTCTAAGAGGGACGGTGAGCAGGTTTGTCACTGTCTGAATGACTCTGTGAGTAATTATATAACTGTCTGTAACTGTCTGAATAGGCATTCGAGTGGATGCATCAACATCTGAGTGAGTTTCTCAATGGGTGCATCAGTCTCTGAGTGGGTCTATAAGTGGGTGGAACAGTCACTCATTGAGCTTGTGAATGGGTTTGTCTGTGTCTGGGAAGTTCTGGGAATGGCTCAGGTGCTGAGTAGGTCTTTGAGTGGGTATCCGGATCTCTCAGTGAATTTGTCAATGGTTACAACAATGTTTGAGTGTGTATGTAAGTGTCCTATGGGCGTAAGAGTGGGTGTGTGATTGAGTGCATTAGTGTCTGAGTGGGTCTCGCAGTAACTTCATCTGTAACTGAGTGGGTTTGTGAAAGGGTACATCAGTGACTGTTTGGGTCTATGACTGGATACATCACTGTCTGCGTGGGTCTGTGAGTGGGTGCATCAATATCTGAGTGAGTTTATAAGAGGGTGTATCAGAGTTGAAGTGGGTGTGTCAGTGTCTGTGTGGTGTGTGAGGGGGTGCATTAGTATTTGAGTGGGTCTCAGACTGGCTACATCAGTAACTCACTGGGTCTATAAAATAATGTGTCGGGTCTGTATGGATCTGTAAATGGGTGTATCAGTGTGTGAGTGGTATTGTTAGTGTGAGTTTTACTGTATGAAAACAAAAGCGTGCGTTTTTAGACCCAGTTACTGGCCTATCGCACTAGTGAAAAACGGTCAACATGTTTCAGCCTACTGGTAACTCTAGAGGCTTTCATCAGGACCAGTGTGTTAAGAGCTTACTTGGGCTCCTAAATGTGAGAAAGTGGTGTACACACCACCTTTATGTCGAAGATGGGCAGATATATTATATCTGTACCTTAAGTCTTTATGTTTTTCATGACATCGAGGAAACTGCAAGCCTTAAGTACCTGTTGCAGTACAGTAGTCATGTGGACTTTTACTAACTCTAGTTCTAGTTCTGAGATAGGCCAGTAACTGGGTCTAAAAACGCATGCTTTTGTTTTTAGTTTCCTATACCAACGATCCACAGAATAAATAACAAGAGACTTGGCATAAGGAATTTTATCTCACACTCACCTGTGCACTAACATGCACTCTTTTAATCTCTGGCCACTACTGTCACACCGGTTGGTCTTTCTCCAGGCGGAGGTCAGCATAACATACAAAGAAAAAGACCCAAAGATGATGCTGTTGAGGCACTGAATGGCAGAGAACCAAAATACACTACCTTATGCCTGTGTCTGCATATGAGGGTTTTTTACACAGAAGGGGCCTCCCACGTTATCTGAGACCCTGGGAACACAGGACAAGTGGGTCATTCTCCCCCATTTTTGGTTTTGTGTATTGTTGATGTCATGAGTGATGTCACTGACATGTCATGAGTGATGTAATATGTGAGGTCATAAGCAGTGCATTGCGAGGGCATAAGTTATTGTTAGCGTAACTGCTCAATTTGTCTGGTTTTGTACGAGTCAAATGTCAGTCTAACTATAGCATCCCTGTAACCATTGTTTTTTTCAGTGAATACATATATATCTATATATACACATATGTATACATATATACATTCTCTGAAACATTATATTTATGTGAACATGTCAGTTAAAGCATATTGATTTAAACAAACAAACCCACTGATTAAGTATATCCAAAGGCATGAGTTATAGTTGCTTGAGATAACTATAACTGGTGAATGCCAGTGCCTTTCTCCTTTTAAAATGGTATGTTTCACATAACTATAAGTTCCCGTTAACATTTGTTTTTTTCAGTACATTTCTGAGGTCTTTTAATGCAAAGAAAGATATTACTAACTCCTAACTATAACGTCACATTTCTTTTGTTTTTTCCGTGAATTTCTAGGGCTTTTTAGCATAAAATTATCTTATTATCTTACGTTAACGTCACCCTCTCGCCACACATTGCACAGAGTTGCCCAGTGGGCTTTGCCTGTGACAGGTAACTCCATGCTGTGCATGGCCTTTACCACCAAACCATACAAAATGGGCCTATTTTCTTTATCAGGGAGTGAGCATATCAAATGATATATATCATATTTCTCCAACATTCACCTATATTTTTATTCTAATATTTATTTCAATAATTCACACAATACAATGTTTAATAATAATTATTTTTATGAAAATGTTCAATACAGTTTTGCTAAACAAAAGAAATCAACATGCCTGTGGGCCATTCTTTTAACATTGTTTGTATGATTGCATTTGATGGGCTGAAAAATCACAGACTTTTTTTTTATTTTTAACATGTGTCTGAGTCTTCTTTATAACATTATTAGCACACAATGTGCAATCATAAAAAGAACCAGTAAAGGGCTGCAATCCAGCTAAGGAACATAGAGATATAATTCATTGTATTTCAAAAACATTGGTAAGTTCTCCTGTGTTCACAGATTTAATGACCCAGGAGACTTACCAGCACAGTACAAAATTTAACTGCAGGCAGCAGAAACGTGCCATGGGTAACCACGGGCAGAGAGCTCCGCTCCACCCCTGGAGTGTGCAGAGATTTGCCTGCTCCGCCTACCGTGGAGAATGTAGAGCAGGCAAACCTCGCACACTCCACAGCGGAGCAGAGTTGACCAGCCCTCGCCTCCCACCGCCCTTTTAAAAGTTACTTTCAACTTTTAAAAAACAACTTATAGTAAATAATAAAACACCTTACCTTAGCTGCGACGCCCCCGAGCTGCCCTCCTCCTCTTCATAGCGTTCTCTGTGAAAACTGCCCATTAAGTTGTTTTTTAAAAGTTGTAAGTAATTGTTAATAGGGCGGGTAGGAGGCGGGTGGCGGGTGGCGAAGGGGTGCTCCATGGAGTACCATGGAGTTTGGTATTAAATCTGTGGCCCTCTGCATACCCCCACTACGCCCACTACTCTTGGGGTTAGCCATGGAAGCCCTTAATAAAATAACTGAAAAATAACTCAGAAGTGTTGGCAATCCATTGTGAATGAGGTGAGAATTGAGGATTGATTGAGTATTTTTGTGGAGATTGCTGATTCCACCACAACACCGACATGCCCTTCATTCTAGATTTATGCTAGGTTTGGGGTAATTCCTGTCAGCTATGCCTTCTTAATCACTGATTCCGAGTTTTCCTATGGAAATTTCATGGAGAAAACTCATTTTAGGACCCTTCCATTTTCTTAAACCCTAACTTGATGGATCACTCCAAAGGTGTCCATGTAAACTTACCTGTGATGTAAATAATGCATCCAGAAAAAAACTAATATATATACAATTTAATAATTCTAAACATCATCACCCTAGTCTTGCCGTCTCACCACCAAGCAGGTTGAGCAGGTCTTCTCCGTATTCAATTGGGGTCAGGCCAGCAGTGTATTAACTGCCCGTCGGGCCGGGAAACCAAGGTGTGGTGGCACATGTTGCGCCACACTTTCCTTCTCCGCTGATTGTGCACTAATAATCTGTACTCTTTTCCTCATTAACAATATGGTGGGGTGTTAACCCCTTGCACCACTGTTGACAACAGGTGGTCCGAGAGGACACACAGTGCTGCCTTCCTTTGTACTTTGATAGGGATAACAAAAGTTAAGATATTGCAAAAATAGACAAACAGGGATCAACAAAATGAAAAGTTAGAACATGTGGCAGGCTTACTGGAATAAATAGTGAAACTAAAGTTGAAAACGGAAGTAGATAAGAATGGGTTTGGTGAAGATGGCTGAGCTTAGGGAACAGGGAAATATGATCTATAGCTAGGCAGAAGCAGGCTGGATTAAACAAAATGACTACATGCTTGAATAACGGGTCTTGGATTTCCTCACCATTAAATGCATCTCTAGTATCTTTTCTTAACACAAAGTGCTTGATAGTTAATGTTGCTTATTTATCTTTAATTTTCCATAATTACACAAAGGCAATTTATTCAAATCTCTCACACTCGGATATTAAATTACATTAAGTTGAATTCAAATAAGTAAATTAGAGAGTACTCAGTGGTTGCAGTTAGGATCAGGTTTCACGTTAAAGTTAGTCTGGGTAGACCACATTGTGTAAGTAAAGTTCTTGAATTGTAATGGATGTAGTTTCTTATTTTAATACTTAACATCTGTTGGGATTACATGTAGATTTAATATTAGCATAGCAGTTGTTCAATTAGCTGAATTTCATCAAAATTGCTTATTTAATTTGACAAATACGCATTGGAAAAAATATTTAATTCCATTTAATGTACTAGTCTAAAGGAATTTCATATATAAAATATGTCCATGCTGTTAATTGGTAAAGGGCACATTATTTGATTCAATTCTATTAAAATTAATTTTAATTGACAATAACTGACCATACTAATATACAGGAATGTTTTCTATTGGAAAGAGGAAGGTTTAGGATTTCATATTGGTATGTATTAGTGAAGAGTATAAAGGCATAACAAAGAGATGATGTTCTGGCAATAGGGACTTAAGATTAAAGTAGGCTAAAATGGTAATTATTCAAGTGAATATGTGTATAACAGCTGTTCTTATTTTCACCAGTGGTGTATTTTAATTTGTTGAGCAACCATCTCTCCTACATCCCATGCATATTGGAGCTTTGATTTACTGCTTCCAGCATGCATACAAATGTAGAGCCTTATTTAGAGGATGGCAGTTAAACAGCTGCGTCACAGGATGTGCAGAACTAATATCTTTGCAAACTGCCAGTTCAAAGGGTGACACATTTTGCGTTTGCAGTTGTTAGCTGCTGATTCTGCGACACCGGATTCACCACAACTTACTCCATTCCAAAGTTCCCTCTTAAACGTACTTGGGCAGATGTAAATAAATCGAATTTTGCATTTCCTAAGTCAGGATTCCATAGAAATCGCTCTTTAGTAAATGTAAAATGATATGTACCAAATTTGGGATGTACTTATAGGGATTCCTATAGCATTGGAATCACTATTAGGAAATCGCAAATAGGAAATACTCTTGCATTCCCACCAATGGGCAAAATAGGAAATCACAATTTAGAAAATACAAACCCAAGGTGCCTGTGGCCTTAAGGAGGCACACTGAAATTAGTAGTGCACATTTCAATGTACAAATGCTCTAGGGGCATATGTGCACTTTATATCACATTAACAAATGTATTTTCAAATGCATTTGTTAATTTTGCACATGGTTACTATTGGCTTTGAGTCAATTGTAATAGGATTACTTAATTACCCAATTCGCTTTTAGGAAATGCCTTGCACATGTGCTTTAGGAGTCGCAAATAGGTAATCCCTATTTGTGATTTCCTAAATCACAGTCACAATTTGCTATTTCTGCCTTGTTGAAATTGCAAATAGCACCAACGAATTTGGTCTTTGTACATATCAAAAAGCCTTTTAATTCTCCCTGTCCCTTTGTGTATCTAACTAGTGTCACCGCCCTTTCTGACTCTGCAGCTAAGAATCTGTTCACCTTCCTCCGATTCACTGTTTGTGGTTTTAAACTGAATTTGGGTCCGGGGAACCCAAGAACTGCATCAGGAGTTTTCCTAACAAGCTGGCATTTTTTCTCCCTCTAGATCAGGGAACATCTTCAAAGCTTCACAGAGGAATACAAACATTTACTTGCTGCATTGTCGTGAAGGTGCAGCCAATGAAAATGATATTATAATTGTCAGCCTAAATTTGGCCTCCAATCAAACCATTTCTTTTCATACTTAGGGTCCTGAAGACAATGCCAATGGAAGATCCCCCAGCAGGTACTCCATCTAAACATATTTAAAAAATGGGTCTTGTAAAGATACAGGAGGGTGTAAGGGGCATCAGCTACTTTTGATGATTGTTCAATTAGAGATCTCATCCAACTGAGTCCATTAATGTAACCTTTTTTGATAGATTTTGATGTGGTACTACGTTGGTACTGGCATGTGGATGGCCATGTAACATGTCTGTGAATAACAATACACATCCTACATTGTTGGTTTTCTATACAGTTTGCAGGCCAAACAACATAACACTGCCTCTTTCCCACCACTAATTCCAATGTTCTGACTTGGGAAAACCTACCATACTAGAGAATGTTGCACTCAGGTGTGCTATTTGGTGTCCATCTGTGCTAATTCTGATTCTGTGCATCAAGAACTACATGCAATATTGTCTTGCAATCCAACGGTGAAGATATATGTCCAAATCTATTTATGAAAAGGGCTTACCAAGTTAAATATTTCAACATTCATATTGGTCACCAACCAACTTAGCTCTCATCAGTCACAATCATAAAGTCCATCCAGACACTACTCTTTCTATTTCGTTTGCCGCCAAAAACTCAAGGCACCATACATGTTATTGAGTTTAGTTTGGAATTACAGAATAAAGGATCCTTATTCACATACCTGCCATGGTGTGAAATTGCTAGGGTTGGCACACTCATTATGGGTGAAGGGCCCATGTCTTGGCACACAGGAATGCATGTTGTGTAAGGCATGGGCCACAGCATAGACAGCATTATAGATATTATAGGTGATTCTTTGGTCATAGTCATAATTTCTTTGATCCAGGTTTTCCGCTCCAGTGCACCAGCCTGTATTTGTAATATCACTTTCTCCTGAAGTCAGATTACTGGTTTCCCATTGGCATCCGAAGGCCTCCTCCCAGAAGAGTTTAATGAATACATCACTGGGTGATGTGAAAGGATGAGCTTTGAGGAAGAAGTCTTCCATCCCTGGCACCATACCCTCCTTTGCAGTCAAACCAAGTGAGCCACTCATGATGTTGCCAAGATCGGCACTGGAGGTAATGGTGGTAGTGAACAATGCATCACTAGTAATCCACAACTTCCCAGCGACGTTTACTCTGACAAGCGACTTGAGCACTGGAAGCAGGTAAAGATGATTACAAAAGGCCAGGATGACATTGACTGAGGATCTCTTGACTACATCACTGATCACAGTGTTTCTATTGGCGGAAGGGCTGATGGGGACAGTCTCATGGAATGCTATGCAGATTCCAGATGCCAAGAGGTTCGCTTTCAAAACTTGCGAGCCCAGAGTTCCATAGTCATCCTCACCAGAGAGAAGTCCCACCCAGGTCCAGCCAAAGTTCACCACCAGCTCCGTAAGTCCATATGCCTGAAAGTAGTCACTAGGGAATGTCCGTAAAAAAGATGGAAATTGAGCTTTGTCACTTAGCAGTGGAATTGATGCAAAATAACTGACCTGTGAGATTAGAAAAAGCAACTCAGATTTAGGCAAAAAAGCAATATGTTCAAGAAAACCTGGCTTTACTGGACATCATAGACAAAGAGCAACTTTGAATGGCTATTTCAATATTTCTTTTAACTGAATGTTGCGTTTTTTTAGCACATTATCTGATGTAAAATCTTTGTCAAAGCCATTTGTCATCAGCATTGGCATTTATGGAGGATTGAATGCAAAGAATTGATGATATTGAGCTTAGCTAATATACAACTAGGGAAAATAATCTACCAGAAGAAAAGTATCCAGATCAGGAAGAATTTCATACAAAACATCACATTGACATGTTCGTTTAAGAAGTTTTGATGGGCTAAATAACTCTAGTCTAGTACGTGGGACACACGTAATCCTAAGCAGATACCATAATATAACTACTATTATTACCCTTGATTACAACACTCTTATTTATGGATGTCTGTATTCTATCAATGAGAATATGATATGTGTATTATTTTATAATTTGTAGAGGAATGGGAATGGAGTAGAGGGTTTGGGTTTCGGAAGTGAAATGAATGAATCTCCAGCCAAGTAATAATTGAGACAGTAATGATTAGGGAAACCTTACGAACATCCTAGTTAGAACTGCAAATCATTGCCTTTAAGTAATTTCACCTCACCCATTACCTGTGGCATCCTATAGAGTCCCAGAAATCTGGCCATTGAAAGTGAAGAGGTAGAGATTGATTCCCCAATGACTGCAGTCATTACAGACTGATTCTGGCACCGGTAGTTCAGGATGGGCTTTCCTCTACCTGTTAACAGCCAAGCAGTCCCCTGCAAACTTCTTTGTACAGACAGACATGAATCAAATATCTGGAATCCCAATGTGATATTTGGAAGTAAAGCCTGATGTTTGTTGATTTCATTGATGGTGAAGACCATGGCTTGAACCCAAATGTATGCCATACTGTAGAATCTGATGAGGAATGATAAAGAAGGAGATACATGTTAAAATCTTAATTGGTAACCTTTCTTTGTATAGTTTTCATGGACCAGCAGATATTTCTAGATTGATTTTGACCATAGAACTAGAACTTAATTTGCATCCATAGTTGAGATATTCATGGATTGTAAAATTTGCAGTTGCTTATGCAAACTCTGTATACCAAAGAGTACTAATATTTGCATATTATGTTATTATAATGTGTTAACAAGGGGGTAGAAGTGAGGCAGGCAAAGTTCTGGTATCCCCACCAGCAACTATGCAAAGTTTGTCAAACTTTCTAAGGTCTTGAAGGGTGAAAACATCTGACTTTATTGGTCCTTATCAACAACAGGAAACTATTCCCACATCTGTGAATAGCAACCGGTGGACTTGTGTGCTTGATAACTGTCTGTCATCTCTGGGACACCAATCAAAGTGCAGACTGATAGACACCTTGCCTTGCTCTTTCATATGTTTCTCTTACTTGTCGAAGGAAATCATCATTGCTGTTGGGACAAGTGCAGAAACTTAACCATGGTTAAATTTTGACAAGCTGAAAAACGTTCTCAACTTTTCCAAGTGTGAGGTTCCATGCTGGACCGGCCGTAGCGGGCACCGTGTGTTTCTCTGGTAGGCCAAAAGGTAGGGGGCCAGTTTTGTACTGGTGATGATCGGTTTTGTTGCTGCAGGCTGGTTTTGCAGCAGTGCTGCAAAATTGTACCTTTGTAACAAAAGCGCAACAGGAGTGTTCCATCCCTGGTAATTATGTATGACTGCCCTCCCCCCCCCCCCCGGGGGGCTGGTTGGACGTAATTATTATCAACTTCAAGTAAACCAAAACTAAAGAACATTGTATTGCTCAGGTCAGAAACCTAAAACTACAATCTTTCATGGTGTCTGTTTCCAGGCACCTAAAAGAAAGGATGGATGAAGACAAGAATGCAAACAATCTGGACCAGTGTTGGCTATATAAGAGACAAACAGCAGGAAATCCTGTGTCTTGCATCACACTACAGAGCACCAAAGCTACTCTGATCAATTCCTCCATGTGCATCCTCTCCATGCCTTATCTCGGCTAATTCATGTACACAAAAACAACACCAGAATGCACACCACTTTCCCACATCCAACTCAATTGTCACCTCACACTGCAAGCATACTGAACACTTTGAACTTCATGCTGAATAATGTTCATGCTACACTCTACAACAATGCATGAAGATGACAGAGCCACTAAGATATGACACATTACTGCTCTCTCCCTGTGCTGGTACACTGTGTGTTGCCTAGCACCAAGGCAGGATTTTTTGTATAGAAAGGGGCACATTAGTGATATTCTCCTCTTTCTCTGTGTGCTGCAGAATGCAGCACAAACATACAAATGGGAAATAACGAGGAGAAATAAAGTTATTTCTCCTCATTATGCCTCTCTTGGTGTACCATTCGAGGAAATACAAGGTTTACTGACCACAGTAAGTCTGAGATTGCGTCGAAATCTATGGGTGGATGCATGGTAAAGCCCATTCTCCATCCATAGAATGCCTTATTTGTGGCGTTGCTTGACTTAGTAAACTGCACTTATGAGCTTGCATTACCTTATATCACCCTGTGTGATCCAAGGGCACTGTAACCCCTTAGTTCATCTGCCCCCCTGGGTCATAGCAACCACCATGCATATCTTCAAAATTATGGTAAATCAAGCCTAAAGTAGCAAACTTTCAGAATCATGCAACTGTCAACTATTTTGAGACTCCCCCATGCCACTTTACTAAGTCAAATAGACCATCATGGACTACCTTGTCTACAAGTACCAGGCCAGGCCTAAATGTTTAGATGTGTAGATTTATCACTGCAGGCTATGCCAGTCATTGGGAAAAACATCCTTCTCAGTTAATTCAGTTCAGTTCAGGAGATGCAATACCAGGACCATGAAGGATTCCATCTTCAATCTACTGGCAGCTGGCAGACAACCTGTAACACACATCCACTGTGGTGAGATAAACCTGACAAAGAGTATGGCCAGATTCTTTAAACCTTTCCCAACCATTGCTCTCCACAGCTTTCTGCCATCCCTGGCAGTTATGTTTAACCCATTTCACAACTTAAACCAGAATCTCCAGATAAAAGCAGATGTCAAGCCCCACCCCAGATTCAATATATCTGTGCCATTAGACATCAGGATACAAATTGCCCATGAATACAGATTCAAGAAGGCCAAATGATCCTAAAGACCCTTACCAGCACTCACAGGCAGCTCATCATATAGTTAAGGCCATCTACCACAAGACCAACTTATACAAGGATTGCGACAGCTACAGATCACTTACAGTGGGGACTGAGGGACTGGGGGCCTGATGTAAGCTTCCGAGTTGGTATGGTTCTCAAGTACTTCTATTACTACATTTTTAAGGGCACTTTTGTGTTCCCATGGGGTTGGCACTGCTACCATGGTTATATTATAGTATATTTTAATATAACAACCTGTGTATTGCAAAAGGTGGCATAATGCACATTTTCTTGCATGTATGTATTTCATTCATGTGATCAGCTGGCATGCTTTGCAAAGAGTTTGCATAATCATACAATCATTTTCCATCTTGACAGAGGGAATACTGTGCTTGCTAGAATCTATTACATCAAAAATTCAAGTAAGCAGTATATTTCATGCACAGTGAAGCTCACCATAGGTATTGATAAGTGTGATAGATGCACACTGGTCATTAGAGAAGTCCAGTGTCTCCCACTGCATGCCTACCTCAGATTTCAGATTTGCTGTGACATCTACAAGGAAGTCCACTCTGGTACTGTCACCATACCTGGTGACCTGCACTAAAAACCGATGGAGCATGTATGCCAAACAACAGCCCCATCACCATGCTGGCAATTCTGACATACAAAAGAGATGATGTGATTCCAGTTGCTCTCAAGCTAAGGTCTTAGAGCCTGATTACGACTTTGGATGTGCAGGAGTGGGGTGGCACGCCACCACCCGTTCCCAGCAAAGTGGACCACTGTACAATTTCCAGATTAGAAGTTTTTCCTGGTCCAGAGGATGGTCCTTTGGTGTTGCCACTGAAGTGCCTTTGAAAAAGAAACTAGAATGGGAATGCCAAAGCAAGCCTCCTCATGGAACACTACTCGCGCAGCCCATAGGACCAGTGATTTGTCGGAAATACAGTCAAAAATGCCGCCGTATCATCTAGACAGCCAACTGTAATCGGCTCCCTGGCTGCAATCTTCCAGCTTATAGGACTTTCTGTCAACAGCCACCAGCGTGGGATACCGTTACCAGCTTACTATATGCCTTGTTATCCATGTAATAATATATATGGTTATCCTCTATCGTAGGGTATCGACGTGAACTTGATCCAAAGCTCGTCACGTTTCCGATTGATTCAATTCGGGCCCGCCCTCTGCCTTGTGCACCAGAACTTTCTTTTTTGTGAACCCCGGCATCATTTCACCCCTGGAGGATACCTTCTCCATCATTGATTTGACCATTCGGCTATGAGGCATCCATTTACTTTTTGCTCCATATCCAGCAGGATTTTTAATAAGGTCTTATTTTAATACACATGGCTTCCTGATGAAGGCACTCAGCCGAAACGTGCGTAGGACACAGATCTCCATTAGCTGAATTATGACTGCCCTTTGTATTTATGACATGACCAGTTTATCTTTAGATAATTTGAATATTTGAATTCTTTGAACATAATGATGTCAAATAACAGCAATGTGATTGTCTGAATCAATGACTGATATCAAAGGATGTTACTGTTTTATTAAACTGTTTTGTATTTCTTGTTCTCAATATATATTTATGAACCTAAAACAAATAATACAAATATTTTTGATATTATTGTATTCGATTGCATGTACATAATGTCTACTATTTATGCCTAGGTCCACCAATATTTTCATCGTTCCTAAATGTTGATATTTACACACTAGATAATTTCCCTGATTTAGGAACTTACTTCAAGGGTACCCCAATCTTTTCACACAATGCCAAAGCAAGTTACTGCAAGGCATGGACAGTTTAGTCCATGCCGTACAGGAACTGGCCATGCACGCACACAGTGGGGCACACCACGTGCCCCCTTGTATTCATCCCAGTGTATTGGTGCAACAGGGCACCCTATAAGGCCCCCTTTGTTTTCCCAAATCTAACCTTTTCATGGTGGGCTCACCGCCATAAAAAGGCTAGCTGTGGGGAATCTCAGAATATGCTTGGCATATTGCTGCCCCAGACTGTCTTGCCACTGTCAGGAAATGCGGTTCCCTGGCAGTTGCAGTGGCCCCAAAACGGTCTGACTGCTGTACTTGTGATACTGAGGTCAGACCACTGGTGTGGTGGTCCGCCGGGTCCACAGGTATGACGGTCTGATGAACAGCCAAACTAGTAATCAGGCCCTTAGAATTTAAACCGGCCAAATTCACTGTGTTCCATTCTGCCTCAGCTTTCTCTTGGAGCTCAAGATGTTTGTCTTAAATCCCAGTTATATGAAATGGTCTGTAGATTTGCAACTTGGTTCATGTTGTAACAGGTATTTATATGGCTACATACTGCTGACCAAATTAAAATAATCAACAAAGATGTTTTTTATTTTGATTCCAGTAAATGGAATGTATGACGTTGCAATACATACATTTACAATGCATGCCTTTACAACACAGTTTTTACATCGCAACATCCTTTACAACGCATTCTTTTACATTGCATGCCATTATATTGCATTTTCAGAAACTACCTTTACAACGCATTCCATTACATCGCATTATACCTTTACAATGCATACCATTACATCGCATTTAAGGTAAGTGTTGGATAGTATAGGGGTAATAATTATCATTCTAACTCTAGTGAGTGCAACAGTAGGGTAAGTGTTGGATAGTGTAGGGGTAAAAATTACTATTCTAATGCTAGTGAGTGTAACAGTTGGGTAAGTGTTGGATAATGTAGAGGTAAAAATTACTATTCAAACTCCAATGAGTGCAACGGTAGGTTAAGTGTTGGATTTTGTAAGTGTACTATGTGTTGTAATGGTATGCATTGTAATGACTTGTAATGTAATGCCTGCGTTGTACTGACATGCATGTGTAACGCCTGTGTTGTAGTGACGTGCAATCTACAGGCTGCGTTGTAATGACATGCGATGTAAACGATGTTGTGATGTAGTGACTGCTATGTAAAGGTAGTGCGATGTAATGACTGCATCGTAAAGGTTGTTTCCCCAGAAAATGTAACACTAGTGGACCAGTGCTGGACCCTCACGTTTCTTAAAGAATTGGAAAAAGAACTCAGATTGTGTGAGTATAAATAATCAATGGTATAGGCTAGCATTGTATATTAGTAAATTTACATGGATATCATGCATTACATTTACAGGCTAGATATCATAGATCAGGAGTTAAATCTAGGCATTAGGAATTGGGATATATGAGTGTAAATTGAGGAATGTGATTGCAGGCTGCACACTACAGAATTGAAAAGTATGTGGCCACCAATTCCAGAGGTTGAACATTAGGATATGTTAGGATTATAGACGGGACATTGAAGGTATGGATTTGGCATACTCGGAATTTGGCAAGGAAAAATTCCCTGCAAACGTAACAAGCACAATTGTATTACAAGATCAGAGGCTTAATTATGATGTAACTTCTTTAGAGTAAAACTCCAGTAGCAAGGTAATGTGTTATCATTCAAAATGGATAAAGATTTTTTTTATAGTTCAACTATGTTTATACGTAATTAAAAAAGTTATTTTGAGAACTACCTTTACTTTTTTTAAAAGAGTAAAAAACGAAAGCAGTCAATTTTCAATAATAAATGGTGAACATATATTTCAAAACTTGCAACAATAGTTTTGTCCTACATTTATAAACATGTTCTATTGGGTTTGCATTACTTTTTTAGAGCACGCCTAAAAGAAAATGCATATTGCAGCCTTATAGCCTGTTCTAGCGGGCTTTACCTCACCCATTGAAGGTGTGCTACAGTGTTATTGGCCTGAGCCAAAAGTATAAGTCCTTTCATTGCTGCTATAACCCTCTATAGAGGGCTATAGGTCTATTCGAACATGTCATTCCATGAAGGCAGCATTTTCTAAGGGTAAAAAGGAGACATAGGAGGTTTTCAACCTTTTTCATCTCCATGAGTTTCAGCATTCCACAACATTTCTTGTGTGTCATGCATGTCTGTTACTGTCCCACCACACAACACGGTGTAGGGAGCTGTCTGTACAGGGCGACCACTGTCTGTATTCGTTTCTTAACCACGCAATGGGTCTTAGATGTGTGTTGAGGGACTGATTTCTCTGCAAAGACCTCAGCATAGGGTGAAGACTGTGAGTAGTAGACACATTCACATGCAGTGGTGCTTGGGTATGAGGAGGGATTCTTTGTACATAGATACGTCTATACAGGGCAATGATATTGTGCATTACTGTATCATAATAAAGTATTCAACAGATGTAACACATTTTCTATTATTCACCACTAAACCAAAAATATTGAAACATTCCATAACAAGGCGAGAGGAGTTGGCCTAATGGCTAGGGTGGTCGACCTCTGAGCTGGGGACATGCTACATCCTGTGATTCTAGGCACACTACTCAGGGGCGGATCTACAAGAAGCCAACGCAGCGCGATGCAGCAAGTCATTTTGCTGCGCCGCGCTGCATCAGTTTCGAAGCACAGGAATGCGACATGTTTACAACAATATGTCTCATCTCTTTGCTTCCCCCTGTGCTGGTGCACAAACTGCTGCCAGGTGCCGGCGCACGCATCCTTGCACCATGGTGCAAGGATGTCTGCGCCATGGGGAGATTGTTTTTGTTTAGCAAGGGACACCTTCCTGCACAAAAACAATCAATTGAGGTGATTTCCTTTTCCAATGCGTGCTGTAGAATGCCGCAGGCATTGAAAGAGGAAAATAACGAGGAGAAATGAAAACATTTCTCCTCATTGCACCTCGCTACATTACCCCTAGGGTGGCATAGAATTCTGACGCATTTCCAGATTTATGATTTCTTGTAAATCTGGAAATGCATCAGTGGACATGGATGTTGCGTGGGAACACCCACAGCAACACCCATGTCACGCCCCTAACACGCAAGTGTTGCATGAACAGGGGCAATATTTACAAGCACAGGTTAAGTCACGTTAGGTGACTTTACCGTGCTTGTAAATATCACTCAGCGCCACTAGTGCGTCACGCAACGTGATGCACCGGCGGTGCATGGGGCTTGTAAATCTGCCCCTCAATCTCCCGGTACCTAACAAAAACAAATGTGTCCTCCTGTAACGCAACTGGTGCTCGTGTAAAGCGCTCCGATACCTTTGGGTCAAGTTTGCGCTATATAAAACTCCTTAAAAAAAAAAAAACTACTATGTTCCTGTTGATGTTCTTCCTCTTTCTGTACACTTTCCAGTTCCTAACTAATGTAAAAAACGGATATTTAACTGAATTGTAATCCTTTCAGTTCTTATATTATGATCGATAATTTCCATATATATGCTTTAACACATATTCCATCTCTTCTACTTGATGTTATGAGTTATAGTTCTTTCCTCTAATGAAAAATATATAATGAAAATGTTATAGACATATTTAAAATTCATGTGCGAAATTTTCAGTCTACATATTATTAGCTTCAAAGTGACTAATGTGTGTAAAATGCTTTTTAAAGAGTGAAACACTATGTTGTAGGGTCTTGTTCACATAATGGATCTTAAGTTGCAAGGGGCTGACATGTCTAAAAAAAGCTCTGTATAGACCAAAGGCTGTACATAATATGGGTTGCCTACATAAAGGGACATCACAGTTGTAAGAGACTGGCCTCAGTATAAAGAGCTGTCTACAGAACAAAGACTGTGTATAGTAGGATCAGGCTCAGAAAATATTCTTTAACAATGGTGATGCAGTATCCCATATTACTTGTATATTTACTTCTATAGAATGTTAAGTGTCACCATGGTAGCTCCTGACCAACTAATAGGGCCTGAATGTGGTGATTGAATGTCCTTTCTGTGTACATAGAAGGGGCTTAATCATGCAATGGGGATTGGGTGTGGTGATGGACTGCTTCACCATGAACAACTCTATACAGGGCCAGCATGTGTGTAATAGGAACTTATCTACTTAATGGGCTTTTGCTGTGACGAAGAAAAGGCCTATGCATGAAGAGGTGTCTGCAAGACAAACAATGTGCATAGTAGCAAGTTGCATAAATAGTATAATGTGGGTTTGGTGATGGTGTGTATTGAGGAACTAGTGTTTGCAGAAGAACTCTGTTCTGCAGAAACCTTGTGTGTAGTAGGGACTCACACACATTAGGGAAGTTCACTATGATGAAAGGCTGGTGTATGCATGGTAAACATTGCATATAGTGAAGGCTTACATATATAATACACTTGGTAGTAGTGAGGAATTAGCTTGCCAGTAAAGAACTTCTTAGAAAGTGATGTCGGTGTTTAGATAGGTCTTCAGTACCTAATAATAATTTAGTGTCCCTTCTTAATGACTGTAGTTGTGATTGCCATCACCCTAGAAGAACCAACAGTTCCAGAGCAATTTTATAAAGAGGACCATGGAAGTGTCAACATAGTATATGCAACTTAATTATAGCAATGATTGTATTTTAACATTAGAAATACTTGGAAAGGTTTTGCGTGTTCTCAGACCATGACGATTCACTATTTTTCATCCTTAGACTATGGGGCAAAAACTAATGTGGATTTTGGAAAAAAACACATAACTGTGCATGCCAGACTAACAGCCGATACTGCACTACACTATCTATCAGACACAATTTTCAAAACACTTTATCTAAATGTCTAACTACCAAAAAAGTGACTATTTGATAGCTTCATATTCAAACCTATTCATACTGATGAAAAATAATACTGAAGTGCAATTCAGATACATCAATCCACCACAATACCATTTATTAAAGAACTATATGTGTACTGGCCTTAAAAAACAGTTTGTACTAATTGAAAGGCTCCTTCAAAACAAATCCACTTCTAAAATGGTTGGCAGCCTTACTAGGCTACATAAAGGCATACACCCTGAAAACATAACATATGTGTTAGTGTAAACCAATATGTATTAAATACAACCATATCTATTCTACTACTTTCATTAAAAAAAAACTGATATGAGTTTAGAAATGTACATGGTAATCTCTGGTTGAATGTAAGACAAGTCATTAATTAAGCTGTCCAAATCTATTTCTCAAATAGCCTGTGTAGTGACCTGATCTAATAGTGTCTCCATGATGGAAAATTATAGCAGCAGTAGTGTATATTTTTGCATATATTGATATTTGATCAGCTTTGTAGTTGGTAATGTCTGTATTTCTTTTGGCCACCTGTTTTACTTTGTTGTAGCATCACATTAACATACATTCTACTCTATCTAGCAACTAATGTTGATAATACTTCCAGGGGCAGCTCCTCCGCTAGGTTTAGTATTTATCAAATATTCATGCCTAGCAATGCAGCAAGCCACTTTGCTGCCATGCGCTGCACTGTGTGAAAGGGAAGGAATGCCCCATATTTAACATTATACAGCACATTCCTGCTCCCTGCCTGCACTGGCTCACAAACTGCTGCCTAACACCAATGCAGGCACTCTCGCACCATGGTGCAAGGACATCTTCTTGCACAAAAAGCAATCCTTTGAGACTGTTTCCTCTTTGTATGTGTGCTGAACAGGAAGAAAGAGGAAAAACAAGGAGACATAAATATATTTCTATTGTTACACCTCCCCTGGGGTGGCTAAGCACTTTGATGCATTCCCAAGCCTACCACTAATGTTATACTGGGAATTTCGCCCAAATCCATGGATGGATGCATGGGAACATCCAGGCTACACCCATGGAACACCTCCCTGTGGTAGAGTAACGGAAGGCAGAAAGTTGCGCTGCCCTGCGCTACTCCACTTTACCAAACCATGCACGGCCTTGCGTGGTTTTGTAAGTGTCATTCTAGGTTTTGCATCACCCATGTCCCTCTTGCATGGCACAAGACTAACACAATATCATGATAAATATAGCACTAACCCCCAGATGCATCAAGCATCCAGTTTGCGATTACTTATTAGCGAAAAATAAGGATTCGCTAATAAGGAACAGCAAAATGCTATGCATGAAGAAATCGTTAAAATTGCGATTTCTTAATATTCCTTAGTCGCGACTCGCAAATTGCGAGTCGCAATTAAGGAATACCTCCCCATTCATTCCTATGGGCCGAGAGGCCCATAGGAATGAATGGGAAGACATTCTCAATTTGCGATTAGCGATTAGCAATTAGCGAATCACAAATTGAGAATGCAATTTCAAGGGTGCAGGGGTGTCCAAAGGACACCCTGTTGCATCCCTGAAATTAATCTGTGCACATATGTTGCGCACACACATGCCCTAAGGGCATGTGTGTGCGCAACATGAAACTTTGAAAAATGCACAAAAGTGCATTTTTCAAAGTTTTTGCAAATTACCATGAAGTTCAACTTCTTGGTAATTTGCTCCCCAAAAATTAGCTAACTCCATAATTTTTTTACTTTGTTGCATTGCATTTAAGGAATCTCAATTTGGGATTCCTTAAATGCAATCGCAATTTAAGGAATCTCAATTTAGAGATTCCTTAAGTTGCGATTTTTGCATTTTGGATGATGTATCGCAACTGTAAAAATACCGGTCGCAATGGGGCAGATTCTGAGAATCTGCCCCTTTGCGACCAGATTTTCCTTTCATACATCTGATCCTATGTGTATTCCAATCAATCTATTGTTTGAATTCTGTTACTCCTGTTCGCATGAATGCTGCTGCAGACTGAATGCAGACTGAATGTCCATATCTCCATTCCACCATGACAATCCTGGGAGATTTGCCAGTCACAGTATATCTGACTGAAACCATACAACTGTTTACGTTACCTTTTGAGAGAACTAGCCTAGGAAATCCAAAGGGACACTTTGTACAGTATTTCCCTTTTACTCTGTATCTGTGACAACAGCACTTTCCATATTTGTGAGACTGGAATTGCAACACTTGCTGCCTACGAATTCTGCTTTGAGAACCATATGGAATCTCACAGGCATTTTATTGCTCAATTAATAAAAATACTGATTTATCAGTGTTCGTTTTACATTTTGCTGCATATTTTACCCACTGTAACATGTCTGGGGCGTCTCTAGCTAGGTATTCTTACCTCCAATATAAGTAAACAACCTCACCTAGAGGAGGATGGTGTTGTTGCAGATAAAGACAATATCTGAATATATATGCTTACAATGCCTAAAACCATTTGCTTGATCCATTGAACATAGGGGCATATTACCAACAACTAGCGATAATTATCGCTATGTTGGCTTAGCGGCAATATTTTTATCGCCGAGCTGCGGCGATTTTTATCGCTTAGGAACCTTGCTATTATCAAGGTTTATCTCCTAAGCGATAAAAATCGACCGAAATGCATGAATATCGCTGAAAAGTCAGCGATATTCATGCATTACTGAGCTAATGCTCTTAGCCATGTTATCCACCTCCCATTGGATAACATAGCTAAGAACTGCTCAGGGGCAGGTGTTAGCTTTTGGAGATAATCGTGTTTAGCGCGAATATCTCCAAAAGTTGGTAACAGGAGATAGCGATGTTAGCGACTGTTTCCAGTCGCTAACATCTTGGCACGCCCACTTTGCATGTCATTAGTGATAAATTTCACTGACATGCAAAGCGGGGCCCAAGATGGTCGCTATCGCCTACTAGCTGTCGCTAACTGGTGTTAGCGACAGCTAGGTAATAGGGAGATAATTTTATCTCCGCTTTCTTGGCTTTTAAAGCCAAAAAAGCGGAGATAAACCCCCTTGATAATATGCCCCATAATTCTCCTGGAGGTTTAAAGTTACAAACCATTATACTGGATCTCTAGCTTAATGAGCCTCTCACAATTTTCAAGCCCATTGTGAATGACAGGCCCTCCTAGGTATGGTGGCCTGCTTGTCTCAGCAGACCACCATGTCTGAGACTGTTTTTAAATAAAGCAGTTTTTTTTTAAATGCAGCCCTTTCCAAATTACAACTGTATTACCACCCTCTTGAAGAGGGTGGTCATTCGTGAGTGTTTTGCGACCGCAATTGCGGTCACAAAACATTGGTACATTGATTTGCGGACGCAATTAGGAAGGGAATGCTCCTTTCCAAATTGCGACTCCAAATTCCTAAATAGCGAGTTGCAAATAAATTGTGACTCGGTATGTAGGAATTGTACATGGCCCTGTAGGTTTTTGCATGCACAAACCTGTTTGCGCTTGCAAAAAATGGCCATACATCTGGCCTAGGCAATGAGCTGGACGTTTGACAAAATGCAACTTTCCCATTAGATTACACACTTTCTTGTGATGAATAGATTGCATCCAAATGTGGTGGAAAGTACTGTCACAAACTTGCTTTCATAACAAACCGTTTGCAAAAGTCTGTTTCTGCTTTACAATTCCTCTGCTGTACTTATTTAAGGAGACCTTAATTTATCAAAAGGCTCTTATCTTGCACTGAAAATATTCCAGCTCTGACACACAGGGGAGCTGGAGGATTTTGTATAATATCCTATCCCTAATTATAAATTCTTGGGCCTAATTCACAAAGGGCATCTGCACTTAGGGCGGAGGCGCCGCAGTCATGCCGGAACATCTGCAATTAGAAACTGCAGTTCAGATGTCCCGCCACGACTAAGGGACCTCGGCCCTGAGTGTGGAGGCCCGTTTTGAATTGGGCCCATTGTGCTTCTGGCGACTAGCTTATCAATTTTAATTGGTGTACATTGCTTCATTTCGTATGCACATGCATTAGTGTCAACTGCAAAAACAACATAGCTGTCCTCATAAAGGAAAGTTTTCATACTGAAAGTATGATTCAGCCTCCCTCAAAAATGACATAAAAGTTTGATATATTGAAATGTTGCTCTTGGTGGGAAGTCTTCTTAAGTCAAGTCACTAACCTGCCTAACAATCTAATTATTTTAAGAATATGAATGAACAACTTCCACTTTCGAACAAATGTGTTGTCCACAAGAGTCTCTACACACTTTTCTGCCTACGTCTAGCTACTCTTCTGCCTACTTCTATCATAGATCTTATAATATTACTTACATTCCTAGTTCTAGGCCACCAGCTGCTGCGTGTGCCCCCCTGCCTGTCTGCCTCGCTGCCGCCGCATGACCACGCCCCCTGCATTAGAGCGGCGTGGTCCGTGCTCGCTCGACCTGCCCCTGTTGTTTTTGCCGTTTTACTATTGTGTTTTTGTCCTTCTGTATTGCCTGTATTTATTTTTCCTGTAACTCGTATTTTTCCTTCCTGTATTGCCGTTCTCTGACCCTCGTCCTCCCTCCCCGCTTCCCGCCACCGCCGCTAACCCCACCCCTTTTTTCCTTCTGTACCCTCCCCGCTCCCGCCTCCCAGCTGCTCCGCCCCCCGCGCACTTGGCCATATATGGCGACCGTGCGACGCAGGTGAGTGTGACCTAGTTCTAGGACACCCCCGCGCCGCACGGCCACCAGCTGCTGCGTGTGCCCCCCTGCCTGTCTGCCTCGCTGCCGCCGCGTGACCACACCCCCTGCCTTAGAGCGGCGTGGTCCGTGCTCGCTCGACCTGCCCCTGTTGTTTTTGCCGTTTTACTATTGTGTTTTTGTCCTTCTGTATTGCCTGTATTTATTTTTCCTGTAACTCGTATTTTTCCTTCCTGTATTGCCGTTCTCTGACCCTCGTCCTCCCTCCCCGCTTCCTGCCACCGCCGAAAACCCCGCCCCTTTTTTCCTTCTGTACCCTCACTGCTCCCGCCTCCCAGCTGCTCCGCCCCCCGCGCACTTGGCCATATATGGCGACCGTGCGACGCAGGTGAGTGTGACCTAGTTCTAGGACACCCCCGCGCCGCACGGCCACCAGCTGCTGCGTGTGCCCCCCTGCCTGTCTGCCTCGCTGCCGCCGCGTGACCACGCCCCCTGCCTTAGAGCGGCGTGGTCCGTGCTCGCCCGACCTGCCCCTGTTGTTTTTGCCATTTTACTATTGTGTTTTTGTCCTTCTGTATTGCCTGTATTTATTTTTCCTGTAACTCGTATTTTTCCTTCCTGTATTGCCGTTCTCTGACCCTCGTCCTCCCTCCCCGCTTCCCGCCACCGCCGCTAACCCCGCCCCTTTTTTCCTTCTGTACCCTCCCCGCTCCCGCCTCCCAGCTGCTCCGCCCCCCCGCGCACTTCGCCATATATGGCGACCGTGCGAACGCGCAGCGGTCACGCGCAGCGGGCGCGCCGATTGTGCGCCGAAGGCGCGCCAAAGGTAAGCCCGTCTGCGCCGGTCCGCGACAGGACCGCGCCCAGCGCCAGGACCCCTGGCCCTCGACGACCTCGGCCCAACCGCCTGACGTACAACGCCGCCACCCTCATCGCACTCAACACCGGCCGACCCCCAGGATGCTACCGAGCCACCCCGAGACGAACCCACGGACCCTTCAGCTGCCACGCCTGCAAGTTCACCTGCATCCGGACCTGCCTGGCACCAGCACCTGCCAAGCCGAACACCAGCAGCCACCACCTCAAGTGCATCCTCCTCAACACCCGCTCCGTCCACAGACACGCCATCGAACTCTGGAACCTCCTAGATGCCACAGCCCCTGACGTTGCCTTCATCACGGAGACCTGGATGAACGCCTCTTCAGCGCCCGACATCGCCATCGCCATCGCCATCCCAGAGGGCTACAAGATCACCCGGAGGGACCGCACCACCAACCAGATGGGAGGAGGCATCGCCATCATCCACAGGAACACCATCCGAATCACGACCAGCACCGACAACACCCTAACCACCGCCGAACACCTGCATTTCCAGATCCACACCGACCCGAAGACCACCCTCAGAGGCACCCTAATCTGCCGACCCCCGGGACCACGCACTCAATTCAGCGAGGACATCGGCAAATTCTTCAGCCCGCATGCCCTCCCCTCCGCTGACTACATCCTCCTGGGGGACCTCAACTTCCACCTGGAGAACAACAACGACCGCAGCACCAGCACCCTGCTTGACAACCTCGCCAACCTTGGACTCAAGCAACTGGTGAACACCCCCACCCACCTCGCCAGACACACACTCGACGCTGTCTTCTCATCCAGCAAAGACATCGCCTTCAGCCACGCCACAGAACTCCACTGGACGGACCACAGCTGCGTACACTTCACCTTCAAGAGAACGACGATCCACCACCACCAGCAACAGGTTGCCCGCAGAAGCTGGAACAAGATCACAGCCGACCAACTTGCCGCTTCCCTGAGCCAGCACCCTCCTGCCAGCTCAGCGAACCCCAGCCAGGCCGCCGACAACCTCTCGAAGTGGATCAGCAACTGCGCGGACGAACTCGCCCCTCTGAGGACCCCGCCCAGCAGACCCGGCAGCAAGAAAGCCCCATGGTTCACCGACGAACTCAAGAGCTCCAAGAAGAACTGCCGAGCCCTCGAGAAAGTCTGGAGAAAGGAACCTACACCGGACAACATGACCGCCCTCAAACTCGCCACCCGGAAGCACCACAAACTGATCCACGCCGCCAAGAAAACTGCATTCAAGGACCGGCTGGACAACAACGCACACAACTGCAAGGAACTCTTCAACATCGTGAAAGAGCTCTCCAACCCCAACGCCGGAAACAACGACATCACCCCTTCGCAAGACCTCTGCGACTCCCTCGCCTCCTACTTCCACAACAAGATCGCGGACATACACAACAGCTTCAGCACCCAACCGACGCACGCCACGACCACAGCAACACCGCCCACCACCACCCTCCGAGCCTGGACTCCGATCAGCACCGAAGACACCATCCGCATGATGAACTCCGTCCACTCCGGATCTCCGACCGACCCCTGCCCTCACCACGTCTTCAACAAGGCCGACGCTGTCATCGCACCCCACCTGCGGGACATTATCAACACCTCCTTCGACACCGCCACCTTCCCCGAGAGCTGGAAGCACGCCGAACTCAGCGCTCTTCTCAAGAAACCTACAGCAGACCCCACTGAACTCAAGAATTACCGCCCCGGGGGGCGTGGCTTGGATGCCGCGCAAGATGGCCGGCTAGGTACGGAGCTCCGCCGCATCGATCACCTCACGGCGTATTTTTCCCGATGTAAACGGGACTGCTACTGAGCACCGTCGCTGGATTTGGCTGGCGGAACATTAACGGAATCAGCGGAGCAGCTTTTCACCGCTTGTGGAGCCGGTTTCGCCCCTCTCCGCGATGAAATCCCTGCCCCTCACGGAGCCGCCATTTTGAAGCCCTTCCGAACATCGGAGCCTCTGCTGACAGGAGCTGTCACTACACGACGTGTCACTAGCCACCAACGAACTTTCAGACATCGACTTCACTTCAGGGGTGAGATTTATATATCTTGTGCAAGACGCCTTTACTGCATTTTTTCTCTCCTCTTCCACATTAGAGGAAGCGTCCAAATACGCAGAATTATCGCGCTTCACCCCTGACAACTAGATGTTTCCCGCCCTAACATGCTCGCTACTCTGAACTACTTTTTATCCTAAACTTCTTCCTCATGGAGCTATGATATCAACATTCTCTGAGACTTTCTGTCTGTTTCTCCTGCGCCTCAGCTACTTCAGGATGCTCATTCCTGTGCTTCCATTTTAGTCATCCTCCTTTTCTTTTTTTTTTTTTCACATGCACCTTTAGTTGTCTCACAGGGAATTGAGACTCTATTGTCGCACGTTCATTTCTTTCTATGGTCAATTTACGCAAGCCTAAATTTGTCTTCACACCATCGGGGAGTACTTCAGGAGCATCTTCATCTGGTACAAATAGAGCCACTGGATCTGCAACAATGACGACTCCAAAATCATCATTGGCTCATACTAACACCAGTAAGACTTCCCCACCCGCTCCGGCGGGCAAGCGCCTCAAGCAAAATTCTCCTACGCCAGAAGACAATCCTTCGCATTCTTCTACTGACCAAATTCTAGAGGAACTGCGTGCGCTGCGCCCATTTATTGAAAAAACGAGTACAGATATGCAGCTTTTAAAGGACAAATGGGAAAATATGGATGCCCGTCTTTCTACTGTTGAACAGCACCTTCCTGAAGTTCAGTCCAACACACAACGTATAGACTCTCTAGAAAAAACGGTCCTCTCACTCCAAAAGCATACAGAGGATTTGGAAAATCGAAATAGGAGGAATAACCTCCGTATTTACAATCTGCCGGAAAATCTTGAGGGGGATAATCCAGTCACTTTCTTCACCACTTTCTTGCCGAAACTTCTGGACCTACCACCTTCCACCTTCATTAGTATACAAAGAGCCCATAGACTAGGTGCCAGAACGGGCTCCTCCTCAAAACCTCGTGGAGTCATCATTTTATTTCTGAAATATACAGATCTTTTATTGATTCTCTCAGCTGCGAGGAGTAAAAGACAAGTGACTTGGCAAGGTCAACGAGTATATCTATCTCAGGATGTCTCTAGCGTCACCGCTTCCAGACGTAAAGAATTTCTGGCTATGCGTCCCTCTCTGCGCGCCTTGGGAGCAAGATATGGCTTGTTTCATCCTTGTACTCTCAGAGTCACCTATCGAGAAAAGTCTTGGTCATTTCAGGAACCTGGAGAATTAAGGAACTTTCTTCTTTTACACAGTGAAGAAGGGATGGACGCCTCCTCTTCTGCTTCGACCAGTGGCTGAAATTGGACTTTTATTATTTAACTTGTTGTCTTCCTAAGGGCTTGTCTTTGACTTCATGTATTCTCCTTACTTCTCATCTCAGTTCTTACTCTCTCTTTTCGTATCTTTTCTTCCCTTTATCTACCTCTGGCATCTCCTATATATCCCTCTATTTTCTTTCTCTACTTTCTGGACTTCTGCTTTTACGTCTACATGTTATGTATGTTAACATTTTTTCCCCTTTTTTTTTTCCTCCCCAGACGGATATGTATCAGATACTCCTCTCAACACCTTGTCCCATTCCATGTTCCTTTTGTGCGGTCTCGATGTGGTTCTCCTCCCGATCCTGGTCCGTACGTCTTGTAAAGCATCACCACCTCCCCACCTTCCCTATGTGTATTTTTTCTCTTTCAGGTATGTTTAATACAGTCATCCTTTTGGATTTGTACTGTCTTCTATGCATTCTCTCTTTTCTTCCTTCTTCCTTCCCCACTGATCCTCCTTCCCTTTTCCCATCCCTCTCCCCCTTCCTTTTCCTTTTTCATCTTCCTTTTCTACCTGTTCTTCCTTCTTCCTTTTTGAAGAGTTCTATGGATAAAACTTATATACAGTTTGAATTATTACATGTACAGTATGTTTTTGCAATTCTTGATTTAGATCAGTTTAGTAAGTTTTCACTTTCAAAGTTGTTTCATGGAATGTGAAAGGATTTAATCACCCTATCAAAAGGCAAAGAGTACTCTCCCACCTTTCCTCTTACAATCCAGATATCGTCCTTATCCAAGAAACTCACCTATCTGACATCGAATCTTTAAAGCTAAAGCGATTATGGGTTGGAACTGTTTTATTTTCTCCTGCTTCCCAAAAAAAGAATGGAGTAGCCATTTTGATTCATAAGCGACTCCAGTGTAAAGTAGTTCTAGAAGACAAGGATGACGAGGGACGCTGGGTCTTAGCTAAACTACTAATTAACAATATCCCACTTACGATATTCAATGTTTATGGTCCTACATGTTTTGACTCCTCTTTTTGGCCCTCCATTACAGCAAAATGTATTCAACATAAAGATGATGCTTTTATATTGGGTGGAGATTGTAACCAGATCATTGACCCATTTGTAGACCGAAGATCCTCTGTTCGTTTTTCCCCTACTAAACCACATAAACAATTTCTTGACACTATTACCCAAACTCACCTTGTAGACTCATGGAGACTCACTCACCCAGACGTTATGGATTTCTCCTTCTTCTCTCCTCCTCATGCTTCCTTTTCCCGCTTAGATTATATCTTTCTCTCTTCATCTCTTTCTCAACACCTTATTTCTTCTTCTATAGAACCGATTGTTATCTCTGACCATGCTCCTATTATTACTGTTTTTGACCTTCTTCCTCCTACTCCTAAATCTTCTCGCTGGCGCTTCAACCCTTCTCTTCTTACTGATCCTCTTTTTTCCTCCTCTTTTCGTTCTTTTGCTGCTGAATTTTTTCATCTTAACTCTACACCTGATACCCCACCTCACATTCTTTGGGATTCCTTCAAGGCCACAGCCCGAGGTTTTATTATTGATTTTGTCTCTAAAAAGAAGAAAAAATTCCTTCAAAAACGTAAAATCACCCTTGCACATATTAAAGCTCTGGAACATCAATTCTATACTTCCTCTGATAAGATTATGTCTCCTGAATTGCTTAAGGCTAAGATTGCCTTTAACAAACTTACCACAGACTCTGCCTCCTTTTTTCTTCTCCGGACCAGCGCGCGATTTTATGGAGGTCGAAATAAATCAGGTAAACTATTAGCTAACTATTTAAAATCTCGTAAAGAACGCACTAATATTGATTCTATCTATTCCCCTTCTAATGTACTTCTTCATACCAATGCAGAAATTTTGGAACAATTCCATTCTTTTTATGAGACTTTATATACTCCGGAAAACCCTCCCACCCCAGACCTTATTCAATCCTACTTTGACAACATTCCTCAACCAGATACTTCCCACCTTAATATTTCGGCCGTTGATTCTGATCTTACGATTTCGGAACTGTCCTCTGCTCTATCCTCACTCACTAAGGGGAAAACCCCAGGACCTGACTGCTTCCCAGTTGAATTTTACCTACATTTCTCAGACCTTCTTTTACCCCACCTTTTATCTCTATTTCAGTCTTTTTGTTCTACTGGATCAGCCCAAGGCTCTTTTCAGGACGCCACCATATGCCTTATCCCTAAAGATGGTAGAGACCCTAAGTTCTGTAAAAATTATCGACCTATATCTCTAGTTAATGTTGACTATAAAATGTTTGCGAAACTATTAGCTCTTCGCCTTGACCCGCTCCTACCACATCTTATAGGGAAAGAACAATGCGGATTTGTTAAGGGCCGCTTGACTTCGGATAATTCTAGACTCTTCCTTAATGTTTTAAGTAAAGCCCCTTCACTATCGATTCCCCTTGCAGCCATTTCAGTGGATGCTGAGAAAGCCTTTGACCGGGTCGATTGGTCTTTTCTTCTGGCCTCATTAAAATGGCACGGCTTTAACCCCAAATTCATATCTTATATTTCTTTGATATATTCTATGCCCAAGGCATCTGTTCTTGTTAATGGTCAACTCACTTCCCCATTCACACTCAAACGTGGTGTTCGTCAGGGCTGTCCCTTATCACCTCTTTTATTTATTTTAGCTCTTGAACCTTTCCTTACCTCCATACGCAATAATCAGTCCATTTCTGGCTTCCCGTACGGTAAACGTCATCTTAAATTGTCTGCATATGCTGACGATATTCTTTTATTTATTTCCAACCCGCCTACCTCAGTCCCCGCATTACTAGACGAATTTCAGAAATTCTCCTTGGTCTCCGGTTACAAAATAAACTCGGACAAAACAGAGATTCTTCCTTTAACAAAATTTTGTCTCCCCCATTTTTTCACGGCCACTGGCTTTGCTTGGAATTCTACAAAAATTAAATATCTCGGTGTTCTTTTTTCTAGCTCTATCTCCTCCTCCATTCAACTCAACATGAATGCAGTCATATCTAGGATAGATTCATTACTCTCCTCTTGGAATCCGCTATTTCTTTCCTGGTGGGGCCGTCTTGACTCCATCAGAATGATGATTGCCCCTATTTTAATTTACCTATTATCCATGCTCCCAATTCGTATTCCAAACTCCTATTTCCGTCGCATTGATTCTACGTTGTCCAAATTTCTTTGGAAGCAGAAGAAAGCCCGCATATCGCTCTCCAACTTACGTAAATCTAAACTTAATGGTGGTACCAACTTTCCAGACTTTCGGCTCTATCATAAGTCCTTTTCCCTTCGACAGGCTTCCCGTTGGTTATCTCAGGAACCCTCCCCTTTTTCTCCCCTCTGGCTTTCTGTTGAACAGGAACTATTGCTTCCGTACTCTTTCCAAGAAGTAATTCGTTTTACCTCTAAAGCCCCATGCCTTAATCCCCTTTTATTCAAGCATACTTCTTCTCTTCTGCGCCCTTTAGTTTCACCTTCCTCAATAACGCAGGAATCCTTCCTACTATTGCCTATATGGAACAATTCACTTCTATTAATTAACAACCGACCTATTGCATGGCCCTCATGGAGAGCGAAAGGTATCATTTGGATACATCATCTTTTTGATGGGTCCTCTCCATGCTCATTTCCGGCATTTAGGTCTCAATTCCACTGCCCTTCTTCTTTTGCAAAAAAGTTCCCTATCCTTATGGAAACCATTCTAGATCGTTATTACTCTCTCCCCTCTGAAGATCTACATACCTCATCTTCCTCTCTACTCACTGTCCTTTCTACAACTCCTAAAGCTTCCATCATTTACCGATACTTTTCAGCCCCCAATCCAGATCGTCTCAAATCAAAATTAGAATTGTCCTGGGAGACAGACTTACATTCTTCATGGCCGACTTCTCTCTGGGACAAAATATGGGCTCGATCCTTGAAGACTTCCCGTACTGCCTCTCTCACTCAATCCCTATTTTTCTTTTACCATAGACTATACCTTTCTCCTCTTTCTATCTCTCGCTTTCAACCTGATGCTGTATCTAATTGTTGGACCTGTAATGCCCCTTCTGCGGATCTTTTCCACCTCTTCTTCTTCTGTCCTTCAACTCGTATTTTCTGGTCTCAGCTATTCTCTCGCCTTTCTCGCATTTTCAACCTCTCTATTCAATTCTCTCCTTCTTTAGTATTTCTTGGTAGCCTTTCAGAGGATTTAGACCTTCCCCCACATTCTCGCGGTCTTTTTGACCTTATGCTGGCTCTGGCATTACAGCATATTGTCTCTAATTGGAAATCTCTGAACAAATTGTCTCTCAATTGTTGGTGGAATCTTGTATGTCACTCACACAGACTTGATGTAGCCTTTGCTTCCTCCTGTAAACCCTCCCGAAATGTTGAATTTTACTGGCTGCCTCTTACTCTATACCTTGATCAATCCGCCAAAAAGAGTTACTCTCCACTATCTTCGGGTAATTTCAAGCCCCCCTGAACACACGTACTCTTGCCTGCAGTTTTTCATGATATTTTTCAGTCTCGATATTGTAATTATTTAGCTTTATATTGACCTTCCTCATACTTCTTTTTTATACATGCAATTACTCATATGATGGTTTTTTACTGTACTTTTTTGATTACCATTTATTGTATCTCCTATTATTGCTTATCCATCTTCTACGATAAATACCATGTTTTTGTTTTTCTTCTCTCCTCCCTTCCCCCCCTCCTTCCCTCCCCATAACTTAAAATGCTTTGTTTTTTCATTGTGATATTGGCTGCCTATATTTTCTTTGTCCCAACTTATACCTTTTTTCTCATATTTGCTGATGTCACCTTATTGTAATACTAAATTTTCTTTAATAAAGCTTTCAAACATAAAAAAAAAAAAAAAAAAAAAAAAAAAAAAAAAAATTACCGCCCCATCTCGCTACTCCCGTTTCCAGCCAAAGTCATCGAGAAGACCGTCAACAAACAGCTGGCCGCCTTCCTCGAGACGAACGGATCCCTCGACCCCTCGCAGTCCGGCTTCCGAGCCAACCACAGCACCGAGACCGCCCTCATCGCCGCCACCGACGACATCCGAGCCCTGATGGACAACGGAGAAACTGCGGCACTCATCCTCCTAGACCTCTCCGCGGCCTTCGACACTGTCTGCCACCGCACCCTAGTGCAACGCCTCAGCAACGTCGGAATCCAGGAGAAGGCACTGGAATGGATCGTCTCCTTCCTCGACGGAAGAACACAGAGAGTCCGCCTAGCACCGTACAAGTCAGAGGCCACCGAAGTCATCTGCGGCGTCCCTCAAGGATCCTCGCTGAGCCCTACCCTCTTCAACGTCTACATGAGCCCCCTCGCGGCCATCGCACGCCAACACAACCTCAACATAATCTCCTACGCTGACGACACCCAGCTGATCCTCTCCCTGACCAACGACCCCGCCGCCGCCAGAACCAACCTGCACGAAGGGATGAAGGAGGTAGCCGAGTGGATGATGACCAGCCGCCTGAAACTGAACTCAGACAAGACGGAGGTCCTCATCCTGGGCTCCACGCCCACCGCCTGGGACGACTCCTGGTGGCCCCCCGCCCTGGGCACCGCACCCAAACCGACGAACCACGCACGCAACCTGGGCTTCATCCTGGACTCCTCCCTCTCCATGACCAGACAAGTCAACGCCGTCTCCTCGGCGTGCTTCAACATCCTGTGCATGCTACGGAAGATCTTCTGGTGGATCCCCACGGAGACCAGGAAGACCGTCACCCAGGCCCTCGTCACCAGCCGACTGGACTACGGCAACGCCCTCTACGCCGGAACCACCGCCAAGCTCCAGAAGAGACTTCAGCGGATCCAGAACGCCTCAGCCAGACTCATCCTCGACATCCCACGAAACAGCTACATCTCCGGACACCTGAGAGACCTGCATTGGCTCCCCGTCAACAAAAGAATCACCTTCCGTCTCCCCACCCACGCACACAAAGCCCTACACGATCAAGGCCCGAGCTACCTCAACAACCGAATCAACTTCTACGCTCCCAAACGCCACCTCCGTTCAGCCAGCCACGCCCTCGCCGCCGTCCCACGCATCCGTAGAGCGACAACAGGAGGAAGGTCCTTCTCCTACCTGGCCGCCAAGACCTGGAACTCCCTCCCTCCCGACCTGCGCCTGACCCAAGACCACCTCTCCTTCAGGAAAAAGCTCAAGACCTGGCTGTTCGAGCAGTAACGGCAAATCCCCCCCCCCCCCCGTTAGCGCCTTGAGACCCTATGGGTAAGTAGTGCGCTCTATAAATGTCTTGATTGATTGATTGATTGATTGAAATTACTTACTAACCAAGTGCAAGAGAACTTCCGTTGTTTAAACTGTTTCTTCTTTGCAGTAGAATGCTTGCCTCTATTTTTGAATATAATTCATCCTTTCAATAAAGTAGCTGGGCCTACTTCTGATGCTGGTATTCTGTGCATCTTTGTAGCACTTTTACAACTTTTTTAGTTTTCTTAACTAACTTTATTGTGAAATCCGAATACTCTTACCAACATTCTTTATTTTGTTTTCTTTTTTTCAGTGGCTTTCTTTCTCTCTCTTTCCCTAGCTTCTTGATGGCAACTATGTTTAAGTCTCTTTCTCTTCATTGTTGGCATTTTTGGAGAATTTGAAGACCAGCAGAATAATGATTAGACAATAAAAAAGAAACATTTTCATTTAATCTATATACCTATATACCATTACAACCTTCACAAATAACATTGTTTGCAAACATATATAGATAAAGTTGATTTGTTTTGAGTATTTAGTAGATTAAAGGCTTACTTACAAATAGTACATAAAAGAGGCTTACCAACAGAATAGGTCTTTGATGTTTGAAAGAACTTTCCTCTTCATAAAGAGTACGCATATGGCAATGTCTGAGCATAGTAGCTACTTGGCTATGTAATGGGGCTTACTTATGTGCCGGGACTATCATCTCTGTGAAAATCTGTACTCAGGGCAAACACTGTGTGTAGTAAAAGCTTTTAATCTAATGAGTCAGGAATGACTAAAGGAAGTGCACTATACAAAAAGAACTGTGTACCGAGTAAATACGTCTGTAGAAGAACCTTGCTTATCAAAAAACAGCTCGGGTGACAGTAAGCACTGGCCTCTCTTTAAAGAGCTTTGCAGGGGGTAAAGACTATATATAGTAAACACATGGCCACTTGATGAGGCATGTGGGTCTGCAAATATTGACTTCTCTGTAAATGGCTGTACACAGAGTATAGGCTCTTTGTAGAACATACTATATCATCTGATGGGTCTTCATTGCCTCAATGGACATACTTCTCCGTAATGAACTGTGCAAAGAAGGAAATCTGTGCATTGAACAATCCGTGTTTACAGGGATTGGCCTCTTAACCGCATCGCTGCTGCGGTGATTTTTGCGCTACGCGGCTTTTTTCATTTTTCCGCGTTACATGACGAGCTCAGCTCGTCATCAGCACATGCCACCCGTGGCTGATGACGAGTTGAGCTCGTCATCAGCATCGAAGGGGTTAATGGCAGTGCAGAGGAAGATCATTGTACATACTAGAGGCTTACCCACTTAATGGGGGCTTGGATGTCTGCAGGTACTGATCTCCCATGAAAAGATGTGTGCAGAGGGTGCAATCTATATATAGTAAGAGCTTTGCTATTCAATGATGCTAAATTCTGAAAGAACTGGGCTTTCGTTAAAGATCTATACACACGGCAAACACTGTGTGTAGTAGAGGCTTGCCCACCTAATGGGGCAGTAGTATCAGGAGGGTCTAGACTCTCCATGAAGAGCTGTACACAAAGTAAAGGCAGTGCATACTAGGGGCCTGCCCACCTAATAAGGTTTGGATGTCTAGACACTTTGTTACATCTAAGAAGGGCATTGCACAGGGGAAGACTCTTGTAGTAGGGGCATGAACACCTAATGAAGCTTGGTTGTCTGGAAACACTGTCCTCTCTAAATACAGTTGGACACAGTACAAAGGCTGTGCATACTAGGGACAAGGCCACCTAATCAATATGTATTGTCTGGAAGACTGGCCTCTCCATTGAGACAGGTACACAGGGAGAAAGCTGTCCATTAAAGGAGCTTGGTTAGTTATTAGGGCATGTCTTTCTGGAGAGAGAAGCCTTTTTGTGCTAAGCAGCACTGATGGAGAACACTGTACATACTATGTTTGAAGAGACTGGTCTTTCCATAAACAGCTATACACAGGGCAGTCTGTCTGTAACAGATGCTTGGCTTTTTAATGGGCGTATTTGTATGGAGGGACTGGCCTCCCCATGAAGATCTGTACACTGTGACAGCTGTGAGTAGTTGGGACTTGGTCAGCTAATGGGTCTTCATTACCTGGAGCAAGGAATCCATCTATGATGATATGTACATAGAGAGAAAGTTGTGTATTGAAGATGCTTACCATCTAGAGGGGCTGGCCGCTTCATGATTGAGTTGCTCAGAGTGTGGGCTCTATATTTACTATGGGTTTGACCAAGTAATTGGTTTTGAATATCTGAAGGGACTGGCCTCCCTATGAAGAACAACGCACAGGGAAACTGTGTATGTACTTGGTGATTGTCTATATAACAGGACATAGGATTTAGTTGTGTAAAGGGACTGGTTTCTCCATGAAATCCTATACACAAGCATAGTAGGGGTTTGCCCACCTAATGGGAAATCAGTTTTTAGAGGGAGTAGGCTTTCAATGTAGAGCTGAACATATAGATTAAAGGCTGTGCATACTAGGAGCTTGATACATAATAAGGCTTGGGTGCCTGGCCTCTCTGTGAAGTGTGTTGCAGGAAGTGAAGACTCTGCAAAGTATGGAAATGGTCATGTAATGAGGCTTAGGTGTCTGGAGAGACTGGTCTTCCTGTAAAGAGTGGTACACAAGGAGAAGGGTGTGTAGGAGAAACCTGGCCAACACATTGGTATCTTTCTCTGGAGGGACTGGCCTCTCTGTGAAGACCTTCGCTCAAATAAGAAATTCATTATAGTTCCTTGGACTTATAATGGAAAATATGTCTCTAGGGATACTGGCTTATCCATAACTGACGTGTACAGAGAGGGAACAGTGAGCCTCATAGGAGCTCTCCCACTTAGTAAGGATTGGGTGTTTGAAGAGATTGGCCTTTCCTTGAAAACCATTACAAACTGCAAATTATGTATGATAGATGTTTGGCTATGTGATAGGGCTAGTTTATTGGAGAGATTGGCTTCTCTGTTAGATCTATGCACAGGAAAAACACTGGGTATTGAGAGTGGCTTGATCAGCTAATGGAGCTGGAGTGTCTGTGCAGAGCTCATAACAGAATAAAGGCTGTACGTAGTAGGAGCTTGCATGTGTAGTATGACTTGGTTGTCTGGAGAGACTGGGATTTCTCCAAAGTGCTTTCGAGGGCAAATACTTAATGTACTAGGGACATTACCACGTAATGGGATGTGGATGTTGTGGGAAATGGTCCTTTTTGGAAGGTCACCCCCAAACACTTTACCATTGCTAACCAATGCTAAGGTGCATGTGCTCTTGTCCCAAAGTGTGGTAACATTGGCTTATTCATAATTGGCATGTTTAATTTGCTTATAAGACCATAGTAAAATGCACAACATGTGCCCAGGACATAAATTAATTGCTACTAGTGCATCCTACAGAACTGATTGTGCTAGCCCTTTAAACATGTCTCAGGCCTGCAATTGCATAACCTGTATGTGCAGTTTAAACTGCCATGTCTACCAAGCAAGTTAAAGCTCTTTTCAAACCCAAACCTTCCTTTTTAATGCATATATGACACTCCTTAGGTATTCCCTGGACAGTCCAAGGGCAGAGGGCAATGTATTTAAAAAGTAGGACATATGCGTATACGTTTTACATGTCCTGGTTGTGAAACTCATTAATTTGTTTTACTAATAGGATTACATTGGGATTAACCTATTACATTTTATGAGTATGTAATTCTTGATTGTGAAGAGATGGGCAAGTTTGGTGTTTTTGGAATCACAATTTAAAATCCAAACTTAGGGGCAGATTAGGATTGCGGTTTTTCCGCAACCTAGGAGCCGGCGGAAGCCACCGCCGGCCCAGAGGATGCGGAAAAAACGCAGCGGACTGACCAAAGACCCACCGCCATATTAGGATGGCTGGTGGGTCCTGGTTTCCGTCCGCAGCTTTTCCGCCGCAGTTGGCTTACAACCGCGGCGGAAAAGCTCTAATATGGTGACGGTGTCTCTCAGACACCGTCAGCCATATTAGGATGGGCTGTCAAATATGCTTTTTCGCGGCGTGTTTTCCACCATGGAAAAGCATACGGATCTTCACTGCGGGGGTCCGTTGCGGGCCCCCTAGGTGAAGGGGGTGGGGGTGCACATGGGGGGTACCTATGGTACCCCCCTGCATTTGTATGCAGAAAGCGGCAGGCACCGCGCGGTGCCTGCCTCTTTCTGCATGCAAATGCAATGACTGCATTTTTAACAGTGCCGCGGGTGCAGCTTGAAGCCGCACCCGCCGCAATGTTAAAAATAGAGGATGTGACCGCCAGGATGGCGGTCACATCCTAATCGCACTGGAGGGGACTCCTCAGCCCATGCGGACATCCCCTCCTACTCAGTGATCGCAGACGGACGCAAGTCCATCCGCGATCACAATCGGCCCCTTATTGTGAAGTCGGTGTTTAAATTGCCATTGTGAAAATGCCACTTTTATAAAGTTGGCATTTTCGTGCTGTAGCCGTTTGTTGTCTGCTGCTTCTCTCTAAACACATATCTGGTGTGGATGAAAGGTGGGCTTTGTGTATTCCCTCTAGAAAGCCACACACAATACTAGCTTAAGTGTGACTTAATGGACAATCCTTGGAAAATGGGAGGGAGGAGCTGGGCACAGCCTCACACTTACACCTGAATAGGCTGTGTATTGTCCCCACACTGAGGTCTATAGTGAGTTTGGAGCTACGTCTGAAGCCAAGGCAGGAATAGAGAACATCTGTGCACTTCAAAGACCCCTCTTTGAAATCTCCCCCACTTCAAAGTCACCACTGGTTATAGGAACTTCACCTCAGACACCATCACTTCTGTATGCTTCTGGACCTGTGAAGAATCTGTCAAGAAAAAAAAACAGCTGTGCTGCTGAAGGACTGCCACTCTGCTGGACTGTTGGTTTGCTGGTCTCCTGCCTTGCTGTACTGCCCTGCTGCCGGCTGTATCTCTAGCTGGGTGAGAATGACTTGCCTTGGTGTGAAGGACTGGACTTGCATCACTTGTACCTTGAGTGACTCCAAGAGCTAGCTGGCTTGCCTCCTGACCTGAAGTTTCAGGGACATAAAAGACTTCCAACTGTCCTGTTTCTAAACTTGAATTCTGCCATCTGTGAGTTTACCCTGCCAGGTGGTGCCACACCAGTCCTAGACCCTTGGAAGTGGACCTAAGTTGCTTGTTCAACACTTAATTCACCATTGCAGGGAGGGACCTGGTACATTGCTGATACTGTGTGGTCAGCACCAAAGTATCTTCGACACTGCTCTGATTGGAACCCTGTTTGCATGGATCAGAAGTGGTGCATTGGTGCAAATTTGTGGCTCAGAGCCTCAGACCCGCCTTCGTAACGACCACTGGGCGATGCTGTTCAACTACAACCCTTTCATGTCCCTCAATGACATCATTGAAGTCAAAGCAGATACCCCACGTTACAACTAAGCCTGCACACCTTCACTGGTGAAGAACTAGGACCAGTGCATCACTGCTGACGTGTGGATCGACATTGGTGCATTGCCCATTTTGCACTCAGCAGCCTCTCCATTGATAAGATCTTCGATGTTGGCGCAGCCCGACTAAGGTCCTTTTGCTCCCTGCAGCTGGTCAGTGCTCCATCGTGGTTGTCCTGAACTTTTGACATTGTCACGGTCCAGCGCAACCAGATGTCCCTTGTTGGCACTCAGTGTTAATATTTTCACTTCATTTAAAAAACATAGCTCAAGTTCTACTTGGTGGATTTTTGTCATTCTGTTTAGTTTTATTTAATAAATTAATCTATTTTTTTTAACCTACTGTGGAATCTTTTGTGTTGTGTTTTCACTATTTTACTGTTTGACGTGTTGCAAAATACTTTACACATTACCTCTAAGGTTATATCTGACTGCTCTGTGCCAAACTACCAAACAGTGAGCACAGATTAATTTAGGGTTTTTCTTCCTCTTACCCTGACTAAGACTGTGGTTTCTGCTTTCCTAGGGCTCATACCCCAGTCAACCAACAACCCAATTTCTAACAGGTGTCTAGAGAGACTAGCCTCCCTATGATCACCTGTCCACAGGGCAAATTCATAGTAAGTGCTTAGTTATCTAATATGGCCTAATTGTGTAGTGGGACTGGCCCCTCTGTCAAGATCTATACACATGGTGAACAGTGTGTGTATTATTGGCTTGCCTATTTTATTGGGCTTGCCCATATAGAGGGAATGTGCTGTCTGTATATAGTTGAACACAGCATAAAGGTTGCACATGATGAAGATTTTCCTATCTAATACCGTTTATTTGTCTGGAGGGACTGGCCTCTCTGCGAATATCTAGTCACAGGACAAACACTTTCGGTAGTAGGTGCTTGCCAATCTAATGGAGGTTGAGTGTCTAGTGGGACTGATTCCTCTTTTTGAGCTGAATACAGAATAAAAACTGTACATGGTAGGTGCTTGCTCATCTAATAGGGCTTGAATATGTAGAATGACTGCTTATCTCTGAATTGCTTTATACAAGGCAAACATTCAACAGTGAAGGGACATGGCTACCTAATGAGTCTTTGGTGTCTGGAGAGACTGGCATAAATACTTGCACACAAAAGAAGGTTGTGTTTCATAGGGACCTGGCCATTAAATGAGTATTCATTGTCTGGAGGGACTGGTCTCTCAATAAAGACCTGTGCACAGGGCAATAGTTCCGCATTGAAGGGGTTTGGGGCTTGTTAAGAAATATGTACCTATATGGACACTCGCATCTCCATGACTGATATGCACACAGAGTAAACACTGAACGTGTTGGGGGCATCGCACTGAATGGGCCTTGGATATCTGAAGGGACTGGCCTCCCACTGAACACTTGGACCAGGTCAAACTTATTACATGCTTTTCTATGCATTAAGGCCTCTTTGTGTGGCAAGGTTGTTTTCTTCATTAGATCTATACACAGAGCAAACACGTGTATATTCGTGTCTTACCTGTTGAATGCGGTTTGTGTGTCTAGAAAGGTTGCCCTCTTTGTGTAGAGCTGAATACGAAATAAAGGCTGCACATAGTAAGACATTTCCTGCCTAATGTGGGTTAATTCTCTGGAGAAACTGGTTGCTCTGCAAAGATCTATACACAGGGTCTAGGAAAGTCTCCCTTTTTGCAAGGTTAGCCCCTACTTTTTGCATGATGCCTGATGTGATTTCGAACTGTAAGTGCACTCGGTCCCTGCTCAACTGGTTCCCAGTGCCCAATCTCTCGCCTCAAAACTGTACCATGATTGGCACACCTTCACTTACTCCTATAAGTACCTAGCCAGTGGTACCCCTGGAACTTAGGGCATGGGTACTGAAGAGGGTGCACTGGGGCTACAGCACAGGTTGTGCCACCCCAGGGCCCCCTCACAAGGCTATGCACTTTGCCATTTCAGGCTGCATGTTTTGATGCAAAAAAATCCTAAGAGTCAACATGGCACACAGCCCTGTGTGCCATGCCTACCATACACTGCATAAGATATAGATAAGTCACCCCTACTGCAGGCCTTTAGCCATAAGGCGGGGTGCAATATATCCCATGTGTGGGCATATCAGCATGAGCAGATATGCCACTACAATGTCCAGCCTATCCTTGGATGCTGTAAGTGCATAGGGAAGCCATAAGAAGGACATGGACTGCATACTTGTCAACACAAGTTTCACAGACCCATAATGGCTTTACTGAATATTAAGATGTTTGGTACCAAACATCCTGTCTTAATAAATCCTCATTGATGCAAGTGTTGTATTTATCGATCAATTCACACAGGAGACCCTTAAAGAGGGTCCCCTTAAACCAGACCAATCCACGGTGTGAACCCAGACTGCTTTTCACTAGTCTGACACCACCAGACATGTTTCTGACCTCCTGGGGTTAGAGTCAGCACTCTCAGAGGACAGAGACAAAGTCTGGGTGGAGGTGATTCACATCTCCATCTAGACAGGATGGCCTTCCTGGGTGGGAAGCTTTAAATGTGAAGCCGCCTTTGAAATCCAACACAAGAACCTCCAGATAGTGGGGGAGGCCAAGTTCCCTTTCTGATCCACTTTTGATGGGAGAAAAGATGGGAAAATTAGTTAGATGAGGAGAAGGGCACCCACTTAGCCTACACCACCCCTAGGGTGGGGCAGGTGCTATGAACCCCTCTCCTGACTTTCCACCATCTTGGAATGGTAGAGAAATCTCCAATCAGAGCTAGGGAAGTGCCCCTTCCCACTGGAAGGGGGTCACTAAACAGTGTAGACACCCTAAAGGTAAGTATCCCATTGGCTACTACCCGTCTCTCCTTGTAATGTTCCAAAATTCATTATTTAGGTACCCCAGAGACCTGAACTCCAGATTTGATGGACAAGAAAAGGCCAGGGCAAAGAAGACGTGCTTCATGAGAACAGAAGCCCTGCTGCAGAAGAAAAAGGTACCAAACCTTGCCTGCTGTTCCGTGTACTTGCCTGCTGTGTCGTCTTGAACCTCAAAGGATTCCAAAAACCCAAGAATACCTCTAGCAATCAAGAAATTTCTAAGGCGCTCCCTTGGAATGAAGGTATTGATGGAGCAAGTATTCGCACGTTAAGTGACTTGCTTGTATCAAGAACCTCAAACAACCTTAATAGACTAAATCAACTTGTTTGTCTTACTAATATTGCACATTTTACACTACACTGGGTGTCCTAGAGACGCTTGCATATGTGTTTACTAATATTAACTACGCTTGCATTAAAATGGCCGCTGCTTTGCGGGAATTTAGTCTGCGCATGCGTCGGTCATACCCATGTGACGTGACGTACTCGCAGTACTGGAGGGAATTTGTTGCTCATGCGCAATACAGCTAAAATGGCCGCTTTATGTTCTCACATGCACTACGCTTGCAATGCTGCTTTTGCAAAATCGTTTGCTCTGCACTTACCCTAATGCTATAGTTTTTATAAAGTAAGTGGTGTAGTATGGTATACATTGTATTAATTTTTTCCTGTGTTTCTAAATAGTTTTCGCTTACTTTTCATGTATCATATTCTGTGGGCCTGGGAGGTGCTTGCTACTCCATCTTTGAAGCCCGTATGGTACCAGTCATGTGATGGGGAAAAGAAAGTCATGCAGCAGTGGAACCCAGCCAGCTGGCAGCCAAAGCCAAGATGCTACTGGGAACCGACCTGTAACCCAGCAGGACGAAGCTGAACTGTACCTAAAAAGCTACAAATGTATAAACTGTTGTGTACCTCATTGTATTCTGTGAACCTGTGTCATAAGACACTAGAATGTTAGGGGTGGGTATGAAATTTTAATATTAAGCCTGAGAAAGTCTAAATTCTACGTGGTGTGATGACTTAACCTCCTCCGTTATCCAATCAGAAGTTGGGGATCCTTTCACTTGCAACATTATTGGGTGTTACCCTGACCCGAAAACAGTATAACTAGCCTAGGTTTAGCTAGAGAAATTGTCCGACTCGTCCGAATAGCTGACCTATCACTGACCCAACGAACTCTATAGGTGATTGATACAGAGAGCTGCGGAGCACTCTGTCCGTAATTTCCACAGACTCAGGCGGGGTTTGGGAAACCTTAAGTGCTGGCGAAGCACTTTGCTGGGAGATTCGAGAACCCAATCGGGTTATTGGCAGATTCCTTGCAGAGAGGGAGTAGCGCAGGCGTTGCATCCGAAGTTGCAGGTGTTGGTCGTACCCTTTGGTGAACCCGGTCCTGATCCAAATCCTGGGGTTATCCTGTCCTGACTGTCCATGAGCTGTACCTGCTCGCCTTCCGGCATCCTAAGTCCTTGAGGGTCCTTTCCCGCCTTTTCCAACTGACCCGTGGCCAGAGTTAGTCTTCATTCTATCCTAGGTAAATATTAATCCTATGTGGGTGTTTGTCTAACTAAAACCTTCTCTCTCTCTCGTCTCGAATAAAGCATAATTGCCCATGTCCTTTTCCCTGTCTCTCTATAAATTAGACTTTCATGCAAAATTGTCTATTAGCATGTTCCACTTTTCTCCTTACCTTTAGTCATTTACTGATTTGTATGCATATATAGTATGTTCCATTCTTACCTCCCCATAGGAAATAAGCACTTCTTGATAAATCAAATTGCATAAGTTTCGTTTCTTTAGAATCGTTAGTGTATTTCGAAAGCTTACTATGATTAGTATGTTCTTGCGTTTGTGGATATTACAAAAGTATAAACATTATTCAATGGTACATAGTATTTGTGTTGTTTACTTACTCCCACAGCTAGCTCCTGATCCATTGTGATCATAGGTACCTGTTTCGAGGATTGGTAAGTCAGGTACACGGTAATAGAAAAGAAGTAAACTGAATTACAGATAATAGTGTGCAGGTTACCTGATTAAAGCATACATTGAAAATATTATTTTTATGAGCCCAAGTGTGCAATTTTCGGTACAAAGTTAGTCGGGTGACCTGCGCGCTCTATCAGTATTACTCGCCTGCACTTCGCAGACACCTATCCCATGAAGTCTGGTTTGTCAACTTGCTGCTCCCCAATGACCTCGACTAAGTACTGAAGCAAGAAAAGGTACAACAGCTCTGGAGGGTCACATCTGCCTCTCCACCAAGTTTTCAGGCACCAGGAACTACCAGAGCCATGGCGTACCAATACCTGCGGTATTGGACCACCAACAGGAAACACAGAGAAGAAGTGTCCACTCCATACTAATGAAGGACCAGAAGCAAGCACCCATCAAGGGACGTTGAGATACCCAAGGTCCACTTCCTGAGTGACCCAGCTGTCCCAAGATCGCCTCTCTAAGTTACTTGCTCCTGAACGCGAGGACTGCAAGACGCCCAGCTGACCTGTTTGCTCTTACCTGGCCCGACTGGTTGTGACATCGACTAATCTGCTGTGCTCCAGTGGTCTACCAGCTCCAGCCCTTGCTCGACACAGCGCCTCTGCTGTGTGGTGCAACTCTGAGCAGAACCAACACATCCTTGTTGCTGCGTGGACTGGACTCAACACAAGCACCTCATCAACGCCACAGCCTACATTGTGCTTAGAACCACTGCTGCGCAGCACATCCTCAGTGCAGGTCCTCCCATCTCTCGTCGACAGCAGCCTCGACAATGACACCGGACTCCGTATTGCAGTCTAACAGGTTTAAGGAACTGATGCATCAATCTGACTGTGTGACACATCTCCAACTCTGGACATCGCATTGCAAGCTCTTGTTGATGGGATCGTTGACGAAAATGCAACAGGACCTCACACAGTAGCCTCGCTGCATCAAGTAACTGACAAGGAATGAAAACAGGGGAACCCTACTCACTATGGAACCAGAGTAATAATTATATAAGGAAAAACAACGGTTCCTGTGGATTGATAAGAAACCTTTGTAATGAAGGAGGCAAAATTGCAATATTTTAGAGGGTACCTCAATGACAGTGGGTGAAAGAAACACTCGCACAGGAGAATTCAAGTAACATTTTCATACATTTTTGGACCAAAAGCAATTTAAACATAATTTGAAAATCAAAAAACATTAGCGCATTGTGTCTCAGATCACAACTGGAACCCAAAGTTAAGTGACAGTGTGAATTTCTATATACAAGGTTTCCACAATTTTTAAGTCGACCATTAACAAGAATTATCTCTATGCAGACAGCAGCAACATGCAATGCCATGCGCTGTGTAATGGTTCGCTTCTTCTGTCACACTGTCACTTAACTTTGTATCATTAACATACAGCAGTTAAGTATGAACAAAAATAAACATATCCTAATAAATACATAGTTTTATACCATTAAGGAAAATATATATCTCCATAATTATTTGGTCACTCAAATAAATGTGTTATCTGTCAAAGAAGCTATATGTTTGAATGAGTCACTTTGTGGTGGAGTGAAAATAGGAATGTTAGTGTCAGAAGAAAAAGAGTGTTCACCTCCTGCATCTGCACACTACCAGAGATGAACCCAGCTATCAAAGGTTATGCAAGATATATATATATATCATAAGCCTTAAACCCTTGATTGAAGCTTTTCCAAAAATAGAGTTTGAACGTCAAGAATCGGTTGAACTTAATGTACCTCATTGCAGCTTTCAATGAACAAGAAAGACCTTGTTTCTGAGGATACCATACTACAGTTCAATACCTCAGCCATCTACAAATATTTTGAAAAATAAGACACATAAAGACAAAACAACACTTTAGGCCCCCCTATTTCTCACGGAGGGAGACTTGACACTTTTTTTTTTGGTTTACTCATTTTACCCCAATGCAATGAGCTTGTGCCCTGTGTGCTCTTGAGGAGTCCCGCGGGATCACGTTGCTTGTATCAAGCGGTGAAACTTACTATTATACAAACCGGGGGAAGAGTACATTTTTATTGGGGCTCACTATAAGGACTTTTGTAAAAGTGTGCTTTGAAACATCACCTAAGAGGGATTGGATGTCCGAAGGAGTGGACTGTGCATGACAACTTCTGAACAAGCCATATGGTGAGTGTGTAGTAGGGTTTGATGAGGAACTGGCTTTTCCACAAGGACCTTTGTACAGGACAAAAACTGTGCATAGAAGGGGTTATTGAGGGATTGACCTGTCCACAAACATCTCTGTATGGGGCAAAGGCTGAGCATAAGCAGGGTTGGTGAGCGCCTGCCTGCAAACACCTCTGTACAGAGCAAAGGCTCTAAGTGGCAGAGTTTGGTAAGGTACGTCTCTAAGAAGTAAGCATTGTGCATAGTACGGTTGGTTAGCTGAGGGACTGGACTTTCCACAAACACCTCTGTACAGGGCTATAGCTCCACAAAGTAGGGTATGGTTAGGGACTGTCCTGTCCGCAGACACCTTCCATACATAGCTAAGGCTGAGCAAAGTAGGGTTCAATGCAAGCTTTGCCTATTCTCAAAGACCTCTCTACACGGTGAAAGGTGTCCATAACTTGGCTTATTGAGGGACTGGCCCTCCAGCAAAGACCACTGTGCAAGATGAAAATTGTGCATAGTAGGGTTTGGTCTGTCCACAAATGTGTGCAAATCCATTACATTTTTAACACATCTCAATATCAGTAAAAAAGACAATAATATCTACCTTTTGTGGGTGATTGTGGGTAATTTCACAGATATACCTGATATTCTGCTTGTTGGGAAAGGTTACACCTATTAGTACTACAGACGTTGTGAAAAATTGGGTCTAAATGTACCTTTCCAGCAATAAAAGCTTATCCTAAACTGTCATATCTATTGGATGAGGTCATCTGTGATGTGTTCAGTGATATCATCAATGATGTAATGTGAGAGGTCATCAGTGATTCAATTAACAATGTCATTTAACACAACCATATTCTTTGTTTTTTTTCAGTGAATTCTTAGAGTTTTTTGAACGTATGCTAAAGTCTTACAACCTTACCCAAATATAATGCCACCTCAACCTTTGTAGTGTTATGAAATGTCATGTTTTTTTTTCTAACATATGATGTTGCTACCATGCCTAACTACAACATCTTGTCAACACTAACATAAGCATACCTTTAGGCTGTCCACAGCATGGGATTTGGTCCAGGCTCTGCCTTGGGGCCAGACACTGCACCAAATCCACGTGGATCGTTGACCTCCTGCCACACATTGTCAAAGGCCCCAACGAGCCGCAACCCTCATTTTTTGTTTAGTTTTTCATTGTTTCTTTTTAGTAGCATAGTACTTCCACAGCTCAGGAGTGTAAGTATCATTCCCAGTGCCACAAAACTGCACAAGTTTCATTTGTTGAAGCTTGCATGTTCTTGAGGTACAACCGCTTCCACTGGAGTCCTGCTGGACTACACTGAGGGCCAAGCTGGGTCCCACAGTACCACCATCTACGAAATATAGTGTCATTCTGTTCCTGTATAGCTTCTCATTACATGGCAAAATATATTTTTTTATATATACTAAGGTGAGCAACAAAAAAGGGAATAATTAGTGAAGTATTCATGAAAGACTTAGGGGCCCATTAGGATGGCGGGCGGATCGCCCCTGCCAGGCTGGCGGTAGCCACCGCCGGCCTGGCGGGGGCGATCCGCCCGCCATCCTAGCTGCAAAGACCCCCCGCAATATTAAGATGGCTGGGGGTCCGTGGCGGACGGAAAGACCGTCCGCTGCTTTTCTGCCCCGGTCACCTTTGCCCAGGGCGGAGAAGGTTTGTATATGGTGGCAGTGTCTATCAGACACTGCCAGCCATATTACAATGGGCAATCGTCAATGCTTTTCCGTGACGGCAATGCCGCCACGGAAAGGCATGCGGAGTCCACATGCTGGGGCCCGTTGCGGGCCCCCCATGGACTCCAGAGGGGTGCACATGGTGGGTACCTATGGTACGCCCTGCTTTTCAATGCACAACATGACAGGCACCGCCTGTCATGTTGTGCATTGAAAAGCACAACGTGCATGTTTAGCATTGCGGCGGTGCTTTCAGCAACGTCCGCGGAAAAGTGGCGGGTGCATCCTAATTCCCCCCACGGGACCCCCGCCCTTATGGCAGGTGGTCCCGTTGTCCGATAGGATGGCAGGCGGACTTTGTCCCCTTAATGTTTTCATCAAACCAACAGAGGATCTATGTACTAGTCAATGAATGAAGAATGAATAAAAAGCCAACAGTAGTTTATGAATACACGCAGGCATGTGAGTTTTTAAAGGCTGTTGTTTGTTCAGTCCATGAAGAAGGGGTCGTGGAACCCTGAAACGCATTGGCATCCTAATTGAAAAGTGGGACACAAAGGCAGGCTGCATTTCTGAAAGCCGGATGGCAGAGTGACTTCAAGTGCGCTCCTAAAGCTTCAGGGCACTTTGTTGAACACATTTTCTGCCCCTTGTATAAACCGAGCGGTTTATACAAGGGGCACCGACGGACAGAGCAGGGCCTCATTCTCCCGAGCGGTTGCCGGGTGAGGTGAGGTCGTCACCCACACAAAGCTGGGAAGAAGTCTTGTCTCTCTTCCTCCAGCGAACATTGGAGTGCAAAGTTTCTGGTATATATGTGACTCCCCATAAGCACATACAATTTTTTGTTCCTCATATCACAAATCACTGTTAGTTGTAGTAGCAATTACATATGAAAGGTCCTGAAGAAAGCCGGGGTAGTTCCCCTACAGCTGAAACATGTTGACCATCTTGCTTAGCGCCACGGGGCAGTATCAATATTTCACTACTCGGCGTATTTTTAAACCTTTGACACTTAGACTTCTATCTGAAAGTGTCCTGAGTCTTAGTAGTCAATTTTACTCAACACTATCACTTGAGCACTGCACCTTATTAACGTCATTATGTTGAGGAACGATATACATAAAGTATTGATTTTATCCCGGCACTATAAGGTCGGGCGAGGTTTTGGATACTTATCTATTCCCATATGATGAAACTCCACCAAATGGGTGGGCTGATGGGATTCATCCAAACCTCAGTGACTTAACAGTCTTTTCTCGCCTACACTTAGATCCAATTGCTTTACAGTCGCCTGTACAGACACACACCACTTCCAGACCTGATCTACTCTTTTGTGTGTTATATGATAATTAGTTTTTGCATGTTTATATCATCAATATTACATCATAGAAGCTAGAAACTCACCAGGTTAAGTTGGCTCTAATTATACCTGATTAATTTGTCCTTTTCTCTTCAACAAAGAACAAGATTCTCCGACCACCATAGTCTCCAAAATATGGCTCGTCCAGGCCAGAAACATGAAAAGCCACTCTCCTGATGTAATCATTCCCTGCATTTACACTTCATATTGTTGGAGAGGGCCCTTAAATGTATTCAGGATTCTAGAATACATATCCAATACCATTAAAGCTAAGCAACAACAGTCAGTCTTACTAGAGTCGCATATAACTTTGAATTTAGCAAGGACTACAGCTGGTGTAGGGAGCTTTTTTTCTGAATTCCAGGATAATCTAACTTCCTTTTTGAACACGTGCAATGTTGTAAACATTATCATAGAAATAAAATTAGACCTTACTCATTACAGACAGCAACTTTCATGGGTTCGGTGAAGTGGTTCAAAGGCTCTTCTCTGTGAAGGTTTACAGGAAAAATACCGCCAATCTGGATTTTGCTATCCTGTTCATAACCAGTCTCTTCCTGTGTTCGCAGCGAACACCCAATGGCATGGATGAGGCAAAATCTCCAAAACATCATGAGCCAGACAGCACCAGACAGCAGGTACATTGCAGTGGCCAGCAAAGTGCACAATCCTCTGCTGAAATATTAGCATTTAACGAGAATTAATATATCTGGAGAAATATATACCAGAAATATCACAAGCAGAGGCAAACCTGTGCCCACCCAAGACATGTGATTGTATATACTGACAACAGAAATGTCATGATACATAAATGATGTGGCCTAAATGTCAAAAGCCCAAATATTGTGAAGGTAGATGAATAGTATAGATTTACTCTTCTTAAGTACTATTCTTAAATACACATCTAACTGCCTGGAGAAATATATGCATATAGTGTCATGGTACACATATGTTTTATTAGAAGGTTACACATTCTGAATGGCATTCATATATTAAGGAATTAAATTAATTCATAACATATGTTATAGAATTTAGATGTGATAGAAAGAGATGAGTAGTGGTGGTTTTCCTGTGTTATACTGAAAGAAAGCACTATAAGGGAGTAACACTCAAGAGCAGAGGCAATAGTAAACTCACACGAGGGTACATACAAGATGGAAAATATTGTTCTACTGATGTATATGGCACCTTTGATGGCTGATTAGCCAGAAACCGGTCCCAGGATGCTTGTTTCAGGTCCCGGGATGACGTGGCTTGGCAGTGGTTTGGCAGTTCGGGCTGGACTGTTCCCATGAGGTACAGGGTCAGACTGATTTTCATATGGCCATGTCTGAACTGGGGTTGCGGAATGAGCTAAAGAAAGATGATGGATTAAACCCAGATCAGCTGACTGGGGGTGAGTGCTTGCAATGTTCAACAGTGCGTCCATCATCCATTTTGGTTTTGCTTTGTTGGCGCTAAGTTGTCAGGGTATGCCCAGGCGTGAGTCCCTTGCTCACTTTGCCACTTGATTCAAGCTAGCCTGGCTGATGATGGCTGATTAGCCAGAAACCAGTCTCAGGATGCTTGTTTCCAGTCCAGGGAAGACATGGCTTGGCAGTTGGGGCTGGACTGTTCCCATGTGGCACAGGGTCAGACTGATTTGCATATGACCATGTCTGAACTGGGGAGGCGGAGTGAGCTAAAGAATGATGATGGCTTAAACCCAGATCAGTTGACTGGGGTGAGTGCTTGCAATGTTCAATGCTCCGTCCATCATCCCCTTTGGTTTTGCTTTATACCTTTTGACCAGGAATATTTACCAATGTTTTGTTGTCTATCTCAAGATCAAGGAGGTTCTACGGTAAATATGCTTGTATGGCTAATGCCGTATCCCAAAATATCACTTGCCCTAAAGTGTTATTTTAGTCACCCCTTGAGCTAACTTTGCTTGTTGCTGTACTAGATCTCTCCCACACCGAGCACACTATTGACTCAGATGTTCCCCCTATTATCTCTTCTCAGTACTCTAGACTCAGATGTTTTCCACTCTCGCACAACTTCCCCACAGTCTCCTGTAGTATACCTTGCCTGTCATTTTCTTCCCTTGGTGGGTTGGGAGGTAGAAGATTAAGTGGACTTGTTTGCCTTGTGTGGTTGTAATGGTTTATTATGGTGCCCTAACGGGTTGATTAACCCCTATCTCCGACTTTTCTGTTTTTAGTTTTAAATTGTTCTATTTTTTCCCCAATGGCTATTCTCACATACCCTTACTTAGATCCAAGGAGTTTGCTCATCCCATCAGTGTAAATTACACTATTTTAAGGTCCATTTACGTGGCAACTTTGTCCTGATTGAGATGCTATGATGACAACGTCGCAAATGGCTACCCTCAAAATAATCTCATTAAATACCACTGGTTTAATTCATCCTATATAAAGGAGGAACATATCCAAATATTGTAGAAATATAAAGGGAGATATAGTTTTATTGTAGGAGACCAAAATAACCTATTAAGAAGGATTATCGTTCAGGACCAGCTGTGTCTCTGATATTTCCTGCTCTGATGCTGTGGCAAAAAAGAAAATGGCGCAATCCCATTGATCTTGAATAATCCTGGCCTATCCATTATATCAGCTGAACATGACAGCGAAGATCGATGGCTACATATTAGATATAAAAAATGTGAGGACGATCTCTACGTCATGAGTATTTATGCTCCTAACAAGGAGAATCCCCAATTTTGGCACACCCTAGTCTCTAATACAGTTCATCTTTATGTTAAGCTGCAAGCCCACATTTGCCCAACCCTGAGGGCCTTACATTGGATCCCAATTGCCAGAAGTTCCTCCTTCAAGCTGCTTTGCATCACCCACAAAGCAATACATAGAACAGGACCACTTTTCATCAGGACTAAAATGAAAAAAAGACATTCAACAAAAGAACCTTTGCTCAAGATTGGACCCTCGCCTCAAAACCTCACCATACAAGAAAAAAAAATATTTAGTGGTAAATTTATCTCTGTTCAAGCAGCCAAACTAAGGAAGTTATTACCTCCAAACATAATATCCATGGATAACTATCTAACCTTAAGAAAACTACTCAAGAGTTGGCTCCTTATTGTGTAACCACCATACTCAAACTTAATGTACAGCATATCCTTGAGCTTGTAAACATGTATAATTTGATTATCTGTATATATTTAGACATGTGTATTTCATTGTACAAATATGTATAATAACTATGGTTTTAAAATATTAAGGTATTCTGTAGATCTGCTTAATATATATATATATATATTACTTATTGTTAAAAGGTATATATATATATATATATATAAATATATATATATATATATATATATATATTTATATTTTATTCTATACTTAAAATGTTTATAGGTCACTGCATAGTTTTCATGTAAGCTATTTGATTAGATGCTTAAGGGTCTCTGTTTTATTCACCTATCACCATATATAATATTATCATAACTATTTTATCTACAAGTGCTTCAGTATTGAAATATTTCAGGAAAAGAGCTTTAATGCCTCGTCAGGTGTAATAAGCGCTATAAAAATAAAATTACAATTATAATAATATCTCTCATGGATTGCAGTTGGAGATGTCCGTCTTGCAATGGATGTCATCTTAGATCGCCAATCAGCCTTTAAATTCAGATCTCCACAATCACCCAAACAAATGGCAAACTTTTGCAAAATTCACAATCGATCTGATATTTGGAGATTTCATAAGCCCAAAGGAATGACTTTACTTTGTTTTCTCCTCTACATCTCAGTCCCTCGAGCATACACTTATTACTAGTTGATCCAAATCTGTTGCGAACAACAAAGGATTGTGCTATCGAATCCAAAAATCATATTGGATCATGTCGTTTTTCACTTACACCCAAAAACTCTCCTACTATACACAGACATACTTCTTGGCGCATGAATATTGAAATATTAGCAGACGATGCAGACACCCAAAATCTCATGAAAAAAACTACACAAGTTTTTGTCATTGAATGTTAACTAAATCTCTTCCCCAGTAACCCTCAGGGGCACATTTAATTGCACAATAAGAGGCCATATCATGACCCGCAATGGCAGAGAAGAAAAAGAAATAAAATAATCACTTCGTCAATTCTTTCCGACTATCCAATTGAAGAAACTAGTTATGGACAAACAAAAAACTCCCATCTCCTCCCTGGGATCAAATAACTAAAATATGAACATCATTCCAGAGTCAGCAAGAGAACAAACTTATGAGTACCTGCTCAGAAAACAAAAATAATTTAGACTCGAACAAAGCCAAAAAACTTTGAGCCTCAAAAGGATTACCAATTTTATTACTAATATCAAAGATAGAGATTGTACTATCAAATAAAAAAACTAAAGAAGTATTGGACATTCCTGCAAACTATACCATCTAAAGTCCTACCACTGACACTAAGCAATCCCTTATATTCAAAATAAATATTAGATGATCTAGTAAGGCTCCCGGCCAGGAAGGATGACTTCCCCATTCTATTCTATAAAAAATTCTCAAATGCAATTACTAAACCCTTGGAAGATACCCTTAATAAAGTTTCTCTACAAGATAGGGCTACATGAACAGGTGCTGAGGCAACAATATTTGTTATACCCGAAAGAGGGAAGGATATTTCAGACTCTAAAAACTATAGAACCAATATCAATCCCCAATATGCAAGCAAAATATATGCAAACGTATTAACCAAAAGATGTGCACCCCTTATCACTAAATTAATACAAAACTCTCAGACAGGCTTTGTTAACCCCTTCAGTGCTCATGACAAGGTCAACTCGTCATGGGTTTTACCTGCCCTGTGCTTATGACGAGTTGACCTTGTCATGAACAACGGGTATCAAGGATCTTCAGCACCCAGCGGTAAAACCCCCTAGCAGCCAAGGTGTTAAAGGCAGGCTAGCATGTGATAATATCTGTACTTTCTGTCATGTCATTGAAAAATAGCAATTTTCTGACCACTTGGCAGCAGCGGTGGTGCTAGATGCAGAAAAGGCCTTTAATAAGGTATTATGACCATTCTCACAATCAGTTTTATTGAAACATAACTTGTGAAACTCCTTCATTAAAATGACTATTGAACTATACTTTGCCCCAAGGGCGAGGAGAAGATTTAACGGTTCCCTATCATGCCCATTTCTGCTACCACAGGGCACACAACAAGCTGGCTCCTTCTCACCACTTCTATTTCTTCTCTCTATTAAGCCTGATTAGTTATAAAACAGCAGCTTATGCTGATTTACACCCTCATTTTCTCTAATGACGCAGAGAGATCCATCCCAGTGATTATGAATATTTCTAAACAATTGTCCCTGGTGTCTGGCTACTTTCTGAATAAAGATAAGACTGGAGTCCTATGCCTCAACCCGTTCTGCCTTAATTCCCATGTTGTTGGCTCTGGCCTAAAATGGCAACCCAAATCACCAAATACCCTGATATCAGGTTCTGCAACTGATAGACTTGTAAGCCTTAGGGTTGTCTTTCCCTAAACGTTTTGCCTACTTCTTCAAATTTTTGCTAGATTTAATTTTTGTTGGCCTTAAGACTCTGTTCACTTTACCACTGCTAACCAGCACTAAAGTGCTTGTGCTCACTTCCTTAAACAAGGTTTGATTGGCAAATACCTAATTGGCATCTTTAATTTATTTGTAAGTCCCTTATAGAGTGATATACCATATACCCAGGGCCTGTAAATGAATGCTATCAGTGGGCCTGCAGCACGTATTGTGTCACCCACACTCCAAAACATGTCCCAGGCCTACCACTGCAGCCTGAATGCAGTTTTGCCCTGCCATATCAGCTTGGCATGTTAAACTCATTGCCAATCCTTAAACTACCCTTTTAATACATATGAGTCAGCTCTTAGATAGGCCATAGGTCAGGTGTCTGCAAACTTTTCTCTAATGAGAGCTATTTATGTCAATAAAAATACTCCCAAGCATCTCACATTATTAGAGATGTAATGGTAACCAAAAAAGACAAGATTACATTAGTGACCATCATATAAATAAATATTTAAATACCAGTATTTGTAATGCACACAGCTACCTCCGAAGTGGTGTCCCGGTGCTGGGGGCCGTCAGGAAAATTAAGTGAGCTATTGGCCAGAGTCACATGGTGCTGAGCTAACCTGCAACCGGCACCAGAGATTGAACCATGAACCCTGTAGTCCAGAGTCAGGCACCCTAGCCGCTGCGCCACACCTCTTCCACTCTTCATATGCAAAATTAGTTGCAGTGACCACATCAGTGCATCAGTCTTGATGCCAGCAGTAATATAAAATTACTTACCCTGGGCGGTAAAATCCGCTCCACTCACGGAGTTTGCAGATTTTGGTAACTCTGCATTCCACGTAGAATGCGGAGTTACCGAAAACTCTGCGATCCGCGGCATGGCGGAGTGTTTCCCTTGTTCGCACTTTCAAAATGCATTTTCGCATGAACAATGTTGACTTACCGGGATCCCTGCATTCGCCGACAAGTTTTTCTATCCGTTCGCGTGTGCCACGAGATTTTGACGGAATGTGGTGTATAGCTAGTACCGGCCATGTTGCTCCTGGTCTACCTAGTGGACCGTGCTTGGTAATGTGATTTTGATGTTGTAGGGCGCCTTTAAACCAGAGCTGATGCTCTTGGTAAGTTATTGGAATTTCAATGTCCTCGAAAGAAACGTATTCTGTTGGATTATCCTCTGCTTTGTAGAAGTGAAACACATGCGTTACTGCATTTGCTTCAGGGAAGATTATCCATGAATAGAATACCTCTGTCTGCCGATATTCATGTGCCTCTATGACAAAAATTACCCTACCACCTCCTGATGATAGGCCATTTGTTATAAGTTTTATAGTAATGGTTTTCCTTAGGTTTTCCGGGATGTTTTGTTGGAGACCTATAACGTCTAAACCCAGTCGGGCTGTAGACGCTGCAGTTCCACTGGCCTCGGGATTATCACCGTCGGACATTTTGTTGACTGAAAGTTTGCAGAGCAAGTTTCAAGGAAACAAAGATAAGGTGCACAATATTTTGGAATACTGTATCCTTCAACATTGTATCAAACCAAAAACTAATACATAGGATTTTCATCCTACTCAGTAATGGTGGATATTTTATCCTTTTACCCACTCCAGACGACTATTTGAGTATTTTACGGGAAAAAGGGGTCTCCGTGAAAAGCACGACTGAGTTACTCTAGTATCTAGCGTTAAATTAGTGCCTTACCAAATGTTGGGGGCCATGTAGTGTAGTTCCTATATTCCCAATAGGCTCTGTGCATTGGAATAATATATCCTATAGATTTGACGTAGGACTTAGGTCGACTAGGTCTCTATCGAATATATTAGACTTCATTGTGAATGCCAGCTAGCTCAGAGGTCACTGGAAACTTTCTTGAATAAACAAGAAGGGATTAGTTTCTGACCACTGCACAAACATGACAACTTTGTTTTCCCAAGAATAAAACTGATCTTCAGAGTTATGGAAACAATAGATAGATATTTTACTCAGTCAATCATGCATGCTTCGTTTCATCAGAGGTGCAGAGAAATAGAGAGACAGGTGTTTTCAATAAAAGGGTTTATTGAACAGTCTTCTTTCTCAAGCATGTAAAGTGAACTGCTACAATTGTAATACTGGTTGCAAAGTATAATGCGTACAGTAAGAAGAGTATTATAAAACAATACTGTAAAAGCATTGTATGGTTCATAGACCATAGATAAATACATACATACATAACAAAGGCTAAAAAGTACTCAACTGGTGCGTCTAAAATACACCTACCCCGATGTACCTAACCTAAGTCTAGTACGAGGGAAGAAGTAAGTGTGGCGTAGCATAGTTTTAGTTTGACTTTGAAAAGAATCTAACCAAGATTTCTCTTAGGGTCTAATCAGCTCCGTGCCTTCGTTTTAGAGTGTTGGAGGTCTGGTATCTTTGTCTCAGGACTCGATTTCCCAACACCCCGCAAGGGGAGCTCGGAAACACTAGAGCTGGATTCTCAGCGAGAGAAAGGCAGCCTCTCTGTCAGTGCGTCAGTGGGAGGGTTGGCTTCCTTCGGCACTTGCTGTAGTGAGCTGTGTTGGGCAAGTAGATAGTCGAGCTGCTCCGAACCACCATGTCTTTGCTAGGGCAAGTGTAGGCATATTTAGGGGGGAGGAGAGTTTGGGGATAAGGGAACAAATAGAAACAGTATATGGTAAAACAAAACAGTCATAATATTCGACTACTATAAGGGAAAGGAGCAACAATGCAATAAACTAGAAAGGCAGTCTCATCACCCCGAAGGATTGTTCAAAGTACAGGGTGGGTAACATAGGGGAAGGCAGCAAAGGAATAGTGCAGTGATGATAGGTAAAGTCAGGTTGAGGGGGTGATTGTTGCGTGAGCTTTAGGAGATGAATTTGCCCATTAGGAAAGATTTGGTCTCCTTTTTGAAGTGGGCTAGAGACGGTATTCTTCTAATGGCGGGAGGGAGTGAGTTCCATATTCTTGGGGCAGCCCTAGAGAAGGCCCGATTGTATTTTTTTCTTGATGCATGCGGGTTGGAGCAAAAGGGCCCTGGCGGACCGGGAGTTTCTGAATCCTCCGGATAATACAAGTTTCTGTGCGAGAAAAGCAGGGGACTTGGAATAGAGAGCCTTGTGGGTGATGCAAGCCAGTTTGAATTGGATTCTGGCCTCAAGAGGAAGCCAGTTCAGAGCTTTAAGGTGGGGAGAGATGTGGTCAAACTTCTTAGAGCCAGTTAGGAGTCTGGCGGCGGCGTTAAGGCAGGCTTTCAAGGGTGCCAGAGAGATCTTGGGTAGGCCTGCAAGAGTGGAGCAACCATATTCTAGTCGAGAGATGACTAAATCCTCGATAGCTGATTTTATATCAGGAGGGTCAGGAAAGCTTTCAAGTTTCGTAGGTAGTTCAGGTGAAATCTGGCGGTTTTGGCCATCGCGTTGATATGGCCCCGCATGTTCAGGTTGCCATCTAAGGTAATTCCCAGGGACTTAGCAGAGTCCAGAATGGTAGCAGAGCAGTTTAGCGCTGTGATAGTCTTGGTCCAAACTTGAATGTCTGTATTTGCGCTGGGTGGCGAGATTAAGAGGAATTCTGTTTTTTTGGCATTGAGTTTAATCTGGTTGGATGTGAGCCAGTGAACAGTGCGTTTCAAGGCCTCATTCAGGGAATGAATATCCTCTGGAGAAGAGATATTGATGTAGAGCTTTGTGTCGTCGGCATACATGTGGTCGGAGATATTGGCAGTGCGCAGCACCTCTTAGAGCGGTTCGAGGTACAGATTGAAAAGGGTAGGGGATAAGGTTGATCCTTGGGGGACTCCAACTGTGATCGGAGAGGAGGCGGATAGGTTGCCGTTGATCAGGACTCTCTGCGAGTGGTGCTGGAGGAAGGATCTGAACCAAGCCAGAACGGTGCCATCCAGGCCCATCCTAAGTTTGAGGCGATTCAGGAGAATTTCAAGGGGTTGAAGGGCATCATCGACAATGTGGAGGAGTGTGGTTTCCATGCTGTGCCCAGGTCTGAAACCAGATTGCAAGTCATCTAGAAGGTGGAAGTTGGAGATGTGTTGGCTTAACTGTTGCTGTACACATTTTTCTAGCACTTTAGCTAGGAGAGGGATGTTAGGAGAGGCAGGATCTAACGTGGGTTTTTTTAGGATGGTGACCACCTGGCCGGCTTTGAGAGAGTCAGGAATTGATCCCTGTAGAAGAGAGGAGTTGATTATAGTCATCCAAGAAGGGATGATAGCCTGAGAAACAGCGGCAAGGCAGTTTGAAGTGCAATGTGAATTATACCTATATAAGGGCATGAATCGGTAAATTATGCTTGGATTCTAAAATGCTCCACAACACCAGCAGACATACTTTTACTTGGGTCACCTGGGTCGTACAATATGGTGCTGCAGCCCTGGTGACCCCTTTACCACTTTTTCCCTATGTACCACTGGTATCATATACTAGGGACTTATAAGGGGGCAAAGTACCTTGCCAATTGGGTGTACCAATTAGCATCACTTTTAGGGAAAGAGTCAGAAACCTGCACCTAGAAGTTCTAATGGGGGCAAAAGGTGGGGGGGTCCTCAAAGAAGCCTCAAAGAAGCCCTGTTTCTGATATATACATTGCCAATTAACTGCATAATGAAAGTTAGATATGCAGCCTCCAGCCAATAATAAAATCTGACCTCCTTTCAACTCCTTCATGTATGCATGCACAGTCACATATACCTACATCTACAGACTCCATTCACGTCCCATGGTCACCTGTAGGGTTTCCACATAGTGCACTTGGATATTCAAACAATTCCATCTAACCTGATCCCCCTAAAACTGGGGCTATGTTCACAAATATAATGCTCCAATCCAGCTGTCTCCATGTCTGACCACTACTCCTTTCAGAAAAATGAATATTGATAAAATCTGTTTCTCCTGTACTGAGGAAAGTTCCTAAATAGTCTTCCAGCAAGAGTAAGGCTAATCCATGACAACTTTGAATTCAGGAGAGTATAGGAGAACCTGGCTGTTAATGCTCAGATAACTTGCATAGGCCTATTTAGAGGATGATATATTGTAGTGTGTGTTACACTTTTCTGTCATAGTGCTTGCATAAACTAAACCACAACACTGCTGTTATATGACTGAAGCATCAAATTGACACACGCTTGAAACCATATAGACCAGACTACGCTGACATCCTCCGAATCAAGCACAACCATCATGAATATTGTTTGTATCTGAAAATGCAACTTTATCATTTTTCAAATCACTCTGTTTCGCTTCATGTTTAATGTGAACCACAACTTGGTTATAGAATGATTGGCAACCATGATACATGCCAATTTGCTGTTTCTTATGCAGGACACACAACACCACCAGTAAGAAACTGGAGTATTCGTTGAGGGGGGTAAGTACCCACATCAAGTAATAATCAGAATCCTTGTCAGGATGAGAGACTAAAGTCACTAAATAAACCTGAGCTCAACCCCCTGGTTGATATTGCACAGAGCAGACCTTAATATAGAGGATATATATGTAAATGATGTATGCAATATCAAAGCAGTAATAACGTTGAAATGCGAAACAATAAAAATCCCGAATAGAAATTAAAAAAATAGAGTAACATTTAATAACCAAAATTACAAAACTCTAATAGGGTGAACCGGAGATATACATTTTTTAAGTTTTAAGTAGAATTATTACCAAGAAGCACAAAGTGTCAATGATAGTCAATGGTCCTGGTAGAACAGGATCTTTGTGCAATTTGATGCTGACTGTGGTGTAGTGAATGTCGGATACACTGCTCAGGTTCGTCTTGGTCAAAGATTGTGCTTTCTGCCTTCAGTCCTTTATGTGTCAATCCACCACTTGAGTAAGTTTCTAAAGTACCCTTGGACCTCAATGGCCAGCAGCAGGGTCTAGTCCAGGACCAGCTGCCACTAATCAGCTGGGCAGTTACAGGAAAGGACTCTTGTAGCTTGTTGTATCCCTGTAGCTTGAACAGGTGGTCAGCTTTATTACCCTGGGAGTCCACTTCTTGTCCTGGGTACAAGAGAGAGCAGGTTCAGTTCTTTGAGTCGCTTCTCAGGTTATAGATTGCATGTTCAGTCATCTTCTTTGTTTCGACAGGTCAAGGCATGTTCTGACATGGATGCCTGGAGATGCCTCATATGTGCTTGGCATGAGCTAAGGGGTAAGAGTGTACTATGGCTATCCTAGTGTAATCCCACATATTTCAGTTTGACAAAGGTTTTGTACCCCATAAAAACTAGAACCATAAATCTTGAAGAACAAAAGCTGAATTTCCCCGCATTTAGCCAATAAATGCACAAGAATTGCTTTGACATCCTGTTCTCACCCTTTAAAGTGTTACCCCAGTGCTATATATAAACCCCCAGCAGACCAGGCTAGCAGAATTTGATACTCCCACAAGACATAGCACTGTAATTTCAAATTGAGATGCCCACAGTCGTACCCTTCATATCTTGGAAGGTTCGGCTGAGTCATCTCTGCCCATTCAGGTCAGCCTCCTGTTTGCTAATGGGAAGCACTTCAAACCTTTTTCATACCTAGTCAACTGCTAATTACTGGTTGAGCAAAATGCTAATTAACCTCCAGGAACACCAAGCAGACAGAAGGTAATTTTCTAAAGATTATTTCTCCTTAATATTTAGGAAAAAATCCAACTACAACATTGAATTGGATTTTTAATAACTCTTAAAAAATAATTGGTTAATTATTTTTCAATCTGTTTTCTAACTGAAATTAACATCATGAGAGGTAATAATTCAATACAGTAACAACCTGCATTGGTACTGTAAAACCAGCTTTTGAGTCTTTTTCACGATAAGGGCATGTTTAAAAATATATACCTATGTGTCCCATTTTTAAATACAATACAAACTGCCTTATGGGCAATACGGCCTACATTGGGGTAATAAATATTTTAAAGGAAAGCTTTTACCTGTCAAAAGGGGTTATATTGACAGGTTTAATCTGCAGTGTCAAACTGGAAGAGCTATGACACACATAGCAGGCCTGCAGTCAGGTTTGCACTGTCGCTGGAGTGAATGACACACTGGGAGCTGCAGTCCACTTGTGACATGTAACTTGCAGGTCCTGGGTATATATGTACTAGGGATTTATAGGTAAGTTAAATATGCAAATCAGGAGTATAACAATTTGACTGTGTTGAAAAAAGGAGCACAGGCAGTTTCCTAATAGTTAACAGGGGTACAGCATGCAGAGTTCTATAAGCAGTAAAAAGTAGGATCCAACAACAAGGCAAAAGAATAACTAAGGGTACTCAGTAGAAAGGGCAATTTTCCTATACCGACAATGCACACCACACAATGTTGCCTTTTAATGAAGGATCCAGAAGTGCTTTGCTTTTTTTTTAGGGAATTAGACTTGAAAGACAGTGCCATTGCAACTACATTGTCATTTAGTCTCAACAGTAGTTATTTACCAAACATTGCTACAAATACATCTGACAAAGTAATTCACTGGGACAGATTCTGTTTTTATTTTACAAATCATTACTTTCAATCACATTAGTCTGATTTGAACCAGCTTTACCACTTTTTTGTAACCTAACCTGGTCCAGGTGCATTTCAAAGACTCTGTGAGTTAGAGTTAACATATAGCTTTTGACTAGTATACAGCACTACCCAGCTGTTCAAAGGATCTGAACCCCTTTGTCACTAAGACGCTCGACATGTTGGCTGCTCTTTGAGGATCTTGGAGATCGCAATCTGCAATTCTTCCTGTCCACAAATGGCATGCAAACTGCAAGAAGAGATATTCTATTCAACCTCTCATTTACGATCTGGGACTTAAGACTTTATACTACTTTGATGTAGTTAGAAACATCTGTATAATGTTAACCTGCAGGACATCTCACCTGCCCTAACAATGTCCCACTTTGATACCCTCTCGTTCTTGGATCTCATCACATCAGATCAGAGATCAAAACTAACACTGACCTCTGCCTTCAGCCTACCTGTGGCTGACCACATGCCCTAGGCTGCTGGCCCATCTGTGAGTCCCACAGTTAGTTCCCTTCACAGTGGTGTGCTTCAAAACTCTGCCACCCTTCTCACGAAATTCGTTCACGGTATGTGTGTTCATCTGAGGCTTTGATGCTGACTTGACAACTGGTGCCCTGTTCCTGATGACTATACTCTCTGGTCCATATTTACTAAGATTTTGCATGAGGTTTATATTACTTTTGTGATGCAGCCCTGAGGCAAAATACATTTTTAGCATTTTCTAAGTCACCCAAAGTTAATTTGTGCACCTTGCGTTGTTCAGTTAATACAAAGTAACACAATCAGCAAATGTCCTCAGGTATCAGCTAATGTTATTGAATAAGTAACATAAATGATTGACAAACTGTCAGGGATGTCAAGGGATATTGCTGGACAATACACAGTCGCAAAGAACTTGTTGGCTGTCTCTGACTGCCATTGCACAGTTCCTAATTTCCAAGCTGCATACAGAGATTTGCTCTTCTTTATCCCTCATTCAAATACCAAATACTATTTCAACAACAGAAATCCCAAGGCCTACTAAATTTCAAAGTTGAGCAAGGTTGATTAAGTGAACACCAACTCATTCAAGATACTATACTACAGAAACCTCTCTGCAAATAATTTCAAACCAACAATCCTAGAAGAGTTGCCTAACACACTCATCACTGATCAATACTACAGTGGATGTTATAGGAAGCTCAAAATGGATCTCATCTTCTCCACCTAAAATAATGTATTTTTCTCATTGAATTCAATATTGCCTCAGCCTCAAACATCCCTCTTGGATGCACAATACAAATAGCTTCTTCACCTCTGTTTGTTGTATCAATTACCATCCATATTTAAAAATGGAAATATTAATACTTAATCCATGGATAAATAACTGATATTATTCAATAATGTAATCTCAACTCTTCTCCATGCCTCCTCCACCTCCCCTCCATTTGCACTCTAAGCATCCTTCTCACAGACCTCTATAAAACACTGCCCTGCACTACCATTTCGTCTGATATCAACATGCAGTTCAATACATTTCTTCCATCCACCGCACTTCTCCAGATCTAGGTTTTATGCAAACATGTGTCTCAGAATGCTCAGTGAATAATATGTACTTGTTGCAAATACAGGACTAATGCAAATGTTTGCCTCTGCTAAACCTAAGAATATGATCTTTGCTCAAGACCAGTCAGCTGCTCTGGCTCTCTTCATTTAACCCCATGTTTCTACTCCCACGTCTTCTTCCACTAGCTCTCATCTGATGACTATGAGTCCCAATCCCAATGAGTTGCTTCTCTCTAACTCACGAAGTCATACTCTGGATGTCTACCTCCCTCCTGCCACCCCCTGGGTTTCTCAGAACATGCCTATTTTCAACCAGCATACACTGGACCAACTTCAATAACTCCCAATCTCTGTCTCCCCCATGTGATGTCACTTGGTTGGTTGAAGTGTGGCTCAATGGTTAGAGAGGCAGACCCTGATGCAGAGGTCTAGCCCGGGACCAGGGTTCAATTCCCCGCCTCGGCGGGTCTTGGGCTCAAAAATCCACGGACCTGATAATTCTCGCCTCGGTGCCTATTCCAATCATGGAGTCCCACTCTGCAACTCTGGGCAATAGCTTGCTTAATCTCGACAACGGCCCCCACAACGCTAAGGATGCCTGGCCTCCACCTTGGGGGTGCCCAGGAGTGGACACCTCACAGGGAAAGCCAGGATGGGTTCCACAGCGGTATTCGTACAAGCGCCTTGAGACCCTTGCGGGTGAGTAGTGCGCTATACAAGTATCAATTTACATTTTTTTTTTTTACTTCTACTCAATCACATGAGATGATCCCTTCTTTTCATCCTTCTACCCTTCACATCTCCCCCTTAAATATACAAAGAGAACTTTCCCTACATTTCAAAGCCACGCATTGAGAACTGTATTCCCCGTTTAGACTCTGAGCACATGAGGCCAAATATATCCAATGTTGAACAGACCATACGTTGACCACCTCTCCAACATTTAGTCCTACCTCATCCCCATGTGACCAAACCAGCTAGACACCTATCCCTACAATGTGGCCTAAATCTCACTCCCCTTTCAGTAAATCTCTACCATATTAATGAATGATGAGCTACACACATACTTGGCTCCCATACTGTCCCCTATAATTACAAACTCTCTCTTTACCCCACATCACCATGCCGATTAAACCTTTTAACCTAGTCCAACAAGTGGGCCAATTGAAATGGCACATAATTGAAAATATTAACCCAGCCTATCCCTATGAGTCATCTATCTGCAATAACCCGCAACTCTTGAATACTGCCAATGACAAACTCTTTCCAGATTCATTAATGGAGGTGCATAATGATCATCAATGCTGTTTCGAGTCTACATATCAAAATTCCCTTGACAACAAGATGGATCTCTTCAACTCTAAGTTATCCAGGCTAGAGAAAACTATGGCTCACCAAAGCTCTAAGTTCTCAGTTTTTAAACACATTTCTCCTCTACCTCTATGATGGGTGACCAGTCCTGAGACTTAAGATTTAGGAAGAATTGTCGACATCACCCATATAGATTCCAAGCTACCTCTCACCGAATGACTTTTGCAACCTACTTCCAGATTATGTCACTTTTTGTCCCTCTACCTCCACTTTCACCATACATCCTACCCAATCAGTTAACTTTGCACCAGACAGAATCCCAACTATCTCAACATTTAGGACGCTGTGTCAGACCTACTCAATGCAGGCATTGGATAACAGGAACATTATTTCTATTCTGACCGAACTGCCTATTCACTCCGTTCACCAAAACAGTCATCACAGCCTTCATCTACCTGCTATATAATTGTAGAACTTCAGTGAAGAGTAAAGTGGAAATGACTGTCATAAATTTCTGACATATCCTCACAATAGAACCCTGATCTTCAAGTCCTTTCAAAGCCCTGGTTTAATAAGATTAGACAGATGCAACTACAAATGAAGGCTTGGAAGAAGTGCCGCACTTATCATTAGGAATTTGAAAGATTTTAAAGAGAAATCCAATAGCTTGTTTTCCTTTTTTCCATGCCTGACTCCAAGATCAACACAATTCTTCATTTCAACTTAATAATATCTATCATCCTCCTGGCGATAATGCTGATATTATCAAAGGGTGCTTGGAGCTCATGACCTACCAATCAAACCAATGCGACAAGGTCTTTTTTCTTGAGAATTGAATCTTCTTTTGGTCAACACAGCTCACTGTGTGGTCATTACCCTTTAGTCTTTACTCTCCGGAAATGATGTAAGCCAATACAGCCTTAGACCTGGACGGCTCACTACTAGACTTAATTATATAGAAACAACTAGGACCGCCTCGATGTAGATGATCTCATAGCTGTAGATTGGTCAGACCATAAGAGTATTTCTTTTTCTCTGCTCTCTCATTCTATAACAAGGGGAACCCAAAATGGAGATTGCATGATTTTCCACTAACAAGCATATGGAACTCAACAATTTTGGCATCAGCTCACAGGATATACTTTCAGCAGCGGCTGCCCCTAGGGGGCACCAGGGAATCGACCCACTGCCACTACTGCTGGCATATTAGGGGCCAGATGTAGGAGCCCTAATACTGGTCGGAAACGGCCGATTTCGGCCGTTTCCGACCGGTATTAGGCTTTTCAGATGTAGGGGGCCTACCGAATCGGTAATTTTACTGATTCGGTAATTTTACCAATTCGGTAAATATACTGATTCGGTAAAATACCTAATCGGTATATTTACCGAATCGGTAAATCCATATGTAGCTGACACTCCTAAGAGTGCCACAGGCCCTTAAGAGTCGGTATTTTACCACACAATCCTATTGTGTGGTAAAATACCGAATTCAGGTGTGCATGCACATCTGTGCATGCACACCTGTGCCATGTGACACACAGACATGCCCTTAGGGCATGTATGTGTGCCACATGTCACACAAGCCTGTACTTGGGGTGCTAGAGGGTGTCAAAGTGACACCCCCTGCACTCTTGAAGGATTCGGTATTTACCGATTCGGTAAATACCGAATCGGTATTTCCCATTGATTCCTATGGGCTTCAAGGCCCATAGGAATCAATGGGCAATACCGATTCGGTATTTACCGAATCGGTAAATACCAAATCTTACAGATTCGGTATTCCTAAATTCGGAATCACCTAAATCTGCCCCCTTCCCATTTACAGACTCTTAAATACCGATTCGGTAAAATTCGGTATTTAAGAGTCTGTAAATGGGAATTACCTACATCTAGCCCTAAATCTTTTATATGAAAACATACAATCCCACAGATTGTTTGTTTGCATGTAAATGCTGTAAGGTTAGGTAGGCAGTAGAAGAGGGCTTCACTACGGGTCAGATGTAGGAGCCCAAATACCGGTCGGTAACGGCCGAATTCGGCCGTTACCGACTGCTATTTGGTGATTGGGATGTAGGGGCATCTTTTTACAGATTCGGTAAATTTACCGAATCAGTACATTTACCGATTCTGTAAAATACCGAATCGGTAATTTTACCGATTCGGTAAAACCCAGATGTAGGTGGGACTCTTCTGAGTCCCAAAGGCCTTTCAGATTCGGTATTTAAAATACTGAATCCTGGTGTGCATGCACATGTGTGCATGCACACCTGTGCAATGTGACACACAGACATGCCCTTAGGGCATGTCTGTGTGCCACATGGCACACAAGTCCGGAATTGGGGTGCTAGAGGGTGTCAAAGTGACACCCCCTGCACCCTTGCAGGATTCGGTATTTACCGATTCGGTAAATACCGAATCGGTATTGCCCATTTATTCCTATGGGCTTCATGGCCCATAGGAATCTATGGGCAATTCCGATTAGGTATTTACCGAATCGATAAATACCGAATCCTACCGATTCGGTAATTCTCAATTTGGAATTACCTACATCTCCCCCCTTCATATTTACCGACTCTTAAATACCGAATCGGTAAAATTCGGTATTTAAGAGTCGGTACATGGCCCTACATGTTTTGCGCATGTGTCAGGCAGGAGCTGTTACAGCCCAGCCTAGCACAAACACAAAACATATCTGACATGCTGCACTAGCATCACACAGTGCCATAGGTCAGATAATGGAGCTTTAGAGCTTGTCAATCACATGTCCGCTAGCCCAATTAGATTCTGGAATAGTGAAAAAGGTCTACCTCTGTACCGGCTGCTGCAGAGGTGAGAGTGTCGGAAAGCATGGGCCTGCCTCAGGTACGTTTTTCTGAATTAAAGTCTAAGTGTGTTTGTTTGTCTGTGTGCTGGGGATTGCATATGTATGTATGTATGAATGTATTTGTGTGTGTGCCTGAAACTGTGTGTTTATGTATGTATGTCTGTTTGTATGTGAAGTAAATGTCTGCCCCGGGGATTGCAGCGGCCCGAGGCAGATTTCTGGATCGTGCTGTTGGGCCGACCACTTCCACAATGCACCAGCTGCCACTGTATACTTCTCTATCTTGACCATCATTCCAATAAGCTTGATTATCTAAAACAACTAAAGAGCACATAAAAAAGAACAGATCTTTTGGCTATCAGGTTCAATAAGTCTCTCTTTGAGGAAAGAAAAGCCCTGAGATTACTAGAGAAGCAATGGAGACAGTCCCCATCACCGCCAATTTAGCATACATCAAGAATGAAAGACCTTTGAGTAAGAGGAATATCCTTTGTGCAAAAGGGACTCTCTTCATTTCTCCCATTGATATAGGCAAATACCAACCAAAACAACTTTTAGAACTGGTCAGAGCTGTTGGCAACACCCACATGCCAGTTAGCTTTGATGAACCAGCTATTATGATGCAAATCCATATTTACAAAGAGTTGTAGACATGAATTTAACCCAAAATGCTACTCTTGCCTGTGGCTCCTGCCGGGAGTGTTAATATTTTTACTTTGCCTTGTTATTTCCTCTTTGCATTTGTGCTGCACTCTGAAGCACATACAAAAAATAAAGCCATATAGGTAAGTGTGTGGGAGGAAGAAACTCCTTCCTGCATAAAAAACTATCCTGACCATAATGCAGGCGACCTTGCAAGTTTCTTTTAAGATTTTGGGTAGCTTCACTTGCTGTGCTACCTTTCCTGAAATGTTGTAAATCCGGGCCTCAGTGTTTTATTGATTGGTATGTGGTGCTTTGGAGCATTTTCAGCTTGAATGTCCTGAAAAATCATATTGGAATGCAGTTGAAGTCTGCTTGCTGGGGACCACTTGGGATTTGCTAAGTATGCCTATTGTAAACAAAATACAGGAAAGTAAAACAAAATATGGAAGCTGTAATTAGTCTTAAGAGAGTGGTTTAACACACGTTCTACTAACAAACCACAAGTTTCTTAATATCTACATAAAAGCCTTGCTGATGCCACGTATGTCACCTATAGTGATAGGAATTTTATAAACACCCTCATAGCATTCTGAGACTCATAGGCCCACATGCATCATCTCGGGATTTTGCGAGTTCTAAAGTGCGAAAAATAGCGATTCGCATTTTAGAATTCGCAAAACAGGATGCATGAATATTTTCGCAAATTATTTGCGATTCGGTAGAAATCTCAATTTCTACCAAATCGCAAATATTATGCGATTTTCAAAGTGCGAATTCGCAATTCACATTGATCCTATGGGCCAAAAGGCCCATAGGGATCAATGGGAATTGCGAATTCGCACTTTGAAAATCGCAAATCCTGATTGCATTTCAAGGGTGGTGAGGGGGGTTCAAATGAACCCCCCCTGCACCCATGAAATGTTGTTTTTGCATCATGTTGCACACACACATGTCCTAAGGACATGTGTGTCTGTAACATGAATGTTTAAAAAATGCATTTGCTGCGTTTTTAACACTTTTTGCAAATTTACCGAGTGGTTCAACCACTCGGTAAATTTGACACCCTAATTGCGAATTCGCAATTTTAAAACTAATCATGCATTGCTTTCAAGAAATCACAAATTTGCGGTTTCTTGAAAGCAATCGCATTTTTAGAAATCGCAAAAATGTTGCGATTTCGGAAAATGTATGATGCATTCCAAAAATGGATTTTGGAATCGCAAACGGCCGATTTTAAGGAATCGCACCGTTTGCTACTCCAAAAACCCTTGATGCTTGTGGGCCACAGTTTCGTTCATACAAATAAAGTACTGCCTTGAAACAGCCAATGTACAAGCTAGTTGCTGGCTGCGAGTGTCACATATCCATCAGCTGCTGTTCCAGTGATGGTTCTATTGATGGCATACCAGTACTTGCACTTTTACTTTGGACATTACTAGTACGGCACTAAAACCACCCAATTGCAAGAATAAAGAAAAATGTTTAGGAGAGCTGCGTGTGCCTGATGCAGGACACTTTGAGATTCTTGTCCACCTTACAAAAAAACAGCAGGAAAATCCCACCTCTCACAAAGGAATGCACAGCAAACAGTACGAATTCCTGGCGCTGGTAGCAAATGTTATCATTTGGAGCACATACCACTTATTGCAAAGCATATTACATTTCTTTTCTATGTACAAATGGCCAAACCAACGCTTCTCAAAGAAATGCACCCTAATAGACAGCCAAAAAGTTCACTGCAGTGCCCAGTCAAACTCAAACTTCAATTACACTTAACTCCTAGTAGAAAGAACTGCAGAACTGCACCAAAATCTCTCTTCAGCACAGATTCTGCGGTCTGCACAAACCATGGGCCTCATTTATGAAAAGTGACGCATCGCTGCGTGAAAACAGCGATGCGTCACTTTTCACTGCGCACTTCTTGCGACACCAATGATGCGTCATATTTAATGTATGACGCATCATGTCGCAAGGACTTACAGATACGTCAGTATTTCTGACGTATCTGTAAGCGCAAAAGTGACGCATTGTTGGAGTGTGTCACAAAAGTGACGCAACTCCAGCAATGCGTCCTTTCACATGGGGAAAGCCCCATGTGAAAGGGCTTGTGTCAGTCTTACGCCTGCTGTGAGGCAGGCGCAAGATTTTGATGCAACAGCGTCCTAAAAGTGACGCAGTGAAATCTCATAGATTTTACTGCGTCACTATTACGAGGCTTTTTGCGGGGGAACGCCCCCTCTGCATACATTATACCTGACGCAGGTATAATGTGGCGCAGGGGTTTACAAAGTGACGCATCTACCTAGATGCGTCACTTTTTAAATATGGCGCAACAAGGCACAGTTTTTTACGCCGCTGGTGCGTCACAAAAAGTGACGCACCGGCGGCGCAAAACTGACCCAAATATGCAGGTCTAACACAGAAAGCATATACAGCAGCAAGAAAATAGAAGCACAATTTACAGCTGAGAGAAACAAGACATACCTTGCACCTCAAAACCTTGGATCCCAGATATATTTGAGATTTTGTTAGACCTGGATCCACCCGATCATTCTGGTGATTCAAGTTTGTGCAGGTTGAGTACACAAGGGGCTCATCCCAGCAAGGAAGGTGGCCTCCAGGTGAGATACAGGGCAGCGAGAAATCATGCTCTTTACCCTGCAGGCTGTAAACCTCATCCCTTCCAGGTGCTCCTGTCCCATACAGTGGTCCTAAAAATGTCCTCTGACCCCAAGAGCTCAGCCTGCATCAGAGAGCTGCAACTGCAGGCAGCTTTATAGTGTGGTTCATAACACTTCCTGCCCTCTGGAGAGAGAGGTGGGGGAACATGTGTCTAGTTACAGGCAGTTACTTCATTATCATAAAATGATCCCAGGGTGCAATTACTTTATTGACTACCCTTGATTTCAAAGTAAAATGTTAGAGCCTTGAACCTGTGAGACGCCGCTATTCAGACAGCTACAGCGTCATATATCCCATCGGGCACACAGATAGGTCAATAGGAAGTGCCCTGGACACAGCTGCCTGCAGGCTGTGGTTGCAGAGCTGGAGTCAGCAAATTGCAGGTGAGCCTGGGGAGAAAGATAAGGATGTCCTGCAAAGAAATATTAAGGGGCAGATTTATGTCGGACTTGCGCCACATTTGCGTCACGCAACGGCGGCGTAAACGTGGTGCCTCCCTGCGACCTATTTACAACGTGACGCATCTAGGCAGATGCGTCACGTTGTAAAGCCTGCGCCAAAAGGAGGCGTTCCGGCGCAGGGTGGGCGTTCTGGGCAGGTGCGCCTCGCAAAAGTGGCTGAGTGAAATCTACAAGATTTCACTCAGTCACTTTTAGGCCAATGCTGCGTCAAAACCCTGCGCCTGCTTGAAGCAGGCGTAAGGCTTGACCCAGCATTGGACAGATAGGGCACCCCCGAGCCTTGCTGGTGCTGGGTCGCGCTTGTGACGCAACTCCAGCAATGCGTCACTTTTACGGCACAGATGCGTCACGCATCTGTGCCGTTTTTGCCCCATGGTGCGCCGCATTGTAAATCTGCCCTTAAGTGGTTTAAGCCTCCAATTCAAGGAGTGATGGACTCAACTAGTAAAAAATGTCCTGGGTGGATTACGGATACAAAACAGTGATCAGTGGGTGAGAGAAAAGTCAGAGCTAGGGACTGCCAGATTTGTATTTACCACTCAGAAGGGCCTTTGGCGTTATGTTATGCTGACAAAGTGTCAGTCTGATCAATACTTACACTGGTGAACTGGACTAACTCGGCCTTGCACAAACAGTGAATTATGGAACACTGCAGTCGCAGGATCATTCCCGTCTTTGCTATTGCCTCCCCTCCTTTCACCTCCATTTTTGCTCTAGCTAGCATCCATTTCTACCTTAAGATGAGGGCAGACAAGACCTTTGTGCTCCCGTTCGCTTCCGCATTGTAGTCTCCTTGCATTTTCCAAGACTTTCCACCCTTAGCCTAATCTTGATGGTGTGTTTTAATATTATCTTTAAGGTGAAAACCACCCAATATTAAACCTCTAATAATTCCTATCTATTCCGCTCCAAATCCAATGCCCACACAGCTATGAATTGTCTTCCGCCATTTATTGTCCGTATCCTGTCTAACTCAGACCATGTCCCATTCTCCTTCACATGAATCCCTACTTTTTTGTTAATTTTCTTTCCTCTTTTCTCTCATAATCCTCCGACACGAATAAAAAAGGCAATCTCAGAAACATATTTATCCCCAAACGCTCTTTTCCACAAATATTTATTTGTTTCGTTTCAATTCCCGTTTATTTGGACCATTGGTCCTCAAACATTACATGTATTTGATAAAAAATACATTTGGAATAATACATCCTTAAATACACTAAAACACATACAGTTATAAAATCCTCCATTAATTACATCAGTGTGAATTATTTGCTAAAACTTATTTTAAAAAGGATCAGAAGAAGTTCCTTCACTCTTTGCATTCATTTCCCAATAGCAACAGCAATATCTAAATGACTCATTTCAGTCACCAACCTTACAGCCTGGCCCTATCTTTAATCTCATATTTCTTAAATATCGGTCTTAAAAACTAAGTTTGAATATCGAGAAACTTCTGACAATCTATTAAAATATGGAGAAAATTACAAGCGGTGCCCATGGTGCAAGTACATCTTCATGTTTCATCAATCATTGAACTTTTTACCACTTTATTTACATAACAAGGGTTCATCCCAATGCTTACCCTTAAAACCTCTCTTCGTAAATTACAATAGGGTAACCTATCCATGTGGGGAAAGCATTGATCATTTTTCCATGCAGCAGTCATAAAGTGTACTGAGATTTTGTTTGCAAGGTAGTTTTGATCCTGTGCCTGCAATATTTCTTTCCTTTGGTTCCTAAGTACTTTACTTTAACCATCATCCTACAACACAGCTTTGTCATAATAGCTCTAGTCTCTTTTGAAAATGTTTAATTCGCTATTCAGAATTTTGCTTTCACACCATTGTAATATTTTGGTGTTCTCGCCTGCTCCTAAGCGTTGCCAGAATCGGAGTAGGGCCATACCAGCTAAAATACCCAATGAGGTCAGTCCTAGTTCAAGAATTTATTAGATCATACTTTAAATTATTTGTTAAGGATTGTCTTACCTTTTGAATATAATTGCTTTTTCTCCTAAGGGATTTGAATCTGTGTGTATGTTTTTTTGTGTGGGTGTGTGTCTGCATGTGTGTGTGTGTGTGTGTATGTTTATATATTATCTAATAGCGGTCACCACTGGGTATAGTTAGGTCTACCTTTCCATAGGAATAGCATTTTCGTTTTTGTAATTGCTTTGGCTCTGTTTGATGAACATCCACAAAACTTTCTACAAAAATATCTCATCCACCTCTGCTTTTTGCTGGAAGGTTTTAGGGTCCTTCAAGCAGGGGCTGAAAAAAGGCCCCCCCCCAAAAGGTTTTTTTCCCCATTTATTTTTCCATAGGTAAATTGAACAGGGATACCATTTGTTCTTCCACCTCAGCTCCTGACTTAAAAGTTTCCCAGGCTTTATCAAGTGGGGGCAGAGAAAAAGGATTGGTACCAAAGCATGCTTGCCTGAGTCCTAGAATAAAAAAAAAACATAAGTAGGTAGGGATGGCCTGACCCATTGACCTTGGTGGTGGTTTTTGCTGCAAATTCATAGAAGAACGTGATTCTATGGTATTTAAAAAAAAAAGCATCATGAGAAAACACCCCACTAGGTGGGCCAAGGTCCGGGTGGCAGATCATATACTATTTAGGGAGAGGAATCAACAAGAATATGACACAGCCATCTTAGGACTCAGGACTCAGTCCCGAGTCCTAGAACAAAAGAGAGAACAAGTGAAAAATATACATAAAGGTCAGGGTGGTGATGCACTGACCCGATCGCCATGCCTGATAGGGGTATCCCAGAAAGACAGCCCAGGGGGGGAAAACATTTTGCCAGAAATTCACAGAGGGGGAGTAGTATTTCATAATTACTGTTTGTGTTATGGAACTGTTGGGTGTTGCTAATAGTAAGAATGCTCTGGTCAGTAGTACTGGAGATGAGCTGTCTTTTGGAGGTTACTGTGGATGGGTTCCACTATATCGTGTACTTAATAAAGTGCCCGCCTTGTTCACACACAAATTATCTGGAATGTTTATCCAATGTAACATTGGGAATGAAGCTAGGAGCCGCCTCCCCATTACATATATGTTTTTGCCCCCTTGGGGATGGGCCTCCCTGGCCACTATTGGTACATGGAAGATGGCAGTCACACCCTCCACTTTCAAGAAAACAATCCCATGGGATGGGGTCCCCACGCTTCTAGAGAGGCTTGGGGATGGGGGCTACCTTTCCTTAATAAAAGAAAACAGCCAACAGAATGGGGTCTTGAAGCCTTAAAGGTTCGAGGAGAGGGGCTTCACCGCCTTCTCCAATATTATAAAAAATGGTGGGTGCTGGCAGGGGAGTCAACAGGGCGGTGAGGGCCTTGGAGCATTCCCCATGGTTCCCACCAATAATCTCAGGGTCCCAGTTGGGCACTGGGACACCCAAAATAAATAAAAAATAAATTGAATAATAAACAAGTGGCAGGAGTGGGCCATTTAGTGCTCCCTGCTTCAAAGAAGGAGCTCCCCCTAATGCCCTAGAGCATTTTTAAATTGCTTAGTTTCATGCTTGCTGTGCCCCTAGATGTGTCCCTAATGTTCTGGTGTGCTGCAAAAAGTGCAGGAGACCCAAAATAACTTAAAAAAGTAAATCTCCTAGGTCATTAAAGCCATGTCACCAGTGGAACTTACTATTAGACTCAAAGCGGGTGCTCTGTTCTCTTCAGCTAGAGTGCAAGGCCCTCTTATGGTTGTTTCTATGATTACATTTTCTGGTCTAAATAATATTAGAGAAAGACTCAAAGAGATATAGGATTTATTTAAAAAATTAAAAACAGCATGTCTTGATTTTTCAGCCCACCAAATGTAGTCATAAAAACAATGCTAAAAGAAAGTCCCACAAACCTGTAAAAAAATGTATTATAGCATGCAACACTTAGTTGATTTCACCTGTGAGGCCCACTGGGGATAAATAAATGGACTTGCAGAGGGGAGTACCTTTTCATCATTTCTGTGCATTATCATCATGCCTGTAATCAAGAAGCTGAGTGCTTTGAAACGTGTAAGGCAAATAAATGCATTTGAATGAAAATGCTGGTTTCCTTTAAATTCATCTGCTCTTCCAATGTATCTTCAAACTGGGGAAGCTTTGTTTGATGATTTCACCACCCCTGAAGCTCAAGGTGAGGGGGCCACGAGGACATGGAACTAGTCTGAGTCTTCCTAAGTGGAACAGCAGAAAAAAAGAAAAATATACTGAACATTTTCATCTTGGAGGCCCACTGGAGGGCTCTTTAATGAAATGAAAAACTTTGACACAGCAAAGAAACCTACTAAAGGTATGGGAATTTTTAAAGTGCACTACTGATTCCAGCATGCAACACTTTAGTTGATTTCACCTGTGAGGTCTACTGAGCTCTAAATAAATGTACATGCAGAGGGGAGTGCCTTTTCACCATTTCTGTGCAGTATTATCGTGTCTATGATCAAGAAGCTGAGTGGTTTGAAACGCAAACGGCAAACTGAGTGGAACAGCAGAAAAAAATAAAAATAAACTGAACATATTCATCTTGGAGGCCCACTGGAGGGCTGTTTAACATATTCAACACTTTGACACAGCACAGAAACCTACTAAATGTAAAAGAATTCTGAAAGTGCACTACTGATCCCAGCATGCAACACTTAATTGATTTCACGCGTGAGGCCCAATGAGGTCTAAATAAATGTACATGCAGAGGGGAGTGCTTTTTCATTATTTCTGTGCGGTATCATCATGCCTATGATAAAGAAGCTGACTGATTTTAAACATGTAAGGCAAATAAATGCCTCTGAATGAAAATGCCAGTTTCCTTTAAATTCACCTGCACTTCAAACTGGGGAAGCTTTTCTTGATGATTTATAGCCGGCAGTCCAGCCGGTAAGACTGCACCACACTCTGAAGTGTTGTATGGCGTTTTAGGATCCGAGCGAAATGTCCCGATTCATGCCCTTATATAGGTACAATTCACATTGCCCTAATATAGGCATAGAAATCATATCAATATTTAGACATAGCCCATGCAGTCCAAATACAGGCATGGCTACTTCTACCCGTACCAAAAGTCACAACAATTTCTTGGAAAATCGGCTTAAGCAGTCAGGGACCTCCCCTTGCTTGAATATTGATTTGTCCAAGAACTCATGGACTTTACAAAGAACTACTATTCCCTTGGGGTACTTTCCTGAAGTTATCATATCCGACATTACGTCAAACTAGGCACCTTTTACCGCTCCATCACAAGGTATAAGTATGCCTTCACTTGCTCTAGCAAGACACGGTGGTTCGGAGCAGCTCGACTATCTACTTGCCCGACGCAGCTCGCTACAGCAAGTGCCGAAGGAAGCCGACCCTCCAGCTGACGCATTTATCAAGAGGTTGCCTTTCTCTCTGCGAGAATCCAGCTCCAGTGTTTCCAAGCTCCCCTCGCGGGGTGTTGGGAAATTGAGTCCCGGGACAGAGATACCAGACCTTCTTCATTCTAAACTAAGGTATGGAGCTGATTAGACCCTAAGAGAAATCTTGAATAGATTCTTGGCAAAGAAAATTACACCTATGCTACACAAATACTTACTCCCTCCCGCATACTAGACTTTGGTTAGGTACATTGGGGTAGGCGTATTTTAGATAGCACTAGTTGAGTATTTCAGTCTGTGTATTATGTATGTACTTTTATATGGCTTAGAAATCATACAATGCTGTGACAGTATTATTTTATAATTCTATTTTCGCAGTACGCATTATACTTTGCAGCCAGCATTACGATTGTAGCAGTTTACTTTACTTGCATGAGAAAGAAGACTGTTCAATAAATCCTTTTATTGAAAATGCCTGTCTCTCTATTTCACTGCACCTCTGTTTAAACGAAGCATGCACGATTGACTGAGAAAATATGTATCTATTGTTTCCACGACTCTGAAGATACGTTTATTCTTGGGGAAACAAAGTTGTCATGTTTATGCGGTCAGAAAATAATCCCTTCTTGTGTATTCGAGAAACTTTCTAGTGACCTCTGAGCTAGCTGGCACTCACTATTAAGTTTAGTATATTCGATAGAGACCTAGTCGACCTCAGTCCTACGTCTAAACTATAGGATATACTATTCCAATGCGCAGAGCCTATTCGGAATATAGGAACTACACTGCAGAAGGTCAAGGTGAGGGGGCCACAAGGACATGGAACTACTCTGAGTCTTCCTGAGTGGAACAGCAGAAAAAAAGAAAAATAAACTGAACATTTTCCACCTCAGGAAGCTTTATTTGATGAAATACATACTTATGTAAACATACATACATATATATGTGTATATATAGACATATATATATATAATGTAACACATTCGATAAAATTACAGATCTTTCATTATACTTAGGTTTTGTTTAATTCTTTAAATGTACTACTATGAGAGCGATATATATATATATATATATATATATATATATATATATATATATATATATATATATATATATCCAACAAAAGAGTTTGCCTGCTAGAGAGAGGACCACACCCAGGTGAGTTTCTATCTCACTTTATTGGTTGACCAATGCGGCTTGTTGCACAGCATAAACATAAGACAGTCCATCCCAATACGTTTCGTGCCTAGTAGGCACTCCTTCCTGGGGTTGTGGGCTGGAAACAGTGGAGAAAGCAACAATTTCAACACTCCTTTTCAGGTAAAACAACGTTCCGCCCCAGGGGGCATGGCCACCAACGTGGTCTGATGGTACATGTAGTGTCATTTATTTCCTCCAGTGAGTCTTTGCTTTTCACCACGACATATTGCAAAATAAATAAATCCCAAGTGGGTTTGCTGTGTCAATTCCGTCGCAAGGGTGCCGCTTACTCCCATCAGCCGCGCTCTCCTGTCCTAAAGCTGAAACGTAGGTTGAAGCTTCTGCAGGACTGCGCGAAGCACAGCGGGATCCTCTCATGACTCAGGCAGAGCCACCTCATATCCAACAAACAAGTTTGCCTGCTAGAGAGAGGACCACACCCAGGTGAGTTTCTATCTCGCTTCATTGGTTGACCAGGAGGCAAATCAATGTAGCTTGTTGCACAGCATAAACATGAGACAGTCCATCTTGACGCGTTTCGTGCCTAGTAGGCACTTCTTCCTGGGGTTGTGGGCTGGAAACAGTGGAGAAAGCAACAGTTTCCAACACTCCTTTTCAGGTAAAACAACGTTCTGCCCCAGTGGGCGTGGCCATCAACGTGGCCTTATGGTACATGTAGTGTTGTTTATTTCCTTCAGTGAGTCTTTGCTTTTCACCACCACATATTGCAAAATAAATAAATCCCAAGTGGGGTCGCTGTGTCAATTCCATCGCAAGAGTGCCGATTACTCCCATCAGCCGCGCTCTCCTGTCCTAAAGCTGAAACGTAGGTTGACGTTTCTGCAAGACTGCGCGAAGCGCAGCAGGATCCTCTTGTGACTCACGCAGAGCCACCTCATATCCAACAAAAAAGTTTGCCTGCTAGAGAAAGGACCACACCCAGGTGAGTTTCTATCTCGCTTTATTGGTTGACCAGGAGGCAAATCAATGCGGCTTGTTGCACAGCATAAACATGAGACAGTCCATCCCAACGCGTTTCGTGCCTAGTAGGCACTTCTTCCTGGGGTTGTGGGCTGGAAACAGTGGAGAAAGCAACGATTTCCAACACTCCTTTTCAGGTAAAGCAACGTTCCACCCCAGTGGGCGTGGCCACCAACGTGGCCTGATGGTATATGTAGTGTTGTTTATTTCCTCCTGTGAGTCTTTGCTTTTCACCACGACACTTTGCAAAAGAAATAAATCCCAAGTGGGTTTGCTGTGTCAATTCCGTCGCAAGGGTGCCGCTTACTCCCATCAGCCGCGCTCTCCTGTCCTAAAGCTGAAACTTCGGTTGACGCTTCTGCAGGACTGCGCGAAGCGCAGCGGGATCCTCTCGTGACTCAGTTAGAGCCACCTCATATCCAACAAAAAGGTTTGCCTGCTAGAGAGAGGAACACACCCAGGTGAGTTTCTATCTCGCTTTATTGGTTGACCAGGAGGCAAATCAATGCAGCTTGTTGCACAGCATAAACATGAGACAGTCCATCCTGATGCGTTTCGTGCCTAGTAGGCACTTCTTCCTGGGGTTGTGGGCTGGAAACAGTGGAGAAAGCAACGATTTTCTCACTCCTTTTCAGGTAAAACAATGTTCTGCCCCCAGTGGGCGTGGCCACCAACGTGGCCTGATGATACATGTAGTGTCATTTATTTCCTCCAGTGAGTCTTTGCTTTTCACCACGACATATTGCAAAATAAATAAATCCCAAGTGGGTTTGCTGTGTCAATTCCGTCGCAAGGGTGCCGCTTACTCCCATCAGCCGCGCTCTCCTGTCCTAAAGCTGAAACGAGAGCTGACAGGAGAGCGCGGCTGATGGGATTAAGCGGCACCTGCTCCTCCCACCAGCACATATGCAAATTTGCATAGCTGGGGGCTGTAACTTGTTGTTGTTTGTAAAAAAGATTATCAAATAAGAAGATGTTCTTAAGGCACCATTCAGCCATCTGAAGCAACATACCTGTGCGTGGGTTTAAATGCATGGGTGTCTTGCCTAAATAGTAACCCAGGGCATTCAACCCATCTCTATGTTATCAATACATAGTTATCTTTACAAGCCATGTTGTAGATCTTAGTCAGGAAATCTCAAGTATCCCTAATATATGAAGGGAGTGCACAAACAGGTTATTAGAGAAAAAAGTCAATTTATCTCAATGTGTTTTCAAATAGTCCCCCTATCGCAGCAATAATGGGCCTTCCAGGGGGGTCGCTTGCATTTTTTTGTATCTTAGGTATAAGATACAGCTGCAGTGTCACTGGATAGTAATTTTTTAGGACTTCCAATTCTTGTTCAGAGATAAGTCCTACTCCTCTCCATTCATAAAGTGTCATATGAAACTTCTCTGCCGTGGATGCTTGTAGGGCTTATGCGGCAATAGCATTCTCTTGCAGTTGTTTTTGAGCTTCATTGTTGTACTTGTCAAGTGGCCAGAGTATAACATTCCCACCTTTGTCGGACCACCGCACTACAATGTTTTGTCGTTCTTTTATTTTCTACATTAAGTCATTGTACTGCATCCTTTGTTTGCAGTCTGTTCTTGTGAAATCTTTACTGGATCATATTGGCAGATATTTAAGGTCTTTTATCACATTTTCAGTGAAAATATCGAGCCCATCTCTTGGCATGATGGGTAGAATACAGAGTTTGGCTTGTTTGCAGTTCGTACAAGGCCATGACTGTCTAAGTCCATTGCTAATGCCAAATCGGTGGGTGAGCTTCCTCTCATTTGTTCTCTAACTAAGACAAGTTGTGGTGTCACCTGGTGTCATATTTTCTCTTGTGTTTTTTAAGATGTTGAAATAATATCTTTGCAATTTTAACTTTCTTTTGAATTGGAAAATATCTATGAGGGCCTGACCGTAGTCATAGTTGGTTTTGCAGAGTTGGTGTGTGTGTGTGTGTGTGTGTGTGTGTGTGTGGGGGGGGTTGTGTGTGTGTGTGTGTGTGTGTGTGTGTATGGGTGTGTGCGTGTGTGTGGGTGTGTGTGGGTGTGTGTGTGTGTGTGTGTGTATATATATATATATATATATATATATATATATATATATATATATATATATATATATCAAGAGACCACTCTTCACACCGCTTTCCTAACGACGCCCAAGTTACCAAGGGAAAAGAGAGACGGACACCAATTGTTCTTTTTACCGCAGCCGCAGGTAAGATTTATTCAGCATTTTTCCTAAATGTGCATGTTCCGAACAGGATATATATATAAACTGGCAAAAGAGTTTGTCCCTTTCAATCTCAGCTTGGAACATTTTCATCTCGGAGGCCCACTGGTTGACTTTTAAAATGAATTAACATTTTGCTACAACACAGAAACCTACTAAACGTAAAGGAATTTTGAAAGTGCATGCAACACATAGTATAACTCACATATGATGCCCACTGAGGGCTAAGTCCATGGATTGCAGAGGGGCGTGCCTTTTCACCATTTCTGTGCAGTATCTTGGAGCCTGTGACCAAGGAGCTATGCTCTGAAACACTTAAGGCAATGAAATGCATCTGAATGAACATGCCAGTTTCCTTTTATGAAAAGTATCAGTAGAATTCATCTGCTTTTCAAGTCCGTCTTTAACTGGGGATGTTTTGTTGAAAGAGCTATGACTGGCAGTCCAGCTGGGAAGACTGCACCACCCCTCAAAGTCAAGGTTAGGGGCCTTCTAGGACATTGACCTACTTCGAGTATTCCTTAGTGAAAAAGCAGAAAAGAGAGAATGAACAAACATTTTCATCTCGGAAGCCCACTGGAGCGCTTTTAACCCCTTGACTTCGCTGAACGTTCCGCGCTGGTGCAGAACATTCTATTGCGCAGGCGGGCCGCAACGTTCAACGGACATGCGCAGCACTACCGAGGTATAGCACGCAACGTCCGCTGAACGTGGGCAGCAATGAAGGGGTTAAATTAAATGAACATTGTGCTACAGCGCAGAAACCTACTAAAGGTAGAATAATTTTGAAAGTGTGCTACTGATCCCAGCATGCAACGCTTAGTTGAACTCACCTATGAGGCCCATTGAGGGTTAATTAAATGGGCATGCAGAGGGGGAGTACCTTTTCACCATTTCTGTGCAGTATCTTGGAGCCTGTGACCAAGGAGTTGTACTATGAAACGATAAAGGGAAACAAATGCATCTGAATGAAAAAGCCATGTTCCTTCTATGAACAGAATCAGTGGAATTAATCTGCTTTTTAAGTGCATCTTTAACTGGGGATGTTTTGTTGAAAGATTTATGACCAGTAGTCCAGCTGGGAAGAGTGCACCACCCCTCAAGCCAAGGTTAGGGGCCCACAAGGACATGGAACTACTCTGAGTCTTCCTTAGTGGAAAAACAGATAAGAAAAAGTAAACGGAATATATTCATATCAGAGGCACACTGAAGGGCTTTTAAATTGAATGAATATTGAGAGGATTCCTTTACCTTTAGTAGGGTTCTGTGTTGTAGCAAAATGTTCATTTAATTTAAAATCCCTCCAGTGGGCTTCCGAGATGAAAATGTTCGGTTTATTTTTTCTTTTCTGCTTTTAGAGTAGGTTGAGTTAGCCTGATCCAGCTCCCCTGGAGAGACTTTTCCATTTTGGCTTTTGAGAGAATGGTGCTTTCTGGGACAAGAATATGCCACACTTTGGAGGAAGTGGTAATGCACCTTGGTGGCACCCTGATCCCGTTTGTCAGGGGTGCCCCCCTGTTTAACGCCCAGGAGCACTGGATAAATATGGGAGAGCTGGATAGCTCCTCAGATCCTCAGTCTGAATATACAAGGAGAAGGACTACCCTGCTGGAACCTGTATCTGCATCAAAAGGACTCAACTCTGAAGGACTGTATCCGATGGAAAATCTGGTGCTACAGTCTTAAGGACTTTGCCTTGCTTCAAGTAGGGTTACGGAGTGGACTACCTGCAAGCTACAGGTTAACAGAGCCCAACTGCATTATCTCCACCAAGAGTCCCCAGCCTGGATTGTGTCCAGTAGACTTTTAAGGATTTGGCTAGGTGCATTGGTAATTTTAATTGTAGTTCAGACATCCAAAGGACCATCAAGGAGATTCCAGACATTTGGATTTGTGTTTTGGACAGTTTAAAACCTCAAGAGGAACTTCAGAAAGAAGTTCCAGAGGTTTGAAGAAGTTTGGTGCAATTTTTGGAAAAAGCTCCTTTAGGTGACTGACTTGACATCAAGAGACAAACAGGCTACCTTCAACCGCAACCCAACCTGGATTTCAGGTTCCTTCGCTGAAAGCTCGGGCGCTCCAGGCTTGAAGGAATCAACTGAGGCCTTGCAGAGAATCAATCCGATGATGATGCATCAAAATCGACCTGCTGAAGGGGACAGCTCAAATTCTTGAGAAAAATCTGAAGAGTAAATATTTCCCAGGGCCTCAAGCTTAGTATATATGACCAGGGCTTCATCGTGGTTGGTCTCAAACTTTGACTTTTTACTGGTTAAGTACGATCAGATGTCCCGAGGTGGCACTATTAGGTTTTAAGCACTAGAAAGTATTTATTCTATACAAATTCATATCTCCTGTTCCCTACATTGGATTATTGCCATGTTGGTGTCTGTTTGTTCATAAAAAGATAACCTATTGTTACATACTGGATTTGGGTTTTTATTGTGTGTTGTGTCTCACTTATTTAATGTAATGCTGTTTTTAAAATGTTTTACAGACCTGTCTCCTAAGTTTAGCGACCCTACTTTTTGCCAGCTAACAAGAATTGTGCAAGGGAATAATTTATTGAGACCCTAGCTGAAACTTTTATTGTGTTTGTGACCTTATTACTAGTGGTAAGTCACTAAGTATCATTAATAATAGTCCACTTTACAACTGCCGCCAACAAACCTTCAGCAGGTGAAGCTTAGCTTTAACTCTCTGCATTGGAGGTGCGAAGAACAAAGCAAGGACATAGTCTATATTCTTTTTGAATACCCAAGCATACATGCCTACTGGCACCAAATATGGGATTATTTGTAATTAGATCTCCTAATATATCCAATCCTGACAGCCAGAAATGCGATCTTACATGCCACATGTCCCTCCCTGGTCTTTCGCAAACCAGAACGAGGTGGTTCTTTACAGAAATGGATGTGGATAATATCTTTATTATACACCTTTAGAAATCTGATACAACTCTTCACTTTTAGCTCTGGTTTGAAGACATGGAAGAAATGGACTCTTTTGAAAGACTGATCTGTAAACTTAATGACATACACAATTCGAAGGAATCGGGGGAAGGAGACCCACTCACTGCTTAACAGCCCATGTAGATTAACTCCTTTGATACAATCTCCTTCTTTTGTTAGTCACACACTTGACTCCTCTCTTCTTTTTTATTTGCCGACGTCATAGATAGGCATAGGATACCTCTTAAATATTAACAATGTATTCATAAATATAAGCAGAGTAGTAACATTGCATAAGTTTTATTAGCTGCATGTTCATTTGTTTATCAAATCTATAGCATGTGTATATTCCTCATTGAAGAAGGCAATCTTAGTTATTATTTGAGAAGGTACATGGATATAGTTGTTCTATATTCTGATAAGATGTAAGGCCCTAGACTACCATAAAAGTATGGTGTTAAAATGATAAAAAAATGGCAATAAAATCGAAGTTGCTAGTACACTCCTAGCCATTGTTATGCTTGTTTATATTTCTGTTGGTAGTATCATGCTGAGCCTTCAGATGTAAATGCTGACAAAAACACACTGTGGGGATATTTCTTCTCTGATGAGTGTCAGTGGGCTGAGAGAAAGTGTTCCTGAATTAGGGAGTCAGCTTAACCCTTTCGATGCTGATGACGAGCTCAGCTCGTCATCACCCACGGGTGTCGTGTGCTGATGACGAGCTGAGCTCGTCATAGTGCCACTAAAATGGCATTTTCCAGCACACAGCGGGAAAACGCCTAGCAGCCAAGAGGTTAAGACAATGGAAGTACCACAAAGGTAGTAGGAGGAGCAGGAATATTCGAAAGTCTCATGAGCACCACAAAGTCAGTTTTCCTGTATGAAAGAACAAAGCAGAAGCTCCATTCTCCCAGAGGTGATGTGATAATTATCAGAGATTTTGAGACTGACTTGTGAGAGGCATATATGTCACAATATTGTAAACAGAAAAAGTATACACCATTAATATTGTGACCTAAATGTCATTTACAAAATTATAGTAATATTGGATGTAGATTTTTGATTATTAACTCAGGTGAAGTCATATCATGTAATCAATAAATAGGACATGATATTTATCTAGGACGGGATTATTACAACCATTTTCTAGACACTCCTTTAGCTCTCATACATGTGAGAAGATTTATTAGAGGATTGCATTGCCCTTGCCTCACTCTGTGTGAAGCAAGGGAAGTGCAATCCGTAAGTCAGATTTACAAAGCCACTCAAAGCCACATTGCATGACTCTGTAGTAAATCTGGAGTGAAACAGCACAGCTCAAGTCACTTCCCTGCATACTTCGGAAGTGTGCTTCATTCTGCAGTATACTTAGTAAAAGGAAAAAGCCTCTGAGGACTTTTTTATGCAGGAAGGTGTCCCTTCCTCCATATCCAACAATCCAGGGTGTTTCACAGGAACCATTTCAACATGGCCCATGGGTGCTTACGTTGACGCAACGCTGCGCTCTGCATGCCAGAGCAAGGACAGAGCAGAGATGCTGAATATCTTAGTAGAGTTGGTGTATTCTTGTCCTCTACCTGTCACAAAATGCAGCACGGCAGGTTCTCTTGCTGATTTGCTTTGCGTGACATTTTAGTAAATCTCGTCCCGAGTCTTTGCACTTCCAGACCTGACTAGAGTATTCTGCTTCCCTTTGTTGTAGCGCCACTGGGCCCATTCTCTGTTCCAACCAATTATGTTTTAGCACTACACTTTGGGTTCATTTACATGGTCCTCCAATGGATCTTGCTCCGGGCCAAGAGGGGTAGAATAGTGGATCCTATCCACCTATCCAATGAGCACAAGGAACTAGGTAACTGACCTACAGACTCGCAATTACATTCATATATATATATGTATATATATATATATATATATATATATATATATATATATATATATTACCTACTGGCGGTCGCCAGTAGGTATATATAGTTAGGATTTTTTCTCTATGGAACTTTTGAAAATTCTATGTCTAATAACTTTGGCGTTTGTGGACGGAATCGGCTGAAATTTTCAGGAAAATGGCACATTTTGTTTCTGATCAGCCCCTAAAAATTTGGGGGGGCTTCGTCAAGGGGGGGCCGAGAAAAAAGGGGGGTCCCAAAACGCGTTTTTCCCATTCATTTTTCCATAGGGCCTTTGGCCTCACTTTTAGCTCGAACGGCTGAATGGATTTACACGAAACTTGGCAAAATTATAGGGACTGTTAGCCCGATGTGCCTTTGCTGGGTCTCAATATATGTGCTCCAGTGGATATTGAGAAATTAACGTTTAAAAAAACAGATATATCTGTGACAGCGTCCAAGATAGCGCACCAGATCGCTTACTTTTCGCGTAACGGAGCTTTGCGTAGCGAAGCTGATTGGCTCTCCGGTGTCTGTCAACATTCTAAACAGTCCGGTGCGGCCGCCATCTTGTCTCTCGGTAGGATCGAGAGACAAGAGGAGGAGAAAAACGAAGGGGAAATTTAATGAAAGGGGGCAAGGTAGACTCCTCTTGACCCCCTAGGAATGATGTTGGGGTTATTAAAGGGTCCTGTGGGGCAAATAAATCAAATTTGATTTTTCACGGTAGAAGCGCTTCTCGGTTCGCGAACCGGGCCGCAAACTGGTAGCGAATCGGGAATTCGCCATTTTGTGTTTCGATTTAATTAAATTACTAGGTATAAGGGGGTACGGGAAACGTATCCTGACTCCTTATGTTTTCTGAGGGTGGCTGAGGAGGCTCATATATGTTGATACATGTCTTCCAGCGGCTGTGCGTGAGCTTTTTTTTTTTTTGCTGCGTGACGTCTGTTAAAGTTCGATTCGATGGAAATCAGGAACTGTTGACCGCCATTTTGTCACTGCGAGTTAATATTTTGTTAAAAATAATTGTTATAAATTATTCCTTATTGATAAACATTGTTTGCGCCATCATGCCTTTTTTGCAATGCCACACTTTTGTTGAGCACGGTAGCCATTTTAGATGCCTTGACCAGACCTACTCTCTGCACGCCGCCGATCCTCAGCATGGCTCCCCACCCTCGCAAGCATCTCCCCCATGCACTGGTCACCCCCGCTCTCTCTCATGCATGGGCCAGAAACCTCCTCCCATCTGCGCTGTTTGTGAGCGTTTTTTTTTTTTTGCTGCATGCACCCCCGCTCTCTCTCTCATGCATGGGCCAGAAACCTCCTCCCATCTGCGCTGTTCGTGAGCGATTTTTTTTTTTTGCTGTGTGACGTCTGTTAACGTTCGATTCGATGGAAATCAGGAAGTGTTGACCGCCATTTTGACACTGCGAGTAAATATATTGTTAAAAATAATTGTTATAAATTAATCCTTATTGATAAACATTGTCTGCGCCATCTTGCCTTTTTTGCAATGCCACACTTTTGTTGAGCACGGCAGCCATTTTAGATGCCTTGACCAGACACACTCTCTGCACGCCGCTGATCCTCAGCATGGCTTCCCTCCCTCGCAAGCATCTCCCCCACGCACTGGTCAGCCCCGCTCTCTCTCTCATGCATGGCCCAGAAACCTCCTCCCATCTGCGTTGTTCTTCTCTGAGAATCACACCCTGTGCCCGCCTGACACCTCCCTTTCACCCTATTCACTACCTCACCCTCTGACACTCCTCTTCCTCTGTGTCCGATTGTCCAGGCCGGTCCCAGGCTATCACCTAGTCCTGCAGGTGTAGTTTATGGCCCCAGCTGTAGAGAATCACCCCTCTTCAAAGGAGTTACAGTAGATCAAGGCCCCCACCTCATGAGATCCGTCACACCACATGCGTTCCTACTATCTGATAACCATCCTGTATTGTGCTTGGGGAGGGGATTCTCACTGTGAGGGTGTGTGGGTCCGAGCCTGAAGTGGAAGATTCCAGGGATGCCTTTTTGTACATCAAAGTCTTCACAATTATGTGTCACATTAAAAATATATAGCACTCCAACAAAGTTGTAGGATTATAACACTTTAATAACTTATAAATATATACAACGCAACAAAAACAGTAAATACATTTAAACATTTTTTTTAAAAAGAAGCAACAATGGTCAGTAGCTGTGTTTTGTGCGAATAGTCCCAAGGCAGCACAACGTGCTGAGTTCTGGACGGCATCCAGGTGATGTTACCTGGGTGCCGCACTGGTTTTTGGTATCCTACAATGCAGCTCCGAAAAACGGCGTGGGGCGTCCCGGGTGGTTCGGGGGGAGAACTCGTCAGTAGCGGTCTGTTGTGCGAATAGTCCCAAGGCAGCAGAACGCGCTGAGATGTGGATGGCAACCAGGTGATGTCCAGTAAGTTGCCGCACTGGTTTTGGCATCCTACAATGCTGCTCGGAAAAACGGCGTGGGGCGCCCCGGGGGGGGGGGGAGGCGGCGTGAACGGGCCTCCCCAGGTGGAGGCTCGTCTGCTGTACTGGGGTGCCCCTTTACCGTTTCAGTTGCCATTCCGCCCGCTTTTGCTACACTGTGCCTCATCCTCCATTCAGCTGGTTATCGCCCGCTCTTGCGGCTACAGCGTCTCGCTCACCATGTAGTTGAGTTGCGCCCACTCTTGCGGTGCAGCCATAGGCGGCTGCTACAGGACTCTTAAAATGGCGGACGGCTCTTTGGATTTGGGCCTGGTCCACTAAAATGGCCCTGGGACACCTTGGAACTCGGATGTCCCCTGAGCCTTGAAGATTTTACAAAAGTCTTGAGGGCCCCCGACTCCTGCAGGCTTCCGGTGGGGAGCGGCTGCCATGATTGCTCGCGGAATGACCACGACGGAGCCACGAGATGGTGGTGCTCTCATGCTGACGCCAGCTTCAGTCTGAAACATCCAGAAACAAGGTGGGGCTTTCATCGTTTGGGAAAAAAAAAATGTTTTAATCCAATGAAAAGTGTTATTTTTAGGTATATGATCAAGCCTTCTATCATTAGGAAACCAAAAGTAAAATGAACCAATGAAAAGTTTTATAAACAAGTCACATGACCTGTTATGCTTACGTTATGCGCTGGTATAAAAAGCGTAGAAAATCCGTTGGCACGTGAGGCGGCGACAGTAGCGGACCGATGTGCGAATAGGCCGAAGGCAGCACAACGCGCCAAGATCCGGATGGCACCGAGGTGGTGTTCAGCAAGTTGCCGCACTGGTGTGGCCATCCTACAATGCTGCGCCGAAAGTCGGCGTGGGGCGCCCCGTTGGCCTGTGAGGTCACGTCAGTCAGTGGGGGCTGTTTGAGAAAGCAATGTGATGCTGTGCGTCGCCCCCAAGATGGAGGCTCCTTGGCTGCAGTGGGGCGCCCCTTGGTGTTTCATTCGCTATCCAGCTGAGTTGCGTCTGCACTTGCGGCTACAGTAGACCGAAGGCAGCACAACGCGCCGAGATCTGGATGGCACCGAGGTGGTGTCCAGCAAGTTGCCGCACTGGTGTGGCCATCCTACAATGCTGCGCCGAAAGTCGGCGTGGGGTGCCCCGTTGGCTTATGAGGTGGGGTCAGTAGCGGACCGATGTGTGAATAGGTCGGAACCAGCACAAGGCGCCAAGATCCGGATAGCAAGTCCTGGATGTTGGGTGCCATAGTTGAGAGCCAAGATCCGGATGGCAAGTCCTGGATGTTGGGTGTCATAGTTGAGAGTTCTGAGCAGTGCTTGTAACACTGTCTGAAGCTTATTTGCACCTGCTGCAGCTTCACTATTGCCCTGGTGTGGCCAAAGATCGCCCATGACATAGGCGGCCGGCTCCCATGGTCCGGCGGAACTTTTTTCCTTTTCCTTTCTGCATCTTGTCCCACAATCCGTTTGACCTTTAGACACGACCAGGTCCCTGAATGTGTGCAGGGGGACGCTATTGATTGAATCAAAATGGCGGCTTCACACAAAGCTGACTCAAGCGTTGCTGGTGATGCTATACAGACAAAAAATGGTTTTCAGTTTGTACATTCTTCAGGATTTTTCCATCCAAGTCTGCTTGAGAGTTTGTAGAACAATGGCTTTAGATCTTGCCCTCCCCTCTTTTGACTGTTGGTTCTTGTTGCCTATCTCTTCTGTTGTCATTTAACTGAACCTTTTTTGACTGCCGAAAGGGGTTCTGGTCCGACCGCTGGTTGGTGGAGACATTTTGACTATATCCTGGACCTGCCCGGCCTCGCCCAAAATGGCGCCGGTATAAATGGGACTCGTAACTCCTTGTTGTGTACTGGTTGAACAACCTTGATATCACGAGATACGTATGCAGTTTTGAAGCACATGGCGGGCGGGGACGAGTACTGATTGAACATTTGGACATCCTTATTGATATTACGTTCTGATGTGTTATTGATTACTGTACTATTGTAAGTTCGAATTAACGTCACCCATGGTACTTGCCCGCAAATGTATATCTAGAAAATGTTATTGTAAGTGGCCCTGTCGTATTTTAATTACAAAATGTACGTCCACCGATTCCGCAACTGTTAGACACCTTAGTTCTTGCAACCTAATGGCCCGCTCGTTACGTTCCTCTACAGTGTAAATGTTTCCTCATCATATACGATTCCAGTTTGCTCCGTGGCCGGCCCACGTGGTTATAGGCCCGTATTTGTATACTGACATTTTCACAATAAAGGTTTTTAAAACAAAACATGGTAGTAGTATTTACATTGGTAAAGTTTTTAATTTTAGTCACTGTTTTCGAATTAGTAAAAGGCAAGTGAAATAAAGCAGTCCAATTATATGACGGATAAAAGGTATAATACGCAGGAACGCAGTTAAGATAAATGGTCAAGGGCTGTTGTGTTTTTTACTCCTGCAACATAAAGTGATCGATAAGAATCTGATATTCAGGCGTATCGGCGACTAAGACAGCAGGCCGAGCATCTTTTGCTCAACGGCTCCGTCATGAGACGAAGAAACACCCTTTTGCTAAAAAAGGAATATATTTTACTTGCAGGACGGTTGTAAATTTTCCGGGAAAGTACATTAGCCTGGAACATTATAACATATATGTTTAAGAAAAAATAATGTTCGAAAGCAATGAAAAGCGTAATTTGTAGGTCATATGACCAAGCCTTTCATCATTAGAATAACAAAAGTAAAATGAACCAATGAAAAGTTTTATAAACAAGTCACATGACCTGTTATGCTTACGTTACACGCTGCACCCCGGATCGCTTCCGGGAAGCTGCGCTTCGCGCACCGGAGCACTTCCGGGTGCGCTAATGCGGCGTGTCATATAACGCATTACGCGACAACGTAGGTCCAGAATATAGTCAAAATGTCTCCACCAACCAGCGGTCGGAACACAACCTCTTTCAGAAGTCCAAAAAGTTCTGTTAAATGACAACAGAAGGGACAGGCAACAAGAACCATCAGTCAAAGAGGGGAGGGCAAGTTCTTCCCTACCGGGTCACGTTGGGGCGCTACCGGAACTAATCGAATTGGTAGTCTACAGTGTTTCTGGATGTTTCAGACTGAAGCTGGCGTCAGCATGAGAGCACCACCATCTCGTAGCTCAGTCGTGGCCATTCCACGAGCAATCATGGCAGCCGCTCCCCACCAGAAGCCTGCGGGAGTCGGGGCCCCCAAGACTTTGTAGAATCTTCAAGGCTCAGGGGACGCTTTCGAGAATGGGGCCCAAGCCCTAGCAGACAAGCGTCCGAGTTCCAAGGTGTCCCAGGGCCATTTTAGTGGATCACGCCCAAATCTGAAGAGCCGGCCGCCATTTTGAGAGTCTTGTGGCAGCCGCCTATCGCTGCATCGCAAGAGCGGGAGCAACTCAACTACATGGTGAGCGAGACGCTGTAGTCGCAAGAGCGGGCGGTAAACAGCTGAATGGCGGAAGAGGCACAGTGTAGCAAAAGCGGGCGGAATGGCAACTGAAACGGTAAAGGGGCGCCCCACTACAGCGTGTCTTCAGGTCAAACGGATTGTGGGACAAGGTCCAGAATGGAAGAGTCACCAAAAGGCAAAAAGTTCCGCCGGACACCGGGAGCCGGCCGCCTATGTCGGGGGCGATCTTAGGCCACACCAGGGCAACACGACTTGGGGAGGGGGCAGAAGCCAAGCGCCCCCTCCCAGTCCGCGCCACCACACCGTATGTTGAAAATCTGAAGCTATCATTCTACAAACTCTCAACCAGCCTTGGATGGAAAAATCTTGATGAATGTACAAACTGAAAACCAGTTTTTGTCTGCATAGCATCAGCAGCAACGCTTGCTATCAGAGTTTATGAGTTTCATACTCGATCGATTGAGCTAGGCAACAAAAAGTATAAAATAGTCATGTAAATAGTTATTTAATAAAACGTTTTACCCTGTTACTTTGCTGGTGTGTTGTATATATTTATAATATTTGCATAGAGTTTATCGTTATTTTGGGCGGGGTGGGTGGCGGAGCCGAGCTGTCTTGCAGTCCTCATGGTGTGGAGCTCAGTTCATCTCACTATTTTCGTATTTCTCAAGAAGGGTTGTTCCTAATGTTTCTATTTTAGCGAGGTCAAAAAGAGATCCCATTAGTGGCCTACTGATTTTGCTCGATTACTTTTATTTTTTTACACGATTTTTTACTATCTGCAAAGACTAAACAGAGTTTTGCGACTTTGTGCTTGTTTGTAAATAGAGAATGAACCAAAGAGAATCAATTGTAAAACAGTAAATGCTTGGATAACAATCAATCAAATGGAGAGACAAGCAGGCACGACAGATTACAACGGGGGTAAAGGCCTGCGTTAACTACCCTTCACTATCTGCAAAGAGAGAGTACTACTAAGAGAAAAGAGGGGAGGGGGGGCAGCGTTCAAAGCACATCAGCGTGCATAAACACGAAAAAGTTTTTACCTATCACGTACTTGACATTTGACAGCTTTTGATATTTGCTATTAAAAAACCATTGAAATTCACAGAAAAAAATATAGGTTTTAGCCCATATATAGTTAGGGATTAGCATTTACAAAACCTTAATATACTCGCACAAAACCATAGAAATTCGCATATATAGTTAGATGCAATAACTATATATCGCGCACCCGCAACCCGCTGCTGATGATGTCACATATTACATCATTCATGACATGGACAGTGACATCACTGATGACATCACTGATAATATTTCAAATGACATCACTTGTAAAATCACTGATAACATCTCATTTGTCATTACTGATCACATCACTGATGATATCATTCATGTGATAATACGATCAACCTCTTCAGACTCTTATATAACCTTAGATACAATCAGTGTAAACAGACTCTCACAGACTGTCACTCATCCATGGAGTTACTCACACACCTAGTCAGTCATGCAAAAAATCAATCACACCTCCATTTCCTCAACTATACAGTTATACACACCTTACTTAATCAAACATATACTAACACATATTTACTCTCTTATACAATCCCTGATACAAGTTCACAATGATCCATACAGCCACTCACACATTCACTGGCTCTTATGCACAGTTATTTATATATGTCAACTCTTACATGTACTGTGTTTTACATATGTAGTTACTTTGACATGTAGCACTGAGATATCCATTCACTCACCAATACACTCATGCACACAGTCAACCGCCCATACAGCTGTTTTCACATGCACTTTTGAACCCATACATCTACTGAATCAACTGCTCACACATCTATGCACAGAGTCACACACCTCTCAGCCACCCCCACACACACACTCAGTCTCCCATAAAAATATTTTGGCAACCAATCAATAACCCATATAGTTACTCATATAGCTACTGATCAACAAATGCAGCAGTTTACAGAACTACAGTAATAATGATGCACAAATTAAGACAGTTTAGTCACTAACCCATGCACTCAGTGAGACACATTTAATCATTCCCTCATACAATCAGTCATGCACCTACTAAATCCTTCATCCAAACACTTATACATCCACTAATTCTTCAATATGTAAGACATATTTTAACTTTACAGAAACATACAGTCACTGGAGGTTGTCATCAGTGATGTCATTTGAGATGTCATCAGTGATGTCATTTGAGATGTCATCAGTGATGTCATCAGTGATGTCACTGACCATGTCATGAATGATGTAATATGTGACATCATCAGCAGTGGGTTGCGGGTGCGCGATATATAGTTATTGCATCTAACTATATATGCGAATTTCTATGGTTTTGTGCGAGTATATTAAGGTTTTGTAAATGCTAATCCCTAACTATATATTATATGGGCTAAAACCTATGGTTTTTTTCTGTGAATATATATATATATATATATATATATATTGGCATAGAAGATATCCCCAATCCCATGAACACTCTGAGGAGGGAAGAAGTAAATTAAAAACGTGGTCCAAGCAATCTACAAAGGAAGTCACGGGTCCTTCCACATGCCACATATGATGCAGTAGATGTATTCAACGACGATGCAGTCTTACAAGATCTCCAAAAAATGGCAAATAACAATGTGGACATGATTAGGAAGAACTCTAACATTTCAAGGAAAGAGTGGGAAGCCATAAATTCACTCAAACTGGACATCACAATTGTAATAAAACCCTCTGATAAGGGTGGTAACGTGGTGACTTTCAGCAAGCAGAAATACAAAAAGGAAGCTATGAACCAACTTATGAACAGAGACTGTTATATGACAATCTCGAAAACAGACCATGCAGAATGCACTCTTGAGTATCAATCACTACTAGAGGGATGGAGGGATGAGGGAATGTTAAATAAAAATGAATTTGATTATTTACAGTGTGAGAATCCTATCATCCCTACCTTCTATCACCTCCCCAAGGTGCATAGGGACATCAGAAACCCTCCTGGGAGACCCATAGTCTCTTCCATTGGCAGCCAGCTGGAAAATACTTCCAGATTCATCAACACTTACTTAGCTCCTTTTGTTAAAGATCTGTCATCTTATGTAAGGGATACCCAGGACTTCCTCAGGCGAATTGACGGCATCGAGTGGGGAACAGATATGTTTCTGATCACACTCGATGTCGCCAATCTGTATACCGGTATAGATCATGAGGATGGCATCCACGTGGTACAATGGAAATTTCACCAGCACAATCGCATGCTTTTGAAAATGACTGGATTCTGTCTCGAGAATAACATCTTCCTATTTGCGGGTACATTGTACCGTCAGATCAGAGGGACAGCGATGGGCACATGCTTCGCCCCTAGCTATGCAAAACTGTTCGTGGGCTGGTGGAAGAAGCACGTGGCCTGGGGCGGGACCAACGAGAAGTGGCTTGACCAGATCATGATCTGGGCCAGATACATCGAGGACCTGTTTATCATTTGGTGCTGCGACAGGGCCTCGGCAGAGGACTATGGAGCCGCTCTAAACAGCAACGGTCTAAATCTGATATTTACTAGTACCATCAGTGAGAGCTCAGTACACTATCTGGACCTAGAGGTCTATGTAGCTGGAAACACGCTACAGACGAAACTCTACAGAAAGCCCACAGCGGGCAACACCGTGCCACATGCAGCTAGCCATCACCCTAAAAGCATGATCCGGAACATTCAGTTCGGAGAACTGCTTAGTCTGAAAAGAAATTGTTCAGACATGGCAGATTTCGCACAAGCAAGGGATGCTGCCTAACAAGATTTCAAGCAAGAGGATATTCCAGATCCTTGCTCACCAACACAGCAAGTAGAGTGGACCTGATTGACAGGAAGGATCTCCTGAAAGAGAAACAGAAAAAAGAATAAGGGGGTCACACAGATGATTACCAGATATAATATGAGATCGAATGAACTGGTTTAGATATTTAATAACAACTGGCATATCTTACAAACGAAAGCCGTTCTGAAAAACATCATACCATCACATCCATCCATAACCTATAGGCGCTGTCAATCACTAAATGATCATCTATTGCAGAGCCATTTCAAGGACCAGCCCAAACCAACCAGGATCAATCCCATTAAAGGTTTCTTTCCCTGCATGCATTGCAAAGCTTGCAAGTATATCAGGAAAAGAACAAAATATGAAGGAAGACCTAATGACCCCCGCCCGCCTAGAGAAATTCTGAAATTCCTGAATTGTAGCTCTGATTTTGCTATCTATTGCTTAGAATGCCCATGTCGCAAACGATATATTGGTAGTACCATCAACCCGGTGAAGAAACGCATACTGGAACATATGCGGGCGATAACAAACCACGATAAGCGCTATCCAATGGCGCGCCACTTTGAAACCCACCACAACAGCAATCGTCATCTACTCACCTTCTTCTGCCTAGATCAGGTGTATAGAGAGGAAGGGAGGTGGAGACCGGGTCAAGGCACTCAGAGTACTGGAATCAAAGTACATCATTGATCTGCAGAGTAAACATCCTACAGGGCTGAATAATGACGAGGAATTGTGGGTCCATTTAGAATGACATAGGGAGACAGAGTCTAATATGATTAAGCAAACCGGTCCCACTCTCCATCATCCAGAAGCTAAAGCAGAACATATGGCATAGGCCCTTACAGGGCATAATGAGCAACACACATAAATGTAAAACAGTCAGAAAATGAGTCGAAACCGCCCATTCAGGGCTTAATAAGTTCATGTATACCATTACATAAAAAAGTTGTTGATAGAATAATCTAAAGGGCGATGAAAACATCAGTGCAATTCATAAATTGTACCAGCAGTGATAGCGTACCACAAAACAAACTTTGTACAAAAAAGGACAATAATATGTCTGACACTGAACTGATACGTCTGACACAACTCATGGCCCTAAGTGTCCATTACAGCGGTAAATATTGAATTGTAGATCTTTTCCAAAGCTAAAAATGTAATGACATTGCCTTAAATATCATGTATGGTATACATAAGAATGTTTATATGAAATGTTTTTTTGACATGTTTTTTAACCATGCACTTGCACTTTTGAAACCATTGTTTTTAATGAAAATGTTATCTGTAAACTTTTACTTACCGGTCCACTGCAAGATGGCCACCGCCAAACACAGGGTGGGTCAATCCACTCTCATTTTCTATGAGCAATGTGGACGTTATAATGGTTTCCTTCTCACACACTCACTGACACTGACAAAGCCGAAAGGCGAAACGCATCTGTCGGAGGGGTCAGGGGTCTGCCAATAAATCTTTTTCACGAACACGACCTATACAAATACACTATTATCACAGCTATACCAAATCTCCTGAAGCAATTCAGTTGAACTACAGAACATCCAAACCAATAATCAAGTGAAAGCTATGCAGAATAATACATTGGTATCAGCTGTCCAGACATCTCTCTTTTAGAATTTCCATCTCTTATTAATACTGTAATTGTAATGCACATTCAATTATTGGAAACAAATCATGGACAGATGAAAAAAAGATTTAGTTAAAGTTATGTTCATCAAATTTCTTAAAGGAGTGAAAACTTCAATCTCAGTCATTTAATAATTAAGAGTGTAGGATAATCAAATCAATTTCTTTGATTGCCTTTAGTTACCATAGCGCTGGAAAAGTAAAGAAAGGGACATGAACCATAAGAGCTCAAAGATAAAAGTGCATGCAACGTATGTGTCAGCCAAAGGAAAAGCCAATAGAGTCTGCAAGGAAGTGTCCAAAAGTAAGAAAATAAGAATAATGTGTCTCTCAGTCCATGAGAAAGAACACCAAGGAGATCCTCTTTTCAGTCATATCAATGTATATTATATTCCTCAATATCCAGGGTGACACCTCTTGTGTCATCTCCTCTGGTCTGACCACTATGTCCTTTGGTTAGTTCTTATAGGGGTGATTGTCATGCAGCATAAAGAGGACACATGGCAAAAGTGTGGTCATCATCACATAAGCTGTTGATCCATCTCGTATGTATAACTTCCAAATGATAGTCCTTTTCAAAACACATGAGTGAGTTCAAGAGGACAGTTTCTCATGGCAGATGTTCCCAAAGTAGCGAAGTTGTTGCAAACAGTCTGTGTGTGCGAATGGGAAGTCTCCCCATGAGACATAGTTTCCCTTCACGTTGTAAGTTTACGGAGCCTTTTCGTGAGCACAGACTCAAGCAAGTAAGAAAACTGCAGGTCTAAATTTAAATTTAGTTTCATTGTAATTAACACGTGTAACTATGACATAATACTGCATTTCCAAACTAGCAGCGTATAAAATAATTTCAAAACATAAATTATTAATATTGTTTCTAATATTTAACATTATTAGTACATATATGAAGATTATTCCCTAAAAGTTTCAGAGCGTTTGGTTTTCACCCTAGAAATACAGAACCTTTTTCTCCTAAAATAACATCCTCGAGATTACATTAGTTTCATTAGTTCTTCATAATTGATCAGACCATATACATTAATCACTAAAATGATGTCTGTTACGTTTTGAAAAGATTCACCAATACTAATTAATAGAGTACGACCTTTGTTATTCAAATAAACTATTCTCATCGAATTTGCTCCCCTCTGCATGCTTTTATGATGCAGCAACTAATAGGGTCATCTATATCAACACATTTCCCCATTCACACAGAATGGACAAAACCCTTTGATACATCTGGCCCCAAATCTTCAACATTTTCTCATGCTGTCCGTAAGTTATAGTTAGCAGAGTTGATGCATGTTTGCCATCTTCTGTCTCAAAAGTGTCATAATTGGTTTTGTGTGCCAGTTAGGAGGCTAAGCAGTTTATCTGCTTCCTCACCTATGTTTCCTTGCAGCAGTGTGTCTAACTCACTAACTAAACTCACAGAACCAATAGGAGCCTCACCCCCAACGACACCACAGGTTGTACCTCAGTTGTGGTGTAGCCCCTTCCATGCCTACATCGTATCCTTGCTTTGACCCAGCACACTGCTAGTGTGGAGCTGAGGTGAAGAGAAAACAAAATAAAAGTCACAGACAGAGCAATCATTCAAACATAGTAAATTGCAACATCTTTAAATTTTTTAATGCAAGCGCTTTCCTTAAAAAAATGACTAGGCCTGATTTTGTAAATAATTTTTTTGCACTTCAGTCTTAAATGGTTGCAGATTCCTTCCTATGTACGTGTCCTCAAGGGCCCACCAGCCTAGGAACCGTGGGTGACCGGAGCTGCAGGAACAAACAGCAAGCCATGAGCGGCCATGGCGGTTTTAACTCCCACTGTCATGAAATACAGCCCTTTCTCAATTCAGGACCCTAAAATGATGTCCCTCTCCTTTAGAAATAGACATGAACACTTAGGAGCAGATTTACGACTTCTGGTGCATCTCTGCTAATCAGCTGGGATGCGCTAAAACATTTGCAACAGTTGCACCTCAGGTCGCTTCCCACGCTGCATGACTCCTCCTGAGTCTTTGCCCCGCTTCACCGCCGCCGCCGAGGGTTCGCCGCTGGTGTGCCCCGGGTGACTGCTGTACCACTAACCTTCTTTCCCCATTTGACTCTGTTGTCTTAATTTTGTGCTTTATTGTATTTTTGTTTTCAGCCTGTTACTTGTCCTATGTATCCCTTTGCCCCCTTCCCTCTATGCCCCCCAGCCCACCGTTTCCTGCCGCTGCCTCCCTGCGGCCGTGCCCCCTTTGTCTTTGGCCGTTCCGTGCCTCGCCCATTGGCCGCCCCGCTCCCGCCTCCCAGCTGCTCCTCCCTCCCACTCGGCCTCTTATGGAAGCCGCGCGGCGCAGGTGAGTGTGACCTGACCTCAGGTCGCTCCCCACGCTGCCCGGCTCCTCCTGAGTCTCTGCCTCGCTTCACCACCACCGCCGAGGGTTCGCCGCTGGTGTGCCCCGGGTGACTGCTGTACCGCTAACCTTCTTTCCCCATTTGACTCTTGTCTTAATTTTGTGCTTTATTGTATTTTTGTTTTCAGCCTGTTACTTGACCTAGGCGTCCCTTTGCGCCCTTCCCTTTGCGCCCACCGCTTCCCGCCGCTGCCTCCCTACGGCCCCGCCCCCTTTGCCTTCGGCCATCCTGTGCCTCGCCCAGTGGCCGCCCCGCTCCCGCCTTCCAGCTGCTCCTTCCGACCACTTGGCCTCTTATGGAGGCAGCCCGGTGCAGGTGAGTGTGACCTGACCTCAGGTCGCTCCCCACGCCTCACGGCACCTCCTGAGTCTCAGCCCCGCTTCGCCACCGCCGCCGAGGGTTCGTCGCTGGTGTGCCCCAGGTGACTGCTGTACCGCTAACCTTCTTTCCCCATTTGACTCTGTTGTCTTAATTTTGTGCATTATTGTATTTTTGTTTTCAGCCTCTTACTTGTCCTAGGTGTCCCTTTGCGCCCTTTTGTGCCCCCCAGCCCAGCGCGTCCCGCCGCTGCCACCCTGCGGCTCGCCCCCTTTGCCTTCGGACATCCCGTGCCTCGCCCATTGGCCGCCCCGCTCCCGCCTCCCAGCTGCTCCTCCCTCTCACTTCGCCGCTTATGGAGGCCACGCGGGGACCTCGCAGTGGATGCGCGCAGCAGGTGCACCACTAGCGCGCCAAAGGCGCGCAGAACCCCTGGGCCCCGTGCCCCCCGCAACGGCAGACTGCACTACGACTCCAGCATCCTCCACGCACTCAACACCGGACAAAATCACCCCTGCTACCGGAATACCCCGAAGCGCACCCAAGGGCCCTTCGCCTGCAGGAACTGCAGATTCACCAGCATCAAGCCCACCAAACCACCAACCAGAGAACCCAACCACCTCAGCTGCATCCTCCTCAACACCCCCTCCGCACGCAAGCACGCCATTGAACTGTGGGCTCTCCTAGACTCTACCGACCCCGACTTCGCCTTCCTGATGGAGGCCTGGCTGAATGCCACCTCAGCGCCAGACATCGCCATAGCCATCCCCCAGGGCTACAAGATCTCCCCCAGAGACCGCACCAACAGAACAGGAGGGGGAATTGCCATCATCCACAAGGACACCCTCAGAGTCTCGACAGCCGCCGACGACACCCTCACCACCGCCGAGCCCATGCACTTGCAGATCCACACCGACCCCAACACCACCCTCAGAGGAACACTCATCTACAGACCACCAGGACCACAAACTCAGTTCAGCGACACCATCGCCAACCTCGTCAGCACCCACGCCCTCGCCTCCATGGACTACATCCTCCTCTGGGACCTGAACTTTCACCTCAAGGACAACAACAGCACCAACTCCACCGCCCTGATCGACAACCTCGCCAACCTCAGACTCAAACAGCTCATGACGACACCCACCCATGCCGCTGGACACACGCTGGACCCCATCTTTTCCACAAGCCCCCACATCTCCTTCAACCATACCACCGAACCCCACTGGACCGACCACAGATGCGTCCACTTCACCTTCAGGAAACCCACCATACACCACCGCACCCGACAGCTGCCACGCCGCTGCTGGGGCAAAGTCACCAAGGACCAACTGACCACCACCCTTGCCCTGAACCCACCAGCCGACCCCACCAACCCAGATACCGGCGCAACCAACTTCAAACGGTGGATCAACGACTCCGCAAACACCCTCGCCCCCCTCAAGACCTCCACAACCAACCACACCAGCAAAAAAGCAGCCTGGTTCACCGAAGACCTCCGGATCTACAAGCACACTTGTCGGAAGTTGGAGAAGAAATGGCTCCATGACCAAACACCAGACAGCCACACACCCCACAAGAACGCCACCCGCAGACACCACCAACTCATCAGGACCGCCAAGAGGACCGCCTTCAAGGACCGCCTAGACAACAACGCACACAACACCAAAGAGCTCTTCAACATCGTGAAAGAACTCTCCAACCCCAGCTCCAACACCAACAACATCCCACCATCACAAGACTTGTGCGACTCCCTGGCCACCTTCTTCCACCGCAAGATCGCCAACATCCACGACGGCTTCAACTCCGACACCCCCGCACCCTCCACCAAACCCACCTCCCCTGCGACCACCACCCGCACCAATCGCCTGACCACCTGGTCCAGCCTCAGCGACGAAGACACCATCAAAACGATGAACTCCATCCACTCCGGATCCCCCTCTGACCCCTGCCTTCACCACATCTTCAACATAGCCAGCACAACCATCGCACCCCACCTCCAGAAAACAATCAACAGTTCCTTCGAGACAGCAACCTTCCCGGAAAGCTGGAAGCACGCCGAGATCAACGCCATTCTGAAGAAGCCCAAGGCGGACCCCAAGGTCCTCAAGAATTTCCGGCCCATTTCCCTGCTCTCATTCCCAGCAAAAGTGACAGAGAAGATTGTCAACAAACAGCTAACCCGCTACCTCAAAGACAACAACATCCTGAACCCTTCCTAATCCGGCTTTTGCAGCAACCACAGCACCGAGATCGCCCTCATCGCCGCCACTGACGACATCAGGATCCTGATGGACAAAGGAGAAACAGCCGCCCTCATCCTCCTGGACCTAGCAGCAGCCTTTGACACAGTCTGCCACCGCACCCTAACAACGCGCCTCCATGACGCTGGAATCAAAGAGAAGGCCCTGGCCTGGACCACATCCTTCCTCTCCGGCAGAACCCAAATTTTCCGCCTCCCACCCTTCCAATCAAAAACTACCGAGATCATCTGCGACGTTCCACAGGGATCCTCCCTCAGCCCAACGCTGTTCAATATCTACATGGCACCGCTCGCCCACGTCGCACGACAATATAATCTCAACATCATCTCCTACGCTGACGACACCCAGCTGATCATATCCCTCACCGAAGACACCCAGGCCCTCATCACCAGCAGACTCGACTACGGGAACGCCCTCTACTCAGGAACAACAACCAAGCTCCTGAGACGACTACAACGAATCCAGAACACCTTGGCACGACTGATCCTCAACATCCCCACGACATAACCACATCACATCCCACCTGAGAGGCCTGCACTGGCTCCCCGTCAACAAGAGGATCACCTTCAAACTCCTCATCCGCGCACACAAAGCCCTAAACAACACCGGACCTACCTACCTTAACAACCGACTCAGCTTCCACACCCCCACCTGAAGCCTCCGCTCTGCCAACCTCGCCCTGGCCACAGTCCCTCGCATCCGGAAAACCACCGCCGGCGGCAGATCCTTCTCCTACCTCACTGCAAAGACCTGGAACGCTCTCCCTACCAGCCTACGACAGACTCAGGACCTGCTGGCCTTCAGAAGACTCCTCAAGACCTGGCTCTTCGATCAGTAGCGCCCCCCCCCCTCCCCCCCAGCGCCTTGAGACTCTCACGGGTATGTAGCGTGCTTTACAAATGCATGATTGATTGATTGATTGATTGATCTGCCCACCCGTGTACCACCACTGGTGCCCCGCATTTATAATGTGGCGCACCGTGGTGCACGGATGGGCAGATGCGTGTTGCATCCCCCGTTGGAAAAGGCGGCGCATTGCTGGAGCTAATGTTATATAGACTTATATAGCGCACGGCTCCCCAGCCAAGGGGCGACCCGGCGCTTGTTGCGTCGCGCTCCAGCAAGGCTCAGGGGTGCCCTATCCCTAACATGCTGCGTCAATCCTTACGCCTGCTTCAAGCAGGTGCAGGATTTTGACGCAGCATGACCTTAAAAGTGACTGAGTGAAATCTTGTAGATTTCACTCAGCCACTTTCAAGAGGCGTTCCTGTGCCGGAACGCCTACATGTGGCGCAGGGCTTTACAACATGATGCATCTGGGAGATGTGTCACGTTGTAAACACCATGCAGCATGGCGCTGGCTTTGCGCCCCCACTGCGTCACAAAAGTGATGCAACGGCGGCGTAAAAGAGGCGCAATGGGCTTGTAAATCTGCCCCACATTCTGTGGGGGCACTCATTGAGCGCACTAGGATGAACACATTGATGCCCCCCTGTCGCCAAAGTAGAATATTGCATGCAGCATGGATGCCAGTAAGGTCTATTTTCCGCAAAGGGATGGTTTTCAACCCCTTAGAATGCATCCTCTCGGAATCTGCACCCGGATGGCATACTCATTTTTAAAGTTCACGTACACCGAGCGCTATGCCGCTGAATCATAACCACCACATGATTTGCTGGAGATACATGCAGAGTGCCAGCGCTTTATGAGGAGCTGACATCATTAGTTACATAGCCAGGTCTTTAGATGTTTCCTAAACAGGGTAACGTTGGTTTTAGCTAGCAAGAGAGATCTCCAGTTTAAACCCGACGAGCGAAGATCTCATTCTCAGAGTCACGGTTCATGTCTTAAATTAATTGAAACGTCAAGCCGTGTTATGATGCAAACAATATTTGTTAACCCCTTCGCTGCTGATGACGAGCTCAGCTCGTCATCAGCCACGGTGGTCGTGTGCTGATGACGAGCTGAGCTCGTCATGTAACGCGGGTTTTTGTAAATTGCCGCACAGCGGAAAAATTACTGCCGCAGCAATGTGGTTAAGCACCTTTCATTTTGTGTCCACGGAATACCGTGGTACAAAGCAGCTCCTTGAAGTCAGGGGCAGGCTGCCTCTGAGTCAGGCGCCTGAGAGCCATTGCTGAGGATTTCAAAGAGATGCACTTCACATTAATGCCACGAATGCAACCTTTCTTTCTGGTGAGTACAAAATCATCAATCATTGGCAGGGACTATGAGTCTCACATTTCAATGACTTTACCCATTTTTTGGGGTTTTGCCAGTTCCTATTAGGCGGTGCTATTCATTGTAGGTATACAAGCCGGCAAAAAGAAAGAAAAATGTTGTGCTTCTGTGCCAATGCAATACAGAATCATTAGAACTTGTGATGATGTATACGTGTGCATATATCATACCTTAAAACATATGCTTCATGCCGGGAAACATCCATTACAATGCAGTCATTACAACGACCTACCTTTACAACGCAACTGTTACAATGCAACTGCCTTTACATCGCATGCTATTACAATGCATGCCATTACAATGCATGTCTCTACAACGCATGCCATTACAACGCATGCCATTACAACGCAATATAAGGTAAGTAATGGAGATTTTTTGAGTATTAGGGCCGGTATGGGTTTTGGGGTACTTGGGAATAGTAATTTTTACCCCTACACTATCCAACACTTTCCCTACTGCTGCACTCACTGGAGTGGGAATACTAGTTTTTACCCCTACACTAGCCAACACTTACCCTACTGTTGCCTTAAAAGTATTATGCATTGTAATGGTATGCATTGGAATGGAATGTGTTGTAAAATCATGCATAGTAATGGTAGTTGTGATGTAAAGACTGTGTTGTAAAAGCATGCTTTGTAATTGCATGCGTTGGAACTTCATATAATCATCATGACGCAATGGGCACATATTTCTTTTTTCTTAAGCATTTTTTTTTTAGCTGCCAATTATAGAGCAAAAGGTAAACAAAATAGGGTTGAAAGCACATGTACGTTAAAGGAGAAGCCTGGTACCGAATTGCAGTTGCTGAACTCTCCAAAAAATGCCCACAAAAAATAAATGAATGAGATGCCGAGGGATGAGTCAGGGAGGGGCACAGAGCAGTAGAGATGCCAGTGGGTCGCAGAAGTTAATTTATTTATAAAAATTGTATTTATTTATAAAATTTCTAGAGCGCACAAATACCTTCCGGTGTCTCGGCGCTAGAGTTCACTGAGATTGCAAAGGGTTCCTGCTAAACTTACTGGTTAAAGAGCCACGTTTTAAGATGTTTCTGAAATATAAGTAAGGAAGAGCTTGATTTAATATGAGGGGGAAGCTTGTTCCACAATTTCGAAGCAGCAACTACGAAGCGTTTGTCTCCCCATGTTGCTTTCATAGTGCGTGGGATGTTAAGCAGCTGAGATGCCGCAGAACGTAAGGATCGGGTGGGTTTGTAGACACTGATAGATTTTTTTAAGAAGTCTGGTCCAGTATTATTCAGTATTTTGTAAATAATGCACAAGGCCTTGAACTTTGTGCGGCATCTGATCGGCAACCAGTGTAGTTGGCGAATGATGGGAGATATGGATGAGAATTTAGGTGTGCCGGTTAGGATCCTTGCAGCAGCGTTTTGCACAAGCTGTAATTTGTTCAAGACTTGCTCCTGTGCATTCAGCAATAGGCCGCTGCAATAATCAACCTTTGACAGGACCAGAGTGGACATTAAGGTTTTACCTGCGTTTGGGGGTTGGAAAGGAAGTAATTTCTTTACCATTCTCAAGGTGTAGAAGGATGCTGAGACCACTGCGTTAGCATGGCTGACAAAGGTTAGCCTATTGTCAAATAGGACTCCAAGATTCCTGACTTTTGACACCGGTAGGGGAGGATCTCCCAGCTCTGATGGCCACCAGACTGGGGACCAAGACGGGGTCAGTTCACCAAATAGCATGACCTCCGTCTTGTTGGAGTTTAGTTTTAAGCAATTCTGGTCCATCCAGGTGCTAATCTCTCTCATACCTTCCTGGAAGTTAGCGGCCACTGCTGCTCCGTTTTTGTGAATAGCCAGGACTAACTGAGTGTCATCGGCGTATGATGTTAATCCAATGCCAAATGACTTAATCACCCTCGCTAAGTCCGACACATAGATGTTAAAAAGCGTCGGACTTAGCGAGGAGCCCTGAGGAACTCCACAAGTCAAGGTGAAATCAGGCGAGTAATAACTCCCCATTTTCACAGACTGCTCTCTGTCTGATAGAAAGGATGCCAGAAGAGCCTTAGCTTTGCCTTTAATGCCCATGGCAGCGACACGGTCGATCAAGATGTTGTGATCGACCGTGTCGACAGATCTAGAAGTATTAGGATCGCTGTACCGCCTTGGTCCATAATTATTCTGACCTCTTCGACTGCTTTTATCAAAGCAGTCTCGTTTCCATGACCCTTTCTAAACCCAAATTGGGTATCATCTAGCAGCTCGTTTATGTCAATGAAGTTTGATAGTTGTAAATTAATTGCCTTCTCGAAAACCTTAGATGGATAGGGGAGCGAGGCAATAGGTCGATAGCTTTTTAACTCTGCTGGATTTAGTGTTGCTTTTTTTAGGAGGGGCTTCACGATGACTTTCTTCCAGATTATAGGGTAGTCACCTGTCAGGAACATGGCGTTGTAGATATTAGTGAGCACCGGGGCTGTCTGATTAGAGACTAATTTAAGGATGCGCGGGGGGCATGGGTCTGTGGGTGATCCTGATTTAACAGTGTTCATGATTTCCTCCATGGAGGCCTGAGAGAGTGAAGAGAAAGCTTCCAGAATTGGCCCTGTGGATATATGGGGATTAACTGGGCCAGCTGTGGCAGCAGAGGTTTTTTTGGTGAAATTATCAAAAATATCTGTGACCTTTCCTTTAAAAAACTCAGCAACTTCATTGCAAAAAACTTGAGATGGTTCTATGGAATCGGGAACCGGAGGGTTAGATAATTTTTTTACCACCTGGAATAGCTGTTTGCTCGAGTTATGAGCTGATTCTATTTGTGTAGTGAAGAAATTAAATTTTTCCTTAATGATAAGTTTTTTGTAGCTATGCAGAGCTATCTTGTGTCTCTCTCTATCATTGTTGTCGTAATTCCTGCGCCAACGCCTCTCTAGGTTTTGGCATCGTTGTCTCTCGAGCCTTAATAGTTCTGAGAACCAAGGAGCAGAAGGTTTATTACGGTTAGGCTGCAGTTTTTTGACAGGTGCCACATAATTAGGCTTTCCTGTTTTCAGTTTCTATTTTTGGTAAATTCTGTTGGGGTTTTTTCAGTGATTTCAATACCTTAAGAAACAGTTGTTGTCAGTAGTTAAACATTTGCGCGCCACTAAAAAAACAACAAAAAAGTGTTTTTCCGGTGTTTATGGAACGTTTTGCTTTTATTATTGCTTGCTTTCTGCACTGATAGAACATGGTATATAGACAGTGTACGTATAGTGTATCTGAGGTACAAATAGATTTTTGCAAATTAAATTTATTGTAGTACACCATACAATACTTCTTCAGTGAGTCTTTGGCCATGTGTACTCGCTCTTTCCTTCCCATGTAAACTTCTGTGAAAAGGCCCTTTCAACATTGGCACTTGAGATGGGCAATGCCAAAACAACCAGTACACAATTTGTTAACTCTGGCCACTGACATAGCTTTCCATGCCAATACTGGTGCACTTGAACATTGCGATTCTCATGGCAGGTTCTGCAACATTTGCATTGAGCTGGGCGCTTATGCCGTCAGACTTATTGAAGCGGTCAAAAATGAAGCAGCACTTTTGAAACTACGGAGGAAATATCCCATTACTCAAGGGATCTAGAAATTTTAAAGAGTACCACATTGAGATTTCATTGACATCAAATGCCATTGGTGGTGAAGGGACATTTCTAAGCCTCAGTGCAAGCCATTTCTCATACATTGTGAAATAGACTTTCCTGAATTGCTCTTCAACATTGCTTTGCTTACCAAGTGGCAAGCAATCTAACATGGAACATGTTGCAGTGCCAAAGTCACTAAAGTTGTCGACCAGCCTACTCTCAAGGAGATGTTTCACATCTACACCATTTATGCTAAACACTTGGCAGACAAGAGTTTTTTCAGACTCTAGTTTTTTTATCATGAGTACTACAGCAGTTTTGTTTTCCTGTAAAAATCTAATAATGCAGCAGAGGGTACTTTTTTTACATCACTATCAATATGCCACCAAAGATCCTCACATTTCTTGTCTTTGGCATCATCACTCAGCAAAAATTCTGTAAACGGTTACCACATGGATAATATAGCATTCATAGTCCCTTGGACTAAGAACAACCAGCTAAAGTACACAGTAGGGATGACTCTTTCTTTAATGCCACACAAAGCAAGAAATGATAAATATTTGCGTTTTAGTTCCTGTGCATAAGAGAACAGTGTTCCAGAATGGGCTAAAAAGTAAACAGCATCCATCTGAAGAATGTAAGGATGCTTTCAGCATACTATCTAAGAAGTGGCAAGGATCTCCTACAGGGAATTAGTTCAGCTCGGGTATCGATTTTTACTGGTCATAACACAACTTTTTCATATACGTAGCTGAATAACTGAAAATACAAACAATATCACTCCAATCTTTGTTGAACTTAAAAAAATGACCTTTTTTTGCAGAGCATTCCAAGTGATACTGCGTTCCATGTTTTCCATAAGTCTAGTGTCATGTTTTCACCACAATCCTAGATGCTTGGTGATAGCGCTCTTTATACATTGTCACTAAACCTTGCATTGAATGTTTAAAGCCTGAGGTGTTGGCAATTTAGCGAGACCTAAAACATGCTTCTAAACCCTGCATTTTTAGACCAAAGACCACAAAAACTGAAACAAGCAAAAGGAAGAAGAAACAATATTTTAGTGGCATCCCTAAACATCAAAACTCAAGCAGAATAATGTTAGCCCAGTCTTTCTTACTGCTAGCTTGTATAACAAAGTTACATTGTATTGGCCCCCTCAAGAAAAAAAAAACGACTCTTTCACTCTCTTTTTCCTTTCTTTGAATGGCATTTAGTTTGTGGCTGTGCAGGTGTTTTTTCAGTGTTTATATGTTTTCACTGGTGAGGGCTATTTCTCTGTCAGTGGGGTTTTATCAGTTATTATAGGTTTAAACCTAAAACCCCACAGCCTACACATAGTCTAGTGCGTTATTCAACCAGCGCACATAGTTATTAGATGCTTCATATGGGTCATCTGAGTCTTTGAGTTTTGTGGATTTAAGGATGTTATTAAAAACAGGGTAGTCAATATTTTTCCAATCACGACATTTGATCTGAGAGCGTAAAATGGGCATAGAGTTTTTGTGGTTCCTAACTAGTATAGAAAATTTTACTGCCGAGTGGTCAGTCCAAGTGAGTGGAATCACAGTAGGTTGATTCATGAGTGAATTGTTTGTAAATAGACCGTCCAAGGTGTGACCAGCTTGATGAGTAGCTGAGGAGACTCGTTGTTCTAGACCGGCAGCCAGAAAATCAGAGATAATCTTAATGGAATCTTTGTCTGCATGATTTTCTAAATGAAAGTTAAAATCACCCAGTATTGTATATTCTGTATTAGCGGCTACTGGTTCTAACAAAAGATTAAGAGCTTCCAAAAAAGATGTTCGCGAGGTGGGTGGTCGGTAAAGTAGGGTTCCTTTAAAGGTTTGAGTAGGAGAAAGAATGAAGGTGAAACCTAAGGCTTCTACAGAATCATGGTTCAATGGTTCAGTTTTTAAAACTAAGCTGGCGCGATGTATAATAGCTAGACCTCTTCCTCTTTTTCCAGAGGATCTATCTAATCGGGTCACATAATAGCCATCGGGGGTGGCTGTATTGAAATCTGGGCCAGATGCTAAATCTGCCCAGGTCTCTGTAATGAACAGAATGTATAGGTTTTGGATAGCTATAAGTTCGGCCACCTCTTCCCTTTGTTTTACGAGGGAGCGGGCATTTATAAGGGCACAGTGTATATGTTTTTCTGCAATTTTCGAAATCATAGGGGCAGCTAGGTTTGAGTGCGGTGGAGTTGTTTTAAAAGCGCAGTTCGGACATGGGTTAGTAGGCAAATTGCGTAATGAGTCTGCATTAAAAAGGGAGCATCGTTTGTAATTGAGTGTCTTACCTATACTCAGAAGCTGTGCTCGAGAGTACGTAATTACCTTCGGAGTATAGTGGGAATTACAAGGGTCAGGGGATCTGGCGCACAGCGCGGTCCCAGCGCGGAGTGGCGCAGACTGGCACCCCTTTGGCACGGCTTCGGCGCGGTGTCGGCGCTCCCGCTGCTCTTCCAAGTGGCCATTTTATACTCTAAGCCCCGCCCCCAGCTGGAACGCTAACTCCGTTCTGCTCGGGGAGCCGGCTCTGGAATTGTAAAGCTCACCCTGCCCTCCACACAAACGGCACGAAGCCGCGATGGAACGGGGCTAGGGATACAGATGCAGTCTAAAGGTAATTTTCAAAATGTAATTTTAAAAAGCGTTAAGGAAACAATTATTAGTCAATTGTGTCCGAAGCTAAAATACTGAGATGCAAAATGCAATATGCACGAGCTCTATAAACAAACACCCAAGAAGCTGCCACCACTGGAGTGAGGATGGACTTGCGGAATGAGGAACAACTGGGAACAGAGGACAACGGGTAACAATGAGGAGCAGGAAAGTAACTGAAGAGTATTGAGGGGGTGGGGCCGACGGGAGCATTACCTGCCTGGTGCTGCGAGCGACATTTGGCCGACGCAGCCCCACCCGTTTCTTCGAACGTTCCGCACTGGCGCGGAACGTTCGAAGCAGTTATGGAGTTAATGAAATAATCAAACCTACTTTCCAGAAAATAGAAGCACATTAGGATATGCTAATAATTTGTGGCACACACCACTTTTTAGATGGCAGATGCTGCTGAAGGAAAATAATTTGTTATTATTTCTGAAGGAATAATGGCAGGGGTTGGTACTGATGGCAGATGGAATGGCATTCCTTATTTTGGGGACAGTCCCAGGAAAGGCTTGCTTGAAAGATCTATATTTATTAAAAGAAAATATCAAGATAACTCTTGTGATTATTGTACCTGCTGGACAGACTGAGTATTTTCTAGTTGCACATTTTACTTATTATAAAGTATCACACAGGGTTAATATCGCTATCAAAAGTGTGGTCTCCTGGTGTGTACTTAGGCACCACTTTGATCAAAGATACACATCTCGAAATAGATGTGTAGCTACCAGTGGTACAACCAGTGCAATGCACCGGGTCTATAGGTGGAAAGAGGCCGAACTACAATAACCCTAGCCCCTTGAACCCTGAGAGGGCACCTAAATAACCATGCTGGAGTTCTGCGACAAAGGGGAACAACCATTACAACGCGGGTTTTACCACGCGTTGCTTTTACATCGCATGCATTACAACGCATGCGATGTTACAACGCGTGGTAAAACCACGCATACCATTACATCACATGTGCTCTTACAACGCATGCGATGTAATGTGTAATGGCGGCGGCGGGGGTGGCTATCCACGTCGTTGTGAGTAATCTTAGGCTGTTTCCTCACAACGACGTGAAGCAAGCAGGAAGGAGGAAGCAGGATCCTACAGCAACGCTGGAGAGGAGAGAGGTAAAGTGGTTTGTGCATGGGGTGGGGGTTACTTTCGTAGGGTTTAGGGTAGTTTAAATGTAGTGTTTTTTAAAAAACGTTTTAGTGTGTGTTGTGGTGTTGTCGTGTTAGTTTAGTGTAGTGTATTAGGAAGGGTAGTGTAATGTTTATGTAGTGTAGTGATTTAGGTTTTAGGGTAGTGTAGTGTTGTAGTGTTTGTTTATTGTAGTGTATTAGGGTAGTGTAGGTGTGGGAGTAGTGTGGGTCGCGTAGTAGTGTTTTAGGGTTTAGGGTAGTGTAGGGGTGGGAGTAGTGTGGGTAGCGTAGTAGTGTTGTAGGGTTTAGGGTAGTGTAGGGGTGGGAGTAGTGTGGGTAGCAAAGTAGTGTTTTAGGGTTTAGGGTAGTGTAGGGGTGAGAGTAGTGTGGGTAGCATAGTAGTGTTTTAGGGTTTAGGATAGTGTAGGCGGTGGGAGTAGTGTGGGTAGTGTAGTAGTGTTTTAGGGTTTAGGGTAGTGTAGGGGTGGGAGTAGTGTGGGTAGCGTAGTAGTGTTTTAGGGTTTAGGGTAGTGTAGGGGTGGGAGTAGTGTGGGTAGCGTAGTAGTGTTTTAGGGTTTAGGGTAGTGTAGGGGTGGGAGTAGTGTGGGTAGTCTTGTAGTGTTTTAGGGTTTAGGGTGGTGTAGGGGTGGGAGTAGTGTCCTGGAACGCTCTCCCTACCAGCCTACGACAGACTCAGGACCTGCTGGCCTTCAGAAGACTCCTCAAGACCTGACTCTTCGATCAGTAGCGCCCCCCCCCCCCAACGCCTTGAGACTCTCACGGGTATGTAGCGTGCTTTACAAATGCATGATTGATTGATTGATTGATTGATCTGCCCACCCGTGTACCACCACTGGTGCCCAGCATTTATAATGCGGCGCACCGTGGTGCACGGATGGGCAGATGCGTGCCACATCCCCCGTTGGAAAAGGCGGCGCATTGCTGGAGTTAATGTTATATAGACTTATATAGCGCACGGCTGCCCCAGCCAAGGGGCGTCCCGGCGCTTGTTGCGTTGCGCTCCAGCAAGGCTCAGGGGTGCCCTATCCCTAACATGCTGTGTCAATCCTTACGCCTGCTTCAAGCAGGAGCAGGATTTTGACGCAGCATGACCTTAAAAGTGACTGAGTGAAATCCAGTAGATTTCACTTAGTCACTTTTAAGAGGCGTTCCTGCGCCGGAACGCCTAAATGTGGCGCAGGGCTTTACAACATGATGCATCTGGGAGATGTGTCACGTTGTAAACACCATGCACCATGGCCCTGGCTTTGCGCCCCCGCTGCGTCACAAAAATGATGCAACGGCGGCGTAAAAGAGGTGCAATGGGCTTGTAAATCTGCCCCACATTCTGTGAGGGCACTCATTGAGCGCACTAGGATGAACACATTGATCCCCCCTGTTGCGAAAGTAGAATATTGCATGCAGCATGGATGCCAGTAAGGTCTATTTTCCGCAAAGGGTGGTTTTCAACCCCTTAGAATGCATCCTCTCGGAATCTGCACCCGGATGGCATACTCATATTTAAAGTTCACGTGCACCGAACGCTATGCCGCTGAATCATAACCACCACATGATTTGCTGGAGATACATGCAGAGTGCCAGCGCTTTATGAGGAGCTGACGTCATTAGTTACATAGCCAGGTCTTTAGATGTTTCCTAAACAGGGTAACGTTGGTTTTAGCTAGCAAGAGAGAACTTCATAGTTTAAACCCGACGAGCGAAGATCTCATTCTCAGAGTCACTGTTCATGTCTTAAATTAATTGAAACGTCAAGCCATGCTATGATGCAAACAATATTTCTTAAGCACCTTTCACTTTGTGTCCACGGAATACCGTGGTACAAAGCATCTCCTTGAAGTCAGGGGCAGGCTGCCTCTGAGTCAGGCGTCTAAGAGCCATTGCTGTGGATTTCAAAGGATGCACTTCACATTAATGCCACGAATGCAACCTTTCTTTCTGGTGAGTACAAAATCATCAATCATTGGCAGGGACTATGAGTCTCGCATTTCAATGACTTTACCCATTTTTTTTGGTTTTGCCAGTTCCTATTAGGCGGTGCTATTCATTGTAGGCATACAAGCCGGCAAAAAGAAAGAAAAATGTTGTGCTTCTGTGCCAATGCAATACAGAATCATTAGAACTTGTGATGATGTATACGTGTGCATATATCATACCTTAAAACATATGCTTCATGCCGGGAAACATCCATTACAATGCAGTCATTACAACGACCTACCTTTACAACGCAACTGTTACAATGCAACTGCCTTTACATCGCATGCCATTACAACGCATTATAAGGTAAGTAAAGGAGATTTTTTGAGTATTAGGGCCGGTATGGGTTTTTGGGTACTTGGGAATAGTAATTTTTACCCCTACACTATCCAACACTTTCCCTACTGCTGCACTCACTGGAGTGGGAATAGTACTTTTTACCCCTACACTAGCCAACACTTACCCTACTGTTGCCTTAAAAGTATTATGCATTGTAATGGTATGCATTGGAATGGAATGTGTTGTAAAATCATGCATAGTAATGGTAGTTGCGATGTAAAGACTGTTTTGTAAAAGCATGCTTTGTAATTGCATGCGTTGGAACTTCATATATTCATCATGACGCAATGGGCACATATTTCTTTTTTCTTAAGCATTTTTTTTTAGCTGCCAATTATAGAGCAAAAGGTAAACAAAATAGGGTTGAAAGCACATGTACATTAAAGGAGAAGCCTGGTACCGAATGGAAGTTGCTGAACTCTCCAAAATATGCCCACAAAAAATAAATGAATGAGATGCCGAGGGATGAGTCAGGGAGGGCCACAGAGCAGTAGAGATACCAGTGGGTCGCAGAAGTTAAGGCTGGAGTGAGGATGGACTTGCGGAATGAGGAACAACTGGGAACAGAGGACAACGGGTAACAATGAGGAGCAGGAAAGTAAGTGAAGAGAATTGAGGGGGTGGGGCCGACGGGAGCATTACCTGGCTGGTGCTGCGAGCGACATTTGGCCGACACAGCCCCACCCGTTTCTTCGAACGTTCCGCACTGGTGCGGAACGTTGGAAGCAGTTATGGAGTTAATGAAATAATCAAACCTACTTTCCAGAAAATAGAAGCAATTTAGGATATGCTACTAATTTGTGGCACACACCACTTTTTAGGTGGCAGATTCTGCTGAAGGAAAATAATTTGTTGTTATTTCTGAAGAAATAATGGCAGGGGTTGGTACTGATGGCAGTTGGAATGGCATTCCTTATTTGGGGGACAGTCCCAGGAAAGGCTTTCTTGAAAGATCTATATTTATTAAAAGAAAATATCAAGATAACTCTTGTGATTATTGTACCTGCTGGACAGATTGAGTATTTTCTAGTTGCACATTTTACTTATTATAAAGTATCACACAGGGTTAATATCGCTATCAAAAGTGTGGTCTCCTGGTGTGTACTTAGGCACCACTTTGATCAAAGATACACGTCTCGAAATAGATGTGTAGCTACCAGTGGTACAACCAGTGCAATGCACCGGGTCTATAGGTGGAAAGAGGCCCAACTACAATAACCCTTGCCCCTTGAACCCTGAGAGGGCACCTAAATAACCATGCTGGAGTTCTGCGACAAAGAGGAACAACCATTACAACGCAGGTTTTACCACGCGTTGCTTTTACATCGCATGCATTACAACGCATGCGAGGTTACAATGCGTGGTAAAACCACGCATACCATTACATCACATGTGCTCTTACAACGCATGCGATGTAATGTGTAATGGCGGCGGCGGGGGTGGCTATCCACGTCGTTGTGAGGAAACTTAGGCTGTTTCCTCACAACGACGTGAAGCAAGCAGGAAGGAGGAAGCAGGATCCTACAGCAACACTGGAGAGGAGAGAGGTAAAGTGGTTTGTGCATGGGGTGGGGGATACTTTCGTAGGGTTTAGGGTAGTTTAAAAGTAGTGTTTTTTAAAAAACGTTTTAGTGTGTGTTGTGGTGTTGTCGTGTTAGTTTAGTGTAGTGTATTAGGAAGGGTAGTGTAATGTTTATGTAGTGTAGTGATTTAGGTTTTAGGGTAGTGTAGTGTTGTAGTGTTTGTTTATTGTAGTGTATTAGGGTAGTGTAGGGGTGGGAGTAGTGTGGGTCGCGTAGTAGTGTTTTAGGGTTTAGGGTAGTGTAGAGGTGGGAGTAGTGTGGGTAGCGTAATAGTGTTGTAGGGTTTAGGGTAGTGTAGGGGTGGGAGTAGTGTGGGTAGCATAGTAGTGTTTTAGGGTTTAGGGTAGTGTAGGGGTGGGAGTAGTGTGGGTAGCGTAGTAGTGTTGTAGGGTTTTTGGGTTGGGGTAGTGTAGGGGTGGGAGTAGTGTGGGTAGCGTAGTAGTGTTTTAGGGTTTAGGGTAGTGTAGGGGTGGGAGTAGTGTGGGTAGCATAGTAGTGTTTTAGGGTAGTGTAGGCGGTGGGAGTAGTGTGGGTAGTGTAGTAGTGTTTTAGGGTTTAGGGTAGTGTAGGGGTGGGAGTAGTGTGGGTAGCATAGTAGTGTTTTAGGGTTTAGGGAGGTGTAGGGGTGGGAGTAGTGTGGGTAGCGTAGTAGTGTTTTAGGGTTTAGGGTAGTGTAGGGGTGAAGTAGTGTGGGTAGTGTTGTAGTGTTTTAGGGTTTAGGGTAGTGTAGGGGTGGGAGTAGTGTGGGTAGCATAGTAATGTTTTAGGGTTTAGGGTAGTGTAGGGGTGGGAGTAGTGTGGGTAGTGTAGTAGTGTGGTAGTGTTTTTGGGTTGGGGTAGTGTAGGGGTGGGAGTAGTGTGGGTAGTGTAGTTGTGTTTTACGGGTTTTGGGTTGGGGTATTGTAGGGGTGGGAGTAGTGTGGGTAGCGTAGTAGTGTTTTAGGGTTTAGGTTAGTGTAGGGGTGGGAGTAGTGTGGGTAGCGTAGTAGTGTATTAGGGTTTCAGGGTAGTGTAGGGGTGAGAGTAGTGTGGGAAGTGTAGTAGTGTGGTAGTGTTTTTTTGGGTTGGGGTAGTGTAGGGGTGGGAGTAGTTTGGGTAGGGTAGTAGTGTTTTAGGGTAGTGTATGGGTGGGAGTAGTGTGGGTTGCGTAGTCGTGTTGTAGGGTTTAGGGTAGTATAGGGGAGGGAGTAGTGTGGGTAACGTAGTAGTGTTTTAGCGTTTAGTGTAGTGAAGGGGTGGGAGTAGTGTGGGTAGTGTAGTGGTGTTTTAGGGTTTAGGGTAGTGTAGGGGTGGGAGTAGTGTGGGTAGTGTAGTAGTGTGGTAGTGTTTTTGGGTTGGGGTAGTGTAGGGGTGGGAGTAGTGTGGGTAGTGTAGTAGTGTTTTAGGGTTTAGGGTAGTGTAGGGGTGGGAGTAGTGTGTTGTGTAGGTGTAGGAGTAGGGTTGTCACTTACCTTGCATACTTTTACCACAAGTATAGCTTTACACGCATGCCTTTGCGTTGTAATGGCATGCGTGGTAAAGGCATACTCGTGGTAAAAGTATGCGATGTAATGGAATGCAATGTCATTGACATTGCGTAGTAATACCCGCATTGTAATGGCATGCGTGGTATTAGTATGCGATGTAATGACATACATCGGCTACAAAGTATGTGTAAAATACAGATGACAGAATTGTCTTTTAGATAGCACAGTTGATTATTGCTTTTATCCCAGAATTTGTTTTGCTACTTGCATTCAGTTTATAAGTTACAATCCATTTAACCATTTACGGTGCCTGAGGAATCGGGGGTTAGGAAACTTTGTTTCCTCTTCCCTGATGTCCCAATGCAGGGCATTCCTGGTGCACGATCGCGCACAGCATCGCGATCGTGCACCAGGAATGCCCCACTAGGTACCAGGGATTGTGTTTGTGTGGTTTGTTGTGTGCTGGAAGCAACCCCTTGGGCAAGGGTCGCTTCCATTTTGGGGGCAAATAATTTTTCAGACTTTTCTGCCCCCCCTGGGGCAGATGGGCTGTTTTTTTGGCCGATCTGCACCCAGGAGGGCCCAAAAAAGCCCACTAGACACCAGGGATTTGTTTATATTTGCAAAGGAAGCGACCCCTTGGGGAAGGGTCGCTTCCTAGTGGGCATTATTTATTTTTATACTTTTCTGCCCCCCCCCTGGGGGCAGATCGGTCAATTTTTGGGCCGCATCTGGACCCAGGGGCGGCAGAAACGCCCAGTAGATACCAGGGATTTATTTATATTTATAAAGGAAGCAACCCCTTGGGCAAGGGTCGCTTCCTTAGGGGGATAAATCATTTTTCAGACTTTTCTGCCCCCCCTTGGGCAGATCGGCCATTGTTTGGGCCGATCTGCACCCAGGGGGGTTAGAAAAGCCCACTAGACACCAGGGATTTGTTTATAATTATAAAGGAAGTGACCCCTTGGGGAAGGGTCGCTTCCTAGTGTGCCATATGATTTTTTAGACTTTTCTGCCCCCCCTGGGGGCAGATCAGTCGTTTTTGGGGCCGCATCTGGGCCCAGGGTGGGAAGAAAAGCCCACTAGATTTCAGGGATTTATTTATTTTTCTAAAGGAAGTGACCCCTTGGGCAAGGGTCGCTTCCTTAGGGGGATAAATTATTTCTCAGACTTTTTTGCCCCCCCTGGGGCAGATCGGCCGTTGTTTGGGCCGATCTGCACCCAGGGGGGTTAGAAAAGCCCACTAGACACCAGGGATTTGTTTATAATTATAAAGGAAGTGACCCCTTGGGGAAGGGTCGCTTCCTAGTGGCCCATAATTCTTTTTAGAGTTGTCTGCCCCCCCCGGGGGCAGATCAGCCGTTTTTTTGGCCGCATCTGGACCCAAGGGGGGGGGGGCAGAAAAGCCCACTAGACACCAGGGATTTGTGTATAATTATAAAGGAAGAGACCCCTTGGGGAAGGGTCGCTTCCTAGTGGCCCATATTTTTTTTTTAACTTGTCTGCCCCCCCCTGGGGGCAGATCAGCCATTTTGTGGGCCGCATCTGGACCCAGGGGGGGTGCAGAAAAGCCCAGTAGACACCAGGGATTTTATTATATTTATAAAGGAAGCGACCCGTTGGGCAAGGGTCGCTTCCAGGGAGCATTATAAATATTGTAGACTGTTCTGTCCCCCCTGGGGGAAGATTGGCTGTTTTCTTGACCGTTTTATACCCACGGGGGGATAGAAAAGCCCACAAGACTCCAGGTTTTTCTTTTTTTATACGGAGCGACCCCTTGGACAAGGGTTGCTTCCTTGGGCCCATTTGTTTTCAAAAGTATGTTCTGCTGTGTCTTTATTTGGCCTCTCTGCCCTCCGTAGGGTTGCTTCCAGGGGGCCCACGTTTATGACATACCCTGTGACATAGCCTGTTGTGATGTGTGTTGTTTTTGTTTCTTCTAATGTGTATTGTTTTTTTTTTCTCTTTAGATTGTTGCAGTGTGCAGTTCCGTTACTGGTGGTTCTGTTGTTCTGCTGTTTCTGTAGTTGCCTGTGTGTGGTAAGAGACCTCTTTTTTGTTCAATTGTAATGTATTTGTTTATTTTGCAAAGTGTGTAGTAATACAAGTATGTTTGGTTTCTGTTTTTTGTGATTGTAAAACATGTTTTGCATTTGTGTTTGATGTGTACTTTTGTAGATGTAAGTTTTTTTTCTTCTTCTTTCTAGTGGGATATCGTTGCCTATTTGCTGTGTCTGCAGAGTGGGTGCTGGTGAGTGTAGTTGTCTCTTGTAAGTGAATTGTATATTTTTTCTAAATTTAGATATTTGTGATAAAGGCTTACATTTTTTATCTTACTTTGCACAGTGTTGGGGTTGTTGAGTTGTTTGTGCAGACTCCTTTATTTGTAAGGATAATGGCTAGCCGCCGGATTGCTGCTCAGCAAGTTGTTGATTCTTCCTCTGACCTTGGTCCAGACACTGACTCTGATTTTGAGCCGGAGGTGGGAGGTGAAGATTCAGGTAGTGAGTTTTCTCTACACATGGCTTCATCTGATGGTGAAGACACTCTGAGTGCTGATGAAGTTACTTTTGGTGTGGATGAAGTGCCTGTGGTTGCGGAGGAAATTGCTGTGCCGATAGTGCGGCAAGAGACATCTGGGCTGCAGCCTGGGGCTGATAGACTTACAGGTGGTGTAGTGAGACAAGAGGCAGCTGGTCGGCAGCCTGCGGCTGCAAGACTTGACGTTGAAAGTTCTGACCTCTGGGTTGCACCAGGCATGGTGCAGCCGGCATTGCCTGAATTTACTGGTGTTCCAGGGTGTAGGGTGAACACTGAAAACTTTTTGCCTATTGATTTTTTCAAGTTGTTTATGGATGATGTGTTTTTGGCAGAGATTGAGGAGCAGACTAATTTGTATGCTGACATTTTTTTGAGGGTGAACAGTGCCAGCCTTAAGCCCTTTGCTAGAGCTACCCGGTGGACTCCCACAAATTTGGAGGAGATGAAAAAGTTTTTGGGTTTAACTTTTTTGATGGGCTTGCTTAGGAAACCATCAATGGCTTCATATTGGTCTACTAGTCCCGTGATGGCAACAGCTATATTTACGGCAGTCATGAGTCGTGATAGGTATTTGCTTCTGCTTCGGATGATTCATTTTGTTGACAATAGTTCTGCTTTGCCACGAGATCACCCTGATTGTGACCGTCTTTTCAAGATTCGGCCTGTCCTTGATCGTTTTGTTGATTGATTTCCTGAGATCTTTTATCCTGGGAAAGAAATTGCAGTGGATGAGTCTTTGCTGTTGTTCAAGGGCCGCTTGGTTTTTCGGCAATACGTTCCTAGTAAGAGGGCACGCTATGGAATTAAGCTTTATATGCTGTATGACAGTGTGACTGTATATGTCTCTAATTTCAGGGTGTACACTGGTAAGGAACCCAGGATTAACCCCCCTGACTTTTGAAGTGACTGAGAAAATTGTGTGGGAACTTGGTCGTGGATTTTTTAACGAAGGCCATCATTTGTATGTCGATAACTTCTACACTGGTGTGCGGTTGTTCAGGGAATTGGGCAAAGTGGACACTGTTGCTTGTGCACAATCTGCTCAAACCGTAAAGGTTTCTCAAAAGAACTTGTTTGTCAAAAGCTTGCTCGGGGACAGTGCAGTGCATTGCGTTATGAGGAGCTTCTTGCTGTGGAGTTTTCAGACAGGAGAGATGTCTACATGTTCACTTCCATACATGATGAAAGCACTGAAGCGGTGACTGCTTGGGGTGAGGTTGCAGAAGTGCGCAAACCTGTGTGCATAATGGACTATAATAAGTACATGGGCGGTGTTAACAGTGTAGATCAAAGGTTGGAACCGTATGCTGCTCTTCGTAAGGCTTACATTTGGTACAAGAAGTTGGCTATCCATCTTTTCCACTTGGCAATCTTTAATGCTTTTGTTGTGTTCCAGACATCTTGTCCCCAGTCAGAGGTGACTTTTGTAAAGTTTCAGGAGTCTGTAATAGGCAGCCTTGTTTTAGTAGAACAGGCAAGTGTTCCTAGAGTTGGAGTGGTGGAGGATGTTGCCAGATTGAAAGATCGCCACTTTCCTGATCAAATTCCTCCTACAACCTCAAAAGACTTTCCCAGTCGGAGATGTAGAGTCTGTTGGCGAAGAGGTTTGAGGAAGGAGGTTCGTATGCACTGCCCTGACTGCCCTTCAAACCCCGGGCTGTCTGTACCTGCTTGTTTTAGATTGTACCACACGCAAAAGAATTATTGGGAGTATCAATGAGTGGTAAAGTGAACTGGTTGGTCTTTATTCTTTAAAACTTATTGTTCAGTTTCAAAGTTGGCATTTGTGTAGTCTTTTTAGATTTAGTTGTTGTGTTAGTAGATTTGTATCAATTTGCAATTTGTTTTTGTTTTTGTTTTATTTTCAAAAAACTAAAGTATGATGTTGGTTTGCGTGTAGTGTCCATTGTCTGACGGTGTGCATGGTTTGGCGCTTGGCTGGCAGTGTCTGTGGACTGGTGCTTGTCTGGCTTTGTCTGTGGACTGGTGCTTTGCTGGTGGTGTGTGTGGTCTGTTGTTTGGTTGGGGGTGAGCGTGGTCTTGCGCCTGCCTGGTGGTGTGTTGGGATTGGTGCTTGGCTGGTGGTGTGCCTGGGCTGGAGCTTGGATGGCGGTGTGTGTGGAGTGGCGCTTGCCTGGTGATCTGTGTGGACTGGTGTGTGCCGTCTGGTGTTTGGTTGAGGTGTGCATGGTCTTGCGCTTGCCTGTTGGTGTGTTTGGATTGGTGCTTGGCTGGTGGTGTGCGTGGACTGGTGCTTGGCTGGTGGTGTGTGTGGAGTGGCGTTTGGCTGGTGGTGTGCGTCGAGTGATACTTGGCTGTCTGTGCACGGAGGGGTGCTTGGCTTGCGGTGTGTGTAGAGTGGCGCTTGGCTGGATGGTGTGCGTGGAGTGGTACTTGGCTGTCTGTGCACAGAGTGGTACTTGGCTGGCGGTGTGTGTGGAGTGGTGCTTGGCTGGATAGTGTGCGTGGAGTGGTACTTGGCTGTCTGTGCACGGAGTGGTGCTTGGCTGCCGGTGTGTGTGGAGTGGCGCTTGGCTGGATGGTGTGCGTGGAGAGGTACTTGGCTGTCTGTGCACGGAGTGGTACTTGGCTGGTGGTGTGTGTGGAGTGGTGCTTGGCTGGATGGTGTGCGTGGAGTGGTACTTGGCTGTCTGTGCACGGAGTGGTGCTTGGCTGGTGGTGTGTGTGGAGTGGTACTTGGCTATCGGTGTGCACTGAGTGGTGTTTGGCTGGCGGTGTGCATTGTCTGGTGCTTGGATGGTGGTGTGGGGGGACTGGCGCTCGGCTGGCGGTGTGTGAGTAGTTACTTTCTGTTGGTCACTACACACACTGTTAGTTGAGTGACACTCCACACAGTCCATCATTTTGTGTAGTTGCAGTGTTAGAATTGTGGGCGTGTGAAAGTGATGGGCCCTTGAATGGCGCTGTCTGCTGGTGTGAGTATTGTAATGTGATAGGTCCGCGGCAGGCGGTGTGAATGTTTTGCATGTGTCAGACGTACGAAAGGTGTATGAATGGCCTGTAAAGAGGTTGGTGCCTTGAAGTGGCTTTAAGGCTCACGAGCTGTGAGTCAGTGTTTCAGCTTATCATACTTTCAAGTATACGCTGTGTATTTCATGTTTGTGAAATTACTTGCGAATACAATTGTATGTACTGAATCATCACTCACCCTCGTGCCAAATCCAACCAGTATGTGTGTGTGCTTGCGGATTAGATGGCTGTGCAGTAATATTTGTCTTTTTTCTCTTTCTGAAGTAGGGTGTACCTTGTCCCTTTCTGTGAACGTTGTAATGTGTTGCTTTTCCTTCTGGATGATGTCAATGGTCTGGTGTGTATCAGGTATGAAAGGTGCGTGAATGGTCTGTAAAACGGTTGGTGCCTTGTCGTGGCTTTACAGCTCACGAGTGCGAGTCACTGGTTCGGTTTTTATGCATTTATTTATTGACAGAGCATTTCATTTTGTCGAAATATCTTGTTAATAAAATTTTATGTACTGAACCATCACTCACCCTTGTGCCAAATCCAACCTGTATGTGTGTGTCTTTCAAGAATAGATAGCCATGCTGGAATGTTTAACTATTGAGTAACTCTGTCAAGGTGTACATTATAGCTATAAATAACTTACTAAATGTAGATATTATTGTTATACCATGGGAGTATATGGTCATGTCTTTCTGGTGAATTATATTGGTTTTTTTTATCCACAATCTCCTGCAAATATGAAAATGTCTGTCACAATTTCCATGCAATATTGTCCCAAGAATCGCACACTCTCAAATTGAAAACTTAATTCATTCAAAACTATTAGGTTTTGCAAGGGGGATCCCATGACTTTTTGGCCCAGGGGTCGGCGGGCATCTTTAGAAACTACCAAACCCAAACAGTTCTGAAAACTAGACACCCGGGGGAGTCCAGGGAGGTATGGCATGCGTGGGTCCCCCAATGTTCCCCTACCCAGAAATCCCTGCAAACCTTACAGTTAGGTTAGAAAAACCACTTTTCCATACATTTTTGGGTGGGATCTCCCTGCCGGCACAAATGTCCTACCACCCAGAGTTCCCCTTGATCTCCCAAGTAAAATGATAGCTCACTTGTGTGGGTGGGCCAAAGGCCTGTGACTAAGGTGGATGCTTGATTTGTCAAACCTAAGTACTGCATTATTTAAAAATTCATTTTAAGCCTGTTCTGCTTAGGGGCACCCACACAATTGAGGTATCATTTTACTCGGGAGAGCAAGGGGAACGCTGGGTGGTAGGACATTTTTGCCGGCACAGAGATCCCACGCAAAAAACTTTGGAAAAGTTTTTTTTATTACCTAATTTTAAGGTTTGCAAGGAATTGCGAGTAGGAAAACGTTGGGGGACCAACGCATGCCATACCTCCCTGGACTCCCCCGGGAGTCTAGTTTTCAGAACTGTTTGGGTTTAGTAGTTTCCAAAGATGCCCGCCGAGCCCCGGGCCAATAACTCAGTCCCCCCCCAAAAAAAGAAGGTAATGTTGCTATTGGTTATTTAAATTTCTCCACCGTACGATTTGGACCTTTTCCTGTTGCAGCCACTATGCCTACCCTCGCAAGTGAGATACCATTGTTATCGGGAGACCTGGGGGAATGCTGGGTGGGAGGAAATTTGTGTGAGCCCAGTGATGCCACGCTTTCCCGCACAAAAAAGTGTGAAAAATTTGATTTTTTTCCAGCTATAATCGAGATTTGCAAGGGATTCTGGGTGAAGGAACGCATGCCAAACCTCCCTGGACTCCCGCAGGAGTCTAGTTTTCAGAACTGTTTGGGTTTGGTAGTTTCCAAAGATGCCCGCCGAGCCCCGGGCCAAAAACTCAGCCCCCCCCCAAAAAAGAAGGTAATGTTGCTATTGGTTATTTAAATTTCTCCACCGTACGATTTGGACGTTTTCCTGTTGCAGCCACTATGCCTACCCTCGCAAGTGAGGTACCATTGTTATCGGGAGATCTGGGGGAATGCTGGGCGGGAGGAAATTTGTGTGAGCCCAGTGATGTCACGCTTTCCCACACAAAAAAGTGTGAAAAATTGGATTTTTTCCAGCTATAATCGAGATTTGCAAGGGATTCTGGGTAAAGGAACGTTGGAGGATCCACGCAAGCCATACCTCCTTGGAAGCCCCCGGGTGTCTACTTTTCAGAAATGTGTGGGTTTGGTAGGTTTCCCTAGATGGCCATCTAGCACAGGGCCAAAAACCCAGGTAACCCCTCTTGCAAAAGCTGGTGGTGTTGACATTGTCACCATTGTCAAAACCACCAGCTTCTGCAAGAGGGGTTACCTGGGTTTTTGGCCCCGTGCTAGACGGCCATCTAGGGAAACCTATCAAACCCACACATTTCTGAAAAGTAGACACCCGGGGACTTCAAAGGAGGTATGGCTTGCGTGGATACTCCAACGTTCCTTTACCCAGAATGCCTTGCAAACCTCAATTTTAGCCTAAAAAATCAGTTTTTTCACACTTTTTTGTGTGGCAAAGCGTGGCATCACTGGGCTCACACAAATTACCTCCCACCCAGCGTTCCCCCAGGTCTCCCGATAAAAATGGTACCTCACTTGCGTATGTAGGCATAGCGGCTGCAATAGAAAAAGGCCCAATTCGTACGGTGGAGACTTAAAAATTACCTTTAGCAAATCTATCTTATTTTTTGAGGGGGTCACCTGAGCTTTTGGCCCGGGGCTTGGCGGGCATCTTTAGAAACTACGAAACCCAAACAGTTCTGAAAACGAGACACCGGGGGGAGTCCAGGGAGGTATGGCATGCGTGGGTCCCCCAATGTTTCCCTACCCAGAAATCACTGCAAACCTTACAGTTAGGTTAGAAAAACCACTTTTCCATACATTTTTGGGTGGGATCTCCCTGCCGGCACAAATGTCCTACCACCCAGCGTTCCCCTTGATCTCCCGAGTAAAATGATACCTCACTTGTGTGGGTGGGTCAAAGGCCTGTGACTAAGGTGGGGTGCTTAATTTGTCAAACCTAAGTACTACATTTGTTAAAAATTCATTTTTAGCCTGTTCTGCTTAGGGGCACCCACACAAGTGAGGTATCATTTTACTCAGGAGAACAAGGGAAACGCTGTGTGGTAGTAAATTTTTACAGGCACAGAGAACCCACGCAAAAAAGTTTGCAAAAGTGATTTTTTTACCTAATTTTAAAATTTGCAAGGAATTCTGGGTAGGAAAACGTTGGGGGACCCACGCATGCCATACCTCCCTGGACTCCCCCGGGAGTCTAGTTTTCAGAAATGTTTGGGTCTAGTAGTTTCCAAAGATGCCCGCCGAGCCCCGGGCCAAAAACTCAGTCCCCCCCCAAAAAAAGAAGTTAATGTTGCTATTGGTTATTTAAATTTCTCCACCGTACGATTTGGACCTTTTCCTGTTGCAGCCACTATGCCTACCCTCGCAAGTGAGGTACCATTGTTATCGGGAGACCTTGGGGAATGCGGGGTGGGAGGAAATTTGTGTGAGCCCAGTGATGTCACGCTTTCCCGCACAAAAAAGTGTGAAAAATTTGATTTTTTCCAGCTATAATCGAGATTTGCAAGGGATTCTGGGTGAAGGAACATTGGAGGATCCACACAAGCCATACCTCCTTGGAAGCCCCCGGGTGTCTACTTTTCAGAAATGTGTGGGTTTGGTAGGATTCCCTGGATGGCCGTCTAGCACGGGGCCAAAAACCCAGGTAAAAAGCTGGTGGTGTTGACATTGTCACCATTGTCTAAACCACCAGCTTCTGCAAGAGGGGTTACCTGGGTTTTTAGCCCTGTGCTAGACGGCCATCTAGAGAAACCTACCAAACCCACACATTTCTGAAAAGTAGACACACGGGGGCTTCCAAGGAGGTATGGCTTGCGTGGATCCTCCAACGTTCCTTTACCCAAAATGCCTTGTAAACCTCAATTTTAGCTTAAAAAATCAGTTTTTTCACACTTTTTTGTGTGGGAAAGCGTGGGATCACTGGGCTCACACAAATTACCTCCCACCCAGCGTTTCCCCAGGTCTCCCGATAAAAATGGTACCTCACTTGCGTGGGTAGGCATAGTGGCTGCAATAGGAAAAGGCCCAATTCATACGGTGGAGACTTAAAAATTACCTTTAGCAAATCGATCTTATTTTTTGAGGCTGTCACCTGAGCTTTTGGCCCAGGGCTTGGCGGGCATCTTTGAAAACTGCCAAACCCAAACAGTTCTGAAAACTAGACACCTGGGGGAGTCAAGGGAGGTATGGCATGTGTGGGTCCCCCAATGTTTCCCTACCCAGAAATCCCTGCAAACCTTACAGTTAGGTTAGAAAAACCACTTTTCCATACATTTTTGGGTGGGATCTCCCTGCCGGCACAAATGTCCTACCACCCAGCATTCCCCTTGATCTCTCGAGTAAAATGATACCTCACTTGTGTGGGTGGGCCAAAGGCCTGTGACTAAGGTGGGGTGGTAATATATGTCAAACCTAAGTACTACATTTTTTAAAAATTCATTTTTAGCCTGTTCTGCTTAGGGGCACCCACACAAGTGAGGTATCATTTTACTCGGGAGAACAAGGGGAATGCTGGGTGGTAGGACATTTTTGCCGGCACCGAGATCCAACCCTAATTTTAAGGTTTGCAAAGAATTATGGGTAGGAAAACATTGGGGGACCCACGCATGCTATACCTCCGTTGACTCCCCCCGGTGTCTAGTTTTCAGAACTGTTTGAGTTTGGTAGTTTCCTAAGATGGCCGCAGAGGCCCGGGCCAAAAAGTCAGGTGCCCCCCCAAAAAAAAATCAAGGTAGTTTTGCAAAAGGGTATTTTAAATTCACCACCGTAAGATTTGGACCTTTTCCTGTTGCAGCCACTATGCCTACCCACGCAAGTGAGGTACCATTTTTATTGGGAGACCTTGGGGAACTCTGGGTGGGTGGAAATTTGTTGATCCACGCAGATTCCAGAACTTTCCACCACAGAAATGTGTGGAAAATGCGTTTTTTTTGTCACTTTCTTAGCTTTGCATGGGATTCTGGGTAACAGAACCTGGTGGTAGGCAGTCGAGTCACCCCATCCTGAATTCCCCTTGGTGTCTAGTTTTCCAAAATGTATAGGTTTGCTAGGTTTCCCTAGGTGCCGGCAGAGCTAGGGTTCAAAAACAAAACGTAGTCTTTTTGTACAAAAAGGGCACGATTTCACTGCAAAATTGACGTGCGACCACGTTGCGTTTTTTACTGTTTCCTGTCGCAGCCACTAGGCAGACCCAGGCAAGTGAGGTTAAATTTTTTTCGGGAGACCTGGAGAAACCCTCGGTGGGTGGTAATTTGTTGATCCACGCAGATTCCAGATCTTTCCACCACAGAAATGTGAGAAAAATGCGTTTTTTATGTCACTTTCTTAGCTTTGCAAGGGATTCTGGGTAACAGAACCTGGTGGTAGGCAGTCAAGTCACCCTATCCTTAATTTCCCTGGGTGTCTAGGTTTCAAAAATGTATAGGTTTGCTAGGTTTCCCTAGGTGCCGGCAGAGCTAGGGTTCAAAAACAAAAGGTAGTCTTTTTGTCCAAAAAGGGTACAATTTCACTGCAAAATTGAGGTGCGACCACGTTGCATTTTGCACTGTTTCCTGTCGCAGCCACTAGGCAGACCCAGGCAAGTGAGGTACCATTTTTTTTTGGAGACCCGGGGGAACGCTGGGTGTGTAGAAATTTGTTGACCCACGCAGATTCCAGAACTTTCCACCACAGAAATGTGAGGAAAATGCGTTTTTGTTTGTTACTTTCATAGATTTGCAAGGGATTCTGGGTAACAGAACCTGGAGGTAGGCAGTCGAGTCACCCCATCCTGAATTCCCCTGGGTGTCTAGTTTTCAAAAATGTATAGGTTTGCTAGGTTTCTCTAGGTGCCGGCAGAGCTAGGGTTCAAAAACAAAAGGTAGTCTTTTTGTCCAAAAAGGGCCCGATTTCACAGCAAAATTGAGGTGCGACCACATTGCATTTTGCGCTGTTTCCTGTCGTAGCCACTAGCCAGACCCAGGCAAGAGAGGTACCATTTTTTTTGGGAGACCCGGGGGAACGCTGGGTGTGTAGAAATTTGTTGACCCACGCAGATTCCAGAACTTTCCACCACAGAAATGTGAGGAAAATGCGTTTTTGTTTGTTACTTTCATAGATTTGCAAGGGATTCTGGGTAACAGAACCTGGAGGTAGGCAGTCGAGTCACCCCATCCTAAATTCCCCTGGGTGTATAGTTTTCAAAAATGTATAGGTTTGCTAGGTTTCCCTAGGTGCCGGCAGAGCTAGGGTTCAAAAACAAAAGGTAGTCTTTTTGTCCAAAAAGGGCCCGATTTCACTGCAAAATTGAAGTGCACCACGATGCGTTTTGCACTGTTTCCTGTCACAGCAACTAGGCAGACCCAGGCAAGTGAGGTACCATTTTTTTCGGGAGACCGGGGGGAACGCTGTGTGGGTGGAAATTTGTTGATCCACGCAGATTCCAGAACTTTCCAACACAGAAATGTGAGGAAAATGCGTTTTTTTGTCAATTTCTTAGATTTGAACGGGATTCTGGGTAACAGAACTTGATGGTAGGCAGTCGAGTCACTCCATCCTGAATTTTCCTGGGTGTCTAGTTTTAAAAAATGTATAGGTTTGCTAGGTTTCCCTAGGTGCCGGCAGAGCTAGGGTTCAAAAACAAAAGGTAGTCTTTTTGTCCAAAAAGGGCCCGATTTCACTGCAAAATTGAAGTGCGACCACGTTGCATTTTGCGCTGTTTCCTGTCGCAGCCACTAGGCAGACCCAGGCAAGTGAGGTACCATTTTTTTTGGGAGACCCGGGGGAACGCTGGGTGTGTAGAAATTTGTTGATCAACGCAGATTCCAGAACTTTCCACCACAGAAATGTGAGGAAAGTGCGGTTTTGTTTGTCAATTTCTTAGCTTTGTACAGGATTCTGGGTAACAGAACCTGGTGGTAGGCAGTCGAGTCACCCCATCCTAAATTTCCTGGGGTATATAGTTTACAAAAATGTATAGGTTTGCTAGGTTTCCCTAGGTGCCGGCAGAGCTAGGGTTCAAAAACAAAAGGTAGTCTTTTTGTCAAAAAAGTGCACAATTTCACTGCGAAATTGAGGTGCGACCACGTTGCGTTTTGCGCTGTTTCCTGTCACAGCCACTTGGCAGACCCAGGCAAGTGAGGTACTATTTTTTTCGGGAGACCCGGGGGAACGCTGAGTGGGCGGAAATTTCTTGATCTACGCAGATTCCAGAAATTTCCACCACAGAAATTTGAGGAAAAAGAGATTTTTTTGTCAATTTCTTAGCTTTGCACAGGATTCTGGGTAACAGAACCTGGTAGTAGGCAGTCGAGTCACCCCATCCTGAATTCCCCTGGGTGTCTAGTGTTCAAAAATGTATAGGTTTGCTAGGTTTCCCTAGGTGCCGGCAGAGCTAGGGTTCAAAAACAAAAGGTAGTCTTTTTTGTCCAAAAAGGGCCCGATTTCACTGCAAAATTGAGGTGCGACCACATTGCATTTTGCGCTGTTTCCTGTCGCAGCCACTAGGCAGACCCAGGCAAGTGAGGTACCACTTTTTTTCGGGAGACATGGGGGAATGCTGGGTGGGTGGAAATTTCTTGATCCACGCAGATTCCAGAACTTTCCACCACAGAAATGTGAGGAAAATGCGTTTTTTTTGTCAATTTCTTGGTTTTGCACGGCATTCTGGGTAACAGAACCTGGTGGTAGGCAGTTGAGTCACCCCATCCTAAATTTCCTGGGGTATATAGTTTACAAAAATGTATAGGTTTGCTAGGTTTCCCTAGGTGCCGGCAGAGCTAGGGTTCAAAAACAAAAGGTAGTCTTTTTGTCAAAAAAGTGCACAATTTCACTGCGAAATTGAGGTGCGACCACGTTGCGTTTTGCGCTGTTTCCTGTCACAGCCACTTGGCAGACCCAGGCAAGTGAGGTACTATTTTTTTCGGGAGACCCGGGGGAACGCTGAGTGGGCGGAAATTTCTTGATCTACGCAGATTCCAGAACTTTCCACCACAGAAATTTGAGGAAAAGGAGATTTTTTTGTCAATTTCTTAGCTTTGCACAGGATTCTGGGTAACAGAACCTGGTAGTAGGCAGTCAAGTCACCCCATCCTAAATTCCCCTGGGTGTCTAGTTTACAAAAATGTACAGGTTTGCTAGGTTTCCCTAGGTGCCAGCAGAGCTAGGGTTCAAAAACAAAAGGTAGTCTTTTTGTCCAAAAAGTGCACGATTTCACTGCGAAATTGAGGTGCGACCACGTTGCGTTTTGCGCTGTTTCCTGTCGCAGCCACTTGGCAGACCCAGGCAAGTGAGGTACCATTTTTTTCGGGCGACCCTGGCAAATACTGGGTGGGTGGTAATTTGTCTATCCACGCAGATTCCAGAACTTTCCACCACAGAAATGTGAGGAAAATGCGTTTTTTTTGTCAATTTCTTAGATTTGCACGGGATTCTGGGTAACAGAACCTGGTGGTAGGCAGTCGAGTTACCCCATCCTGAATTCCCCTGGGTGTCTAGTTTTCCAAAATGTATAGGTATTCTAGGTTTCCCTAGGTGCCGGCAGAGCTAGGGTTCAAAAACTAAAGGTAGTCTTTTTGTCCAAAAAGGGCACGATTTCACTGCAAACTTGAGGTGCAACCACGTTGCGTTTTGCGCTGTTTCCTGTCGCAGCCACTAGGCAGACCCAGGCAAGTGAAGTACCACTTTTTTTGGGAGACCCGGGGGAACGCTGGGTAGGTGGAAATTTGTTGATCCACACAGATTCCACAACTTTCCACCACAGAAATGTGAAGAAAATGCGTTTTGTTTGTCACTTTCCTAGCTTTGCAAGGGATTCTGGGTAACAGAACCTGGTGGAAGGCAGTCGAGTCACCCTATCCTGAATTCCCCTGGGTGTCTAGTTTTCAAAAATGTATAGGTTTGCTAGGTTTTCCTAGGTGCCAGAAGAGCTAGGGTTCAAAAACGAAAGGTAGTCTCTTTGCCCAAAAAGTAAACGATTTCACTGTGAAATTGTGGTGCAACCAGGTTGGGTTTTGCGCTGTTTCCTGTCGCAGCCACTAGGCAGACCCAGGCAAGTGAGGTACCATTTGTTTTGGGAGACCCGGGGAACGCTGGGTTCATGGAAATTTGTTGATCCACGCAGATTCCAGAACTTTCCACCACAGAAATGTGAGGAAAATGCGTTTTTTGTCAATTTCATAGCTTTGCAAGGGATTCTGGGTAACAGAACCTGGTGGTAGGCAGTCGAGTAACCCTATACTGAATTTCCCTGGGTGTCTACTTTTCAAAAATGTATGGGTTTGCTAGGTTTCCCTAGGTGCCGGCAGAGCTAGGGTGCAAAAACTACAGCTAGGCACTTTGCCATAAAAGGGTAAATTTTTAACTGCAAAATTGAGGTGTGACCACGTTGCATTTTGCGCCGTTTCCTATCGCAGGCACAAGGCCGACCCACACAAGTGAGGTACCGTTTTTATCGGGAGACTTAGGGTAATTCAGATTTGTAAATCAGCTATTATTACCAATTGAGTTTTCATGCATTTCTCCCTTCCCAATGAAAGACAATGTGTAAAAAAAAAACTTTTTCAAAAATGACCAATAATTCTCATGCTAGTATGAGTATTCCCAATTTTGAAAATGTGCAATTATATACTGTTTCTAAACTCTATAATGTGTACCCAATTCAGAAATACATAGGTGTCTTTCATAAAATCTGCAGATAATAGTGCCAAGGCACTCTTCCAAGTAGTAAAAGATTTCACCAACCCTTCTGCCCTTCTGCACAAGACAGAGCCCTGTCAAGAACTCTGCGACAAATTATCCAATTTCTTTCATGAGAAAATTACTCTCATCTATGCCTCTTTTAATACAGTGCATAACCCTGATACAGATGACACACCTCCCATCGTTCTCAGGCCCAAGGATAAGAGGCTTAGGACGTTCAAATCCATCACCTTAGACACTGCACTGAAAAAACTTCAACTATGTAAATCAGGCTCGCCCTTAGATCCGATGCCTGCTCAAGTTTTCTCCACAGTTGCTCCGGCGATTGTGCAACCTCTGCTATCAATATGGAACTCCTCTCTTATATCAGGACAGTTTCCGGAGACTTGGAAGCAGGCAATTCTCATCCCACTTTTAAAGAAACCCGACGCGGACCCTGCTGTTCTCAGTAACTACCGCCCGATATCCCTGTTACCAAAACCTGCCAAAATTTTGGAAAAAATAGTACAGGAACAACTATCGGACTATATTGAAAGCCATGACCTGTTACATGACTCGCAATCCGGCTTTAGGACCGGCTATAGCACGGAGACTGCACTTCTAGAGGTGGCGGAGACCGTGCGGGAGACTGTGGACAGGGGAGAGGTAGCCATGCTTGTGCTCCTCGACTTGTCTGCAGCCTTCGATACGGTCTCCCATGCCATCCTCCTGAATAGACTCCGTGAGATGGGGATCTGCGGCACTCCTCTGGCCTGGATTACTTCCTTTCTTACAGACCGCACACAACAAGTCTGGTGCCGTCCTTTCTGGTCCAAAGACAGGAAGCCTCTTGGCTGCGGGGTGCCCCAAGGATCTGCTCTAAGCCCCCTCTTTTTTAACATTTATGTTGCACCCCTAGCAAAGGTAATTGAGTCTCTGGGGGTAAGAGTGATATCGTATGCTGACGATACTCAGCTTATTTTTTCTCTTAAAGATCACTCACCCTCTGGTTTTGACAATTTCAGAATCTGTCTTTCCAATATCGTGGCTTGGATGACTTCAAACATGTTAAAACTTAACACGGACAAGACTGAGGTGTTATTTTTTAATCTAACGATTCCCTTATCCCCCTCCACCTGGTGGCCTGTGGAACTCAACCCACCACCTTCCCCGGTGACGGTGGCCCGCAATCTTGGAGTTCAATTTGATAATGATTTATCTTTTAAAACCCAGATTCAGAAAGTCACCTCAGCATGCTTTGGGAAACTTCATATGATAAGAAAAATCTCCCCCTTCCTTCCCAAGGAAGCATTGAAGACAGTGACACATGCCCTAATCACGTCGCACTTAGATTACGCGAATAGTCTATATGTGGGACTACCTGCCTATCTGCTTCACAGACTGCAAATAGTGCAGAACGCCGCTGCCAGGCTAATCTGCACAGTCCCCTATCAACACTCAATCTCCCCCCACTTGAAGAAATTGCACTGGTTACCGATCACGGCTCGCGTTAAATTCAAGGCCCTGGTACTAGCTTTTAGAGCTCTCAATGGAAAAGGCCCTAAATACCTGAGTCACAGACTAAAACCTGTCCACTCCGCTCTCAATCTCAGATCGAACCACCTTCACCTTCTGTCAACCCCCCGTTTTCGTTATGCGAGAAAGGGAGGCAGAGCTTTCACAGTGGCAGTATCCAAGCTGTGGAACTCTCTGCCCATCAGTCTTAGGACTATTGACAATGAAGCTCAGTTCAGGGGTAAATTGAAAACCTTCCTATTTTCAGGCCACTAAGTCCTCCCCGTTGTTCCGCATTCCTCAGCGCCGGGACACCCCCGTTGGGGGTAGCTGTGCGATTCAATAAATGTCAATAATAAATAAAATAAATAAAAATACAGATTTTTCCATGTATACATTTTCCAAGAAAAATTGCTCTATACCCAGTAAATAAAAAAATACCATTGCAAGTTGCTGCTCAGTTTTTGGATCTGGGTTCGTTGGGTTCTTAGTGAAACTACAAGTACTATATATCCCCACAACCAAGAAGGTTCCAACGGATGTAACGGTATATTGTTTTCCAAGAGCTGTCAAAATTGCAAGAAGTTATAGGTGAAAACGTTGAGACAAAAGGCTGTTTTTTTCAACAAATTTTCAATTATTCCAATATTTAACTGTTAGTTTCTATAAAGAAACCTTAATGCATTTAGGCAAATTACCCTTTTCTGAATTCAGAATTTTGTCTACGTTTCGAAAATGTATAGCTTTCCAGGATCCATTATTGCTTTCAAACTCATTTCTACCATTAACTGGAAGGAGGTGGAAAGCTGTAAAAATAGCAAAAATAGGCTGTGTCCCAGAAAAATGCCAAAACTGTGTGAAAAATGTTGGTTCTCTGACAAAAGACTGTCATTTCCTAAAAGCTGAGAAAATGGAGACTTCAACCCCATAAACCCTTTTTTGATAACATTTGCAGGGAAAAACCCAGAGGCTTTCATTTGCAGCCCGTTTTTCCCATTTTTCTGAAGAAAACAAAAATGTCACTATATTTTGGTTAATTTCTGGGACCCCTCCAAGGGAATCCACAAACCTTGGGCACCTTTAGAATCCACATGATGTTGGAAGAAAAGGACGCAAATTTGGCGTGGATACCTTATGTGGTCAAAAGGTTACAGGGCCCTAAGCGCGCACTACCCCACATCGCCAAAAAAGGGCTTAGCACAGGAGGGGAAAAGGCCTAGCAGCGTAGAGGTTAAAATATACTGCCTACCATTATGGATGACATGTGACCTCTACCCTCTGTAGTCTTCATTGTCCTATGCACATTCCATATACATTGATTTTGACACTTGCATGATTCATTGCCTCTGTATAATGTGTATGTGATGTAAAGTTCTCTGACTCCCTATGCTGGTATGAGTAGTACTGTAAATTAAATACATGTGACAGAGGGGCTATGCAGAGATGAGAGGCACTCTTTTAGGGCAGTAGTGAGACAATCCGTGGAGCAGGAGCTCTTTGAGGAGTCCAACCAAGATTGATGCACCGGGCACCACTAGCATAATATCCTGCCCTGCATAACATCATTTTTGAAAGATACTCCACATAGGGATCTATCTTAGTTAACAAATGAAAGACCTTTTCTAATCACATTATGAAAACAGAATGCGGATCCGAACGTTCCCACAAATTATAGCCCTATCTCCCTCCTCCCGGCCTTCTCCAAAGTGTTGGAAAAACATGTTAATAAAGTGATCATGGAGTAGGCAGAAAGTTACAATCTCTTGCACCCCACTCAATCTGGCTTTAGGGCCAATTATAGTACTGAAACAGCTCTGCTGGAGGTGACAGAACATCTCAAATATAAGTTAGATCAGGGGGGCAGAGCGATTCTCATATTACTTGATCTGTCAGCAGCGTTCTACACAATGCCAGACGTGATGCTCCTCGACAGACAGGAAGATGGGAATTGGAGGTCAGGCACTAGCCTGGATAACATCCTATCTTAAGGATAGAGAACAGGTAGTATGAACTCCCCTTTTACACCCCCCATGCCCAGTATGCAAGTAGGAGTCCCACAGGGCTCTTCCTTCAGCCTATCTCTTTTTAATTTATATATGTCACCTCTAGCACCCCTGGCAGAGGCAAATGGCGCCAAGATAATTTCATATGCCGAAGGCACAGACTTCGATGCAGACATAACATGAGCTCCCAAGTTCAGGCCTTGGTGGGAACCTCTTTTGGCTTATACCGTATGCTGAAAAAAATTCCCCCCACTCCTCCCACTGGACTCCAGGAAGACAGTGCATCAGGCGCTGGTTACATCTAGATTAGACTATGCCAGTGTTCTTTACATGGGTCTACCGGACTTCCTCCTTCAGTGCCTCCAGGTGCAAAACTCAGCGGTTAGGGCGATTCTCAGATTGAAACATAGGTCTCATATGGCCCCTTATCTTGAAGCCTTACACTGGCCTCCAGTAAGTGAGCAGATTTAATTCAAGGCCATGGTAATTTTTGTTAAAGCCCTACATGGTAAGTGTGCCGGATATCTCAGAAGGCGCGCTTGTCGCAATGCACCTACTAGAGCACTTAGATCTTCCTCTACTGACTTCCCATGCATCCCTAAATTACGCTTGTTATGCAGTTACAGTAAATCCTTCATCCTTCTGGGTGTTCAAGCATGGAACAAACTTCCGGAGGCTCTGAGAGTATCCACGGATCTGTCTACCTTTATGAAACAGCTAGAAACATGGCTTTATAAGAGTTAAGTTGTCCTCAGGTGCAGTCATGTGTGAACCTGTAGTGCTGGACACTGCTGATGGAGTAGCTGTGTGCTTTAAAAGTTCTGTACATTCATTTATTCAATCATTCATTACACCATCTAAAGTTTGAGTATCATATTGCAGAAATAGAAAACAGTTAGAAGGGGAGTAATGTTTCATTACATTGTCCACCGAGCTTACAAACTTATACAAGTTCAGATTTGTTGTTATTGTCTTTTTCCTATTAGTTGATCCCTTGTGTTCATAGTAGGTCTTAGCAAAATGATATAGCATTTTGGAAGAAATATGCAGATGAATAGCCCAGCACTGGATGAGATGATGCCAAAGACTTCAACGGCAACCATGTATTTCCCTTGAGTGCTCAGATAGCCTGGGATGAAGGACACCCACACACTGAGGAACACCAGCATGCTGAACGTGATCCACTTGGCCTCATTGAAGCTGTCAGGCAAATTCCGTGCCAGGAATGCCATCAAGAAGCTAGCACAAGCCAAAAGACCCATATATCCCAGCATGCACCAAAGAGCAGTATCTGAACACTCATTGCACTGGAAGATGATTGTCTCAGTCTTCAATGTCATGTTCTTCTCTGGGAAAGGAGGGCAGAGCAGCAGCCAGGTGGCACAGATGAGGACTTGGACAAATGTGCAAACAGACACAATAACCACAGGAACCTGAGGGCCCAGCCACCTCCTCATGTTACTGCTGGGCTTTGTGGCATTAAAGGCAATGACCACCATGATTGTTTTAGCTAAAACACAGGATACGCAGAGAACAAATATGATCCCAAAAGCAGTTTGCTGCAATAAGCATGTGATTACCTGAGGTTCCCCAATGAAGAGCAGAGAGCAAAGGAAACTAAGAGTCAGGCTACCAAGGAGAAGATAGGTCACCTTTCGATTGTTTGCTTTCACAATTGGAGTTTCTTTATATTTGATAAAAATCCGGTACACAATAATTGTAACAATGGTACACAGCATCCCTGAAGCAGCCAGAACCAATCCAAGAGGCTCCCGATAAGAAAGGAATTCGATTTTCTTCATGAAACAGTCAGTTCTCATCCCATTTGGCCATTGGTCCTCTGGACAACTCCAACAATTACTGGAATCTTGAAGAGAAATATACTGCTTAACACTACTGCAATACAAACCACACTGTCTTATGTTGTGCATTCTGCCCTTAATAAAATGCACGCCACAAACGTCTTGGGAAGCATAAATGTGATGTGTCTCCTGCAATAGTCACCGTTTGATTTGTGTCTTTGATATTGTAATGACTGAGAGCATATTAAGGGCTAGATATACTAAGGGATGTTGCTGTTGCAAATTGCAAAATCATAATATCACATGTCACACTGCAACCCACTTGCATTCCTCAGTTTCAGACCAGACCTATTAATACATAGGTCAATTCACAAAAAAAGACGGGTCGCAAAAAGATGGTGCACATTTTATAACTGGTTGTGAGAAATCAGAACCTGTTTGTATTGTCTCCCCACTTTGTGCCACATTTTGACTAAGCTGTTTTTATGACACTGATTGTCCCCTGAACTCTGCTAACCAAAACCAGGGCCTGTGCTCTGATGATGAAAAGTACATGGTTACATATAATTATTATTGATAATGACGGATTTCTGTAAGTCCCTAGTATATAATAAAGGAATGGGGATTCAAACTACCTATATGTCCCTAGCATATAATAGAGCAGGGAGGTTTATAGGCCCAGTAGACTTCCTGCACTAGAGTGAGCACTGCTGAATTGCCTGTTGTTATTTGAAAATCCAGCCCTGCCTTGCAGGCTGCTTTTAATTTGCAAATAAATACAAATTCGACTTTGGAATTAAAGGTATTTCCAAAGTCACAAACTACCTTATTTTTTACATATAATTCACCCCTAAGCGCTCTCCCCCAGGTGACCCAGTGGGAGGGTGCCTTGTAACTATAATTGGGAACATTATAAAAGATGTTTTATAAGTCCTGGTGAGGGAAAAACTGCCAATTCTGTTTTCACCATTGGAGTGAAAGGCTCAATAGGCAAACATTTTCTGTGAGCCAAAATCCAGCTTTCCAGCTGCCTTTTCCCGATTGGCCAGAATTTCCAGGACTGTGCCAGAGCTGCTTGATGAGGTGTGAAGTGTTCTGCCAGAGTAGATAATGGATTTCCTTTGGGAGGAGAACTTTAGCTGCAGAAGCCAAAAGGCTGGAAGAAGGTGGGAAAACCAAACTGGACTTCAAAGAGAGAATGAAAGTTTGAGATCAACAGAGGCTGACCCTCACATTCTGTGCCCCAAGCCACACAGGATCCTCCGTAATTAGATTAATATGAAGGTTGGAAGGGATGTGGAGGTGAAACTTAGCCACACCAGTGGGTTGGCTTAGCCAAATCTAACCCCAAAGGAGAGATCTTCTCCATGTTGGATTTTGAGAGAATGGTGCTTTCTGGGGCAAGAATATGCCACCCATTGGAGGGAGTGGTCATACATCTGGGTGGCACCCTGCATCTAATTAGTCAGCCCCCCCGCTTGATACCCTAAAACTGTAAGTAAATATGGGGGGAGAATAGCTTGGTACTAAAAAGAGAAGAATGACTGCCCTGCTTGAAACCTGATCTGCACCCCAAATGTCTGAACTCTGAAGGACTGAACTTACTGCACATTGTGGGACTACACACCTAATGACTTTGCCTTGCTTCAAGAAGGATTAAGGAGTGGACTCCCTACAGCAGGAACTCTCCATCCTGGAAAGGGCTCAGTGGACGTTTAAGAATTTCACCAGGTGCATTGTTGGGGGTGTATGATGGTACAACGTGTGCTTTTACAACGTGTACCGTTACAACGCAGGTTTTACAACGCAAGTTGTTACAACGACTTGCGTTGGGGGGCGCTTGATAGTGAATAGTTTAATTTACTATTCCAACTTCAGTCCCCATGGATAGTAGGGAAGGTGTTGGATAGTAAATTAAACTATTACCTATCCTAGAGTGCCCTCCAGCGAAAGCCGTTGTAATGACTTTTGTTGTTAAACCTGCGTCGTAACGGTACTTCGTTGTAAAAGTTCCGTTGTAAAGGACGTTCCCCATTGTTGGAATTGTAGTCTCAACATCCCAAGGAACGACTCTCAGAATCTAGAACCCCTGGTTTGGTGTTTTGGACACTTTGAAGCCTCAAGGAGACCTTCTGGAAGAAGTTCCAGAAGCTCAGAGAAGGTTGCATCAAGTTTTGTAAAAAGCTCCATCTGCTGACCAGTTGCATTGTGAGAGTTGTAGTCCCAGATCCAGGAGGCAGACAAGAGCATCTGTACCCTTGGCTGGTGCTGTGGACCACTTTCCTGCATCAAGAAACACTTCTGAAAGTAAGTGTAAAGAACTCTTGACTTTGTCCCAGTCCAGCAGGACCTTTTAACCCTTTGCTCACTTTTTACTTCTAAACTCTAGTGTTACATTTAATCATATCTCTGATTGCTTACATGCGATTTTTGTTGTTTTGGTTTCTCTTTGCTTGTGAGAATATAATCTATTTTTACAAATTGGAATAGAATTTTTATTGTGTGTTGTGAATTACTTATTCAATGTATTTCTCTAAAATAAAATACTTTACACACCTGTCTCCTAATTTCTGCCTCCCTGTTAGTAGCCAGCTACCAAGGGTTGAGCAGTGGAATAACTTATTAAGACCCTAACTGAACCTTTCATTGTGTTTGTGGCCTTATTACCAGTGGTTAGTTAATACTTATCTCTACTAATAAACCACTTATCAACACTGCTTTTTAAGACCAGAACAGTTTGTTTGGCCCTTGGTCGTCTTCGGCATAGTCCCATTATATTGTGTCCATTAGGATGAAGTCTTTTTTTTATAGATCATCCCACCTCTTGCTGTTTATATGTATGACATTTTGCTGAGAATGAAAGGATCTATATATGTTGTGTCCTAAATGGAGCAACTCTTTGCTCAAATTGCAGTACTAATAAAAGTGTGGTCCCCTGGTGTGCATCTGGCAACCACTTTGAGTAAAGATACACATCGCAAAACAGGAGGTCCATGGCTTCCAGTGGTGCAGCTGGTGCAATGCACCCAGGCGCACAGGTGAAAAGGGGCTCAACTACCACAGCACTAACCCCTTAAGCCCTGAGAGGGCCCCTAAAAACCTTGCTGAAGTTCTGAACAAGCAAGATGACATTACATTTGGCACCTGATACACAAAGGTAAACTTACACATTTGTGTAAGTTAAAGTTTGTTTTAGAATTCCGAAACACTGATTTAATAGTAAATGTATCACTGTGGAGACTCTGCAGTCAGGCGGGGAACTCAACACATAAAAAGATACAACATGCCTATCTTTTTATTTGCGGAGCTTGTGCAGTTTTACATTTACTATTAAATCGAAATTTGTGAATTCCAAATCAAACCTAAACCTGCACAAAAGTGTATGTTTAACTGTGTGAATCAGGCCCATTGTTTTTATTTTATCACATTTGCTGTGTGCTCAAAGACAGAGGTCAAAAGTCAGACTAATCCTTCCCACAAATTGCTGTTTATTCTTTTAACATGAAGACTGGTGTTTATTTAAGTATAATGAGTTTGTAAAGTCAACTGTGTGCACATTTTGCTGGTGACAAAGGAGAGTCTTTAGGATGCCATTTTCATTTAAGAGACAACAAATTCTAAATACCTAAAAATGAACTGTACAAATATTTCAAAATAAATAAACAGCTAGGAAGGCACAAATAAAACATTTTTTTCTTCTAAATTTAAAGTGTTATGGAAACAAAGATTTTAAATGGATCAAAACAAGCCAAGTAACTTTTCTAGATGTTGGCCACCGACAAATATTCTCTTAAAACCAATTTGACCAAATTATCATTTGTGTGCTATATAGTTTTGTCAGTAAAACTACATGTCTGTACACATTTAGTGGTCTTTTTAATGGGAAATGTGCTTTTTGTATATGACAGTGGCTACCACACCATGCTTTAGTAATATATTTGTGCCAGTGTACTCCCAAATACAAAACCAGCTACACAATACACCCCCACCACTTTTTTGCTGAATGGTCATGGCTAATTTGTGACAGTAGTTCTTTGTGTGATGCTTGGATTTTTCAGAATCACCATGAGTTCAGTAATGTAACATTGATGGCAGAGCCGCCAGTCTGAAAATGGTGACATCACCACTGCTTACTGAAGCCAAAGGAGCTCTTCGGCACACCCTACATTAATTTATTTCAGCCCCACGAAGTTGGTAGTTCCCTGTTCTGCGGGTGCGGGCACCAGGGCCTGTTGCGTGTTTATCTAGGTTCCTGATCGATACTGTGACCTTATGCCCCTATTCGGCTATAAATCCATTTATTCCCTATATTGGCATAACCGTTCAAGTGCGATTTTCTGAAAAGTCATCTCTGGCCTCACACGAACAGAGCCACATTCCAGCATGACTCTCTGCCACTTCCTTTGTGACCAATTAGTGCAATGACAGAGCAGTAGTCACTATCTGATATTCCTAGATAACACTCCGAGTTCTTCAACAAGATAAAAACTCAGCAAACCTGGAAATCCCCGCTTGCTATGTTTTGATTAGTAATGGAACTCTAATGAGCAACTGATAACTATCACTTCCTAGTGACATCTTTAATTGACGTCTTATGTCCAGCAAACTTGCGTCAAACCCGGCACCTGTCAGGTATAAATATTACCAACGTTGCCTTAAGCAATGCCTGTTGTACGAGCTACTGAAGCCAGCTGCCTGCACGACCCCGTGTTGGTAAATCTAGCACTCTGTCGCTGCAGCCTGCTATCCTGTGGTGGTGAAGCTGCTGATACCATTATCGCCGCTAAAGCGCGAACTATGGTGCAGTACGCTTAAGGAGCTGAACAGCCGTCCCTCTGCGAAGACATCCAGCAGATTCCAGCTGCCCGCGGACGCTGTCCCCCCTCCTTCCTCGACGCGCTGAAGAGCAGCCGCTGCCTTTCTCGTGCAGAGAAATCCAGCCACAGCGCTTCCGGTTTACCCTCGCGGGTGACTGGGATATCGAGAGAGACCCCTGAAGGAGATACCAATCCTCCATCATTCTATTCAGAGGTATGGTGTTGACTAAACCCTTAGACGAGAATTCTTGAAACAAACCTTGGCAAAACCAACTTAACTTAAAGCTACTTACTTACTCCCCTTTCACGTGTTAGGCTTAGGTCAGGCACACTGGGGTAGGCTTAGTTAGAAGCACCAGTTGAGTATGTTAGCCTAATGTATATATGACTGTATATATGTTTTATTACTTTTAAACCATTGTATGGCTAAGAAACCATATCAATGCTTTTACAGTTCTATTTCGCAATACTTATCTTACTGTACGTACTTTTTATAATAACAATTATTGCAATTGTGGCAATACATTTCTCTTGTACGAGAAGAAAGACTGTTCAATAAATGTTAACCCTTTATTGACAAACGCCCGTCTCTCTATTCTCTACATCTCGTGAAAGTAAACTGCACTAGACTGACTGAGTGAAATCTATGTCTATTGTTTCACACGACCCTAGAGATTGACTCTTGATCTGAGGAGCAAAGTTGTCATGTTGCACGGTTGTTGGAAAGCTGAATCCCTTCTTGTCTGTGCCAAGGAAGCTGATCACTTCCTATGCAGAGAAGAAAGTTTCCAGTGACCTCTGAGCTAGTTGGTAACACAACCCAATTAAGTTTAGCATAGTCAGTGGAGGCCTGGAATATCCGCAGTTCCACGTCGATACTACTGTTTATGTTATTCCAATGCGCAGGGCCTAGTGGGAAACTAGGAACTACACTACATGGCGCCCAACGTTTGGTAAGGCGATAAACTAACGCAAGACTTGTAGAGTAACTCAGTCGTGCATATTTCACACCCCTTTCTCCCGTAAATACTCCAATAGACATCTGGAGTGGGTGAAAGGTTAAAATCCGCCCGACCTTAGTAGGAAGAGATTCCTATGTAAAGCTCTGGTTTATTCAACGTTGAAGGATACAGTGTTCCAAAATATTGTGCACCTAATCTTTGTCTCCTTGGAGACCTACTCTGCAAAACCTGCATTTATACAATGTCAGTAGAAAATAACGGAACCACTGGGGGCGCAGCAGATGCGACTCAGCAAGGTCCCGAATTCACAGACCCGGATGCAATAATCATCCCGGCACATTTAAGAAAATCTATAACTTCAAAACTTATAGTAAACGGACTGACACCTCAGGGTGGTACAGTAATTTTCGTGATAGAGGCTCACGAGTATCGGCAGACAGAGGTATTCTATTCATGGATAAACTTTCCAGCGGTAAACGCTAGAACAAAAGAGTTTCACTATTACAAAATAGAGAAACCTCCGGAAGAGTACGCTCCTTTCGAGGAGATTGAAATTCCACTTAAATTTCAAGAGCACCTGCTCTGGTTTAATGGCGCCCTAAAACATACTGATCACATTACCAGGCTCGGTCCACTAGGTAGACCAGGAGCCACGTGGCCGGTTCTAGCCAGCTACACACCACATCCTGACATTGCAAAAATGTCTAAGGAAGAGCTGTTAGTACAGCTAAACACATTAATAAAAATACATAGGCAATTAGTCCAATATGTAATGCGGACTGCAACAGTCCAGCCAGCTGTTAATACACCACAGCTGACCCCTCATCAGGGGAACACAAATAAAATTACACCACAGAACATACAGTCATGTCTTGGTAAAACACCCGTAAAACGGGAACAAATTCCTTTCTGGTTATCCCAGAAAATCACTCAAATAGAGGCAGTATTTCCTGATACTACCCCTATTGAGAAACACAGAATCTTGACCATCTGCCTTCCTATGGGAATCGCACCACACGTGGAGGACTGTGACACTTGGGGTACAGTCTTTGCTTCCATTTACACAAAAACACACGGTGTTCCGTCTATGGCGGTAATACCAGAAGTGCTAAAACAGATTCAAAATGAATTCGGTCCAGAGCCCGCTTTAAATCTAGGTATGAAATTACTGAAAGACTTCAAGCAGGTCACGGCTATATTATTAGCCAACATAAAGGGAGAAGCAGCATCTGTGGCGATCCGCCAGAAGTTGAGGGAAACAGATATAAAAGATCCTGTTGAGCTTGCAAAAATCATAGAAAAATGCTATGAAGAATTAGGTAGAGACAGCTTGGGTGGAAAACCAGTTAAGCCCCAACTGCTCGAAAATCCTGAAAAATTATTTATTAAAAATAATTTAAATACTCCTAAAAAGAGCTGGGATGGAAATAAACAATCCACTCCCAAGGAAAAAGTTTTCCAGTCCAGGGGAAGGTCTCCTCGACGGAGGGAAAGAACTCCGACTCGAGAACGCCAGTCTCCCCAGAGGGAGCCCTCTGAGAAAAGATATAACCTTAGAAATAGGGATAATATAAAAAAACCTGATAGATATCAAAGTATTGATACACGTCCCTCTCGATCTTTTCCACAGAATTCGGAAAGAAGAGGACGGTCAGACCCAGGAGAGCACACCAAGTCCAAAGACAAGGAACCTGCTCAAAATAAGAAATCTCAATTTCAGACAAAGAAGGTAGCCAGTATTAGAGTAATCAACCATGCCGAGAATACTGAGGACACAGTTGAAAAACGGGGAGTGGGCATTGACAATGTTGGACAGTGCAGCAGAAATCAGTATAGCGCGCAAGATCTTGATGAGTCATCTGGAGACAGTGGACACGAATGAATACATTCAGGTTGAAACTGCCGACGCCAGACTTAGCGAGCCCCATAAAATATACGAAATAACATTGCGTATAGAGGGTGATAAGACTAGGAAAATTAAGGGTCTATTTTGGGATAAGCTCTCAAAAGGCTATGATATTCTGTTACCTGAAAAAGATTGGCCCCCGGAGTTTGTCAGGGAGTGCCCTCGTGGCGAAGAAGTGATTATGCCTGCCTTCTCGAATCACATTCCGATTCATAAAAAATATACATATGCAAGGAAATGGGCAGTGGCCCAGGCACCTGCATTATATAAAAATCATGTAGGATGGGATGAGGATTCACCTCCTCACAAAATCCAACTAAAAAGTGAACCAACTGCCCAACGGCAGTATCCCATAAAGCAAGAAGCTAAAAAACAAGTCAGGGAGATCTTAGATAAACTTGAGTACCAGGGGGTGATTGAAACATGCACCTCTCAAATGAACAATCCTTTGTTTCCTGTCTCCAAGCCAGACAATTCATATCGTCTAGTTTTGGACTACAGACACCTTAATACATGTTGCAAAACTTTTGCAGTACAAAACTCGCATAGTGCAGCCCTAATGAATAATATAGTTAGGAAAAAATATAAAACGACATTAGACATATCTAATGGTTTCTTTTGTCAAAACATTGCACCAGAAAGCAGATATTTGACCGCTTTCTCTGCATTTGGGTCGCAGAAAAAATTCTGTCGACTCCCACAGGGGTTCAAGAACAGCCCAGGACTATTCTCAGCTAGGGTAACAGAGTTACTACAAATCTATGATGATGAAGCATTGTCTTACGTAGATGATATTTATCTCACAGACGACGACTTGGATACTCACTTGAAAAGAGTGAACACCATTATACTTGGGTTCGCAGTAGAGGGTTACAAATTCAACTTTAAAAAGTCCCGAATTGCCCATCTGACAGTACTATTTTTAGGGTACGAATTATCAAGTGAAGGGAAAAGCCTAGCGGACAACTTCTTAGAGAAGTGCGCTGTACTCCAAGCTCCAAAAACGCTGAAGAATTTACAATCAATACTAGGTTTTCTGAATTTTGGAAGAACTTACATACTAAATTACGCAGAGAGGGTTAAACCTCTCTACGAACTAATTAAACCTGATTTTAAACAAATCAATTGGACTCAAAAACACACAGAAATTTTGAGATCACTGCAAACAGACATGTTAGCAAAAACAAAATTAGATACACGTGACAACACACGTGATCTTGTAATCCGAGTCATCTCAGGAAGATGCGGATTCACGTACCTGACCTCTAATGAGGGAGAGAAGGTACCTATTTCAATTAAATCTCACTTGTACACACAAGCAGAAAAAACATTCAGTCCCACAGAAAGAACTGTGAACGCAGTGCAAATCGCATTAGCAAATGAACGAGAACTAGCACACGGCAAACGGATTAATATCCTTACAGCGGAATCCGCCTTCGAGGCGCTATTCAGCCCAGTAAACCTGCCTACAGTGTCGCTGGATCCGAAATGGATACAGTGCATAGATTCTCTAGGAGCGGAAGACGTGAAATACTATTTCGCCCCGCAATACGAAGAACTGAATGATTTAGAATATGAAGAAGAATATCCTCTGCCAATCGAAATTCTGCCTCTCCCACAATACGCCTGTATAATCTATACAGATAGCTTTGTACAGCATTTCAACGTAGAGAGAAAATCCTACGATGCAGCATGTGCGATCATTAAAGGTCATTGGCTGTGCGGTAAATTCAGACCGAAAGTAACAAAAACTGAATCTGTAAGAAAGTGTTCGGTTCAAAGAACTGAAATCAGATCTTTAAAGATGGCGCTCGAAAATGCAGAACGTGAATTCCCGACACTTATAGTGTGCGATTCTCATTTTTGCGTCAATTCTTACAACAATAAACTGCAGAGTTGGATCGAAAACGACTACAAAGATGACACAGGTGCCACAATAAAGCATAAATTGCTCTGGAACGAGGTAGCTCTTTTACACAAAGAACTACAAAAGACTCACGTGATTCACGCACAGAGTCTTCAACGTGATGGCGTTCACGTTGCAGGGAATTCATTGGCTAATACAGCTACAGCGGAAGCAACTAACCCGGCTTCCGTAGCTACAAAAAAGCGTACAGATAAGTACATAGACGGGGAAACCATGCTGGCAGTAAAAACGACCGTAAAAGGCGACTGTGCAGCACTACCCGTAAACTATCCACTCAATTATGCATACATAATCGATGCAAACTCCGTTCCTTTTGCTCGAATCCCTGGAGTGGGGGACAGAGTAATTCCAAACAGGAGCAGGAGGGGCTTCCTCTTACTGGAAGCACACATGGGATTGGGTCTGAGACACCAAACAATTAAGGATTCTCTGAAAGAATTGCAATCAGAGTACTGGTGGCCGGACATGAGTGAAGGAATTCATGACTTCGCAAAGAACTGTCCAGACTGCAACAGAGATCGCAGTGATGAACCGGCAAGTATAGTTTCAGAAATCCTGATAGACTGCATAACGCTGTCTATCTGCGCAATCAAAGAAGAGAAGCGCGTCCCAGTGTACACCATTAAGACGAAAAGCACTTAAAAAATGAGGCCTCCAGCGCTCGGCTGACGCTAGAACGGTTATAAAAGATTTGCGAGTCTTTATCGGCACATACGCAATTACCACGTTCCATTCTGACCAGGGTCCTGCTTTCAGCTCTCGAGCTTATAAGGAGGCCATGGCCAGCATGGGAATTGGGTTGCGGTATTCTTGTCCGTCATACCCCGGAAGGGAACAGTGTGGTAGAAAGAAAAAACCGTGACATAAAGCAATCTATAACAGCGAAGGTATTAGGTTCAGGCGCTGGGTGGGTCAAACATTTAATAAGTGTCCAAACAAGTCTTAACAACATGCCAAGAAATTCTCTAAAAGGTTTCAGCCCATACGAACTATTGTTCGGAATTAGAATGCGCGTTCAGGACCTCGATAGTCAGATGTCAGTGGTACAAGAAGAAACAACGCACTTTGATGTAAAAGACCGTTTGGCTGTTTTACAGGAACTGAATGAAACAAGAAAATCATTAAGCAACATAAAGTTAAAGCAACAGCCAAGTACCACTGACGAGGCACCACCCGCAACAGCCCCAGCAAGGCCTGTCTGGATTCCAAAGATTGGGGATCTAGTCAGGGAAAAGATCGCGGTGAAGAAGGAATTTGGGCCTTCTTACAGAAAAGCAGTACCTGTCTTAGCAGTCACCGGAACAAGATCAGTTGTGCTACCGCCCCTTGCTGGTAAAAAGGAGAACAGAGTCGTGTCTATCGATCTGGTAAAACCACAAGCATGTGGCCTATAATCAACAGTAGGCCCAGTGGACTCCCAAGAAACAACAGAATACCCAAACTTGCAACAATCCAAGAGGTTCAAACTGAAAGACTAATCACATTTGATCAGCCTGCAGTGCACAATGAAGGACTATGCAATAATGCCATGGAACTCGTGCCTCTTGAAACACAGATTGAAACAGTTCATCAAGAAACAACACCAGTGGCATCAGAAAGTGCTACAGATTGAAAGAACAATCCCATCAATTGACAGAACTGCCTCTGGTTATTTCATCAATTTCGACAACTTCTCTGAAGATTTAAATGACCCCGAAGTGATGCCAGAAACAAAAAAGTCTTTTAAAGAAAAAGCAACGGAACTCTTTCATCAACTGAAGGAAATCTACCTTATTTCCCCTTGGCTAGAGTTCTGGTTCGGTCTAGGTGTATTTTTCCTCTTGCTTTGGCTCATCATGGTACTGTGTTTGGGAAAATTCATTGAAGGAAAATATATTACAATGGACACAGCAAGTCAGAACATCAACCTAGTCCTGAAACCACACAGATCATCCCACGTGAAGAAAAGAGAACTGTCAACAGTAAATGTCACAGCAATTCCAATACCTGGTGGGGTAGTATGGGAGAAAACAGACTATGAGATCTATGGTCCGGTCGAAATCCTGAGGTATCCTCATCAACTAAGGGTTTCCTTAAGTGACTTTGTGACACCTAGTACATTCTCTGATGATTGGGACTTTAACAGTATTAATGACATGATGTCTGATTTAGTAATGTCAGCTAGATTCACAGATCATGATTATTTACAAGGTTCATCTAGTTATGAGCAGTTATTCTGTTATACCCACTATGGGGATCATTACTTGCATAAATCTGCACAGCCTAGAAATGTTTTTATGTATAATCAATGGGAACATTGTTCTACACCACCTAAAAGCAGTTCTAAAGCATTTTTTGAGAAATTCAAATACTTCTCAGGGTTTAACACCAGTGATGCAGAAACGTTTTATTATAAACTGTTAGACAAAACAGGAATGAAAACAATGCTGACAAATTCTAAATTGATATATTCAGAAGCATTTTATGACAAAATGATGACATTTGGTTTTGATTACTGGAAAAATAATATTGAAACGAAAACAATTTGGGGTACAAAAGATTGGCAGGTGCAAGGCATAGAAGCACTATTTAGAACCTGCATGATACCTGAACAAATGTTGTTTTTAAATGACACAATACACCAAACATCTTGTCTTGGCCTAGCTAAGATCAAAGACCTTAAAAAACCGCCTATACCAAAGCCAATACCTGAGAATGCAACCACAGATATTGAATTAGACATGTCACAAATTTTACATTTCAACAGAACACATCCTGATTGGAAAAAGTGGTTAATCTGGCCTACAGACACAAATAGCTGTCAAGATAGATTCCTGAATAAAACACAGGGGTTAAAAATGACCAGATTAGACTCGAGATACTCCCAGAGACAACATCCAGGGATTATAACAACATACAGTGTAGGGAAGCTCTGCCTTGAATGGCTAAAATCATCCACACTGGCTGAAATTAAGCAACACTTGTCTTTACTGAAAGATGGTGCTGATTTGCGCGATTTCAACTCGCAAACGGGAGTTACATTCTTAGAACGGATCACAGATGTTGTGGCCTGACGCCAGGGAAAAGTTATCTAGTACAAGTTACGTCCATGGTCAAATGTTGTATGCAAGCATTGTTCCCGAGCGGGCCTCCAGACATAGTGACTCCCCTCTGGCCTCGTCTGAATCTCTATTCTATACAAATTGATACATTAAGCAAAATGAAATCTGTACTTTTACAGACAACCGTGCCTATAACGTCATCTAAAGAGACGTATGATCTTCTAGTCGCAAGGACGGCTACTGAGGTTCATGACCTTTTATCAACAAATTGCCCCGTGCATTTCGTAGAAATGTTCAGCCAACTCCTTAACATGTCTAGTGCTACAAGCATCCCAGGCATATTTAAGACAGTCTTTACGGGACTGCTAACACCCTTCCAGGCAATTTTGGGAATCTTTCCTAATTTTGTGCACTCCATTTTTGGCGGCATACCTTTATTTTTGGGACTCGTCGCAGGGATTCTATTTTTGACCCTCCTGCTACGTTATGGCAAGCCTCGGCTCAGACATAGCTCCCATGGGAATGGAAGAGACAATCCTAGCAATGCGCTACCGGGACAGGATAACTAACGTCCTCGGATTGGCCAGGCTGAGAGATCTAAACATGACCTGGTTCCTTTCATTCAGACCGATATGGCAAAATTGCATTTTACCTGTGCTACGGTGTATGCTTTGCGGCGATGAATGCGTGTTGGACATCTGTCTTTCACTTCCATCAGCAGTACCAATGGACGTCGATACTTTGCTCAGTCCAATAACGGCTCACGCATTGTGTTGTCCCCAGCGGCTACCAATCCTGATGACGGCATTCGTGGAGACTCCTGTGCTACAACCAAGTGGTAACAGTGGAGCGAGTGACAAAAGCAACATCATCCAGGTACAACGTTCTGTGAGCATTGCTGGTCCTGCCTTCGATGACAGCAATCATTCTCACACCTGCCAAGTTACAGCGCTATCTAATTTGGTTGAACTATCACCTGATTTTGTAGACCAATTCTTTGAGAGCCTGTCTGATACGATGTTCTCACCCACATAGAAACAATAACTTTTTGAGAAGCTTTCCGACACACAGCGTTCCCATGAACTCTGAATTCGGCCTTCAGTTTTGATCAACAAAAACTGCCAAGAGCTTTGGAAATCTATTTTCTTTGAATTGGACAATTTTTCTAATATTGACCTTTTTTGGCACGAACAATTCTTTGCTTAACGTAAAAACTATTCTTAGAGAACAGAAGCTTCACACTTCTATTTCTAAACACATCTAGAGACATAACAATATTACACCAGCCTCTAGCACACATGTTATTACAATGCATTTTTATGTGATGATTTATCTCGCCTTTCTTCTGTCAGAGATACTTCATGTGTAATTCCTTTGGCATAATCGTTCATTGATTTCATATGCAATAATTTTTGAATGATTACTATGCTTTAAAAAACGTACAGTACCTAAATTCCATGTATTACAAGTACGCCTATTTCGAATGCATTTATGTATTTTGGGGTGGGCAATGTTACACATGCATCTAATTGCTTTAGTTTTAGTAATTTTGATGGACATTAACCCGTGGAGTGGGTGTTGCGTGTTTATCTAGGTTCCTGATCGATACTGTGACCTTATGCCCCTATTCGGCTATAAATCCATTTATTCCCTATATTGGCATAACCGTTCAAGTGCGATTTTCTGAAAAGTCATCTCTGGCCTCACACGAACAGAGCCACATTCCAGCATGACTCTCTGCCACTTCCTTTGTGACCAATTAGTGCAATGACAGAGCAGTAGTCACTATCTGATATTCCTAGATAACACTCCGAGTTCTTCAACAAGATAAAAACTCAGCAAACCTGGAAATCCCCGCTTGCTATGTTTTGATTAGTAATGGAACTCTAATGAGCAACTGATAACTATCACTTCCTAGTGACATCTTTAATTGACGTCTTATGTCCAGCAAACTTGCGTCAAACCCGGCACCTGTCAGGTATAAATATTACCAACGTTGCCTTAAGCAATGCCTGTTGTACGAGCTACTGAAGCCAGCTGACTGCACGACCCCGTGTTGGTAAATCTAGCACTCTGTCGCTGCAGCCTGCTATCCTGTGGTGGTGAAGCTGCTGATACCATTATCGCCGCTAAAGCGCGAACTATGGTGCAGTACGCTTAAGGAGCTGAACAGCCGTCCCTCTGCGAAGACATCCAGCAGATTCCAGCTGCCCGCGGACGCTGTCCCCCCTCCTTCCTCGACGCGCTGAAGAGCAGCCGCTGCCTTTCTCGTGCAGAGAAATCCAGCCACGGCGCTTCCGGTTTACCCTTGCGGGTGACTGGGATATCGAGAGAGACCCCTGAAGGAGATACCAATCCTCCATCATTCTATTCAGAGGTATGGTGTTGACTAAACCCTTAGACGAGAATTCTTGAAACAAACCTTGGCAAAACCAACTTAACTTAAAGCTACTTACTTACTCCCCTTTCACGTGTTAGGCTTAGGTCAGGCACACTGGGGTAGGCTTAGTTAGAAGCACCAGTTGAGTATGTTAGCCTAATGTATATATGACTGTATATATGTTTTATTACTTTTAAACCATTGTATGGCTAAGAAACCATATCAATGCTTTTACAGTTCTATTTCGCAATACTTATCTTACTGTACGTACTTTTTATAATAACAATTATTGCAATTGTGGCAATACATTTCTCTTGTACGAGAAGAAAGACTGTTCAATAAATGTTAACCCTTTATTGACAAACGCCCGTCTCTCTATTCTCTACATCTCGTGAAAGTAAACTGCACTAGACTGACTGAATGAAATCTAAGGGCCAGATGTATCAAGGCTTTTGCGACTCGCAAAGGCTGAAAATCGCAGATTTTCGGCCTTTGCGACTCGCAAACGGCCGTTTTGCGATATTTCACATGTATGAAATAATCGCAATTTATTTAATCGCAATTATTTGCGATTCCTTCTTTTGCATAGCATTTAAGGAATCGCAAATTTTGCGATTCCTTAAATGATATGTATGACACATTTTTTGTGTGCGAATTTGTGTAAAAAAATCGCATTTTACCATCAACTTGTAGTTGGTGGTAAATTGCGATTTTTTACAAAAATGCCCTAATTGGCATTTGTAAGGGTGGCATGTGACACTCATACATGCCCATAGGGCATGTATGTGTGCCACATGCACACACATGTAGATTTGAGGGGTGCAGCAGGGTGTCTTTGAGACACCCCTGCACCCTTGAAATAATTCTCAAATTGCGATTAGCAAATTGCGAATTCGCAATTTGAGAATTACTGCACAATCATTCCTATGGGCCTCCTGGCCCATAGAAATGAATGGGAAAATTATTCCTTAATTGCGATTAGCAATTTGCTAATCGCAATTAAGGAATTTTAAGGAATCGCTAAAAAATAGCGAAATTCTACATACATACCATTTTGCACTTCTCAAATAGCGATTCCTTAACAATCGCTATTAGAGAAGTGCAAAATGGTTTCTTGATACATCTGCCCCTATGTCTATTGTTCAACACGACCCTAGAGATTGACTCTTGATCTGAGGAGCAAAGTTGTCATGTTGCACGGTTGTTGGAAAGCTGAATCCCTTCTTGTCTGTGCCAAGGAAGCTGATCACTTCCTATGCAGAGAAGAAAGTTTCCAGTGACCTCTGAGCTAGTTGGTAACACAACCCAATTAAGTTTAGCATAGTCAGTGGAGGCCTGGAATATCCGCAGTTCCACGTCGATACTACTGTTTATGTTATTCCAATGCGCAGGGCCTAGTGGGAAACTAGGAACTACACTACACAGTCAGGCGGGGAACTCAACACATAAAAAGATACAACATGCCTATCTTTTTATTTGCGGAGCTTGTGCAGTTTTACATTTACTATTAAATCGAAATTTGTGAATTCCAAATCAAACCTAAACCTGCACAAAAGTGTATGTTTAACTGTGTGAATCAGGCCCATTGTTTTTATTTTATCACATTTGTTGTGTGCTCAAAGACAGAGGTCAAAAGTCAGACTAATCCTTCCCACAAATTGCTGTTTATTCTTTTAACATGAAGACTGGTGTTTATTTAAGTATAATGAGTTTGTAAAGTCAACTGTGTGCACATTTTGCTGGTGACAAAGGAGAGTCTTTAGGATGCCATTTTCATTTAAGAGACAACAAATTCTAAATACCTAAAAATGAACTGTACAAATATTTCAAAATAAATAAACAGCTAGGAAGGCACAAATAAAACATTTTTTTCTTCTAAATTTAAAGTGTTATGGAAACAAAGATTTTAAATGGATCAAAACAAGCCAAGTAACTTTTCTAGATGTTGGCCACTGACAAATATTCTCTTAAAACCAATTTGACCAAATTATCATTTGTGTGCTATATAGTTTTGTCAGTAAAACTACATGTCTGTACAAATTTAGTGGTCTTTTTAATGGGAAATGTGCTTTTTGTATATGACAGTGGCTACCACACCATGCTTTAGTAATATATTTGTGCCAGTGTACTCCCAAATACAAAACCAGCTACACAATACACCCCCACCACTTTCTTGCTGAATGGTCATGGCTAATTTGTGACAGTAGTTCTTTGTGTGATGCTTGGATTTTTCAGAATCACCATGAGTTCAGTAATGTAACATTGATGGCAGAGCCGCCAGTCTGAAAATGGTGACATCACCACTGCTTACTGAAGCCAAAGGAGCTCTTCGGCACACCCTACATTAATTTATTTCAGCCCCACGAAGTTGGTAGTTCCCTGTTCTGCGGGTGCGGGCACCAGGGCCAGAATCGCTAAAGTAGGAAAATTCCAGCATTCTAAAAGTGGCACTTTCAGACTTGCAACTTAAAATCCAATTTTATTCTAAATTATGATTTTAGATTGCGAGTCTAGAGACACCAAACTAGAAAAGTCTATCTGCACAATTGGATGTTATGTTACACTTAAAGTTATAATAAGATAATCCCAATGTTATCCTAAGGAAGCGATAGGCTTTGCAATATTGAAAACTAAATTTGTAAGTTTTTCACTTCTAGGGCATGTAACACTTAAAGGTATATGTCCTGCCTTTTAAATACATTTCACCCTGCCATATGGGTTACCCAGGAACTATATTACGGGTAATGTATATGCATGAAAAGGGAATGTTTAGGCCTGGCAAGACTTTTATCAGGCCAGTTCGAAATGGCAGTGTTACCTGCACAGACAGGTTGGCCTGAGCCATGGATAGAGGGCTACTTAAGTGGATGGCAATTAGTGCTACAGGTCCACTAGTATCATTTGACCCCTTAAGTGCTGATGACGGAACCGCTCCGTCATCAGCTGCGGGTGCGCTGTGCTGATGACGGAGCGGTTCCGTCATGGCCCGCTCGCTGCTCATGCGCGGCACGAATTCCGCGCCTGTGCTGAGCGTTCTATTGAGTGGGCGGGGCCATGACGGAACCGCTCCGTCATAAGCACAGCGCAACCGACGCTGGTGACGGAGCGGTTCCGTCACCAGCACGGCCCCGCCGCGCGGCCGCCCGCTCCCTTAGCACTGCGGCGGAATAGCCGCCGCAGTGAAGGGGTTAAATGACAGGCCCTGGGCACATGTACTGTTCTTTACTAGGGATCTTTAGATATATTTAATATGCCAATTGGGGATGGGACAATGTTACCATGTTTAAAGGAGAGAAAATATGCACTTTGGCAGTGCTAAAGTACTCAAAGTTCTATGGTCAGCTAAAGCAAAGTCAGAAAAGGTAGGGGAGGAAGGCAAAATGTTTGGGGGTGACCCTGCAGAGAGGGCCATATCCAACAGGCCAAATTTTTCCTATGGCATCCTGCAGCTCCCATGGCAGTGCTGCCATACTACTTGCTTGCAACTCTTTTCATCTGAAGTGCACTGTATCCTGTGCGACCATTGCTTCTAAACAGGGTCGCCAACTTCAAATGGTTTGTACATAAACATATATCAATGCTATATATTCCAAAATGTCCACCATATTTAGAAAGATTCCGTCTGCCATTTTTCATTAGTATTTCAAGAATACATTTTGCAAAGCAGCATTTAAAAATGGTCACCCAGTTTTTATGTATCAAACAAAACAATACGTTTCATGAAAGCACTCCTTGTTTGAGGGCAGTTCCCTTGTCAAAAAGGCAAAAGGCCATTGATGCACCCAGTTTTTACTGCCATCTTGAAATTGTATAGTGCAGAGTGTACCACAGTTTTACATCACCAAGATGGCCAAATGGTTGCTTCTGAATGTGATGGTAATGTTGAAACTTTAAAATAACAATACACCGTGCACAATATCATTCAAAGATGGACATTTGCTATATGTCCAGTTTTATTTTTCTGTTACAACCATATGTCCATTAAATTTAAATTGCACCATATTTGTTTTCAACTGTATTTTTATTTTATTTATCTTGGATACACTTGTTGAGTTTTTGTGTGTTCTTTATTGTGGGTGGGTAAGTGGGTACATGTACTAATGAGTAGTTGGATGATAAATAGATACATGAGTGTAAGGGTGTAGGACAAAGCACATGTATACTGACTTAGTGAGTGTCTAAACCCACCAGCTACTGAAGAGGCAATTGCAGTTATAAGCAATTGATGTAGGAATGTAGTATGAGTCTTACACTTTTATTTTTTAACTATGTATTTGATTGTTGGTGACATCTTTCAATACTTATTCAACACCTTCCTCAGAGAATGTTTTTAAAGTGTTCTTTGCTACCAAAGGTTGCACCTAGGATATTTTAAAGAAATCTTTTCTTTGACCCCATGTGGCAACTGTGTCAAAAATGTTGCAGGAGCACAGCTTAAGGACCTTTAAGTGTTTTTAGCAACAGCCTACCCTGAGTTTACCTCTACAATTCCCCAAACCATTTTCCAGCTCTGATTGTTTTCATCATTCCATGTTTAATTCTCTCTACCTGTCTTGTTAGATATGTGCCCTGCAGCACACGGGATGCAGTCAAAGCAGCAGACAGGTTGACCTTTCTGAAGGGCTTTTCTATAGCCAGCAGCACAGCTTTCACTGCACACAGAGCGTGGGGCCTGGGGAACGAAATGTGAAAGTTTATTTCAAAACAATTATACATTACCCTCAAGTCTTTAAGAGGAATTTAAAATATATATTCATAGCATAAACTACAGTATTTGTGTACTAGAATGTACAATTATGGACATAGACATTGAATACGTTTATTATGATTGATTGCCTTACAGTGCAACTACGCATTTAGTTTCATGTATGAATACTTAAGTACGTCTAGAAACAGAGCTAACTGAGACAGTCATTTGCTGGGGCACAGCTTCTCAGGCCCCAGCAGCCCCTGCGTTGCAGGAGGCCTCTGTGTCACCAAAGTGCCAAGCCTCCAAAGGGCAGTTCCCAACCTTCAAGGGGGTGCAGACATTCAGTGTATTCTAATTAGCTCAAGATAATGAATTGCTGTGCGATATGGGTCCCTGATCACAATTTGGTGATGTCCCCACTATTTTCCACTACACCCCTTGGCATGTCGTATTGAGATTGGAAGAAGTGAACTGTGATCTTGACGAGTTCTAATGTGAACAACAGTTCATTGTAAGGAGTGGGCCCTGCCACTGAAAAATATACATCCTTTTGATCAAAGGTGAATTATCAATGTGTATTTAATATAACATTCCCAGTAAGTAGTTTCTGCTTTCGGTGCATGTTGGCATTTCTGCAAAGGTATACTTGGGTATTTCTGAAAGGCTAACTAACAAAAAGAAAACATGTTTATTTAATTTTATTAGGTTTCGCTTACGTCTTTGATCTTAGTACAGAGCTAGATCCAATGTGTAAATCGGACCTTAAAAGTAATTTTTGATTTATGTTAGAAGAGATTGGAACATGAGATGTTGGGATGTGTACTTGTGTCTCCTAATGTCTGGTTAAAATTGTGAATTAGGATGTGGTGGGGTGACCAAGTGGAAATATAGGCTATCATTTAAAATTTGTGAGATGGGCACTCCATCACAAATGGATATCCTGTCTGCCTTATTACAAAAGTATTAAGATAATATTTGCTTGTTTTTGATGGAGTGCCAATCCACCAAAACACTAAAATAGTCCCATAGTTGTGACAGAATGATTAGCATAGTATTAGTGTGATTAAAATTACATTATACACATTTACAGTTTGAAGAAAAGGGGGTAAAAGTGGTTTATCAATCCTTATAGTTTATTTGGCCAGGTGGTGAAGCCAGATGAAATCCTACTCTTCGTTCTCCTTGGCCAGCAACTAAGGGGCATATTACCAAGAAGGGCGATAGGCGAATATCGCCGCGTTAGCGGCCGTTTTCGGCCGCTTAGCCGCGATAATTCTTTTTAACCTATTTAATCTATTTAAGCGGCGATTTAACCTATTAACAAGCTGTCGCTAACAGCAGTTAGCAACAGCTTGTAGACAATAGCGAGCGGTTTGGGGCCCGCTTTGCACGTCAGCGATATTTATCGCTAATGACATGCAAAGTGGGCGTACCCAACCGGTTAGCGACTGACAGCAGTCGCTAACGTCGCTATCGCCTATTAGCAAGGCAAGCGAAGCGATGGAAATATTCGCGCTAAGCGCGAATATCTCCAAATACTAACACCTGCCCAGACCAGTTCTTAGCCATGTTATCCAATGGGAGGTGGATAACATGGCTAAGAGCATTTAGAGGCTAATACGTGAATATCGCTGTATTCTCAGCGATATTCACGCATTTCGCTGCTATCGCCTGGATTTTCATCGCTTTTGAGATAAACTTGCTAATAGCAAGTTATCTCAGCGATAAAAACCGGTGATGCGCGGCGATAAAAATATTGCCGCTAACCCTACTTAGCGATAAATACCGCTATTTGTTGGTAATATGCCCCTTAGTTTCTAGACCACATTTACATGTTATACTTCATGAGGCAGCTCCTGTGGTAGAGACTTTCTTAGGAATGAGTTAACGGGGTAATTGCCCAGCGCCCCTTATGTCACGGGCCCACTGGGAAAGTGTTTTTTCACACTATATCAACCTTGTCCATTCTGTCTACCTACCTCTACCTCACATTCTGTCTCTGTCTGGACATTGTCATCTGAAGCATTTTGGGCCTAGATATATATTTTTGTTAGGTCTCTTTTCTGCAAATGTAACATAAAAATCATTATTGTTTGGCATGGCTTCAGAAGAAATAATGAAATTCAAAGTTATTCCAAACAGAGGGTCCAAAATATGGCTTGACTGGAAAAAACAAAATGATTATTGTGTCACAGGCATTCGGACATCAGGATAGTAACATCTGAATCAAATGATCACAATTTCTTGAGCATCAAATTAGTTGCTGATCATTTACAGCATCAGTTCAACAAACCTCTGCCATGGAATAGCAATGACATGTACCTAGGAAAGATCGGTAATTCCTTAATCAGCTCCTGTGTGACCTGTGTGAAGAATTATTCTTCCATCAGATCCCATCTACAAAAATAGTTGAAATCATTATTTTACTTGTTTTTTTAGTTTGTTTTGTATATTACGCCCAGGGCTTTAGAGTACTTTAGAAGAGAACCAGAGATTTTGGAAAGGGGCGACCATTCGGTCCCCCCGAACGTATGGCGGAGTACCACGATCCCCCCGGGAAGCCATCTTGGGCGGGAGGCGAGTCTCGGCTGGTATGCCCGAAGCGGCGTAGCCGGGGCGCGCCTTTTTCCCGCCCTGGAGTGGGCTGGCCTAGACACTGACGCGGCCGGCCACGCCCTTGGGGCAGGCAGGGGCGGGTTTACGCCCGCCCTGAAGACGGATAAAAGGAGCAACAAGCCAAGGAAGCATCCTCTTGTTCCTGTGCTCTGAAGCTGCACCACCTCGCTGCACGTGAGCTCGAGACGGAACGAAGAGCCAATTTTGAGCGTTGTAATCTTTCTTGTTTGTTTTGCAGATACTCTGTTGGAGAATGCCCAAGAAAGCGGGAAAGCGAATGACTACCGACCAGATGCTGCGTGTTCTTATGAAAGAGGTGACCGACCTAAAGAGGCGAATGGCGGATAAAGACGAGGAAGGGGGACCGAAACGTCCTTTGGCAGGAGCAGCTCCGGGAGGAAAAGGCAAGAGGCCCAGAAGGGGAGCAGCTGGGGGAGACATCCCGGTTCCCTGTACCCCACTCGAAGAACCAACTCCCGTGCCGGAAGAGGGGAATCCGAATCCCGTGGTGGTCACCCCCGTGTCCGGGGAGGATATGCCGCCCGAGCTGGCAGCACAATTAGCAGCGTGGTTGGGTAAAGGTAGCAAGGGCGCCACGGCTGACGACGCGCAGGTGTTGATGAAGCAACTGCGTGAAACAAGGGAAGCGGCGAAGGCACCATCGCCGGCTGCGGCAGTAGAGAAGCCACCTGGGACAGGTCCAGTCACAGATACAGCTTCCGGTTCAGGTAAGCGGCCATTGCCGATTGCGAGGGATGAGTCTGCACCCTCACGAAGGGAAAAGTTGGGTCAGCATGTCCCTCTGGCAATTAAAGAGAAGATATGGGCAGAGGAGTATATAAACATCTTCTCGTTGCTTACCGATCATTATGAGATGGAGCATGTTAAGAGCCAGAAGGAGCTCATGCATCCGAGTGTGTGGCGCGCAAAGATGGCCGCCTTTAAGGTAAATGAAAACATTGGCACTTGGGGCAGAGCGTGGGGGATTTTTACATCCATCATGGGTGAACGTAGGCCCGAATTGCTGTCCGAATTGCCGATTTATCAGACACGGATCATGGGGTATTCTGTATCACACGAGGGCAATCAATGGTTCTGTTACGATAATATTTTCAGAAAAGCGAAAGAACATGATAAAAACTTAACTTGGGATTGTTATGATTCTGTGTCTTGGTCCAAAATGGAAGATACTGGTATGTTGAAGTTGCCATTGGTAGGGAGTAGCGTGGGTGAATCCTCCCGCCAATATGCTGGGACGCCCTTTCGATCAGGTACGAGTAACGACAACCACTCGAGGCCGAGCGGCAACACAGGTAAAAGGGGGATTTGTTGGAACTTTAACAGGGGTAAATGTACGAGGCCCCAGGGGTCATGCAAATTTAGGCACGAATGTGGTGGGTGTGGGCAATCATCCCATCCTGAGTCCATGTGCAGAGCCAAAACGGGTGATAACGGGGGTAGAGGAGGCGCCAAACAGGTCTGATATAGTCCGAGGGGCGCCTTTACCTACTCCGATTGATACCATGGCAATGATTCCCTGGCTCAGCGAATACCCGGATCACGCTTCCGCTGGGGTGTTGCGGAACGGGTTTTCATATGGTTTCCGCATCCCAGTGGGGGAGTTTCAGGGTATAGCGAAATGTAAAAACCAAATATCGGTTTTGCAACATACGACCGTGGTACAGGAAAAGATCAGGAAAGAGGTTACTCGAGGTCGAGTCGCCGGTCCATTTAATGTGCCACCAGTAGCTAACTTTGTTTGTTCCCCTTTAGGGGTGGTCCCCAAGAAGGACCCGGGTGAGTTTCGGCTGATACATAATTTATCAGCTCCACGTGGTCTTTCCGTAAACGATGCGATAGACCTGGAAGTGTGTTCGGTGCGGTACGCATCCTTCGATGAGGCCGTAGCCATATTGAATCGCCTGGGGCCCGGTGCGCTGATGGCAAAATCTGATATCGAGTCAGCGTTCCGGTTGCTCCCGGTACATCCAGACGATCAGCGTCTCCTTGGTTTCATGTTTCAGGGTCACTATTACATGGATAGGTGTATGCCAATGGGGTGCTCTATATCTTGTGCCTATTTTGAAAAGTTCAGTTGTTTCCTGCAATGGGTCTTCACAAAGAAGACGGGGTTTCAACACGTTATGCATTATCTCGATGACTTTTTGTTTCTGGGGGCAGCCGGGGATCCGGAATGTGGACAGGCTTTGACTGAATTTTGTGTCTTGATGGATCAGTTTGGCGTGCCATTGGCACCAGGTAAGACTGTGGGTCCCTCGACTTGCCTCGAGTTTCTGGGGATCGAGCTCGACTCTGAAGAAGGTTGTTTTCGTTTACCAGGAGACAAAGTGTTAAGATTCAGGGCATGCCTGCAAACGTGTATAAGTGAGTCTAAGGTTAAGCTACATCAATTACAACAATTGGTGGGACAGTTGAATTTTGCCCTAAAAGTAATACCGATGGCCCGCCCCTTTTCCCGCTCGATCGCTCAAGCCATGGTCGGCCTGAAGGAGGGTCATCATCGCACAAGGCTCTCGGCAGAAGTTCGCCAGGACATGCGCATTTGGTTGGCATTTCTGGCGGATTTCAATGGTCGAATTGTCTGGAACAAACCGGCGGTGTCCTCTGAGGAGCTGGGGCTGTGGACAGATTCGGCAGGGAGCATTGGTTTTGGTGCCATATTCGGCACTCAGTGGTCGGCACAAAAATGGCCGTCATGGTGGCATGATAGTGGACTGACAAGTAACATTGCTTTTCTGGAACTTTTCCCCATTCTGGTGGCCCTGAGAACTTGGCCCGAGGGGTTCAGAGATCACTCTGTGGTATTCTGGTCTGATAACATGACCGTGGTTGAGTGTATCAATAGCCAGGCAGCACGATGCAAATGGATTCTGAGATTGCTCAAGGAAATTGTATTACTGTGTATGCAATTGAATGTGCTATTTAAGGCAAGACATGTGCCGGGGGTGATGAACCAGGCGGCTGATGCGCTTTCTCGTTTTCGTATGCAGGCCTTCTGGGGTTTTCTGCACACAGCGGACCCGGTGGCGGCACCCTTTCCCGAAGCTCTCTGGTCTCTCGGTGCCCCGAACTTCGTAACCTCGTGGGAGAGAGTTTAGCACCCAGGACGAGGAAGTCATATGAAGGGGCGTTCCGTTCCTATTGGGCCTTTTTGGGGGCTGCTAGAGGGGAGCTTTGGGGCCAGGAGGAGTTGGTAGTGAAATTCCTGCTGTCGTTACATCAGGCAGGCAAATCAGTGGCTACGGCCCAGAGGCATCGGGCCGCCATTTCCTTTGTGGCTAGGGCTCATGGGATCCAGGACCCGACAGCGTCTTTCGTTGTGCAAAAAGCGCTACGTGGGTGGCAACGCCTTGAGGGTCGCAGAGTAGATGAAAGGCGCCCGATAGGTTTGGATAGGTTGGCCCTGTTGTTATCCATACTCCCTGCAACGTGTTCATCCCAGTATGAAACAGTGTTATTCCGAGCCGCTTTTACGCTGGCATTCCATGGGGCTATGCGGGTAAGCGAACTAGTGGCAAGGAACAAGCAGGACGTGATGGGGGGACTGTGCCGAGAGCACGTTCAGGTCAGAGGGGGGACAATGACTGTCTCGTTTGTCAGGTCCAAGACCGATCAGGGTGCGATGGGTGATTGCATAATCATACAAAGGATTCCCGGGTCCTCCATGTGCCCGGTGAGTTGTGTAGAGGAATATTTAGCACAAAGGGTGGCATCATGGGGGGGGACCTTGTTGAGACACGCTGACGCCACCCCACTGACGAGGTTTCAGTTTCAGCGGGTGCTTGCGATGTCGATTACCGCTGCGGGCTTGAACCCGGGCGAGTTTGGGACCCATTCCTTTCGGATAGGGGCTGCTACAGAGGCTACAGCCAGGGGTCTGAATGTCGAACAAGTTAAACGTGTGGGGCTTTGGTCCTCCAATTGTTATAAAAGGTATGTGCGGTTGCACATGTTGTGAAGCTGTAATGTTGTACTCACGCTTCTTGTTTTTGTTTGGTTTCAGTTGCGCAAGCCTACGAGGCGGGGCGGACTATGCAGTCGACCCAACACCGGGCCAGCGGTCAGACTTCACCGGCTGTGAAAAAGGAGGTGTGGGTGGTGGGCCACTCATACGTGAGGCGTGCCGCGGACGTATTCAAAGCAGGTGACATGATTCACGTGGCTGGGGAATACGGGTACAGTGTGTCCTTCTACGGAAGGGGCGGACTCTGTATTGACCAGTTTCAGTCATTTTTCTAGGGTTTGCTAGGGCGGACGAGGTCACCGCCGTCTATAATCATAGTACATCTTGGGGGCAATGACTTGGTCACCACTGGTAGACGACTTCTTCTTGAGGCGATGCTTTCCACTGTAAGTTGGTTAGCGAGGAGAGTTCCAGGGTGCACAATTGCATGGTCCCATATGATCCCATGAAAAGTATGGCAGGGGGCTATTTCTGTTTCTGCTCTGAATCATTCAGTAAGAAAAATTAATAACAAAGTGAGTAGATTGTTCCGTTCCAATACACTGCATTCTATTTCGCATGGTTGTATTACTGGTGACAGTATGTATTTGGGGGATGGTGTTCATTTGTCCCGGGTGGGGAACGAGTTACTCATAGGAGACTTGATAGCTTGGCTAAAGACTTTAAGACATGACCTTTAGGTAGGAGTGTTGTGGGGGGTCCGGATAGCCGGTCAACTATCCGGCCTGTGGCGGTAAGGTCATGATCGGTGAGCACTAATTGGAAGATCCCTATGAGTGGGCGTCACCCATTACGGATGGGAGCGCTCGGGGGAGGTGGCCATTGGCCCCTCAACGGGGAGGCGGTCCCTTCTAAGGATGGGCCGCCGAAAGGAAAGGAAAGGCGGTCAAGGCCCCTTCCTGGGTAGGAGGGGCTACAGCCCCCTCCTGGAGAATTTCCCGGGGCCAGGACATCTGCGACGGCAGATGTGGTAAGTTGTGTGGGGTTTGGGGGGGGGTCGACGCTACCTTCTAGATACCTCACACGAGTCCTCGGACGACCTTTAAGTGGCGTTGAGTTTATTGGGGCCCCCGTCAAGTCAAGGGAAATTGGTAGTTGCACTTGAGGTACACCTCTGTGCGGTCGCCCCTCACAAGTGAGGGGAATATTTCTGGTTTAGGGATCTTGACACCGGTTACGACCTTGCCGTTGGCCCTTAAACGTTAGGATGTACAATTTCAAAATTTCAAGTTAAATGTTTTGTAGGATGTTAGTTCGGCTAGGAGAACCTTTGTATTAGAGAATATGTTAAGGTTAGCCAAACATCGCAATGTCGTAATGAAATTGTACATAATATGAAACTGTTATTTTAATGTTTTCATTTTGTTTCATATTTTAATAAATACGGCCGGGAGGGTCACTCCCTCCCGTCTTCCAAAAGTTCAGAACTGTTTCCGGTTTCCCATCCTTGGGGATTGTGTTGAGAGGGGGTGGCGGGTATCTCAGCCATATGGAAAGGGGCGACCATTCGGTCCCCCCGAACGTATGGCGGAGTACCACGATCCCCCCGGGAAGCCATCTTGGGCGGGAGGCGAGTCTCGGCTGGTATGCCCGAAGCGGCGTAGCCGGGGCGCGCCTTTTTCCCGCCCTGGAGTGGGCTGGCCTAGACACTGACGCGGCCGGCCACGCCCTTGGGGCAGGCAGGGGCGGGTTTACGCCCGCCCTGAAGACGGATAAAAGGAGCAACAAGCCAAGGAAGCATCCTCTTGTTCCTGTGCTCTGAAGCTGCACCACCTCGCTGCACGTGAGCTCGAGACGGAACGAAGAGCCAATTTTGACCCACCCACCAGCCCCTGAGGACAGCAAGTGGTTTTGAATAAAGTTTGATGTGGTAACTCTAATTTTGTTTGCAGGTTCGGATTATTATCGTGATAACTTTGAATATGCAATAAAGAATGGTCAATTTGTGGTATGTTTTGCAAATAAAGTAATCCTGCTCTAGTGTTGATCAGTAAGCATGCTTTTAATAAAGTTGTTGTTGTTACTGTTTTTTTTTAAGTAAATTAGTCATTTAGTTTAGAATTGTCGTATTTATTTTTGGTCGGGCGGTAAGGTCATGATCGGTGAGCACTAATTGGAAGATCCCTATGAGTGGGCGTCAACCATTACGGATGGGAGCGCTCGGGGGTGGTGGCCATTGGCCCCTCAACGGGGAGGCGGTCCCTTCTAAGGATGGGCCGCCGAAAGGAAAGGAAAGGCGGTCAAGGCCCCTTCCTGGGTAGGAGGGGCTACAGCCCCCTCCTGGAGAATTTCCCGGGGCCAGGACATCTGCGACGGCAGATGTGGTAAGTTGTGTGGGGTTTGGGGGGGGGGTCGACGCTACCTTCTAGATACCTCACACGAGTCCTCGGACGACCTTTAAGTGGCGTCGAGTTTATTGGGGCCCCCGTCAAGTCAAGGGAAATTGGTAGTTGCACTTGAGGTACACCTCTGTGCGGTCGCCCCTCACAAGTGAGGGGGATATTTCTGGTTTAGGGATCTTGACACCGGTTACGACCTTGCCGTTGGCCCTTAAACGTTAGGATGTACAATTTCAAAATTTCAAGTTAAATGTTTTCATATTTTAATAAATACGGCCGGGAGGGTCACTCCCTCCCGTCTTCCAAAAGTTCAGAACTGTTTCCGGTTTCCCATCCTTGGGGATTGTGTTGAGAGGGGGTGGCGGGTATCTCAGCCATACATATTTTTGGTACAGGGAGATTGAGTGAATTGCTCAAAATTATAGAGAGTTGAGCCAATGTGGAGATTCAACTCTGGTTCTCCAGTTCCAAAGTTTGCAGCTCTAGCTACTTTGGTAGAAGAGTGTGGTCTCTTGAACACAAAGGTCGCGCTCTTTCAACATGAACCAAAATGGTTTTACTTAAGATTTTACTGTTTGAGTTTACATATTCACAAGAAAAGGTTTCCACAAATCTTTTTGAGCATAGCGATTATTTTTATTTGTAGAGCATTTCTTTAGAAATTGTCATCATTTCTAATCAACAGTTCGTTTGAGTTCAATGATATTTCGCGATGTTACATAGTGCCCAATGCATTTCGGGTTGTCAAGAGAACCCTTCGTCAGGGGACTGTGGCAAACGAAAAACTTACAAGACCTTAGCATTCAAAAAGAAAATAATGGCGTTCTGACAATAAATAAAATTCATTTGTTACATCCTAATCGTGCTAAATACATGTTCTATGTTGTATCACAAAAATCAATCTGCTACCTTAGTATCTTAAGTCAATAAGCATCTTAAACAAAACAGTTTATGCATTGCGGTAGAGGGAGGGGGGGTTAATAAAACGGGTGGGTACTAAAGTAATCGGGATGTTTGTCAAAGGATTAGCATGCAAGGCGGTAACTTACAGTTTGTGAACGATTGCGGGGGTCTCGGCAAACGATTCAAACGCGGAAGCGAAGGAATAGTGAGTTAGCCTATCCGGTAGAGTTATGTAGTGTAGTGGCGGGGTCACGTGATCATGAGCTCGCGGAAGTGAAAGCGCATTCAACTATTGGTAGAATGTGCCGAAAACACAGTCAAGACGGGATGGGATAAACGTTCAGGGAGAGAACGTAATTTGATACTAGAAAGGGGAAACAGTATTTAATGTAATGACACAAAGTCTATATCGAATAGTGTGAAGGTGGAAAGGTTCCGATCACGTGATCGGGTTAACGGCGTTGTGATAGGTGGATCATTACGCACCCGTAGTCAGGGAGACGAGGTTGTTGGCACATCGTACACATGACGTTAGTAAGCATGGAAGATGTACTTGTGAGCTCTGCGTATGGAAAAAAGACTACATATATACAATTTTGACAGATTATCAAACCCTATAGAATTGTGATGAATGTTAGAATATGAAAAATAAATTGAAAAATAAAAGGAGGGCCGGGTAATGCAAATTACAGGCAGCATAAAATAAAAATAAATATAACAAATATAAGTTACTGAGGAAGTAGATTCAGCCTAACAAGTCAACAGTTGTGTGAGCTAATTTGCAGGTTTATGAAAAACAAGACATTTCAATTCTGTCATTAATTCCAGTCGGTTGCAAAGCATTAAGTTTTTTAATCCAGAAGAATTCAGCTTGCAAACGTTGTTTTGTTGGGTCCATGTCGCAGCGTTGCGGAAGTATCTCCAGTACAGTGTGTTTTAATTGAGCAATTTGATGGTTGCAATCTAGCCAATGAGTGGCTAGGGCAGATTTCATGTTCTTAGTCCGGATGTTACTCTAATGTTCTGATCTTCTTATTTTGATTTTTCGTTCTGTTTGCCCTATGTATATTTTACCACATGGGCATTTGATGGCGTAGATGACATTTTTAGAATCACATGTGCCTGTGTACTTCAAGTTGATTTTGTACCCTTGAGTTGGATGCATGAAGGTTTTTCCAGTTATTACATTATTGCAGGGAGTGCAATTTAAGCATTTAGCCATTCCTTTGTATTGTGGAAGAATTGGTTTTTTGGTATTCAGGATTTCCTTTAGGTTTTGAGATCTTCTGTATGCAAAGGTTATGCGATCACAGTAGAGATTGTGTAGATCAGGTTCTGATTTAATTAACATCCAGTGTCGATTGATGATTTTTTTGATTATCTTAGTGTCTGTTGAAAATTTCAACACGCATACTGTTTTTTGATTCGTTGTTTTTTGAGTTGTAATCAATAGGTTTTCTCTTGGTAATTTTGCTACTTTCTTAAGGGATTCATCAAGGATCTCTTTAGGGTAACCTCTTTTGAGGTATTGGTGTTGTTGTTCAATTGTTGATTTCTCAAGTGTCTTTGCATCAGAGGTGATCCGTTTTAAGCGGATAAACTGTGATGTTGGTAGATGGTTTTTTAGAGTTTCTGGATGAAAGCTTTGGTATAGTAGACAAGAGTTGCGATCTGTACTTTTTTTGTAATTGATAGTCAACAATTTTTATCTGTACATCCAGAAATGATATGGTGTTATTGTCGATGGTTTGTGTGAATTTCATTCTGGGGTTCAGTTGGTTTGAGATACAGATGTTGGTTAATAGTTGTTCTTTGTCTCCTTTCCAGATTAAGAATAGATCATCTATGTATCTTTTGAATATTGTTAGATTTTCAGTCCAATTAGTGTTGTTCAAAATATGGTCATGTTCAAATTCTGTCATGTACAGATTTGCATATGAGGGGGCCCCCCCAAAGCCCATTGAAGTGCCGGTGCATTGATTATAAAACGTGTTTTGCCATTCAAAGTAACTGTGGTACAGTGCAAAGTGCATCAATTCAAGCAGAAAGATTTTATTTGCTTCACAGTTCTCTTCTCTTAGTAGATTCCATTCTAATGCTTCTAGACCTTTGTTGTGTGGAATTGAGGTATAGAGTGATACCACATCAATAGTGCATAGCCAATATTCAGTACTTTTGTCAAGCACAGTGGTTCTTAGTAAATTCAAAAATGCTGTTGTATCCTTGATGTAGGTTTGCGTTTTTTGTACTATCGGTTGCAAAAACCAATCTACGTATTTGCCTATACTTTCTGATATTGATCCGCAAGCTGACACAATGGGTCTGAAGGGTGGTATTCGATAAATTTTGTGGATTTTAGGCAACATGTATAGCCTGGGTCTGCGCGGATAATTGGTTTTTAAGAAGTTTTTAATTTGTTCGTCAATCCATTGTAGATTTAGTGCATGATCAGAATGGTTGAAAGAATTTTTTGGTACTCTTCGGTCGGATCTTTCTCTAAGGGAATATAGGTGTTGATGTCCTTCACGTGTTCATTAACGCTTTCTTCATAAAAGCTGGTGTCCATTATTATGAGAGCCCCTCCTTTATCGGCTCTTTGAAATGTTAGTGTCCGGTCATTCATTAGGTTTGAGAGCGTGCTCCATTCCGCTTTGGTTAAATTGCTTTTGTTCTCTTTCCGGAAGTTAATTTTTTGGATGTCGGCAAGTACTTCCCTTTCAAAGGTTTCAATGGTTTTGTGGGTGTATGGTGCACAGAAAGAGCTTTTAGGTTTGAAGATTTTTACTTGGTCAGTGGTACTAGGAGATGCATCTTTAAAGAAATATCTTAATTTCAGTGTCCTTAAAAATTTGAAAAGTGCTATTTCTGTTTCAGGTAGGTTGGTTCTGTATGTAGGCACGAATGAAGTTCCTTTATTGAGTACAGTCAGTTGTGTTGACGTGAGTTGTTTGGAGGAAATGTTGATAACTAAGTTGTTTTTGCTGTTTGGCTCCTTGTCCTTTTTGCTATTTCTGCTGCAGTTTACATCTGTAGGTGATGCGTTGGATGCTGGGCTTATGTCTAAAAAAGACGGTTTGTTAGAGGATGTGCTTGGTTGTTGAGTTTTATTAAGTGGTTGTCTAGATTGTGCTATATCAGATTCAGAAGTTAGACTTTCTTGAGATGAATTCCCCGTTGTTTTGGATTTGGATTGTTGCCACTTTCTTTGATTGTATATTTCAGCCCAAGTATATACTTCATCATACTTATAGTCTATCGTATCTCTTTTATATTTTCGTACTTTCCGATCATTAACTTCTTTTGCGTATTTATCAAGTTTTTTATTCACGTCCTCTAACATTGCTTGTAAATCTGGTAATTTTTCCAATTCTGTTTTCATGTTGTTCAAATCATTTTCTATTTCACTTACTCCGATTCTGTAACTTTCCCATTGTGTTGACACTATTACATGAATTGGTTGTCTGAACTTGCCTTGCTAATATGCTATTGATGCAAGGGACAATTGGCTCCGATGTTCTTTTTGCCTGATATTCTTTACCCTCTTTTCTTTGCTCTCCTCCTACCTTTGAATTCTTTTTGAGTGTACTTTTGGATAGGTACAGGCTTGTACCCTATCAACTGTCACATTAGACCTCTTTGATGGTCTTTTAAACTTGTGTATATTTGAAATAAAATTTCAGGCCCGGCTGGGTACTGAAAAACTAGTCAATATAGTACTGATTGGAGTCTATATTTGCATTTGTCTTTGTGAAAATTCAATCCTATGGACCACTGTTTTTCATAATAATTTATTGCCCAAGGTCCCTAGGTACTGATTGGGTCCCCCTTGTTTTTGAAAAATACAACTCTCCTTCGACAGCAAGGAAAATTTGCAGTCAAGTTCATGCAGCCAGCACTATACAGCTAACTTCCTTAGTCAGCAGCACTGGAAGACACATGAAAGCAAATAGCAAAAGGACAATGATCCATCACTTGAATAAAAGACACACTTGAAGCCACATATATTTTTGCATTACCTCTTTATGCTTCTTGTTCCACTGGATGGCACTTGTATTGACAAGCAGCTTCTGCCCTGATTGTGCTCCAGAATCAAAGTTCCCAACTTTCACATAGTAGATGGTCCCATCTGGCTTAAGCTGCCAGTTAATCACATCATACAAGGCTGGTGGGTCACCATTTACATCAAAGTACATCTCATCCCCCAGGCTGTTCTTGAAGTGCACATTCCTCAAGTAATGTAAGAGCTGGAATACAATAAAAACATATTTAGTGTGAATGTTAAATTTACCCTCCCAGTTGTAAGCCTGGTTGTTATAGCCCTTAATTTCAAAACTCCCTTATTTTTGTATGCACATTCTTCTACCAAGTTGATTGTCTGTTCTGGCATGATGGGTTCTGACACCTTTTACTTGTGATTCTGGGGTTTTCTTCCATTTAGATATTGGTGGAAATTACAATCTTTTGCACAGTCTCCCCCAAGATTTCTGCTTGAACTATTTTTGCTTAGTGTCTCTGTGAGCTTCCTACTTGCTAATCAGTGGTAATATGTATGTGTGCCACCTTGTAACATGATTATTTTGGCATATTTAACTTACCTAAAATTCCCTTCTATATTTTACAAAGTGTATACAAGCCATTAAGTTAAATATCGCTAGTGGGCTTCAGCACCCAAAGGGACTGCAGCCTCCCATCGGTAGCCTGGCTCATACAGTTTTAAACTGCGAATCAAGCCTGTAAAAAAAAAAAGGTTTTGACAGGCCTAAGCCCTTAGTTGAAAAATTAATAAGTCAACCGTAGATATGCCTTTCTTCAAAGTACATGATATTTAAAAGTAGGATATGTAAAAGCTAAATTTTAAACATGTTCATAGAGGGAAAAGGCCCCAAAAGATATTTTCAATGAAGCGGGGTTGGCTGTTACAAAGGAACGCATTGGGATACATTATTAAATGTAATGATGTTATCTTCAGCTAGGAAACAACAACAGTTTTCAATTTTTTTTTGTCTTTTTAGAATACTTATTAAATACCTATACAAATATCTTAGGAAGGTTGCTTTTGGAAAGCTAGCATTTGCTTGCCTAAAGCCTTTGAATACTCATTTGCATGAACCCAAGTGTCACACATGAGCAACATAGCTCTCTTGCTGAGGTGTGAACTTGCTCCCAGAGCTAAAACAAAGGTTTTGGGTGTTGGGGGAATGCACTTCTTGCCAAACCAGCATGGCCTGTGAGCAGTGCCCAAGAACTTGATTAACATGAAGAGGACTACCATGTCACAGGCAGTTTTGGATAACACTTGAGACTGCCTTCTATTCTCTCCTCTCCATTTTGGCACCAATCCCATAGGGAGGGTATAGGTCCTCAGGACTGATTTAGAGCATCCCGAGAGGAGGCACTAGTCATTTCCATGGCCACACCTCTGATTGGGTGCAAGAACACTGCACATGTGAAGGAAGGTTCTGCCATCTTTGTTTTATGTAATAAGGGGCGCTGAGGCATTGCAGTAGAGCACACAGAAAAAGCTGCTGGGTAGGATTATCTCTGCAGACATTTACTCTATTGATTAGGAAGGCTTAAATGTGGCATCCCTAGTGCTCTCCTTCGAACACTTTCTTGAATCATGGATGAAGACTGGACTTGCTGTCTGTGACCTGAAAAGAGCCTAGTAGACTGGACTAGACTGGACGAGGACAAATAAATTGACTCCAAGGGTCATAAGGCTGATCTCCGGTTCAATCTTTCGGTCCCCCGCCGAGTCCAGCTAGCAAAGTGAGAAATCTAGGCGTCATCTTCGATGCTGGCCTCAATTTTATGGCACATGCGAATAAAACTGGGGCTTCAGCTCATATGAAATTGAGAATGATTAGGAAAATACTACCTTTCCTACCGAACACGGCCGGGAAAACACTGGTCAGCTCACTAGTCCTGTCCTCCTTGGACTATTGTAATGCTCTATTCTTAAATGCCCAAGTCCGAGTGACAAATAAGATGCAGTCAATCCAAAATGCAGCCGCACGAATGCTGGCTGGGATCCCCAAGTTCGCACCAGTTACAAACATCATTAGGGATCTCCATTGGCTCCCGATACGCAGCCGTATCAAATTCAAATCGCTGTGTATTGTTTACAAGTCACTCAATAATCAAGGTCCCCACTTTCTCAAACAGAATCTTCTCCATCATGTCCCAACCCGATCTCTTCGTTCCTCTATTCAGAACTTCTTGGCTGTGCCTTGCACTAGAACAGTCACCTGGGGCGACAGGCGTTTCCTGGTTGCCGCCCCTAGACTCTGGAACACCCTTCCTGCACATATCCGAGCAAGTCCCTCCCTGTTCACATTCCGCAAACAGCTAAAGACGTGGTTATTTGACCAATAGCCTTGTATATCTTCTTTACCCCAGTTGCTGATCCATCCCTTAACTAGCGCCGAGACGCCCACGGGTATTCGCCGCGCTCTACAAATGTCAATAAATAAATAAATAAATAAATAAATCTACAGGGATACCACAAGCTACAAGAGCCCTTTCCTGCAATTTCCCAGATGACCAGTTCCAACTATACCTGCCCTGAACTCTGCTACTGGCGCCTATTGTTGTGTGTTTGACCCCCAAGTGATGTCTCCGATGTCCGGTGTGGAAAAATCCTAACATGAGAAGAAAGGAAAGTACATGATTGGCTCAAACGTAAGCTGCCATTTCTGAGTGTGAGCAGCAGCTCGTTTATAAAGGTGGGCTGTAAACGCTGCTCCGCCTGCAGATTTATCAGAGGTTTTGCTACGCCACACTCCACTTGGAGCATGGAGTTCAGCAAAATCTCTGCCTACTGCAGAGTAGCGTAGTTTACAGTCGTCCGGGCACCCCTGCAAAGTGAAGCATTGCTGACCTGGCTCTTAGCCACATTGAGTGGAGCCTTCTGGCAACACATTCTGAAAGAAGTGTTAGCACTCTAATTCCCTCATTGGAAACTGCTATTGGCTGTGTGACTACTGTCTGTCGCCTATGCAAATGGCAGAGTAGCTCATTTGAGGAGCATAGCACTGTCTGTGAGAGGTGTATAGCGGGGTTTTGCAGTGGACTTGGGGTGGAGACTGAAATCAAGAAGGTGGGGGTCTCTGCTGAAAGAAATGTTGCTATATTTTTTACATAGATAAATCCCCAAAACAGGGACTGAATGAAAAGTGCCCTAGCAATGAGCCCAGTGATGCACTAGGGAGCACTTGTTATGATGCCACAAACTGCATCCCAGTGTCCACTGCCAGGCACTGGCGTAACTAAAGTTGAGCCCCCCCTGCAAGATACATGCAGGTGATTTTATCCAGAGCTCTCAGGCCTGTGTACTGTGCCCTGGGGACCCCCTGTAGTTTAGGGACGCCCTGCACCGCGGGGGCTGCGAGGGCCTATGTTACGCTCCTGCTGCCAGGTGTCTACCTCAGGCAAAGCCCCTCCCCAGTGCTCAAACTCCACCCCATGTAGTGGACATGGCCTCCCTCAGGCAACACAACTACTCCTGCCCACTAGAAACTCCTTGAATCTTGGTGGCCTCATTCAGCACAGAGCAGAGACACATACCAGGTTTGTGGTTTCACTTTCTCACTCATCATGTAATTTCCTTAATCTTTGGTTTCTGATTTAGCAGCGTCATAGCTAGCCTGTGTGTGCTCTTGGAGACCCATGGCAAGAATGCACTAGAGGTTTCACTTAACATACATCTGTGGGATAATCACCCCCTGCTGAGATGTGTGTGCTGCCTGGGGAACTGCCCTAGGATTTCATCCTTCCACGGCTGATTAAAATCAGCCTTCGTACCTTGATGAATGTTGGGTTAACTTTACTTAACTACAGTCACTTCATGCCATTCAAGATGTATTTTGCTGGTCCCTATTGCATGGTGTAGTATTCATATGCAGGCTGATCTCAGGAGTCACAACGCCTCATTTTTGGCGCATGTGTGTTGCAATTTAGTAATTCCAGCTTTCACAGGCGTTCCATTACACATTTGGATCTTACGGCCTTGTTCTATTTTCAGATACTCCGCAAGGAGGCTTTAATAACAAAAACAGCAGAATAATATATTATCCGGAAATAATGGTATGTTAGTAGAAAACAAGATAGCATTTTTTTGTTTAAAACATAAATAGCGTTGACTTACAACAGCAGCCTCCAAATGTGTTTTGTCCTCTGCATTGCAGCCAAGACATTTATCAATGAGGGGACTTACAGCCTGATTCATCATACTCCCGTTTTGCGAGCCCCTAATAGCGATTCATAGCAAATCGCTATTAAGGACTCGCAAAACGGGATTCATGTAGGAATATGCAAAAAAAATGCGATTCCTACTAATTCCTTATTTGCGATTAGCAAATTGCTAATCGCAAATAAGGAATAACTCCCCATCCATCCCTATGGGCCAAAAGGCCCATAGGAATGAATGGGGAGTATTCCTTATTTGCGATTAGCAATTAGCTAATCGCAAATAAGATAGCGATTTTAAGGGTGCCAGGGGTGTCCAAAGGACACCCTGTAGCACCCCTTAAATGCTAATATGAACAGGGGTTGCGCACACACATGTCCAAAGGACATGTGTGTGTGCAACACACAACTCAGAAAAATGCTTTTAAAAGCATTTTTCTGAGTTATCGCTATTTACCACGAGGTTTGACCTCGCGGTAAATAGCGGCCCGAAATTGCGATTTCGCAATTTTTAAATGGATGATGAATTGCATTTAAGGAATCTCAAATAGAGATTCCTTAAATGTAATCCATCGCAAATTTGCGAAAACGCAATTACCGATTTTTGCATTTGGGATGATGAATCCCAAATGCAAAAATCTCACTCGCAAAGGGCCAGATTCTCAGAATCTGGCCCTTTGCGAGCCGAATTCAGCTTCATGAATTAAGCTGTTAGTTTGAATCGGTTTGCTCTGTACCTGTGTGACAGTCATCATTTGTGAGGTATTTCTCAGATCAGCAGTACTGCATAGTGCGTAATGGTGTTACTTTGCATGTTTCTTTTAGCCCTGGCTCTAACTGCTGTCTTTGTGTCTCTTACCTTTGTCAGGGCCCTTGCAAAGTTTACAGGCAAAAGGGTTGCAGGGCTAGCTTCATTCGCATTGCGATTTTGGCTGTATGTGAACTGCAGAGGCAGATATATGGCAGAGGAGACTACTCCGTTCATTCGCAGAACTCTGTGGGGTTTAACAGAGTTTCCAGGTAACTCAGCGGAATTCCGCAGAATGAAACTCCATGAGCTTCGCCCAGGCCTTCTCTTTAACACCAGTGATCACTGTATATTTCATGGTAATTTATTTCCAGTGCATACCATTTAGGAAATTTTATTAGCACAAAACTGCGAGCAGAAGTTTATTTAATGTGGTCATGTGAAAATTCACTCAAAATATATTTTGAGTTGAATGTTTATTCAAGCAGATCAGTTTTTTATTTTTTATGTATTTTTTTTTTAATACGAGAAAAGTGCTAAAGACAGCCACGGTCCGTAGTGGGTGTACCTGCAGGGTGCTGATGAGGGGAGGGGCAGGGTGGGGGGTAGACATCTATGGATTACGGAGCTTTACAGGTAAGTAAACATAAATAAATAAAACAAATTTTGTTGCGCGCACTGGGGGTGGTAGATTACTACCCCCCACCCTGCCCCTCCCCTCCCCACATCCCCGCCCTGCAGGTACATCCACTACCGACCGTGGCTGGCTTTAGAGACTAGGAGGCTTGTGTAAATAAAGTAGCAGGTTTTAAAAACTCCCTTCTTCTGTTCTAATCTGGACGTGGTAATTTTGGATTTGGATTTTGGAGGGAAAGCATCACTATTTTTCTCTGCTGTAGCCACACCCTTGGATTTTTTACTTTTAAGCAAGTAAATTGCAAAAAGAATATTGTTTGTGGGATGGCATGCAACACATTTTTGTCCCTTTTTCATATTTGTGTCTTGTTGCATGCAAGGAGAATCACACACCTGTGAGGCATAGGAGAGGTGTAACCATGTGACTGGGAGTGGGCACAGCAAGATAAAAACTAACAGCAAAAGAGCCCCTTAAGGAGAACAAACTGAAACAGGCACTGAAGAGTCCATTCTAAGGACGAAACGCGTCTGCCAAGCGTTTCAGCAGCTTTCTTTTAATGCTTGTGCAACTTCAATCAAATAAAGCGGCTTTTCCAGTCCCCCGGAGCATGGTCACACTTATTTCCAAGGTTTGGGAGAAAGACTGGCGTGTATATATATATATATATATATATATATATATATATATATATATCAATTCAAATGGCCACTCGCAGCGCAAGTAACCAAAGGACACACGTGGGATGATGCGAGAGAAACGGTTTGCTTTATTTCCATCAGACAGGCATAATGCATTTCGACATCGCAGTCTTCGTCAGATGCCTCGTAAACCGGACGCAGGTTACTCCCCTTATTTAAAACTCTCCGGATCCTCCTTGAATAGAGTACAGCTGTCCCCAATACCGAGCACTAATTTCCTTGGTAGTCTGCCAACAAAGTCATTTAACTACAATTCCCAGAAGTCTCTGGATAGGTACTCACTGTCGCTAGGGTTTATTTAACAGCTGATTACATGCCATGTAGAGGTGGGTAATTTTTCCCGATGATCCAATGCTGTATTCTTTACCATTTCCCTCCTCACCCCACAAACGTTTCACCTCATCTGAAACTTCTTCCAAATTGGTCACGGAAGACATCGAACAGTGCCTGTCTTCCTCCGTATTTTTCTGGCTTGCCATTTGTGCACATGACCTTCTTGCTGTGTAGGTTTTATGAGGTGGTCCGAGTCATCTCCAATACCTTGGGTAACTTTCTATTTTCCAGAACTCCCTCGGACACTTTGGAAATGGGTCCTTTTCACACGCTCCTGGTATGCGTGCTGAAATCTCAATTCAAACGGCCACTCGCAGCGCAAGTAACCAAAGGACACACGTGGGATGATGCGAGAGAAACGGTTTGCTTTATTTTCATCAGACAGGCATAATGCATTTCGACATTTAGAATGCTGTTTTCATAGGAAGAGCATTTTTTTTTCATATGCAAATTCCCTTAGAGATTTTAGACACAGCTACAGCATGAACTGCTGAACAGAATTGTGCCAAGTTTGTCAGAAAGGTCTCTGCTGGTTTAGAAAAGCGATCAGTTTGTGAATTGGTGTAAATCCATTCGGCAGTTTTTGAGATATTAAAAGAAATCCAAATATAGATATATAAGGAGGCAAAGGCTTCAGGAACCCTCCTGATCTCATGCTGGGATCTGATTGGCTGCCAATGCTTCAACAAGAAAGCGTTGGCAGCCATTGTGTGACTCAGCTTCAACCAAGTCCCTGAAACAACATTAAAAAACAATAAAAGTGGTCAAGGTAGGAATGCATTGACCCCTTAGCAAAAAAGTTTAGCAAGAGGAAGAATTAATGTCAGCAATGAGCAGAAAGAGGTAGAATATAGGTAAGCTAAGAGCAAAAAGAGGCAAGATCAAGGTCAGAAAAGAGAGAGAATAATGGTCAGAAATGAGCAGAAAGAGGCAGACTATAGGTCTGCAAAGATTATAAAGAAGCAATATAAAGGTGAAAAACTAGCAGAAAGAGGCAGAATTGAGGTTGGAATGAGCAGAAAAAGGCTGAATGAAAGTCAGATAGAAGCAGAAATAAGCAGAATATAGGTAAGCAATAAACAGAAAGAGTCCAAATAAAGGTCAGCAATGAGCAGAAAGAGGCAAAATAAAGGTGATAAACAAGCAGAAGGAGTCACAATAAAAGTAATAAACAAGCAGAAAGAGGCAAAATAAAAGTGAGAAATGAGCAGAAAGAGGCTAAATAATGGTCCTAAATGAGCAAAAGAGACAGAATAACGATCAGCAATGAGCAGAAAGGGGCAGAATAAAGGTGTGAAATGAGCGGAAAGAGGCAAAATAAGGATGAGAAATAAGCAGAAAGAGGCAGAATAAAGGTCATCAATGAGCAGAAAGAGACATGACAAAGGTGAGAAACGAGGAGGAAGTGCCAGAATAGAGATCATAAACAAGCAGAAAGAGGTAGAAAAAAAATGAGCAGCAAGAGGCAAAATGAAGGACAGAAACGAGCAGCAAGAGGCAAATAGAGATTAGAAACAGCAGAAAAAGGCAAAATTAAAGTCAGAAACATGTATAAAGACGTAAAATAGAGATCAAAAACGAGGAGAAAGAGGTAAAATAAAGGTCATAAATAAGCAGAAAGATGCGAAAGAGTAATAAGAAATGAGCAGAAAGAGGCAAAAGAAAGGACAGAATCTAGCATAAGGAGAAAGAGGCAAAATAGAGCTCAAAAACGAACAGGACTGGCAAAATAAAGCTCAGAAACTAGCATAAAGAGGCAAAATAAAAGGCAGAAATGAGCATAAAGGGAAAAGATAATGGTCATAAACAAGCATAATGAGGAAATTAAATGTCAGAAACAAGCAGAAAGAGGAACAATGCATGTCAGAAACAAGCAGAAAGACGAAACATAAAGGTCAGAAGTGAGCAGAAAATGAGCAGGTATTCATGCACCCTCTCACAGAACAACTCAGACACTCTCACATCCATTCACAGACCCATGCACTCATGCATTCACTTACACACAAACTCGGGCATGAACACCCATTCACAGGCATGGCCAGACACTTACACAACCACTTACAGAATCACTCATATTCTCTATCCCACCTTCTCAGAGACTCTACTTACCAAGTCACATACTGCTCGGAGCTTCACACACCCGCTAACAGACCCACTCAGACACTCATATACCTACTTACAGCCCCACTCATACTCTCTCACACCCATTTAAAAACCTACACCTCACTCATATACCCACTGAGATACTCAAGCACTCAGTGTCAAAGGTTAGTGGTTAACGTTAGGAAATAAAAAAAATGAAAACGTACAAATTCACTTAGAAGACAAAAGGTCAGGGAAGCTATAGTTAGGAAATAGATTTTTTTTAAAACATCAAAATTCACTGAAAAAACTAAAGGTTACAACAACGTTTTATAGTTAGGCTCAGATTTCACTTGTTCAAAACCATTGATATTCAGCAGTTATAGTTACCTGAGCTAACTATAACTTATGCTCTGCAATGCACTGCTTATGACCTAACATATTACATTACTTATGACAAGGTCAGTGACATCACTCATGACATCTCAAATGACATCATGACATCATCCACAGAACCACTCACACACCAACTCACACCCCCATGCAACTTCTTATACTCCAACTCACACATCCAAACAACTACTCGCATACCCATTTACAAACCCATACAAGTAGGCACACAACCACTCACTAATTCATAGAGTCTTGCTGTGTAGGTTTTATGAGGTGGTCCGAGTCATCTCCAATACCTTGGGTAACTTTCTATTTTCCAGAACTCCCTCGGACACTTTGGAAATGGGTCCTTTTCACACGCTCCTGGTATGCGTGCTGAAATCTCAATTCAAACGGCCACTCGCAGCGCAAGTAACCAAAGGACACACGTGGGATGATGCGAGAGAAACGGTTTGCTTTATTTTCATCAGACAGGCATAATGCATTTCGACATTTAGAATGCTGTTTTCATAGGAAGTGCATTTTTTTTTTATATGCAAATTCCCTTAGAGATTTTAGACACAGCTACAGCATGAACTGCTAAACAGAATTGTGCCAGGTTTGTCAGAAAGGTCTCTGCTGGTTTAGAAAAGTGATCAGTTTTTGAATTGGTGTAAATCCATTCAGTAGTTTTTGAGATATTAAAAGAAATCCAAATATAGATATATAAGGAGGCAAAGGCTTCAGGAACCCTCCTGATCTCATGCTGGGATCTGATTGGCTGCCAATGCTTCAACAAGAAAGCGTTGGCAGCCATTGTGTGACTCAGCTTCAACCAAGTCCCTGAAACAACATTAAAAAACAATAAAAGTGGTCAAGGTAGGAATGCATTGACCCCTTAGCAAAACAGTTTAGCAAGAGGAAGAATTAATGTCAGCAATGAGCAGAAAGAGGTAGAATATAGGTAAGCTAAGAGCAAAAAGAGGCAAGATCAAGGTCAAGAAAGAGAGAGAATAATGGTCAGAAATGAGCAGAAAGAGGCAGACTATAGGTCTGCAAAGATTATAAAGAAGCAATATAAAGGTGAAAAACTAGCAGAAAGAGGCAGAATTGAGGTCGGAATGAGCAGAAAAAAGCAGAATGAAAGTCAGATAGAAGCAGAAATAAGCAGAATATAGGTAAGCAATAAACAGAAACAGTCCAAATAAAGGTCAGCAATGAGCAGAAAGAGGCAAAATAAAGGTGATAAACAAGCAGAAAGAGTCACAATAAAAGTAATAAACAAGCAGAAAGAGGCAAAATAAAAGTGAGAAATGAGCAGAAAAAGGCTAAATAATGGTCCTAAATGAGCAAAAGAGACAGAATAACGATCAGCAATGAGCAGAAAGGGGCAGAATAAAAATGTGAAATGAGCGGAAAGAGGCAAAATAAGGATGAGAAATAAGCAGAGAGAGGCAGAATAAAGGTCATCAATGAGCAGAAAGAGACATGACAAAGGTGAGAAACGAGAAGGAAGTGCCGGAATAGAGATCATAAACAAGCAGAAAGAGGTAGAAAAAAAGATCAAAAATCAGCAGCAAGAGGTAAAATGAAGGACAGACACTAGCAGCAAGAGGCAAAATAGAGATAAGAAACAGCAGAAAAAGGCAACATTAAAGTCAGAAACATGTAGAAAGACGTAAAATAGAGATCAAAAACGATGAGAAAGAGGTAAAATAAAGGTAATAAATGAGCAGAAAGATGCAAAAGAGTAATAAGAAATGAGCAGAAAGAGGCAAAAGAAGGACAGAATCTAGCATAAGGAGAAAGAGGCAAAATAGAGCTCAAAAACGAACAGGACTGGCAAAATAAAGCTCAGAAACTAGCATAAAGAGGCAAAATAAAAGGCAGAAATGAGCATAAAGAGAAAAGATAATGGTCATAAACAAGCATAATGAGGCAAATTAAATGTCAGAAACAAGCAGAAAGAGGCACAATGCATGTCAGAAACAAGCAGAAAGACGAAACATAAAGGTCAGAAGTCAGCAGAAAATGAGCAGGTACTCATGCACCCTCTCACGGAACAACTCAGACACTCTCACATCCATTCACAGACCCATGCACTCATGCATTCACTTACACACAAACTCAGGCATGAACACCCATTCACAGACATGGCCAGACACTTATACAACCACTTACAGAATCACTCATATTCTCTATCCCACATTCTCAGAGACTCTGCTTACCAACTCACATACCGCTCAGAGCTTCACACACCCGCTCACAGACCCACTCAGACACTCATATACCTACTTACAGCCCCAATCATACTCTCTCACACCCATTTACAAACCTACACCTCACTCATATACCCAAGCACGCAGTGTCAAAGGTTAGTGGTTAACGTTAGGAAATAAAAAAAATGAAAACGTACAAATTCACTTAGAAGACCAAAGGTCAGGGAAGCTATAGTTAGGAAATAATTTTTTTTTAAACATCAAAATTCACTGAAAAAACAAAAGGTTACAACAACGTTTTATAGTTAGGCTCAGATTTCACTTGTTCAAAACCAGTGATATTCAGCGGTTATAGTTACCTGAGCTAACTATAACTTATGCTCTGCAATGCACTGCTTATGACCTAACATATTACATCACTTATGACATGGTCAGTGACATCACTCATGATATCTCAAATGCCATCATCCACAGACCACTCACACACAAACTCACACCCCCATGCAACTTCTTATACTCCAACTCACACACCCAAACAACTACTCGCATACCCATTTACAAACCCATACAAGTAGGCACACAAACACTCACTAATTCATAGAGTCACTCACATACCCACCCACTCACTCATAAAGCCTGATCATATAATGAGTAACATACTGATACAGTCACTCACACAACTACACACCCACCCACACAGGCACTGGCACACCCAGTTATTCACCTATACAGCCACTCACATACCCACTCACACACCCATACAGCCTCTCAGCAGAGTCACTCACTTACCCACAAAACCACTCACTCAACCACACAACCAATTGCATGCCCAATACAGCCAATCCCACAGACATTCACTCCTCCATACAGTCACTCACATATCATCTCACTTAAACTAAACACTCATTCAAACGACCATTCACTCACCCATACACCCACTTACACACCCAGGGACTCACTCATACAGCCATTCAGATACACACTCACCCATATAGGCACTGACACAGCCACTCATCCACCCATACAGCAACTCACACAACCACTCATTCACTCACCCATACAGCCATGGACACACCCACTCACTCACCAATACAGCCACTCACACAGCCACTGTGTCACCCACTCAGCTACTCAGACACCAACTTATATACTCATACAGCCATTCACACATCCACCCCCACATACCTGTACCATCTCTCAGATACCCACAGTCACACAGCAACTTACACTAACAATGATAAAAAAAGGAATCACTCAGTAGTACACAAAGTGTACTAATTTAACATTTGTGGTACCTTAGTATATTCGTCTAACACACAAAAACATCTCAAAAAGACTCACAGTCACTGCATCATGTCAACAGATGTGGCCAGGCCCTGTGTCCAACCTTACAAAGGCCGGCAAACCAAGGCTGTGTGCAATGTGGCGTTGGCCACAGAGCCTGGAGTGTGACAGGCCCTGTGGTAGCCAACTCCATGCTGCGCATGGCCTTTCACACTAAAACTTAAAAAGTGGGCCTATTTGCTTTATCAATGAGTTAGCATATCAAATTATGTAAAGCTTATATATCATCTTTCTCCAAAAATCACCAACATTTTAAATCAAATATTTATTCTGATAATTCACACAATACAATGTTCAATAATAATGATTTTGATACAAATATTTAATAAACTGTTGATAAAAAAAGAAATCAAAATATCTGTGAGTCTTTCTTTTAACATTTATGATTGCATTTGGTGGGCTGAAAAATGTTAAAAGAAAATCTCAGACTTTTTTTATTTTCAAATAAACCCAACATGTCTCTGAGTCTTTCTTATAACATTTTTAGCCCACAATAAGCAATCATAAAAACAACGACAAGAGAGTCACACCCCAGCTGAAGAACATAGAGATCCAATTCAGAGTGTTTAAAAAAAATGGTAAATTCCCCTGGAGTCATGGATTTAATGACCCTGGAGACATTCCATGTTCCTTTGGAGTTTTTGGGGGGCTGCTGCAATTCCTGCAGAAGCCCACAACATTAAACTGCAGGCAGTTGAAACATGTCATGGTAGCCCTCTTATAAAATAACTGCAAAATAACTCCGGAGTGTTGGCAATCCTTTGTGGATGATGTGAGAAGTGAGGATTGATCGAGTATTTTTGTGGAGATTGTTGACTCCACCACAACCCAACACACCTTTCATTCTAGCTTTCTGACAAGTTTGGGGGAATACCAATCAGTCATGATTTATGAATCACTTTATCCCAGTTTTCCTATGGAAAGTGCATGGGGAAAACACATTTTGGGACCTCCCCCACTTTTTCTCAGCCCCACACTGATGGATCACTCCAAAACTTTCCATGTAAACTTACCTATGATGTAAATAATGCCTTCAGAAAACGAATATCTGTATAAAATGTAATCATTTTAAACAACATCGACCCAGCCTTGCGATCTCAGTCAGCACCAAGCAAGTTGAGGAGGTCCTCCCCCAAGTCAATTGGGTCAGGCCCACCGTGCATCAACTGCCCTGAGGTCTGGGATACCAGGGTGTGGTGGTACATGCTGCACCACACGTTTCTTCTACGCTGCTTGTGCGCTACCAATCTGAACTCTTTTCTGGGCATGTTTCCTTCTGCTACATGACATGACATGTTGCCGCTGTCCAAAACAAATCAGCACTGGCACCGCCACCTCATAAAAAGTATGGTGGGGTGTTAACTCCTTGCACTGGAGTTGACAGCAGGGTGTCCGAGAGAGCATTCAGTGCTGTCTGCCTTTGTCCTTTTATATGGATAACTAAGGGAAAAAGAAAGATGTTGCAAAAATAGACAAGTGCGGAACAAAAAATAGAAGTTAACAAAAAGTGAAAATAAAGTTGAAAAAAAGGAAACTTAGATAAGAATGGGTTTGGTGAAGGTGGCAGGAGCAGGCTGGATTGAATAAAATGGTTACATGATTATATAACAGGTAGGCGCTTGCTGAAGGAGACAAGACTGGGACACTCCTCGCCTGGCTGGCTAACCCCAGCAGAGGCGCTGTCCCGATACTGTCAATGGCGAATGCGGATGGCACTTCGTCCAACTCCCAGCCGGACATATTGCGTTGTTTCAGGGGGTATTATGAACGGCTATATGGGCGAGACCCGGTGGATCGAGCCGAAATGGCAGACGCCTTGCTATCGGAGATCCAATTGCCACACCTCGAGCAAGAACAGGCAGAAGCCCTCGGGGGCCCGATTGAATTAGGGGAAATTAGAGGGGCCATAAAGAAAATGGCGCGCAACAAAACGCCGGGAGTGGATGGACTACCAGTGGAGTTCTATATTAAATATATTGATATCCTAGCACCGCGACTCCAACTCGTATACCACGAGGCGAAAGAGAAAGGGGAGTTGCCCCGCTCGATGCGTGAGGCGATCATGATTCCCCTATTAAAGCCGCGTAGGGAAGGCACTGATCCGGCGTCGTACCGACCTCTGTCGATGCTGACGACAGATTATAAAATACTGAGTACTATCCTGGCCGCCAGATTAATAGCCCACATGCAGGACCTGATTCACAAGGACCAGTCGGGCTTCATACCCACCAGAAACACGTCACACAATATCCGCAGGTTGCTGAGGCTTGTGGCGGATCCCCCACCACTCGCCAGAGCCCCTATGGTCATGGCGATCGACATAGAGAAGGCCTTTGACAGCCTGGATTGGTGCTACCTGTACAGGGTGATGCACTGTTCTGGCATAGGTGAGGGCTATGTGCGATGGACGAAAGTGCTCTATGCGTCGGTTGGAGCCAGAGTACGAATAGGTGAGCTGATATCAGATCCCTATACAGTGCATAAAGGCACTAGGCAGGGCTGTGCGCTCTCCCCCTTGTTATTTGCCCTCGCGATGGAACCGTTAGCGGCACTGGCCAGGAGAGGAGTCTATTACCAAGGGCTGGAAGTTGGCGGGATCCACCACTACATATCATTGTACGCGGACGACCTCCTGCTGTTCCTGGACAATGCAGAGGAAGCGGTGGAGGGGGCGGAGCGCCTTTTGGCGCGATTCGGGGAGGTCTCGGGCCTGAGAGTGAATTGGGCAAAGACATGCCTCTTCCCACTCCGGAGAGCGGAGCGATGTCCCTGGGCCCGCCCCAGGCTCCGCTGGGAACCGGACTGCCTCCCTTATTTGGGGGTACAGGTCTACCATGAGCCCGCAGATCTACTGGAAGGCAACATTGGCCTCTGTATCCGTGCATTACAAGGGAACATGACCTTTTGGGCCACTCTTCCGCTGTCCATGACAGGCCGGGTATCCCTGCTTAAAATGATAGCCCTGCCACGATTGTTATATTTCTTTAGGACTCTCCCAGTGTGGATACCGGGAAGCGTCTTTCGACGCCTGAAGTCCCAGGTGGTGTCCTTTCTATGGGGTACTGGCAGGCGGAGGATAGCTTTAGCGACCCTGACCCGCCCAAAGAACGAGGGCGGACTTGCGGTCCCGGACTTTGAACTCTATTACTTAGCTGCCCAGCTGCAGTTTTTCACACAAGAAGTGGCAAGGGTATACCGGGGCCCGGAACAGGAGAGGGACACTGGCACCCCCCGCCACGTATTGGCGTATATTACCCTGCAGCAGAAACTCATGCTCGGGGGATTGTCCCAGGAAGAACGGACGCTGAGGCTCTGCTGGAATCGCATGCAGAAGCGGGCGGGTCCCGGTCATCCATACGCGCCTGAAATCCCACTAGGTATGCTGACGGCATTTCCACATGGTGGCGACTGGTCGAACCTCCAAGGTTGGGAGGAGGCTGGCCTGCAGATGGTGGGGGACCTATACATTGATGGGGTGCTCGTGCCGTACCAGGCCTTGCAGGAGCAATATGACCTTCCAAGGGGTGACTACCTTTTGCATGCGGCCGTGGTACGCGTGATCCAGGCGCACTGGGGGGAAGGGCTGCAACATCGCTAGCGTGCCAATACACGATGATGGCTGCAGGGACGATCAAGGCAGTCACATGTCTGCACTCTAGACTACTCGAGGCTAATTTGCAGCCCCTGACGCGTCTAAAAACCCAATGGGAGACGGACCTGCAGAGGGAAATCCCGGACACGACGTGGGCTCAATTAGTTCAGAGAGCCAGGAAAAGCACCAGAAACACCCGCTTCCAATTAATACACCTATACATACTCCATAGGGCCTACCTAACCCCGCATAAAATATCACAATACTTTGGCACGGTGGACGCAGCGTGCCCCAGGTGTGCGCTTTTAGGCGCGGACTTATTGCACATGCTAAGTGGCTGTCCACGCCTACAAGACTTCTGGAGGGAAGTGGGCGACACCCTGAATGAGGTCACGGACAGAGATCTGCAATATGACAGTGCGACTACACTCTTACACTGGTTCCCACACACACGCAAAAATAAACTGACGAGCAAGTTTATAGACATGGGCCTACTTATAGCGAAGAGGGAACTCACCAGGGGATGGAAGTCAAAGGCGGCGCCGACACACCGGAAGTGGCTGACTGAATTTCAGAAATGGGCGGCGGCAGAGAGCACAATTAGATACCAACTAGCACTACGGGGGTCGGACGAGAGAGCTCAGGAAACAGCAATGGCATGGGAAATCCTAGTCCAAGCACTCAGGGACAATGCGGTGGAGAGCGAGGAGGAAGGGGAAACAGTAGACCCCGGGGTCCTGGGGGTGGCGGCGCCGATCCTTGCGCCTACCACGGACACACACACTTAAGTATTCACTTCAACTTCCGTAGCTTACCCACATACTTTACTACACTACTACCGGACACAGGCACTGGACACCACAGAACACCGGAGGGGAGGGGGGAGGGAAGGGCGAAGGGGGAGGGAGGTATAACACCCCAATGATACCGAGACTAACAGTATACACTGACCGGATGCTGGAGGGGGGGGACCTGTTGGGGGAACAAAAAAGTTAAAAGCAGATGGCGGTTGACCACTAGAAATGCCTACACTGAGTAGTGATGAGAATGCACTGATTACGCTGAACGCCACCCGGCCTCTGGGATGCGGGTTATGAGGCTGTGTACATACTACTTAGAAGTAATGTGAGAAAATGGGGTCCTGCATAAACATAATTACTAATACATTGTAATGTTCATATTGGAATCTGCAATAAAATTGTTTTACAAAAAAAAAATGATTATATAACAGGTCTTGCATTTCTGTAGTATTTTTTTTAATGTTAAATACATCCCTAGTATCATTTTTCAAAATGAAGACCCAGAGATGTGATTTTGCTTATTTGTTTTACATTTTACATAAATATACAAATGTAATTTTTGCAAATCTCTCACACTGTGTTTTTTTAAAAACATTAAGTTGCATTCAAATAATTAAATGAGAGAGTACACGGTGGTTGCAGTTAGCATCATGTTTTACGCTAAAGTTATTCTACGTAGACCAGATTGGGTAAGTGAAGGTTTTTGAATTTAAATGTAGTTTAATACTTAACATCTGTTGGGATTAGGGGTAGATTTAATATTTGCATGGCAGTTGTTCTATTAGCTGAATTTCATCAACATTTGTTTATTTAATATGACAAATATGTATTTTACGAGTGATAGTTGGTAAAACATGATTTGATTACATTCAATGTACTAGATTAAATAAATGTTATATATAAAATGTTCATTTTCATCAAATCACACAGTCAAAGCTAGCAATTGGGTAAGGGTACATTATTTGATTCAATTACATTTAGTTTAATTGACGATAATTTAACATACTAATATATAGGAATGATTCTATTGGAAAGCAACAGGTTTAGAAATGTATAAAGACATTAGTGAACAGAATAAAGGGATAACAAAGAGATGATGTTCTGGCAATGGGGGGTTAAGTGTAAAGTAGACTAACATTGTAAAGTGGCAAGTGGGAATGGCAGGAGTGGTAGTATTAAGTACATATAAGTATACCAGCTATCTCTATTTCCACCTGTGGTGTGTTTTACTTTGCTCAGAAAACACAATTTTAGAGCTTTTACCAAACAGCTTCCAGTATAAATACAAATGCAGAGCCTTAGTGCATGTCTGTTAGACAGCTGTATCACAGGAGCGGTAGCACAGGAGCTGCAGAACTAATGCCTTTGCACACAGCCAATTCAAGATGTTGCACTTTTTGCTTTTGCGGTTGTTAGCAGCTGATTCTGTCACTTCTGACTCACCACAACTAACTCAATTTCAATGCCACCTCTTTAACTTACTTCCCCTGGGACTTCACATTATGACTCTCCCTGTCCCTTTGTTTATCTACCAGTGTCACCGCCCCGTCTGACTATGCATCCAAGATTCTGTTCACCTTCCTGCGATTCGCAGTGTTGTGGTTGTAGTGTAGACTGAATCTGGGTCCTGGAAATCCAAGAACTGCATTGGGAGTTTTCTCAACAAGCTGGTAATTTTCTCAATGTAGATCTGGTAACATCTTCAGAGTTTTATGGTGAAAGTGAAGTCAATGAAAATGGCACATGATTGACAGCCTAAATTGGGCCTCCAATCAATACCATTTTTTTCAGACTCACCATCACATGATCGAGGTCCTCATGGCAAAACCAATGGGATATCCCCCATCAAGTACTCCACCTGAACATATTTTAAAAATTAGTGTTGTAAAGGTAGATGGGGGTGTAAGGGGCATCTGCTATTTTGCTAAATTTTCAATTAAAGCCCACTTCTAAATGAGTCCATTAATTTAATCCTTTTTTTAAATAGAATTTGGTGGAGTCCCACATTGGTACATGCATGCTGATGGCCATGTAACATGTCTGTGAATAACAACAAAAGTCTAACATTGTTGGTGTTCAATGCAGTGTTCATGCCAAAAACATAACACTGCCTCTTTCAAATCACTAATTCCAACTTTTTGACCTGGGAAACCCTGCCATACTATATAATATTGCAGTTTGGTGTGACATTTGATGTCCATCTTTGCTAGCTCTGATTCTGTGCATCAAAAACTGAATGCAATTTTGCTTTGCAACCCAAAGGTTTAGATAGGTGTGAAAATCTCTTCATGAATATCACTTACCAAGTTAAATATTTCAACATTCATATTGATCAGTAACCAACTTCAGTGTCATCAATCACAATGAAAATGTTCCACCAGACACTAAACTTCTTCGAGTCAAATATGACGCCATACAAAGTGTTTGAGTTCATTCTAGAATGACAGAATAAAGGATCCTTAGTCACATACCTGCCATGGTGTGAAATTGCTGAGGTTGGCACACTCATTATGGGTGAAAGGACCATGTCTTGGCACACAGGAATGCATGTTGTGTAAGGCATGTGCCACAGCATAGACAGCTTTGTAAATATTATAGGTGATTCTTTGGTCATAGTCAAATTTTCTTTGATCCAGTTTTTCTTCTCCAGTGCACCAACCTTTACTTTTAATGTCACTATCTCTTGAAGTCAGATTACTCGTTTTCCATTGGCATCCAAAGGCCTCCTCCCAGAAGATTTTAATAAATACATCACTAGATGATGTGAAAGGATGAGCTTTGAGGAAGAAGTCTTCCATCCCTGGCACCTTACCCTCCTTTGGAGTCAAACCAAGTGAGCCACTCATGATGTTGCCAAGCTCGGCGCTGGAGGTAATGGTGGTAGTGAACAACGCATCACTAGTAATCCACAACTTACCAGTGATGCTTTCTCTGGCAAGCGACTTGAGTACTGGAAGCAGGTAAAGATGATTACAAAAGGCCAGGATGACATTGACTGAGGATCTCTTGACTATATCATTGATCACAGCGTTTCGATTGGCGGAAGGGCTGATGGGGACAGTCTCATGGAATGCTATGCAGATTCCAGATGCCAAGAGGTTCGCTTTTAACACTTGTGAGCCCAGAGTTCCATAGTCATCCTCGCCAGACAGAAGCCCCACCCAGGTCCAACCAAAGTTCACCACCAACTCCGTAAGTCCATATGCCTGAAAGTAGTCACTAGGGAATGTCCGTACAAAAGAGGGAAATTGAGCTTTGTCGCTGAGCAGTGGAATTGATGCAGAGTAACTGACCTGTGAGATAAGATAAAGCAGCTCAGCTTTAGGCAACAAAAGCCATATGTTCAAGAAAACCTGGCTTTACTGGACATCATAGACAAAGAGCAACTTTTACAGGCTATTTTAATATATCTTTCAACTGAATGTTGTGTGTTTCTAGCACATTATCTGATGCAAAACCCTTGGTCAAAGCCACTTGTCAACTGTATTGGCATTTATGTATGAATGAATGTGGAGAATTTATGATTTTGAGCTTAACTAATATACAACTCGGTAATAGAATCTTCCAAAAGAAAAGCTCCACATCAGGAAGAATGTAAATTCATAACACATTCCATATGAAACTGCACATTGTTCATGAGGTTTTAAATGGCTAAATAACTCTAGTCCAATAAGTAGAGTACACATCATCCCCTGTTTATTGCCCTTGATAATGGCATTCCTATTTATGGATGTCTCTACTGGGTTAATGAGAACGTTATGTGTGTATCATTTTATAATTTGTAGAGAAATGAGATTGGAGTAGATGCTTTGGGTTTCTTAAATAAAAGTAATGAATCTCCAGCCATGTAATAGTTAAGACAGCAATGATTTGGATAACCTATGGACACCTTAGTCAGAACTGTATAAGTAATTTCACCTCACCCATTACCTGTGGCATCCTATAGAGTCCCAGAAATCTGGCCATTGAAAGTGAAGAGGTAGAGATTGATTCCCCAATGACTGCAGTCATTACAGACTGATTCTGGCACCGGTAGTTCAGGATGGGATTTCCTCTACCTGTTAACAGCCAAGCAGTCCCCAGCAAACTTCTTTGTACAGACAGGCAGGAATCAAATATCTGGAATCCCAGTGTAATGTTTGGAAGTAAAGCCTGATGTTTGTTGATTTCAATGATGGTGAAGACCATGGCTTGAACCCAACTGTATGTCATAATGAAGAATCTGATGAGGAATGACAAAGAAGGAGATTCGAGATAAAATCTCAATTGGCAACCTTTCTTTGTATAGTTTTTATGAACCAGCAGATATTTCTAGATTGAATTCAAATATAGAACCAAAGACTTAATTCACATCAATATTTGAGATATTCATGTATTGTAATATTTTCAGTTGTTTATGCACGCACCATATATCAAAGAGTAATAATACTTTTAAAATATTTTATTATAATGTGTTAGCAAAAGACTTGAAGTGAAGTGAGCAAAGTTGTGGTTTACCTACCGGAAGCTATGCATAGTTTTTCAAATGTATAAGGTCTTGAAGCGTAAAAACATCCGACTTTATTGGTCCCTGTCAACAACAGGAAACTGTTCCTACATCTTTGAAGAGAAACTTGTGGATTGGTGTGCTTTGTAACTGTCTCTCATTCTCTAGGATACCAATCAAAGTGCTGACTGCAAGGCCCCTTGCATTGTCATTTCATGTGTTTCTCTTCCTTGTAGGAGGAAATCATCATTGATGTTGGGACCTGTGCAGAAAGTTTGCCATGGGAAAAGTTTAACAAGCTGGAAAAGTTTGCTCAGTTTTTCCAAGTATGAGTTTTCTTGCTTTGTCTCACTTCACCAGCATAGTATCTACTTCAAAGACTCCATGGTATAATATGACTTCCTCAGTTACTACCAAAAGAAACACAGCTTCAGACGTGGTGCGTCATGGCAAATGGTCCTCAACTTCAAGTAAACCAGAACTATAGAATCGTTTTTTTACCCAGGCCAGAAACCTAAACCTACAATCATTCAAGGTGTCTGTCTACAGGCACCTGAAGTAAAGGATGGATGAACACATGAATGCAAACAATATGGACCAGTGTTCGCTATGTAAGAGACAAACAGACAGGAAAACCTGTGTCTTGTACCACACTACAGAGCACCAAACCTACTCTTATCAATACCTCCATGTGTATCCTCTCAGTGTCAATGTCCATGCCTTATCTCTCCCATTTCATGCACACACAAATATCACCAGAATGCACACCAGCTCCCAAACATCCAACTTACTTGCCACATCACACTGTAAGCATACTGTAAAAAGTTTGAACTTCATGCTGATTAATGCTCACGCCACACTATACAACCATGCATGAAGAATACATAGCTACTATGATATGACACATTACTGCTCTCTCCCTTTGCTGGATATTTGTGTGCATGAAAGAACACCTAAGAGGCATTTTCCTCTTTCTATGTTTGCTTCAGAATGCAGCACACTAATGCACATATGAAATGTAATCAATGCAATCCGAGGTTTACTGACCTTAGTATATCTGAAATTGTGTCAAAATCCATGAGTGGATGGTCGGGAAGGCCCATTCTCAACCAACAGAAAGCCTTCTTTGTGGTTTCACTTGACTTTGTAAATCACACTTATGGGCTTGCGTTGCATACCTCATCTTTCATGATGCAAGGGCTATGCACACCCTTAGTTAACTCTTCCCCCATGGTTTATATCAGCCACCATGCACATTTTCAAAATTCTGATATATCAAGCCTAAAGTAGAAACATTTTAGAAGCATGCAAATGTCAACTACTATGAGGCTCTCCCCAGCCACTTTTTTTCAGCCAAATATACCATCATGATCTACCTCATCTACAACTACCAAGCAAGGCCTAAATGTTTTGATGCCCAAACGTATCACTGCAGTCTATACCAATCACAGGAAAAACATCCTTCTCAGTTAATTCCGTTTTTTTAGGAGATACAATACTAAGACCTTGAAGGATTATATCTTCAATCTGCTTGCAACTAGCAACTTTACAGCATCGCTCAGGTTCTGACACACCCAGTCTTGATCAATGGGGATATCCTAGACATTGCATGTACCACCATAACCAGCCTCACCTACCTTGCACTGTAACACTTTAACTGGAATGACAATGTTGCCATTGTCATTGACCTGTGGCACACAACCCCCTATCCAGTTTGGTGAGATACACCTGATAGAGTATGGCCAGGTTCTTTAAACCCTTTCCAACCATTGCTCTACCAAAACATTCTGCCATCCCTGACCATTCCCTGGCAGTTGTTTTAACCCATTGCACAACTTCATTCATACCCTGCAGATAACAGCAGATAACAGATGATGCCAATCCCCTCACCCAGAACTAAACCAAGAAGGTAAAGCCCTCCATTCCTTGGTACAGTCAATTGCTAGACAGCAACAGATGTGCTATCAGACATCAGGATAAAAAGTGGCAGTAAATGTATATTCAAGAAGGCCGGATGATCTTAAAGACCCTCACAAGCAGATCATCATATTGGTAAGGCCATCTACCACAAGACTGTTTCTATAAGGCTTGCAACAGCTACATTCACACATCATGATACAATATTGATATATGATTCTGCTTTAGTATGGTTCTCTAGTACCTCTATTACTACATTTTCAAGTGTAGTTTTGTAAACCATGGATTTGGCACTGTTACCATGGGTATATTGTAGTATATTTAAATATATTAACCTATGGATTATAAACAATTGTGTAATGCTAATTTTCTTGTAGTTTTGAACTTCATTTCTGTGATCAGCCAATATGCTTTGCAAGGACCTTGCATATGCATATACTCATTTTCCACCTAGACTGAGGGAATACTGTGCTGCTAGAATATATGACAGAACTGAACAAAAAGGACCGGAGGAGATGTAACAACAAGCACGGGCTAACTCCTCTAGTCCATACAACCATACACACAAGAGTACTCTGGTCAACCAGAGGGCTCTTGTGAGTTAGAATATATGACATCCAACTGGCTCAACTGAATAGTATACTCCATGTACAGCATACCTCATCAAGGGTATTGACAAGTATGACAGACTCAAACTGGTCCTTAGAGAATTCCAGCAGCTACCACTGCATGTCTGCATAACATTAAATACTTGCTGTGGCGTATACAAGGAAGTCCACCCTGGTATCCGTACTAAACCTGGTGACCAACATTAAAAATTGATGGCGCATGCCAAACAGCAGCCCCATCACCATGCTGGCAATGATTAAAAAAAAGAGATGTTGTTATTCCAGTTGTTCTCAAGATACTCTCCTAGAATATAAACATTCCAAATTCACTGGGTTCCACTCTGTCCCAACTTTCTCATGGAGCTAAAAATGTTGGTCTTAAAGACTGAACCACCATGAAAAGTCCCACTTATACCTCTAATAATATTTTCCTCATTCGTTCTGTGCCACTACCCACAGCAAAATGCGAGTTATGGGTAATGGCCCTGTTGGTTTGCAAATTGGTTCATGCTATAACAGATATTTATATGGATACATCCAGCTGAACAAATTAAAATAATCAATACATATATTTTTTAGTTAGATTCTGGTCAATTTAATGATAGTTGACCCTCAAGCTTCTTACACAATTGGTTGCAGAGCCCAGATTGTGTGAGTATCACAAATCAATTGTATAGGTTTAGCATTGTGTATTAGTGAATTTACATAGATATCATGCATTACATTTGCAGGCTAGACATCCTTGATCAGGAGTGCACGTTGAGGAATGTGATGGCAGGCTGCACAATACAGAATTGAAATATAGGTTGACCACTAATTCCAGGGTTGGTGCATTCAAATAAGTTAAGATGATAGAAGGGACATTGAAAGCACATATTTGGCACACTCCACTCATGAAATATTGGAATTAGGAGATGAATCTTATAGGTGGGCATGCATGAATTATATTACATGGCCAGAGGCTTAATTATGATGTAACTTCTTTAGAGTAAAACTACAGTAACTTGAAAAATGTGTTATCATTCAAAATGGATAAAGAAAAAGACATTTTTTATATAGTTCAATAATGTGTTTTAAGTACTTAAAAAATTTTCTTTTGAGGATGCCTTTCTGTTTTAAACATTGAAAAATACTAAAGCAGTCTTATTTTAATAATAAAAGGTATATCTATTAATATAGCCGGAAATATATTTCAAAACCTGTAACATTAGTTTTTGTCTTACATTTATAAACATGTTTTATTAGGTTCGTATTACTTTTTCAAAGCACACCTATTACAAAATGTATATTGCTGCCTTATATTCTGCTGTAGCTGGCTGTACACCAGCCATTAAAGGTGTGCTGCAGTGTTATTGGCCTGAGCCAAAAGTAAAGGTCCTTTGAGTCCTGGTATAGCCCTCTAAAGAGGGCTATTGGTCTACTAGACCAGTTCATCCCATGAAGGCAACATTTTCTAAGTGTTAAAAACAGCCTCTTAGGAGACAAAAGAGGTTTTCTGATTGTCACATCTACATGGGTTTTCAGCATTTAACAGGTTTTCTTGTGTGTGTGTCCTTTACTGTCACATACTCACAACAAAGTGTAGTGAGTTACTCCCCTGTCTGTATAGGGTGACCACATGCTGTATTAGGTACTTAACCATGCAATGGGGCTTAGATGTGTGATGAAGGTCTAGTTTATCTGCAAAGACCACTGCACATGGTAAAGCGTGTGTGCAGTGGGGCTTGGGTGTGGTAAGGGTTTATTTGTATGTAAAGACCTCCGTACACGGAGATGATAATGTGCATTACTGTATCAAAATACAGTATTCTATAGCTGTAACATTTTTATTATTCATAACTATACCAAAAACATCAATATTGAATCATTAGACAACAATTATGATCCTGCTGATGTTCAACTTCTTTCTGTACACTTTCCAGTTCCTTTGTAATGTAGAAAAGAGAAATTTAACAGCATTGTAATACTTCTAGTTGTTATATTATGATTGTTAATTACAGTATATATGTTTTAATGCATATTTCATCTCTTCTACTTGATGTTGTGAGTTATAGTTCTTCCCTCTAATAAGAAATATAAAGTAAAAATATTATAATGACACATTTAAGATTTACGTGCTAAACTTTCAGACAATATGTTACTAGCTGCACAGTCACTTGTGCATGTATAGATATTTTTAAAGAGTGAAACACTATGTAGTAGTGTCTCGTTCACGTAACGGAACTTAAGTGTTGGAAGGGACTGACATGTCTAAAAAAAAGATTCATATAGAGCAAAGCCTGTGCATAATATGGGTTGCTTACATAAAGGGACTTCACAGTCATGAGAGACTGGCCTATGTAAGAGCTTCCTACAGAACAAAGACTGTGTATTTTATGTTTGTACCCAGAAAAGATTATTTAACAATGGTGATGCAGTGTCCTATTCATGCTACTTGTACAATTATTTCTATAGAATGTTAAGAGTCAGCATAGCAGGACCTTGACCAACTAATCAGGTGTGAATGTGGTGATTGAATAGTCTCTCGGTGCACATATAGGGGCTTACTCATGTAATGCGGTTTGGGTGTGGTGATGGACTGGTTCACCATGAAAAACCCTGAATAGGGTGCAGCCTGTGTGTAATATGAACTTATCTACCCAATTGGCTTTTGGTGTGCTGAAAAAAAGGCCTGTGCATGAAGAGTGGTCTGCAAGACAAACAATGTACATAGTAGGAAGTTGCTTAGATAATATAATGTTGGTTTGGTGAGGGGGTGTATTGAGTAACTGGTGTTTGGTGCCTGAGTTAAGCCATTTAACAATGCTGCACATTTTCCTAAATAAATAAGCATTTCCGGGGGTTAGACAGAGGAGACACTTCTGCTCGCATCAAGAGACCCCAGTATGCAGATTCTTGGCCAAGCAGCTGTCTAACATCTCTTTGAGGGGTGTGTAGTTCATGAACAAGATGGGGTCATACATTCTGTGGCACCATGTAATGGGGTTGGATCATTCATCAGGGGAATTCTTGCTAATACACGCAGATACAGTTTAGACATACATAGGGTAGGAATTGCATATTAGGATTGCGCCCAATTACTCCCTTGTTGCATATGCCTGCATATATACTCTGATTTAGCAGCATGGTGGAACTATATCTGCTATTTACTATTTTGGTACTCATAATCACTTTCATATGCTTTATGTACTGATTTTCGCAGCACATGTTTTCTATTCAAGAGTAACATTGGTTAAATAAAAAACACTGAAGAACGTACCATTGTGTATTCTCTGTATTTTTCTCTGAAAACAAGAGTGCCTGAGTTCCTGAACAAAAGGGTTCTAGATCTGTTCCCATGATTCCTGAGGGGTCAGGGCTGTCATGTTCAGTGGTTGCCGGAAACCATTCGCTCAGTGTTTAGTTTAGGGTGGCTTATAGTGACACTGTAAGCTAGCTGGTCTCTAGGCCAACATATTTGACAGGGGTGTGTGGAATCACTCTAGGCACTTTACCCAAAGGTTCTGTTGTCCACAAACGTGCCGGTCCTACGGATTAGTGGGAACTACCCGTCACTATTGTATGCTAAGAGAAATCTGTGCAGCAGAGACATTGTGTGTAGTAGGGACTTACACACATTATGGAGGATCACTATGCTAAAAGACTGGTGTTTGCATGGTAAACATTGCATATAGTGGGGTCTTACATATATAATAGAGTTGGCTGTAGTGAGGAATTAGCCTGTCAATGAAGAGCTTTAACGATAATGATGTGTTTGTGTAGTTAGGTCTTCACCACCTAACAGGAATTTAATGTCCTTTATTAATGACTGTAGTTGTGATTACCATCAACCTAGAAAAAGGTATACACATTGTATATGCAACTTAATTATAACAATCATTGTATTTTAATATTAGAAATATATATGTTTTTAAATTGTGTATTCTCAGACCATTGTGTTTCACTGTGAGGACTCTAATACTTACTACACGTACCCAAATGTGCTCACACACGCAACATTTTAAAGAAATTTTGTTATCCTTAAACCTTGGGGGGAAATCAATTGGATATGTACTGGCCTTAAACAACAGTTTGAACTAATTGAAGGGCTCCTTCAAAATAAATCTACATCGAAAATGGTTGCCACCCTTGCTAGGCCACATAAAAACATGCATCCAGCAAACATACAATATGTGTTAGTGTAAACCAGTGCGTATTGAACACAACCATATCTATTCTACATATTTCATTCAAGAAAAATCAGATATGAGTTTGGAATTTTCCATGGTAATTTCTGTTTGAATTACATTAAGATACCCAAATCGATTTTTCAAATAGACTGCGCAATTCCTGAGCTAACAGTGTCTCCATGATAGAAAATGATGGCACAGTAGTGTATGTGTTTTTCAGATGTTATTATTTGACCAGCTTTGTAGGTGTAATGTCTGTATTTCTTTAGTGCTACCTGATTTACACATTTGTAGCATCAACATAACATACTTTCCGCTCTGTCTAACAACTAATGTTTATAATGCTTCTGATTTACAGTCTGACCATGAATTGTTTTGCTCAGGTTTCTATAGAAGTTTGTCAAATGGCACAGGTTTGCAATCTGGTATAGCAAGGTACAGAAATCACTCTGAGTCAATGTTACTTTTTGATGAATTGTGAGAATTGACACATTCATGTAAACAGACTTCAAACAATAGATTGATTGGAATACAGTCAGGGACACATTTATCATGGTATTGTGTTGATCTTGCGGCACGCAAAGAGAGCATGGGTGACACAAAACCAAGAATGGCATTTACTAAGCCATGCAAGACCACCTTGCTTGGCCCTGCATGGCTTGGTAAATTGGGAGTAGCGCAGTGCAGTGCAAGTCACTGCCATGCGTTGCTCTGTCCCTGGGAGGTATTCCATGGTGGAGCCTGGGTGTTCCCATGAAACCACCCATGGATTTTGGCGCATTCCCAGACTTACCATTAGTGCTAGGCCTGGGTATGCACCAAAGTGATTACTCTCCCGAGGGGAGGAATAACACGGAAAATATGTTTATATCTTCTTGTTTTTCCTCTTTGTACATTTGCAGGACACATAGAAAGAGGAAGGAAAAAGTCTCAGAGGATTGTTTGTGAGCAAAAAGGTGTCCCTTCCTGCACTGAAACAATCCTGCCTACATCGCACGCACCGTTACACCACGGAGCAAGGATGCCTACATAGGCGTTAGGCAGCAGTTTGAATAGTTGATAAATATGCTCCTCAGTTATTAGAATACCTAACACTACCATAAGAAATTCCTGGGACGACTCTTCTTCTGAATTTAAGGTAAATTATGTAACACCAAAATAAAGGTTGAAATGATCATGTATACCTGTCACTTTCTACAGCTTGAATGTTTTTCAGTAATTGGGTATTGATCCAAATAAGGAGCATGCAGACCTTTCAAACAATTGTATTCTCTAACACAAGAGCTGTCTGCATTTACTTTTCTCTCATTAAAATCTACAAGGTACTACGATGAAAATGGATAATATTTGACAATGCAACATCATGCATACCCTCTCTTGAAACATTTGTCGCCTATATTTACCTTTGCTGCATCCAAACTTAATCCTTGTGATTTATGAATGGTAAAGGCATAGGGCAAACAAAGAAGAAATTGTTCTTTAGGCAAGTAGAGATCTTTTACTAACAGGAACTTACTCAACCTTGCTCTGCTCCTACCTACTTGTTTTCCCTCTCTCTTCTAAGTTGTCAAATCTCATTAAAAATGTCTCTAACTTAGGGGCATATTTACAAAGGGATTGCACCACTGGAAGGCATACAAAAGCAATGCTCTGCACCATATTTACAAAGTGGTTAAGTCAGGTTTTGTGTCTTAACACCGCTTTGTAAATATAATAACCTTTCATGCATGTATCTGCCTGAAAGGGGCATGCAATAAGTATTGCTGTGGGCATTCCACCAAAACACCCATTGCTTTTTGACGCTTCCCCAGATTTACAAGGATCCGTAAATCTGAAGCAGCGACAAATACTAACACGATGCAATATCAGGCATTAGAACGGCACAAGGAGGTGAAATACTTTTAGAGCAAATTCTATTTGTGTTTGCTTATGTGCAGGACGGTGTCCCTTCCTTCGCATAAACAATCATTAAATAATGACGATTTGCTACTTCTATGTGTGCTGCAGAAAGCAGCACTCATAGAAGTAATAAATTGCCATTATGGGTTCTTTATGTGCAGGAAGCCACATTTTTCTGCACATAAACAATAATTCCTCGCAATGCAGGCATCCTTGCACTATGGCACAAAGGAGTCATTGTTTGTGCTAGTCAGCTATTGTTTGCACCAGCACTATGGAAAACACAGGGGCGTGCTGTATTGTTTCAATATGGCATAGCCCTGAGTTTTGGAAATGGCGTGGCAAAGCGTAATTTGCCGCAGTGCAGCACTCCACTATTTCCTTGTAAATATGCTTGTTCGTTTTTTGGCTTATGTTATGAGATCTATCAAATTTCCTTTAACTAGGCCCTCCAAGACACTCAAATTCCAACACAAAATGATCCTACAATTCTTACAGAGGCTGAGTTTTTAAAAAATGCCTATATGTGAAACTGATTTCTCCTGCGCCTTTAAACTTTTTTATAATTTTTTCACATAGTGCTAAATGTAAGTTTTAATGCTCAATACTATCCATGCACGTAAGTTGAGCAATTTCCTGCTTCTCTCACGGAAGCATTCAAATATTAAAATGTGTACACTCTTCCAAGTGGTCATAGGCCACACAATCTTCTTGCAAGTTTTGAGGAGGTCTTCCTTTTCACTTGTAACTGACTTCTTGTGTGGGAAAAGAGTACGTAAATTAAATCAAAAGTCACTATCCTTTTTTTGATTACTACAACTATTCTGATGTCTTTCAATATGTTACCATACTCCACATCTGCTGCCTGTCTCATATTTGTTGTTAATTCTGAAAATTGACACTCAAACCATATGTTGAGATTCCCAATATTGTCAAAGATGTTTTTGTTTCTTCATGGAACAGTTTGTTAAATACCGTTTGTCCTTTTACAGTTTTCAATTGAAGAAGACCACCAAAGACTATGACATTTTCCGACCACAAAGAATTACATAGTCTGGTCTGAGAATGTTTTGCATTCTCAGATGAACAGACATTAAGTTTAAAACCATGCTCACCACATCAATGATGAGAAACGTCAATGTTTTCATAATGCTCAAGACTTTATGGCACACATCACCCAATATCGTGAGATACTCCAGTTTGTTATCATTCCCACAAGAAAAATACAAAGATGATGCAAAATTATATCTTTTATGTTGTGTGCACCTTTTCCATTGGGTGATATTACAATACAAGAAAGGTTACAATCTGTCTTTTTATGGACATATGCAGTGAGCACTTGTTTGAGAAAATGTTTCCCAGTGCTTGCTTGACCACTGGTATGTAGAAGTGTAGGCTTGAATGTGGTAAATGCGCATTCCCATTTTTAGGGGCTCATTAGGATTGCGGTTAATCCGCATCCTCTGGGCCGGCGGAAGCCACCGCCGGCCCGAGGATGCGGATTAACCACTGCGGACTGAAAAAAGACCCCCGCCAGATTAGGATGGCGGGGGGATCTTTTTTCCGTCCGCCGCTTTTCCGCCGCGGTCGCCTTCCGACCGCGGCGGAAAAGCTCTAACATGGCTTGCGGTGTCTATCAGACACCGCCAGCCATATTAGGATGTCAGCGGTCCTATGCCTTTACACGGTGGCATTTCCGCCGTGGAAAGGCATACAGACTTTTCTTTAGGGGCCCTTTGCGGGCCCCCAGGGGTCAAGGGGGGCGGGGGGTGCACATGGGGGGTACCTATGGTACCCCCCTGCCTTTGCGTGCATGAAGCAGCAGGCACCACGCGGTGCCTGCATCTTCGTGCACACAAAGAAAAACATGGTCTTTTTAACATTGCGGCGTGTGCTGCTTCAAGCAGCACCCGCCCCAATGTTAAAAATACAGGATGTGACCGCCAGGGTGGCGGTCACATCCTAATTAGCATGGAGGGACCGCTGCTGCCCCTGCGGACTGTCCCTCCTCCTCTGGGGTGGAGGACGGACGCAGGTCCGTCCACCATCCTAATAGGCCCCTTAATGTCAAATTCCATGCTCATTGGATGTTGCAATTTACTGGTAATTCTGCAGTTGTTCCTTATAAAGTTGAGGTACTACATTTTGTAAGTCAATATAATCACTCTTCACCTAATCCACAGCATTTTCCACCCTATGAATAGCTATGCTTGCCTATTTTTCAAGAATGAGCTGCCCAAGAGGATCTTGACTACCTTTGCCTGAACTCTAACTGCCCTGAGACCTGTCCTTTGCAATCTCAGCTGCTATTATTTCCTGTTGTTGAATTTCTTAATGTACCGTTTTGAGATAGGCAGAAAACACTGGACATTCCATGTGTTCTTAAGCCTAACATTTCTTCCACAATACGCCGATGTTTAAACATCCACAGAAGAGTCAAATAGAATAATTCTGTTTTACCTGCAGTTTGCCAACTGAGCTAGTGATGGCTGATGAGACTCACTTTGCTGTGTCTCACTAAATAACTATTCCAGCTGGAAATAGATTCAATTTTTTGTTCAAAATTATTTCTGTATGTGTAGAAATTAACTACTTCATACTGACACAGGTTCTTTAAACATTACGCTTTGGGCAGTAAGAATCCATCATATTTATTTCTACAATCTCAGTGCTATCAGAATCAAAATTAGCAAGATAGTGAATCTCTGGAAATGGCTTCAGCACTCCTTTGTATGTAGAACTAGGGTCTAAACTAATCCTAAGGATGGATTTGCTCTTTTCATATAAGCTAGAAGAGCTCACTCTATCACAGGCCTCTTAAGAACCAATCTCCCCGTGTAAGAGGATCTTCGAACTAAAGCTATACTGCTTTTTAGAAAATTATTTCTCAGCTGAGATCTCTTCCGATAGTTATTTCATTTTAGTCTTTTCAGACTTTTTTATGTATGAAGGGACCTATCGGGCAACAGCCTTGGATATGTCTGCTGCAGACTGCATGCCCATGTTTCCATTCCACTGTGACAAATTGACAGGGTTATAATCCTTAATTTGCTTGGAAACCTCTCTTTTCTTAATATGGTATGTATTTCTACAAGATTTGCCAGTCACAGAATACTTGACTGCAGACATACACCTCTTTACTCTCCCTTTTGAGAGAACAGGCCAAGGAAATCCAATGAGACGTTATGTGTAGTATTTCGCTTTGACTCTACATCTGTGACAACAGCATCTTCCATATTTGTGCAACTGGAATTGCAACACTTACTGCCTAAGAGTCCTGTTAGGAGACTCATATGAAAAGTCACAGGTAATTTACTGCTCAATGAATGAATATACTGACTCATCAGTATTCTTTTAAAAATGTTGGCGCACATTTTACCCACCGTAACATGTGTATATCTGGGGCATCTCTACCATGGTATTTTATCCTCCAATATTAGTCAACAACCTCACCTAGAGGGGATATTGTTTGTGCAGATGAAGCCACGTATGGCTTAAAATATATGCTTAAAATCCCTAAAACTATTTGCTTGATCTACTGAACACAATTCTCCAGGGGACTGATTCACAAAGGTGAACTTATACTTTTAGTCCAAGTTTACGATTGTATGCTTCTGGGCCTGCGTCAAGAGTTTCATGGCTCCCCTTCAAGTCCAGTGAAAGATAAACTAATTTCCCTTTTAGGCCTTTCAGTAACTCTGAAAGTAGTAGTAGTGTTGGGCTGCATGTGTACTATAGCTTGGGGAAGTGTGCACTGTCTGGATAACAGTACTTTAATACACTTACTACACATTCAGCTGGTAAAGCTCAGCAGGATTTTGGAGGTAAGTTATTGTGAAGGCCTCTTGAAGGCATTTTTTCTTGTCTAGTTTGCTAAAATAGTACCTTCAAAATAAATTTGCTGATACATAAATCAACCCATTTCTCCGCTATAGACCATACTAGAACTCAATATTATATTTTCTCACAAATATCTACTTTTTTGTTTGTACCTTGTAATGTACATGACTGCAATAAACACATTCTTAGGAATTTCTGCTGATGTTTCAGTAAATTTAGCAATTTCTTGTCTGAAACTATCTAACAAGTTCTTTTCAGTCATCCCTTCACTGCTGTAATCCACTGCTACTTAATTTGCTTCACGGTTTCTTTCAGGACCTAAGTATGTCATTTGAATATCATCCATGCAACTTGCCACATTAGAGTGGGTGCCAAGTAACAGAGCATTATTTATTGCTTCTAGGTAAAGAGCTGGACATTTGACAAAATGCAACCTTTTCACTAGATTACACATTTCCGTGTGATGAAAAGATATCATCCAAATGTGGTGGAAAGAACTTTCACATACTTGCTTTGATAAGAAAGAAAAAGAATGTCCTTATAGTTGTTACAGTTTTTTAACTCGGCAGGGATCAATCCTTTGCAAAAGTCTGGTACTCTTTTACAGTTCTTCTGCTGTACTTCTTTAAGAAGACCTTAGTTTATCGGCAGACTCTTCTCTTACATTGATCATATTCCTGTACTACTGACACACAAAGGAGCTGGAGGATGTTGCTGTAACATCTCATCCCTAATTATATATTCTAGGCCTGATTCACAAAGGCCCTCTGCACTTGTGGTGGAGGACACGCAGTCATAGCTGGACATGTGCGATTAGTTGTTGCAGGATCTCCAAACTGCAGTTTCTAATTGCACAGGTCCCGCCATGACTGCGGGGCCTCCGCCATGACTGTGGAGGCACTTTGTGACTCAGAACCTCTGTGCTTCTGGCAACTACCTTCTCAATTGTAATTGCTGTACATTGTTTCATTTCGTATGTATATGTATTAGTGTCAACCCCAAACACTACATAGCTCTCCTCTTAAAGGAAAGCTTTCATACTGAAAGTATGTTTCAGTTTCCCTCAAAATGACACAACAGTTTGATATAGTGAAATGCTGCTCTTGGTGGGAATTCTTCTTAAATCAAGTCACTAGCCTGCCTAACGTTCTCATTCTATTAAGATTAAGAATGAACAACTTCCACTTTCAAACAAATGTGTTGTTCACAAGAGTCTGTACACACTTTTCTGCCTTTGTCTAGCTATTCTTCTCTGTACTTCCTTCATAGATTTTATAATATCACTAACCAAGTGCTAGAGAACTTCTGTTATTTAAACTTTGTCTTCTTTGCTGTAGAACGCCTGTCTCCATTCTTCAATATAATTCCTCCTTTTAATAGATTAGCAAGGCCTACTTGTGATATTGATACTCTTTGCGTCTTTGTAGTACTTTTAACATTTTTTTTGTTTTCTTAACTAACTTTATATTGAAAACATGAGTACTCTTACCAACATTCTTTGTTTTATTTTCAGTTTTTTTCCAGGGGCTTTTTGTCTCTCTCCTTCCCTAGCTTTTTCAAATCAGCCATGTTTCAGTTTCTTTCTTTTCTGTTCTTTTCTTGACATTTTTCGAGAACTTGGAAGTGTAGCTATGAAATCCCCCCAATTGGCAAACAGCACAATTCAGTTAAAGAAAACAATCAGGTCAATCAATGGGGTACATGTTCTATCACACATCATATTTATGTCAGATGGGAAGACACAATATTAGGTAATCCATTTGATTTGAAAAGGTGTGTGCTAGTCCACTCTTGTTGACGAGTTTCACAAGGCTATTGATCAAAACTCATCAGTTGTTGATGCTAGTTCAGTTTCCCTATTATCCAAAGTGGAACGTATGTTGACGTAACAGTTTCTACCTTAATGAATAATCTAGACCATTTTAAGGACTGGATTATGTAGAGTAAATTTGATTGACCTCTGAATATTTCTATTAATAATGAGACTGTGTTTATAGAATGAATTTATGTGGAGCAACAAAAGCTCGAATTGTTAGTTTATATAAGCGATGAGTTTTTAGGCTTGTAATTGTAGGAAATAGAAAAGAGAGGAAGCTAAGACAGACTGATCGGACAACCACCAATGAAATGCCTGCCACAGCAGAATGCTCAGGCAACTGTCAATGAGATAAGATTGCGAGTTGCTTGAGCAATCTGAAGTTGCTTACTGTCTCATTCATGACAAACATGGTTCCCTCAACTTCTAGAACTGTCTGTAGATTTTCTCTGAATTTCTCCACTTTTTCTTCTTTGCTCCAAGATTTTCTCGATTGTCTTCACAACTGGTACTGTATGGCTAACTTTAAGTCATGGTGTTGAGCATTTCAGGTGAGCTTGGCATGTCCTTGAACCATCTCAAGAAGTGTTATTCGTTCTGAATGATTCCTGGGCTCCTTACAGTTAGTCCTTTTACAAATATGACTGGGCAACCTGGGTTACTTAGGGGTTGGGATGGGAAATTGATCCAGTACCTGCATCCATTTCTGCTGGGCATATCCTAGTCAATGGGGAACCTGTAGGAAATAATTTCTTAGTATGCAAAGTTTTCCAGTCCATCCTCTTTCAACCAAAACCAAAAATTCTCAGCTTTGTGGGACTTAAATAGGGTACTGAATTTCTTGTTCCATGTCTAATGCTAATATGGGTGTTATTATTAAGAGGAATATCTAATATGAGAGCCTTAGATAATAGACAGTAGATAATAGATATAGGTGGGCCGGGGTCTAGGGGTAATGTATAAATACATTTACTCCTGTTTTACAGAGGCCCTGACCTCTCCTTCGGATCCCTATCAGGCTCTTTATTTTTCCCTGACGGTTCTTCCAACTGAAAGTTTCATTGGAGTGGTTACTTACCGGCCTCCCGGACCCAGAGCTCTGTTTTCCCGGAATTTTAGTAGCCGAATAGAACCCTACTTAGCTAGTTCAAAGGTTACATTTCTGGGTGATTTAAACTTTCACTTGGAGAAAATGTTATACCCTAAAACGCAGGCCTTTTTGGAAGTTATGGATTCCTGTGGTTTCCCTCAGCTAGTGAAAAGTCCTACGCATACGGCAGGACATATCATTGATGGGATTTTTTCGAATGATCCTAGGGTAAAGATCTTGGACCCTAGTCCTCGCTCATGGTCTGACCACTTTGCCATTTCCTTTACTCTTGAAATGTTAGTATCCCACCACGACCCTAACAGTAGGAATAGGGTGGAGCGGAAGAGAAACCTCAGACGGTTTAGTAAGGAGGTTCTTCTTGACAAGCTTAGCAATTATTGCTGCTTCTTCTACGACAAAATCATTGTCGTCTACGACAAGTTTACCAACTGGTCAACAACAGCTTTGGATTCCCTTGCCCCTCTCAAGAAGCAATATGAGGCAAGAAAACGCCCCTCTGCCCCATGGTTTTCCGAGAGACTGAGAAAGCTCAGGCTGGTGTGCCGACAGCTGGAAAGAAAGTAGCGGATGGACCCTTCTATAGCAGAAAGGGACCTGCATAACCTCAGGCTAAGGGAATATAAGCAAGTTATAAGCGAGGAAAAGGTCTCCTACTATTCAACAATGACGTAATCTACTGGATCCTCTAGGGAACTTTTTTACTATGATTAACTCCCTCCTAGCCCCCTTGACCAGTGCCAGTACCGAGGTTTCTTAGGGTCTCTGTGACAAAATGGCAGGTTTCTTCTATGCCAAAATTAAGGCCATTTACTTTTCTTTCAAGAGAAGTCGTATTTTGTGGGAGTTAAAACAATTCCCCCTTCTGATCCTTTGGTAGTACCCCTGGTGAACTGCCACCTGCGCTTTTTTCCGCCTATCCTTCAAGAGGACACTGAGTTGCTGTAAGTGGGATTAGATCTGGCTCTCCCCTCGAACCCTGTCCTCTTAAGATTTTGAAAGTGGGAAGTGAGGCTATTGTATTTTCTCTGACCGCTATCCTCAATACCGCCATTACCTCTGGCCAATTTCCCACCGCATGGAAAACTGCGGTGGTAAAACCTCTGCTAAATAAGGCTTCTCTTGATCCGACCGAATTAAAAAACTATCGCCCATTTCCTTGTTGCCCGTTCCAGCTATGATCTTGGGAAAACATCTTAACCGCAATCTCATTTCCTACTTGGAGGAATTCCAATTGCTTGATGGCTCGCAGCATGGTTTCAGGAGTGAACACAGTACCGAGACGGCATTAACCGTTGTCTTTAACAACATTTGGCAACAGGTGGATGCTGGTCACACCACCCTACTGATCTTCCTGGACCTGACTGCAGCCTTCGATATGATTTCTCCAGGTAGACTGGTTGGCAGGCTCCAGGAAATTGGAATAGAGGATTCCGCACTCAATTTGCTTTCATCTTTCCTCACGGATCGCTCACAAATAGTTAAGATGGGCCAATTTCTGTCTGCTCCAAACAATTGTTCTGTGGAGTCCCCCAGGGATCTTCATTGAGTCCTACTCTCCTTAATATCTATGTTGCCCCGCTCGCTGCCGTTGTAAGGTCCTTTGGCCAGGAGTCCTTTCCTATGCTAATGACAATCAGATTTTGATTTCCATCACGAAGAGTGTGTCAACCTCAGCACTAAATTTCAAAAACTGTATACAGGCGGTGGCTGCATGGATGTTTGAGAACTATCTTAGACTCAATGGGGATAAAACGGAGGTACTAATCTTTGGAGACAAGTTGGACATCTGGTCAGAGGATTGGTGGCCCTTCGCTCTCTGATCTTGTCCCTCCCCCTGTCTTAGTGCCAAGAAACTGGGCATCATTGTGGACTCCTCTCTGTCTCTGAGTTCACAAATAAACAGAACTGTTTCAACCTGTTTTGGGATGATACAGACTCCTAGGAAGATCTTCAATTTTCTTTCCCTTCCAGCTCGGACACAAGCGGTGGTGGCCCTTGTGGTATCTAGGTTAGATTAGTGCAATGCCCTTTATTTAGGGATAAACAAGGGACTTCTGCATTGAGTCCAATTGGTGTAGAAAGCAGCCGCTAGGCTGGTGATGGGTCTCCCTAAATTTCATTCAGTTTCAGCCACCAATAGAAGCCTTCATTGGCTCCCGCTGGGGTGGAGAATTGTGTTCAAAGCCTTTTGCCTGATCCACAAGGCTGTCCACAATAGGGGGTCAGAAGGCATCAATAAAATGTTTCAAAGATACCTTCTGGCAAGGACTTGAGATCTGCTAGCAAGAATCGTGTAATAGTTCCCAGGTTTAGGAAAGTCAGGTGGGGGGAGGGCATTCTCGCATATAGGAGCTAACCTGTGGAATTTGCTTCCTCCCCCAATTTCCACTCTGGAAGCCCATTCTTCAGTTCATAAATCCCTGAAGACCTGGCTTTTCACTTGCTCCAATCTTTTACCTGCCCTAACCCTTTAGCTCTGTAACTCACTAACATCTGATACTCTGATCTCTGTCAGCAGTGCCTTGATGCCCCTGGGCTAAGTCCGCTCTTTATAAGACTTATATTCATTCATTCATTCATTTATCAACAGGGTGTTACCTTCTATGTTACTAAGTGTGCTAAGACTATGGGCCTAATTTTGACTTTCACAGACAGGAGTCTGTCAATCAGGGTGGTGAAGGACATTATTTTGCCAACCTGACAGATTACCATCTTACATATTTAGAGATGATCGTCAGCCGAGCTGTCTCACAGTACATTTTAAGGAACGACAGCCATGGTGGTAACCATCAAGTTACAGAAAGTCTGTTAGGGTAGGCATGAATTTCTACTCCACTAGCAGAGATTGCTGAGTTTTTCCCACTCTGTGCACTGTGTAGCTTGCGGAATTCCCCCAAACTGTGCTCTGCTGAGTTTTTCCTTGCTAAGTTAAGTTGCTGAGCATGAGCAAGGAAAATCTTACTCCAGACCACCTCTTGGCGAGATAAATCAACATAGGTTGACATGAAAGCCCGATACCGCTTGTGTTCAGAAACCTTCAACTCATGATGAGGAATGTGCTGCTCAAGTCGAACATCTACCCAAGCCGCAAAAAGAAGCAGAGCCCTGTTGCGCTGCTCATGGTGCCATTTGTGCTGATATTCCAGTGAGGTACAGACACCTGGCACTAAAAATCAGTGTGAATGGCACAACATATTGCACTCCACTGCTTGTGGAACTCCGCGTAGCGCTGCTGAGTTTTTTGGTCACTGACCATTTTGATTACCATCCAACAAACGTTTACAAAGTATTGTTTTTCAGAAACAATTTCCCAAAGTTTAGGGCCTTCACTCCCTTGGAGTTTTCAGGATTTGGGATTCATTATTTTGTGTTTTTTTATAGCTCAGCACCAAGCTTTCACTGGCCGTGATGTACAGCTTAAAAGCATATTACACTGTCCACCCTTAAACCCTTGCATGCCTGGGACGACCCCCGGCTGTCCGACGTCCCAGTGGGCGTGTGCGTCAGACGGCCGGGAGCCGTCCGATTTGCACATGTGTGGATGATTCCAGCCGTGTTGAAGGGGTTAATAGGATGAGAAGTATAATGCCTTTCTTCTGACGGAGTATCCTATCCATCACATTCTTAATACTTCCCTATGTCTGCATCAATTTTTTCTATGCTGCTTTCCATGACTGTAAGAAGCTAAGTGTAGTTCCAGTCATGCGACTTACAAACATCTGCTTTTCATTAACTTTACAGCTTTTAATTGCTTTCAAATAGCCATTTAAAATGCTATCTCTCTCTACTCTCGTCAGATGGTTCAGAAGAATTATGGCTGAGGATAGCATTGATATATCCCTTTTGGGTGCCCACTGTACCAAAGAGTCAATGACATCAAAAGTATGCATTTTAGCAGAACGCCTGGACCACATTTGTAAAGCTGCAGATTGTTATTTAGAGTCTACTTTTTGAACTTTTTGATAGAAACCACTCATTAATGTGTCTTGCTATGTTTAAATACAGAGCTTTGAGCCTCTGATTATTAAGCCTCTGCACTAGTAGAATGGAATATCTATCCCACTAATGTGGTAGGAGGCTTGGATCATATTAAACAGACAGATGAGAAGATTCTACCTTACCTATTCCTTCATTTTGTTTTTCAGTTCTAGTTAAAATTGCAATTCATACCCCACTATTAGATGGTTCTACATTTCCTTTTCACCTTTGTGGAGATGCAGTTTCTTTGAGGCCTGGGTATAATTTTATTTATGCTGGAGTAACCCAAGTAATTTCATATCATTTTTGTGATTTCAAACTGATGCGATTAACCCCATTGCATAATTTGGTGTAATTTAGGGCAAAAATGCCTACACAAGAGCCAGGAAGAGAGTGCAAGCAACTGCTGGCTACTTTTTTTTCTGGTCTGTTGCATTTAGCGCTATGTTCTTAGTGCAAAATGCATCCTCAGCTTCATTATTCACTATGAAAATAGATATAAATGCAGAGATCTCGTCTTCAAATAATTCCACACAATCGTACATACATTTGCTGTCATTTTGTATGTTTGCGCTAAAAAAAATTACATGAGTTACTCCCACCCCTAGTTTGTTTAAGATTCAAGGTTCACTTTGCGTATCCACAAGCCAAGAAGAGAGACACTTTATCCTCATATATATTTTCAAGTAGTTTCATGATTGTGGATGTTTTTCTTGTTGCAATAAAGAGGAGGATCAGCTGCTCTGCAGCATGCGTTATTTGTATGGTTGTATTCTGACTGTTATTGCCATTGTGAGGCCATTGGGATACTAGGGCTACAAGAGTGCTAACTATCATTATCAAATAATCTTCAAACACAGAGTTGTAGATATTATCCAGGATATGTATATTGAGCAGGATCTGAAGAAAGGTAATAGTAAAATGGGAATCATGTAGCATTGACTGGGCACTAAGTATCATCAAAGGATACTAGTGAAGACAGGACAACATACACCAGAATTATAGAACTTTGAAGTTAGTATGGTAGGAATCAAAGATTAGAGTTACAAGCCTACACTACAATCACAAATGCCAACTATTCATTAAGGGTAATGACTGTAACGATTGTAGGTCTAACATCAAGGATCAAAACTGGCAATCAATGATCAGAAGAAAGGATGGTCATCAAGGATTATGGTTGTAGAGGGAATTATAATAATCAAGGTTGCCACATAACAATATTATGCATTGGTTTAGTGTACTATACATAATCTGAGGAACTTTAATGATACTCCTTATTCCTTTCACCTAGTTATTTCTTGGAAGAAACCTCATAAGCACATTTCAAACTAAGGCACACAGAAACTCCAGTGACTGCATTATTTTAAAGAATTAGGTGTACATCCTTTGTCAGAAAAGACATTCACATAAATAAAAAGCCAAATAAACAGATTTGGGCAAATACAAAAGCATGTCAATGCTCAGAATCACAGTAAAATAACATTACTACCTTGTTTTACCAACCTGTGCAGGGATGCCTCCACCAGACATGGTGTCCATAGTGCTGATGAATTCCACATTTCCCATGGTAAAGATAGTACAATAAGTGCTGTAGTGACAATAAGACTGTGCAAGTTCAGCCCAGTTTAAAACCCAAAAGAAATTGAGATTTGAACTTGGCTTTGCATGGACTTCCTATTCAAAAGTTTTTACTCTGGCCCAATGTTGTGAGCTGCATCCACCTCATGCCATTTAATCAGGATGTCATTTTGAGCTCAAAACTTGCATAACATGGTTGGTAGTCTTAGGAGTAGGGACTAGCAGTGAGTCACCCACTTAATTAGCTAGCGCCTAACTCCCTACACTTGAATCCACTGTTCCAGTGGTTGCTTTCCATACTTTGCATTTTATGGCTGGTGGATATGGATGTAGTAGATTGATGGAGCCCTCGGTGGACCTGCAGAATTTGCCCATCAGTGGCTTTGGCATATTAGCAAATTATTTATCTCTCTGGTTAATAACTGTATAATCAATTCTCCAGGACGAACTATCACTTTTGGAAGTGTCCTCCATAATGTAGCCGTTGTCTATCCTCTGTTTCCTGCTGTCCATGCTTTACTCGGCTGAACCAAACCCCACGGGGCTGTCCCATTGGCCGCTCTTCACAAGCTCTTTACATTCATCCCTCTGGAAAATGATGAACAAATGGCTTTGGTAATTTACAGACCTTGCATAACCTCCATACTGTTACAGGACCACAGTGCAAATCCTAATATAAAGCATCATTGGGCACTAACATTGTGTCAAGAATATTATTGTGCTCTCAATATCCTGGGACAGAATATCACAGGTAAGAATAATGTTTTTAAGAGATTTATATTTTTTAATACTTTTGTATATACATTGGGTTCTAAATTATTTTATTATATTTTATTATTTTTTATGCTATCACTTTATTGTTAGGATAATTATTTTCAATAGGGTATGGTGGGAAGTTTTTTGTTTTGTATTTTCTAATTTATATTTCTTCATTTATTAATGTTATATAGTTTAGTTTGTTAATTATATAACGCTGTACAATATTTATTAATTTTTCATTCATTGAATACTATATTGTAGTGTTTTACAGCCTTATAAAGAGTTTGGCGATTGCGTTACTCTGTTACAACGTGTTGGTTACCCTACCTCCTTCACTAAAAGTGTTATAGTATCTAGTACACTTGTAATAGGGAGAAGGAGATATTAGTCATCATGTGACAGAGTAACCAGACTAACAAACTCTAAATCAGCCACTATGTTATTTATATCAATAGTTTTTTTTATTTATTATTCTTTTTAAATTATTGTGTTATATTTGTTGTTGTTCAGTATTATTTTGATTACTTTTTTTGCAAGCTTTTTTATAATATTTCCTATCGTTTCTTGTGCTTTTTTTAATACCTTGGAGGGGGATATGTTTTAAATATACACCTGTTCATATTTTTACTGATAAATACTTTTTCCTATAATTGTATTTATTATCTTAATTTTTTAACTATTTCTTTTCAATAAATATTACATAATCTGACAATATGTGATATTTTAAAATATGTTTGTTCAAATATATTTCATGTTTTTGTTTATCTGTATTTGGTTGTTTAGTTGTTTTTTATTTAATTAAGTATTGGCACTAGTAAATCTGAACCAAAACTTTATTTTTCTGTTGCGTATTTTGGAATGGGAATAGTAAAAGACACATCAAAAGTCCAACACTTTCTCTTCCTTTACTAAAGTCCAATACTTTCCATACAATAGCATATGTAGGAGTGGTAATAATAAATCTGAACCTCCAAGGTTTCATTTTTTTTTTAAAGATCTCTAGGTTGTAATCCAAATGGTGATTTTTGATTCTTTTTTGTTCAAAGTCTGTTTTTCAATTGACCTTTTTAGAGTTAGAATCTTTCTATGTTTTTAAGTTGTGTTTATTTAATAGTATTATAGTTTGTTGTGTCATTATTTTTTATTTAAAATTAGTTATTTTTATTCCTTTATTTGTATTACCTATCAATTGTGATTTCATTGTATGCATTATTACAGCGTTAAGGGTATTATAGTTGAATATTTATGTTTGGTTGTACTTTTTATTTCAATAATGTAACATATTTATTGTATATTTCTATATTTCTATTTTCATAAAGTTTTATATATATGAATTATATCTATATATGTGTGTGTGTGTGTGTGTGCATGTGTGTATGTGTTTGTCGGAATGGCTCGGTCAGAAAGGAATCGGCCGGCAGTGACCGATTCGGTCGGAAGGGCTTCCAACATGGTTTTATAATGTTAATATAATATTCATAGTAAACATTCTGTATTCTTACCTATGTAATAACAATATTTGTGTCCATTAATGTTTTTAGTCAATCTTTTTTAATCTTTTTGATCAAATTTTGTGACCACAATACTTTTCGGGGAGATATTTAGTTTTTGCATATTTATGTCATGAATATTACATCATAGAAGCTAGAAACTCACAAGGTTGATGTATCCACATAATTTATATTTCATTTAGCTCCAATTATACCTGTTTATCTTGTCCTTTACTCCTCAACAAAGAGCAAATTTCTCCTACCTCTGTAGTCTCCCAAATATGGCTCCTCCAGGCCAGAAATGTGAAAAGCCATGCTCCTGATGAAATCATTCTCTGTATTAACACTTCATATTGTTGGAGAGGAAGATAGCCCTTAAATGGAGTCAGGATTCTAGATTACATATCTGAGACCAGGACTTAAAGCTAAGTAACAACAACCAGTAATATTAGCGTGGCATATAAATCTGAATTTAGCAAGGCCTACAACTGGGAAAGGAGCTTATTTTTTTCAACACATGTGCAAAGTTGTAACCAATATCATAGAAATAAAATTAGACCTTACTCATTACAGACAGCAGGCTTCATGGGTTCAGTGAAATGGTTCAAAGGCTCTTCTCTGTGAAGGTGTACAGGAAAAATTCCGCCAATCTGGATGTTGCTGTCCTGTTCATACCCAGTCTCTTCCTGTGTTTGCAGCAAACACCCAATGGCATGGATGAGGCAAAATCCAAAAAATATCATCAGCCAGACAGCGAAAGACAGCAGGTACATTGCAGTGGCCAGCAAAGTGCACAATCCTCTGCTGAAATATTAGCATTTTACCAGAATTAATTTATCTGGAGAAATATTTAGCAGAAACATCACAAGGAGAGGTATACCTGTGCCCACCCAAGACATGTGATTGTATATACTGACAACAGAAATGTCATGACAAATGATATGGCCTACATATCAAAAGCCCAAATAGTGTGAAGGTAGATCTATAGTATACATTTACTTGTATTAATGTGATTGTACACATATGTAATGTTCAGAGGTTATATCTTCTGAACGCCATTCATACATTAAGGAATCAAAATAATTCATGATATATGTGACAGAATTTAGATGTGACAGAAAGCGATGAGTGGTGGTTGTTCTCCTGTATTAAACTGAAAGAAAGCACTATAAGGGGGTAATCAATTAGGGTCTCACCCATCTGACACTCAAGGCCTGTGGCAACAGAAATATACCAGAAAACCTCACACCAGGATCCATATGAGATGGAAAACATTTTCCCACTGATGTATATGACACCTTATTTAATATTTAATTATTCATGCTGTTTATTGACTAGCATAATCAGAGAGGGGTGCTCCTGAAGAAAGCCCCTTGTGAATATTTCCAGGATATAAATGAGAAGAAAGATATCAGTCTCACTACAGATATAGCATAATCCCCCTTTGTTTTATTTCTGCTCACTGAAGACCCCAATACAATTATTTTTTCCGGTCTAGATCTCTTAGAAGTATACGTACACAAGAAGGTTCAGCCCCCCAACCACTTAATGGCTGGTACATTTTCACTGGATGTAACACACTTTGATAAAATGGTGCTACCAATCTGAGGAGGGACATAATAAGGAAGCATGCCACTCCTTAGTAGGTAAGGGTTCTGTCCCTTAAAAACACGATTTCATGACATCATCTGACATTGAAAAAACTCATTTGCCAAATATACCCTGTGTACATCTTGTTCATGTTAGTATTGTCAGAAAAATACACTTTTTTGCACTTCAGCAATGATTTGAATAGATTTAGTCTCTTATGTTGCAAATGAATCATTGATATGTTCGTGAAATGCATAAAGATACACAATTAGGTTCCATGTAACAAAGAAGGAAAACACTTAGGCCCTGATTCCAATGTTTGTTGGAGTTGCCTCTAACGGACACCTTTGTGGATAGGGAACTGCAAACTTCAATTTTTCAAAGGGAGCTTGTGCAGCGTGCTAAAACCACCCGCAGCACAAGCTCCCATTCGAAAAATAGAAGTTTTTAAACATCCCTGCACTCTGTGGCAGGCACCTCATGGTGCCAGGGATATTGAGGGGGGCACCATAGGCATCCCCCAGAGTCACATGCAGAGTGCCAGGGGGAAGGGGGCCCCTATGTCATTTCCGACAGCCTTTCCATTGCAATAAGGGCAAGATGGAAAGGCTGTCGGAAAGCAACATCATAATCCCGATGATAGAAACGCCGTCCTTAAGGGATTATGAGCGACTGATGGGTGCTATGGGCATGCATCATATGCATTGGTCAGTCCACAGCAGTAACTTTGGTTCAAACTGCAATCCACAAGCCGTCAGTTGTAGTCTGAACCGTATCGTAATATTGCCCTTAGTGACAATATTAATCACAAATGTTTCAACATCTTGAAGTAGTTTTCTTTGTTTCCTGTACATGGTCCCAACCTCCCTACTCTTGCGGAGTATAGTGCAATAGCTTGACTTTGCCCCTTACCAGTACTTGCTATTATTCAAGGCTGAAGTTATAGATCGCAGCAACTTGCCGCACTCCTTATGATCAAGGTGCAGTCTTATAAACTAGCTGACTACCTTGTGCCTTTGATAGTGCCTCATTTCCCATGAGTAAAGAGAGATCCCAAAGCCTATCCTGGAGAGCAGCGGTTACCCTCGACACGCTTAAATCAGGATCTCCTCTTGACCCCTGCCCGCTAAAAACCCTGAAGAACTGTAGGGAAACTTTACTTCCCCCTTTTTTGGAAGTTACGAACAGGGCCATCTCCAGTGGAACTTTTCCTGCACCCTAAAAGACCCCCACTGTCAAGCCCCTCCTGAAAAAGGCCACCTTGGACCTTGAAGAACTTTCGACCCATATCCCTTCTTCCTGCTCCAGCCAAGATGCTGGAGGCTCATCTGAACTGCCATCTTAGCGCCTTCCTTGACAAGACCTGCCTGCTTGACTTCTCTCAGCATGGTTTTCGGAAGGCGCATAGCACAGAGTCAGCCCTCACAGTGGTGGTCAATAACATCCGTGCTAAGGTCGACAGAGGTCAGACTACTCTTCTGATCCTGCTCGACCTCTCAGCCGCGTTTGACACCCTGTCCCCGACCATCCTGGCCTCCCGTCTCAGTGAGATGGGGGTGGAGGGGCTGGCTCTGAGCCTCCTTACATCTTTCCTCAATCAACGGGAGCAAAGGGTCAAATTGGGTGACTTCCTTTCCACGCCAAGCCTTTGCAGTGTGGGGTCCCGCAGGGCTCCTCATTGAGCCCCACACTTTTCAACATTTATGTGGCCCCACTTGCTGGACTTGTCAGGTCTTTTGGATTGGAAGTGCTCTCGTACACCGATGACACCCAGATCATGGTCTCCCTGTCACAATCTGTCGAGACCACGGCCCTAAATTTCAAAAACTGAATGGAAGCAGTGGCAGGTTGCATGACGTCGAACTTCCTCAAAATAAACGGGGAAAAGACCGAGATCCTTGTCTTCGGAGGAAACAAAGAGGTTTGGTCAGCCGACTGGTGGCCACCGGCACTGGGAGCTTGCCCTCAGCCTTCCCCTGTCGCCCGCAATCTGGGGGTCATTTTTGACACCTCACTTGCCTTCGACAAGCAAGTAAATAGAACGGTTTCCACTTGCTGCGGGATTCTAAGGGTGCTGAGAAAACTTACCCACTATCTCTCCCCGGACGCCCGGAAACTTGTCTCTCTCACCCTTCTAGCCTCGCGTCTGGACTATTGCAATGCCCTATACCTCGGCATGAGCAATAAACTGGTCCACCGTCTGCAAGTTGTCCAGAACGCACCAGCGAGGTTTGCTGTTGATGCCCCCAGACGTTCCTCAGGAACATTGATCAGGAAAAGACTTCACTGGCTTCCTGTGCATGCCAGGATAAAATTCAAAACTCTGATCATCACCCACCGGGCCCTCCATAGTGCTGGTGCCGAGGACATTAGGTCCTCGGTGTCAACCTACGCCCCTGGTAGGCCACTGTGCTCGGCCAGTAAGAATCTGCTAACTGTCCCCCGAATTGCTAAGGCGAGATGGGGAGGTAAGGCGTTTTTTTCCCTTGCCCCCAAACTCTGGAACCAGCTCCTTTTGGAACTCAAGAACCAGGAGTCCCTCGCCCTCTTCCGTAAAGGCCTCAAAACCCTGCTTTTTGTTGAAGCCTATCCCTAGTTCTCCTATGCTCACTAATTGCACCTGGCGATTTTCCATCCTCTGCGCCTTGACGCCTCCGGGCAAAGTCGCGCATTACAAATCACCAATCACATCAGTCAGTCAGTCAGTCAGTCAATTCCTTTATTGCGATAAATTAATATCATATAAAGACAAGAAAACACAGTCATAAAAAGTATACAGTCGATTACAATAAATACACAGTTAATTACAAATTTCTAAAAGTAAAACAACGTTTTTCTTAAAATTCATTCCATGTAGTATATTAAAAATATGCATTTTAGATATGTTTCACATTTTTTTAAAATTTTTCCCAAAAACCACATTTATGTATAAGTACCATAGGGTCGGCCTGCCCCTAGTGATATGTTTATGAAGATGGGGTCTACTGTTCACTACTATTTAAGAGCGGTATAAATGTAACATTCTTTTTCCTGATTCGGTTGGCCGCAATTAAAAAACTAGCAACATGAAACATTATTTTAGGTGTGCTAAGTTGCTTTAAGTGCACAAGTGCCGGCCTGACCTGTACAAATCCTGCTTCTCTAAGAATTGGTAATAGATATTTCCTCCTACAATCGTTAAAATGATCACAAAACATCAGAAAATGTAGGGTATTTTGAGTGGAAAAATCATCACATGAGCAAGGATCTGCCCGTTCTGGGCTACACCATTTATGATAGACACCCAGAGTAAAGTGAATTAGATTTAACCGAAATCTGGTCAAGAGAAACCGATGATAGGGATTGTTAACTGTGACCAAGTATGGTTCGGGTCCAATACAGGTAACCAATGCATAGTTTTCTCTTACCCTGGGTTTTTTCATCTCTATTTCCTCTCGCTCTAGGGATAAAAGGTCCAGGAGGGCTTTTTTTGTTAAAGCAATGTCTTTATTGGTTATTGTTTCCGGGGAGGTAAATAAACCAATACGTCCTATTTTCTGGAACCCAGCTCTTATGTACGCCAGCCAAGAAATTTTATGTACTTTGTCCAATCTCTGGCAATCCCTAATTATTGAATGGTTTAGGGAGATCTCACCATTCAACCATATTCTCAGCCAATAAATCAAGGGTGCAATTTTAATCAGATCGGATATATACCCGATTCCCAGTTCTGTGTGAGTTGAGAAAGTAGGGGTTGATTGAGGAACTGAGAGTACGTTTCTTAAGAACTTGTTCTCTACTTGTTGTAGTTTCTCTTCATTGGTGTAACCCCATATTTCACAACCGTAAGTTGCAACCGACAAGCACTTGGATTCATATACCTTTAAAATTGCCTTAATTGGTTTAGCTCCCAGCTTTTTACTGAACCCCATAAGCCCTGAGACTGTCCTCATGAATGCCACCGAGCGACTATGATTTTGTGCCCGCCAGGTGCCCTTCTGGTCGAAAACCACCCCCAAATAGGGAAATGTGGGGACCCTACAGACCATTTCTCCATTACAGAAGAAGGTTTTCGCTTTGTTCTTAAAATTGCTTCTTCCTGTGATAAGAATCAAATCAAATCAAATCAAATCACCCTCCCACACCATCCCCTCATACCATCAGCTAGGTCCAATAGAGTGAAAAAGTACCCGCCCTCATACTCAGCCTTGCTCACAAACATCATAGCTGACCTCAAAGACAATTGAGATAAAGAAAGTTAAGCCAACCTTAAACCCTCCAAACAGTACCCGCAGTTACCTGACTTTCCGATTAAGGACCTGTCAGACACCTCACCAACAATGGACATTATACATAAGTTCTCAACACAGTGTATGAAATCGTGCAGAGGGCCAAAACAAACACAGACATGCTTTAAGTTGTAGTATTTGGCCTTCACAAAGACTTAAAAGAACTTACCACAAGAAAGTATCAGTGCTCCGTAAGATAACAATAACCTATACACCAAGCACTTGCAGACAACAGATACAATTATAGCTGTTATGAAATGCAAAATAGTTGAATTGGAGGATCGTAATGGGAGAAGCAACATAAGGATCTTTAGCCTGCTGAAAGTGGTGGAGAGTTTAGTAATATCTACCTTGGAATTTTGGAGTCCTGGATACCAGAAACTCTTCAACTCAAATTCACCAAACATTTTTAAATAGAACGTGCATACAGGATTCCTTGCTGTAGAGTAAAATCCTTGAGCTACCCATGCCCGATGATGCTCTTTAAACCCATACGCCACCAACGCTGAAGCCATCTTGGCACAAATGAGAAAGATCAAAGTATTAATCTAGCATGGGGTCAGAAAATCAATATTCCAGGATTACACCAAAGGTACAGTCATAAGAAGAAAGGGCTTAATGGCGCTTTGAAACAAACTCAGTGATGTGTCTATCCAGCATTTCTTTGTATGACCAGCAACATTTAAAATCACCTATAAAGGTCAGTCTCAAACGTTCTCCGAATTGCCCAAGCTCTGCAACTTTGTGGACAATAAGTTCCAGTTGAGCGTGGAACTACCCTCCTTCCCTCCAACGAACAACAAAGTTGCCCTATTTACCTGGAGTCATCCCTGGGTCATGGTCAACCTTCAAGAGAGGGTTATTAAAATATTTCCTCAAGGTTTTCCTGGGATGTTACCCTTCCTGTTGCATTTTTGCCCCCTTGATGTGGCTCTTATGGTTCTCAACTTTTATTAAAGGGGCTAAATGTGTGTGTTGCTGTACTAGATCTCTCCCACTTCCAACACACCATTGACTCTGATGTTCCCCTATTATCTCTGTCCACTACTGGAGACCTAGATGTTTCTCTCTCTTGCCCTACTTTCCCACAGTCTCCTGTAGTATACCTCACATGTCATTTACTTCCAGTGCATTGGAAGGTTTAAAGCTAAGTGGACAGGTTTGCCCTCTGTGGGTGTAATAGTATTTCATGATACCTTAACAGGATGATTATACTAACACATTAAATCATCCTATAATAAGGAGAAAAAAACTCAGAATGTTTCAGAAATATAAAGTGGGAAAATGTTTTATTGTAGGAAACCAAAATAAGTTATTAAGCAGGATTATCTTTTAGGGCCGGTTGGGTCTCTGATATTTCCTGCTCTGATGCTTTGGCAAAAAAGAAAATGGAGTTAATCACATTGAGCTTGCAGAATTCTTCCCTATCTATTATTTCAGGTGAACATGACAGCAAAGGTCGATGGCTAATTATATGATATAAAAATCGTGAGAAAGATATCTATGTCATGAATATTATGATCCTAAAAATGACAATCCACAATTTCGGCGCTCCGTCCTTGTGTTTGCTTTGTTCGCCCTAAGTTGGAAGGGTATTCCCAGACTTGGGTCCCTTGCTCTCTTTGCCAGTGGATTCAAGCAAGCCTGGCTGAGGGGGCTGTTAGTCCAAAACTGGTCCCAGGATGCTTGTTTCCAGTCCAGGGAAGACATGGCTTGGCAGTTCAGGCTGGAATGTTCCCATGAGGCACAGGCTCAAGACTGATTTTCATATAGCTATGTCTGAACTTGGGTGGTGAAGTGAGCTAAAGAACCATGATGGATTCAACTGAGATTTGTGAATGAGGGTGAGTGTCTGAAAAGTTTCAGCGCTCCATCCGCCATCTCCTTGAGTATTTTTTGTTCATCCTAAATTGACAGGGTATGCCCAGACGTGGGTCCCTTGCTCACTTTGCCACTGGATTCAAGCTAGCCTGGCTGATGAGGGCTGTTAGCCCGAAACTGGTCCCAGGATGCTTGTTTATGGTCCAGGGAAGACAAGGTTTGGCAGTTCGGCCTATACTGTTCCCATAAGGCACAGGATCAAGAATGATTTGCATATAGCTGTTTCTGAACTGGGGCAGCGAAGTGAGCTAAAGAGTGATGATGGATTCAACCCAGATCTGTGACTGGGGGTGAGTGTCTGAAAAGTTTTAGCGCTCTGTACATCCTCTCCTTGTGTTTGCTTTGTTCTACTTAAGTTGGCAGGGTATGTATGCCCAGACGTGGGTCCCTTGCTCACTTTGCCACTGGATTCAAGCTAGCCTGGCCGAGGAGGGATGTTAGCCCGAAACCGGTCCCAGGATGCTTGTTTCCAGTACAGAGAAGACATGGCTTGGCAGTTCAGGCTGGACTGTTCTCATGAGCACAGGGTCAAGACTGATTTGCATATAGCTGTGTCTGAAAAGGGGTGGCGAAGTGAGCTGAAGAACGATGATGGATTCAACCTTGATCTGTGACTGGGGGTGAGTGTCTGAAAAGCTTCAGAGCTTTGTCTATCATCTCCTTGTGTTTGCTTTGTTCGCCCTAAGTTGGCAGGGTATGCCCAGATGCGGGTTCTTTCTAACTTTGCCACTGGGTTCAAGCTAGCCTGGCTGATAAGGGCTGTTACCCTGAAACTGGTGCCAGGATGTTTGTTTCTGGTCCAGAGAAGACATAGCGTTGGAGTTCGGGCTGGAATGTTTCCAGGAGGTACAGGGTCATGACTGATTGTCATATAGCTGTGTCTGAACTGGGGTGGTGAAGTGAGATAAAGAACGATGATGGATTTAACCCAGATCTGTGACTGGGGGTGGGAGTCTGAAAAGCTCCAGAGCTCCGTCCATCATCTCCTTGTGTTTGCTTTGTTCATCCTAAGATGGCAGGATATGCCCAGATGTGGGTCCCTTGTTCACTTTGCCACTGGATTCAAGCTAGCTTGGCTGATGAGGGCTGTTAGCCCAAAACCGGTCCCAGGATGCTTGTTTCCATTCCAGGGAAGACATGGCTTGGCAGTTCAGGCTGGACTGTTCCCATGAGGCACACGGTCAAGATGGAGATACCTGGCAAAAACAAGTATCAGAAGTACGTGGTTGCGTTATCGTCTGCACTCACTAAGTAATGATCACCAATCACTATATGTGAGTCAGCGAATGCAAGTCCAGAATCCCTCCGCTGACCAACAATGTTAAAATTGGGGGTCTCTAGTTGGCACAAGTAGGTACTTGTGACAAATAGGGACCCTCTCCTCTAGTCAGAGTACGGGGGGTACACTCCTAAAATAACCCCTGCTCACCCCCTTGGTAGCTTGGCACGAGCAGACAGGCTTATCTCAGAGGCAGTGTTTAAAGCATTTGTGAACACATACAGTAATCAAGTGACAACACTACAAATGGACACCACACAGGTTGTATAGTTATAAAAATAAGTATATTTTATATAGAGCTACCACAAGACCAATAAACAACAAAAATAATCCACAATATTATTAGAATTCAAGAGTTCTGGTTTAAATAGGCTTAAATCAAGGTTTGGTGCGAATCGGTAGCCCTTTCTGGCTACAGCGTTGCTGAAATAACACAGAGTCTAACAAATCCAGCGGACCGCGTCAGTCCGGGGCCACTCAAATGTCGACAGACTCAGTCACAGTACCTTTTACTTGATGCGGCCGGCACGGATGTGCGAGCTGTTTCCAGTGTTTGCTGTGGTGCAGAAAAGAAAGCGTTGCAGGTCACGTTGTCCCTCAATGTGGTGTAGGCAACGGCCCGTTGACGGAGTTGGTGGGTCCGAGGGGTGCGTTGCAGGGCGAGAAGTTGTTCGCTGCGGTGCTTGCAGCTTGTGGTGCGGCGAAAGAGTCGGAGTTCCGGAGCTGTCGTTGATCAGTCCGGACAGCGGTTCGAGTCGGGCAGTGCGTCGCGGAGCGTGCTAGGCGGTGCCCAACTCCGGTGCGTTCACAGGACTCGAAGTCAGCAGCAGTGACTGCGTCGGACAGACCAGTACGAGTCGGGGGTAGCGAGGCGTTGTACATCCCGGTGTCCACCAGTCGTGGTGCAGGCAAAGGCTCGATGACGGCGTCAGGACGGAGTCAGTAAGCTCAGAGCTTGCGTTGCTCGAGGCAGACATTGTTCGATGCGGTGCCTACAGGACACCGGGCCGGTCGTGAGAGTCGGTCACAGCTCCCTGCCCCTGTGGCCACTGAAACAGCGTTTCCAGCAGCAATCCACAAAGGCTGGTAAAGTCTACTGGTCCTGAGATTTCGATCAGGGGGCAAGCTCTCTTCCAAGCCCTTGGAGAACACAAAGTTGTTTCTCCTTCCTTTGGCAGTCTGGCAACCCCTGCAGGCCCAATCCCCCAAACAGCACTTCAGCTTGGGATTAGTCCCTCCTCAGTTTCTTCAGGTTCCTCTCCTCAGCAAAGGTTTCTTCTTGTAGTCCAAAAGTGATCTAATTTCTTGGGATCAGGGTCCCAATATTTATACCCCAAAATCATTTGTTCTCCTGAGGGGAGAGGGGCCTGGCCCAGTCCAAACCAGTTCTGAAGCACTCTGTTTACCAGACTTTTCCTTTCCTTTCACAGTGCAGGGCAGGAACATCAGACGCCCCACAGGAGGTGAAACCAGCATTGTGGAAGGCAAGTACAGCCCTGGAGCACTTTGCTGACAGTATTCCTTCTCTTCTTTTAGTGTGCGGGCAGAGACACCAGCCGCACCCCAGGAGGTGGAGCCAGCATTGTGGAAGGCAGGCACAGCCCTGTTCAAGGTTCGGGTGCAACTCCTCCCTCCCATCTAGATGCAGATCTCTCAATTCACCACTGGGCTGACTCATGCTGTCTCTTGGAAGCCCCAGCCCTGTCACTCACAAATCCCAGACAAAGGAAAACACAACCTCGCAGACGCAGGTTTGAAAGGTTAGGCAAGCAAATACCTATTTTCTAAAAGTGGAATTTGCAAACACAGAATTTTAAAACCTACTTTATTAAAAGATGTATTCAATCATCCTGAGTCCAGACATACAAAACTCGAATGTCCACCATGTTCTCTGAGTCAGTTAGGTTTATAAAATGTAACAATTCTGATAGCCCATTCTGGCCTATGGAGAACAGGTAGCCTTGCAATAGTGAAAAACGAAAATGGCTGTAATTCACTATTAGGACATGCCACACACATCAGGGCTTGTCCTACCTTATACTTACAATGCACCCTGTCCCTGGGCCTACCACAGGGGTGTCTGATATGAAGAAAATGGAAAGTTCAGGGACTGGCAAGTGGGTGCACTTGCACAGTCAGCATGACAGTGCCAGACTGCACGCAGGCTCTGCAATGGCAGACTGTAGACATATTTTACAAGGCCGCTTCTGTGGGTGGCACAACCAGTGCTGCAAGCCCACTAGCAGCATTTGGATTAACACGCCCTGGGCACACTCAGTGCACTGTTCTAGGGTCTGACAAGTAAACCAAATAGTCAATCAGGGAATCACCAATTATTACATTCATTTACCGTAGGGAGCACTTGCACTGTGGCACTCAACAGCAGTGGCACAGTGCACAAAGCATCTAACACCAGCAAAAACACATGAGGCAACAGCAAAAAATGGAAGGGAGACCCCCGCCAATGGTGCCAGGTCTAACACTACTGTAGAGGAGGGAGAATAAAAACACCTTTGACATTCTCCAATGCACTTCTCTGTCTCACCGTATACTTCTCTCAATAAATTGTCTACTTCCACTGTCTGACTAATCCCAAATCTCATTCTCCTACTATGATCTCCATTTAACCTCTTCTAGACTTTTCCCCCTCTATCCTGACTTGACTCACCAGAAACCACATTTTAATACTATGATCTCCCATGTAACTCTTTTGAAACTCCTCTTTCATGTATCCCTCATTTGACACACCCCAAACCTCATTTTACTACTATGATTTCCATAATCTCTTTCTGAATACATTTCCGGTCTCCATCTCTTGTTTATCACTTATTCCAAGCCTCATCTTACTAATATGATCTTCCAAATAACACTTTCTAGATTCTTCCCTCTTCTATACCTCCATTATCCTATTCAATCCAACTAACAGACTTGCAAGTTCACCGCTCAAATGAACATATAGTTCCCTATACTAATCCACCACTAATCCTTTTTGGGTTCAGGAGTAGCTTGCTACTCACTGAAAAGCACTATGATGCCTCGTCAGGAGTACTAAGAGCTATATAAATTCTATTCCAATTCCAATTATAAAACTATATCTCTTACAACCAAACTCCTGGGTTTTAGTGGGAGGAGATGTCAGTGTCTCAGTTGACATCATCTTAGATCGCCAATTAGGCTTTAAATTCAGACCTCAACAATCAACGAAACAAATGGCAAACTTATGCAAAAAATCATGATCTTTCTGATGTTTTGAGATTTCATAACCCCAAAGGAATGATTTTATTTTGTTTTCTCCTCTACATCTCAGTCACTCATGCATGAACTGCCTACTAGTTGATCCCAATCTCTTACAATCAACTATGGATTCCTCTATCAACCCAAAAATCATATTGCATCATGCATCTATTTCGATTACCCTCAATCACTCACATACTATACAGACAAATACTTATTGGCGCATGAATATGGAAATATTCGGAGACAATGCAGACACCCAAGATCTCATGAAGGAAATGCACATCTTCTTCTTAGCGATGGTAAACTTTGTCTCTTCACCAATAACCCTCAGAGATGTATGTAAATGCACAATAAGAAGCCAAATCATGAACCTCATGGGTAGGAAAGGTAAAGAAATAGACCAACCACTTACTCAACTCTTTACGACTATCAGATTAAAAGTAATTCGTTATAGATAATCAAAAAACTCTACTCCAGAAAATATTTATATAATTCCATTGTCAGCAAGAGCACAAAGTTATGGGTACTGTTATACTTGAACAAAGCCAGAAAACTCTGAGCCTTGATACTAGAATTTGAAAGGAATAGCAATTGTATTAATAATATTAAAGATAGAGATCGTACAATCAAATCAAAAACTAAAGAAGTGCTGGAAGTGTTTTAAACTGTCTGCTAAACTCTCAGGTGTCCACCAAAAACTGCTCAAACTTTCTGCGGACTATACCATCCAGAATATTTTCTGATTTCAGAAAGCTGATACTAACCAATCCCTTAGATTCAAAATAAATATTAGATGATCTAGTAAAGCTCCCGGCAAGGATGGCTTCCCCATTGTATTCTATAAAAAATTCTCAAATGCAACTATTAAACCCTTGAAAGATACCCTAAATCACGTTTCTTCACAAGATACGGCTACAGGAACAAGTGCAGAGGCAACAATATTGGTAATTCTCAAGGAGGGGAAGGACATTTCAGACCCTAAAAACTATAAACCAATATCCTTCCTCAATATGGAAGCAAAAATATATGCATATGTTTGGGCCAAAGGATTGGAACCCCTTATCACTAAATTAATACACGGCTCCCAGACAGGCTTTGTTAGAGGCAGTCTAGCAAGTGACACTATCCGTACTTTCCGTCTTGTAATAGAAAAATCACAACTTTCTGACCACTAGGCAGCAGCGGTGGTGCTAGATGCAGAAAAGGCTTTTGCTAAGGTATCATGACCATTCTCACAATCAGTCTTATTGAAACAAAACTTGTAAAAATCCTTCATTAAAATGACCATGGCACTACATGCTGTCCCAATAGCGAGGATAAGGATTACTGGTTCCCTATCAGCCTATTTCGGCTACCACAGCGCACGTGGCAAGCTGGCTCATTCTCACCCCCTCTCTATTGACCCCTTAATTCAACATGTAAATGACTACCATTAGATCAAAGGCTTATCTTTCAGCCTGAATGCTTATAAAACAGCAGCATATGCTGATTTGCATCCTCATTTTCTCTAACGATGCAGAGAGAGCCAGCCCAGTGATGGCTCCTATCTGAGTCTAGATAAGACTGAAGTCCTGTCCATCACCACTTTCTGCCTTCCTTCCCATGTTGTTAACTCTGGCCTAAAATGGCAACCCACATTTAATACCCTGGTATCAAGTTCTGCAACTGTTAGACTTGTTAGCCTTAGGGTGGTCTCCCCTAACCTTTTTTTATGTGTACCTCCAATTTTTGCTGGATTTTATTTTTGTTGATCTTAGGACATGCACTTTAACACTGCTAACCAGTGCTAAAGTGCTTGGGCTCACTTCCTTAAACATGGTTTGATTGGCAAATACCTAAATGGCATCTTTAATTGACATATACGTGAGTGGAATACCATATACACAGGGCCTGTAAATTAAAAGCAATCAGTTGGCCTGCAGCTCTTACTGTGCCACCCATATAAGTAGCACTCTAAAACATGTCCCAGGCCTACCACCACTGCAACATGAATGCATTTCTGCTATGCCATGTCGATTTGGCTTTTAAACCCTGCTGCCAATCCTTAAACTCCCCTTTTTATTTACATGAGTCACCCTTTAGATAGGATCTAGGTCAGGAATATCCAAACGTTTCTCTAATAAGAGCTAATTATGTCAATTAAAATCCTCCAGACCTTGTAATATTATTAGAGATGTAATGGTACCATAAAAAATAATATTACATTAGTGGCCATCATATGCAAGATTAGTTGCAGTTATCAAGTCAGATGCAGTAATGTAAAAATACATTTACTTTTAAATACTTTGTTAATGTGGAATGGTTCTACATGTGTAATACATAACAGCCATAGTTGCAGTGCTCCTAGCAAAAAATGTATAATATTAATAATAAGTTTCCCCAACACATTGATTTTTATCCCTCAAATATCAGCTTTAAATATATTTTGGAAAAACAAACATTTTTCCCAAAAAAATGACTTTTCGTTCTGAAAATAAACACAATTTCATCTGTAATACATTTTTTTCAGTTTGGGTATACCTATAATAAATAAACCAAGCAAAAGCATCTAATTTAGGTCAGTGGGCTAAAGACTGGAGAGCTACTTACAGGTAGCTGGATAGCTACCAGTAGCTCACAAGCTACCCATTGGAGAAGCCTGTCCTATGTAGCCCATAGGAAAGGGTACTGTGTTTTGAAATGTTGGACATGTGCTTTTAATTTACTAGTAGTCATTTTTCATTTCTGCGAGGCCTACCCCTCCCATGGGATATCATTGGAGATTCCTTTTTACATTTAATAAGATGTAATTCCTAATTGACGAGGTTGATATATCATGTTTGGTACCTATACAATTGTAATGATGAACTATATTTAATGGTAAAGTCGGATTTTTCATTACAGTGATGAAAATGCCACTTTTGCAAAGGTGCCTCCAGCCTGTCTTGGGTCACATGACTTGCTATTTCTGACAGTTAGCCTTTGTCAATTCCTTTCAGACAGTCACACAATAGAGGGATTAGGTGTGCCTGAATAGGCAATCTGCTTTTAGGATGGGGGCAGACCTGAACACAGCCCTATTTACACCTGAATAGCTTGCGCTCCGCCTGCAGCCAAAGGGCCTAATGACCTTGTATTGTCACTGCAACAAGCTTGGAGCCAGGGTAGGGGAATCAGGAATTTTGGTGTACTTCAAAGAACCTTTCAGGAACTTCCCCCTCCTTCCAGAAGAAGGGCACCAGGGTATGCCAATAAGTCATTCAGATCCACTCTTCAGTTCACAACTGGACATATGGAAGGTCTTTCAGAGGACTGCCTGTTTCTGTGACCAGCTGTGTGTACCTGGAAGAACTGCTTTGCTATCTAGAGCCTGCCTCAGAGACTAGCCCTGCTGGTGAGCCCTGCATCAACACCTGCATCCAGGATTACCAGAACGGACTACAAGGGCTAGTTTAATGGCCTCATATTCAGGGCCACATGTACACAACAGGCTCCCATCATCTTGAACCTGCACCTGGGCCCAGCCCAGGTGAGTCCTGAACCACCAAGAGGTGCCCCACCAATGCTGAACTTTTGGTTGTGGTGCTAACGGTGGCCAGATGGGCAATTTCCAAAACTTAGGAATTAGACACAATTTGGGCAAAAAGTGCTCTGAGAACCAGCGGGAGACTGATACCAACCTACTCTCCTATCCTTCCAAGGTATTTGGCCGGTAGGATTGACTTTGCAGCTTCTCCCACTCTGTTTCTTTCCACGCAGGAAATCTGTTTCAACAGTCCTTCGCCAAAGGGGTACCAGGCCTTGGCGTACTGTCTCTGTCAACAGCCTTCTGCCTCATATGGCTGGAGTTTTTTCGACTTTCAATTCTGTGAATAAGTAAAAATGTAGAAATCTTCACAACAGCTTCGATTCAAGGTCATCCAACAATGACACTCCTTCATTGGACACCTCCTGCAGCTTGGCCCTGCTGAACTTTACCTTCTCAGACATTTTTCTTCAGAAACTTTTCTCAGTCCAAAGGTAAGCGCTGACCGGGGCCAATCCATTTCTTATATTTGAACCCCGCTTCATTGTGTTCAGTCTTAACTTTCGACCTGGTCTCATACAACTAAATTTCCACTGTTGGTGCTTTGATCTTTTAGGTGCTTTTTTAAACTTAAAAAAATTATAACTTCAGTTCTACTGATTGTAGTGCTATTTTTTCAGTCTCTTTTTTTATTTTTTTTATTTTTTTTATTGAAAGTTCATGACAATAGTATATCAAATACATAAGAGGAAACACACGTTAACATAGAAATACCATATAGATATACATACAGGAAGTTAAATATGCATAATAGAGTTTCAACTTGTAGTAGGGATGTTAAAACAGATTAAAACCATTAGTGTGGGAGAAGATACAATAAATGTGTTAAGAACAAGAGGGAATATCTACATGGGTGTTAAAAAGCTATAGGCCCAGGGTTTTTGACCGCCTCCATGATGCCACGGGTGACCAAATCCTTAGTCCCATGCCCCTGGATTTCGCTCCCTTCAGTGCGTACAGCTCCGACTCGATGTTATGGATCCCAAGCAGCCTACAGATCCACATCTGAAAGGTTGGAGCCCCGATGTCCTTCCATGCAGCAGCAATTAATATTCTAAAGACAGCTGTTGCTATAAAAACAAGTGCCTCAGACTCTATGCTTAAACCCAATTTGGCGTCATACCCAATTATTAAAAGTGTAGGGGATAGGTCAATCCTGACAGCTAGCAGCCCCTCTAAAAACTTTACAATTTCGTTTTTAATTGGCCCTAGTTTCTCACAGCTACAAAACATGTGAAGCAGATCAGCAGGGCCCTTACCGCATCTAGGGCAGTTGTTATCCGCTCTCTTTCCCCAATCAAACAATTTTGCCGGTGTGTAATATAAGTTAAATAGGGTTTTAAAATGCTGTGCTCTTAGGTTTGAGGATCGTAGGAACCTTTTGTCCATAAGAATGGCTCTGTCTAAATCGATGTCGGGGTCACTCAGTTTCCCAACCCAGGTAGCCTCTGTCTTAAGCATATCATCTGGCAGCGTTCCCAGGAATAATGCATATATTTTCCTTATGCGACGGCCGCCTCCCTTCATATAATCTAAGAGTGTGCATTCTTTTGATATATCTATGGTGGGTCTTTTGGATTTAATTGTGTTGGTCAATTGTATGTATTTAAACTCTTGGGAGCCTTGAAGTGCATATCGTGACTTCAGAAGATCAAGGGGCCTCAGAGCATCCTTTACCATCACTTGGCCCAGTGTAGTGATTCCCTGTCTTTCCCAATGTCTCCAGGAACCATCTCTGCTTAAGTGCGGGAATAGCCCTGAATTCCAAAGTGGAGTATGTTTGTTAAACTTCGGAATGCTCTGGTTCTTCTGTATTGCCAACCATACCGCCCGGATATCTTCCAATATTTTATAACCTGAGGACTTGAAGAAACGTTTATCATAATTCCTTAGCAATACCCCATATGCTTCGTTCCCTAATGCTAACTGGTATATGGATGGAATACCGCACTGGCAGTGTATCATGTCAGCAGGGAAGAAAAGTATAGCCGTATCTGTGAGGAGACAAGACCAGTGGTATAATTTTAGATTAGGTATACCCAATCCAGCCTGTTCCTGGGGTAGAGACATAAATTTGATTGATCTCCTCACCTTACCGTATTGTCAAACAAAGTTCATAAAAATTGCCTCCATTTCCCTAATCAAAATATCATCTATTTTAAAGGGGATGGACCTAAACTTATATAAGATTTTGGGGAACATTGTCATTTTAATGACATTGGCCCTGCCTATAATTGATAAATGAAGAGTATCAATTCTTTTTAGATCCTGTTTCATTTTCATCAGTAATGGTGAGAAATTATCTTTAATAATTTCCTGTGTCTGGGCATTGATTGTGATTCCCAAATAGACTACTGAATCCACATATCTATCATCCAGTTTGACTGTTTTACTTGAACATAATACCTGTGTTTTTGCCACATTAAGTCTATATCCAGAAGCACTCCCAAAATCAGAAGTGATGTTAATTATTTCCCTCATAGCACTAGCGGGTTCAACAGTGGTGATAGCTATGTCATCCGCGTATGCGAGGATTTTGGTTTCAAGTCCATTGGTGATAATTGGTTTTATGTTGATATTGCTCTTAATGTGGCAAATCAGGGGGTCGATATACAGTGCAAATAGGATAGGTGAGCACGGGCACCCTTGTCTCGTCCCTCTTGAAATATGGATCAGGTTGGAGCCCTCACCCATTAACTGAATGCTAGCTATTGGATTGTAATACATGGCCTTGATTGCCTGCAGAAATCGGGGGCCAAATCCTTTGCCAACCATCACTTTCCAGAGAAAGCTCCACCTAACCCGGTCGAACGCCTTCTCTGCGTCGAGGAGGATCATTGCGATCCCCCCCTTCCCCCCCAGCATGCATATCAAACAGAGTTATGGCTCTTTTAATATGGTCGGTGGTACCCCTTCCAGGAATAAAGCCATGCTGCCAGGGAGAGACGAGGCCCGCGATAATCCTCCCCATCCGTGAAGCCAGTATTTTAGCATAAAGTTTGTTATCGCTATTTATTAGCGATATAGGCCGATAAGAGCCCGGGCTCTCCTTGGGTTTGCCCTTTTTGTGAAAGACCACAATGTTGGTTTTAGTCCAGGATTCTGGTATAGTACCTGTATTAATAACCCCGTTAAATAAGTCTAGCAGGAGAGGGGCCGTTTCTTCCCTCAGGCATTTATAGACTTCCAGGGGTATAAGATCAGGCCCTGCTGCCTTACCTGCAGACAGATCTTTTAGTGCCTGAAGGAGCTCCTCCATAGTAATATCCTGTTCTAAGGATTCCCTCTCATTGGACGTCAGATTGATACCTGTATCCTGCCAGTTTGTACCCGGGTAGGCTGTGTCTGCCTCCTCCTTATAGAGAACCTGATAGAATCGCCTGAAAACCTCTAAAATTTCTGTTGGCTTTCTATAGGTCTGCTCGCCATCTTTAATTTCAGTGATGATATTTTTTGAGGTGGCTTGTCTTATCCGAAGCGCTAGAGCCCTGCCTGCATTCTCACCTGTTTCATACATACCTACTCTACGGGTCTGATATTCTGCTGCAGCCTTCTTTGCCAATTGCCGCTGGATATCTGCTTTTATAGTATTTAAACTTTCTAGGCTCTGAGACCCCTGGATCCCGTGGCATACATCTCTCCTATGTTGCTCCTCCGCCTTCGCCAATTTAGCCAAGAGACACTCCCTATCTTCCTTCATTTTTTTCCAAAGCCGTGCAGAAAAGCTAATTGTCTCCCCTCTTAAACCAGCCTTGAAGCTATCCCAGACCATGCCACGGGAAGCGCTATATCTATTAGCGTCAAAGAAAGATTGGGACCACCCCTTTATATGTGCTATATAGTTACTGTCCACTAGAAGTTTTCTATCAAAGGACCATGGTCTCATTTTTTCCCTTGGTTTGGTAACAGACATATTCAAGACAAGTGGATTGTGATCTGATATTAGCTTTGGGAGCATTGAAATTTCGACATTGCTAAGTTGTGTGGCTGATACTAAAAAATAATCCAATTTTGTATATTTATTAAATGGATGTGAAAAGTATGTAAACCCAGGTTCATCTTTCTTTTGGTTACCCCAGACATCCTTCAGGCCATAAGAATGGATTATAGAGGACACCGCCCTAAATACCCGGGGCTTACGGCCACTATATGGGGTGTTACCTGTAAAATCGGCTGAAATATTGAGATCACCGCAAAATACCATAGGTGATGGCCAGTTAGTGAGCTCCCGTTCGATGTAATCCATCACCCCTGGGTCGTCCAAATTAGAACCATACACTGAGCAAAGAGTGATGCCTAGTTTCAATTCAGTTCAGTTCAAAGCTTTATTTCGATACACATGTGATATCATAAAAGCACATACACAAGATAAAAACAAGGAACCATAATTCATAGGTCACTACGATTTACAGAGTTAAAAATAGTAGAAAAACATCCATAGTACAATAAATAGATTAAGAGGCGTATTAAACAGTGATAGCTTTGTAAAGGTAAAAATTAAAAATGTTGAGTTAAAAAGTGATACATCACAAAGATTTTGCTCTTATTACCCAGGCCCAACTCAGGAATTTAGCAACCCCACAGACTAGGCGTGTGCTGGTATCAGTTTTAAGGATTCTCAAGGCTACGGAGTGACTCCTGGTGCCAAGCAATTGACATGTGGGTTTTAGCCATCTCTGCCTAGGCTTTACATATGCCGGGCACACAAAAAAGACATGGGCAATAGTTTCAATAACACCATTGCAGGTAGGGCACTCAGATGGGGTTTGATACGGGGGCTTCCATTTACAAGTGTAATCATGCAAAGGTAAGTTTTCCAACCTGAACTGGATGAACAGGGATCTGTCCCTTGGTTTTGCAATAAAATCCAGGTAGGGCTCCCACCGAGGCTCAATTTTATGCTGATTAAACTCCTCAGTCAACCTACCCTGGTTAGGGTCCCTTAGATCTTGCTCATCCACCCAGTTCCAGTAGACTCGCTTGAGTTCAAGCTTGAGTACAGAAGCTCCACGCTCCCATCCAGTTGGGAAGCCAACGTCACTCAGAAGCTTCTTAATGTTATGGATCCAACTAATTTTATGTGAACCACTGAGGTTCATGACCTCTAGCAAACCATCAAGATATTTAGAGAGCTCGGGTGTCCGCCATAGCCTGGCCCAATATAAAAGAGGCCGAAGCCTAGCTAAATCCCGGATAGGGCGGCGGCCCAAATCACTCAGTAGTGGTTTGATAGGGGTACCCATCGGGAGGGATGCTAACTCTCTAAAAAACTTGTTTTCAGAGGTAGTAAGTGCACTAATACCTTCGAAGCCCCACAACTCGGCACCATAGAGGGCGCTGCCCACAGCCTTTGCAGCATATATATCTAGGGCCGGGGCGATAGGCTTGGAGATGGACATGCGGTGTTCCCGCCCCAGGACACCGGTCACCCTTTTGTGGTTCAAAAGCATTTTATCAATATGGGCCTGCCACTTCAGATTGTGAGTGATTCTGATTCCCAAATATTCAAATTCTTTAATCCGCTCCAAAGGTTCTCCATCAAGGTATAGAGTGGACCTGGAGAACTTACTAGGGTTAAAATAGAGTAGCTTAGTTTCAATTCACATATTGCCCATCTTCCCAACGGATCAGCTTTTGATTTTTTAGCCCCCCCCAATCCTAACCGGCCTATAATGGCTACCCCCCTTACAGTTGAGGTCTGTGAGGAACAAGACAATATTTCATACCCCCTTATGTTCAACCAATGTTTCTTTTTCCATGGTAGGTGAGTCTCTTGTATACACACAATGTCGGGCCTGATTAATTTAACATACTCCTCAAACTTTTCCCTCTTTTTCCAATCGTTCAGTCCTCCTATATTGAGGCTAATTATCTTAATCCTTGACATACCCCTGGAAAGAAACCAGCCAACAAACTAACCAGTCACATTTTATCCTGAATCTAGCAACGACAAGTATAGCCACTTTCAACATCTCAGATATATCAATAAACATATTTATTGCATGAACTTTCTTTTTGCTTCTTTTTCCCCCTTCCCCCCCCCCCCTCCCTCAAGAGTCTCCCCCCTCCCCTCCCCCCTGACCCCAACTCACTCCCAGGTGAGGCGCGCAGACTGAGTCTGTGCGTGTGATGGGTGCGGCCCGGCAATGGACACAGTGCAATCAATAAATCCAACTTCAACCTCGACCTTATGTGTACCCACAAATCTCCATAACGTGACACGCTTTCCTCTGTGAGATTCAAACTTGAACTTAAACTAAGCTAAACCTTAGACTTCAGCCAGTAACAGAAATTGGGACCTTAGCCTTTGTTGGCTTATATGAGTAATGAAACATGTTATAGAGAGTCTAGAAACTCCTGAGCCTTGATTTCCGCGGAAAAATATATGGTCTTGCCTAGGTGGATTATCTTTAACTGAGCAGGATTGATGAGATAAACCTGCACTCTTTTGTCCTGGAAAGGTTTGATTAATTGTCTTAATCTCCATCGTCGTTCCACGGTGGAGTGGCAGAAATCCGGCCTAACAAAGAAGGACCCTCCTTCAAAGGTTCTTTTGGAGTCTGGCCGGGCTTTCTCTGATATGGACTGACGAAGAAGAAAATTGCCTATGTAGATTAAAATTGCTCTAGGCTTATCACCTTCTCTGGCGTTTTTTCTCAATCTGAAGGGTGTCCTATGTGCTCTCTGTATTTCAGTGGTCCAGTTCCAACCGGCGATGTCTGGAAAGGCTTTCTCAAATGTTTTGACAATGAACATTTTGACATCCTGACCCTCAGCCCCTTCCGGAATACCCAGGACCCTAAGATTGTTCCTTCTTTGCCTGTTCTCAAGGTCCTCCAGCTTCCACTGGACGTCAATTGCTTGAGCTCCCAGCGTTTCCACTTTATTTGTGGCTGCAGCCGCCTCAGCTTCGGTGGCGACTACCCTCTCCTCTAGATTTGAGACCCTGTCTCCAACACTTGCCCAGCTTTTGAAAGCTTTCTAACCACTGCTTTCATCTTTCTTATCGCAGCTTGGGATTTAAGGCTGTCTGACCGGGTTTCTTCTCTGTGTGCAGTTATTCCTTGGTGAATTGATTCCATCATCGTCATCATTGACAACTGCGTAGTCTCGTTGTGCCTTTCGTTGCCCATTGCCGGGTTAGAATTCCCTTGAAGAGATGTTGTAGGAGAATGATCCCAAGTTACTGCTGTGTGGTCCCTTTGAGGGGGCACATTTTTGATAATAGATGATGGTAACCCTGCCTCACTATCGCTCTCTGTTTCCGGATTACTACCATCAATATCTGAGCTATGTGGCTCATCATCCTCCTCTGACCAGTTGGCCTCCTCTGTGACAGAGAAGAAGCACTCGCTGGGGGTCTTTTCCTTTTCCCTCTCACCATGAGTGACCCCGGGATAGATTGTATTAGCTTTAGAATTGGCAAGTAGGCCCCTATGAACCTCTGGGGCCGTGGTAGGGATGATACTCTCTTTGAATATTTCAGCTGTAGTTAAGCCTCCTTGATCGCCCTCACTGTTAGTTGGTGGGACTACTGTCACTTCTATTGGAGGGTTCATCACATCTTGTGAGGGTAGTGGGGTGGTGACCTCACTGTTGTTGGCAACACAGATATTGCCAGCCCCCAATACAGCAACTAGAGACTCTGAATGTGTCATCAAAAACATGCCCCCGCCTGCGACATCATCCCTGGCTTCCTCCTCCTGACATGACTGAGGGATCTGTGTCTGCGGGCGAGACTGCTGTGACTGCTGCAGATTTGGAACTGATTGTGCTGCTAGTTGCGGTGCTGGATCTATGCCAGGATTCTCTACTGGAGTAGTGGCCGGTTTTGGTGGAGCGAGCAACTCAAGCGGCACAGGTAGCACCCCGGTAAACCAGAATTCGCGGCTGCTGAGGCTGGTTCAATATCCTTCAATTTTTTTTTCTTTTCATTACGATTCAGCATTTCCACCACACTAACAGTCGCGGTGGCTGTAGCTTGCCGGGTTCTGACTGAGGGAGGGCGCTTCTCCTTAGGGGTGTTCTGCCCTGTGGGCGCTTGCAGCTTTGCCTGCCCTGACCCGGCTTCTGGTGCTGCTCCCTCCATCCCGGTGTTTGCCACAGAGTCCATGCTTAAGGTGTTATCTGTGTTGCCAGACACAGAGACACCATCAGCCATGCCCTTTTTTTTTGGCTTGCCCCCAGTGTTGATTTTTGGGGCCATAGATAGGGCAAATACTATGAGCAGTCTCAAATAATTAGTTGTAATGTACTCTATGTTCTTCCCTCATTACCATGTATCACCTCACAGTCCCCCACTCCAGACAAATATTTGAGGACACCTTAAAGCACTGAACACAGTTGTTAAATTCATGCCAATGCATATCTCGAAACCTAAATACATCTACCTTTGGAACACCAATCTAATCCAAAATAAAAACCTCTCTTCAATCACACAAAAATTGCTGCAAAAAGGGATCTGCCTTATTGAAGGCCTGTATAATAACACCATCATGAGATGGTGTTTTTATACATATCAATTAACTCCAATTCAATTTTAATTTAGGCAATATAAACGTTTATGACTTTCAAAAACCTTAAATGCTGAATAATCAAACTATGCCGCTTGGATACCCATAAATGATCTCTGGCATTAAATCCTGGTTACCAACGGGTCATGTTGCCTCCAAACTTTATAAAATTACAGAAGACCAACATTTCCCCACCTCATAAATTAAATGGAATGGGATAAATATCAAACAAAACATGGTTCCACCATCTACAGAGGATAGTAACAATATATGTATTAAGCCGCATTGCAATAAAATCATACCTGTTCTTACGCAAACCAAATTCCTCACTTTACATTTACTACGTTTGACCCTAGACAAATTATTTAAACTGAGTGCAGATAATTGTTGCTAGAACTGCAACTTTGTACCTGTAACACTGGAACATGTGTTCTTTAGCTGCAAATTCAGCAAGACATTCTGGGACCAAATTGAGACCCACATTTCTTGTATGTTCGAATTCAAGATTGTAAAGTCATTCTCACTATTTATACACTGAACCTAAGTGATAACAATGTCTTCTTATTGAACTTCTTCTAACTATCACATTAAAACGTATACTCACTGAATGGAAATCATCTGCACACATTTCCTCCCATGCCTGGTGAAGCACAAATCCCTCCCAAGAGGCCCTACCATACTACACCCAATGTAAGTGTCTCATCTAATGTCCTCTTTTAGTTGAGGGCTTAAGATTATGTTTCTGCACTATTACTGAATAGCACTGCTCTACATATTACACACCTTCATGGACACCCCCCCTTGAATTCCACAGTTATTGCTTGGTTTGAATGAGCAGTTGATGAATCCTCACTCTCAAAAAGAAACCTTAAAATTAAATTTCACATACGGATACCTCGAAATCTGATTATTCTTACAGGCACTTATCTGCCTCTCAGAGCAGATTCATATTTCTGTCAGGGGCTGTTAATGATTACACAAGATACCGTTCATCTCTCCTGACCAACCTTAACCGAAGTACATTTATGATGTTCCTCTATATATTCCAGAGCATGCTCGTGCTCGTGTTTCTTGTTTGTTTCTAAATTATTGTGCTACAACTATATGAATAGTTTTTCACTAAAACTTAAATAAAGACTAACTGGAATAAAAAAATTAAGATAAACAATAAAGTTCCAAAAAACAACAAAAGAAGAGACCTAGTGACAAACATTAATTACAAGTGATTCAAAAGTCTTGAAGTAGTCTGCATTGTTTTCTACTAGTAACCACCCTAAATCTATTGCACCTAGGTGTAATATACTATTGAGAATGAAGGACTATTTTGAAATAAGATGATAGTTCAGTTGTGACTCTTACAAGCAGATATCCATAGTGCTGCATCACCACAGACTCTTATCACACTTTGCATTGATATGTACATATTTATATATATATTCACTGATTAAAATAAAGTTCACAGGAACTTTATAGTTAGGTTCAGATTTCACATGCAGAAAACCATAGAAATTCAGTAGTTATAGTTATATCAAGGCATTATAAAAAGTTCCCTAAGTTAACTATAACTTTTGCCCCCGACCCCAGGGCCAGCTCATTGGCGATATCCCAGAGTGCCCACCCCCAACACATAGGGGTTTCCCTGCTTGCATCAGCGTGAACAGGGAAACATGTGTTTACTCTCGCTTGGCGGAAGCTTTTTTAAATCTCCCGCCAAGCAGGAGCAAACACTGGGTCCGCACTCAGCTGGTGGGAGCATCAAACATGCACCTGCCCGCTGGAATTGGACTTTAGATTTCTTTCCCTGCCCCCAGTGATGCAAGCAGGGAAACGGATCTAACAATTGCTCCTGCCCGGCAGGAACAGCAATATTAGCTGCTGCCTTGGGGCGAGAGCAATGCTGGCTCTTGCTGGATGTGGGGAACTGGCTAGGACTGTGGGGGCCTTGGGGCTCCCCCACAGCCCCCAACGATAGTGTAATGGGTGCCCTGGGTAGGCACCAGGGCAACCTCCTTTAAGGTACCACACTCCAGGGGATAGGGTTAATAGGGCCCGGGAAGAGTGGCCGCATGCCCCCTCCCCTTCAGAATTATGCTGGGCCCTGGGGTCCCTGGGGTGAAATTGGTCCTGGTGGAGGGCCGCATGCCTCCTCTCCTCCAGAAGTATGCTGGGTCCAGGTGTTAAAACTGGACCAGATGAGGGGGGGCCCTTGAAGTTGATGCCAGGCCGCATTGGGATGGGGTCCCTGGGGCTAAAGTCAGCAAGTGGGGAAAAGCGCATGATCTCCCCTTAATAAACATTACTTGCTTAAGCTGAAATGACCAATTAGATTTCTTTGCACCAGTGTGCGCATCTCCTTGAAGGGTGGAGAGTGACTGTGGAATTTTAGGGGCTCCTCGCCTGTACGCGTACCTTTGCAGTAGGGTGCCGGTTTAGAGGACAGTTCATTTATCAAAAATGTCTTGTACACTCCAATAATGCCTGACTGTTCTTTGCCAGACTACCAGGTCTGATTAATGTTGTCGAATCTAAGAATCAGCCACTGTGGATTGTGAGAGTATTGCATGGTAAGGCCCTCCAGCCACACCACATAATATTTCATCTTGCAACAATGGGTGAGTTTCTTTGTTGTATGAGTAGGTATAGAGCTATAAAGGTGAGTTGAGTGAGTGGTTCTGTGAGTGGCTATAGGAGTGAGTGAGTATGAGTATAGGAAAAGCTTTATGGAAGAGTGAGTGGTTCTGAGTACTTGTAAAGGTCTGTGAATGGGTGTATAAGAGTTTGTAAAGGAGTGTGAATGGATGGGTGAGTAGTTCTGTGGGTGACGTCATTTGAGACGTCATCAGTGATGTCACTGACCATGTCATAAGCATTGCATTGTGGGAAAGTAAGTTATAGTTTAGCTCATTTAACTATGACAGCTGAATTTTAGTGGTTTTGTACAAGTGGACTCTGAGCCTAACTATAACATCCCTGCATTCTTTGATTTCATCTTTCTGCTCAATTCTGACCTCTATTTTGCCTCTTTCTGCTAGTTTCCAAGACGTATTTTGCCTCTTTTAGCTCCTTTCAGACCTTGTTGCATCTTTCTGCAAATGTCTTACCTTTATTTTGACTCTTTCTGCTAATTTGTGATCCCTATTTTGCCTCTTTCTGGTAGGTTATTGCATTTCTTTTGCCTCTTTGCTCTTGTTTCTGACATTTATTTTGCATCATTCTGCTCCTTTCTGCCCCTAACTTGCCTCTTTTTGCTCATTTCTGAGCTTTATTTTGCCTCTTTCGGCTCGGGTCTGTCCTTTATTTATCCTCTTTCTGCTTGCATGTGACCACTATTTTGCTTATTTCTTCTCATTGCTAAACTTTATTCTACCTCTTTCTACTCGCTTTTGACCATTATTTTGCCTCGTTCTCCTCATTTCTGACCTTTATTCTACCTCTTGCTGCTCGTTTCTGTCAGCTATTTTAACCTCTTTCTACTCATTTCTGACTTTTATCCTGCCTCTTTCTGCTCATTTCTGACCTCTACTCTGCGTCTTTCAGCTTGTTTCTAACCTTTATTTTGCCTCTTTTTACGCGTTGCTGACCTTTATTCTGCCTCTTTCTTCTTGTTTCTCATCTTTATATTGCCTTTTACTGCTTGTTGCTGACCTTTATTCTGCCTCGTACTGCTCTTTTCTTTCCCTTGGGACCTCGGGTGAAACCTCAGTCCCAGCAGGCTCCATGCCTTCTGCTGGAGCTGACAGTACTCTTGCACAAAGGGAGCTGCTGTAAATGCAGCTCTCTGCTCCAGCCCGCTGGAACTGGAGTGTTTCTTTTGGCTCGGCAGGAGCTGTAACATCTCCCTCCAAGAAAATCAAATGGCTTTGTCCTGGGGGTGTGCCCACGAGACATGGCATGAGCCGATCCTAGTGGTGGTGGCGCCCAGGGCCATGTATTGCTGCAGGAAGGGAGCTGTGAGGCACCCTACTTAATTTTTTAGGGCCTCTCCCGGGTAAGTGACTGTCCCCAAGGCCATAGGTGGCTCAGGAGGAGGGCTGTGCAGACCCTCTAACATCGTTTCAGAAGTATTTGTCCCAGGGAGGTAGTGGGCCCCGGGCCCATGGGGTCTGCGAGGGCCCTCATTAGATGTTAATCACCTCCAGTGGTGGTGGCACCTGGGGCTTGTGGGTTGTATGCAGCCCCAACATTACTGCTTATTCACCCCCAGTGCGGTGGGGGTCCCCAGGGTGTGACCTGTCCCTTTTTAAACAATGCACCGGGACCTCGCCAACCCAGGTGCTTTTTTCAAGACAAGCAGGGAAGCCCTATGCTCGTTCTTTGCTTTTTTAACATTTTTGCCAGATCAGCCATGTTTTATGGCATAATGACACAAAAAAATATTTTTGACACTGTCTGGGTTCCAAGGGGATCCCAGGAAGAGAGAGGTGGGTCAGGGTACTCCTACCCTTCCCACTTTTCCTTTTTTTAAATGTTTTTTGGGGACTCAGCTGAAGTCAAGTCCAAAGATGGTTTCTAAAACTTCCTTGTTGAAGTGGTGGCAGACAATAAGGTCACAGGATGGGGGCTGTGGGATCCTCTGAGGATCCACATCTCTATATATATTTACATTTGTTTTTCCTTTTATAGTTCACAAACAACTGAATGGATTTACACCAATTTACAAAAAGGTCAGTTTCTGGACCAACAGCTACCTTTCTGGCAAATTTGGTGTAATTCCTTTCAGCGGTTCGGACTGTGGCAGGGTTTAAAATCCCTATGGGAAATTGGATGGGGAAAACTGTTTTTTGTTCGCCCCTTTTCTCGGACCCCATATGACAAACTATTATTGGCCAAACAAAAAATGCTTTTCCTATGAAAATATAGATATATGTATGGTGGTCAACAGGAGGTTGTTATAGTTAGGACCTAGTTTACATAGAAAATGCATTTTTTGACTTGGCTATAACTTTGGCATCATTTGATCACAGGTTTCAAGGACGTTATAGTTAGTTGGACATTTCACTCAAACAAAACCAGAGAAATTCTGCTGTTATAGTAAGTTGAGGTAACTATAACTCACGCCCCCGTAATGCCCACCTGATGACGTCACATATTACATCATTTATGACATGATCGGTGTGTTTCTATAAAGTTTAAATATGTTTTAGATATATTCCAAGATGGATTGAAGAATAGTGGGTGTATAAGTGTCTGGATGGATGACTTAGTAGGTGCGTGACTGACTGTATTAGTGAGTGATTAAATGTGTCTTACTGAATGCATGGGTTAGTGCCTGATAAAGACATTCACAAAGTTTAGTTTGTCAGTTGGTGTGTAAGCGGTTGCATGAGTTGGTGAGTAACTAATTGAGGATCTATATGGGTTATTGATTGGTTGTCCGAGTATCTGTATGGATGCTGCGTATAACTGTCCCAGGCACTAATACATTCACTGCTACAATCGCCAGAGCAGTACCTATGAACTCCAGAATTCCCCCTGTAACTCAGTGAGCACTCTTCCAATTACCTTGTCAGCACTGTGTACTTGTCCAATCACTGCTCCAATACCCTAGCACTTATAAGTTCACCTTGTACTCTCTTTGCAGTACTCTAATCATACAGTCACAAAACATGTACTTATGAAATTACCCAGGCACTAACATATGTAGTGCTACAATACCCTGAGGAATACCTAAGCACTCCAGCGATCCCCCTGTCAGTCTTTGACCACTATGGGTGTTATACTTGTTTGGATTAGTACATGGTAATGGCTGGGTGACTAAGGGAGTGCGCGGGGAGTGACAGTGTGACTGTGGTTCTGCTTGGGCACTACCTGGGGAATTGAAGGAACAAAAAAGAAGTGTGTAAGTGGTTAGAGGACTGTATGGAAAGTGCACAGTTTTGGCACAGTGATTGGATTAGGACATATGACTGGCTGGGTGCTTGGAGGGCTGCATAGGTAGTACCAGGGAGATTACTGGACTGCAGAGGTAGTCCTCAAGGGATTGCAGCATTGAATGTGTTAGTGACTGGGCCATTGAATGAGTACATGGGTAGTGACTGGATGATTAGAGTGCTGCAAAGACCGTGCATGGTGATTTTATAACTGCTTGGGTTTTGGCACAGTGACTGGATAAGTATACGGTGCTGACAGGGTAATTAGAAGAGTGCTCACAGAGTGACAGGGGGAATGCTGGAGTGCATAGGTATTGCCTTGGCGACTGTGGCAGTAAATGTATTAGTGCCTGGGACATTGCATGAGTACATGTGTACTTACAAATTCACCATGCACTCTCCTTGCAGCACTCTAATCATTCAGTTACTACCCATGTACTCATGTAATTGCCCAGGCACTAACTCATCAAGTACTACAATCCCAAGAGCACTACCCATGCAGTCCAGAAATCCCCCTGTCACTCCCTGTGCACTCTTCATGCAATGGCCTAGGCACTACATTGGAGGAGTGAATCAGTAGTGTGTAGGTGGTTAGAGATGTAATTACGTTCAGCAGTTGGGGTTGAAGCTTTGTCTAAAGTGTCCTATTGAAAAATACATGGAGAAAACACTTTTTGGAACCCCCCTTTTTTCTTGGAATCACTTGGTGAATCATCCCGAAACTTTCAAGACAGGAGCTGATAACTAGTTTTGAAAATTTTGAGAAGATTCTTTAACCGGGGCCAGGGTCGTGGAGAGGCCTCCCACGAATTTATTACTGCGATATGGAGCTTTGTGGTTTCTGCATTGAAAGGAGAAAAACAGTCCTGCCGTAACCAGTAACCAACACAGAAACCTACTGAGGTACTTGACTTTTAACAATGTGGTAATGGCAGCCACAGTGATTACAAACTTACCTGTGAAATGAACTCCAAATACCAGGATGCACTTTGCTGATACGCCCAGTGGGCGAGACTCAATGAACTGAAATTAAAGAGTTGTGGCATGCTGCCTTCCTGCATTTTTCCAAACACCTGTGATCAAGGGCGTGTGATGCCCGAAACGCGTACAGATTTAAATATTGGCAAAATAATTCTGTATGCTGCTTGTCCTGAGCGGTGCTGGCCTTCAGAAACAAAGGATTAAACAAGGTATGTGCCTCTCCAAATTTGGTGCTGTGTTTGGAATTGAATTGCAGCCCAACCAGGGTCGCGGAGAGGCCCCCCACGAATGTAGCGGTGTCCAGCGTGTTACTTAACACTGCAATATGGAGCTTTGTGGTTTCTGCATCGAAAGGAGAAAAACAGTCCTGCCGTAACCAGTAACCAACACAGAAACCTACTGAGGTACTTGAATTTTGACAATGTGGTAATGGCAGCCGCAGTGATTACAAACTTACCTGTGAAATGAACTCCAAATACCAGGATGCACTTTGCTGATAGCCCAGTGGGCAAGACTCAATGAACTGCTATTTAAGAGTTGTGGCATGCTGCCTTCCAGCATTTTGCAAAACATCTGTGATCAAGCGCGTGTGACACCCAAAACGCATAAGGATTAAATTAGTAGCAAAAGAATTCTGTGTGCTTGCTGGTCCTCTCTAAATCTGGTGCTTTTTGTTTGGAATTGAACTGCAGTCCGACAAGTCTAGCTGTGAGGCCCCCCCATGAATGTAGCGGTGTCCAGCGTGTTACTTCACACTGCGTTAGGGAGCTTTGTGGTTTCTGCATCGAAAGGAGAAAAACAATCCTGCCGTAACCAGTAACCAACACAGAAACCTCTGAGGTACTTGAATTTTAATAATGTAGTAATGGCAGCCGCAGTGATTACAAACTTACCTGTGAAATGAACTCCAAATACCAGGATGCACTTTGCTGATACGCCCAGTGGTTGAGTCTCAATGAACTACTATTTAAGAGTTGCGGCATGCTGCCTTCCTGCATTTTGCCAAACACCTGTGATCAAGGGAGTGTGACGCCTGAAACACGTAAGGATTAAAATATTGGCAAAAGAATTCTGTGTGCTTGCTGGTTCAGAGCAGAGCTGCCTTGCAGAAATAAAGGATTACAAAAGGTGTGTGCCTCTCCAAATCTGGTGCTTTGTGTTTGAAATATAAATAAATAAATATATATATATATATATATACACACATATATATTCACTGAAAAAAACATAGGTTTCACACACGTTATAGTTCAAAATTAGCATTTAAAAAACCTTAGAAATTCACTGAAAAACCATAGGTTTCACACATGTTATAGTTAGCTGGACATTTCACTCATACAAAACCATTGAAATTCCCCCATTATAGTTAACTATAACTCGCGCGCCCGCAATGCACTGCTGATGATGTCACACATTACATCACTCATGACATGGCATGTGACATCTCTCATGACATCACTGATGACATCTCAAATGGCATCACTGATGACATCATCCTTGTGAAAGAGTGGCAGACCTCCTCTCAGCGTAATATAACCCTTGATAGCCCCGGGGTGGTGGACCCCGGGGCTGCGGGTGGCCATGAGCCCCCCGCATACTTACAGACAAAGCCCCAGGGGTGGTGGTCCCCGGGGTTCGGGGGCCTTAGAGGCCCCCCATTATTAATGTATTTGCCCCGGGGGTGGCGGTCCCCGGGGCTGCGGGTAGCCGTGTGCCCCCGCTAGCATACTAACTTTGCCCGGGGGCTTTATTTGGGGCCTTGGGGTTCTTGTGAGACCCCCTGAGCAGGCCTGGGTGGTGAGGGTGTTTCTACCCTTCCCCCTTTGCATGTTTTCCACCTTTGTTTCCCTGCTTTCTTGTGCCTCAGTCTACCAAGGCACAAGATGGCTGCCAGCACTTTCTGGTTTTGCGTGTTGACAGACAGTTGACAGCCAATTAGCATTCAGCTCGTGCTCAGGAAGGTACAGAGTACAGTAAGCTTACAGTCAGCTTACCGTAACACCTCCAATATATATCTATGATTTTACTTTAGATTTTCTCAGGAAATACTGAACTAATTTACACCATTCAACAAAAAGCGTGATCTGCAAAAAGAAATCTACCTTTTTGCCAAGTTTGGTGTAATTCTGTTCAGCCGTTCGGGCTGTAGCCCTGGCTAAAGGTCTCATGGTAAATTGCATGGGGAAAACATGTTTTGGGACCCCCCTTTTTTCATGGCCCCCGCTTCACAAATCACCCCCAACCTTTCAGGGCAGGAGCGGAGCAGAGCAGGCCATTTTCTTGGAGAATATCCCGAAGAATCGTCCACCGGCGTCAAAGGTATTCCAAATAGAATGTTGCGGATTTCCTATGGAAACTAGGTTTTAACTATAACTAATATATATATATATTGCCCATTCTGTATCTCATTCCTAAGATACACAAGGGGGTAACACCGGTACCAGGAAGACCCATTATTTCTGCTATTAACAGCGCCGGTGAGAATATTGGTCAATATTTGACCATTTCTTACAAGACTTAGTTAAATCGCTCCCCAGCTACATTAAAGATATGGGTGATTTCCTGACTAAAATGAATGATGTGACATGGTCAAAGGATTCTTATCTGGTAACATTGGATATAGAATCCTTATATACAAGCATAGACCACACGCAAGGCCTAGAAGCAATCAAATATTTTCTATCAACACGACCGATAGAGCTCTATGCCCACAATAAAGTCATCATTGAACTCATTAGTTGGTGCCTCAATAATAATTTCTTCCTCTTTAATAATGTTCTGTTCAAACAACTCAAAGGTGTTGCCATGGGGGCCTGTTTTTCCCCCAGCTACGCGTGTTTACACGTTGGCTGGTGGGAGGAGCAGGTCCTCAGGCACAAACACCTCGCACAGTTAGAGGAGAATGTATCCACATATTATCGATACATTGACGATGTTTTTCTAATATGGCGAGGTGACTTAGCATCAGCACAGAAATGTATTGAAGACATCAACATCAATGACCTGAATTTAAAATTTACTTCACACATTCATAAGACACAAATTGATTTTTTAGATGTTAGACTCCATGTAGAAAACTCCAGACTCGAAAGCACACTGTTTAGAAAACCCACAGCAGGAAATATAACGCTTCATGCAAATAGTTCACATCCTAGGCATTTGTTGGCTAACATACCCTATGGAGAAATCCTCAGACTAAAACGCATATGCAGTAATGATGAGGATTTCAAGACATGTCAAGAAGAAATGTGGGTTAGACTCAGCAATAGGGGGTACAGTGATCAAATTATCAATGACGTTATTAGAAAAGCTCAAGAGTGCCCAAGATCTAGTCTGTTTAATAAGGAAACCAACAAAGCAACAGATAGGAATGAAAATTCTGACAGCCCTAGATTAATCACTACGTACTCCAGACAGGAACAAAACATTATAACTATTGTACAGAAGCATTGGCCCATTGTCCTAACAGACACTGTTTTACAAGAACGTCTATCTTCTTCCCCTACCATAACTTTTAGAAAAGGTAGATCAATGGGCAACGATTTAGACAAGAACTCCCCAGAAACAAGAAAGGCTATTTCATGGTTTCAGCCAACTAGGGGGTTCAAACGATGTACAACATGTTGAGCGTGTAAGTTTGGGTGCAATAAAACATTGTACACGACTCCATTTGATGCATCTCCAGTGGCCATCAAGGGCAGTTATAACTGCAAAACAGAATTTGCCGTATATGTCCTGACGTGCACCTGTGGCCTGAGATATGTGGGAAGCACAAGACTACAGGTGCACGTCAGGATATTACAACATTTGAGAGCTATCCTCCACCATGACACAGCTTACCCCGTGGCACGACATTTTAACAAATGTCACAACAAGGATATAAATTGCCTGTCTTATTTTGCTATTGGGGCAGTACCAGCTAGCAAAAGAGGGGACAATCGAGACAGACAATTGAGACAGTTGGAAACTAAGTTTATCCTCGAACTTGACAGCAAATGGCCACGAGGTTTAAATAACGGAGAGGACATGCACACGTATTTATAAGTACGGCATATAACTATAACTTGGAACACCATAGACCACTGTAGAAATGATGAGATGCTATCAGTCGTTGCTCATAGCACATACAAGTATCTAAGAATATCTGTAGAACATGCCAGAAACTAGTATTCTCTCTCTGAATTTTAACAAACATTGATGGTATTATATTTATGAGAAATTTTACAAATCTTTTATATATATTTTTAATAGTGGTTTTTTATCCGGCTGGGTTTAAAATTTTACACTGTTGAGATTGTATGAAATTAATTTTGTTTGTTTTAAAAATATAAACCTATCTATTATGTTTGTCAATGTACATATTCATGAAAATGCACTTTATATTTATTGTTGGCTTAACTTTGCACATATTTAGTAGCACTTTATTTATGATATTTGCATTAGACATATGAAGAAAGCCCTAGAGCACTTTTTTCGTATTTACACAAGTAAAACAAATTTGGGTTCAACAAGTTGATCAACATAATATGATGAGTTTAAAAATATCAATATATGACAAATATTCAACTCCACAGTGGACAAATATAGATGTGTTTACAACATCCTGGGTTTATCCAGCTAAAAATTGTTTTTAGATAACATTATTTAAATAACAGTATTGAGACTGCAAGATGTTCTTTTAACCACATGATTGCACGTTTTTAATAAGTGCCATATTTGTCAACATATGTCAAAGCATTTAAGCAGAAATTTTAACTCATACAGCAGGTACTCGCCATAGTCTGTTGTTACTATTTATGATCACATGACCCGAATGATCACCTGTGAAGGGGCGTGCACTGTGTTAAGCACCAAATAAAAAGTGTAAAGTACCATACAGATAGCTGAATGTGATCAAGGGCTCTTAAAGCCCGAATCGCGTCTTGCTGGCTATGAAAGAACAAAAATAAAACTTTACCTAGCCTGAATACGCTGTGGTCGGTCTGAGTTCCTGCTTCGCCGCACAAACGGAAGTGGTCGGAATTGCTGGTGTATATATATATATATATATATATATATATATATGTGTGTCAAAGAAAGAAAAGTAAATCTTTGACAACGTTCTTTCTTCTCATTTATCTATCAATGTCATAGTAGAGACAAAAATCTCTTAGGAGTGTAGGGAACTGAAATTTCTCTATTGACTCCTAGAAATAGATAACATATTTGACTAAAAAGAGAATAATTAAAAAAAGGAGACAGCATATGGATTTTTTCAAAAGATGTATTTCTTCAGCCCGCCTGCAAGCAGAGAATGTTTTATGAATTTAGTGATATTTCTGAGATTCCTGTGCAAGCAATTGAAACTCTGACCTAGGAGGTTAAGGCAGTCAGACTGATGTACAGCACAACTTGTATCACAATGGAATGAACAGCACTAGTGATCTCTGATTTCAAATTTGGCATCATTTGCCTTAAAAGAGACTGCAAACATCTTGTGCCATGCGGGCTCACTAACTCAAATTATTCAGATCCTTACACAATTGACAGTTTGATTTGAGCTTTAATGCACAACGCCTGAAGCAACATTTTTTTGATGGTCACCTCACCATACTCCTTCATAAAAATGTATGTTCTAAGAGATTTCCCATATGATTGATGTTCTTCAATATCAGTATTCAGTACCCTGGCTTGCTTGACACACCAGACTTAGGATTCAAATGATATGGAGCTCTACTCTCTATTCATCAGGCAATAGAGCAATACATGCAGAATGATTTTCAAGCATCATAAGGCAGAGAAATGAGTGTTGAGGACCTTGATCTAATTCATTGAAGGAATTCCTCTCATAGGTCAGACATATGAGTGGTGGAAGAGGAAACTGCATGGCATATTCAGATCCTTAGTCATAAAACTCAACATCTAGAGATAGTTTACAGGTATAGAGTTCATATTCGACTGGCAATCTATTTGACTACCACACTGATAACATTCTGTTGGTGTTCATAATATTCGCATCCCCCCCCCCCCTTTAATCGTGGAAGACTCTGCTACTCAGCTCTCTCCAGGGTCTCCTAAACAATGTTAGACATTCTTTATACAGACATTCTTTATTTTTCCTAAAACTCTGACTATCAGTATATCAGCAAGCTAACCAGATGTGAATGTTTCAATCCTACTTCTCACTGAATGAATTTGGCAACCTACTTCCAGATTATGTCACTTTTTGCCACATCTACCTCCGCTGCTACCACATATCCCTCCCATTCAGTTAACTTCACAACAAACAGAATACCAACCATCCCAACATGTAGGACCCTCTGTCAGACCTACTCATTGAAGGCATTGGATAACAGTAACATTATTTCCTTTCTGACCCAACCCCTATTCACTCCTTTCACCAAAACAGTCACCTCTGCTTTAATCTACATACTACATAATTGTAAATTACTGGCATCTACTGCTGACATAATCTCACACTACAGCCTTGATCTTCTAGTCCTTAAAAGCCCTGGTTTAATGAGATTAGATAGATGCAACCATGAATGAAGGTTTGCAGGAAGTGCTCCCGTCATCTTAAGGGAATTGTATTATTACAAAGAGAACTCCAATAGCTTGTTTTCCTTTTTTCAGTGCCTGGCTCTTGAATTACAAGATCAACACAATTCTTCTTTCTGATTTATTTATATCTATCAACCTCCTGGCGATAGTGCTGGTATAATATAGGAGTGCTTGGAGCTCATGAACTACCAATCAATTCAATGTGAAACAGTCTTTTTTCTTGGAGAATTTAAACTTCTTTGGTCAGTGCAGCTCACTGTGTGGTCATTCCCCTTCACTCTTTCCTCTCTGGAAATGATCTAAGCCAATACAGCCTCAGACGTACCCACAAGAAAGTATCACTACTAGATTTAATTATATACAAGAGTGACTACCTCTCAGTATATGATCCCATAGCTGTAGATTGGTCAGACAATAAGAGCCTTCCTTTTCCTCCACTTCTCTCTCATTCTATAACCAGGGAAACCCAAAATGGAGATTACATAATTTTGTGATACCAAGCATATGGACCTCAACAATTTTGGCATTAGCTCACAGGAGATTCTTAGAGAAACAGTGGCCCTTAGGGGGCGCCAGGGCATCAACACTCTACCACTACTGCTGGAAGACTACAGCTTTTATATGAAAACAAATGATCTCACAGATCATTTGTTTGCATGTAAATACTGTAATGACAAGTTGGCAGTAGAAGAGGGCTGTTTTGTGCATGTGTCAGATGGGAGCTGTTACAGCCCAGCCTAACACATACACCAAACATATCTGACATGCTGCACTAGCGTCGCACAATGCTGTATGTCAGATAATGGAGCTTCAGGATATGTCAATCACACGCCTTGTTGCCCAATCAGAATCTGGAACAGAGAAAAAGCTACCTCTGTACCTTCAACCCAAGACCTCTGAACTTCTGGTCAGATTAATTTCTCTCCCCCACCCAGCTCCACCGTTAAGGCACTGCCCTAAGCAACAACTTGAGCTTCAGGTAGGTGCTTGAGGAACTCCTTCACCCACAGGCTCCAACCTGCACCTCATCCCTGGTGGTCTAGTGGAACAGCTTGCTCTTCTGCTAGTCCGCTTCATGTGTGTCATCCTTTTTCTGTTTTGCCTTTTTTTGCCTTGTTCTGTTGTGCCTTTTTTATTTGCCCTTTTCTAGTTTGCCCTTTTCTGGTTGCCCTTTTCTGTTTGCCTTTTCCCAGCTGCTGCTACCTCCATGGCTTCTTGCCCCCAACTTGTTTCCTCCTGCCTCTCATTTGCTCAACTTCCCCCTACCCCTACTTAATGGCGGCCCATCTGTGCCCATCCGTAACCGGACAGCGATCAGTGCCAGGAACCCTGGTCCACCGACCCCCCCCGTCTCTACAACCCTAGCACTCTCCACAAACTCAAAGTTGGACGCAACAACAACTGGCAGCTCTTGATGCAGAACAACACCCAGGGCCTGATCTCCTGCCAACACTGCTGCTGAACCTTCACCCACCTCCAGACCCGGTCTGCAACCCCCAACCCACTGAACACCACCACATACAAGCCACTGAGCTGCATCCTCCTTAATGTAAGCTCCTTGCACTGACATGCTGTAGATATCTTGAACCTTCTCAACTCTCACTCGCCCAACATCGCTTCCTCACAGAGACCTGGGCCAATGCCAGCTCCGCACCAGACATTGCAACTGTCATCCCCGATGGATACAAGATCCTAAGGAAGGCCTACCCCAACCAACCAGGAGGAGGCCTCACCATCGTCCACAAAAGCTCTCTCTGACTTACAATCACCAACTGGGACGATGCGTCGCCCCACATGGAACACATCCACTTCCAGATCCAGTCCCACCCCTAGAACGATGCTCCATGGACCACTTGTCTACAGACCTCCCGGACCAGGCACCCCTTTCACCGTCATCGCAGACCACATCCCTCCCCACGCCTTCACCTCCACGGACTACATACTCCTCAGAGACCTGAGCTTCCACTCATACAACCACAGCAATCCCAACACAACCGCCCTCATGGAGAACCTCACCAACATAGGACTGAAGCAACTTGTCTACACCCCCCTCACACGGCAGGACACACACTCAACCCCATCTTCATCGGACAAAACAAGAAAAGCTTCAGACGCACCACGGACCAGCTCTGGACAGTCCACCACTGCATCCATTTCTCCTTCTCGAATTCCACCACACATAAGCGCGCACCCCACCCCACATACAGAAACTGGAACAAAGTCTCTGAAGAACACCTCACCTCACCCTCAGCTGCACTCCTTCCCCAACTTCGACAGATGCCATCATAGCATTGAGCAACCTCCACCAATGGATCGCCAACTACACCAATACTCTTGCCCTACTTTAGAACACCACGAGATGACACAACAAGAAAACCAACTGGTTCATCTTGGACCTCTTAGAATCCAAGTGCTCTTGTAGATGACAGGAGAAAACATGGAGAAACAGCAAAACCCCACATACAAGGCAGCCACCACGGTGCACCACCAACTCATCAAATTAACAAAGGGAAACTTCATTCAAGACAGAATCAGGTAAACGTCATTTACAACGCAGTGTTTACACCCCACGACTTTTACCACGCTGCCATTACAACGCAAGTCGTTACTACGACTTGCGCTGGATGGCGCTGTTGGTTAAGGAATATTGTAATTTTATATTCCAACACCTTCCCTACTGTTACGTGGACTGGTGTTGGAATATAAAATAATAATATTCCTCAATCTGCGCCCTCCAACACAAGTCGTTGTAACGACTTGCGTTGTAAAATCCGCGATGTAAAGTGCCGCGATCAAAATGATCGCGTTGTACTGACATACATCCCAGAATAAACTCCAACTCCTGCAACTCTGAGGAACTCTTCACCATCATACAAGAATTGGCCAGACCCAACAGCTAAGCAACCAACGTCCCTCCCTCCCAAGACCTCTGCAACAAACTCAGCTCCTTCTTCTACCTCAAGATTGAGACGCTCTACAACAACTTTGACTACCATGACCACGGTACCGCCTCAACATCCCCCCAGCGACACCATCCAACAGACCCTCCTCACCTGGACCCATCTCACCACAGAAGGCACCTCAAAGACAATGAAAAACATCCACTTCAGAGCACCTACTGACCCCTTGCCTACCGCACAGTTTCCACAAGGCCATCTCCACCATCGCACCCAAACTAAGCCGAATTATCAACTGCTCCCTCGAGACTGTTACATTCCCCGAAGACTGGAGATGCACCAATGTCAACCCCTCCTAAAGAAGCCCTCCACAGACCTGACCGATCTCAAGAACTTCAGGCCCATCTCACTGCTCCCTTTCACCACCAAAGTCATTGAGAAATCTGTGAACCACCAGCAAGCACACTTCATAGAAACCAACAACATCCTAGATACCTCTCAATCTGGATTCCACAGCAACCACAGAACCAAGACCGCCCTCATAGCCCGCACTGATGACATCCGTGCCCTCCTTGACCCAGGCCACAAAGCAGCCCACATCCTCCTGGACCTTTCAACAGCTTTGACGCCACCTCCCACGGAACTCTTGCTTCCAGGCTCACACACGCCGGCATCCAATTAACAGCCTTAGATTGGATTTGATCTCTCCTCACAGGCGGAACACAAAGAACCAACAGAGATCATATGCGGAATACCCCAAGGATCCTCCCTCAATTCCACGCTCTTCCATATCTACATGGCCCTCCTCGCAACCATCTTCAGAAAACAAGGACTCAAAATAGTCTCAAAAGCCAATGACACCCAGCTCATCCTCTCCCTTACCATGGAACCCAACATCACCAGGTACAATTTCTATGAAGGGATGAAAGACTTTGCAACCTGGATGAGCAGCAGCTGCCTGAAGCTCAACTCGGAGAAAACAGAAGTCATCATCCTTAGCTCCACCCCCTCCACATGGGACAACACCTGGTGGCCACCCACCCTCGGAACCATCCCACCCCAACGGACCACTCACACAACCTTGCCATCATACTCAACTCTTTACTCACCATGAACCACCAGATCAACGCTGTGTCCTCCATTTGCTTCAACATCCTCCTCATACTTCGCAAGACCTTCAAATGGATCCCCCCCAATGCCACGAAGACTGTCACCCACACATTCATCACCAACAGACTGAACTATGGAAACACACTTCGCTGGAATCAACAAAATACTCCTCCGCAAACTCTAGACGATTCAGCACGCCGCAGCCAGACTTATCCTCAACATCCCATGACATGACCACATCACCCAACACCCCTGCAACCTCCACTGGCTCCCCGTCAAAAGAAGAATAACCTTCAAAGTGCTCACACATGCCTACAAAGCCCTCCATAACATCAGACTCCAATACCGCAACAAACGAATCTCCTTCCATTCACCCAAGAGAAACCTCCACTCTGCCTGCCTCACCCTAGCCACAGCCCCCCGCATCCACAAGGCCAGAACAGGTGGCAGATCCTTCTCCTACCTTGCGGCAAAGAACTGAAACAAACTCCTCCACCACATTCGATGAATCCTGACACTGCACCAATTCAGAAAGGACCTCAAGACCTGGTTCGTCGACTGCCCATCGAGGTGATCCCCCAACCCCCAGCACCTGGAAACCCTCAAGGGTGAGTAGTGCGCTCTAAAACCCATTATTGATTTATTGATTGACACTGTTCCAGTTTCCAATTGGGTGGCAGCTTGTGAGTCTGCCTCTGGCTGCTGCAGAGAGTTGGGAGTGTCCGAAAGCATGGGCCTGCCTCAAGTAAGTTTTTCTGAATTAAACTGTAAGTGTGTTTGTCTGCCTGTGTGCTTGGCATTGCATATGTATGTATGTATGAATGTATTTGTGTGCATGCCTGAAACTGTGTGTATATGTATGCATGTCTGCTTGTGTATGAAGTAAATTTATGCCCTGGGGGTGGCACCACCACGAGGCAGAGTGCTTGATGATGTAACACCACTTAAGAGCAAAAAGAAAATACCAAAACCATTGGCTACTTGGTTCATTAAGGTTCTCTTTGAGGAAAGGAAAGCCCTGAGATTCCTGGAGAAGCAATAAAGACAATCGCCACCCACCTCCAATTTGGCATACATCAAGAATGAAAGACCTTTGTGTAAGAGGAATATCTTCAGTGAAAATGGAACTCTCTTCATGTGTCCCATCAATTTAGGCAAATACAAACCTCAACAACTTTTTGAACTGGGCAGAGATGGTAGCAACAACCTTTTCAGTGAGATTTGACGACCCACCTATTATAATGCAAATCAATATTTACAAAGATTTGTAGACTTGAATTTAAGCCAAAATTATGCTCTTGCCCGTGGCTCGCACAGGGAGGATAAATATCTTTACTTTTCCTTGTTATTTCATGTTTGCATTTGTGCTGCACTCTGAAGCAGGCATACAAAGAAATAAAAGCATATACGTTTCTGGCAGGACGGTACACCTTCCTGCATAAAAACTATCCTGACCATAATGCAGACACCCTTGCAATATGGAGTCAGGCGTCCCATTTACGCTAGTTATCCTGAGCCTGCCAGAGCGGGGAGAGAGCAGAACTGAGCCATTCTTTGAGGGGTTGGGGCAGTTGTGCTCTCTCCCTTTCACACAATGTAGCACGGCGACTTCACTTGCTGTGCTATCTTTCCAGAAATGTTGTAAATCCGGACCTCAGTGTTTTATTGATTGGTATGTTGTGTTTTGGAGCGTTTTCAGCTTGACTTTCCTGAAAAATCATATTGGAATGCAGTTGAGGTTTGCTTGCAAGTATGCTTAGTGTAAACAAAATACAGGAAAGTAAAATAAATATGGAAGCTGTAATTAGTCATAAGAGAGTGGTTTAAGATACGTTCTACTATCAAACCACAAGTTGCTTAATATCTACATAAAAACCTTACTGATGCCACGTAAATTTTATAAACAACCTCATAACATTATGAGACTCGTAGTTGTGTTCAACCAAAGAAAGGTACTGTCTTGAAACAGCCAATGTACAACTGGTATCTGGCTGCGGGTGTCACACATGCATCAAGTGCTATTCCAGTACTGGTTCTATTCTTTGCATACCTGGGCTTGCACTTTTGTTTTTTAGATTACTAATACAGCGCTACTAGGACCCGTATGCAAGATTAACTAGGACACTTTGAGATTCTAGTCCATTTTACAAAAATGCAGCAGGTAAATCACACCTCTAAAAAGGAATGCATAGAAAACAGCTTTACGAATTCCTGGAGCTGGTAGAAAATGTAACATTTGGAGCCCATACCATTGATTACAAAGCATATTACATTTTGGGACTGATCTACAAGAAACGAACGCAGCGGGTTGCCGCAAGTCATATTGCTGCACCGCGCTGCGTTAGTTTCGAAGCACAGGGATGCAACATATTTACAACAATATGTCACATCTCTGTGCTTACCCCGGTGCTGCTGCACAAACAGCTGCCATGCACTGGCGCAGGCACTATTTATTGCACCATGGTGCAAGGATACCTGCGTCGTGAGGAGATTGTTTTTGTACAGGAAGGATCGCCTTCCGGCACTAAAACAATAAATTGAGGTAATTTCCTATAGCAATGTGTGCTGTAGAATGCAGCACGTATTAAAAGGGAAACAAATGAGGAGAAATGAAAACATTTCTCCTTGTTGCACCTCGCTACGCCACCCCTAGGGTGGTGTAGCATTCTCATGCATTTCCAGATTTGCGATTCCTTGTTAATCTGGAAATGCATCAGTGGACATGGGTTTTGCATGGGAACATCCACAGCAACACCCATGTCATGCCCCTAACACGCAAAGTGTTAGGGGCGTGCAGGCTGCACCACAGGTGCATCCTGCAACGTGATGCACCGGCGGCGCAAGGGGCTTGTAAATCTGCGCCTTTATTTTTATGTAATAATGGCCAAACCAACGCTTCTCAAAGAAATGCACCCTAATAGACAGCCAAAACGTTCACTGCAGTGCCCATTCAAACTCAAACTAGAATTACACTTCACTCCTGGTAAAAAGAACTGCAGAACTGCACCAACATCTCTCTCCAACACAGCTTCTACGATCTGTCACAAACCATGTTTTATTCTCAAAACTGAACATGCAGGTCTAACATGGAAAGCATGTACAGCTGCAAGAAAATAGAAATAAAATTCACATCTGAAAGAAAGAAGACATACCTTGCACCTTAAGCCTTGAATCCCAGATATATTTGAGTTTGTTAGACTCAGATCCACCCCATCATTCTGGTGATTCAAGTTAGTGTAGGTTGAGTACACTTGGGGCTCATCATAGCAAGGAAGGTGTCCTCCTGGAGTGACACAGGGCAGCAGTGAAACATGCCCTTCCAGATGTCTTTGTCCCAAAGAGCGATCTTAAGAATGTCCTCTGACCCCGAGAGCTCAGCCTGCAGCAGAGAGCTTCAAACGCAGGCAACCTTTATAGTGTGTTTCAAAACACTTCCTCCCTGTGGAGGAAGAGGTGGGGGAACATGTGTCTAGTTACAGGCAGTCACTTCATTATCATGAAATGATCCCAGGGTGCAATTACTTTATTGGTTGCCCTTGATTTCAAAGTATAACGTTAGAGCCTTGAACCTTTGAGACCCCGCTATTCAGACAGCTACAGCGTCACATATCCCACCGGGCACACAGATAGGTCAATAGGAAGTGCCCTGGACACAGCTGCCTGCAGAGCTCGAGTCAGCAATGGGCAGTGGAGCCTGGGGAGTAACACAAGGATGTCCTGCAAAGAAATGATATCATGTGAATTGAGCCCCTAATTGAAGAAGAGATGGACTCAACCATTAAGTCATGGGCGGGTGTATGGGAGTGATCAGTGAGTGAGAGAAAAGTCAGAGCTAGGGACGGCAAGGTTTGTATTTACCACTCAGAAGGGCCTTGGGTTTTTGGTTATGCTGACAAGTGTCAGTCTGATGAATACTTACACTCAAGAACTGGACTAACTCGGCCTGGCACAAACAGTGATTTATGGCACACTGTAGTCGTATGATCCTTTTCCGTTTTTGCCTTTCCTTCCCCTTTTTTTATCTCCATTTTTGCTCTATCTAGCATCCATTGCTACCTTTAGATGATAGATAAGGGCAGATCAAGACCAATGTGCTCCATTTTGCTCCCTCTTTGTAGTCCCCTTGCATTGTCCAAGACTTTCCACCATTAGCCTGATCTTGATGGTGTATTTTAAATGTATCTTCAAGTGGACAACTACCCAGTATTAATCCCCTAGTATTCCCTATCCATTCTGCTCCCAATACAATGCCCACACAACTCTGGATTTTCTTCCTCCATGTATTCTCTTTATCCTGTCTAACTCAGACCTTGTCCCATTCTCCTTCATATGAATCCCTCCTTTCTTATTCATTTTCTTTCTTCCAATAAGGCTCCTTCATAATAAAAGGCATTCTCAGCAACATATTTATCCCCACATGCTCTTTCCCATACATATTTATTAGATCAGACTTTAAATTATTAGTTTAGGGAAGGTCTTTTTAATATAAGTCCCTTCTATCCTAAGGATTTGAATATGTGTGCATGTTTTTTGTTTTGTGTGTGAGGGTGTGTATGTGGGTGTGCATGTGTGTGCTTGAGTAGGGTGTGTGTGTGTATTACCTAGTGGTGGTTACCACTGGGTATAGTTAGGTCGATGTTTCCATAGGAACAGCATTTTTGGTTTCCATAATCACTTTGGCTAGGTTTGACGAACATTCATGAAACTTTCCACAAAAATGTATTGTCCACCTCAGCTCCTTCCTAGTTTTAGGGTGATGCTTGAAGCGGGGGCTGAGAAAAAGGAGTCTCTCAAAAGGTTTTTCCCCATTAATTTTTACATATGTAAATTGAACAGAGATACCAAATGGTCTTCCACCTGAGCTCCTAACTGGAATGTTTCACCAGGCTCATCACGCGATGGGTGTGAAAAAAGGAGGGGGTACCAAACATGCCTGCCCAGTGTCCTAGAATTGAAAATAAATAAATAAAATAGGGGTCTATGATAGGGATACGCAGACCACCTTGTCCCTAGTGGAGTGTTTTTTTAATTATGATTCTGTGTTATTTGTTTTAAAAAAAACACCCAACTGGGTGAGCCAGGGCCTGGGCGGGAGCTCATATACTATATAGGGAGTAGAATCAATACGAATGTGGTGGCAGACATGTTACGACTCCGGACTCAGCCTTAGTCCTAAATAAAAAGTGAAAAATAGACATATGGATCAGGCTAGTGATACCCTGACTCCCTATGCCTGATAGGGGTGTCCCAGAAAGACACCTGTGCGGGGCATTTTGTTTTTGTCTGGAATTACTGTACGTGTTCTGGAACTGTGGGATGTTGCGAAGGATGAATTCTGGTCTGTAGGACTGCAGCTGAGCTGACTGTTGGAGGTTACTGTGGATGGGGTCTGCTATATACTGTTCTTAATAAAGTACCCGCCTTGTTAACACACTTGGGGCCCCATTAGGATGACGGGCGGACATTGTCCGCCCGCCACCCTATCGTAGAACGGGACCGCCCGCCATAAGGGCGGGGGTCCCGTGGGGGGAATTAGGATGTGCCCGCCACAGTGGCGGGCACATCCTGTAGTTTTAGCATTGTGGCGGGCGGTGCACTCTGCACCGCCCGCCACAATGTTAAAAATGCTTTTTTGCATTTGCATATGCAAAGCGGCAGGCACTGCACGGTGCCTGCCGCTTTGCATATGCAAATGTGGGGGGGTACCATAGGTACCCCCCATGTGCCCCCCAGACAGTGGCGTCAACCTGGGGGCCCTGCAGGGGGCCCCCGCAGCAATCACCGCATGCCTTTCCGTGGCGGCATTGCCGCCGCGGAAAGGCCCACACATGTTGCCATCGTAATATGGCTGGCGGTGTCCTTTGGACACCGCCACCATATGCGACCGCGGTGGTAAAGCGGCGGACGGTCTTTCCGTCCGCCATTGTCCCCTCCGCCATCCTAATCAGGCGGAGGGGAAAACGAGAGTGGTTGTCGGGCGGATTGCCTCCGCCTGGGTGGCGGTGGCCACCGCCACCCTGGCGGAGGCAATCCGCCCGATATCCTAATGGAGCCCAAAGTGTCTGGAGGATTTATCCAATGTAATATTGAGGATGCGGCCAGGCAGCCTGTCCCCTTTAAATATATGTATTTGCCCCCACAGGCATGGACCAACTGGGGCAACTTTTGGCTCACGGAGGATGGCAGTGCACACTGCAGAAACATATTGGTTATTTTTGGAGATAGATCATAAATCTGTTACATATATATTTACATGCTCAGCCTTTAAAAAAGCCAATATTCCCACTTTTTATGGATTTGTTTTAAAGGCCATGCTTTGCAAAAGAGACACAATTTACCACTTACTTCAAGTAGGTGGTAATGCAGTCGCAAATGGGAAGGGGTCCTCACCACTACCTGCCCTTAAAATATGAAACAAAAACCTTTCATTTTTTTTTAAATGCATCCCGTTTTTCTTTCAGTAAAACGGGCTGCATTAAAAAAAACTGCTTTATTTTAAAGTAGTCCCAGACATGGTGGTCTGCTGAGCCCAGCAGGCCACCATACCTGGGAGGGCCTGCCATTCCCGATGGGTTCGCAAACTACGAGTGTCTCATTCATATTTATGAGCCACGCATTTTGCAACCCCATTGGGAATCTCTAACAATGTCTCTGACACTGTTGTACATCCCAATTTGCGACTCGCAAATTGCGACTCGCAATTGCGACGCAGTTTGTGAGGCACAAATTGGGTGGTTGTACATCTGGCCCACAGTTATTTACATACTTCAAACATTCACATATACTGCCTTTCACATATGCAGTCACTCACCCATATGCCACTGAGACATCCATTCACTCACTGACACAGCCATACGCACACTCACTTACCCATACAACCCATCACAGATGCACTCATGAACCTATACAACCAGTGAATCACCCACTCACAAATCCATGCATGGAGTCACACACCCCTCACCCACCTACACAGACAGTCAGGCACCCATACAGCTACTCAGACACCCAATTAAAAATCCAAATAGACACTCATGTAGCTACTCACCAATGCATGCAGCCACTTACACACCAACTGACAGACTGATACAGATATTCACACAGATTAGTCACTCAGCCATTTATTCACTGAGACACATGTATAATCCCTCACTCCCGCCCTGCCAATGCAAACTGCAATGTCCCGGGGATGGGCATACCGGGACATTGCTGGAACCAGCCCTGAGGGGTGGCGGTACCCAGGTCTAAGGAGGGCTCCAGGAAGGGGGCAGTTCCGCCCCCCTTTAGTGTTTAAAGCTCTGGGGAGGTGGTGGTCCCCAGGGTCGGGTGTCCACAACGGACCCTCAAGGCGGACCCCAAGGACCTCAAAAACTTCCGGCCCATCTTCCTGCTCCCGTTCCAAGCAAAAGTAACAGAGAAGATTGTCAACAAACAGCTAACCCGCTACGTCGAAGACAACAACATCCTGGACCCCTCCCAATATGGTTTTCGCAGCAACCACAACACCGAGACCGTCCTCATCGCCGCCACTGATGAAATCAGGATCCTGATGGACAAAGGAGAAACAGCTGCCCTCATCCTCCTGGACCTATCAGCAGCCTTTGACACAGTCTGCCACCGCACCCTATCAGCACGCCTCCATGACGCCAGAATTCAAGAGAAGGCCCTGGCCTGGACCACATCATTCCTCTCCGGCAGAACCCAGAGCGTTCGCATCTTACTCTTCCACTGAAAATCCACCAAGATCATCTGCGGCGTCCCACAGGGATCCTCCCTCATCCCGACGCTGTTCAATATCTACAGGGCACCGCTCGCCCATGTCGCACAACAACATAACCTCAACATCATCTCCTACGCCGACGACACCCAGCTGATCATATCCCTCACCGAAGACCCCCACACCGCCAAAGCCAACCTCCACAGAGGAATGAAGGCCGTAACCGACTGGATGAAGGACAGCAGACTGAAGCTGAACTCAGACAAGATGGAGGTCCTCATTCTCGGACCCACCCCATCATCCTGGGGGCGACTCCTTTTGGCCCACATCGCTAGGCACACCCCCGGAACCCACAGACCACGCACGCAACCTAGGGGTCATCCTTGACTCCACCCTCTCCATGACCAGGCAAGTCAACGCCGTCTACGCTTCCTGTTTCAGAACCCTCCTTATGCTCCGCAGGATCTTTAAATGGATCCCTCCCGACACGAGAAAGACCATCACCCAGGCCCTCATCACCAGCAGACTCGACTACGGGAATGCCCTCTACTCAGGAACCACAACCAAGCTCCTGAGACGACTACAACGAATCCAGAACGCCTCGGCACGACTGATCCTCAACGTCCCCTGAGGCAGCCACATCACACCCCACCTGAGAGGCCTGCACTGGCTCCACATCAACAAGAGGATCACCTTCAAACTCCTCATCCACGCACACAAAGCCGTACACAACACCGGACCTACATACCTCAACAACCGACTCAGCTTCCACACCCCCACCCGAAACCTCCGCTCAGCCAACCTCGCCCTCGCCACAGTTCCTCGCATCCGGAAAGCCACCGCCGGCGGCAGATCCTTCTCCTACCTCGCTGCCAAGACCTGGAATGCTCTCCCCACCAGCCTACGACAGACTCAGGACCTGCTGGCCTTCAGAAGACTCCTCAAGACTTGGCTCTTCAATCAGTAGCGCCCCCCCTCCCCCTCAGCGCCGTGAGACCCTCACGGGTATGTAGCATGCTTTATAAATGCAGTGATTGACTGATTGATTGATATTTACATACTCAATGCCCCAGGGAGTTGGTGGTGATCCCTGGGGCAGTGTGGGGGGACAGGAGTCCCCACACTTCTTTAATTAAATTAAAGCCCATGGGCGGTGGCAGTCCATGGGGCTTGGGGTGCCCACAAGGCCCCAAGCCCATAATAAAGGATCACCCTTGAGAGGAGGCAGCTCCAGGGCAGCGTGAGGGGGGCAGGAGCCCCCCATGCAGTTTTAATCAAAAGCCCCAGGGAGGTGGCGGTCACCATGTCTGCGGAGGGAGTCACACACTCCCTCATCCACCCACACAGGAAGCCAGGCACCCATACAGCTACTCAGACAAACAATAAAAAATATAGACACTCATGTAGTTACTCACCAATACATGCAGCCACTTACACATCAACTGACAGACTGATACAGATATTCACACAGATTAGTCACTCACCAGTATATTCACTGAGACACATGTATAATTACTCACTCCCACCCTGCCATTGCAAACTGCAATGTCCCGGGGATGGGCATACCGGCACATTGCCGGAACTAGCCCTGGGGGGGGTGGCGGTACCCAGGGCTAAAGAGTGCTCCAGGAAGGGGGCCGTGCAGCCACCCTTTAGTGTTTAAAGCCCTGGGGAGGTGGTGGTACCCAGGGCCGGGGGTCCTCAACGGACCCTCGTATTTATATACTCGATGCCCTGGGGAAATTAAAGCCCCAGGGAGGTGGCCGTCCCCGGGGTTTGGGGTGCCCACAAGGCCACCCACCCATAATAAAGGATCACCCTTGGGAGGTGGCAGTCCCGGGGCAGCTTGAGGGGGGCAGGAGCCCCCATGCAGTTTTAATCAAAAGCCCCAGGGAGGTGGCAGTCACCATGTCTGCGGACGGGCCGTGTGCTCCGCACTTTATTAATCATGCCCCAGGAAGGTGACGCTCCTCACGGGGCCCCACATGATAATTGTGAATTGTCCCCGGGACCTGGCTCACCCGGGGGCTTCTAGAAAACGGATCGCAAAAGCCCTCGCTTTGGTTTTTTTTTCCCGGTGGGATTTGGGAACTTAGAGCGAATCCTGCCAATTCTTTTATTCAAAATGCTTTATGGTGACCGCCAGTAGGTAATATGTATATATATATATATATATATATATATATATATATATATATATATATATAAAAAATATCCTGTGATCAAGGTTTGAGGCTTGAACCGATATGCGTTGGGCTTGGCTACTGCCGCTTCCACTAAATAAAAAACTGTATTAAGAGATCCCGAGTGAGTGCGTTCTTCGAAACACTTCTGGCAATAGAGGTACCTTGCTGATATATATATATATATATATATTACCTACTGGTGGTCGCCAGTAGGTATATATAGTTAGGATTTTTTCTCTATGGGATTTTTGAAAATTCTATGTCTAATAACTTTGGCGTTTGTGGACAGAATTGGCTGAAATTTTCAGGAAAATGGCACATTTTGTTTCTGAGCAGCCCCTGAAAATTTGGGGGTGTTTCGTCAAGGGGGGGCCGAGAAAAAAGGGGGGTCCCAAAACGCGTTTTTCCCATGTTAATTTCCATAGGGCGGTTGGCCTCACTTTTAGCTCGAACGGCTGAATGGATTTCCACAAAACTTGGCAAAATTGTAGGGACTGGTAGCCCGATGTGCCTTTGCTATGTCTCAAGATATATGCTCCAGTGGTTTTTACAAAAATTAGCTTTGAAAAATATATATTGGGCTACATTGGGCTATATATATGTTAGAGCCCAAATTTAGCCCAATGTAGCCCAATGTAGCCCAAAGATGGCCACCAGAGACAAAAAAAAACAAATGTAGCCCAAATATCAGCCAGATGTAGCCCAACTATAGCCCAGTGACAGAATGTCCCAGAGTGTTCTAAAGAACAACTAGAGCGCTAACAGTCTTACTTATGACAAAAGTCTGGCACACCTGAAGTCATCTTGATTGGAATAAAGTGTTAACAATTAAAACATTTAATTTGCAAAGGAACAAAATGAGGGGTTTAATTTTGCCATAGAAATGTTATATATATATATATATATATATATATATATATATATATATATATATATATATATATATATATATATATATATATATTACCTACTGGCAGTCGCCAGTAGGTATATATAGTTAGGATTTTTTCTCTATGGCATTTTTGAAAATTCTATGTCTAATAACTTTGGCGTTTGTGGACGGAATTGGCTGACATTTTCAGGAAAATGGCACATTTTGTTTCTGAGCAGCCCCTGAAAATTTGGGGGTGTTTCGTCAAGGGGGGGCCGAGAAAAAAGGGGGGTCCCAAAACGCGTTTTTCCCATGTTAATTTCCATAGGGCGGTTGGCCTCACTTTTAGCTCGAACGGCTGAATGGACTTGCACGAAACTTGGCAAAATTGTAGGGACTGGTAGCCCGATGTGCCTTTGCTAGGTCTCAATATATGTGCTCCAGTGGATTTTGATAAATTAACGTTAAAAAATATATATATATCTGTGACAGCGCTCCGGGTAGCGCTCCGGTTCGCGTACTTGACGCGTAACTGAACTTTGCGAAGCGAAGCTGATTGGCTCTCCGGTGTCTGTCAACATTCTAAACAGTCCGGAGCGGCCGCCATCTTGTCTCTCGGTAGGATCGAGAAACAAGAGGAGGCCAAAACAAAGGGGAAATGACCATAAGGGGGCATAGTAGATCCTCCCTGATCCCCTAGGTTTGATGTGGAGGCTTTAAAAGGGCCCCGCGGGGCAAAAAAATAAATAAATAAATAAATTTAAAAAATCGTTTTTTTTGCGTGGGGAGCGCCCGGTACGCTTTTGTGCAATGGGCGGTGGTAATCTAAATGATGAGGAGGGGGGGGGGCAGCGTTCAAAGCACATCAGCGTGCATAAACACGAAAATGTTTTTATCTACCACATACTTGACTTATCTCTCTGAGATGCATTCCCTTGTGTTTCAGCAATGGTAGTCTGTTCATTACATAGATCGCCCGAGGGCGGTAGTACAGACCGCGCGTAGGAAAAGGTCAAAAGCCAGGGGTATAGGAGTATGTAACAAGCGAGCCATTTAATTGAAAAAACTAAACGTGACAAACGGTTGCAGGATCAGTGAAGGTTGATTTTATAATTGAAAGTATAACAGGATCAGTTACAATGAAATCGTCCATACGCACACCATGGGCGAGTATCATGGGTAACATTATTTTGAAGCTTTATTAATACAATAATCAATAATGAAAAATCGACATCAATAGGGTTGTCCGTATTCTCAGTCAGTACCCTTCCCCGCCCGCCATGTGCACAAAGACCGCATACATCCCCCATAACGTCAAGGCTAAGTAACTAGAACGTCATATGGAGTTGCAAGTCGCTCCCATACTGGCGCCATTTTGGTCGAGGCCAGGCAGGTCCAGAGTATAGTTCAATGTCTCCAATAAGTAGCGGCAGGACCAGAATCCCTTTCGGCAGTTCTGGCTTCGTCATTACGAGCACTAGAAAACAAGACATTCTGGGCAATACCACCCTTGACGCAGCCCTTTATTCTACAAGATGGTGTCTTTCAAAAGCCAGGGGTATAGGAGTATGTAACAAGCGAGCCATTTAATTGAAAAAACTAAACGTGACAAACGGTTGCAGGATCAGTGAAGGTTGATTTTTTAATTGAAAGTATAACAGGATCAGTTACAATAAAATCGTCCATACGCACACCATGGGCGAGTATCATGGGTAACATTACTTCGAAGCTTTATTGATACAATAATCAATAATGAAAAATCGACATCAATAGGGTTGTCTGTATTCCCAGTCAGTACCCTTCCCCGCCCACCATGTGCACAAAGACCGCATACATCCCCCATAACGTCAATGCTAAGTAACTAGAACGTCATAAGGAGTTGCAAGTCGCTCCCATACTGGCGCCATTTTGGTCGAGGCCAGGCAGGTCCAGAGTATAGTTCAATGTCTCCAATAAGTAGCGGCAGGACCAGAATCCCTTTCGGCAGTTCTGGCTTCGTCATTACGAGCACTAGAAAACAAGACATTCTGGGCAATACCACCCTTGACGCAGCCCTTTATGCTACAAGATGGTGTCTTCCATTCAGAAAATATTGTTGGCAGCATTTTGAAAGGAAAGATAAACGGCCATTCTCCTAGTGAGTCTCACATTGTTACATTTATGAAGAATGTTGAAGAGTAGTATGTTGAAAATCTGAAGCCATCGTTCTACAAACTCTCAACCAGCCTTGGATGGAAAAATCCTGAAGAATGTACAAACTGAAAACCCGTTTTTGTCTGCATAGCATCAGCAGCAACACTTGAGTCAGCTTTGTGTGAAGCTGCCATCTTGATCCAATCAATACTGTCCCCCTGCACACATTCAGGGACCAGGCCGCAGGACGTGTCTTCAGGTCAAACGGATTGTGGGACAAGGTCCAGAATGGAAGAGTCACCAAAAGGCAAAAAGTTCCGCCGGACCCCGGGAGCCGGCCGCCTATGTCGGGGGCGATCTCAGGCCACACCAGGGCAACAAGACTTGGGGAGGGGGCAGGAGCCAAGCACCCCCTCCCAGTCCGCGCTACCACACCGCCCCTCGGGGGCCTCCGTCAAGCGGTTCAGGGAGGCACCGCAGGCAGCGGTTCTTCAGATCAGTGGCTCTCACCGGCAAGGCTCCCCTCCGTTAGCAGCGATCGTTGGCGCTGTGGTTGCGGCCGGAGGCCCTGCCTAGTCAACGCCCCGGCCTCTCCATGTCGTAGGCCGCAAGAGTGGGCGCAACTCAGCTGGCCGAGCGAGACTTGGGGAGGGGGCAGGAGCTAAGCGCCCCCTCCCAGTCCGCGCCACCACACCGCCCCTCGGGGGCCTCCGTCAAGTGGTTCAGGGAGGCACCGCAGGCAGCCGTTCTTCAGATCAGTGGCTCTCACCGGCAAGGCTCCCCGCCGTCAGCAGCAATCGTTGGCGCTGTGGTTGCGGCCGGAGGCCCCGCCTAGTCAAAGCCCCCGCCTCTCCATGTCGTAGGCCGCAAGAGTGGGCGCAACTCAGCTGGCCGAGCGAGACTTGAGGAGGGGGCAGGAGCCAAGCGCCCCTTCCCAGTCCGCGCCACCACACCGCCCCTCGGGGGCCTCCGTCAAGCGGCTCAGGGAGGCACCGCAGGCAGCGGTTCTTCAGATCACAACAGAGTCTCATGCTCGATCGATTGAGCTGGCCGAATCAGGCAACAAGAAGGTGTGGGGGGGGCACCTCTTGCTCAACCACCACCTGAGGAGGTGGTACTCTCTTCCTAGGAGGTGGTGGTGGTGGTGGGGATGCACCAGCTGAAGCTACAACACTTGCTATTGCTAAGTGATGAAAAAAGGTCTTCCTCTCACAAAGATTAAAGTTAGAGTGAGGAAACAAGGCGGGGTTTTCATCATTTGGGACAAAAAATAGTTCTAAACCAATGAAAAGTGTTATTTTTAGGTCACATGACCTAGCCTTACATCATTAGGAACCCAAAAGTGAAATGAACCAATGAAAAGTTTTATTAACAAGTCACATGACCTGTTATGCTTACGTTACGTGCTCCGCGCCGCGCCCCGGATCGCTTCCGGGAAGCTGCGCTTCTCGCCTCGCGCACCGGAGCACTTCCGGGTGCGCTAACGCGGCGCGTCATATGACGCATTACGCGACAACGCGATAGGTCGCGGTTACGCGACGCGTCACGATGTTGTTTTCTAACGCGGCAGTTGCGCAAACAGAACGTTTATCGGCCGGGCATATGGAATACATACACATTCATACCATACAATCAGGGTCTTCAAGGCTGAGGGGACGCTTTTGGGAATGGGGCCCATGCCCTAGCAGTCAAGCGTCCGAGTTCCAGGGTTGCCCAGAGCCATCCTTGCAGGCCAGGCCCAAGTCTGTGGAGCCGACCGCCATTTCCTGAGCTCCGTGGCAGCCGCCTGTTGCTGTACCGCAAGAGTGGGTGCAATTCAGACGGATGGTGGGTGAGACGCTGTAATAGCAAGAGCAGGCGCAATTCAGCTGGCCGAGCGAGGCACTGTGCCGCAGGAGCGGGCGCAACTCAGCTGGCCGAGTGAAGCGCTGGGGTGTAGCTGAGAAACCTCCACCTGGGGAGGTGGGGGAGGCTCGTTCGCGCCGCCTCTCCCTTCCAGTGCACCCCACGCCGTCTCCTGGCGCAGGTATATGGGATGGTTGGACCAGGGCACCGCAGGACGTGTCTTCAGGTCAAACGGATTGTGGGACAAGGTCCAGAATGGAAGACTCACCAAAAGGCAACAAGTTCCGCCTGACCCCGGGAGCCGGCCGCCTATGTCGGGGGCGATCTCAGGCCACACCAGGGCAACAAGACTTGGGGAGGGGGCAGGAGCCAAGCGCCCCCTCTGAGTCCGCGCCACCACACCGCCCCTCGGGGGCCTCCGTCAAGCGGCTCAGGGAGGCACCGCAGGCAGCGGTTCTTCAGATCAGTGGCTCTCACCGGCAAGGCAACCCTCCGTCAGCAGCGATCGTTGGCGCTGTGGTTGCGGCCGGAGGCCCCGCCTAGTCAACGCCCCGGCCTCTCCATCTCGTAGGCCGCAGAGTAGTCGGGGAGAAATCCCGGGAACGGCGGCATGCATTTGGATCGATGTTGCAGCAGGCTGCCATGTAAATAGTTATTTAATAAAACGTTTTACCCTGTTACTTTGCTGGTGTGTTGTATATATTTATAATATTTGCATAGGGTTTGTCGTTATTTTGGACGGGGTGGGCGGCGGAGCCGAGCTGTCTTGCAGCCATCATGGCGTCGAGCTCAGTTCCTCTCACTAGTTTCATATTTCTCATGAGGGGTTGTTCCTAATGTTTCTATTTTAGCAAGGTCAAAAAGAGATCCTATTAGTGCCCTACTGATTTTGCTTCATTCCTTTTGTTTTTTCTAACGATTTTTCACTATCTGCAAAGACTAAACAGAGTATTGCGACTCTGTGCTTGTTTGTAAATAGAGAATGAACCAAAGAGAACCAATTCCAAAACAGTAAATGCTTGGATAACAATCAATCAAATGGAGAGGGAAGCAGGCACGATGGATTACAACGGGGGCAAAGGCCTGCGTTACCTACCCTTCACTATCTGCAAAGAGAGAATACTCCTAAAAGAAAAGAGGGGGGGCAGCGTTCAAAGCACATCAGCGTGCATAAACACGAAAATGTTTTTACCTACCACGTACTTGACATTTTAAAGCTTTTGATATTTGCTATTAAAAAACCATTGAAATTCACTGAAAAAACCATAGGTTATAGACCATATATAGTTAGGAATTAGCATTTACAAAACCTTGAAAATTCACTGAAAAAACCATGGGTTATAGACCATATATAGTTAGGAATTAGCATTTACAAAACCTTATTTTACTCACACAAAACCATTGAAATTCCATATATAGTTAGTTGCACTAACTATATATCGCGCACCCGCAATCCACTGCTGATGATGTCACATATTACATCATTCATGACATGGTCAGTGACATCACTGATGACATCTCAAATGACATCACTGATGACATCACTGATGACATCATCCAGTGACTGTGTGTTTCTGTAAAGTTTAAATATGTTTTACATATTGAAGAATGAGTAGATGTAGAAGTGTCTGGATGAAGGATTTAGTAGGTGCGTGACTGACTGTATGAGTGAGTGATTAAATGTGTCTCACTGAGTGCATGGGTTAGTGACTAAACTGTCTTAATTTGTGCATCATTATGTCTGTTGTTCTGTAAACTGCTGCATGTGTTGATCAGTAGCTATATGAGTAACGATATGGGTTATTGATTGATTGTCGAAGTATTTGTATGGGAGACTGAGTGTGTGTGTGGCTGGCTGGGAGATGTGTGACTCTGTGCAGATCAATGTGTTCTTGTATCAATGATTGTATAAGAGAGTAAGTATGTGTTAGTATATGTTTGAAAATGTAAGGTACTCTATGTTTACTGTATTGATTAGAAAATGGAAGTGTGATTGATTCTTTACAGGACTGACTAGGTGTGTGAGTAACTCCATGGATGAGTGGCAGAGTGTGAGTGTCTGTATAGGTGTATGAGTGCATATGATAGTGTTGTAAAGATGAGTGATTGTATGTATGAATGATTGTATGGGTGAATGAGTGAATCTGTGTGTAGACATAGGAATCAGTGAGTGCGTATGTAGTAACTAGTATTGGTGTGTCAATGGTTTAAAAAATTATATTCTGTATTTTACTCTGGATGTAACAGAGGTTATATTAAAGTGTGAGGAGATGCATTGTATTGTCACATGAATGATATCATCAGTGATGTCATCAGTGATGTCATTTGAGATGTCATCAGTGATGTCATCAGTGATGTCATTTGAGATGTTATCAGTGATGTCATTTGAGATGTCATCAGTGATGTCATCAGTGATGTCATTTGAGATGTCATCAGTGATGTCATCAGTGATGTCACTGACCATGTCATGAATGATGTAATATGTGACATCATCAGCAGTGGATTGCGGGTGCGCGATATATAGTTAGTGCAACTAACTATATATGGAATTTCAATGGTTTTGTGTGAGTAAAATAAGGTTTTGTAAATGCTAATTCCTAACTATATATGGTCTATAACCCATGGTTTTTTCAGTGAATATATATATATATATATATAGATGCTAGCGGATTGGGCGCAATGCAATTTGGAAAATTCCAAACGCCTAATGGGTATTCTGATTCAATATGCCGAAAGCGATAGAGTCAAATTGCTTGATGAGATTGACACAATCAATGCAGAAATTGATAAATTCCCTCCCTCTGCTGAAATAACGAAATACAGAGAGGAAATTAACATTAGACTCAAACGCGAGGAAGACATCATTAAGAAGAGAAAGGCATACAAGTTTCAGCGTGACAGACTGGATTATGAGAACGGCCAGATCTTCACGTTCGCTAAAAAATATGACCACATCAAACAGCGACGCAGCAATGATGTTTTGAATACCCATCCTACCACTAACTCCAACACTGGTACAACTTCAGAAACAAGACAAATTGAAATATCTTCAGTCTCAGGGGATAGTTCACAATATGAAAGTGAATCTGACTCAGAGGCTAGGCGTCAGCAACTGTTGGGGTTTCGCAAATTTACTCCAGCGCAGGAGATGGAAATGGTCCAACAGGACCGAAAACGAACCCTACGTTCTGGAGCTCAGGCAGCCGCCGCCAGCGCAACAACAGGAAACGCGCAGAAAGGCGGACAAGTAACAAACGCCGCAAACGCAGGTGGCAGGCCAAGGAAGCAGCGTTCCAGAAGGCAGTGGAACAAAGCACAACCAGCACAGCCACAACAATAGTAACAACAGAGGCAGTTTATCCTGACGCCCATGCAGTCATCAACTTATCTGACACTATTCTGACTCCTAAGGAAACTTCTACATTATCATTGGGACTATCCTACAGTCCTAAAGGAGATTTTGACTATGCCACTACTAAAATAGACATATTCAAGTTTGTGCGTAAACTCAAACTTCGCAAACATTTTGCAACGCACACTGGAACAGATCGGAACTCTGCCAATATAATTCGGGAAGATGCTCCCACTACAAATGCATCATGTGGTGCTAGTGACAATGCAGTGTTAGGAGCAGCCCTAACACAAGAATTATTGGAACTCCAGCAAGAGGAATCGTGTCTCATAACAGAGAGTCAGACAGCACTTGGAGGTGAACCTTTACCGACTGCTTGTTCAACTCATTTCAAAATGAAATCCAAATTCTGTCCCCTGATGCTAAAAGACAATGTAGACATTTTTCATGACCGTGTCACCTCACAACTAAAGGAGTTACAGATCAAGACTGCTAATTCGACTAAGCGCTACAACCACAAGGACAGAGAATACCACATGTTGATCAAAAAGCTCAGAGCTAACAAAAACTTGGTGATCAGACAATCGGACAAAGGGGGTAACGTGGTCTTATGGCCGCGCAAGATGTACTTGGAGGAAGCCCACAAACAACTCAACGATAGGGAATGCTACAGGCGCATCTCTAAGCAGGAGGCTTTCAAAGCAAGAAATGAAATCTATCTCAAATTGTCTGCCTGGAGAAGCAAGGGCTTGATTTCATTTTTTTTTTTAATTTTTTTATTGATGGTTTTTTCCCCCCTTTTTTTCCCCCTTTTAAAACATGAGCAGGGCACAATAGAATTCAAGGTAGTACAGCGCACATTCATATATACAATGGGAATATAAAGATAAACAATACCAAATCATACAAAATTATTCCAAAATAAACCATATACACGATAAATACACGGAGTGCTATACACCACATTCTCAATTTCCCCCCCCCCCAGTAATCAATAATCAATGGTCAGAACCTTGCTTCCGTCGAATAAGGGGTTCCCATATTTGCGAACCAAGTTTCTTACCTTTTTTCCCCTTCCTAGCATATATGGCGGATTCTAATTTTTGAATTGATAACACCTTGCCCAACCATTGATGATATGTGGGAGGATTAGGATCAAGCCATGCCGAAGCCACTAGTAGTCTAGGGATAGCCATTACCACAAATACAAAGTTTTCATTATTCACATGGCCCTCCGGGTTAACTCCTAGTAGCATTACAGCTGGGTTTAATTCTATTGTAGTTGATAATACATTCTGCAAAAAGTTCCCAATGTCCTGTTTTATACTATCTAATTGTGGGCAAAGAGAAAAAATATGCATTATATCCGCCTCTGCACTACCACACCTAAAACAGGTGGTTCCCGATAGACCCCCCCATTGAGCAATTTTCGCAGGTGTGTAATACAGATGATATAAAATCTTATAATGTTGAGCCTGTAGAGATGATGAGCACAACAGTTTGCTTCCCATCTCTAATGACTCTGAAAAAATATCGCTGGTTATATCCAGATCTTCAGACCACTTATTGATCCATTTTTCCATATCATCATTCTTTAATGCTGTCATCTCAAAGTAGAATCTCTTTATGGTACAGTCGGAGCCTGCTTCTATAAGATCCATCAGTACATTTCTTCCGAAACCCAGAGGCCCTCCTTTTCTATTTATTAAACAACTTCTTATTTGGAGATATTTAAAAAAATGCTTTGTATCTAAAATATATCTATTCTGCAATTCTACAAATTGTAGTATACCATGAGGTCCCTGGATATCTCCAATCTTTCTTATCCCCCGCCTCTCCCAGTCTTGGAATACAGCTCCTGTAAAGACCATACAAGGCAGGGAAGGGTTATTTTTAAACCTGGTGTAAGCATTGTATTTCCCAATTCCTATCTTTTTCGATATTCCCTTCCATATGTTATAAGCAGCCATTATGGTCTTAAATCGCGTTCTTTTGTAATAACTTTCCTCAGTGAATCGTAAGAAAATATTTTCCGCATTTTTACCCAAAACCAAACCATAAATAGCAAGTGAACCAATATTGTCCCATCCATCCACCTCAGCCCCCCCAACCAATCCCAACATATTTTGGAATGCAGCAGCCCAATAGTACAATTTTAGGTCTGGTAAAGACCAACCCCCACGCTCCCGCGGGAGTGACATGTATCTCAATGCCCTGCGTGTCTTTCCTCTGGCCCATATAAACCGGTTAATCATTTGCTCACATATTTTAAACCATTTGTTATCAAATAAAAGTGGCACTGCCCTAAAGATATACAAACATTTTGGCAACACCACCATCAAGGGCTTGATTTCAATGGATGAATATAAGTTCCTTAAAAAAGACTACCCTGTTACGCCTGTTATTTATTTCATTCCAAAAGTACACAAAAACTTACAACAACCCCGGGGTAGGCCCATTATATCTGCTTGCAACAGCCTGCTGGAAAATATGAGCAGATATATTGATTTCTTCTTGCAGGACTTTGTAAGAGGCCTACCATCATTCATTCTGGACACCAGTGATCTATTGAGAAAAATTCAAGATTTCAGATGGAGCCCTAATTTTGTGCTGGTATCTATGGACGTTACGTCGCTTTATACCAGCATATTCCATATTGATGGTTTGAGGGCTGTACTACATTTTCTTGGGAAAAGAGACACTTGTTTCCAGGATCATTCAAGAATGTTGTTAGACATGATCACTATCTGTCTTGAAAACAATGTTTTTTTGTTTGCTAAGCAGCTTTTTTTACAGACCAGGGGTGTGGCAATGGGGGCCTGCTTCTCTCCCAGTTACGCCTGTCTTCATATGGGGTACTGGGAGGAGCAGGTCCTGATGAAACAACATGTTGCCAATATGAATTCCAATGTAAAACTTTGGTTAAGATACATAGACGACCTGGTATTTGTATGGGATGGGTCTGAAGAAGGGGTCATTGAATTCATAAAGGAATTGAATGACAATAATCTCAACATTCAATATACTAGTACCCTCAGCAAACAGTCCATCGTGTTCTTAGATGTGGAGATATTTGTCCAGGCAGGTAGCCTTCAGACCAGATTATATTGTAAGCCCACAGCAGGGAACACATTGCTACATGCGGATAGTCATCATCCAGCACATCTGATACGTAGTATCCCCTATGGGGAGATGCTTCGTGTTCGGAGAATATGTAGCAATGAGCATGAATGCCGGCTGGCAAAGTCCCTCTGTAGGGCTCGATTCATACAACGCGGCTATAAGACAGTAACTATAGATACTGCCATTAAGAGGGCCAACAAGATTGACAGGGTTACACTCCTGGGCTCAGGAAGTGTTCAACAAAGGACTTCCATTGAGAAGTCATGTGAAGAGACCAGACTTATTATGGCATATAATAATCAACACAAAAGTATCCATAAAATAGTCAAAGATAACTGGTCCTTAGTCTCCAGTGACCCCATTATAGGCCCTCTCTTGACTAAACATCCCAGCATTACCTATCGTAAAGCCCGTTCAATGCAAGACAGTCTTGTTTCCAGTAGCCCTGAGGTGATCTCTGGATCATGGCTCAGTGAGAGCAAAGGCTTTTTACGGTGCTCTACTTGTAAAGCTTGCAAACATGGCATCAGTAAAACGGAGGTTATTACTCCTCTATCACCTTTTCCCATTAAAATCAAACAGAAATTAAACTGCAAATCTGAATTTGTTGTTTATGTTCTGGAGTGCCCGTGCGGGCTGAGATATGTAGGTAGCACTAGACCACAAGTGCACAAGTGTATATTACAGCATCTGCGAGCTATCACCCACGCAGATGCGACATATCCTGTAGCCAGGCACTTTGAGAACAAACATGGAAAAGATGCATCTTTGTTGAGGTACTTCGCGATAGATTGTGTTCCTCCCCAGAGGAGGGGCGGTGTTAGGGAGTCCCTATTACGCAAATTGGAGACTCGCTACATAATATTACTTGACACCAAGACACCGCAAGGCCTCAATATCGGGGAGGATTGCCACACCTATCTTTAAGTACCCACATGCCTTGTATTGCCAGCTTTCTGCACCTTTTGTGATGAAATCCTGTAATCTGATTTGTCTTTTCATGAACTGTAGATTATCAATTTTAATTGCTTAACATGTTCCCTTTACCCTCCATGACCTTTTTAGTTTAATTGTTTTGATGTATCATTTTTCACTTCCTTGGTAGCACTTTATTGCCAACACAATGTTTTGCACTAATAGCGTATTTGCACAATTAATAGTCTCTACCTCAGGTTATATGCATTGGCCCACTGGGGCATTATCGCATATTGTTTTGATTCCATGTCAACGGAGCATTACAATTAGAGCAATTTTGCACAAAATGTGGTATTTTAATGGTTATATATTAATTGTATATAATTATTTATTCGGCTTTTAACTTTTATAAACTTTTTTAATATTTTAAAAGTTTGTTGAAGCCGTTGCCATGTGTATTTATACTGCAGTTTTTTTTAACCTGAGAGTAATTTCCTGGTCGATGTTAATTGTACTGTATTTGACTGCAATTCTAGATCAAATTTTGACACCTTGTGCAATACCGGCATTTATGCCGCAATGTATTAGTTGCAAACATATGGGAACATTGAAAGTATTTTGTTTGTTTCTATCACATGTGATGGCACTTTGCACTTTAAATGGGTGTTCAGCCCTCGTGACGATGTCATGTGATCAAGGCTATCTCTAGCCGAAACGCGTCATGGCGGACTGGTGCTGGGTTAACATTCAATAAAGAAAATTTGCACCATCGTTGGGTCTTGCTGGTTCCTGTTTTCCTAAGTGGCTGAATCTGCTGCATCTGGTGATTTTGGGAGCTCCACATACCTCATATATATATATATATATACATATATATTACCTCCTACTGGCGGTTGCCAGTAGGTACTTATAGTTAGAACCTAGTTTCCATAGGAAAAGCATTTTTTGATTTGCTAATAACTTTGGCGTAGTTTGACAAATGTTCACGAAATTCTCCCAAAAAAAGGTCTCTCCAGGTCAGCTCTTATCCTGAAAGTTTGGGAGTGATTCATCAAGCGGGGGCTGAGAAAAAAGGGGGGTTCCAAAAAGTATTTTCTGCATGTTAATTTCCATAGGAAATTTGATTACAGGCTACAGCCCGAACTGCTGAACGGAATTACACCAAATTCGGCAAAATGGTAGAGCTTGGTTCTGAAAGCAAACCTTCTTTTAAATGGTGTAAATCTGTTCAGTAGTTGCTGAGAAATCTAAAAAATAAAAGTTTTGATATCTGGGGCAGTGGTGGGTTCGCGCACCCTCCCAACCAGGGGCTTCACTGTGATTGGATGCCACGACCACGAACTTCACTGTGATTGACTGCCAACACTCCAAACCAGGAAGTGTTGGCAGCCATCTTGTGACTCTGTAGTGCGCGAATCCGGACAAAATTTATTTACAAAAAAGGAAGTGGGTCTTCCCCCACTTCATTTAAATGAGCCCCTGAGTGGGCCAGGTTCCTCGGGCAATCCTATAATTATATTGCAGGGGCCTGCGGGGCCGCTGCCGCCCCAGGAACTGCCACCTGCCCGGTGCTATGCCAATTAGGTGCGGGAGGGCATACGGCTCTCCTGTAGCCCCGGGAACCGCCTCCTCCCTGGGGTTGTTTTGTAATTATTGGGGAGCCTCCAAGAGGGATCGCCACCCCCAGGGCTTTAATTAAATATGCAGGGGGGCCTCGTGGGACCCCCGTAGCCCCACAGACCACCACCTCACCTGTGCTTTGACAATAAAGGGAGGAAGGGCCACGCAGCCCCCCTCCTGGAGCCCTTGATGGCCCTGTTGACTGCCACTCCCCAACGCCGGCTCCTGCAATGTCCCGGGAGCCCACCCACGGGACATTGTTGTTTGCAATGACAGGGTGTAAGCACGTCTCCCACCCTGTCATAACAAACCCTGTTTTACTTTGTTGAAGCGAGAGGAGGAAAACCTGCTCTCACTTCAATGAAGCAAAGCAGGATTGCTTTTGGGCAATGGGAGCTGTATATTAGCAGCTCCTCTTACCCAAAAGCAATGCCGGTTTCCGCAGGAGGCGGGAGCCGGTGGGAGCATGGGGGCATTGGGGCTCCCCCACGGGCCCCAATGAAGAGGCCAGGCCCCGGGGGATGGGGTCTCTAGAGCCAGAAGTGGACAAGGGAAGTGGGACCACACGGCCCCCCTTCCTACTGATTAATAAAAACATTCAAGAATTGGGCATACCCGGGGAATGGGGTCCTCGGGGCGAATATAAATTAATGGAAGTGGACTATTTTTTTTGTGAAAAATTTGGAGTGGCGAGCCTAACGCGGCGCTCAGCACGGCCCCATAGTGTGAACGCGCTGGGTGCATGGCTCTCAGCTCGACCCCCTAGTGTGAATGCGCTGGGTGTCCGGCTCTCAGCGCAGACCCCTAGTGTGTACGCGCTGGGTGCACGGCTCTCAGCGCAGCACCAGATTAATTCACAGGTCTTTAAAAGAGCATTGACCTGTAAATGAGGCTTGTCATGTTTGCACCCCTTCTTAGAGCCCCTGCATCTCCACTCTGCCTATGACTGGAAGAATTAGCCCCCCCCCCCCCAAGATGTTATCAGCCTCCCCCAAAATTTGGCTCTAGTTGTGCCCCTGACTGGCGTACACCAGCTCTGCCCACTCCACTTATGCTCACAGAATTCCGTAAATTCTATCCACCGTATGTCAATGATCCAGCTGTGGGGCTGCCAATATCTTGCCAACAGGATTCTGGGCCTTTTATTACCGGTGTTCCCTGAACCCAGCAGCTCGCTTTAGGGGATCCAGTGGAAGGGACTCCAGGGATCCGACAATCAGAATTCCTTGATCTAGAGATTAACGACCTGGGAGGGTATCCACTGAATGAGAATGCAGTATACCACAATGAGAATTACAAGCTCCTGGTTTTCCAGGCATCCGTGCGGTATTCCCGCTAGCCAGTTGCCCAGATTTTAGTGGGCGGGAACCCAGGGTACTGGAGCAAAGGCTGTGGGGTTCCCTTAGCCAAGAAAGCGGGTGCCTCAGGAACCGGCGCGGTGCCTACTCATGCTCCTTGCGTATCGTCGGCTCTCCCGAGGATTAGTTTGCAATCCTGACGCTCCGCCGGGGTTGCCACTGGTTGGCAGCCAATTAGAGTCAAGCTTGTGCTTGGGGGTTAGGCCATCCAACATATGTACTTATCCAATCACTTCGCCAATCCCCAAGCACTTATAAATTCACTATACACTCTCCTTGCAGTACTCTAATTATCCAGTCTGTACCCATGTACTCATAGAATGACCCAGACAAAGTTACATAACCGAGGTCTTCCCCACTGCCAGTGGTAACATGGTTGCATGCGCAGTCAACAGCACAATGTAATGTGGTAGGGATCAGGGCCATCATGCATACATAATGACCACACGGACACAGTTAGATAGATAGTTGAACTGGCTACGGGCACGTGTGCCCAGCCCCTTTTTATTACCAGGGTCAAATGTCCAGTGACGTCTGTGCTTGATGCGTGTGGGGTGAATGTAAGCCAGCCCTCAGGGAATAGTTGGTGCTGGCAACAACTACAACAGTGATCATCGGATCACACACAGAGATTCAATCATAAAGGGTTCATGACTTGTGGTGCACTGAGGTAGGGGCACCAGAGATGAGTGTGCTGATGTGAACAAATTGTTAATGACCCTTCAGTATATTCCTGATGCCTGAGGTGACATTGTTGCGTCAGGTGTCTACGGCACGAAGCTCAATCATAAAGGGTCCATGAAGTGTGAGGCACAGAGTTAGTGACACCTGAAGAGCTCAGCGTGTGCGCAGTCAGCAATGATGGCGTGTCCTTGCAAGAGAGGATTGGATTGGATATGTGTGAGACCTGCTGACCACAGTGTAGGCCGGACACAGTGGTCAGCAAAGGCCCACAACCATGTGGTGTTGACTTGTGGTGCACTGAGTTAGTGACAACAGTGGTGCTCAGCGTGTGCGCAGCCAGCAATGATACGTGGTTTGGCCGGGCCGCACTGGGAGCAATGTCTTTTGCCAAATGAATTCTGCTTCAATAAGGCCACGTGGCGGTGACTTGTGGTGCACTGAGTTAGTGGCATCAGACGCATTCAGTGCCAGGCACTAGCAGGACAATACCGCGCATGTGCATACGCAAAAAAGTGTTGGTACCATCACACAGGGCTTACCTTTTTACAGCCCTTAGTCCCAGCAAAAGAGGCGGTGCTGAATTGGTGTATGGGGCTGATTTAATTAAGCCTGATCGGGCGCTGCTTGCTAAAACTCTGGGTCATGTGCGTCACGTGGCGTGCTCCAATGTTTTCACATTCAACACTTTCCCCATTTCCGAAGTTTGCTTTTAATGCTTACGATAATAATACCACGGTTGCTATCCTGCAGGCGATCGGTGATTGGGGGTGATTTTCTTCAAAATCAGGATCATTATCAGAGGAAATAAATCGCCCTCGTAGATTCGACTTTCTTAGAAATAATGGGCCTCATTTATGAGGCTGTGTGTCACTTTTACGTCGCCGGTGCGTCACTTTTTGTGACGCCCCAGTGGCGTAAAAAAATGCGCCTTATTGCGCCATTTTTACAAAGTAACGCATCTAGGTAGATGCGTCACTTTGTAAACCCCTGCGCCACATTATAGCTGCGCCAGGTATAATGTATGCAAGGGGGCGTATTGACGCAAGGAAGGGTCGTAGAAGTGACGCAGTGAAATCTATGAGATTTCACTGCGTCACTTTTAGGATGCTGTTGCGTCAAAATCTTGTGCCTGCCTCACAGCAGGCGTAAGACTGACGCAAGCCCTTTCACATGGGGCTTGCCCCATGTGAAAGGACGCATTGCAGGAGTTGCATCACTTTTGTGACACACTCCAGCAATGCATCACTTGTGCGCTTATAGATACGTCAGAAATACTGGCGTATCTGTAACTCCTTGCGACATGATGCGTCATATTATAAATATGACACATCAATCATGACGCAAGGAGTGCGCACTGAGAAGTGATGCATCGCTGCTTTCAGGCAGTGGTGCGTCATTTCTCATAAATGAGGCCCAATGTTTCCAGTTGCTCCAGAGCTTTATTAATTGCTCCACGCGCACAACACCGCTTTACAGGGTAGGAAGGGCATTCTAAGTTAAGGCAGAGCCCTGGGATCACAAAAGCAGCATTACATCTGCTGTAGTCCACTGCATGTGTTAGTATGTCTGTAAAAATAAATGATCCTTGTTTTTAACAGATGCTACCACTTTGTTAAGAATCTTTTGATGATGTAGATGACTGTAGTGATTCCTATTAGGCACATGGCTGGCAGTGCTTTCCTCGAGATATAAGAAATAACTAGATAATTGACATCGAGGAGTTTAAAAAGTCAAGCTCATTGTTTTAAAATGTGAATAGCTCATGGAGTTACATATTTACTGCTGATACCTGGTGTGTTCTTTGGAGCATAAGCTGGTATCGCTGTAATGGCAAATCAACCATTTGTCAGGGTGCCCCCTTAAGAACTGCTTAAACCTATGTTTTTCCTGCAATTTCTTTGAGAAATGTGTTGAATTATGCACTACTTTGCCTTCTGGTTTTAAAAACTGCCTGAAGCAAACTCTCTTGGTGATTCTCAATCCACTTTAGGTGTGCAAAATCTGTCATTTATTATTGCTCCACCATTTTAAAATGTCACCAGCTGCCACTGGCAGTGTTCACCCTGGCCACTGTATAGTATTTCTTGGTCGCTGCCATTTCCCGGAAACATGGGAGGTCTCAATCATTGTGTTCAGAATTACGATTAGGACAGAAATATTTCTTAAACAGGAACAGTTTTTGTAGAAACATGTAATTTTAGGTCTTGCATTTGTGACTATAAATACTTCTAGGGGCTTTGGTCAGAAATATTCATCCGTTGGTCTATTAAACTGTCATTCACACTTTGCTTATTCCAGTCCCAGCATACAGCATGGGGAAATTGTATTGTATTGTATTGTAATTGAATTTATATAGCGCTTACTACCCCTGACGAGGCGTCAAAGTGCTTTTTCGCTACTCCGGGACCCATAGAGTATTGGTGTTGAATTAGTATTGTGAAACATGCAAGTACATTATAAGTGGTGGATAGGTTAGTCAGTTATTTGAATTTGGAATGATAGCAGAAGGATAGAAGAGGAAAAAAGGTTTGTATTTATATAGCACTTGTTACCCCTGATGGGGTGTTGAAGCATGCTATTCAGGAAGCCCATAAAGGATTAGTGGTAAATCAATATGGTGAAATATAAAAGTAATTTCAGTGGTGGATATTAGTCAGTTATTTGGAGTGTGAAGGATGGCAGAGGGATAAAAGGGGGTGAAAGGTTTGCATTCATATAGCACTTGTTACCCCTGATGGATGTCGAAGCGCTTTTCTGGCGAGTAGCACGCCACTCCGGAACCCATAAAGGATTAGTGTTGAAAATGAGTACAGTAAACTATGACGTAATTTGAGTAGTGGATATGTTATTCAGTTAGTTGGGTAGAGAAGGGTAGGTGGGGGGATAGTGAAGGGAAAGAGGTTTGTATTTATATAGCGCCTCCTACCCCTGATGGGGTTTTGAAGCTCAAGTTGCATGCTACTCTGGAACCCATCAGGATTAGTGTTGAATTAGTATGGTGAGACATGAAAGTAATTTTAGTGGTGGATATGTTAGTCAGTTATTTGGATTGAGAAGGGTTGGGGAGGGGGTAGAAAAGAAGGAAGAGTTTAGAAAGGTTTGTTTTGGGGGTTCGGTATAGTAAAAGATGTGTCAGATGATGCAAGGAGGGGTAGAGTAGGAGAGAGTATAGAAAGAGTTATTTTGGGGATCATAGTAGTGGTATGCGGTTTGGGATAAATGAGAGAGTGGATGTAGAGGATATATTGATAGATGTATACAATGGGAGATAGGGTAGTGCATTGGAAAGAGTAGTAGAAAGAAGTTTGAGATGAATCGGAAGTTTGGACTAGAGGATATATTGAGTGAAGTATAGGCTGAGAAATAGGGAAGTGCATTGGAAATGCTAAATTAAAAGAAAGTGATGACTATATAGATCCATAAGTACATTGTAAGTACATAGATGCACAAAGGAGGTATGTATATTGGGCAGCATTTCTGGCCCTGGCCAGTCTCAAACAAGCTCAAACAGGCAACTGCCCTTGTTCTCTCCGCCCTTAACAGGCTCAAACAGGCAACTGCCCTTGTCCTCTTCGCCCTTTGCCTCAACGCCCGGACTGAGATGCCCTAACCCTAGCCTTTTATAGCCCTAGTAATCATGTGACCCCGTCAGCCAATGGAAACCCTCACCTCCGACCCTAGAAATAGTAAACCAACACAGCGGTTTGTATTATAAGATAAAAGATTATGTATAATCAGTATGTAAATCTTATGCATCAGAATAATGGTAATTGAGAAATTAATCTCATTAGCCATATAGAATAGGATTAACATTAGAAAAACGCAAAGCATGTTAAATTACACAACCTTACTAGATGTAACAAACTAGTCTAGTTGTTGGTTGAATTAATATTTTGTGCTACGTACTTAACCCCGCTACCTCAGAAAGCTGTCAGGCCTGCAATCAAATTATCACACTACAGCAGTGGTTCTCACCCCCCCACCCCCTCCCCCAAGCCATGACAGCTAGCTGAATGCCCCAGCCTAAGTACTATGATGTGAACTACAAAACACGAAAAATACAGTAAAAAAACATTCAATTACATATTATATGACACATTTAATTAGCAAAATCATGCCTTTAAACTTAAATTTTAATATGAGGTTGGAACTTTTCTAAATTCAACTTAGGCCACTCTGTTCTGTTTGATGCACTTGCACTGCTCCCACAAATCAATCTGAGGTAGTACATTTTAAAATGTTCAACTGTACATTTAGCTTATTTATATATGTACATTAAGTAATCTGTTAATATTATTCCATTTTCTAAGTAGTCGCAGACCCCTTTAGGAGGCTTCATAGACCCCCGGGGGTCCCCGGACCACGGGTTGGGAACCACTGCACCACAGCATGTCCTGTCATGCAATCAGAGTGTAACCCTCCTAAATCCTCTCAAATTATGTTCTACATTGCTGTGCAGTGTGTGTTTGCGTGATTAGAATTTCTGTGAGATTTTGTATATGCACAATGCAGAACGCACAATGGCTCAGTAAAAGACCTGTCCAAAATGCAAGCAAATGTATGCAACCAGGTTTTCTTTCTTCCAAATCCGTTCCCTGCACAGCCAGATGGCCCTACAATTGTAACTGTATTTATATAGCGCTGGTGCTGTATCGCTTTTCGGATTAGTGGTGGCTTAGCATTGGGAAATAGTTGTTAATTTGAGCAATGGACATGTGAGTCCATTAGTTATATTGAAGTGGATAAAAGAGGTATAGAGGAGGGTAGAGTCTAGAAAGGGTTATTAGGGAGATCATAGTAGTAAAATGTGGTTTGAGAGGAGTCAAAAGAGGGAAACAGAAGGGAAGAGTCTAGAAGTGTTATTTAGGAGATCACAGTAGTAAAATGAAGTTTGGGGTGGGTCAAAGTGGGTTAGATGAGGGAAGAGTCTACAAAGGTTTATATGGGAGATCCTGGCAGTAGACTGCTGTTTGGGGTGATTCAAGGAGGGGTGTAGAAGGTAAGTGATGGGTCAGAGTGAAGGCAGAGGACATATTGAGAGAGGTATAGGATGAGACAGTAGTGCATTGGAGGGTATTGAAGGTTTTTTTCTTTCTACAGTAGAAGTAAAAATATAGGGATACACAATTAAATAGAAAGGGCATACATATATAAAAGCAAATAATAAAGGGATATAAAATTGTATAGTATAAAGTTCCATATAGCAAGTATGTATATATGTATGTATATAAATATACATACACATATATATATACATACTTATATATATATATATATACACATATACACACAAATACACACACACATACATATCAAGAAAATGAAAATAACCCCCCCCCCAACTCGGAGCCATCAAGTGAGTGAAGCGAGCAAAATCTAACCACTCTAGAGGAGGTCCTTCATCCTCCCTTCCGTCCATCTATCTCTCCTTCCTTTAAGCCTTTCATGCATCCATCCATCTTTTCATGTTTGCACGCATGCTTTCACCATCCATCCACCTACTTTCATCATTACAGTTTTGCATACATCCTTCCACTCACAAGTCTAACCATTCATCCTTCCATTCAGCCGTACATTCATCAATCCACCCATTCATCCAGCCTTTCATCACTCCAGCCACTTTTTCACTCACGAATGCAAATCTTGTTTTACCCTTCCATCCATTCATCCAGTTTCTTCCTTATTTTCATATGTCCTTTCTTTTGCTCTTCCTTCCAATCTTTCTTTCCCTCTCTTTTTCACTTAATTCCTGTGCTGTGGTTAACCCCTGATCTCAGTTATAGTTTTCCTTTACTTTTATTTTTTAAGAGCTTTTGTCTGCTGTGCTACAGACAGGGTATGCTCATAAACACTAATTGTCAGCACCAGCTGTGAAAGCGGGGGAGAGGGGGTTAACTACGCATATATATATATATATATATATATCAAGCAGTACCCGTGCAGCAGCCCAAATATGACCCCGCACTCCAGACAGAATCCCCAAAACAATCTATCAGGCCAACGCGTTGCGGCCTCCTCTGTCCACTTTGAAGCCAGGCTTCGAAAAAGACCGAGGCGGTCGCAAAGCGTCAGCCCAACAAACCATCCTGAAAATTCCGTCTGGAGTGCGGGCTCCCACCCCCGCCGCTGCGCAGGTACTGCTTGTAGTATTACTGGGGATCCTGGACCCCGCTGCCCAGCACGGGTCTCGTTGGTTGATGAGGCCGGGCTCTGACAGGAATCCAAGAATGTGGATATATATTTGTTTTAAAAAAAAAAGTTTTATTGTAGGTTTTTCTCAATGTTTCAATAGTAAGGCGTTTGCATACAATTCACATTTACATATTGAGGTAGATAAATAAACAGAGATCCATAAGCATCTAAGCAACTAACTTATAAAAACTGTGCAGTGGCCTGCACACATGTTAAGCACAGATTAATGTGTTTTTTAACCATAAGTAATATATACACGGCTGAATGGATTTACACGAAACTTGGCAAAATTGTAGATATAGTTTGCCCGACGTGCCTTTGCTATGTCTCAATATATGTGCTCCAGTGGATTTTGAGAAATTAACGTTTTAAAAAACAGATATATCTGTGACAGCGCTCCGGTTAGCGCCCCGGTTCGCGTACCTGACGCGTAACGGAACTTCGCGAAGCGAAGCTGATTGGCTCTCCGGTGTCTGTCAACATTCTAAACAGTCCCGACCGGCCGCCATCTTGTCTCTCGGTAGGATCGAGAGACAAGAGGTGGAGAAAAACGAAGGGGGAAATGAGCATAAGGGGGCAGAGTACATCCTCCCTGACCCCCTACGTTTGATGAGGGGGCTTTAAAAGTGCCCCGCGGGGCAAAAAAAAAAAAAAATTAGGTTCGTTTTTTTTGCGGGGGGAGCGCTCGGTACGCGCACCGGGAAGCGGTCCAGGAAGCGTAATATTTGGAAAATAGGATGAAAGAATGATCAAATATTGTATGTTTATTGATTGTTCTTTTTGTTTTTTTTAAATTTTTTTATTTAAGTATCAACATGTAGGTACCAATGCAGAGTCTAAAAATAAAAATACATTGTTTCCTTTGTAGATATCTTGCATGTTGTTTCAGAAGTTATTGTGGTATATTGAATTCATAGCGTAGTCTGTCAGGAAAGCAGAAACACCATGGAGGTAGGAGATGATAAAGAGATGTTAAATACACATTGGAGATAATATAGTGGAAGAAAGGAAGTAACTATGAGCAAACTTACTATGTAACACAAAAAAATTTCACAGTATATTTAAAGTCTAATTTTACATTATAATCAATTTGCTACTAGTTTAAAAAATACATATAAAAATGAAGAATGTCTCAAACAATTTTTGAATTATTAAATAAAAATTTATTTTTCTGATTCATTTTCAAAATTAAAAAGAACTTCTAATAATTCTTTGTCAGAATTTTTCTCATTTTCAATTAGGTAATCTACAGATTCTCCACATTGCACAAGTTCAAAGTCCCGTGATTCATCAAAGAATTCTGAGTCAATTTGTGTATCTTTGTTGCATTCTGCACCAATTTCCAAGTTATTTTTTTTCTCTCCTTCCATTTTTGTGCTGTAAAATGAATTTAAAAAAAATATATCAGTACAGATAGGGCACTGTTGGGTTTAAGTACAGACAGGTAGTTTGGTTTTTTAAACAGTGATTTTATCTTTGGGCAGTGTATGGTATCAGACTGGAAGTAGAAATATAATAAAATGTATGTGATAAAGTCTAAGTCAATTCTTAATTATACAACACAAGCCTAACTCCATCCATAACTAAAACAGAGAAGTCTATCTTATTCTATAAGTATTACAGAGGGATAGTATATAACTATCAGAAAATGTTTTCCTAATTAACTAAAAGTGTAGAACATACTTCAGTTTTTAAAATAACATCTTACCTTTCCAAAAGAAGTATAAGTTCTCAGTTGAAATGCACTTGAAATGTACTTCAGGAAGTAGTAGTCAAAATGGCTGTGTTTCTCTCTCTTTCTTTATATATATTCAGGTACATAACCAATCAAATGTCATGAAATAATAGAAGAAATTGAAAGTAGTATTTTGATTGGTTGTCAATTCTAACACTTTATAAGTGTTTTTGTTAGGTAATTTACCTCAGGATATTTAGTCAGGCTTACAGCATAATTTTCTCAATGGAATTCTATCAAATTTGGGTAAATGGTCGGGACTGCTATGTAGTAGGGCCTATTCTATATTTGATGAAAGTGTCTCTAGTGGTTTTTCTGTAAATTACTTTCCCACCTTTTTTTATCGAGCGCTTACCGGTGCGCTCCCCGGTACGCAAACCGGCAGCGTTACGGGAGTCCTCCATTTTGTGTATCGGTAAAATTGACACATAAGATGGAGGACAAACAATGTTAATGGGTAGAAGGGGGCACGGTAGACAGTTTGTGACCCTCTAGGTTTTCTGAGGGGGAATTAGGACGCTGATATATGCAAAAATAAAAAAAATAAAAATTTGAAAAATTTCGCGGGGGAAGCGCCCGGTACGCGCACCGGTAAGCGAACCGGGGAGCGTACTTTGGAGAAAAAAAAAAAGATAGAAAAAGATAAACGTTTTGAATGATCAGAGGTAGGGTAGCTCTGAAAAGAGCTATTGGGTTCTGTGGCTAATTTAGGTACCTACAAGTAGGTTCCAATCCACACTTTTAAATAAAGGACGAATATTCTATTCCCTTCATCGGGGAAGTGCACACCATCTCTTCTGTAGATGTCTTGAATGTTGTAATGCAAGTTATTGTTTTATATTAAACCCATTCCATAGTCTCTCATGTAAGCAGAAACAGATTTATTCACATGTTTCCGTTCTTTCTCAAATTGTGGAAAAAATTGGTTGGACCACTTACATTTCTGTCTTTGACATATATTTGAATATACCAAGGCAGTTTGGGGAAAAAGTGTCATCAATTGAAGAAAGGTGTTCTTTAAAAGCATTTCCAGACCAACCCCAGTCATAGTGCCCAAATAATTTCCTCCACAGTGCACTATTAAGAGGTCAGGGTTTGGCAGATGCATAAAATGTTTTTATTAAAAACATATAAAATATATTTTTGCATTAAAAGAAGAATACATTTTACAGCGTATGATATTTGCTAATAAAAAACCATTGAAATTCACTGAAAAAACCATAGGTTATAGACCATATATAGTTAGGAATTAGCATTTACAAAACCTTAAAAATTCACTGAAAAAACCATAGGTTATAGACCATATATAGTTAGGGATTAGCATTTACAAAACCTTATTTTACTCGCACAAAACCATTGAAATTCGCATATATAGTTAGTTGCACTAACTATATATCGCGCACCCGCAATCCACTGCTGATGATGTCACATATTACATCATTCATGACATGGTCAGTGACATCACTGATGACATCACTGTTGACAACTCAAATGACATCACTGACAACATCACTGATGACATCAATCATGTGATAATACGATGAACCTCATCAGACTCTAATATAACCTTAGATACACTCAGTGTAAACAGACACTCACAGACTGTCACTCATCTATGGAGTTACTCACACACCTAGTCAGTCATGCAAAGAATCAATCACACCTCCATTTCCTCAACTATACAGTTATACACACCTTACTTATTGAAACATATTCTAACACATATTTACTCTCTTATACAATCACTGATACAAGTTTTCAATGATCCATGCAGCCACTCACACATTCACTGGCTCTTATAGACAGTAATTTATATATGTCAACTCTCTCTTGTACTGTGTTTTACATATGTACTTACTTTGACATGTAGCACTGAGATATCCATTCACTCACCAATACACTCATGCACACAGTCAACCACCCATACAGCTGTTTCCACATGCAGTTTTGAACCAATACATCTAGTGAATCAACTGTTCACACATCTATGTAAAGAGTCACACACTTCCCAGCCACCCACACACATACACTCACTCTCCCATACAAATACTTGGGCAACCAATCAATACCCCATATAGTTACTCATATAGCTATTGATCAACACATGCAGCAGTTTACAGAACAACAGATAAAATGATGCACAAATTAAAACAGTTTAGTCACTAACCCATGCACTTAGTGAGACACATTTAATCACTCTCTCATACAGTCAGTCATGCACCTACTAAATCCTTCATCCACACAGTTATACATCCACTCATTGTTCAATATGTAAGACATATTTTGACTTTACAGAAACTTACAGTCACTGGATGATGTCATCAGTGATGTCATCAGTGATGTCACTGACCATGTCATGAATGATGTAATATGTGACATCATCAGCAGTGGATTGCGGGTGCGCGATATATAGTTAGTGCAACTAACTATATATGCTAATTTCAATGGTTTTGTGCGAGTAAAATAAGGTTTTGTAAATGCTAATCCCTAACTATATATGGTCTATAACCTATGGTTTTTTCAGTGAATTTTTAAGGTTTTGTAAATGCTAATTCCTAACTATATATGGTCTATAACCTATGGTTTTTTCAGTGAATATATATATATATATATATATATAAAACAAAATTATGCATATTTACATGCACAGACATATACTGTACATTTGTTTTTGTGTGGTGGCCATGAAGGAAATTATAGTTATCTGGGGCTCCTACGTTTAGGGGTTATGAATTTCATAGTTGTCTGCTTGAACAGAGGAAGTACCACCACCCATGTTTTTTCTCGTATGCCGGGGTTTTGAGGCGAGGTGCCTATCTTGAGCAGAGGTTCCTTTGTTGTATGGATTTGCTGATTTTAGTCATGAGAAAAAGTGGTACTGTTCCATGTATTGTTTTGTGGGTAATACGAAGCAGCTTGAAGGTGGATCTTCTGCTAAACAACGTAGAGCCCTCAAGGTAGAGGAAATGTGGATTTGTGGCTTTACATGTAGGAGTAGTCTGGAAACAGAGTTCTGAATTCATTGTAGTTTTTTCATTGTTGATAAAGATTATCTGTGGTAGAGGTCATTGGGGTAATCCAATTTAGACAGTACAAGAGACAGTAGCCTGGACTGTGTATGGAATCCTAGGTGTGGGAAGATGTGCCGCAGAGTTTTCATGATAATGAAGCTTAATCTTGCCAACTTGTCCACTTTGGCATTCATTGATAATTTTGAGTTCATGGTAATTCCAAGGATTCATACTTCTAAAATACTTTAGGAGGTGGTCCCAGATCGTCTGTAAAGGCACACATTGGGTCACAATTTTTCAAATTGCCACATGTGAGTATTTCCATTTTGGAAGCATTAAAATTGAGGTGGCTCCTTTTCATCGACTGATCAACGGCTCTGAGGCAACTGCAGATTTTTGTGTTTCTGTTGTCTTAGGGGCTGTCCAGTTTCAGAAGTGTGTGTGTCTCATCGGCATAGTTCTAGCATGCAAGCTGAAATTATTTGATCATTATCAGCAATTATTTTACGTAGATGTTGAAAAGCATAGGTGAGAAGATAGTCTTGAGGGAACACTGCTTTCATGAACTACGGTTTGGATGAGAAAGGGGGAGTATGGATTACATTTGCCCTGATTTGGAGGTAGGATGTGATCCAGGTCTAGAGCAGTCCCTTCTATACAGACTTCGTAGTGTCTTTGGATCTCACATTCAACTATGTCAAAAGCAGCTGAAAGGTCCATGAGAAGTAGTGCAGCGCCTTTATTTTGCATGCCATTACTTCGCATGCTATTACTACGCAGTTATTATTTAGCAATAACTGTTACTATGCATGTTTTTAGTTCACATACAATTACATTGAAAGTGTTAATGTATGCAAAGTAAAAAGTTGCCTAGTAATAAAAATGGCAATGCGAATAACGTGTCATATTAAAAAAATAAATGTTTAAAACACAACACTACAATAAATGATAAATATAAATACACTACTCGACACATCTAAAACACTAAATCACTAAAACACTACACTGCCCTACACTACTGAAACACCACTACACTACCCTAAACCCTAAATCACTACCCCCTGCATGAACACACACATTCCCCTACTCCGGTCCCTACACTCATACACTACCCATCACAACCCCCTACACTAAACTAAACACTAAAACAATAATCTACACTACACTAACACCACAACACTACCCTAAACCCTAAAACACTACTCCCAGCACAACCCTGCCCCTAGCCCCAGTCCTGTCCCTACACTGAAACACTACCCTGCACAACATTCCGACACTACCCTAAACCCTAAAAAACTACCCTACACTACACAAATTCCACAACAATACCCTAATCCCTAAACACTACCCCCAGCACAACACTGCCCCCAGCCCCAGTCCTGTCCCTACTCCCAAACACTACCCTGCACAAACCCTGAAACTACCCTTAACCCTAAAACACTACCCTAAGGAAGAGGTGTGGCGCCGCGGCTAGGGCAACTGACTCCGGAATCTGGGGATCACGGTTCGATCCCCAGCTCCGGCGGCAGATTAGCCCAGCACCTTGTGACTCTGGGCAATAGCTTGCTTAATCTTCCCCATGGCCCCCAGCGCCTAGAGACCCTTACGGGTGATTGTGCGCTTTACAAATGTGGATTATTACCCTACACTACACTAACCCCACAACACTACCCTAAACCCTAACATACTACCCCCAGCACGACCCTGCCCCTACTCATAGTCCTGTCCCTACTCCCAAACATTACCACTCACGACCCTCTACACTACCCTACAACCAAATACACTACTCTACACTACATCTACACAACCGTACACACAGCCCCATTTACCTCTCTCTCCTCGTGGATCACCTTCCACTGCTCCAGCTTCCTGTGTCTTCAGAGTCGTTCTGCGTTATTTAGAAACGGAAGCTCCTAAATAAAAACAACGATGTGGATATCCTGCGCAGTAATAGTCATGCGCAGTAAAACTATGCGTAGTAATGATTTCTGCATACGAATGATGTGAAGTAAAGGCGTTCCGAAGTAGTGGCCGCGTAGAAAAGGACACATACCGGAAAGGATTAGCCCGCTACAGCCATTGGGGTGGGGAGGCATTTTGCTTGTGCACACTGTGCTAATCCACCACACAAACAGTTATTTCCATTTCAGGGCTTTTGGAACAATGTTTTTAAAAGTTTTTTCTTTTTGATTTCTTTAACTATATCAATTTTAAAGTTTGTTTAGATTTGCGAGGGACTAGCATATTTTTTTGTAAAACTTTTTTTGCATTTGCAAGGGACCTATGGCTCCCCAGCTACAGGGCCCTCTCTGTGTCCTACAACACCAAACATGGACACTGCTAGTGCAGCTGCTTTGCTTCCAGTTTACCCGCTTCTGCAGTATTAAAAGATACGTCAATAGTCACTAAGGAACCCAAAGGTATCAATCAATCAGGGATTTATAGAGCACGCTACTCACCCGTGAGGGTCTAAAGGTTCTGGGGGGGTGCAGCTCTGGTTCAGTCAAAGAGCCAGGTCTTGAGGTTCTTCCTGATGGTGTGCAGAGTAGGGGAGAGTCTGATGTTGACTGGGAGCGTGTTCCAGGCCTTGGCTGCGATGTAGGAGAAGGCTCTTCCGCCTGTTCTGGTTCTGCGAATGCGTGGGGTCTCTGCCAGGGCACGGTCTGCGGAGCAGAGGTTCCTTTTGGGTACGTGGAAGGCGACTCTCTCGTTGAGGTATTTGGGTCCAATGTTGTAGAGGCGTGGGTGAGTAGCTTGAAGTTTACTCTCTTCTCGACGGGGAGCCAATGGAAGTCTCATGGGTGCTGGGTCATTTGTTTGTGTCATGGGGTTCCGAGAACAAGTCTGGATGCAGTGTTCTGGATTGATTGGAACTTGTGTAGCAGAGTTCTGTTGATTCCAGCGTAGACGGCATTGCCGTAGTCCAATCTGCTGCTTATGAGTGCTTGGGTGGCTCACAGTTTTTATCATTATTTGTAGGGTCTGCAACAGCCCTCTTCTTATAGCTCTGGTACAACCTGCACATGGCCCTTGCATGTAAAACCTGCTTGAGTTCCTCGATCTGGGCTCCATCCTCATACTTTCCATAACTTTTTTCAACAGTGTTTCTTCCATAACTTTTTTCAACAGTGTTTCTTAATAGCTTAACTTGAAAATGGACTTACAAGAAGATAACTATATGAACGTTCATGCAATGACATCTTCATGCAGCATAAAGGCATTTCAGTGGCTGTTAGGAACCCAAAGGAATTCATCCATTCATATTGTTTTGCCTTGAGTAAGAAAAGTTGATGGGCAGCTTTGTGGCAGCATTTACAACAGCCCCACTTTAGTGGCCGATGCGTATTTATCTTTTTTCTCGTAATGTTTATAAATAGTGCTTTTTAATGTGTAATGGAGCTGCAGCCTCGGATACTGAAATGACACTGCTACAAAATATGTTAAGTAATGACTGACTCCATGTATCAGCAGCGTGAGCACAATTAATATAATATTAAATGCATTGTTTCTTTTCTCTATCTCTTTCAGTAGGAAATATCTCTTTTTGTATAATCATCCGATTTTTACAGGACTTATGGTGCTGTTTTTTTGGGGGCTCTTAGGCACTGCTAACCAAGCCCCAGTCAAGGTGTTGTGACCCTACAAAAAGTTCAAATTGCCTTCATTCCTGGTTGGCAAATTTAACATACCTATAAGTTCCTGGTATGTGGTAACAAAGTGTATCCAGGGCCTGTAAGTTAAATGTTACTAATTGACTGCAGCGGATATTGTACCATCACTAAATTGACAATGCAAAGCATTTCTCCTGGCTTGCCCATGTAGCCTGGGTATGCTGTTTTAAAACTACTCGTTCCACCTTGACAAAATCAACCTTTTGCCAGGCCTATACCTTCCATTGTAATTCTAAAAACCCAGATGTAGGACCTACTCGCCCATAGGACAGAGTGTATGCATTTAAAAAGTAGGGCATGTGTGCTTATGTTTTACATGCCCTGGCAGCAAAAAATCTCCAAAGTATTTTTTCACTGTTTAAAAGCACTGGTTCCCATTTAACACCCTATAATACATAACTTAAGTTTAGGAGTAGAATACTATTTCAAGGACTCATTTTAATGCTAATTTAAAATTCTAATTAATGGTCAAGTTGGATTTTATATTACTATTGTTGGAGAGTGGATTATTAGTAGTTATGAGTAGGGACATACCACTAGTAATAAGGCTGCAATCACACTACAAGTTCCAGTCAAGGTCTCAATAATGTATTCCCTTGCTTAACCCTTGGTAATTGGCAATGAGCAGGCAGGCTTAACCTGGGAGACAGGTGTATAAAGCATTCAAGAGCATCAGTACATTAAATATGTAAGACACAAAAAACAATAAAAATCCAACACTAATTTATAGAAATGGAGTATGTTGCTATGAATAAATAGACGCTAAAATGACAAAAATGCAATGCAGGGAAAAAGAGTTTTGAATTTTTAAAGATTGAAAGTAAAACTAGCGCTTAGAAGCAAATAGCATTCAACGTGCTTAAATGGGTTGTGCTGGACAAAGTAAAGAGTCCTTTACACTCGCTTCAGAAATGTTTCTTGATGTAGTATGCAGTCCACAGGACAAGCCGAGGATTCAGATGCTCTAGATTGCTTCTTGGAGCCTGGGACTAAAACTCCCACAAAAAGCCTGCCAACTTATGGAACTTTTTAACAGTTGCTCCAAACTTCTCAAAACTTCTAAATCTTCTTCCAGAAGGTCTCTTTGAGGGTTCAAAGTGTCCACAATACCAATCCAGGGGTATAAAAGCTGTGATACAGTCCTTAGGATGTTGGGACTCCAATTCCCACAAAGCAACTGGCCATATCCTATTGAACTCACTCCAGGCTGGGGACTTTTTGGTGGAGATAATGCAGGTGGGCTCTGTTAACCTTTAGCTTCCACGCCTTAATCCTTCTTGAAACAAGGCAAAGTCCTTAGGGCTGTAGTCCTTGAATGTGTAGCGGGTGCAGACCTTCAGAGAGCAGACCTATTGGGTTGCAGATCAAGTTTACAGCAAAGCAGTCCTTCTTCTCCTTGTAGTTTCAGGCAGCAGATCTGAGTTGAAATGCAGCTCTCCCATCGGCATTCACAGTTTCTGGGCATCAAGCAAAGGGACACCCATGAAAAGAGGGATGCAGGGTGCCACCCAGGTGTATGGCCACTTTGTCCAAAGTGTGGTATATTAATTTCCCAGAAAGCACCATTCTTCCAAAATACAACATGGAGAAATTCTCTTCTTCAAGGTTAGATGAGGTAAAGCCAACACACTGGTATGGATAAGATTCACTAGCACCCTTGAAGTTCCTTTACTAATCTAATTACACGGGCTCCTGTAACTTAATAAGCAATAATGACAATGAAATAATACATTCCAGAATGAGACATTACAAAATCCTTGAATCTGCAAGGCATCTTGATTTCAGCAGCATCACGCAGCATCCTTTCCTGGCCACACCACCATTGGACCTACTTTGCATCACCACTTCCACTGGAACCTCCTTATTCTGAGAATTATTAGGAACTCTCACTACTTTTCCATTGTGCCAAGCATTTCCATCACTCAACAACAAACTGTATTTGTTTACTCTCACAAGAGTCAAAGGCTCGACCCACACTTGCTTACTCTCCATCCTCTCAAGACTCTCACTAGCTCACCAATTTGAAATCTCTCTTCAACCAACCCGTCATCCTCAGGAACACGCCATCTCACCACCCTTTGAAAAACAAATTTCTCGGATTCCGACCTTTCATCAATTCAAATGGGGATTTGCCCATCACTTCATGCGGGGTTGCCCAATATCACCATACCAACCTACGTACCGCCTTTCTCCAATCCATACCAGTACTCAACTTATACCATCCTTTAAGTTCCTGTTCCTCCTTTCCACTAAACTATTGTTTCATGGGTAATAACAGAAGAATGAACATGCTCAATGTCATACTTTTCTTAGAAACTCATCATGGCTTCAGACACAAATTGCACAATGTTTTCAGTGACTACAACTTCTGGCAACCCCTGTCTTTCCCATATATCACTCAGAAATTCAAACACCTCTGTAGTGAAACAATCAGTGACAATGACCTCTGGCTACCGCGTATAGAAATCCACACCAATTTGGCGAATTTAAATCAACTACCTAACACATTCAATGGTTCAGTAAATCAATAGCATTTTTTTTCTAGGCAGCAACAAAATGATCAGATGATACAACAGGTCATCTAGATGCCTGTGTATTGGAAACCAGAAGTGGCCCAAAAAGCAAACATCCTGAGAGTGGCAATAAAATTATAATTGAAAAATACAGGTTTAATCAGTGTTTTACTGTGTTTTTCCCTCCGGCCAGAGTTATAAAAATGACTCTCAAAGGAATGCACATACTTAAATTCAATTAGGTCAATTATCTCAGAGCTCGCGGACTAATACCTTGCCATCTCCCTACACAGCACCTGCTCCACACACAAATATATCTTCAGAGCTCTATAAAGGGAAGCCTTTTAACTTACTCTCCACAACAGGAGACTCACACAACACAGCGGCCTGATCCGTACCGCAGGAGGAGAGGTTTTCAAAGATAAACCCCTTCCCTGAGGCCTCCTCTGCAGAGGGAGTTTAAGACCCTTTTGCCCACAAGTGCAGAATTATGAGGATGCAAAAGAAATATTTTTCAATCACATTTATTGCGTTGCGTTTGTCTCCAGAAATGCTTCTTGTTCAGTAAAGTGCAATATCTATGATTTAAGGAAATTATTGTTTTGCTTTTATTTAAAGCACGTGCCACTGTTTTATATGAACATTGAGGTGTGTGCCTGCTTAGGACGCTGAATATGTCTTTATATTTGGTCGTATATTTGGTCACTGCTGTGTAGATGCGAGAATTGAACGCAGGGCCAGGGGTGTCTCTTTGCAGTTTCAAATGTTGATTGGGAATTTTAGGTTGAGCATTTAAGACCTCGTGTATATAATTTAGCATATACTTATATGTATATATACTTTGTGGGCTCTGGAGATCAGCCCTAGTTCTTTGACTGCTTCTGCCTAGGGTCTTTTTTTTCTGTTCAACTGCCTCTATTTAACTGTCTTGATAGAACACGACCAGCAAAGGTCAGTAAAGTACCAGCATTGCTTTCTGCTTGTTCAACTGCCTCTATTTTACTGCCTTGATAGAAAACGTCCAGTAGAGGTCAGTAAAATACCAGAATTGCTTTCTGCTGAGGCACTTTCATTTGTATTTTTTTTCTGGCAACTGCCTCTATTTAGCTTTCTTGATAGAAAACGACCAGCAGAGGTCAGTAAAATACCAGAATCACTTTAGCTTTCTCTAGATTCCAGTCTATAAAAATTGTCTTCCACGAGCACCCGTAGACAATAAAACGAATTCAAATCTTGTATTTTCAGTGATATGACCACTGAAGGCCCTGATTTTATTTTAAAAACAGAGCTTTGACTATACCATTTCCTGCTGAAAGGCAATATTTTTTTTCTCATTCCTGTCTTGTCAAGCAATTTGGTGCTTACTTTACCTCCATGTTAAAGAACAATAGATGTTTCAGAACCCAGGCTAATGTGCTTCATTGCTAAATACATATAAGGTCTTAAAGGCGGGACTGATTGCATTGCAAATGCTTGTGTAAAGTTTGTTATAAATAGTCCTTAAGAGCTTGGTCACGAGTTCAAGGGAAGGGGTAGACTCTTCGCCACTACCTGGCAGGGGTCTCATCAACCCTTCTGAAGGCGAGGATTGCATTAAGTTAGTAGTACATTGACATGTTCAGCAAATATCATAAACTGAACCATCTCCTGACTCTAAAATAAAGCTGGAATTAATACCAAATTCAATGGGACTCATGATGTCCACTTCAGGAGACTGAAGGACATTTCAGCCCTGCTCACTGCTATATAAGGTACATCCCTTCCGACGAAACAATGCACAGATCCCCCCACCGAGAAGACCTTGTAAGAAAGGTGTACCAAACCCTCCACTCTCAGAAGGTCCTGCTCTATCTGCTGATACACTGTGTGCTGCCGGAGTCGGTCGCCCAGGGGACAGAGCAAGGATGCCAGCTACACAGCCACGAGGTAACCGGGCTCTCCAGGGATGGAGATGTCATACTAGGTGGGATATTTCCACTCCATGATGACGTGGACATCCAAAAGACCACCTTCACGGTGCAACCTGCACTGATACGTTGCCAGAGGTACTGTTACTTATTCTGTGTTGCTTCTCTTTAGCTGAACCACTCTGGGCGCTGGCAGTGATTGCCTCCTTTCTAAATGTGATGCAATGTGTAGGAAGCTGTATGGGGTTAGACCATGAACTCTGATGGGCATGTGAAGAGTAGGGGCTTGTGGCCAAATGGTAAGTTTGTTGTCAGAGCTGTAAATGTGCAGACACGTGTAGAGATGCGTGGTCAGGGCTGAGTTGAGAGGACAGATGGATTTCATCATAGAGTTGGACTGTCAGAGTTGTTGTATTGGATACCAGGGAATGCTAGAACAGTGTGCAGAACATCTTAGAGGTGCATTGGTAGACAACTTCATGGTGTGCAGTTTCAAAGCTGTACATTTGGCCCCAGAATTAGGGAGAGGAGCTGCTGTTGTAGGGTTGCATTGAATGCTTGGCCTTAGAATTGGGGAAGGAGACACCTATGGCTCTTCATACAAGTCACAGCCAAAGCAGGTCAGTGAGTACAAGTACCAGAGACATTTTAAGATATGGCCAAAGTGGGCAATTGCCCAGGGCCCACACCTGCCAAGGGGTTCCTGTGAAAGTATTCTTTTGATCTCATATCTGTTTCTCCATCTAAACATTCAATACTTAAAATATTGTTTGTAATGATTTGTCTTGAATTAGCAGAAAATGAGTAAAACAATGAAAATATTGTTTTGGACAGGGACCCCTAAAGTATGTCCAGTCTGAGGGCCCCAACATTCCTAAAATGACACTGACCAGTGGCAGAGTAGAAGGGCTGATGTGGCAAGTTACATGTCTTGAATGCAGCAATGGGCTAGGAAGGGAAATACAGATACAAGTAGAGGGCTGGTGTCAGTGGCGTTGTATGGGCATGGGAATGAAGAGGAACCCCATCAGGGGAGTGCATTGCTACATGTTTATGGGTAATGAGGCCAGATGCAGATCTTCATAAAGGTGAATTGGCACAGCCATGTATTGAGTCCAATGATTGGGGTAAGAGCAGAGCTGTAGATTACGAAAGGGGTGCATGGTCAATGCTGTCCCTTGTGCCCTAAGGCTGTGGCTCCAGGGGAGAAGCAGATCCAAGGATGCTGTTTTAGAGCAGAGCATGTTGGCTCATTAAAGGGTACAACAAGGTGCCACATGGTAGCAGTGAGGCACTTTGCCAAAATGCTGAACTCAGCACTCACAAAAGAAAAGAAGGTGATTCTATAGGTCTGCCGACATGCACACTGTCAGAGGTTTGCAGCACACCCATGAATATGATTAGATACAGGTTAGCTTTAAAAGTTGTGTACGGAACTAAAAGTTCACATAACAGTGTATTGAGGAAACTGCAATGAAGATTCCACCGAAATAAATACCTGAAGTGGTAGACAGTCACTAAAAAGTGCATTTATCGAGGATGCGTCAGCCTCTCAATTGGAATATGTAACATGTTCTGGAAGTTGATTCTGAGATGTTCTGGTGGAATACGCATGGGCCCTGGCATACGAACAATATGCAGAATATGCAACGGCACAGTGGCGCCACTGCTTCCCAGACTTTCGAACACTTTGCACCAGATCTGTGTTCTTTTTGCATCTCAATCCCTTTGCAATGCATTTTGGGGGTATTTACTTCCCAAGGCAAATTAGGATTTGCGTTAGAAGGTTGGCCAAGGTAACACAAAGGAGCACTATGCTCTACTTTGTGTCAAGGGGGGTGGTGCTTGGGCATTCAATTTGATGCAAATCTACTAACAATTGTAGACCGGTATTTGTGCCAAGACCTTATGCCTACTCAAGGTTGGTACAACAGAGGACATTTTAATTTCTTCAAACCTTTCATTATATTACATGATAGTGTTTGTACTAGAATGAACCCCTTCCAATACAGAATCTATGCGTGACAGAATACACACAATCATCCTTGCACATTTGTGCAAGTTTGTGTGTAGGCACATAGGAGCCTGAAGAGTGCATGTGATTGGGAGAGAAAAGCAGCATATCTTAAAGGACTTGACGCTTTTTTCACGCTACTTTTGAGGTAACTTTGGTTGCTGTCCTGAGTTGCATCATATTTTAGTACATGTCCTCCAACGTGCCCAAGCACCAGAACCACCATTGACACTGTCGTTCAATAGTGAGTTGCACCGGCAGAGCTGTGTGTGGGTTATTCTACTTGTACTGTTAAAAAAGAGTGTCCTACATCTGAGTGATGAGATAGGTCTGCAGAGCTGCATCTGGATCTCCATAAAGGCACACTTGGATAAAAATAATTCCAGATTTGTAAAGTGTGACTTATCACCCCTAAGGGTATCAAAGCGATGGGGGCTGTTGAGGTAATTGAGTGAGCTGGGGGCCTGATTCACAGAACTAACTTAAGACAAAATCCTAAACTTACTACTTTTGGTATTCACAGAAGTTAGGATTTTGTCTTAACTGTGTCTTAAGACAAACTTAAGTTAGGAGTTTGTCTTAAGTCTGTCTTAAGACAAACTTAAGACAGACTTAAGTTGGGAGTTTGTCTTAAGTCTGTCTAAAGACAAACTTAAGACAGACTTAAGTTAGGAGTTTTTCTTAAGGCTGTCTTTAGACAAACTTAAGACAGACTTAAGTTAGGATTTTGTCTTAAGTCTGTCTTAAGACAAACTTAAGACAAAATCCTAATTTCTGTGAATACCAAAAGTAGTAAGTTTAGGATTTTGTCTTAAGTTAGTTCTGTGAATCGCCCCCTAGTGTCCAGAGTCACAAGTTGCTGAGCTGCAGCCGGGGTTTGAACTGTGATCCCAGTGCTCTGGAAGCAGCCAATCTGGCCCCTGTGCACGTGTGTTTGGGGGGGGGGGGAGTGTGTCCCACTATTATATTTTTGAGGATGTACTGCACATCGGAATTGAATCAAAAAAGGAATATTTTTTGTAACTAGAGTTGTATGGCTTGAGAAATGAGGTGCATTGGCAGATCCAAATTTACAGACCAATACAAATAAATGTGTTCTGATGGTTGAAATGTGATTTTGGTGCCCTTGCATCAATATTGTGGTCCCTAACTATCCCATCATAGCTTTTATTGATGATTGAGCATTGTGTTTCAAAAATATACTGCTATAAATGACTGAATTTGAAGCATACTGTGTATATTTCAGATTTCGCTCACCGAATTACCGAGCCCTTCAAGCCATGGTGTTCGCAATTGAGGAGATTAATGCAAACCCTAACATTTTACCCAACATTACCATTGGCTTCCAAATATATGACTCATGTAGGATATTGAAGCGATCCCTCGAGGGAACACTATGGATCCTGGCGGGTAAAAATGAGTCTGTTCCAAATTTCTGCTGTCGGGAGAAGCTCCAACTCATGGGCGTCATTGGGGATGCTGGGTCATCGGGCTCCGTCGTCATGGCGCGGGTACTTGGGCTGTACAGACTCCCCCAGGTAAGAATTTGAGAAAGAAAAAACAATCCATACAGCTAAATTCATAATGAAGGATTAATGCACTTCTTTCCAGGCAGCCCATGTAAGGAGAGTCTGAGTTTTATTGCATGGTTTGTAGTCTAATATCACACAAACCTACCTCTATAGTGGCTAGGTCACCAGAAAACCTTTGTAGCTGACATGCTTGACTATTTCTCAGTAAGAGATCACAGGCTAAGACTGCCTATTATTGCTCCATACCCATGATGCTGGATGCACAAAGATTGCAGTGATAACTGAGCAATTTAATTAGCTCATAACATTTTCAGTACTTTGTGAATTTCCATAATAATAATGTTTTTACATACTGCACCAGACTGCACTTCTAGAATCCAGTGTTGTGAAGAGAAGATGATCCTGTTGTACATTTCATAGTTTGCAATCTATTGTTCTCTTTCAAAATTTGGGAAAATTACAATAAAAGTACTAAAGATGGTTGTTTCAAGTGTTATTGCTGTCAGCGAATCACCAACTCAAATCAAATTGTACTTATTGTCTCAGCTAAAAAGTCACACAATATTCATATAATACACTAACAAAATTCATTCACAAGAAAAATCATGACATTTTGAAAAAAATCACAATTTTCAGATAAAAACGTAACATCTTAAAAACCTTATAAAGAAAACTAAACAATACTCTTTCTTATTAATTAATGAATAGATTTTCCTCAGGTTGACTCCTTGCAAGTTCCTATACTTAATAGATATATATTGGAACTGGACGCTGCAGTGTACCACCCTTAAAGGTGAAGGGGCCCCACACCCCCACCTCTTTCCAAACATATAGAGTGTGAGTCAGGCTGAGCAAGGTCAGCCTAACAGACACTCTTCATGTTCAGGGCAATCAGCCAGACGCTGTACGTGCCCTAAATATGCAGGCACCTGGCTGTCTACACTGACGTTTGACAGGCTGAAGATGTCACAGCCCTGTGGGTGAGAATTGCTCAGCCTGGGAAAAAGCTTGGATGTCCTTCCCCTCATGATGGGGGGTGGGAGGTCATCACTGATGACCTTGGACCGGTACACTTCAGTATTAAGCCCTGAAATACCCAGAGCGAGTGTACATCAGTGATGCTTGTCACAGAGTGGGGACAGGTTAGCATTCTCACTCACCCCATTCTCTCTGTGATAATTAAGAGACTGTCCCAACCGGTCATTGGCTGACCCATAGCAACATAGCCAGTGAGAGCAGGTGACAGTCTCAAACGTCATGTACCACTGAGGCTTCCCTCCCACCCCTTAAGATCACCTTTGCAGCCCGGTAAGTTTTTTTTGTGTGAGTGGTGATGTGAATGAGTGTGAGTGTGTCCTTGCATTTGTGCTTTTCATTTGGGACTGAATGTTTGCCCTTATATGATGCATGGGTGTAAGTAAGTGGGCGCGTGTGCGTGTGTTGCCCACCTGCCTCTCCTCAAATTAACTTTCACCACTGACTGTAAGATAAATTTGGAGCATGTCTGTCAGGGAAACACAGAGCACTTACCTGAGGAGTTAGTGTCTGATTATGACTTTGGTGGTGCAGGAGCTGGCTGCCATGCCGCCGCCCCACGCCTGCACCACCAAAGCGCACTGTCGGCTGCCCGCCAGATTACAAGTATTTTTGCATTTTCGCTGGAGGCTGGTACTTTGGAGTTCCCACAGTGGTGCCTTTCAAAAAAGAACCGCAATGGGAAGATCAAAGCTGCTCTTGCATGGCATGCACTGTTCAGTCCATGCCGTGCAGAAACAGGGAGTGCATGGACACAGGGGGCCACACCATGTGCCACCTTGCATGTATTCCCAGGTGCAGAGGAAGATTCCTCCCCGCCTCACTTTTCACGGCAGGCTCACCACCATAAAAAGTGAGGCTGGCGGAAACTCTTAGTATGCTTTGAGGTGCCGCTGCAGCACCGCCAAGCATATTACAGCCTCAGGCCTGCCACACTATCGCCGGGAATCACAGACCCTCGGAGGTTGTAGTTGTCCCCAAACTTTCCAACCGCTTCACTCATAGTGAGGAGGTCGCACCACTTGTGCAGTAGGCAAGTAACAACCCCAAACCTCCACCAAGGGTCCAGGATCCCATGGACCACCAAACCCTTAATCTGGCCTTTAGTGTTCAAATCCTTTGAGCTGCAGTTAGTACAGTTAGTGTACAGCTGTCCCTTCTTTGTTGACTACCTAAGGATCCAATGGCCAGATTTCAAGCCGAGTACCTAGACCATCACATTTCAAGCGTAATCATTTCAAGATGAGTTTCTATGCTGAGCTGTGATTTACTGCAGAGCTTATTGCTTAATCTGATCTGGAGTGAGAGACATAGCCAGGATGCACTTACCACCCTGCAACGTACACTGATGGAGGGTGACCTTAGCACACCCAACATTGAGTTGACTATGCAGCAGCTCAGTTGCAACGGCCTCTAGCTTGGTTGCACATACTCCCATCTCCTGAGATGGCACTTATCAGGCGTCCCTGGGCAACATTATGTCCTTTCAGGAAGTCATGGACATCTACAGGAGAGGGGCTGGCCAAGTTTTTTACATTCCACATGATGCAAAGGTTGCTGTGTGCTACATGGGGGTTCTAGCTGCAGATAGCCCACGCCATGCAATCACTACTCACTGTATATCTCTCAATTCCACCCCAACAAAGTATGCTGCTGGAGCAAGGGCCAGAGGGGATTCAGTACTCCCACAACCCCTGACAAATTCATCCAGGTCTTGTGTTCTACAAATGGTGAAGGACATGTACCAAAATCCCAGATTTCACTTTACATAATTTAACTATGTACACCAAGCCTACCTCTCCCTGCAGTGCATCAAACTCATGTACCCGCCCCGCTCTTCTGAATGGCCCGCTGTAAACAGGTGACAGACATCTCCATTGATCTCTCCTTTGTGCTATTTTAAAGGCGATAGCCTTGGCATGGGAGGCGCCCGCTCCCCCAGATCCCCAGTGCTGGCTGCCCATATTGCTGTTTTGGCTGCGAGCATAGGCCAACACCATGTGGATACACCCAGATTCAGGGGGACACAAGAACCAGTCGAGAATGCTGGGACATCTTCCTGCTTCAGGTTGAGGACAAAAACAATGCAAGACCCCCGTGAACCATGTCTCACCATCACACATGTATGAACTTCGAGCCCTGCTGAGCAGCTGCACTATACTCCCCGCACACGCAGGGGCGGCCTTAGGCATGTGCTAGCTGTGCACCTGCACAGGGCCACCAAACACCAGGGGCCACCATGCCAATATATATCCTTAACATATTAATCCTCTGAGGATGGATACATATTTGCATGGCGGCCCCTGGCAGGGATTTGGCGGTCTCCGGCTCTGTTCAACTTCCAAACACCCTGACCCCCGCTCTTCACTGGCCTCGAGCTCCACTCTGCCCGGATCCCCTCTTTCAGGGCCCCTACCTACGCTCCCTGCCTAGGGCCGCCATGAGCCTAGAGCTGCCCCTGGCACACGTCCCCTCTACTCACACGACTATCACTACTAGGCCATTGCGGGACACGTGTTCTGGCCACCTGGACACACAGTGTTTTCAGCACTGGGATGCCACTCCCCCTACTGGTGCTGTTCGCTAACACACTTCACCTATGCGACACCTGGTCTACCTACACACACCGCAGTACTGTCATCCACAAGCAGACTCCACAGATGCATTAACACTTTGAACAATTGTTGATTTGTTGAAGTGTTCATAATGTTGATTACAAGCATTGGTACGTGCTGACGACTGTAATGACATGCTCAGTTGATACCTTATACATGGCGAATTAGGAAATGTCTCTATAACTACAAGCACACTTGTTGCCAAGTTTTTACAATGCCTATGAAACTCAATACCTTAATAAAATATATTTAATAATAATAATAATAATAATAATAATAATAATAATAATAATAATAATAATAATAATAATAGGCCTGCAATAATGTTCCTCCTGTTTTCACTGTTGGTCAAGTACTGAGGTTCCGTGACGATTTGAACCCGTGTTTTCAACATTGTCGGAAATACATAATATTGGTATCAGCGAATCGCAAATGATCCATTTAGTATATCCTGGTGTTTTCGCTACGCTACGAGCAAGAGCACTCCTTTTATAAACACATTTCTGATCTACCCACGGCATCCATCTTAGATCATGGCCGCCATTTTGTGTTTCTTGCCCTCACATACGCAATAACCTCTGATCACTTCATTTCGATTAAGGACACGTAACCTTAGCCGGAGATTCACCTCTTTCTTGACACGTGCACCTTAAACCAGCTCACGCTGTAGCTGCATGACTCGACAAAGGCTGCCTCCTCTGCCCGAGGCCAGTCCTGCCAAACTGGTCTCCGTGTCCATTGTCCTGATCATGATTAGGCGGCCGAAGCCGGTAGCCTTGCCCATTTACAACCCACAAACATCCCTTATCCCACTTTTCTATCTTCCACACCTGGCTCTGATTCTTTCCTGCTGAATCTTTATTAGGGGGAGGTAACGAACTTTACGATGAGGCGGTCCGGATCCTGAATGCAATATTGACAGGGAATTGTGACAAACTAGTGGGAACCCCTCTCTTCGTAATGTTTGGCCTCAGATATTATCGACGGTTCCTGTGTAACGCCAAATATTTATTGTTTTAGACACAAAGGTTTTGGGAATGTATTACATGTAAAGAATTTGCCCCCAGCTTAAAATTCAGTATATAAGGAGCAACCCTCTTTGTACAAATCGAACAGGCTCCTAGTTACTGCCCATGCGTAGTTTCTGTGACTTCTGTGTCCCTGCAGTAATAAACCTTTGGTCTTTGACGCCACCATCGAGAAGCCCGTGTTTCTGTTCATTTGTGCACCAAGGCAGGTGGAACTCCGGGGTCTTTGGGTGTTGTTCCCTGACACCTCTGGACGGAACCAAAAAGTCCAGAACTCCAATTGGCGCCCAACGTGGGGCGACGTCATTCGGTACCGGTCCAAAAGCCTGAAGAGTTCGAGAAGCTTCGTGTGAAGATTCCTGAGGGAGGCGCCCCACTTCATCGATCCCGGCATATCGCAAAAGTGGCCCGAAGTTCTCTTCCACGAGGGTTCCCGTTCAGGACGGCTGCAGTGGGCCGTTGCCTTGACCGTCGCCCTGTCTTGGACCCGAGGTGCAGTCCTTAGTACAGCGAAACGTGACGGGTTTCTCCTTGGTGACGTCTTCAGTGCCTCAGTTAAGTATTTAGTGATAGCTAGCTGGTTACTTTGTGAGGGTTACTAAAATCCTTGATCGGTTCTTGGTTTGGTTTGGTTTTGTAAGATTATCACTGGTTGTTCTAGTTACGATAATCTATTTGGTTTAGTTTGGGTATCGATACATCAGTTCGTTTTGGTAGGCCTAAGTTCTTGGTTCGAGTGCACATATTTGTTTTGTGTTTTGTTTGTTTTGTGTTCCGGACTGAAAAATGGTAAGTCGGAAAAATTGTATGTTGTCGTGTTTTAGTTGCAACAGTGACTCACAATTGGAGGACTCATGTCTGGTTCCTCCGATTGGGACTCCCCTATATGACTTATATTGTAAACACGGTGTGGGTCCTATATCTTATAATGAGGTGTGGGTCCGTTACTGTAAAAACGATGGTGTCCTTAGTTGGCCATTACATGGTAGTTTTGAACCCGAGATTCTCGATAATTTAGAAGCGAAATTGTTTAGGAAGAAAGCCCGGCCGGCAATGTTTGATTCTTTCCGTTATTGGCGAAAGGAATCCAAACAGAGAGAAATGAAAAGGTTAAAGAAAGAACAGAAAGAACAAGAAGAGTTGACTCTAGAGCAAGCGGCTAAACAGTTGCAGGCTAACGAGTGTGAGAAAGCCATAGATGTAGCCATTAGAGAACACAATTTAGCGATTGACAAGTGCTATCCTGCCTTGCCATCGAAAACAGCTAAAATACTGGAGGATTCCGAAAACGATCCTCTGCTATCTTATCTGTTACGGTCACCTCCACCGTATGCACAAGGTGCTACGGCTCCACTTGTCCCGAATGTTCAATTGCCGGTTGCTGGACAACCTGGTGTTCCTGCTCCTGTCCCTCAGAATCAAGTTCCTGTACCTCCTGTGGTCAATGTAAATGTTCCTACGGCTCCTCCTCCTCCTGGATTGCCGACTTCTATACCTGTATCTGTCTCGCTTGCACCTACTACTCCACAAACTATCTTCCTCGATACTCCTACTGTTCCGCTATCTATTCCTACCTCTACTGCGTTTTCTGCGTCTGCGAGTGTGTTGACTCCACTTTCTGTTCGACGAAGAATCACTGATTCCGTATCTAACATTCTGTCTCCTTTCTATAAAACTTTAATCAAGACTCCTACTTCCGATTCTGTTCAGAGACGTAGTCAGCTTCCAAGTACTGAGGAACGGGGAATTTTAGATTCCACGGCTCTCAGATGGATTTAGAAGAGTAGGAGATATAGTACGAGAGATGTGCTAGACACCTTTATGCAGTGGAAAGAGCCAACGCAACGGTATGTCTTTGACGAGATGTGCTCGTTGTTACGTGAGGAGATAGAAGACGATGATGTTGAATCAAATTTAGAAGATTTGATTAAGGTTCAGAAAGACTTTGCTGCAGGAATGATAGTGGGTGAAAATATAAAAGAAGCGATGGAACTTATTTTAAGTTTTAGGAATGATCCATCTCTTCGTTCGCCGAGAGATTTAGAAAGAGGAAAAATGAAGCTAAGTCGCCAATATCCTATGAGGGAAGTTCCTCCAATCTGGCGCGAAGCAGTGGCACGTGATGATAATGCTGGTATTGCAGGTGCTCCAGCGCAATTCCAGAGAGTGTGGATACACATTCCATGGAAGCGAGCTGAAGTGCTAGCAGTGAAACAGGCCTTGCCAGATCCACGTAAGAATCCTGCTGGATATTACAAGGAATTAACACAGACAGTTGAGGCTTGTATAATGAACTTAGCCGACATCGATATGTTATTTGGTAATGTGGTTCCGCAACCGGTGTGGGCTAAAATTCGTAGAGAGGATCATCAAGTTGCCTTAGGTGGTGACTGGGCAGCCATCACTGCAGCGGATGGTCAGCAAGTAGGTGGTGCGAAACCCGAACCTCTAATTGCTAATCTACCAGGTAGAATAATTGATCTAATGAAGACCTTGATGCCAGCATTACGTGTTAATTGGGACAAGTTATCAGCATGCAGGCAGAAGAAAGACGAAAGTGTCTCCGACTTCTTCACGAGGTTTGAGGAGACTTTTGTAGATCATAGTGGTCAGGACATGAGTACAGAAGGAGGACAAAGACTATTTGTCGATAAATTTGTGCATAATTTGTTACCTGAATTATGCAATAAACTAAAAGATTCAGAAAGTGCGTGGGCTGTTTCCACAACTGCGCAAATACTTGCGACTGCGCAGTACTACGAAAACAGGGATAAAGAGGAAAAGGAGAAATCAGACAAGAAAACGAAGGATTTAAAAACTAAAGTTCTTTTACAGCAGGCGTATCCGCCCCGCACGAATCAGACTAATATGCAGCAAGGTTCGTACCAAAGGACAGATTATAGTGCATCAAGACCTCAATATCAGTGGAACCAATGTGCGTACTGTAAGAAAGAGGGTCACTACAAAAATGAATGTCCAATCTTAGCACAGAATAATGCAGCAGCAGCTCAGAGAGGTCGTGGTGGTTTTGTGCAAAATTCTAGAGGTCGAGGACGAGGTGCTATGCCTCCACAAACGAATGATCGTCCTTCCAATCACTTTGATCAACGAAATGGACAGTCTACTCAGCAAAACAGATCTCAACAATATCTTGTTGAGGACTATTGTGAAGTAGATGAGGGTTTTCAGCAAAATGGGTACTAGGACAGCCATGGACAGAGAGAGGGAGTAGTATCAGTTCCAGTGGATCAGAGTGGGCCTTATGTCGCAGTAGCAACATCAGGTGTAGTCGAACCGTTTCTGTTGGATACTGGTGCCGCAAAAAGTTCTATCATTCATGCGAAACTCCCTGGCGCACCTTTGTCTGGCTCAACAAATGTCTCTGTAGGTTTTTCAGGCGCCCCTGTTTACAACCCGATATCTGGTCCTTTGTCTATTTCTGTTGGACCATGTCACTTAAAAGCACCTCTGATTTTGACGACAGGTTGTAATGAAAATCTGCTTGGTTTAGATTTGTTAAAACGACTATATGCGACATTGTACTGTTCTCCGGAAGGAGTACAGCTTACATTGGGTAAAAATATCACTTCTCCGATGTACTTGTCAATGGATGCACTCCCGCCAGAGCTGCGTTCACTCCCTGATTCTCTTTGGGCGACTGGTCCTAATGATGTAGGTCTCTTAGAAATACCACCATATGTAGTGACTTTGAAAGCAAATGTGAAATTTCCAAGAATTCCTCAATACAAAATATCTAGTGAAGGTGAGCGTGCACTTTTATTGATTGTGCAAGATTTGATTAAGAAAGGTGTAGTCGAAGAAACGAGAGGAAATGTCTGCAACAGTCCTGTACTGCCAATTTTGAAACGAACTGATCCTACAAAGCCTCCAGTTTATAGGTTTGTCATAGACCTTAGAGAAGTTAATAAGATTGTAATTCCGCAGTTTCCTGTAGTTCCAGACATTACTGCTTTGTTAACACTGATTCCTGCTACAGCTACTTGGCTCTCAGTCATCGACTTGAAGAATGCCTTTTTCAGCATTCCGATAGCCGAGGAAAGCAGAGATATTTTCGGCTTCTGTCTAGGAGGTCGAAGTTTCAGATTTAAACGCGCTCCACAAGGCTATTGTGAGAGCCCATCCATTTACAGTCAAGCACTGAAAAGCCAGTTAGATTCCTTTGTCCTTCCTCCAGGTTCTGCTCTAATACAGTATGTAGACGATCTTTTAGTGGCTGCTGATGACAAGGAAACTTGCAAAGCAGCTACAATTTCCTTATTGCATCATTTGTCTAATTTGAATCACAAGGTGTCTCCTTCCAAATTGCAATACTGCTGCCAAGAAGTGACCTACCTAGGTCATCTCTTGTCAAAGGAGGGAAGGAAGTTGACCCCAGAGAGAATAAAAGCAATTACACAAATGAGTGTTCCACGCACACAGAGAGAAGTACGTGCCTTTCTAGGTATTACCTCTTACTGTAGGCAGTGGATCCCAAATTTTTCTCTTTTAACAAAACCGTTGGTAGCTTTGACTGGGAAAAATGTTCCGAGTCCGGTACCATGGTCTGATGAATGTCAAGAGAGTTTTACTGAATTACGAAAAGCCTTGTGTTCAGCTCCTGTATTGGGTACACCTGATTACAGTAAGCCATTCACGCTCTATGTTCATGAGAGGGAAGGTTGCGCGTTGAGTGTTCTGACACAGAAGTTTGGTGATAAACAACGCCCTTGTGCGTATTTTTCATCAACATTAGACCCGGTAGCTAGAGCGTTGCCTAGTTGTTTGAGAGCTACAGCGGCAGCTGCGGCTTCCATTCGACAATCTGCTGGTTTGGTGATGAACAACATGCTAGTGGTCATGGTTCCTCATGCAGTGGATACACTCATGAATCGAACGAAGACACAACACCTTACCAGTGCGAGACTATCTGGTTACGAGCTGACATTACTAGCGGGTCATATTCAGATCAAAAGATGTAATGTATTGAATCCAGCAACGCTGTTGCCGACTGATCAAGAGTCGAGTGATTCCGAGCCACATGATTGTTGTTTTAAAACGGAGGAAGAGACAAAAGGACGCATCGACCTAAAGGATACTCCGCTATCCGATCCAGATGGTACGCTGTATGTGGACGGATCATGTTTTAAATTGAAGAATGGTGATGTGACTGCTGCTTACGCAGTAACGACTTTGAAGACGATTGTGGAGACTGCAAGAGTGAGTCAGAATTCTGCCCAAGCTGCAGAATTAATCGCCCTAACAAGAGCGTGTGTTTTAGCTAAGGGAAAGAGAGTGAATGTATTCACAGATAGTCAGTACGCATTTGGCGTGGCCCATAGTTTTGGCCGGTTGTGGAGAGAAAGAGGTTTCATTACGTCCCATGGGACTAAGATCCAACATGGCCAGCTAGTTAATGACTTGTTGGAATCTCTAACCTTACCGACTGAAGTTGCGATTGTGAAGTGCAGTGCTCATAAAGCAATCACGGATGATGTTGGTCGTGGGAATGCTTTTGCTGATGAAATTGCTAAACAGACAGCTAGAGACACGATGAGCAGAATGTATGTTGCTACGTCTGCAAGATGGATTGCTGAGTCTGGAATGTGCGAGGATACTATGGAAAGTGTGAAAGAGATTCAGAAAGAAGCAACTGAGGAAGAGAAACGTGTATGGAAAGAAAGTATGGGCAAGTTGGATTCGAATGGATGTTGGATTGATTTGACAGAACAGCAGCGTTGGATGTTGCCCGATGCGTATGTGCTTGCAGTAGTGACGATGGCGCATGGAGTAGCGCATATAAGTTCTAAAGGGATCTGTAAGATGTTGGCTCCGGTCTGGAAGAATGAGGGGATCAGTAAGTGTGCAGAAAGAGTGGTGAAAAATTGTATGGTGTGCTTGATGCATAATCCTGGTAAGGGAACTCCAACTCCAGCTGGTCATTTCGCTCCCCCTTCCTGCCCATCTGAAGTGATTCAGTTAGACTTCATTCACATGGAGCGCTGCAATAATTTGAAGTATGTCCTGGTGGTAGTTTGTGCTTTTTCCAGGTGGATCGAAGCATATCCACTAAAGGACAATACTGCCCTATCAACTGCCAAGATTCTTCTCAAAGAATATTTCCCTAGGTACGGAATGCCACGGATTGTATGGTCAGATAACGGAAGTGAGTTTATAGGGAAAGTTATGCAGAGTGTGTGTGCCGGCCTAGGGTTGAAACAGAAATTCCACAGTGCAAACCATCCCCAGTCTGCTGGTTTAGTGGAGGGTTACAATGGCACCCTCAAGCTGAAAATGGCTAAAATACAAGCATCCACAGGTTTAGCCTGGCCAGACGCACTTCCTTTGGCTTTGCTATCAACGAGAGCAACTGTACATTCTAGGGTGGGACTCAGTCCTTATGAGATAATTTTTGGCCGCCCGGCAAATATTTGGGGTGTGCCAAGGCCTAAAAAGTTTTGTTCCCTAGAATATCCTATGTTGATAGACTACCTTTACGACTTGACTGCTAAATTGAGTCTTATTCATCAACAGGTTTTTGATGCTTTGCCAAAGCCTCCGGAGAGTCCAGGGCATCAGCTGAAACCAGGCGAGTTCGTTGTCATCAAGAACTTCGCGAGGACGAAGAACCTTCAACCGAGATTTGTGGGGCCCTTCCAAATCCTACTGGCAACGAGGACAGCGGTTCGTGTGGCTGGACGCAAGCACTGGGTGCATGCGTCCCATGTAAAGCGTGTGCCTTTGCCGCTCCCTTACGACGACTGGGTGAAGAAGGGAATTGGTTCCTCTGAATTTGAAAACACGCCGAAATTCATCTCTTTCAGCGATGCCGAATTGATTACTGACACTCTAAAACCTGACTCTCCTCCTGAAAAGACTCCTTTGAACACTGAACATTTGCCTCCAGCATCAGAAGAAACTTTGCCATCTGCGAACTTAAACACTGCAACAGCTGCTAGTGATACACTATTTGCCGATCAGACAGTACCAGCGAAACAGAAATATAACTTAAGAAGCCGTAAAATGGACAAATAAAGCAGGCAACTGCATATTGTGATTTTGATATATTGAGCTTTTGCCTTCAGCCAGGAAGTTTGCTATTGTTTATTGTTTTTAAAATTGCCTTGCCGTCTGGGTAGCCGTAGGGTCGTGGCTGTGTGCCTAGTTGAATTTGCAGGGGTCTGACACAAGGTCGATCTTTCTGTTGGTTCTGGGAACTCCCAGGGCTGATAGAGGCATTTTCATCTACGTACACATCATCAGTGGTCGCGAGCGGATTGTAGAAGATGGAGCTTCCTGCGCTGCAACGAGAAAATGTGATTTATGTTCGCAGAAACAGACTTTATAGAATTCTTCATAGCAAATGCTTTTTGATGCAATGTGCCATTACATTCTTGATTATTTTGATGACGTTGGTGGGTGGAATCGTCTTCAGTATAAATTTGATTTTTGTGCCAGTTACTACAATACCTCCCCTTGATCCTGCTACTTCTACTGTTTCTTCTATACACTCTTTTCATTCGTTTCCTGAACATGAGCAAGCTCGACGCTCAGAGTTTATTAACAACACTTTTGTACAGCTCTTACACCAACACCAACTGGTAGTTAACACTACAGACTGCTGGGTGTGTGGCTTGATACCCCACACTATGGATAAAGGTATTCCCTATCTGGTTTTGCCTTTCAGCTACAATGGATCATTTCAGGCCCTCCAAACCATTTTTGCTTATGCCCTTGAAACCTATCCTCCACGTCCACCGCGTTCCACTAAATATAACTCTGCCAACAAAGCCTTAGTCCAGGGAATTATTGACATGGTCAAGGACGTCAATAACACTCCATCATACCCTAGAGACGAATTGCGAGTGTATTTAAGTTGGAATACTTCAGAGTATCGCCTTAGTTTAGGAGAAAGCAAGCGTAAAAGCTCAACTCCAATCTGGGTCGTACCTCACCGAGGTCAAGTCTGTCTGCAAGGTAATGGGAGAAATCCGAGGGCTCAGCTAGGGAGGAGTGAGTGCGTAGAGACTTATGTGTTTCCGGCTAACTCTTCCCCTGCCTTTCTGACTGCTAGGGGTACCTACTTCATCTGTCAAGATAGAGCTTATACATGGTTACCTGCCGACTTTTCAGGATCATGTTATATTGCTCGATTGTTGCCTCCGACATACACTGCTTCATCTGATTACCACAGAACCAGAGTAGCGAGAGGTGTCTTCAGCAAGGAAGATACCGCTGGTCAGGAAGCTGGAGACTTTTTCAAAGGCTTCCTTCCGTTCTGGGGGCCTATGGCCAATAGTAGAAACATACGTCAGCTAACACGGGTAGTTGAATCTACTATTACCGAAACTGCTGGTGCCCTTAGCAATTTGACAGCTGAGCTTCAGGCGGATAGACTCATGACGTTGCAGAACCGTATGGTTCTAGACGTTATACTTGCAGATCGAGGTGGGGTATGCAGAATGATCCAATCGAGCTGCTGTGTCTTTATTCCTAAGAACGCTCCAACAGTCTATGAGGCGATCTCTAAGCTACATAAGATTTCCGACTCCATACATGTAGACAAGGGAAACTGGTCCTTCATGGAGTGGTTTTGGACTCTGATATCAGCGTGGGGATGGAAGGTTCTGATGGTCATTGGTGTCATCTTAGTATTCCTATTCTCATGTTGTCTGATTATCCAGTGTGGTCCTGCTCTGTGTAGTCTTTGTGCTGCAACTTGTTTTAGGAAACCACCTGCGTTTGGAGAAAAGACACGAGAAAGGATGATGATACAACAGCATGTCACTGACCTGATGAGCATAGAATTAGATTCTGACATAGACTGAGTAATTGCCTATGTAAGGGCAAAAGGAGGGTCTGAGGTTCCGTGACGATTTGAACCCGTGTTTTCAACATTGTCGGAAATACATAATATTGGTATCAGCGAATCGCAAATGATCCATTTAGTATATCCTGGTGTTTTCGCTACGCTACGAGCAAGAGCACTCCTTTTATAAACACATTTCTGATCTACCCACGGCATCCATCTTAGATCATGGCCGCCATTTTGTGTTTCTTGCCCTCACATACGCAATAACCTCTGATCACTTCATTTCGATTAAGGACACGTAACCTTAGCCGGAGATTCACCTCTTTCTTGACACGTGCACCTTAAACCAGCTCACGCTGTAGCTGCATGACTCGACAAAGGCTGCCTCCTCTGCCCGAGGCCAGTCCTGCCAAACTGGTCTCCGTGTCCATTGTCCTGATCATGATTAGGCGGCCGAAGCCGGTAGCCTTGCCCATTTACAACCCACAAACATCCCTTATCCCACTTTTCTATCTTCCACACCTGGCTCTGATTCTTTCCTGCTGAATCTTTATTAGGGGGAGGTAACGAACTTTACGATGAGGCGGTCCGGATCCTGAATGCAATATTGACAGGGAATTGTGACAAACTAGTGGGAACCCCTCTCTTCGTAATGTTTGGCCTCAGATATTATCGACGGTTCCTGTGTAACGCCAAATATTTATTGTTTTAGACACAAAGGTTTTGGGAATGTATTACATGTAAAGAATTTGCCCCCAGCTTAAAATTCAGTATATAAGGAGCAACCCTCTTTGTACAAATCGAACAGGCTCCTAGTTACTGCCCATGCGTAGTTTCTGTGACTTCTGTGTCCCTGCAGTAATAAACCTTTGGTCTTTGACGCCACCATCGAGAAGCCCGTGTTTCTGTTCATTTGTGCACCAAGGCAGGTGGAACTCCGGGGTCTTTGGGTGTTGTTCCCTGACTCCGTCCAGAACTCCAGTACCTCATTTATTGTCTTGAGTACTTATTCTTACTTGTCAATGCACTTCTAGCATTTATCTGTGTCTTGTTATTTTTTGCTCTTTACCTTATTGTTTATATTCTTCTTTTTTTATAATTATAAAATCTAACAAAAGTGTATTATTTTCTAAGAGGTCATTTGTACTATACCTTGTTAGATAGTGTCTCAGAGGTGGAGATACTAAGGTGCTAAGAAAACAAAAAGAATACAATCTTGACCCGTACTGATATGTGCGTATTGACAGCAAGACATAAAGCAGACAGATTTACAAAATAAAACGATTAACAAAGGCAGAAAGTGAGACTAGAAGAGGCATGCCACTAACACAGAAAGTTTGAAAGAAAAAGCCAGGGAGGGGCACAGACGGGACAAAGGAAAAGAAAAATAAGGGAAAGAGAGACAAGTAAACAAAGACGTGAGGCTGGTACCCATTTAGGCAGAAAAATATTGAATCATTCTCATCTGGAAAGTGAAGGACTTTTGCTGTCTGAAAATAACTGTACCTCCCACATCTGACTAGTAAATAGCATAATACTTCGAGGTTATTCACACAAGTGTTTATTTGACTAAGTTTCAGGAGTAAATCAGAAGTGAACCAGGTGTAATCCTGGTTTACTCCTGCAACTCATGCATAAGTCTAGCGTTCTAGAAGAGTAAGTCATGCCTGCTCATATAGCGATCTGTGTCACTTACACCCTACGGGCCTCATTTATGAAAAGTGACGCATCGCTGCGTGAAAACAGCGATGCGTCACTTTTCACTGCGCTCTCCCTGCGACACTAACGATGCTTCATATTTACAGTATGACGCATCATGTCGCAAGGAGTTACAGATATGTCAGTATTTCTGACGTATCTGTAGGCGCAAAAGTGACGCATTGCTGGAGTGTGTCACAAAAGTGATGCAACTCCAGCAATGTGTACTTTCACATGGGCAAGTCCCATGTTGTTAGTGCCTGCGTCAGTCTTACGCCTGCCATGAGGCAGGCGTTAGATTTTGGCACATAGGCATCCAAGAAACGGCGCAGTGAAATCTCTACGAGGCTTTTTGCGAGGAAACGCCCCCCCCCTGTATACATTATACCTGGCGCAGGTATAATGTGGCGCAGGGGTTTACAAAGCGACCTAGATGCGTCACTTTGTAAATATGGTGCAACAAGGCACATTGTTTACTCCGCTGGTACGTCACAAAAAGTGACACACCAGCGGCGTAAAAGTGATGCAAGGTCTCATAAATAAGCCCCTACATGTGTAAAATCATGCCTGGTGTCAAAGAGACGTTCACTATATTGTCTCCCAATGAAAGGCATTCTTCTATTCGTCTGCTATACTAGCCTTTGCCACCCCGGTATGTATTTTCAACTACTGTTATCATCATCATGAGATATGTAAGTATTCAGAAAAAAAACCTGTGTTTTGTTGCAGATCAGTTATGTGTCATCAAGTCCCATCCTAAGTGACCGGAACCAGTTCCCTTCTTTCTTCCGGACCATCCCCAGTGACACTTTCCAGTCTCAGGGACTGGCTGAGATACTTTTGCACTTTGGCTGGACATGGGTTGGCCTCCTAGCTGAAGACAATGACTATGGGCAGCTTGGGGCCACGTTATTGAAGAAAGAACTTGAAAATGCGGGGGCGTGCATCGCCTTCTCTGAGAATATCATCCTCAGCCGGTCTGATAGAAATGCCCTACATATTATCCAAGTGATACAGAGCTCAACAGCCAATGTCATTGTTGTCTTCTGTAGTGATGCAGGACTCAGTCCTCTAATAGAGGAGATGACAAAACACAAAGTGACTGGGAAGGTCTGGATTGCCAGTGATGGGTGGTCTATTTCCACCACCTTAGCGATTGAGAGGTTTTCCAGTATACTCATTGGCACCATTGGGTTCACAACCCGCAGTGAAGAGATACCAGGCTTCATAGAGCATCTCAACAGAGTAAATCCTTCAACATATGCACCTGACATATTTGCTCAAAAGTTGTGGGAAGAAGTTTTTGGATGCAAGTGGATGGACCAGGTGCAGGGTATGGGTGTCTGGGATAATGCTTCAAAAGTGTGCACAGGCAAGGAGAGCCTCGAACTCCCTATCGTCGGATACAACGATGGAACCCGTTTTAGGGGTCCCTACAATGTCTACATTGCAGTCTATGCAAACGTTTGGGCCTTGCACAGTTTGGTTTCCAGCAAGCTCAGATTACTCAGTGGATTCCAGGAAGACATATTGGACTTCAAGCCATGGCAGGTACTGTCTAAAACTGGTTTCAGGTTTTGCAAAGCAAGCACACTGAACTACTGTGAGCTCTTCTACTGGTTCAATAAAACGTATATTTATATTTATGTCTCTGTGGTTTAAACGCAGAAAGCATTTGCTTCTATGAGAATGCTCTAAGATACATGGGTTTGTCATACACTGGTACAGTGACGCTTCCACCTAGGGGCATAACTAAACTTGAGGGGGCCAGCTTGCAAAGTACATGGAGGGGGACTCCCACGCTCGCAACCCAGCCAGGAGCACTCAGGCCAGGGTACCGCTGGTGCACAGTGACGGAAGGGCCCCCAGGGCTTTTTGCTACCCCACGGCTTCCACCTTAAGTGCACTTTAGTAGCCAGATCCTTTCTCACCGTACCCTGCTGCCCCACTGGTCAACTGCAAAATCTTTCTGTGATTTCCCTGGGTAATTAAAAGGCCTGTGTATAACTCTACAGACTGTGTGTTGCTGTGAGATCCTAGTGACCCACCATTGATGTAGACACCACGGAACACTCATTATAAAAAGTAAGGATGCCACCTATGCATAATTGTAGCCATAATCTGCAAGCTAAATAAATATATTACTACATGGAGATTGTGATGATGAATTATGTCAATGCTTGAAATTGTTTAAAAAATCAGCAATTTCAATGGGTAGGCTAAGTCTGAAAACATATCGTGAAAAATAATTTAATCAATCAATAAATCTTTATTTTGACCCATGGCCATAAAATGAATCAATAAGAACATAATACAATATATATAAAAAATAATAATAATTTACACAGCGTTCCTTTTTATAAGTTATTTCACACAAATTAAGGTAAATAAAATCTTAAAAACACAGAGCTCGTTAAAATAAAAAGGCACCCACTAGCTAGAAAGATGCTTCCACCCGTACCTCCACATATGCATTCGAAATTGGGAGACAGGAAACGCAATATATTGACTGGTGCTACTTCTTAAAATCAGGGCGTAACCAGGGGGGACATCTGAGGGACGGGCCAGCCCAAAATAATCTTGTGTCCCCCAAAATGAGCAAGTCAGCTGGCACACTTTAGGGGTGCAGTAGTTCAAATGGTGAATGAGCAATACAAATCTCTCTTAGTGTTGTTTTTATCTAGTTATATTTGCTGTGTGTTCCAAGACATTTAAAATGTCATTCTGTCTTCTGAGTGAGAGGATTGTCTAAAGTGAAATCTGTGACAGTCTGTCTGTGGTATAGACAGGGTCACTGGAATTAGGCAGCAGCTAAAGCCTAAATTATGTGGCAGTGTTGACTAATTTATGTGGCAAGAAAACACAAATGTTGCACCTTAATGCTCCAAATTTTTTTTATAGAGTCACTTCATTATTTTCTCAGCGTTATATAGCACTGTCAGGGCAAAGGATTCACTTTATTAGTACCAGTTTCACATCCAAATACAGCTGTACATAACTAAAAGGTGGCCAGTCAACCTTTGCAAAGGACATTACATTGCACTGCAGCATACATTGCAACATTTTTAGGTACATTTTCTTTTGTTTCAGCAAGAAACAATTTTTTTTTAAAGTTGCAAAATATGCAGCAGGTGATGGATTTTGTAGCAAATGCGATACATTCATAATTCTGCTGAATACCCAGCAGCTGCCGAATCCCATAGTTCAATGGCCACATAATCTCATATTTCCAGTGGCATTATGTACAGGGAGTGCACAAAGAAATACTGTATGATGTTATTTTGTTTCTAATTCACAAAAAACATAATATACCTGTAAATTAACTATACACATATTTCAACATATGCCAGCAGTACATTTGGTTTATTAATCACGAAGTGTGATGAAAACAAAGATTTTAGCAGGATTTAGCACAATCTTAGTGATGAAAGTGATGAATACTGTATATTGTATTGCCTATTTGTACCCCTATGTGTGGCACTGAAGTGCTTACCTAAATTGGCAGCAAGATACACACTATATGGTGGTGTGTGGTTGTGTGTGTGATGTCTTTGTTTTGTGATCTAATTGCTTGAATTTAGCTTGTAATTAATAACTGTTTCCTTGGAGGTTCTGTGAACAATGGAAAGTGCCTTAAACATTTTCCTTTTTGCTATAGGTAGGTAGTGCAGTGATTGCAAGACAGGAGTCATGTGTATGTGTTTTCTTGGGTGAAGGGAGGGAAGACATTTTGTGGCAACAAATTTAGATAAATTGTATTTTGCGTATTATGAAAGAGAGTGCACCAAGGTACAGGCTGTTGGCATAGTCAAGCTTGGAGATTACAAGTACAAAAATGCGATGCAGTTTCTGTTGGTATCCAAGAAGGCAACGTAAAGTTTTAATTGTGTAGAAGGCACTCTATTTTAGGTTTTTAAAAAATGGTATCAACTATTTGTAGGAATCAATAGTTACTCCTAGGTTTATGACTTCTCTTGATATTGCTGGAGGGTCTCTATGTTCCTCAGGTCACATGGCAGTAGGCTGATATTTTTGTCATTGTCTGCGGGTCATAAGCTCTGTCAATGGTAATTAGCTTTAGATGGTTATTCATCATCCATGTGTTTATGGCCCGAAGTCAGTCATGAAGTTTTAAAATGCAGAGGTCTTCCAGACCACACATTTATAAAATATGATTGTGTGTCATCTAGATAGTTGTAACCAGTAAGTAAGTAAGTATAACAACTTCATTGTAAGATTAATTAAAATTGTTGCAATATAAAATACAATTATAAATAGAATTCAATAAAACAATAAAAAATTAATGGCGTGGGGTGGCAGTATGGTCTAAGTGCTTTACGCCATAGTTGTAACAGGTGAGGTAAAATCATTTAATCATTACCAAGTTAGGTAGATGTTGATGAGTAGAGGGGATATGATGGTCCCCTGTGGGACGACACATTGTTAGGTGTGAGGAGATGAGATGAAAGGTGGTATCAACACAAGTTCACTGTGACAGCTGAGAGGCAAACATGTCAGTGGGCATTAGCTGAACTCCCTTTTCACCTTTCACATGTGGTGTGTCCAACAGGAATTGCCTGTGTGAAGGAATTGCTAACTGTACAGGACATTGAGTCATGTTGTTCTCAAGGCAGCAACATTCATGACATTGCCTATGCCTGATAAATAAGTGGTTGCCACTACCAAAACCTACTTGTCATTCAGAATCAATGTTCATTCAGGAAACTCCATTTCCCAATATGGTATGGTGCTGTGATTAGTCTCTTGTGCTGCGGCAGAGTGATCAAAAGCCAGGTACGATTTATATCTGACTGACATTGCTCCACCTTACAGTAGCCTATTGTGAAATATAGCCTGGTGAGTTAGTGTATCTGCTCTACAGATTGTGATTTTGTTTGCAGGAGTCAGATAGTTTGCGACGTTAATGTGCCTGCTGCTGAGGGGTACAAATACCGTAAATAACAGTAGTGTGAAGCTGAAATGACCCAATGTAGCCTACCATGTTAAAAAGGGATGCTAGAATGGATTATCTTTCAAAATTGGAATAATATCTAGTTTACTCTGCCAGGGTCAACGCACTGAGAATACATTTCCCACTATCATCAGGGCATTTGAGGCTGAAATAATTTGTATAATAATTGACCACTCTAGACCTCTCTGCAGAGCATCAACTAACATTTTCAGATTTTACTTTATTGTAATTTAGGACATGTGTAGAATGAATCCGCTTTTTGAAATATATTGACTGCTTTCAAATTCTACTTTATCTTTCTCTAATTTATGGCCATAGCAAATAAATTGCTGAAATGAGGTCCTATATAAGTAATGTACTAAATACATATTATTTAGTGAACTATAGGGGTAGTGGTGTTATTGGGAGAAGTGTGGGAATGCTTGATTGTATGAATTTTTATGGATCCTCATAGATTCTGGTACTTCCATTCACAGAAAAATTTGGATGATCTGTGATTTAGCTAAAGTTTGTTGTTTGCATGGCATTCTGGTTAAGAAAAAGCATTGGGATCCACACAAACGACAACAGCCCATACTTCTCTAGGTACCTTGTTTTCCGAAATGTTTGGGTCTGGAAGGTTACCCTCAGTGCCAACTGAGCTCTCGCCTACATTCCACAGCTACCCACAACACCAGAATTGGCCAATTTGCAAGGCAGTCTTGATCTTTGCTTGTGTCTTGGAAAGCCTGTCCTTTTTTGGGCGAACGATCAGTCACCAGTGGAGGATGGCATCTACTGAGAGTGGTGAGGCATGCAAATGGCTGGTTGGTGAGTGTATGCAATCTAAGAGACACTGTAATGACAGTGTTCATGAAGCTCAAAAGTGTGCGGTTGTAACTTTTTCCTCATACATATAAACTACCAAGGGCCTACACTGAAGCGTTTCCTTGTGGGCGATACTTTGTTTTTTAACTCAAATGCATGTTGTATTGACAAAATGAACACATGCATCCATGAGCGAAGTAAACATCAGAAAACAGTAGTTTGGTTGCTGGGCTTCAATGAAATTCACTGATGAGCAGCTAAAGCAAGGTTACGACACGCTTGTAGGGCACGAGGCAATCATTACCAAGTCAGGGGTCACCAGGCTATATATTGCAATATGTAAATCACAAATAGGCATATGAACTAGATATAAGGCTGTAACTTACTCCACATATATGTACTTACGTAATATATATACCTTCAAGGAACGTAGATGTGGGCTTAGGAGCAGTAAATCTATACTTACCTATAGGCACTTACCTTTAAATATTCTGTACTTGATATTCTTGTATGCTGGATTCTAGGGGTCAATATTTAGTAGTGCAACCAGTATTTGGGATAGAATGTACCTATTGAGCACAGCTTTAATGTTTGGTCATAGCTGGGGGCAGGCCCCCTTAAAATTATAACTCTGGCTAAGGGCCTGCTTAAGATCCTAAGTATAATCCCAATATTCCTTGTCCACAGTTTATGACAAACCGGTAAAATCCACGTATTTCGATTTACTTGGTAAACTCGTCAAAAAAATATGACATGCTCAGTAACCTCTTCTACCAGAGGGCAAAATGGTCTTTGTCAGTGGAAGTTCGATGTCATCCAGCTATGTTTCCTTACAGTAATACATTTCAAAACCTAAAAAAGAATCAGTAAGCGATCCTCCCTTTAGAGCCCATAAGGCTTGATTGTCATTCGATTGCCAGTAAGCACTTTTTAACCCAGATTTGGAGACTAACATAACATTACCAGTGGATGACCACAAATTGGAATTCCCAATACGTCTTAAACAAGCCTTCATAGAAGGAAGCCAGGGAATTTTACATGACCCAGGTTGCCTCATAACACCTTCAAAAGCCATGTGAAAAGTGGGAAATTCAGGGTTTGACCCACAAACTTCGTAAACAAGCGTGGACTCAGTCCCACTACATCATTAATTCATTCAAAACCAAAGTGAAGATGTAGAGGAAGAAGCAGGGTGCTAATTGACAAACCATAAAGACTCATTTTAAACTGGTTTTCTATTATTTTTAGTGGATGGGAATCCTGGATACCGAAAGTTATCCCCCATAAAAGGAAGGCCCCTAATGCCTGACTTTTGTAAATTTCAAGTGCAGGAGTTACTGGGTGGAAAGAGGAAGCTTGTGGTGCCCTCAAAATATTCCCACAGAGCTGTTCTAGCTTAAGGCCTCACATCTGGATATGGGACGTCCAATCAAAGCTCTGTGAGTGTAACCCCAAGGTATTTGAACACCTGAACTGTTTCCAGGGTTGCTCCATTAATTGCTGAATTAGCACAACGGATATGATTAGGGTTAAAAACCATAAACTTGGCCTTGCCAAGATTGATCTCAAACCCTAGCTGCCTCCAGAAGAACCCAAAGCAATCCAAAAGTTTCTGTATCACCAAAGGGGATTTGGATAACAAAAGGGTATTGCTTGTAAACAGGAGGGCTGGGCTGGGCTGGGATCTTGACCCTGGCAAGCAGTGGGGCATCTCAATTTGCATTGCTCCTATTGCAATTCCAAATCATCAATATATAGTAGGAAAGGTATGGAACTAACACACACCCCTGCCTAACTGATATACAAATCAGAATGGGGTCTGTCAGTTCACTTTGTGGGCCACACATGACCAAAGCGTAATTATTCAGGTGTAATCTGTTGAGCACCCCCAGTCCTTCAAGGTCTTCCACAGAAAATCTCTAGGGACGAAGCGAAAGGTAGACCAAGGTACACAAAAATGACATAGAGTCTGCCTGCACCCAAAAACACATATTTCCAATATAATAACTGCAGACGAAACACCTGGTGCATGGTTCCTACACTGTCCTTTGGTATCGCTTTGTTCGCCCTAAGTTGGCAGGGTATGCCCGGACGTGGGTCGCTTGCTCACTTTGCCACTGGATCAAGCAAGCCTTCCTGATGATGGCTGATTAGCCGGAAACTGGTCCCAGGATGCTTGTTTCCAATCCAGGTAAGACATGGCTTGGCAGTTCAGGCTGGACGGTTCCCATGAGGCACAGGGTCAGACTGATTTGAATATGGCCATGTCTGAACTGGGGTGGTGGAGTGAGCTAAAGAATGATGATGGATTAAACCCAGATCAGTTGACTGGGGGTGAGTGTTTGATTTGCGCAAACGTTCCGTCCATCATCCCCTTTGGTATTGCAATATTCCATCTTGGAGCTCTTTCAAGAGATGCAGGCCTCTATTGTAAGAGCTTCATTAAAATCCCTATGTGGTTCACATCACCAGAAGAAGGTTATTTCCTCTGAAATTTGCCGGGTGAAAAAGGCCTGGCGAATACTAGGCCATGCAGATTTTGGTGCAAGAAAATAAGCAGTGAAACATACAAGATGATGGACGGAATGTTGTACAATGGCAAACATTCAACCCCAGTCACAGATCTGGGTTTAATCCATTGTTATTTTGCTCACCAAGCCACCCCAGTTCAGACATGGCCATGTGCTCTCCACGCCACTGGAGTCAAGCTATCCTGGCTGAAGACGGATGATAGCCAGAAACCGATCCTAGGATGCTTGATTCCGGTCCAGGGAAGAAATGGCTTGGCAGTTCCGGCTGGACTGTTCCCATGAGGCACAGGGTCAAGGCTGATTTGCATATGGCCATGTCTGAACTGGGGTGGTGTGGTGAGCAAAAAAACAATGGATTTAGGCCCAGGTCTTTGTTCTGGGGTGAATGTATGACATTGTTCTGCATTCTGTCCATCAACTGTTGTTTATGTAAAGTAAGCAGTGAGTATCAGCGTCTGCATATTTTGCCCCAGTTTCAGGAGGCAACTCGCAAATCTATTTGCACATCGTATTTGTTCAGTAATAATCCCCAGAGTATTGTTATTAAGGGGTGCAGTCCATCAGTACTCAGACCCTCATAACTATGCCCATGTTGTATAAGTAAAAGATCCTTGCAATGTTATACTCAAGAGTTTTAAAGAGTTTGATTCAGGCATCGAGACACTGGGTAGTGATTTCAGGAATGAAAATGTACTGTGTATTATTCAATAAATAATTCATTTTTTCATTTTTGAAATGATTTCAGCAGTTTGGGAATGCCTGTTTGAACAAACCAAGAGTGGCAAAAGCAAGGTATGCAGTTCCTAGGGAAGGTGGTGACTGAGGGAAAGAATGGGGTGGTGTCTCAGGTGCCAGGAACTTGAGAGGGCAACGGGGGGATGGCTCCTATAAGGAGAAAGGGCCCTCACACACCTCTGCAGGTGTCATGCTTCATCATTAGGCAAGTCCTCATTGGGCCGGCGCTACAATGCCCAAAGGGCCCTGCAAAGGGGCTCTTTGCCAGAGGTCTTCTCTTTTTGCCACTCACAAACAGGGGCATGTATGCTGGACCTATCAAGCCTCAGTCCCTCTCTCTGTGATTCATGTGTAAACCAAGAGTCACCTTGTGGGAAGCTGGCTTAGTATATGGTGCACACTTATGTAAGGGGGCACCCTACACTAATCCAGACAACCCTTATGGTGATTTTAGTGGTCTTAGACAACCTTAGAAAGCTTTCTATGTGGAAGCTGTGGAGAACAGCCTTCAGGCTTAGTCCAAAAGGAGTGTAAATCAGCTTCTTTCACCAGAACATATTCTTATTGGTATAGATTTAGTGAAAAAGAACCACACAGTCTATTTATAAATAACTAGCAGCCCGTCCCGACGTTGTCCGGGTATGAATAGCTGCCAGCCAGTAGTACATTGTTTTGTAGGATTTCGTTTTGATAGCATGTCTTATATGTGATTCACAGTGCACTGCTGATGCACTTAAGAGTGCGCGTTCAGTAGTGTGTGAACTCGAGCTTCCCTACTCCCTACTTTATTTTTACTTGCAATTTTATATAGCGCGAACTCGACAACATGGCATGAGCACAATTTACATTACAGAAGAACACATTCATTTGTGGTAGGCACGGGGAGACAAAGCGATTTGCCTGGAATCACAGGATGTTGAGCTGATGCCGAGATTCGAACGTAGCTCCCCAGCTCTAAAGTTCGCAATTCTACAACTTGTGGCAGGAGGTGTGTCTAAAAATCTATGTCGGTGCTGGCCATCAATGAGAGAGACCAAAGCATTTTTCAAATGGGTGGTGAAAAAATATGAGTATGTTGCTGGAGATGTGGGCCGCCGTGCCACCAATGTACTTACCGGGAGAGGGTAAACACCCATTATTCCGCAAATTTCTTTCCGCATACCATCACTCCGCATACTTTCATTACGAAAGTACCATGACACCGCAATGCCATTATAACGCATGGCATTACATTTTATATGCTTTTACCACGCATACATTTACAACGAAATTCGTTGTAAATGCATGAATGGTAAAAGCATGTTTTTTTTAAATGTTTGGATAGGGTAGGTATGGGCATAGGGGTATATGTTTTGGGGTACTGAGGTATTTTAAGGGTTCAGATATAGTTTTGGGTTATGGGGTACAGGGATATTTTTAGGGTTCAGGGCTAGGTTTGGGTTTTGGGGTACCTGGGTATTTTTAGGGTTCAGGGGTATGTTTGGGTTTTGAGGTACAGGAGTATTTATAGAGTTCAGGGCTAGGTTTGGGATTTGGGGTACAGGGGTATTTTTAGGGTTTAGGTATAGGTTTGGGTTTTGGGGTACAGGGTATATTTATAGGGTTAAGATGGGTTAGTGTTTAAGGGTGTTGGGTATTTTAAAGAGTAAGGGTGGGTTATGATTATGGGGTGCAGGGGTATTTAAAGGGAGCAGGGTGGGATTAGTACACGATATGAGACATGGCATCAAGGGCGGAACGTACCACACGCCCCCAGCGCTTGTCACACCCCCAGCACACGCCCACAGCACAACACAGACACGCCCACAAGGGACTACTTTGCTGGCACGATTCATTTACCTTTTAAATGTATGTGGTGGGCGTCTGCATAGCCTATGTCCTTCTGCTGCAACTGCACTTTCCAACGCTGTATTGGGTGTTGTGATTGGTGCTGTGGTTCCTGAGATTACCTGCCTCAAAGGTTTGGGCTCTCTCTTTATTATATTAGTATAAATATGTATTTATTATAAGACACAGACTAACACATACAGATATCTCCTACCCACAGATATACACAATGCACATAATACTTTGCAATAAAGAAAGCTCAGTCCTTGAGGAAATGAAGAACCACCACGTATGTTGCTGATCCTTTTTGCAGTCTGGGGGAGCTCAGGTTCGGCAAACCGGTTGATGTCATAGCGGTGCCTGCAGATGCAGGGGAATAACTCCTTCACTCCAAGAGAAATTCCTTTGGATGTCTTCAGATGTCAAAGGCCCAGAACGGAACTTGTATTGAGCACGGACACTGATGGTGCAGCAGGTTCTAAAATAACGAGGTCAGGAGCAGAAAGAGTCTTCTCAGTTGCAATCTTCATCACAAAGTAAAGGACAATGTGATCAGTCTGGCACAGTGAGCACCACTCAGCCAGGATGTCCAGACGGTCAAAGTTGAAGTGGTGTTGGAGCTCAATCGAATCCCATGACAAATCTAGGGTCCCACTTACATGTAAGCCCTTAAGTACCGTAAGGAAAGGGGGGGACGATTCAAGTCTCCCTCCCAATGGAGCGGTTTGACAGTGGGGAGTATTCACCCATGTCCTTTGTCCAGTTCCATGCCACAGCATGAACTAATGGCTCCCTCAGCTGGATTGAACTGGACTATGCAAGTAGGGCACCAAATGTGCCCTTCAAGCAGACTGAGTGGTGCTGACAAGCACCCCCACCCTGTCCTAATACACTAAGCCCTGTCTGGGAGGTGGTCACATCTCCCTGTGACAGGATACCTATTTGCCTGCCTTCCACTTCTTAAGCTTGGCTCAGCAGCAGGAGGGCAGAATCATGTCTCTGGTCGGCAGCAGCCATGTTGTGCTGTCCGGTCTAGAACACTGGTACCTGTTAGCACTGAGGGCCTCCTGGAAGAGCTTAACAGGGCATGGTGTGAGGGTATGATTCCAACATGTTAGATACCAAGCATGACAGGGTTCCTTACAGCCAGTTTACAGATGGTCACAGCGTGATGATGGATGAACACTCTATGTATCATAATGTCTGATGCACTTACAATCCAGTAGCATGGATTCCGAAGGTTGTCCTGCTCATGCAGGGGCACCCTCACACTTAGAACCGAGCACCCTGCCTTTGGGACTGAAAGGGCTACTAGAGAGGTGACTTATAGATTTCCAGTGCACTGATGATAGGTATAAGGGGACTTATACCTTTCGTGAGAGGAACATGCACCAACTCACACAGCTGCAATGGGAGGCCTGTAGTTGTAGTTTGGAGTGTCCCTAATGGGTGGCATAATACATGCTGCAGGCAGCCCATAGGGGACACCTTGGATACCCATGCCCTAGCTACTTTAGTACCATATACTAGAGACTTACAAGGGTGCCCCAGTAGCCAAATAGTAATGTACCTAGGTACTCACCATAAACAATTTAGGGAGGAAGAAAAGTGACTGGGGTACTGATTAGCAGGATCCCTTTCAGACTAGTAACTGTGTACCTTTATACAACTTGTATTTCAGAGAGGAGGAGCACACAAGCGCAGCCTTTGCATCTATAAATGTTCTGCTATATGGACCCCGACGGTTGAATTAGATATGCACATACCTAGGAAAGAGTTGAAGTTCTTGCTATTATTGATTGTTGTTGCAGAAGGTGTTAATAGTAACACACCAATCCTCGTGTTCCCCAGCTTTTACTTGGACAGTTTGATTGAAACGATAAATAAACAACATGGCACATTTAGAGAAAACATGAGGAGCATCCTTTTTCTTTACAAAGTGGTTTCTACCTTTTGGTGAATTTTAATATAGAGGGCACAACCCTTTTAACAATTGCTATTGAGTTATCCTGGAAAGGTAGTTTTAAAATGCCGTTACACCGGTGTGCCATGCCCCAACGGTGAATGTGCGCCCTGTCATATTTAATGCGCTGCCCCCAGGGCAGCTGCAAACTCGTGCTGGCCTGTGGGCAGCTCATTAAGTGAAGTTACCCTTTGCAAACATCACTGATCCCATGATGACGCGTACAAGACCACTTTACTAGGACATGTTTTGCAGTATTCTTGTTAACTACACTACAACTTTACCGTAACATCAACTTCTTCACTACATCAAAATTCTCCATGTGTACTAATCATTCACATCCCAATTCTGCATATGCCTCCCTCATTTTTCACCTGTCATTTCCTGTCTTCCTTGCATTCCCCAGTGTCTCTCTCTTACCCTACCAACCATCCTCCAATGCAACCTCCTTGTCCTAGTCCAAAGTTCCACACAGTGTCTTCCCTCCCCTGTGCTCCCCCTCTGCCCCCAGGAGTGAATACACTGCCCCCAGGAGCGCAGTCCAGCTTTTAAATCTAACAGTCTTCTGCATCACATTATCCGGGAATATGACATTTTTCATGACTTCTCCCAACACGAGGTGAGGTTTATTCATTTCATGATGTATATACAAGCTATTCTGTGAAGAGCACAGTTGAGCTGTTATGTCCAAGGGTTTTGCGCATCAATTAGATGTACAGTTGCGCTCACAACATACTGCATGAATTACTACTCTACATTGTACTTGAGTGTCTAAATTTACCCCCCCTTGTAAATGTATCCCTCTTGTTAGTTTTATTTTATTTTCAGCCTTTCGTCCACAATACCTGACAATTTGGTCATTCATCTAAGATGGCCCCACTCCATTGCCAGTCACAGCAGCCATTTTGTAAGAGACGCAGTCTAGTTTTTGAAGTACGCATGACTAGGCTGATCCTGGTCTATTTCATTCGCCCAAGATGGCCCCGCTCCATTGCCAGACACAGCGGCCATTTTGTGAGAGACACAGTCTAGTTTTTTAAAGTAAACATGGCTAAGCTGATCCAGGTCTATTTAATGGCCACCGCGAGACAAATGCAGTAAGATTCGCTTTCCAGGGGTGCCATCAGGTCACTTTCCGGGAGGAGTGCTTTCACAAAGTAAGTTCAGCCTGACCCGTTTGACCTTATTTCTAATTTTTCCAAGCAAATATTAAGGTTTCTATTTTCCTTCCAGGATAAGCCAAGGCACCAGGAATTCTCTCTGTGGTTCCTATCCCATTTACATTTAGGAAACTCTAGTGACTATCTGTATGTCCCCATTACCATTTTAGGTTGTGACTACAAACCCATCTAACCCTGCAGATCATGAGGCATATTTCTGCCTAAACAAAAGTATGTGTTATTGATATGTAATACTATTATTTTGTTATATGTTGTAGGTCACGTGGTGTCTTTTTCATGAGTACTTTTAAACTGCAATTTGTACATAACCACTTTTCTTCACAAAGACATTGTGTGTGATTGATTTCTTCCACCACAGATGATCGCACAAAATAGTTGTTAACCCCTTAAGTGCTTCGAACGTTCGGCGGCCGACGGCACCAATACCTCGGGAGTGCTGCTGTCGGCCATTGAACGTTCCAACTGCACCTGCGCAATGGAACGTCCAGCACTGGATCTGGACGTTCCATAGCTGCTAAGGTGTTAAGTATACCCACTATAGTAGAGTACATTGATCGAGATACGACGCCGCATATATTAAGGGCCTGCCAGCTTGGCTGTTAGGCAGGCTTTTTTAATTTTCTTTTCTCTTTATTTCCTACAGATACAGAGTGTCAGTGTACAATCGTAAGTATTAAATATCAGGTGAACAAATTAGGTGTGCACCCCATTGTTTCCTATTCAAAGGATTCTTTAGGAGTGGTACCAAAGGGGCTGGGCCTCTTGTGGTTCTGAAGAAGAGCTTTAGAGGAAAGCTCTAAACATGCCGACCCAGTACTAGGGACACCTTACTCATTACAGTTAGGTCTTTCCCTAGTATTACCCACTGATTTTAAAACATACCAACTAGGAGCAGGAATAAAATATTAGCTCACTAGCTAGGTATTTTTAACCTATTTTTCCCACTCCACATCACTGCAACACACATATTTTCCAAAAGCATAGTGCTCCTACATAGTTTGCAAGTTGCAGCACACCTCAATCCGCAGCGGATTGAGAGGACCCCAATGATGAAGCATGCCACCTAGGGGTAACCCTGGTGGGTGAGGGAACTCTAGAAAATAATTTTTCTTTCTGGAAAGAGGGTTTTTCACACATGTTCTGTAGACTCCCTGTTGTTCCTATGGTTAGGTTTCTAATTCTGGTATTCCGGATGTTGTGGAACTGCATTCAGTAAGGAGGGTGAACCTAACCTTAACCTCTACCGCCCCCCCCCATTTTTTGATAGTGAATACACCCGTATCTGATTTCTCCATGCCCCTAAACAACCCAACCAGGACAACCCTGGAGGGCTTTTTGCTGCCCCTTACCCTTAAGGCCCGTCCATGGCCTCCTCACTCATAGACTCCTTTGCACCAAATGCTTTGAATCCGAAACTTCCCTACTATATTCCCCAGTTCCACCAGGTAATAAGTATTTCCAAACAGAGAAAATTGTGCACCATCATTGCGAAAAAAAACTGATCCTCTTCCTTAATTCCGCCATGTGACAGTACCTTAATGGTCATTGCTATGCAAGAAACCATCATAGCTCTATTGATCATCCGACTGGCTTTGTCAATAGCTGAGTGCTTCAAATTCCCTGTTCATTATCTTATAGGGACACATTCTGTACACAGCAGGCATGTCCCTGCAAATTGCCTCTTAATCAGTTGCAAATCCTCCTTTATGTGCTGTAGAAGTGTCAGGCTGGACAACTGGACCAAATCATTCTCCCCCCAAGTGTATAAGGAGCAGATCTGGGCATCCCCTTTTGAGGAACAAAGTTCACCAGAAAAAGGCAAAACGTTGCTCCATCCATCTGAGCCCTACATAATCAGATTACCCCATGCCGGTTACTGGGTAGACCAAGGCTCTGGCCATAAATCTGCTGATCTTCGTACTTAGCCACCCACTGCAGAAAATAATGTCCTACAGTCCACATCACCAATTTACTCATTCCTGGACAGCTCACACACCTGCAGTGGAAAAACAACATAATATTAGAGTGCTGCGTGCCCTGTTCCAAACTTAGATCAACCAAAATACCCTAATTTTCTGTAGCGCACACAGCACCTAGATCTCCAAAGCCCTTTGCTCCTTATTCAGTTCTAATGCAACCTCCACTGCGCGGCACTGTAGCTGCACCAATCCTAAAGCAAGGCGTCCAGTAGTGGGCTGGGATTACCCCCACCTTCCACAGTGGTCCACGTAATACCGCCAACAAATGTGGATAGCTGTTACACTCCTTCACCCTTCATGGCAGAAAGTTTCCTCCTGCCGAAGCACTGGCCACAGTGAAAATTGACACTATTCCCTCACTGGGCATGCATCTTGTTTGCCCCCTCCCCAGAACCACAGACATCTTCCCCTCCCTGCCTGAACAGTCTTGAAACTGTGCAACCAAATACTCAACTGCATCGACTAAATACATTACTTACCAATCCCAGCACTTCAGAGACCCTAAATGCACCAAAGAACATCCACAGCATACACAACCTGAAAATAGTGACTTCAAAACAGTCACAACAACAACCTGGCAACACTGCCAAGATGTGCTGCAATAAATAAAATGTTATGGCCTCTTGCATTCTAGTCCCCATGGCCCTTTCCTTCTCCCAACCCTTCAGAGTCCTCTGAAAGAAATGTCAGCCAATTTTCCTGATCTCTTCATGGGAATTAAACCCTTGTCAATCAGGTACAGAATAAAATGGATTACTCTCCTTTCCCTGCTGACCTGTTTCTTAGTCGCTGATGTCTGTGAACTCTGCTCAAAACTTCTAAACTCCCTCCAAGCCAGCTGATAATTCCTCTTTATCGCGTCAGCTAAGGCGTTTTCTACCAATTCAATCATTCTCATTCCCCAAAAGCCCAAATTTAATGTGAGAGCTGTGTCCTCCCCACCCAAAGCCAGCTTTAAAGTCTGCTACATCATTGATCACCCCTGGCACATGCCTAACCCGGAAAACAATGTTCAACTGTAAGCATCTCAACATGACTTTTTGCGATAAGCACAACACCCTGAGGTCACCAATTCCACCGCATTCATGTTGTCCAGATTACACATCATCTTTCTGTTTGCCAACCCCCTCCCACCACTAGCGCCACAACCAAAGGGAAGATTTCCAGAAATGCAATGCTTCTCCCCTGCCTCAGCCAATTTTTGGCCCATTGCTCCGCACACCATCTCCCTTCCCAGAAAAGGCCAAAACCATGCATCTCAGCCCTATCTGAAAGATTTGCACCCGCCAATTTGTGTTGTCAAGTCAAGTCAAGAATAATTTTTATATGGTTCATAGAAGCATAAAAGTTTTTACAAAATGTACAATTCATAAAACATCCTTAATAGAAAAGATGAGAAGACAGTTCATAAAATTACAGCAAGAGCAGAAATAAAAATCATATTATTTCCTTAAAAAGACAATTTGAGCAGCAAAATATTACCCTGGTGACCTTATACAAATTTTACTCCTAATGTTTTCTAATTGCGATAGAGCCCCTTATATAGTTAGCTACCACAATACAAAGGTCAGAGGAAACCAATGTATGCAAGAAATTAAAACCATCAGTATATGAACAAGGACGAATATTCCCTAATAATGGATGCAACAATCTAGTCCTCACCAATTATTATAATGTGCAAAATAGTACGAAGTGCATTGTGCTTTGGCTGGAAGAATTATCACAAGTACAGGGCATAAGCTATCCCATCCACCCTTCCCGGCACGGAAATACCATTAAAAATGTACAGATTGTAAACGGGACCTTGGTAAATAAAATCTTAACTGAGAATTGGATAGAAAAAGTTAAATACAATCGTAAGGGGGCAGGAGACAATTGAGGCACTACCATATCACCTTGTTGCTGATAATTACGCATACTGCCCCTAATGTGATACGTCTCTTTGATAATGGCATTGGCGTTTGCAGATCCTTTCTGGTATTTGTGTAGTCTGGCTGAAAAAACATAGACACATCATTGAAGTCCTCCAAAAATGCCCATCAAATGCACAGGTCAGCTTGCACAGCCAACAAAACATAGCCATGCCCAACCTTCTGCAAAAAGTCCAAATAGCGAGTCACCTCCCTATGACCACTTCTCAGTGAGGAAAACCACTGCAGAAAAAAAGTACTGAATGCCTCAAACAGTGCACAGGATATCATTAAGCTCATTGCCAGGACCGTATCCACATAGATAGCCTCATCAAATTGAATGCCCAACAAAGGAAAATCCACCCCGTGAATAGGTATGAGCCAGAGAGCGCAGTTGCACAAAACACACAGCATCGTCCACTGAGGCATACACTACCCACATGTCTTCAGTGGCAATGAAATTATTCACTGACCCCACTTTAGGACAGCAAAAATAATACACTATCCTGAACTCCCTCTCTGCCTTCTTGGGAACCAATGCAGGGGGAAACAATCGAATAGGGCATGGGCCAGTCATAAAAGGGGCCCACTATCCTCACCTCTGACACGTCCTTCCCCCAGTTTAGCAGCCATCACAAGTCCTCCCAAAAACCCCACTCCAGTGTCAAAGCATTCTCTCTGTCCAGGTATTTCAAAGAACAAGGGTTGAGGCAAGAAAACAGCACCTGCTTTTACCTGTGGCTTGAGAGTTATGGCGATGGTGCTTGTGACTCCAAGGAGCACAACCCCGTCTAATCCTTCAAGGGCAAAGCCCAAAAATTACAATGAACAATATGGAATCAGCACCCATCTAAGAAATGTTCATTGGCAGTCTTTGTTGTTCTCAATATATATAAAAGTGTAAGATCTTGTAATAAATAAGTCTGGACTGTTGCGGAGTTTCTGATTCAAATTCTTTATTGTGATAATCCAAGACCGGCAAAAATCCAAGGACATATGTGGATTTCCCTTCTTAGACAACGCGTTTCGTCTCAAACACTGAGACTTCTTCAGGGCTAAGGATAAAGCATAAAGTGATTACACACTATTTAACCTATACATACATCTTTTTCTGTTATTCATTATAAAAACAAAGAACAGAATAGAAATTTTAGAACAATACAATTTAACAAACGTGTAATGTAAACTAAATTCATCCGAATTGGCTAGCACTAGGATTAGTATCTTTAGAAATCTCAATACAGTACAAAATAGTATCCTATATATTCCCAAAGTATACGTTAAGCTGTTTGGAGAAGGATCCAATATTAAAAAACCTCCTAAAAAATAAATTAGATTACAGGTGATCATTATGATGAAAGGACCCCAAGGAAAGGTGTGAGCATGGTGCATACCTCAAAAGATCAGTACTAGTTCAAAAATCAATACAGCAATCTGAGATTCCTTGGGAATGGCAGGTAAATGTTTCCTGAAGAAACATATAAAAAATATATAAATTTCATTTCATGCCAACAATTGTGCTATTGTTTAAGCAATTACCCAACATTAACAGGTCTTTTCTTTGTTGTACAAAAGAAAAAATAATGATCATAGACATCTCTAATCACTTGCAGCCTAAAACCAAAAATTCTCCTTCAGAGATGAATATCTCATATTTATCAATAAACAAGAGAAGAGTGTCCAATGGTAGTATTCAACCACCGTCAGGAGCAGGTAAACGGCTTCACTTAAGGCGTTTAAGGAAAGCCCTCACTCACCACCTAGTGATGACATGCTTCATCATCGGGCCCCACAAAAGAGACAGAGTGTCTCTTTTGTGTGCTACGACGCCATATTTTACTGCGGAGCGGGTTGGTGAGTTCAGGCAGTGTTGTGTAAAGAAAACTAGTGAGTGCTGGATGGTTAAAAATAGTCTGTAGTGTATCAAAATTAACTTTATTCTAGTGATCACTAGGGACAGGTTAATTAAAAATTATGTGTCGGAAATTCGTCCACAATTAATTAAGTGGTAGTTTCCTAGTTATCAGTCGACATGTTTCAGCCACGAAACGGTATGAATTTACCTGGCATTCATCCGGACTTCAGCGTGTACTAAACCCTGGCGGAATGGACTCTCTACCTAGGGACGTGAAAGTGAAAATTAACAAAAAAGTGTAAAGTGCAAAAAAATTAGGAGTAAATATTGTCTTCCTAATTACTCCTGGTTTAGGAGGATTCCGGCTTTACGGTTTCTGCACTTTTGTGGTGTTCAGGATTCACACCCCCGGGGTCCAGTCGAGGGTAGATGCAGGTACACAGCGGGTGCTGAGCGTCAAGGGCGGTGTGCTAATTACGTTCCCACCCCCCTCCTGTGACCCATGGTGTGAATCCTGAACACCACAAAAGTGCAGAAACCGTAAAGCCGGAATCCTCCTAAACCAGGAGTAATTAGGAAGACAATATTTCCTCCCAATTTCTTTGCACTTTACACTTTTTTGTTAATTTTCACTTTCACGTTCCTAGGTAAGGGTGGGCCTTAGAGAGTCCATTCCGCCAGGGTTTAGCACACGCTGAAGTCCTGATGAATGCCAGGTAAATTCATACCGTTTCGTAGCTGAAACATGTCGACTGATAACTAGGAAACTACCACTTAATTAATTGTGGACGAATATCCTACAAATAATTTTTAATGAACCTGTCCCTAGTGATCACTAGAATAAAGTTAATTTTGATACACTACGGACTATTTTTAACCATCCAGCACTCACTAGTTTTCTTTACACAACACTGCCTGAACTCACCAACCCGCTCCGCAGTAAAATCTGGCGTCGTAGCACACAAAAGAGACACTCTGTCTCTTTTGTGGGGCCCGATGATGAAGCATGTCATCACTAGGTGGTGAGGGAGGGCTTTCCTTAAACACCTTAAGTGAAGCCGGTTACCTGCTCCTGACGGTGGTTGAATACTACCATTGGACACTCTTCTCTTGTTTATTGACTAGTACCAGGGAATAAGAGTGTCACACTACTCTCCCTGCCTCTCTTTTTGTTTGGACGTATCTCATATTTATAACAAGTCATTGTCAATTTTTTTAGAATTGCAGCACATGTGAAAAAATTATCTTAATTAAAGTCCATAATATGGACTTATTCTCCTTTTTTCATGATCTTTAGTTCATAATTACTAAACGTAGTTTAACACTACGAAAAATTGTTAAACCTTCATCATGCTAAACTGAAGGGCTTGCGTTTAATTTGTTTTTACCTCTAGATCTTGAAAGAATATAATTGGATGGAATAACCGTATATATCGTGCTTATTCTTGTTAGGCTGTAAACAAGACACAAAAAGTACATGTGCAACATGAATTATTTCTTCGTCCACTGGAAAATACAGCTCTTAACTCTTTAGAAAATAGACTTAAATATCATATATAGGTTTAGAAAGTACCTGTTTGCATCGTACTTTGTCTTGTTATACTGTAAAAGACGCACTGGGAAAAAGAGAAAAGAAGGCAAAAGCCAGTTTCTGTTCCTAATCCTTCATCATATGCTAATTGTTAATAAAGACTTTTGTACAATCTGTCTCTTTCTCAGGTTACACTATTCACAAGTGCTATAATATGATATTTCAAATTGGCTTGCAATATCTTGGAATATCAATCTATTGAGCAAATGATGCAAATCAATACTACTGTAGTATACCTATTTCATATAGTCACATGAGTTGATTACTGACATTGAACAAGATACTTTAACTCACCACACTAGGTATAAGTGTAAGATTCAATATCCCCATTAAGTAAGTTGTGAAGTATTGAATAATAATAGTAAAGAAGTAGGCCATCTAATAAAGTCTGTCCTTTACAAACTATATACTTTTTAAAAAATTATTCTAAAACTATAACGCGTTTCGTCTCAAACACTGAGACTTCTTCAGGGCTCAAAAGATCAATACTAGTTCAAAAATTAATACAGCAATCTGAGATTCCTTGGGAATGGCAGGTAAATGATTCCTCTAGATCTTGAAAGAATATAATTGGATGGAATAACCGTATATATCGTGCTTATTCTTCTTAGGCTGTTTGCATCGTACTTTGTCTTGTTATACAGGGATAGGCATGGTGGCCAAGGAAGAAACACGTGTCACAGGTCGACCAGCATCTAAAGTCTCTGTCCAGGTATGACTGCAATCGTGTGGCCATATTCTCCAATTTAATCGAAGTAGGAGGCCTTGTGGCCAGCTGAGACATGATGTCCCCTCCGCTTGGGCACCCTCTATTGTTCTGCAGGGGTGACCATCGCGAAGCACTGTGCGATGGGGGTGACTCCCCCACACTTAGAGCACTCATGATTGAACTTGTAAAGATGTCTCAAGCAGAACCTCTTATTGAAGTTTCATCACACCCAACATTGGGTTCTCTACTTTCTTGACCATATCACACCCCTTGTTGAGTGGGACAGTGCTAAAAAGCAAGTAAGTGACTGGAAGATCGCTCGCCGTGTGCGTAGTTGCCAGCAGTTGTGTGGAAGACATCCCCTGCAGCCACAATTCGGAATCCACATCCCTCTCGGAGGTTAAGCTAACTCGAACTCTGAACTCCTCATCAAAGCTCAGCTAGGCATACCACCAAAATTAAACTGTTCTTTCTGGATAATATCGATGTATTTAAAATGGGCTATTGCATGGTCCGAATTCTCCTTGCAATAGATACTGCCATCATTTTCTAAAGCTGATGTCCAGTTTTCCATATTGATGGGTACCCTGGGCCGTCGGGCCAGTTCCCGTTCCTCCTATTTAGATCCCTCTGTAACCTGAATATTTATTTATTTATTTATTTTATTTATTCAATTTACTAGCAGCCCGTCCCAACGTTGTCCTGGTATGAATTGCTGCCGGACAATAGTATATTGTTTTGTAAGATTTCGTTTTGATAGCATTTCTTATCTGTGACAGGCCTGTGAAACGCTCCGATTCACAGTGCACTGCTGATGCACTTAAGAGTGTGTGAACTCGAGTTTCCCTACTTTATTTTTCCTTGCGATATTATATAGCGCGAACTCAACAACATGGCATGAGCACAATTTACATTACAGAAGAACACATTCATTTGTGGTAGTCACGGGGAGAAAAAGCGATTTGCCTGGAATCACAGGATGTTGAGCTGATGCTGAGATTCAAACGTAGCTCCCCAGATCTAAAGTTCGCAATTCTAGAACTTGTGGCGGGAGGTGTGTCTAAAAGTGTATGTCGGTGCTGGCCATCAATGAGAGAGATCTGTGCATTTTTCAAATGGGTGGTGAAAAAATATGAGTATGTTGCTGGAGATGTGGGCCGCCGTGCCACCAATGTACTTATCGGGGAGGGTAAACACCCGTTATTCTGCTACTTTCTTTCCGCATACCATCACTCCGCATACTTTCATTATGAAAGTACCATGACTCCGCAATGCCATTATAACGCATGGCATTACATTTTATATGCTTTTACCACACATACATTTACAACGAAATTTTGTTTAAATGCATGAATGGTAAAAACATGTTTTTTTTAATGTTTGGATAAGGTAAGTATGGGTATAGGGGTATATGTTTTGGGGTACTGAGGTATTAGTTTTGGGGTGTTTGGGTATTTTAAGGGTTCAGATATAGTTTTGGGTTATGGGGTACAGGGGTAGTTTTAGGGTTTAGGGATAGGTATGGGTTTTGGGGTACAGGGGTATTTTTAGGGTTCAGGACTAGGTTTGGGTTTTGGGGTATAGGGGTATTTTTAGGGTTCAGGGGTAGGTTTGGATTTTGGGGTACAGAAGTATTTTAAGGGTTCAGGGCTAGGTTTGGGTTTTGGAGTACGGGGTATTTTTAGGGTTCAGGGCTAGGTTTTGGTTTTGGGGTACAGGGGTATTTTAGGGTTCGGGGTAGGTTTGGGTTTTGGGGTACAGGGGTATTTTTAGGGTTCAGGGGTAGGTTTGGGTTTTGGGGTACAGGGGTATTTTAAGGGTTCAGGGCTAGGTTTGGGTTTGGGGTACAGGGGTATTTTAGGGTTCAGGGGTCGGTTTGGGTTTTGGGGTACAGGGGTATTTTTAGGGTTCAGGGCTAGGTTTGGGTTTTGGAGTACAGGGGTATTTTTAGGGTTCAGGGGTAGGTTCGGGGTTTGAGGTACAGGGGTATTTATAGGGTTCAGGGCTAGGTTTGGGTTTTGGGATACAGGGGTATTTTCAGGGTTTAGGGATAGGTTTGGGTTTTGGGGTACAGGGTATATTTATAGGGTTAAGATGGGTTAGTGTTTAAGGGTGTTGGGGTATTATAAGGAGTAAGTGTGGGTTATGATTATGGGGTGCAGGGGTATTTAAAGGGAGCAGAGTGGGATTACTTTTCAGGGTGTAAAGGGTAATCACATAAAATAATAAATAAAAATAATATAAATAATGCAATTTAAAAGAATAAATGTTTTAATTAAATTTAAAAAATGTATATATAACTGTGCAAGCGACATCCCGTTGTTTGCAGTTACGGGGAGAAGTGCAGGAACGGCGCCAAACAGGTTGGTGCAGCCTGCTGACACTGGTTCCTGTCTGGAAAGCGGGGCACGCAGCGAACGGAACAGTGCCTCGATTTCACTTGAAATAATGATTAGTTTGGTATGGAGGGAGTGAAAGCCGCCCCACTTGGGGAACAAAACTTTTTTGCCGCACTACAATGCCCAGGTGTCCCTGCGAGGCCACGCCCACTGTGGTAGTTATTTGGAACTTCATTAAAGTGCGCCATTCAATGTACTTTCAGAAACTCCGCCACATCGGCCACTGAAGAAGGGATTTGGTTTGTCCTGAAACGCGTATGGCCACTGAAAGACTTTTTGAGGACTGAACTTATTCACTGCTTGCTGGCAAGACATGGAATAAACCAAGAATGTAATATTACTTCTAGTGGCTTCCTTCAATTGTGCGTACCTGTTTGATGTGATATATATATATATATATATATATATATATATATATATATATATATATATATATATATATATATATATACACATATATACAAACATATATTTGATGTTTTAATAATGTACTTTTACAATGTATATGACTACCACACATGCATTTGCGTTATAATGGCATGCGTGATAAAGTCATATGCGTTGTAAAAGTTTTAGAAATGATGTCTTTGCGGAGTAATAGTCCTGCGTTATAAAAATTGCGGAGTGATGGTATGCGTGATGTTGGTTTGCGGAATATCATCACATATTCCCGGGGGAGGAATAATCCCTTTCTTGCTATTTCCGTGGAGGCGGGCCTTGTGTCCGGATGTGCCTGGCGCGAGGCCTGTGCGCAACAGAAGTGGAAAATCTCCAGTGTGCGCTTTAGGCGTCACCCGAAGTTAAGGCGAGATTACATTTCCTGCACAATGGCCCCTGTTTGCGCTCCTTCCAGCCCTTGGGAATAGCGCCATGCCTGACCTCCATACAGTGAAGCAGGTGCACGTCACTGGGAGCGCGGGGCAAGCACAACCGGAGCTGGAATGTACAGAACCTGGGAAGAAAAAATAATGAAATATTGGGCACAACGCTCACTTTTTTTCCCGTAATCCTGCGCCCCGCACATGGCCACGCCCCCAGCACACGCCCAGAGCACACAATATGAGACATGGCATGAAGGGCGGAACGTACCACATGCCCCCAGCGTTGGTCACGCCCCCAGCACACGCCCACAGCACAACGCAGACACGCCCACAAGGGACTACTTTGCTGGCACGGTTATTTTACCTTTTAAATGTATATGGTGTGCGTCTGCATAGACTATGTCCTTCTGCTGCAACTGCCCTTTCCAATGCTGTATTGGGTGTTGTGATTGGTGCTGTGGTTCCTGAGATTACCCGCCTCAAAGGTTTGGGCTCTCTCTTTATTATATTAGTATAGATAGAGCGCACAATCACCTTGCAGGCATCCTGGCGCTAAGCAACTCAAAGGCAGAGGTGACTAGGAGACAGGGTCAGGCCAACTAATTCTTGGGGGACAGCCAGTTTTTTACACTTTTCCTGAAGGGAAGGAGTTCCCTGATTTGACTGATCTCCCAGGGGAGTCTGTTCCACAGTCTTGCCGCTGCCACCCCAAAAGATCTACCCCCTGACTTGACTTTCCTAAATATTGGTACCTTCACAAGTCTTGCCGATGACGAGTGGAGCAGTCTTGTAGCGGTGTACCAGTCAAATTTCTTATGCGAAAGCACAGACCCTATCCCATGAAGGGCTTTAAAGACAAGGCAGAGAGATTTAAATCGCACTCTCTGTCCCAATGGGAGCCAGTGAAGTTTTGCCAAAGCAGCAGATGCAGAAGATTTTTTAGGCAGCCCTAAAACTAACCTGGCAGCTGCTGACTGGATCCTTTGTAGTCTGTCTAACAGGAAGTTTGGGGAATCAAGCAAAAGGTCATTACAGTAGTCAAGCCTACTGAGAATACTACACCTTGCCACTTGGGCACGTGCCTGAGAAGGTAATAAGGGGAAGATTTTGCGAAGGGACGTAATCATTGCGAAACAGCTTCCTGAGCTTCCAAGGTAAACTTGGGGCTAATTGCCGATCCCTGGGGTACACCATGCAGCACGTGAGCGAAGGCAGATTGGAAAGGGGGGAGGGACACTGCCTGCTGTCTATCCAGCAAGAAAGAGCGAAACCATCGTAAGGCACAGCCTCTCACCCCGACCTCACTCAATCTTCTCAGCAGGATTTCATGGTTGACCGTATCAAAGGCGGCAGTCAGGTTGAGCAGCATCAGTGCTGCTGCCTGACCTCTGTCTATCTTAAACACATTAACATATTTGTGATTCCAAATCCTGTTTTTTGTCTCATCTGATAACTGAGACCCGAGGAGCATTACGAAACCCATATATGGTAGTTTCTTCCTATGCAGCTTCCCTTCCTTGCCTTCTTCCCCCTCCTTGACCATCACTGATCTGTCATCCTCCCATCCCTGTCTCCTTACCACTCTTATCTCCTACCTTTCAAAGTTCTCCTGCAAACAGCTTTGTTCTCCTGCATTCCTTCATTCGCCCAGGACCTCCATCAACTTTCCCTGTCCCCACCAAGGTGAAGGAGTCATTGAGAGGCTGACTCATTACCTTCCCTTCTTTTAAGAATTTTTTCTAACACCTGCCCCCTCCCCTACACCTAACCTACCTTTCTGTCCTGGCCTGCTCCATCTCACAAAGTAGACCGTGGGGGGGGACTGACTACACCTGTTGCTACCCCGGGCACCTTCTATATTGGACAGTCAAACATCATGCATCTGCTGGTAAACTAGCACGTTTTGATACATTTTCATCACTACTGCAGGATTCACCATCAGTCAAACAAATTAGCCTCATGCACCTACCTTAAACACTGTCTAGCCCCTAGCGGGCTACACCCATCCTAGGAGCTGCCATAAGGAGCTCCGTGCCTGTCCTTGTCAGGGTTTAGAGCATATGGGACACTGTCCATTGTTATTTTGTGCAGCCTTCGCCTTCCCACCAGTTGAATGTGTCACAAAGAAGACATTTAGATGGGATTTAATGTAGGACAATCTCAAATAACTCAACTTCGCATATGTCTGCTGTTCTGCTGTATTTCATTCATTCAGAAATAAAAAAAAATAATAATTGTGGAAGCCCAGCAAGTTTGTACATAGTACAGCAACTAAAATACTGTAAATGCATTACACAAGTGCTCAATAATTGCTTCTCTCTTTCAGCTCTTACACCATGTTAAGAATGTGCAATTCAAAAATAAAGCAGGAGAGGCGCTGTTTTTCAGCCAGACAGGTGAAGTCCCTGCACAGTATGACATTGTGAACTGGCACAGGACTCCCAATGGAGCTCTCCAGAGTGTGAGAATTGGAGCCTACGACTCGACTGCTCCCCAGGGCCAAAGACTCGCCTTCAACACCAGCTCTATCCAGTGGCCTCCCGGGTACTCTCAGGTACAGTATTACTTTCCCTGCTGTGAAGGTGCTAAGGAACCCCTGAACCATAGAAGGTGCTTTGGTCTCTGGGTTGCAATAATCGCAGTTATTAAGTTGTAGTGGTACTATATGAACATCAACCTCCAGGTCACAATGAACTCAGCTTCCTGCAATATACGTTTGTGATAGCCTAATACATTTTTGGGATGTAGTCCTATTTAGCTTACTTTGACCCACACATCTGAAAGCAATATTTTGTAGATGAAAATGCTCAGCACTGGAGCCATTTTATGTAATGACCTTGTGTAAGATGATCATTCCAGACATAAAGCAGGGGACCAGAGAAAGGCAATTACTATCCAATACAGTATTGTTTCTGAGCTGTGTTTTTTTCAGTTAATGCACTAACGCAGAAAATGTGGAGTTAAGGTTAGTGCTTTAGACATTGTAAATGCAAAGAACTTGCGCTAAATTCTGCTCAGGTAACATATGCATGATTCAGCTTTGGGATATCATTTCTTTATTTCTCTGTGTATGCATTCAACTCTGAACCCATAAAACTCCAGACAGAATATATATCTGAGCCACTTGCAGGCTACAAGCCATATGTTTATAATACCCAAGTGATAAAAATATACCAAGAGATTCAATTTTATTATTCTTGTCCCATGACCCACTAGTTACTGGTCGATATCCACATTCTGACCAGTTGTTTTCTATAACTGTTTCACGGTCTGTGTTATTAATGCACTCCAAATTGGATAACTAAGGTACTCCCTTTGTAATGAACTGTTAAGAAGGAGCAATTTGGAATCCTCCAGGATTACTCCAGGAGATGGTAGAAGCGGGGTTTGTAACTCAGATACAGCTTCACATAAAAATTACAAACTATAAACTTAGGGCCTGATTACAATATTGATGTATGTGATAATCTGTCACAAACGTGATGGACATCCCGTCCTCCGTACTATAAGTCCCATAGGATATAATGGAATTGGAATTTGGTGGACTGGTTAGCCATCATGTTTGTGATGAAGTAACCTTACCCACCAAGATAGTAATCATAAGTATCAATGAGGTATTCCAGTATCATGCAGAACCTTGGGAATTGTGACAGTATACAGACAGAGGTTCTGCCATAAGAGAGACAATTGCTTTTCAACTATTTTTGTCCACAGTGTTTTAGGACTATCAATCAAATATTCACATACATTAAATACTGACCATAAATAGCAAAACAAATAACACTGGCACCGTTAATGCAAATGTGTGAAAGATATATTATAAAATCATATATTGTATACGATGATACACATATCAATATTCAGGAACACAGGACTGCTTCATGGTTCACTGACAGAATATCGACACCTAAAATATCCCCATACCACTATATCGAGTTTTAAATATAGATGTCAAAAATATTGCCGTCCTATATGTATAATGGTAAGTATAAAAATATCAGAAAAGAAATATTGGTATGAAAAATATAGTTGCAAAAATTATCGTTATATATATATATATATATATATATATATATATATATATATATATATATATATATATATATATATACACTGAAAAAACCATAGGTTTCACACCAGTTATAGTTAGGAATTAGCATTTAAAAAACCTATTAAATTCACTGAAAAAAACATAGGTTTGACACCAGTTATAGTTAGCTGGAAATTTTACTGACATAAAACCATTGAAATTCCCACTTAATAGTTAGTTGGACTCACTATAACTTGCGCGCCTGCAATGCACTGCTGATGACGTCACATATTACATCACTCATGTCATCAGCAGTGCATTGCAGGAGCGCAAGTTCCGGCCAGAAGACAATACCCCATATAGGCCAAAGCAGCACATTATATGGGAGTTTTTTCCATCCCCTAGGCATGGGCGGAAAATCCGTTCCGCTCGCGGATTTTGCGGATTTTCGGGAAATCCGCAATCCGCGAGATTTGCGAATTTCCTGAAAAATCCGCAAATCCGCGAGCAGCGGATTTTGCTCGCACTGCTCGCACTGTTCGCGTGAGTTCGCGCCCCGCGAATAAGTGCGAAATTGCAGAAATACGATTTTAGCAAAACTGAAAGTAACTACTTACCAGGTTCAAAAGTTCAGGCTCATCATTAGTAGCCATTTCCTGTAGTGCTTCCTGAGGGGCCCCTCCAGAGTTCAGTTGCCAGTTGCAACTATTATGTGACCCTGCTCTGAACCTCAGAATAGTTACACATATGCCACAAAGGTCCTGAATTACAGCTAAGGGAGACAAGCAGGAGCCAGGCTGGAAGTTAAAATCCATTAATCAGCCCCTAATTCATTATTGTCAGTTGGGGCAGGGCAGGTGTTGTAACTAATTTTGCAACAATGAAAGCACTTAGCAAGTGCAAAAGATCACTAATCAGGGCGCACTAAGGAAGCAGGTGCCAGCTAAAAAAATATTCTGTGACACATTAATCAGCCCCAAATTAATTCAGGTCACTTGAGGCAGGGAAGGTGTGCTTTGCCAAAAATAATGTACACTGGACAACCAGAGGGTGTGGTGATGAAACAGAGGGTGGCATGGGTGGGCCAGAGGGTGGCATGAGTAGTCAGAGAGTGGCAGTGGTGACAGAGAGTGGCAGTGATGAAGAAGAGTGTCCCAAACAGGTTGGACACGTAGAAACAACAAGTTCGCAAAACTTGCGACCCGACAGGTAAGTTCGCAAATTGCGAAATTGTAAAAACCCTCGCGAACTGGCAGAAACACGGGCGAACACAAAAAAAAAAAAAAATCCGCAAATTCGCGGGAATTCGCGGATTTTGCGGATTGCGAGTTTGCAAATCCGCAAATTCGCGGATTGCCAATCCGCAAAATCCGCTCATGCTTAATCCCAAGTGGCCTCAAAAAAGTGAATGCGCCAAAGGTGACTTGCCTAATCTGTGGCATTGAAATTTCAAGGGGGAACCCTAACAAGAAATACTCATTTGGCAATAACACCATGATTCGCCACATACAGCGCAGGCATCCCAACAACCATGCTGCGGCAGAGGTCCGAGAACTGGCCACAAACCCTCCCCAATCTTCACCCAGCACCTCCAAAAGAAAGACACCCACTCCATCGGGACCAGAGACAAGGGAGATGGTCCCAAACATACAACCCCAGTTTGGGCAATACAAGATCACTTGTATATTTTGTGGTAAAACCATCACCTATGGTGAGCAAAGCATAAAGCTCATCAACCATGCTGGTGACAACCACAATTGCCCCAAAAACCAATTATTTTTTCCTGATTTTTTTTGCTCCAGTTGAGCCGTTTACAATTCCCTGGTTTTTTTTTCTCCCCATAAAAGCCAAAAAAAGTATAAAATGTTCAAAAAAACATTAAAAAAAATATAAAACAACAAAAAGAAGAAAAAAAAACTGTTCTTTTTAGAACTACCTCCAATTTATAAAAAAAGGCTAAATTTTTTAAAAACTCATTTTTCCCCTTGGTACGCTCCCCGGTTCGCTCCCTGGTGCGCGCACAGGGCGCTCCCCCCGCGCAAATCGAAAAAAAAATGTTTTGCCCCGCGGGGCCCTTTTATGGCCCCCACATCAAATCTAGGAGGTCAGGGGGGGTCTACTCTTCCCCCTTTTGGTCATTTCCCCCTTTGTTTTTGCCACCTCTTGTGTCTCGATCCTACCGAGACACAAGATTGCGGGTGCTCCAGACTGTTTAGAATGTTGACAGACACCCAAGAGCCAATCAGGTTTCCGTGCGCGAACTCGCGTAGCGCGCTGGTTCACGCCCCGGTGCGCGTACTGGGCCGCGCTTATAGATATATATATATTTTATAACCTAAAGTACTCAAAATCCACTGGAGCACATATCTTGAGACATAGCAAAGGCACATCTAGCTACCAGTCCCTACATTTTTGCCAAGTTTGGTGGAAATCCATTCAGCCGTTCGGGCTAAAAGTGAGGTCGACCGCCCTATGGAAATTAACATGGGGAAAACACGTTTTGGGACCCCCCTTTTATCTCGGCCCCCGCTTGACGAATCACCCCCAAACTTTCAGGGAAGGACCGGAGCGCCGCGAGGCAAATTTGAGGAAATTTTCAGGCAGATTCGACAACCGGCTCTAAAGTTATTCCCAATAGAATGTTGCGATTTCCCTATTCAAAATAATCCTTACTATAACTACCTACTGGCGACCGCCAGTAGGTAATATATATATATATATATATATATATATATATATATATATATATATATATATATATATATATATATATATATATATATATATATATATATATATATATATATATATATATATTTATATATATTTTTTCTTTTTTCAGCAATTGGACCCTCAGCCAGAGCGCTAAACGGCAGGAGCAAACGTGAGGCAGAATCCGTTGCCTTAGTCAATTTTGAAAATAAAGAAATACTGCACTCAGGGTATGCAGGTCATCAGTTATTTATTCATTAACCAAGAGGACCCAGTCTGTAAATCAAAATCACACTGATGTGTTTCGGCCAAAGGCCTTGCTCACAGTTGGAATTTTTTTTTCCACAATACACCTTTACATACATAGCCCATCTTAGCCTATAATCAGGCTTTCTGGGGGTCGTAGTTCATTAAACAACAATTCTCCTCATAAACAACAGACATTATTTGCTGTAAAGCACCGGGTGTAATGAATTCAATATATAAATAGGCGTCATTCCATTTCACATGCTACATTCAGTGAAAAAATATACTTACAACAAATCGAATTTCATTGATCAAATGTTGAAGTGACTTTTCTGTTTCCATGGTCTTTTCACAACGTGTATACTGTAAAAGATCCCCTGACCCTCACTGGCAGTTTATAATATATCACAGCTGCTATATCTACTATAATATGTACAGTGACAGTGTTTTGAAGCGATCGATTTTGTATCACAGAACTTGAGTTATAGTAACTCACTCATTAATAAATCTGAGTATTGTAACTCAGCACCCTAAAACTAATCTTATTAGAGTGCATCTGTGATGGAGTCTCAGTGACCCACGATACACTGACTTACACAAATAAAATTCTTACTCCAATGTTTTGTACACCACATTGTTGTTCCCTTCGATCATTAATAACGTTAGTGAAACATAGGTCTTTAAGAAACCATCAAATCTTACTGAAAATCAAATAAAACGATAACTATTTAAATGTAAACAAACATAGCAAAATACCTGTATCAAATGCACACAGTTCATTTTCGAGAGCATTCTACCTTGTTATAAATCGGCTCGATCCAAAATATGGCTCACAATATGGACCAGCCAAAGGTCACCCTTATTAACTAGCAACATTTCAGAACATACAGATATTATACATGAAACAATTCCCTATAGGCATTGTGTAGTTCTGATGGTATGAACCATTTTATAGGTGGATATAAAGTTCCTCGTCATTATTGAGCCCCCTAGGGGTCTTGGTTCATAACTTAATAATGTAATTGGACTCCAACTGTCTTAATTTTTTCTTTCAATCCCCTGCACTTTCATTCGCTGGGATAGTGACCAAACCAAAAAATTCCATGGCCCTCCAATCATTCTTTTGACATATCGCCATGTGTCTGGCCGTAGCATAATTCAGATCTTTGTTTTTTATCGCACAGATGTGTTCCAAGATCCGTTTTTTCAAAATACATTGGATAACATAAACCACGTACTGTGTAGTACACTAGGGACCCGATGTAGGTGGGTCATTACCGGTCAGTAAACCCGAAATTCGGTAAATTTCAGGCTTACCGACCGGTATTGAGCCATTTGCTATGTAGGTGATGATTCGGTAAATACAGAATCTGTATTTACCGATTCTGTATTTACCGAATCATTATTTACCGATTCGGTATTTACCGAATCGGTAAATGTCATGTTGGTAGCACATTTAGGAGTACTTATGTGCTTTAAGGATTCGTTATTTACCACCAACTATAAGTTGGTGGTAAATACCGATTCGGTAATTACCGAATCTTACCGATTCAGTAATACTTACCGAATAAATACCTACATCCCATTTACCGATTCTAAAATACTGAATCGGTAAAATTCAGTATTTTAGAATCGGCAAATCTTCATAACCTACATCTGGCCCCAGATCTTATACTTGATTCTGATTTTTCCTTCATGGTCTACTATTTCTGTTTTGTTAGTTCAAATTTTGCATGCCTGGCACTTGTTACACTTTCTGAATCCAACCAACACGGTTTCATTTTAGTTTGGTAATGGCTTTGGATTAAAGTGTCTTGCAGTGAAGGTGCCTTCCTGTATGTTACTTGCAGTCTTACTCCAATCATTGAACCAATGTCCTGGTCACTACTCAGTAAGGGCCAGTATTTATGTACAATCTGAACAATTTTGGCACTCTCCTTACTATACGTTAGCATGAGTCTCTGCGCTTCCCCGCTCTGTGTGGTGACGTCTTTATCTTTTTGAACTTTAGGAATGAAGGTATCCATCCCGGTTACTTTTTCAATCTTTTGTAGACTCTTGTCAAGGTCTCTTGGTCTGTATCCCCTTGCTTTGAATCTCTGTGCACTTTCCAAAATGTTCTTTCTGGCTTCTTCATCTTTAGAACAGCACCGTTTAATTCTTCTGAATACTGTTTTTTAGAAGTTTGGGGTGGAAACTTGAGCCATGCAAAATGCTGTTAGTCACTGTAGCTTTCCTGAATAATGTTGTTTGAATCTGCCCTTGATCTATATATACCGTTGTATCCAGGAAATTAACTGCGGTGCTGGTAGTTGTACGAGTGAAGTCCAATCCAATCTCATTTTGATTTAACTCGTTGAAATAGGACAAGAACTCCTGTTTTCCCATTCCAGATAACAAATAAATCACCAATGTCGCATAACCAATTTATAACACTTTGTCTAGTTCATCTTGATTCTCAGGCCCTCAGACAATTTCCTTCTCCCACCACCCCATTGTTAAATTGGCATAGTTTGGCAAAAAGGAAAAGCCCATGGCAGTCCCACAGTGCTGCTGATATAGGTCATGATCATACAAAAACATATTATTGTTTAAGCACAGCTCAATCATAGTAAGAAACATCACGGCCAATGTGATGTTGAATCGATGTATATAGGGATACCACTTCAATTGTGGCCATGATGTAGTTTTCATTCCAAGCGGTATTAGCAAGAATCCGCAAAAAATCTACAGTATCCTTCAAGTATGAACTGAGATTTTGGACCATCAGTGCCAAATATTGGTCCACATATATTGACACATTCTCATATAAGGAATCACAGGCAGACACAATTGGGTGACCTGGAGGGTCCACAATTGTTTTGTGTATTTTTGGAAGGAAGAATATGGTTGGTATCATTGGATACTCCGTCCGTAGGTATTGGAATTGCGTTTCACTTATCTGGCCCCCATCGCTCCATTTCACAAGACTCTTTTCCAATTCTGATATCATCTTATTGATCTGATTGTCCTGTAACCTATTGTATTTTGTTGTATCTCTCTACTGTCTTTGCGCTTCTTTTACATAGTTGGATCGATTTTGGATGTTTATGTTGCCACCTTTGTTGGTGGGCTTGATAATCATTTCATCATCATCCATTAGCATTTTTAGTGCAGCACGTTCTTTAACAGATAGATTTTCCTTTTTTCCATTATTGCATATTTTCTGTAAATTATCCAAATCTTGCATGACAGCATCTGAAAAGAGATCTATTTTATTGCCTGGAGACAATTGGGGCAATATTTAGACTTTTTTTTATGCCACTTGGTGTGCGTCCTACTGTTTCTCTACCTAGCTCATTTAATATTTGGCTCTCAGTTACTATATTCTCTTCTAGATCATAAATGAGATCAAAAAAAGATTTTTCAAGTCCAGAATTTGCTCAATGGTCAACAATATTTTGTGCAACTATATTTTTGACATCAATATTTCGTTTCTGATATTTTTATACTTACCATTAAAAATATAAGATGTAGATATTTTTGACATCTATATTTAAAACTAGGGGCCTCATTTATGAAAAGTGACGCATCGCTGCGTGAAAACAGCGATGCGTCACTTTTCACTGCGCACTCCTTGCGACACCAATGATGCGTCATATTTAATGTATGACGCATCATGTCGCAAGGACTTACAGATACGTCAGTATTTCTGACGCATCTGTAAGGGCAAAAATGACGCATTGCTGGAGTGTGTCACAAAAGTGACGCAACTCCAGCAATGCGTTCTTTCACATGGGGAAAGCCCCATGTGAAAGGGCTTGCGTCAGTCTTACGCCTGCTGTGAGGCAGGCGCAAGATTTTGACGCAACAGCATCCTAAAAGTGACGCAGTGAAATCTCATAGATTTCACTGCGTCACTATTACGAGCCTTTTTGAGGGGGTACGCCCCCTCTGCATACATTATACCTGACGCAGGTATAATGTGGCGCAGGGGGTTAAAAAGTGACGCTTCTACCTAGATGCGTCACTTTTTAAATATGGCGCAACAAGGCGCATATTTTACGCCGCTGGTGCGTCACAAAAAGTGACGCATCGGCGGCGCAAAACTGACGCAAGGCCTCATAAATAAGAGCCTAGGTATTTTGGTATGGGGATATTTTAGGTTTCGATATTCTGGCAGTGAACCCCATACCAGATTAGACATATCCATGCCTGAATGAAAGTCATATGTCTTATTATGGTTAATTTAATTATATGCTTGCCCAATCCATTCAAGTATATATATAAAATAATAAATATCAAATAATAAATATAGTTTAGTAGATAAATTAGATTTAATATACATTTTAACAAATACAACAAATATACTTTAGATGCGCTAAAGTGAATATACAACAGAGGTCTTAGACACTGCTTGCGATTCCCAAAGGGGTCACAAATTGCATGCCTCATCAATATTCATGCGACCCAATAGGGCTTGGCTAGCACTCCCAGGGATGGTGGCCTGATGAGGTCAGCAGACCATCATGTCTTTGACGGCTTTTTAAATAGAGCTGTTTTTTTTTAAAATGCAGCCTGTTTGCCTTAAAGGAAAACGGAATGCTTTTAAAATAGAAAAATTTAACTTTTCAGTTTCATTTTTTAAGGGCAGTCAATGGTCCCTGAGACCACTGCCTGCTCTTAAAAAATATTTTCGCAGACACTCACAAAGGGGTTTATCACCTAGTTGAAGAAGGTGGTAAACTGCGAGTGTTTTGCAGGTGCAAATGCGCTAGCAAAACAATAGTACATGACATTGAGACTCCTAATAGCGAGAGTCGCAAATGCTATTTTGCTAGTCAGTGACTCGGAAAACAGAGTTTGTACATGCCAGGACCCTTGTTTGTGGTCACAAACAGGCCAATCTCCCGTTTCTGGGTGCAAAAAAGGGCCGTACTTCTGGACCTTAAAGTTGGTCACTTCCTTAGCAGCTGACAAGCAGATGCAGAGCGTCAGGAATGTAAAATGCTCCACTCAGGAGCTGAGACCAAGTATGGATGCGCAGCTTGCATCTCTAAATAGGCTTCCCCTAAACGGGGCATGGCTATGGCGTGACAACTCTGATAGAACAAGGAGGGCAACTCAGATCAAACCGGAGTGGAGCAGCTCCCCTCCCACTTGAAAGGCCATCCCACCAGGGAGGAGTACTGGCAAAATAAAAACTAAATATAAAATAAATCAGTGAGAAAGAACACATAAAAAAAGTAAGCTAAGCAGTAGGACTATGACACCTACTGGACCCACAGGATCACCAGCTAGAACTTGGGAAATTCGGTTAATGTTTTCTCTGAGACTGTAAAGAAAAGAGGGGAACATGTAGTTGGTTGTAGAATTACAATAATTATCACTAGCATTCATTACACTTCTGTATGATGTAAATAGAAATATACATGGACCTCACAAGAGGTAGATAGGGGATGTAGCCCTCTATGAAGACTGCCAGCGAAACTCTCAAAATATAATCTTAACCCTTCCACACTCTTGTCAGGCTCCTATCACAAATAGCAGTAGCTTCTCCTCCCAGTTAGCGGGAAAAAAGACAGGGCTGAAGTGTTGTCAAAACTGTGGTGCTCATAGCCTCCTTCTACCTGATGGACCTGCTTTATCACTTGTCAGAGTCACTGGCAGATGCCCCAGCAGCTTGGAATCCCTCTTATTCTTGGACGCACTACTGTGCATACATTGCACTTCAGGTGGGGTCAAAACTATTATAATAACAATAATTTTCCCTGTGGTGGAGCAACTGCCACCTAGCAGAAGACAATCCTAGACATTTCTTTGCTGATACCCCACACATTATTGGTAGTGGTGACCGGATGCTAGAGATTCACCTTTTGCTGTGTTCTTTTATGCACAACATTGAAGGTAAACTTAAGGATTTCCAGGGTTCCCGTGTTCAAGGGTGATGGGAGAATCCTTTCCTTCATAATTTTAGGGCTTGTAGGTGGCAGACATTAGAAAATCCCTGGCATTGCGCACACTTTCTTTAAGGGGAGCCCAGGTTATTGTCAGCGTGGCAGTACAAGGTACACCACCAACTTACTGTCACCCTTTCGGACCACCTCACAGTGTTAGATCCAAGTGGGGAGTCCAACCACTACTGCAATCTTACATGGTGACTGTTGCATAGGAGAACAGAGTCAGGAAATCCAACCATTAGCTCAGAGGCGGGTGTTGGGACCTTGCCGAAAGGAGGCTACTCACTCCAACCATAGGGATGCTGCACTATCTGTCCAGAAACAAAATGCCTCGATTGCTACAGCAGTTGTATATGTGTAGTCCGCTCATCTTTGGCTCAACATAAAGCCTCCGATATGGAGCTGAGCTGAGACACTGGATTGTTTGAGGAGAGAACATGACAGCTAGACTTTGACAAATGTATCTATCTAGCTGTGGAGTAAGTTACTTTTTTTCTGATAACAGGTCCCTGTCTCTGTATGCAGTGAAAGCTGTGTGCCTGGATTCAGAAAAGCAGCTAGGGAAGGGGAGGCTGTGTGCTGCTTCCTATGTTTCCCATGTCCTCCAGGGGAAATCTCCAATCAGACAGGTGAGTGACCAGTACAGCTAGCAACTGGCTTCCAAAAATCAGACTACCAGACATCAGATATATTCAGGAGTCCTTTTCCAAAATGGGAACACATGCTCTATGTGCATGGATGTATTACTAATATCAATATTATGAATATTAGATAATAGTCATGATTACATGTGTTGATAAATCTCTTCTAGGATCTACAGATTGCTTCAAATGCCCCTGGGATCAGTGGCCTAACGCCAGACAGGACGAATGCATCCTAAAGACAACAGAGTTCCTGTCCTATGATGAGCCTCTAGGATCCTGCTTGACAGCCATCTGCATTTTCAGCTCCTTGATACCACTTGGGATTCTGCAACTGTTTGTTCTTTATAGGAACACCCCCATCGTCAAAGCCAACAACCGCTCCCTCAGCTACCTCTTGCTCCTATCCCTTTCTCTTTGCTTTCTGTCTTCATTGGCTTTCATTGGTTATCCCACAGCAGAGAAATGTCTCCTCCGCCAAGCTGCCTTTGGAATCATTTTTGCTCTGTGTGTCTCTTGCATCTTATCCAAAACCATCATGGTGGTCATCGCCTTCAACGCCACCAAACCCAACAGTGATTTGAAGCAATGGGTGGGACCCAAATTGTCCTATCTGGTCATCTGTGTCTGTACCCTTATTCAGGTTCTCCTGTGCTTGTCTTGGTTAATTCTCTCACATCCTTTCTCTGAAAACAACATCCACACCCTGCCTGGAAAGATAATAATTGAATGTAACGAGGGATCGCAGACCGCTTTCTGGTGCATGCTGGGATATCTTGGCCTTCTGGCCACCAACAGTTTCATAGTCGCCTTTCTTGCCAGAAATCTGCCCGACAGCTTCAACGAGGCTAAGTTTATCACCTTCAGCATGCTGGCCTTCCTTAGTGTCTGGCTGTCATTTATTCCGGCCTATCTCAGCACCAAGGGCAAGTACATGGTGGCCATGGAGGTCTTTGCCATCTTGACTTCCAGCTCTGCTTTGATCTCGTGCATCTTTATTCCTAAATGTTATATCATCCTGTGGAGGCCTCATATGAACACAAAGGACTATTTAATGGGAAAGACAACAGGGCTCGTGAAAAAGGCCATTTGAGCTCACATGCGCACAGAGCAATTGACTGGAATGAGGCTTGATTTGGTTTTTCCTCATAAAAGTGTCTTTAAATTCTCAGCAACCCTGATGTGTAAGGACGTAGATGTCCCCAAAATACTACTGTACTTACCATGACATAGGCCACCCAAGTAGGTGCTGTGCCTTAAAAATCAGGTTTTGTGAAAATTACACACTAGGCTGTCTGGGTTGGGTTTTGCCGAATCCAAGTCTCAAAATGCATCTGGTTTAGAAAAGCCCTGATGATGATGGGCGGTGTGTTATCTGTAATCACCATAGTACAGGGACAGATACTTTCTTCATGAGCCACAGTAGCACGGGTAGCTGTAGATAGATGTACACCATGGGCAAAATGGATGGAATTTGTATTCATATTTGAATGTATAGGTATATCATTTAATCATGTTAAATACTTTATAATTCTGCTAATCACCCATAATACAGAAATCATAACATTCCATAAAACAGTAGATTCAAAGAACAGCTACCCATGATTTACTATTCAGACATTACATTTTGATATTCAATAAAGTGGACAGTGCTGCCACAAACACCAGGCTACTGGATTGTGTTCTAAATTGCGCTTGTAGTACATTGTGACATTGTGACATCAGGAAATGTGCCCTCGTGCTTGTGTGAAGTCCAGTCTTGAGATTGTCTACAGATGGCCTCTTGCAAAGGGGGTGTCTTCGTGAATGACCAATGACTCCACAGCCTTGCTACTTGTTTCATGTGTTTAGGGCTTTTTCATCTGTGGTCAAGACTGGGGTTGGGTGCAAATTCTGCACTAAACAACATGGTTAAGTGTGACCGATTTACTATTGCAGCCAAGGTAAGTCAATTATAGAGGAGTGAGGGCAGAGCTGTATTGGTTTCTGGGATTTGCTTGCAGTTTGGTGTCCTGAATTTGTCTGTGAGTAGAGGGCGCATTGATGCCTCTGACCCAAGAGTGAGCAGTTTCAATGGCAATGAGAATACAGCAGTTGTGACAGAGCAAGGGCTTGCATTTGCACATGTTGAAGCTGTGGAATGTTCCATAGGGCCACTATGTGATGCCCTGGATGGGGACATAATGTCTGCTCCATGGACTTCAATTACAGTTTAGCTCCCACCCCCAAAGACTCGGTGAGAAATCTTGGAGTTCGCTGGGACAATCAACTTAGCTTTAAAAATCAGGTACAAACAGTAGCTACCTCCTGCTTCGCTAAGATTAGAACCATAAAACGCCTTATCAACTACCTGCCGGCGGACTGCCGTAAAACTGTGATCCAGGCACTGATCATATCTCACCTTGATTATGCCAATGCCCTCTACCTTGGTATCACAGCAGGCCTCTGCCATAAACTCCAGACGGTTCAAAATGCCGCCGCCCGGCTGGTGGAGAGAATCCCGGCTAGACACCATATTACTCCCCATCTCCGCAAATTGCACTGGCTGCCCATAGCTAAAAGATGTGTGTTCAAGGCCATGACACTGGCCTTTCGAGCATCCAAAGGCAGTGGATCGGCACATCTGAAAAACACCTTGCGACCCTATGCCAACTCTAGGACTTTACGTTCCAATACCCTCCATTTCCTGGAAACTCCCCGATTCAAACGCTCTCGGGCAGGTGGGAAAACCTTTGAGGTCTGTACCTCTCAGCGCTGGAACAAGCTCCCACTAGCCCTTCGCACCTGTCAGACAGAATCAGCTTTCCATAAATCCTTAAAAACACATCTATTCCCCTCTTAATACTGGACATCTGACCCTATGACCTCTATTTTTCAGAGTTCTCAGCGCCGGGACGCCCCGCTGGGGCCGCTGCGCGCTCTACAAAATTCTCAAATAAATAAATAAATAAATGTAGAAGGGCATATAAGAGGTGTACAGAGCACATACACAGTAGCTGGTAGGACTGGTGAAAGAAAGGTACACAGCCAAAATGTAATATGTCCCAGGATGATAGCGAACCCTTGAAGAAGACCAGGATTCCTTAGCCCCTTGGGAAGACAGCAAAGCCAATTGTAGACATCTGACCGGCCAGTGTGAAGCCCAAGCCTCTGTGTGGAGAACAAAACTGGCTCTGAACTCAATGCCTGGTAGCATGTACAGCTCTGGTTGAACCTCCATGCCCAGACGGATCAGCAGCACCACCCTCCTTGGTACCTTGAGACCCTCACAAGTGAGTGACTGCTCTATATAAACTCCTGATTGATTGATTGATTGATTGATTGATTGATTGAGCTTGCACCATCTATGTGTGCTTTTGACTCACAAGATGGCACAGCATGCACTGACGTATGTAGACGAAGTTGACTGAGTCAGTGATTGATTCAGTGGAGACCAGCACTGAAGAGGTAGCGAACAACAATGGCTACATTTATTGTTTGACTTCACTTGTGTAGTCATGCACGTGGCAGAGAGCAATGATGACATTTACTTTTCTAGTTTATTGTGTTTACTCGAACTCCTACTCACATAATTATGTACGTCTTTCTGGGTGTGTAGAAGATTTCCCCTCAAAGACCATTGGGCTATATCACAAATCAGGAAAACCACTTAAACACACAGGTATTTGCAAGCTATTGAACCATACCTCCCAGCAGTGCAGTGCTCACCATTCTTGGCATGATGCCTGAAGTTGCTTAGCTCTCCACACCCACAAACCACTAAGTCCAACAACTGACCGTGCCTTGTAGACTCTAGGAGCAAGGTCTGACTACACTTTATGTAACCTTCCTATGGGAAGTCTGTGGGTTCAAGCATTAAATTTCACCTGGCCATGCTCCTTTACCCTCATATTCTCATTGTCTACCAAACTGTCCATCAGTTGCTGAGGGTCATGCACTCGCCTGGTCCAACCCACAGAGACGACAATGGAGCAGCTGCTGGACCTCCTATCCCACCCGAGGACGATGCAGATCCAGGAACTGAAACCTGAGAGTCCACACTGTGCCCTTGGAGGAATGGGATTTGGGATAAAATAAGAAGAGAGACGTGCGGTATTAGATCTGCTCTGCAGCTGTGCATAAGTGCTTAAAAGGATTTGTCACTTTTGAGACCATCTACGTTTGTGAGGTAGATGTGCCCTGGGCCAGAACCTCTGGCTTTGTAATGATGCAAAACACTGGGAATAACAATAGGAGGCAGTCACCATTAGTACTCGAACAAGTCTTTACATATAATGAACATGCATTATCTTTAATGACACAAACTTACAAGTTTCGTGAGCCACTCAGCATGAGAGCAGAAATACCAAAATCACAGACTGGAGTGTGATACTGCTAAGATTGGTGGAGTTATAGGCACTCATCAAGATGCACTCGGAGCATAGGTTGGAGTTACATGCACTCATGGGGATACACTCAAAGCACAGAGTGGAATACAAGGTTGATGCAGATATCAAAAGACTCTAAAGTGCTTTCTCTTGACACTACTGTTCATCAGAGAAACAAAGGACTAAAGTCTTTAATCGTTGAGAGGTGACAGTTCTGGCATCACAGTTATATGGAGGATCTGGAGTCTAAGCACACAAGAAGCACGGGAGTAAATCACAAAATAGGAAATGGAGGAAAAGTTTACAGTCTTTGAAGACCGGGATACTTGCTTTTGTTTACTACTGTAGAAAGTTGAATGTGCACTAAAATGATATCAAGTACTGACCCTAGTTCTTCAACTTCTTTGAAGGCCGAAGTAGATCTCGAAGTCTTGACTCAGGGAGATGCGGGGGGACAAGAGTAGCTGTGAAAGAGGGAGCAAGGAGGCAGACATTGATGGAGCACATGCCACAGGAACCACTTGTTCAGATGGACTTTATGGAGACTGAAGCACTTCTTGGTTCCAGCACTATTCTTCAAGTGAGTGGGAAGGGTATAGCTTGATCTGAAGCGAGGAAGGCCAAGCCACAATTTGGGTTTGGGTGGAATCTATTTGCACTCTCGAAGGCTTGATGGATGTGGCTAGATCACGTGCAGCACATGGAGGACATGTCTGTCTGAAAGGTTCTCGAATTTTAGGAAAAACAAGTGTAAGTACACTCTCTATGAGCTCACAAAACAGGCAGCTGCAACTTGCTGATCAGAACCAAATAACAGGAAACAAATGTACCATATTTGCTCAAACATGCATAGTGGAAAATAACACCAACTCCCGAGAAACAGTGAGAAAAAAGGCTTGCCATTGGCTCATGGGAATTTGTTGGAAGTTTGCAGGGCTTTCATGGAAATCCATTCCAAGGCCATAGGAACATCAAGAGTAGTTAATCTAGTAGTTCACGCCATGTGGGAAACAGTTGCAGGGGTTCAAGCATAATGGAAATTACGGGTGCTGGGGAAGCATGGGTCATGAGGATGCTGGGGGGATATCAGTCGTGAGGGCGTTGGGGGAGCACTAGCTTTGAGCAATGCTGGGGGTGTATTAGTCATGTGTGTATGGGGCACCATAGTGGTAAAGCAACATGAACCCTGCATGCTTGAGCACTACAAAAGGCAACATGAGCTCTGCACCCTAGACCACTACATAAAGCAACATGAGCCATGTGTGCCACACCACTATGCAAAGGACACAAGATGGGATTGTGACAGAGAGGAAACAGGAGGGGTTGTAACACTGAGCTGTTTGCCCTGACACCAAAAAGTCATGTTCTCTGAACCCTCCCACTGTTGTGAGATCATTTTTTTCCACTTCATAGTGTTGAATTCAAGCTCACGCTAACTTAAAGCAACCTTGCACTTTTCTTGCATTTTAAATGTGACATTGTATCATAGCAAGTGACCATTGCTGTTATTGATTACCGCTACAATAAAGAATTGAGATTAAAAGCACCGAGCTGGGGGGGCTACTCTCTTTGGAGCAGAGTTATGGGGGCACAAGAACATGAAAGCTCTTGTGATAGCATAGGATAGTTTCCTGAGATAAATATGGGGCCTATCGGTGAGCACGCCCTTGCTCATGCTTAGGTTGGATGTGGGGCTTAGGCGAATCTCTGATGGGGAGGGAATTAGACCTATTCTCTACTGGAGAAGGATATGGGCCACCCCTGAACTGCATTCTTATCGGCACCGGTTACAAGACATACTCAGCAGAATAGGCTCTAGGAACCTCCCCTGGTTTGAGTACGTCAGATATACACTAAGGAAAATGGGGAATGAAAGCTTGTGGACTCATCCAAAGGGGGTATCTCTCTTGATTTCGAAAGCAGCTTTAAAGAGAAACTATGCTCAGTTCAGTCTAAGTATTATCCGAACAGCGAACACGGCAGGTTCTCTAAACACTTATTTCCTTCTGCTGTAGGATGGATATATAGCAAAACAGTTTCTAGATGAGATACAAGCCTCTCTGGCAAGGAAGCTGTACATCCAGTTTAGGGTTGGAACCCTGCTGTTGCACTCCTTCACCATCAATTGGGCTGGCATCACTAGAACCAGAGAGCAGTCCAGCCTGCCTTGCGGAGCAGATTTGAAATCAGTGGTGCATACTTTTTTCTTCTGCCCTTCTTATAAGAATTCCAGTTTAAAATGGTGGGCCCAAGTATGCCGCAACTAGGTGTAAGGTGGTACTTGGATGCCTATACGATTTTGCATTTTGACATAAATCCACCTATAGTTTTTGTAGTTTTCAGATTCCTATATTGCATGTGGGGATTTAGGGACAAATACAGCCTAGAGTCTACCTAGCCAAGCGAGACAGAGGGAGTCTTGCAGACAGTAAATTTCTAACACAAAAATTATCCTATACCGTATTATTGCTGCTGTTTGTTTCCTATTCCTTTTGATTTAATCCTGTGTAAAATGGAGTATCAAGCCTGTGGGGATAAATTTTGCACTTTATGTAAACTGGGGCACAATTGACTCTATGGCTAGTGGGGTCACTTTAGATTCACATAAAATTCTGTGCAATCCACAAAGTGTTGTTTTTAGTTCTATCTGTTTTATTATTCTATTCTACTTTAATTGATTATTCTATGCATTTTTTAACCCCTTGCATGCTGATGACGGCCGGCAGTCGTAATGGCACATAGTGCTCGTGTGCTGATGAAGGCTCCCGGCCGTCATGACCGCACCCGTGATCGGAATGTGCCACACAGGCACAGAATCACGGCAGCATGCAAGGGGTTAATAAAGTTTTAACATTTTTAATACAGTGCTTTATTGTATCCTTGCTGTTTTATTGTGTTCATCCATTCTTTATGACTGACTGCCTAAAGAATTATGGGCAGTGTGCAGGGTGGGGCACCTCCATTAGAGTGGAGAAGAGTTGTCACTCCTAAATGGCCCCCAAAGCTACAGAGCTGAAAAATAAAATGGTAATTTATTACCATTTTATTTTCCATCATCCCATCCTTAACCGAGTGTTAGGAAGGGGCGGGCCTGCTTAGTGGCAGCAGACAGGAATGGTAGGCAGGGGGCTGCCTACGCACTGTTCAAAGTTCTTATGTCTTTTTTGCAAGCCGTCCTGCGATGGCCACCAAGACATGCACACTTTAAACCTCTCAGACCAGCTGTCTTAGACAGCTGGGCTGAGAGCAAGTGCAGGCCTCCAGTGTGCTTGGGAGTACAGAGAGAGGCCGCTCCCTCCAATCAGGGCACTGCTCTCATGCTGGTTAACAGCATGTGAGCCATGCCAGGATTGATCAAGGGAGTTTGCTGGTGCCTGCACTGCAATCGACAGAAGAAGAAGTCTGGAGCAGTGGACATGCTTGATAAGTGTTTAATTTGTAACTTTTTTATTTCAGTTGCACCTGCCCCTGCCCACCGCTCTCCGTAGATGCCAGCCACCACTTTTTACACTGAAACATTGAGACTTTCCTAGTCTCATTGAATGCAATGTACTTAATCAAGGGCAACCTGTATCAGAGCAAATAACATACAATGTACACAAATTGGCTCTGTCAACACCCGAATCTAATGTAGAAGAATTGTGAAAGAATACTCGAATGTAGGCTGAAGTAAATTGTTTCTTTTTGCTTGTTTGTTATTGGTGCATGCCCTGTGAACCATGTAAGTGTGCAGTAAATGTATGAAATCCTTTAAAGTATTATTAAAGGACCTGCTTTTCATCTGCTTAAGGCTCACCTTTCCCCTTTCCTAGGAGGTGAATCTATGCTGGATTGTCTGTGGATCTGTTGCAAAGTCATCCTGTGCCCTGGGCACCCCCATGTTTTGTTGTCTGGTACTGGTGGTAACTGACTCTGACTGTCCCTGGTCTCTCCCTAACCAGGCCCAGGGCCAGTGCTATGGTGAAAACACAGTGAAACACACATACACACATATTAGGGTACACTATGTGTTAGGGAACCCCTATGATTGGCATGACCTACCCTATAGGTCCCTAAGATATATTAGGGTATGGCAGTTTAGTGGCCAGCAGACCTTTCTATACTTGCATGTGTGCACTGCTGAGAGCCTGAGGTCATTTTAAACCTAGCCCTGTGTTGCAGCGCTGCTTTTAAATGTAAATTGTGCCCACACTCGACTTTGGTAGTAGTGGCACTTAAAAAGTGATCAACTACAATGTTTTGGCATATTAGGCACCCCCAGGGTCTCACCTAGAAGTCCCAAGGGTGGGGGGTCATGTAATTATTGGGAGAACCCTTATAAAGAGGTTTGAAATGCCCTAGGATAGAGAAATTGGGCATTTTACTTCCCCCATCATAGTAGAGTGCTTCCCGGGGGTGTCGCCGAGCCGGTGACTAAAATGGCCGCCTGACTCAGGAGCTCCGGAGCACTTGGACCGCGAACCTCACCTTACTGCAAACGATCGCTATGCTATCCGCCTAGCTTCAACAAAGCTGATGCAGTAGGCACTGGTGAGCAGAATGAGCCGCTAATTCCCCACAAAATTGGCGCCAATACAGGGATCTGCGCAGAGGCGTTCCTGGGCCTGACACGGCCCTCAGAGGCCCCGGGTAAATAGGGTACTCGGTAAGTCTGAGGGCGGGGCCCTGGAAACGTGTGCCTCGGCCGACCACGTCTGTTCACATGCTCAAAGGGAGGATCAGAGCTGCAATTTCCAGATGCAGACGGGGCACACCTCCCCCACAAGGTACTGTTCCACAGCAATGTCTATGCAGCTTCCCATCATGCCATGAAATGGGAGACGGGGTAGCCCTGATCCACATTGCAAGGCATGTCCTGCTTGACTAGCGCTGTGTATGTCTTCTGGGCCAGAGCTGTGCTGCCTTAGCTCCACACATGCAGAACTCTCGTCACCTACCGCCGCGGATGGCCTGAAGTGAATAATGCCCATATTATTGAGGGAATCCCATGCCTCCTTCACATCTCCTTCACATCTCGGACCCCAGTCCTCTGATTGCAGTCCCTCAGACCCGGCAGCCCGGACCCGAGTGAAGAACAGTGCACTGACTAGCTGACTGCCATATCACTCACCAGCTCCCCATCACTCCCATGCGACATGGGGCTATCGCCCTCCCCATGCTTCCAGGCCTCACTGGGACTTATATGCACCTTATTATACGGTAGGCACTCCGCCCGCCCATTTACTTCACAATTGGCTGCACTGACCAGAAGCAGCACCAGCTGAATTTCGACGCAGGGAAGACCCTAGGAGGGAGGATACCGACATTGCCGCTGGGGAGGAGCAGGGCCAGATAGAGGGGGCTGCCACTATAATGGCTGAACTTTGGGCGGTCTTTCATTCCATCGATACCCACCTGGAAGCATCAAATAGCTGACTGGATAAAATCAATGGCCTCCTAGAGGCAAAGGACACACGGATAGGTGGGGTGGAGCAGCGTATCTCCGATCTGGAGGATGTACAACCTCCTCTTCAGAAAGGCCTAGACTGAGCCAACTAACTCCTTCAACAACTTGCTGCCAAGCTGAAGATTTAGAGGCGTGTTCCCGTAGAAGCAACATCCGGATCGCGGGAATTGCGGAGTCGACCAACACGGGCCCAATGGACAAATTTGTAGAGTATGTCTCCTGGTGGATCTATTTGGACAGGAGACCTTCTCCACAACATTTGTAGTGCAGCGTGCCCACCGGACTCTTGGCCCTCCCCCAGCACCTGGTACTCCCTCGCAGTATAGTTGCCAAGATCCTCAATTACAGTGACCAGGTCTTAGCTCTCTGCCTGGCAAGAGAAGGTGGCATACTAAACTTCTAGGATTCCACTATATCCCTTTTTCCAGACTTTACGCCCCTTGTGCAGGAGGCGTGGTGAAAATATACTGACTTGAAGCGTGCCCTCCAGAAGGCAAACATAAAGTATGTCATGTTATACCTGGCCAGGCTCCGCATCCAACTGGGTGGCAAGACTCGCATTCATGACTCCCCCGCTGAAGCCGAACGTTTTTGGAAACAGCACAAACCATCTCTGGCAAAGCAACAACAGGATGACGGCACCGGTTCTGGATCTTGACTCTCTGTGGATCTATCACCTTTGATCCTCCAATCGCAGCAGACTTGCCCTCTCTCCGCTTAGTGGATTCTTGCATTAGCTCCTAGCTGTGATGTTCCGCTGGTTGCTCTATATGTATTTCATTAATGACGTTTCTCTTGTAACTTTGAACTGAGCGGACCTGCCTTCAGACTGCATGGCAATTACTGGTGAGGTGAACATTCTGGATATTAAAACTCCTTCACTCTGAGGTTCCAATGGAGCGTTGCCATCCCTGTAAGATGATGCCCAAATGTTCTCCCCTTCCTATTTCCCTTTGTTTATTTGATATATTGGGTGTTCTTCTGTATGCAGGGATTCACCTGGTGCCTAGTTTGTGTGTATCCAATGGGGATGGGGGTGGTGGGGGGTAGGGGGATATCTGGGTTGTTTTGGTTCTAGATGTTATTTTATGTTGGTTGGAGCACCATTGATATTCACAGTGCAAGATGTATGTAGTATTAACCTTTGGTTGCCGACCCACGGAAAGTATTGTGACTGATAATAGGGCCAATAGCTCCGGGATGCATCTGAGATGTCTCTTGTGGAATGCACGAGGTCTAGGAAATCCAAAGAAAAGTAGGCAGGTATTAGCATATCTGTCCAGGCATAAAATACAAATTGCCTTTCTGCAAGAAATGAATTATTCGCTTTTCTCTTTAATATGCAAAAGTTTGCGTCCACCTGGGGAGGGAACCGAGTCTTCTCCTGTTACAGCTCATACTCACTGGGTGTCTGAATTTTGGTACATCACACGGTCCTCTTCAGAGCGGTTGACGTTATAGAGGACCCTGACGGACGATATGATTTGGTTCAGGGACACCTAGGGGCAGACAGCATACTGCTCGTAAATGTGTATGCCCCGAACATTGACTCTAAAAACTTTTTTCCTGGGCTACATGCTGTGATTGACAGACTGAACACTGACAATATAGTTATGGGGGGGACTTCAACCTCACACTTGACCCCACCACGGACACTACGGCCCAAGACGAGTTACAAAACCTCATGCCACTCAAGGCCTGTGGAACCTTTTATGCCACTCACTGCTAGCTGATCCCTGGCATTCATACCACCCGGGGTCCGTAGTTATTCCTTCTACTCCACTCCACACAATTCATGGTCCGTGTTGATCTGTGGTATCTCATGCCACAACTCCTGCTGGCTGTAAGTAACATCAAGCATTTCCCCGAATGCTATCGGACCATTCCCCAGTCTTACTGGAACTGGACAATTCCTTGCTTCCTAAACAGCGGCCCTCGTGGAGGTTCCCTGCTTCTGGCCTTCTGGATGTGGTGTTCCGGAGCGAGGTGGGAGCCGCAATATGGGACTATTTCGACTTCAATGAGGGCATGGTCGGGTCACAGTTGATATTGTGGGATGCATTCAAGGCGGTTACACGCAAAGTATGCATTTCCAACCATGCTGGTGTTATTTGCTCTATTCATACTGAACTCAGTAATCTTGAACAGAAACTTAAAGAATTGTACGCGATAATGCTCACGGACCCATCTTCAGCGGCCTTCCGTGCTCAAGCCGCCCTGATGGTGGAATTCAACGATGCTGTCGCCGGGGAGAACAATAACCTGGGTAAATGTGCTAGGGCCCATGTGTATGGTGAGGGAGAGAGACCTGGGAGGACACTCGCCAGGCTCCTTCGACCACAATATCAATCGACATATAATACTCGATTAGAGTCAGACACGGGAGTGACATTGACCTTCAGCACAGATGTAACTGCTGCTATGTTAGTCTATTGCACACGTCTCTATAAAATCCGAGATACCCCGGGAGGGCAGGCTTTGAGGGATTATTTGCAAGAAATAGCCATGGTGTGGCTTGAAGATGAGCAGAGAAAATTTCTAGCCTTACCAATAGATGCTGGTGAAGTCAAGCAGGCCATAAAGGCATTGGCGAGTAGACGTGTCCCCTTTCTGACGGCCTTATCAGGGATTTTTATAAAGCATACCAAGATATACTTGCCCCATGCCTGCTCGAGGTATATGCGGAGGCTATAGAGAGCGGCTCCCTGTCACTGACCATGCGAGAGGCCATTTTAACATTGTAACTTAAACCAGGTAAGCCCCCCCACTAATCATATCATATCGCCCGTTTTCATTCCGTAACCATGAATATAAAATCCTGACCAAAATACTGGCCACCCGTATGGTGCTGCTCATTGACACTATGCTGTGCCCCTATCAGGTGGGTTTCGTTTCCGGACGTTCAACTGCACTCAATTTGCGCACAGTGTTCTCAGTGTTGAATCAGATAGAACCATCCCTTACAGCAGCAGCTGTTTTGCTAGATGCCAAGAAGGCATTCAATTTGTTGGAGTAGTCTTTCTTGTATGCAGTGATGCACAAACTGGGACTACCCATCGGATATTTATTGAGGGTCCAACTGCTCTATTCTCAACCCATTGCCCGGCTCCAAGTAAACGGGACAGTCACGACGCACTTTCCACTGCCCACTATCCCCCTTATTGTTCATTGTCGCAATGGATCCCCTCGCCCGCCATATTCAGGAGCGTCATCTCCATTGGGGGTTGCAACTCCCCACAGGACCGCTTGCTGCCTCCTTCTATGAAGATGACATAATGCTGTTTGTTCCTCATCCGGCGGAGAACTTACATCTGCTTTTGAGGGAGGTGGTCCACTTTGGGGTACACTCAGGATTGGTCATAAACTGGGCAAAGTCGGAAATATTTCCAATTACCTCTGCCACTACCCACTTGGACAAAGAATTCCCACTGAAATAGTGCTCAGACCCTCCAAAATTTTTGGGCATCTATCTACACTGCAGTGCTGCAGAGGTTATTTGCCTTAACTACGGGCCTGTAATGGACCGGGTAAAGGAACAGATTAATAGATGGATCAAACTCCCGCTCTCTATAGCTGGGAGGATCGCTATAATTAAAATGGTGATTTTACCACCGTTACTATATCTCTTTCCTAACATCCCAATTGCCTTGACCAAGTCTTTTTTTGATACCCTTCACTCCCTGCTGACTCGACACATTTGGGCGGGCAAACTGCATATTAGTCTTGCTACTCCGACATTACCATTTGAACGGGGAGGGTTTGATTTCCCTGACTTTTATTTATACTATCTTGTGATGCAAACACATTTCACATGCTTTTGATACCACTTGGACACCCGCATATTAGACCTTCGACCCGAGCGCTTCCAGATATACCCACGCTCACTCCAGACAGTTCAGCCACTGGGTCTCCCTCGCCACCCTGGTGAGATAGAAATGATGGCAACGAGATGCTGGCCATGGAATAAATTACGCCGTTACTTGCGCCATGACTTTCTATACTATCCCCACATACCTTTAGTTAACAATCTATGGCTACCTCCCACCACTGAGGCACTCACCCAAAAAAGTTGGACAGACATAGACTGCGTACTGTTGGGGATATGTTCTGTGGCTCTCACCCGCTCACGATTGCTGAATTAACATCAGGGGTGAGCATGACATATATGGATAGTTTCCTCCTACATAGAGTACGAGCTGCCCTATTGAGTGCCTTGCCGGAAACTGCTAGTGAACCGGAGGAATTTCCTCTTCTGACTTTGGTCATTAATTTCCCTGACTGCACTTACCTGCTTTTACGGCTATACCACTTATCATGGACATTGAGGCCTGTAGTGGGCCTTAAGGCCAGAGCAGCTTGGGAACAGGATGTGGGGGTTCCACTGACGGATGTAATTTGGACATATTGCTGCTCACAGATGCAATATATATCGTCCAACTACAGACAAATACTACTACATTATAAATACCTTCATGGAATATACATCACCCCAAAATTAATATCCAGGATGCACCCAGATACTTCTAGTGCATGTGCCAAATCCTTGATGCTGGATGCTGACTTTGGACATCTAGCATGTAATTGTATAAACATTCAGGCACATTTGGGAGAGGTATTTCAACACCTGTCACTCATGGCCAAGCAAGCACTGTCCCCCTCACCGCCTCTGACATTGTTGGGGTATGTTAAACCTAATAAAAGGTGCATCAGACGGTTCACCGCCATGGCCCTGCTCTTAGCTATGCGTCAAGTTTCCTTGCACTGGGGCTGAGCACACTCCCCGACAATTAAGGCATGGCTTTGAGACCTCATATATTGTAACTCAATGAGTAATGATTATGCCACACTGCTGCCTCTGACCTCTAGAACTCGGGACATATGGCAGCCGCTTAAAGATTACCTACAGCTTCATCCATTTGTTGAGATGCCGGAGTGAAGTGCACGCAAACTAATGGTGGTGACATGTCCGCTGTGCTTTCTGTCTTGGACAAATGCTATTATTAGACAGTTCCCGGATGATGTGCACTATGCAATGAACGTTTATAGCCCTATTGCTGCCACTTCACACATTACTTGATTATCCATGTACTTTTTTTTTTTTTACTGAATGATTAATTTTTTATGCTCCTCTGTTGTTAATGTTTTGTTACTGATATGCAACCATTACTTATTCCACAAAACGGGCCATTCTTTTGCAGCATATTTGCCGAATCTTGTACTGTATGACGGCTTGGTTGTTGGCTATATACAATAAAAATAAATTTACAAAAAAATAAAAATAAGAAAGTGCTTCCCAAAATCAACTTTTGTGCTAGGAGCTCTGTAAAGTAAGGATCTATGTTTTTTGTTGCGTATTCAGGACCCCTAAAGTCTCCCCTAGGTGTCCCAGGTGAGGGGGTTCATGTAGCTATAAGCAGGGACCTTATAAAAGATGTTTCATAGGACCTGATGTTGGAGAAACTAGACATTTCCTTTCCCCCTTTGTAGATTCCCAGCCACATGGGTTAACATTGCTATAGTTTATGAATTTATAACTATCACTAGGGATTACCGAAAATATAAATCAAGGATTTAGGAGAATGGTATTAATATATCCAATAATATGCTATTATTGAATGTATCCTAAAATATACAAAAAATAAGTTATAAGACTTTCTTGTCTGTAAGCCAAAATTCAGCCTTCCTGTGGTCTCCACTGATTGGTCAGAGTTAAGAGGATTAGGGAAGCTGCTTTGATGAAGTGATAAGTGTCACCCAGGGAGAGAGTGTATCTATTAGGAGAGGGTTCTGCTACACAGGAATGTCTGCGCAGGGGAATGGGTTGTAAAGAATGAGCTTCAAAGGAAGTATGAGACAGGCAGAGAAGACCAGGTCCCTCTACCGCCTTCCCTCTTAACCCAGCCAGTTGGCAAGCTTAAGGAAGGAATTTTCTCCGAACGCAATCGGACCATTCGCCGGTCTTACTGGAACTGGACTATTCCTTGCTTCCTAAACAGCGGCCCTTATGGAGGTTACCTGCTTCTGCCCTTCTGGAACTTGTGTTCCAGAGCCAGGTGGGAGAGGCAACACAGGACTATTTCGACTCGAATGAGGGCACGGTCGGGTCACAGTTGATATTGTGGGATGCATTCATGGCGGTTATACGCAAGGTATGCATTTCCAAGCATGCCAGGGGGAGGAGAGCTGTGGAAATTAGACATACTGGAGGTTCGTTTAACTAGATCTTGTTCCTTTGCTGAGACTTCAGACATATTGAATTTTGGAGGGAGAGTGTTTTCTGGGAGACCAATATGCCACACTTTGGAAGAAGTGGCCATGCTCTGGGGTGTTACCCTGCACCTCATGGGACAGTATTGCTCTCCTTCTTGACCCCAGAGGACACTGAATATGTTTCTGAGAGGGGCAAAGCCTCTCTGATCTGTTGCTTGAAACTAAGAAAAGATGAAAGGTCAATGCTGGAAGTTTGATTTGCACCGAGCAGGCCCTGCACTCTGACTGACCGTGCTTGCTGCAAAATCTGGAGCTATAGCCCTGCAGATATAACTTGCTTCAATAGGAATGACGAGTGGACTCCCTACAACCTACAAGTTAACAGAGCTCACTTGGTCCATCACCACCAAGAATTCTCAGTCTAGAGTGCATCCAGTGGATTTGTAAGAGTTTTGTCCAAGTAGATTGTGGGAACTGGAGTCTCAAACTTTCAAGAGATTACAGAACCTTGGATTGTGTTTTGGGCACTTCAGGACCACCAGAAGAACTTCCGGTAGAAGTTCCAGAAGTTTAGAGGAGTTTGAATTAACCTTGGAAAAAAGCTCCAGAGGTGGACCGACTCAGCAACAAGAGGCAAGCCGCCGACCTTTAACGGTAACCTGGCCTGCTCTGCTGGTTTATCCCACTGAATAGCTCCGGAGGTCGGACATCCAGAGTTTGACCAGAAGCTCCCTGGAAAGCAAGCCTCTGAACCTTCACCGAACAAGAGTGGTGAAGAGCATGGAGGGTCCCTGGCAGAAAAAGCTCCATAACGCACCCGCGTAGCTAGGGGGGGCGAGGGGGGCGGTCCGCCCCAGGCGGCACTCTTTTTGAGGCGGCCGCCTGTTGCGGCCTCCTTTATAATTTATTTGGGAATGAACACAGTGTCCCCAAATAAATTATAAAGGCTGCCGCGCCTACGCCAGGTCCTAGCACGCTCCGGCGCCACCTTTGTGTGCCCCGGGCCGGGCCGCAGAAGACTTCACTTCCGACTCGAGCAGCAGCAGCTCAACAGTTAAATATCTGCTCTAGTCGTCCTACAATGTTACATTATCTGCACTGCTTCCTGTGTGCGAAACTCCCGCCGGCGCACATTTCGCCACTCTCACTGCAGCCCAAAAAACGAGACCACGCAGTAATTATATTTTTTCGAAATGTGAGCGGAAAGCAGTGATTAGGTGAACAACCCTCCACCGCCCCCGGGGTCCCACAGCTGAGCTGAGCCTAACAATCAGCATATACCTCCTGGCCGGGGTCCGGGGAGGGGGGGGGGCAGAGGGTGCTTCAACAGGGTAAATAGCGTGAGAGGCCGGCACTAGCAGCAGCAAACTTGACCTACTTACCTCAAGCACAGGAACGGCGCCGTGACTTCTAGATCCCAGAACACACTCGGCTGTTGAATTTTCATGCCGGTTGAGTTCACGAGGAGACCGGGCCCGTACCAGTTTGCAGCCGCTGAAGCTCACCTCTCAAAGTAAGTAGAGTGAGATATCCTCACTCTTGTAAAATGTGGTTTCATTTATATTATTTAACATGTTGGTTATATTCGCCTGCCTGCCCTGCGTTTACAGCTGAAGACTTTCTTTGTGCGAGTACTTAATTTTCAGCTGCCTGCGACATCATCTGTACCATGCTGGTGGCTGTGAGGCTGGGCTGGTAGCTGCGCGCTGACTGGGACGATCGCAGCTCTCGAGGTGACTGATTTAGTGTTGAGTCATTATTTAAATAAAGATTGACATAGCGTGCACCTTGGTTGTGACCTATGTATGTTTTGCGCCTCAGCCTGAGGCTTAGATGCTCAGCTGTCGAGTCCGATAGTCAGCAGACTGTTGACTATTTCATTTTATTTACTTCAGTAGCTGACCAAGAACATCCATGTTGTTGGGGCCTCACATCCTATTTTGGCCGGGTCCCACGTGGGACAGGGTGGCCTGCAGTACACATTTGCTCTGCATCTGATTGATTGCCAGGGAGTACCCAGAGAGGCCCAGTTGGCAAAGGCTGGCTAAAGCAGGGTCTGTTACTTAATTGTCTGCCGGCTCGGTGCTGGGGTACACCTGTCCGGTCACACTGTGACCAGGTGCCTGAGTTGTCATTAAAGGACAGCATTACGCTACTGCACTCTGCTCTGCACCACAGACCATGTCGATTTAAGATGAGCGAGTTATAAAAAAAATGTATTTCTAAAGTGTATATAGGGGCTTTACTTTCTGTCTTTACTTTATTTATGAGACAGTTATTAACTTCGCAGCTCCAGAACACTGCAACTTGTTTTTGGTTTTACTGCTTAAAATATGCGCTTATGAGGGGAAAAATATCGACTTTCAGGGCTTCTCAGATTTTTTGTAACAGCCAGGACAATAAAATACCAACAGAGCCTGATGGTAGCCCTGAAAGTAAGTGACTGGTACAGTAGGAACTACATGTGATCTGCTGCAGCATAGAGAGCAGTAGTGAAGGCAGTAATCCTTGTTATTGGCAGGAGGGTAAATGTGCTCACTGAGCAGCATCTGCTGCTGTTTTTGGGTCAGTCCACGCCTGGTTGTATCTTTTTGTTATTATGGTGGGTAGAAGGGTTTACATTACTTATCAGGTTACATCTGTGTCAAAGGGTGGCAGGCTCTCTGTGTCACATGACACCAAGTACTATAATGTGACCTATCCGTAGCTGCTTCCTGTTGTGTGCTTCATGCGAATTGTAACACCGTGAATCCTGATTTGTTAATCCTAAATACTTTGGAATCTGAAATTAATAGTTTTCTCCTTTCCTATAATAATGCATGGGCATACAAACCCCAGAATACAAAAAACACCTAGGTATAAAAAGCAGACATTTGGTGATCAATAGGAAACTTTAATTTCAGGTGCTCTGCAGCAGTTTCAAGATCTTTTTAGAGTTTATCACAGCTCAAAAGAGCATAATTTGTAATATTTATCCGTTCCCATGGACTTCATTGCTTGGTTTTGCTTGCGAGAAATTGTCACTCATAAATTATTGAAATGTCACTCATAATTGCACTGAAATGTAAAAAAATGTCACACATAGCAATCTGAAACCTTGGCAGCTATGACGGCCCTGTAGTGACATTTTGGCCAGCCCTCGTAATTAGCAGTGACGCGTTATGTGCTTCACCGCTACGCTCTCGTGAGGAGTCAATTCTGGCCTGGTGCTTGCAGCTTTTGGCGTTGTTTTGCTGGCTCTCTGGACTGAGAGTCTGGCTGCTGCACTGCAGACTCAGTACAGCAGAAATTATTAGGGTATCAAAGTTCGAACCGAACCGCCCCTGCCTGCCATAGAGACCCTGCCTGGATCGAGTGAGGTAAGAGGAGTGCAGCAGCAGGTTCAGAGGGGTGGGTGGATGAGTCTGTGGCCCATCCATAGCTGCCAAGGTTTCAGATTGCTATATGTGGCACTTTCAGAATTTCATTGTAATTATGAGTGACATTTCAACATCTAGGAGTCACACTTTCTCATGGGCAAACATTAAAATCACTCAATAAAGATGAAGGAAAGTCATGTGAATACCAGAAATTACACCCACCTTTCAAGTGGATTCTGTTTGTGTTTGCTAATTGACTGGAACCCTCCTGAGGCGGAAGCCGGGAGGTAAACTTGCTGGCTGTGTAACTCTGCTGAATACAAGCGTGAGATTTCACTGAATTTTAATAGCGGCGATTTTTAAAAATAGTTCTGCACATCCCCTTGACATTTATAATTTATTTCTGTTTGTCATTCCCTATCCCTTGCACTTCGGCGGTCACAGCCGATCTTAGGGCTGAGCACCGAGTCCCGGGAGAATATTCCCGACAGCGGACATCTTGGGTGGGAGGCGGCAGCATTGTCAGCGCTCTAGACATCCCTACATAAGGAGCTCATCAAGAGCAGATGCGAGATTCTGTTTGTGTTTGCTAATCGACTGGAACCCTCCTGAGGCGGAAGCCGGGAGGTAAACTTGTTGGCTGTGTAACTCTGCTGAATACAAGCGTGAGATTTCACTGAATTTTAATAGCGGCGATTTTTAAAAATATTTCTGCACATCTCCTTAACATTTATAATTTATTTCTGTTTGTCATTCCCTATCCCTTGCACTTCGGCGGTCACAGCCGATCTTAGGGCTGAGCACCGAGTCCCGGGAGTATATTCCCGACAGCAGACATCTTGGGTGGGAGGCGGCAGCATTGTCAGCGCTCTAGACATCCCTACATAAGGAGCTCATCAAGAGCAGACGCAAAATTCTGTTTGTGTTTGCTAATTGACTGGAACTCTCCTGAGGCGGAAGCCGGGAGGTAAACTTGTTGGCTGTGTAACTCTGCTGAATACAAGCGTGAGATTTCACAGAATTTTAATAGCGGCGATTTTTAAAAATATTTCTGCACATCCCCTTAACATTTATAATTTATTTCTGTTTGTCATTCCCTATCCCTTGCACTTCGGCGGTCACAGCCGATCTTAGGGCTGAGCCCCGAGTCCCGGGAGAATATTCCCGACAGCGGACATCTTGGGTGGGAGGCGACAGCATTGTCAGCGCTCTAGACATCCCTACATAAGGAGCTCATCAAGAGCAGACGCGAGATTCAGTTTGTGTTTGCTAATTGACTGGAACCCTCCTGAGGCGGAAGCCGGGAGGTAAACTTGTTGGCTGTGTAACTCTGCTGAATACAAGCGTGAGATTTCACTGAATTTTAATAGCGGCGATTTTTTAAAATATTTCTGCACATCCCCATAACATTTATAATTTATTTCTGTTTGTCATTCCCTATCCCTTGCACTTCGGCGGTCACAGACGATCTTAGGGCTGAGCACCGAGTCCCGGGAGAATATTCCAGACAGCGGACATCTTGGGTGGGAGGCGGCAGCATTATCAGCGCTCTAGACATCCCTACATAAGGAGTAGGGTGTCCTCCGCGTAGCGGACGCGATCAGTGGACGCGCCGTAGCAACGCCGGAGTCACGATAGATCCAGCCCGTCTGCGCCTGCCGTGCTTCGGACGAGCTAGGACGAGTCTAGAACTATGGAACAGCTTCCTTTACAACATGAGGAGCATAATCAGGTAATACTACCTTTAGATGTAGGCGTACGGAAAGGTGCGTTTTCACCCATAAAATATAATTCTGAGCTATAGCGAGCTCTAAGACCCTCTCTGTCAACCACATGTTGCCCACTACATCTAGGCCGAAAAAAGGCAGTTTGTCCAAATTGTAACTTCCTTATAACTCCAGTTGGGACGAAAGCTATGGAAAATAAAGGTAGTACGAATAAAAACATTGAGCCCAAATTAAAAACCTTTTCTTTTTTGAGTCTGAACTGTCGCTCCCTGCCAAAACACAAAATGGAGATTTTCAACCTACTAATAGATGAAGAACCGGATGCCCTGTTCCTAACGGAAACATGGCTACAGGAAAGTTCAGGACCGGAAACGGCTGAAGCCCTCCCAGATCAGTATGCCATTCTAAGACTTGATCGTATAAACCAGCTGGGTGGAGGGATTGCCATTATTTTTAAGAAAGTTTTCAACTGTGAATTCACTAAATTACCTTGTCCTGGCTGCGAAGCAGGCACTTTTAAACTCACCCTCGCCCCCAACTATACACTATCAGGAGCTCTCATATACCGTCCACCAGGGACGGCGACAAATTGGGTAACAAGCCTCCCAGACCTTATTAGCCCTTTGGCTATGAAGACGGCTAATTTCACCATTATTGGTGATATGAACCTTCACTTGGACAATCTCAATTGTCCAAAAGCTGTGGAATTTATAGCTGACCTAGCATCTCTTAACTTAACTTTGAAGAATACTGGACCAACACACAATACCGGACATTTTCTTGACCCAATCTTTTCAAATATTAATGATATGATCACCTCCCCTGCTTTACCCATTCCCTGGTCTGATCATTATCTCATTAAATTTTCATTTCAAATTATATTGTCAAGCAAAGGGTATACATCTATGCCAACTCAATATATTAGAAATTGGAAGAAACTAGATATTGACAGTTTAAATACCCTTCTTGACACACACACACCTTGCTCTAAGTCAGCAGTCCAAAACTTGTCTGGGACAGTTCAAAAATGGCTTATGACGGCCATTGATACTTGTCTTCCGAACACTAAACTAAAATGCAAAAATCATCGATCCCCTGCTCCGTGGTACAATGATGCATTGAAACTAGAAAAAACTAGTTGCAAAAATTCTGAACGCAAGTGGAGAAAGACTTATTCTCCAGAAACCAAAAAAGAATATAAAATCAAATTAGCCAAATATCGATTGCTTTGTAGTAAAGCCAGAGCAGATTTCACATGTTCTACCATTACGGAGGCCCTAAATCAATCTAAAACACTCTTTAAAATGGTGAAAGAGCTAGCTGGTTCAAAAACAGTACAAACTCCGCCAGATCTAAATAAACACCAATGCGACACCTTAGCGGCCTTCTTTGTAAACAAAGTTGATAAAATTTATCAAAGTATAGAACAAGCTCAGGATAAGGATAACACTATTTCCTCAAATTCATCTGCGGCTATGCAAACTAATTATATCGACAAACAGCTTCCTTATGCTCCCATTAGTACACTTGAAAGTTGGCCTGTACTTAGCACTGACACTGTCATTGAACTACTTAACTCTATCAAATCAGGTTCGCCCAATGACCCTTTGCCATGTTCAGTGCTAAAACAACTTAATCATCACAGACCTCTTAAATGCATCTCTCCAGGAAGAACATGTGCAGAGTGAATGGAAACACGCTATGATTCATCCGTTATTGAAGAAAGCTGGAGCTGACCCAAACTTGCCTGAAAACTTTCGCCCAATTTCCTTGCTGCTTATATTTGCAAAAATCCTTGAAAAACATGTACATTGTGCTCTGACCGAATTCATTACAGCCCAAGATCTGCTCCCCCCCCCCCAACAGTCAGGCTTCCGCTCTGGTTTCTCTACGGAAACAACCTTACTTGGGGTCACAGAGAACATTCGATCTATGTTGGACAAAGGCGAAACGGTGGCACTAGTGTTACTAGACCTTAGTGCCGCGTTGGACACGGTATCACATACCGTGTTAATGAGGACACTGTTCTCTATGGGCATTAGAGGAGCAGCTTTAAACTGGATTAAATAACTTCTGGACTAACGTACTTTCCAGGTCTTTTCTCGTTCTGCCTGTTCCGACATTCAGAGTTTTAAACATGGAGTACCACAGGTCTCTATATTAAGCCCTTTACTTTTTAATCTATATATGAGCCCATTAGCAAAAGTAGCGGAAGAGACTGGACTACAAATGTTCTCCTATGCTGATGACTCACAGCTACTATTTTCGCTTTCCTCATCGAAAAAGGAAGGTCCATCCACTTTAAAACAAGGACTTGTGAAAATTGCAGGATGGATGCAAGAGAATTTTCTTAAATTAAACGGTAATAAAACCGAAGTAATGATCTTAGGGAAAGACAAGAAATTATGGGGCCCACAACATTGGCCACAAGAAATGGGCCTTCTCCCAGTCCCTGTGATGCAGGCCAAAAACCTTGGCATCATTGTTGACGCCTCCCTTAATATGCACCAACAGGCAGTGAGGACGTCGGCCACCTGCTTTGCGATTCTGAAGTGGCTTAAGAAGATCTGCTGGATGCTGCCAGAATCCACAAAGAAAACGGTAATCAATGCTCTAATTACAGCCAGGCTTGATTATGGCAATGTATTATATCTAGGGGCAAAGAAAGAAACGATTCGTAGACTGCAGACAGTCCAAAATGCAGCGGCAAGACTGCTATTTAATATTCCACATACAGCATCAACTTCTAAATACATCCGTGATCTTCACTGGTTAAGAGTGGAGAACCGGATCAAGTTTAAATCCCTCTGCCTTATGCATAAGATCTCTCCAAAATATGCCCCAAAATACTTGCAAACCTTAGTACATCCTTACTACCCTTCTCGTGTCCTTCGATCTGCTTCGGCTAAACATTTCTTAATTCCCAAAATCAAATTGTCAAGAATGGGTGGAAAATCTTTCTCATTTCTCGGACCCACCTTGTGGAATGCGATGCCACTCTCTGTGCGAAATGAGACTAGCTATTTTAAATTCAGGAAGGCCTTAAAAACCTGGCTGTTCAACATCTGAAAATTATAAACTCCCAGAAAAAACCACGGAATCAGTAGCGCCGGGAAACCCTTTGTTGGGTAGCTGTTGCGCGATACAAGTGAAATAAACAAATAAATAAATAAATAAATAAATAAATAAATAAGTGCTCGCCGTCCTTTTTCCCCAGCACCTCTCCATCCCCCCCCCAAGGGGCGGCAATCTGAGGGATAGCCCCGGGCGCCACAAGCTCTAGCTACGCCCCTGCATAAACGTTTCTAAGTCCGAAGGTAAAACTTTGACGAAGGCCTACGCCCAGGGGTAGCCACAATGGGCTGGTAGAGTGTGATCAGAAGTCCCTTTAGGCGCTATATGTTTCTAAGTGCTATATAGTGTAAAATCTTTTTTTTTTAAATCACATCCCCCGGTTCACTACATTGGCTTTTTCTTTTTGGTGTCATTTTAAACATAAAAATATTTCCTATTTTTATAAATTGCTGTTGGGTTTTTATTGTGGGTTGTGTCTTTGTGTTTTTAAATGCTTTGCATACTTGTCTCTGAAGTTAAGCCTGTCTGCTCGCAGCCAAACTACCAAGGTTTGAGCATGGGAATCATTTTCTGAAACTTATCATGAGCCCTAATCTGTGTTATTGGCCTTATTGACAGTGGTAGATATATATTTGCCACTACTAATAATCCACTTTCCAACAAGAACTTTACTTAGTTCTTCTTGTGTTGCCTGATTTGTATGCATATGTTTAATTAATTGATTGATGGTCTAGCTTATGAATTTTAGTACTTATATTCTTTGAATAAACTTTTGAACTTTGGCCCTTGTCTGTCATTCTTATGAGAATGTTTACAGCTTTGTTCCAATGTACTCACCTCATTAAATAGACACAGGTCCATCAGTGAGCACCACAGTCTGTTTGGGACTACAGCACTCCTGGTCCAAGTCATTGGTGCACATTGGCAAGTAAATGAGATACAGGTTTACGCTCTGACACTTTTATAGTTGCACTACTGGGCCATCAGTCCTCTGGAAGTGACTTATTTTACTGCTTCCAATCCCTGCAGCTTAAGAAACTACACTCCAAGAAATCCTCACAATCTGTGAGCCTGGTGCCCAGAAATCTCAGAACTTGACACCTAGATGAGGCTGTACATCAAAGCCAATGGCTCCACCCTGCCTCAAGTCACCCTGATCCCACAAACTAGTCCTGTTGGCCCCGGAATCCAATGTGCAAACTGTTAGAAATTAAGTTACTGGTTGACTGAGAGGTCAAGCAGCATCCGCAATAAAATTCATGCTAAAATCATGGTAAAGCGCAAGCAAACCAAATTAACCTGTGCTCATTCCCCTAGTAGCTTGGCATAGAGCAGTCAGGCTTAATTTAGAGGAAATGTGTTAATTATTTGTGCAACACTCCAAACAGTAAAGCAGTGAAAACACCACAGAAAAAGATCCCACACCAGGTTAGAAATATAGAGTTGAATTTAATAAATACAATAAGTCCAAAAAGACAATAATCCAATCAGTAGTACTGGAGTTATGCATTTCTAAAGAAGGTGTAAAATAGCATACAGCACCAACTGCGTCTATCTGGTCACAAATGAACTGTGGGAAAGTCAAAGTTCAGGCCTATAGCGATGGAGCACAGGTTGGATACAGTATCAGATTAGTCCCACTGAAGATGTAACTTCTCAAATTTTGTGCCCAGAGTCCCATTTGCATTGGAAAGGTTTGTGGGGAGCAAAGAAAGGGTCGCGGACAGTTGTTGGCGTGGCATGAATAGCAGGCCGTGCATTGCGGATGTGCGGGCTGGTGATTTGCCCTGTTTGTCCCCCATGAGCAGCTGATGCTGCAGTGAAAAGAAACTGAATACCGGCTGCTTGTGCTGATTTCCGGTGTGAGCAGAGCAGTCTCAGTGCAAACAGGCTTGTTCGTGGTTTCAAAGAGCTAAAAAGCTTGATTTGAGCGTGCTGTCACACTAAGGGTCCAGGACCTGAGTGGGACCACTTGGGGGTCAGGAACTCAATGCAGCTCCGTCTAAGAGATGGCTGGGGAGCCTTATAGGTCCCTGAGGCTCAGATCAGAAAGTTAGCTGACTAGCCCCTGGAGTCACTCTGGGGCTCAAGATGAAGTTGCAGGTCCAGTTTTTTTTCCCCAGACAAGAGGACAGTATGTAGCAGGTCAGCACAGCAGGGCCACAGTTTATTTAGAGAAGCATTCCAGCAGAGTGGCAGTCCTTGTGGGAGCATAGCAGCCCCTCTTCCTGGCAGAGTATCCACAGGTCCACACATGTACTAAAATGGTGTTATCCGAGGTCCCTATTTACACAGTTGTGGCTTTGAAGTTGGAGGTATCTTCTAGACGTAGGCCTATGAAGTGCACAGTTGCTCTGCATTCCGGGCCACGGCTCTAGACTGACTACAGGGAGTATGCAGCTCTTTGCTAGGATGCAGGATACATTCCATTCAAGTGTAAGCAGAGCTGTGCCCAGTTCCTCCCGCCCATCCTGCCAGTGATGGCCCATCTAATAAAATCTAAGCTACCTATTATGTGTGGCTGTCTAAGAGGATACACAAAGCCCAACTGTCAGCTACATCCAGTCTTGTGACCCAGAGCCAGGCTGCAGGCACCAAATGGCTAAGGCAAGACAATGACAACTTAGCATAAGTGACATTTTATAATTACAATTTAAATTCGGACGTCACTGAATGTTAGGATTTTAAATTGTGATGCCAATTACACCAAACATGAAGGGGTTATCTGTTCTTATTTGGAAATTACACTGTTAAAATATATTTTAAGTAATTCAAATGATATCTGATGAGAGAGGTAGGCATTGTAGTAGTGAAAAATACATGTAAGACTTTTTCACTATCATGACATGAAAAACGTAAAAGTACATGTCCAAATTTTTATATACGCTGCACCGAGCCCTTATTGCTGTACAAGGCCTACCTGAGTGTGTGACATATGTGTATTAAAAAGGGAGGGTTGAGCCTGGCAAAAGGTTTCCTTTCTCAGGTTGAAATGGCAGTTTAAAACTGCACGGACAAAAGCTGCAATAGCAGGCCTGAGACATGTTTAAAGTAGAGGGTGGCACAACAAGTGCTGCAAGCTCACTGGTAGCCTTTCATTTACAGGCTCTGGGAACATGTAGTGTCACTTTAGTACGGTCTTTTAAGTAAAATCAATATGCCAGTTGGGTATCAACCAATCTAACACAGTTTAAGGAGAGAGCACAGTCACTTTAGCACTGGTTAGCTGTGGTAACATGCCCGAGTCCTAAAGCCAACAAAAACAAATTTAGCAAAATGTGGAGGGCAAAGGCAAAACCTTTCCAGACAACCCTTCAGAAAAGACCAAGTCCGACACACACACCTAGCTTTGTGTAACAAATATTGGGTGTTGCCAAAGTTAATAATTACCATCCAGTCCAGGTTACTTCAGAATCACCTAGGGCCAGATGTAGGTCGCCAAATACCGGTCGGTAACTGCCGATTTCGGCCGTTACCGACCGGTATTTGGTGATTGAGATGTAGGGGGCCTAATATTTACTGATTTGGTAAATTTACCGATTCGGTAAAATACCAAATGGTTAATTACCGAATCATACCGATCCAGTAAAAATTACAGAATTTTTACCTACATCTCATTTACCGAATCTAGAATACCGAATCGGTAAAATTCGGTATTCTAGAGTCGGTAAATGAGATTTACCTACATCGGGTCCTAAGTTTTTTCCCTGTGACTTCAGAAATAGATGTGGACTTTGGCTGGGTGCTTAAGGTTCCAAAGGTTGGAAGTGGAGGTGGAATTAAAAGCCCAGGTTAATGGTAGCTTTTCGTTATAGCTCTGCTGAACCCTGCACTCCTGGGGCTGGTGTGGTAACGCAAGGAGGGGACAGAACCTCTGAAAACTTAAGACTGCATGACAAGGAATGTTTTAAGCATGATAAAACTGTAGGAAGGGCTGTGTGGCTATTGTGCTATAAGAGAAAAATACTGTCCATTTGTTTTTATTTTAAGAGACTACAAAGTCCAAATTTGATACTAAATATGACTTTAAACAAAATTGTATGCATTTGTTTCTAACATCACATCTGCCTGTATTTGCTGCAATTATTAGTCAAGACTGTTAACTCAGATCTAGAACACATTTAAAAGTGCTTTCTGTTATGTTTGCCGTTTGAAGTTTGTATAGATAAGGGCAGAAAATACCAGATTTAGGTGATTTTGCTTGTTTTTGCACTGGACATTCAAATTCCGATGGTGCTGGTAGAAAACTGACCAGGTGGCAACCCTGGATAAAAGTCTTGCACTTTTAAGTGAAATAAAGGCCACAGATGCCGTCTGCCACATGGATGCCACAAAGCACTGCTACCAACAAAGTAGACTGGCGGGTCACCTGCACTTACCAAAATATGTGGGGCCTCATTTATGAAAAGTGACGCATCGCTGCGTGAAAACAGCGATGCGTCACTTTTCACTGCGCCCTCCTTACGACACCAATGATGCGTCATATTTACAGTATGACGCATCATGGCGCAAGGATTACAGATACGTCAGTATTTCTGACGTATCTGTATGGTGCAAAAGTGACGCATTCCTGGAGTGTGTCACAAAAGTGATGCAACTCCAGCAATGTGTCCTTTCACATGGGGCAAGCCCCATGTGAAAGGGCCTGCATCAGTCTTACGCCTGCTGTGAGGCACCACCACCACCACCACCAAAAGGACCACCTCCAACACTGGACTTTGGTGGAGAGGAAGATAATGTTTGTGTCCTAGAAGTGGCGCAGTGAAATGTTATAGATTTCACTGTGACACTTCTATGACCCTTTCTTGCGTCAGAATGCCCCCCCTGCATACATTATGCCTGGCGTAGGTATAATGTAGCGCAGGGGTTTAGAAAGTGACGCATCTACCTAGATGCGTCACTTTGTAAATATGGTGCAACAAGGCACATTCTTTACACTGCTGGTGCGTCACAAAAAGTGACGCACCGGCGGCGTAAAAGTGACGCACGGCCTCATAAATGAGGCCAGTGGTGTCCTATCAGCAGCTGACCTCCAGACCCAGTGGGGTAAGCACTGGGACATTGCAAGCCAGCTCATAGCAGGGAGCGCTAGAGGACAGCTTTGGAGTTGGAAAGTAGCAGACCCCGTGTTTTGCCTTCCTTCCTTGTTGCCCGCCGCCCTCCGCCCTCCCTTCCCGCCAAACGCCGCTTTTCCCCGCCCTTTTTTGTATTCTGTACCCTCCCCGCTCCCGCCTCCCAGCTGCTCCGCCCACCCGCGCACTTGGCCTTAAAAGGCGACCGTGCGACGCAGGTGAGTGTGACCCACTTGTGGGACACCCCCGCGCCGCACGGCCACCTGCTGCTGCGTGTGCCCCTTGCATCCCTGTGCCTCGCTGCTGCCTCGTTCCTGATTGCCGCCGCTGCGGTTGTTTTGCCCTTTGTTTTCACGTGAATTTGTGCCTGCTTGTCATAAACCCGATTTTTCCCTTGTTTTGACGAATCTTTGTGCCTGTTTTGTCTGAATTTCGTTTTCCCCGTGTTTTGCCTTCCTTCCTTGTTGCCCGCCGCCCTCCGCCCTCCCTTCCCGCCAAACGCCGCTTTTCCCCGCCCTTTTTTGTATTCTGTACCCTCCCCGCTCCCGCCTCCCAGCTGCTCCGCCCACCCGCGCACTTGGCCTTAAAAGGCGACCGTGCGACGCAGGTGAGTGTGACCCACTTGTGGGACACCCCCGCGCCGCACGGCCACCTGCTGCTGCGTGTGCCCCTTGCATCCCTGTGCCTCGCTGCTGCCTCGTTCCTGATTGCCGCCGCTGCGGTTGTTTTGCCCTTTGTTTTCACGTGAATTTGTGCCTGCTTGTCATAAACCCGATTTTTCCCTTGTTTTGACGAATCTTTGTGCCTGTTTTGTCTGAATTTCGTTTTCCCCGTGTTTTGCCTTCCTTCCTTGTTGCCCGCCGCCCTCCGCCCTCCCTTCCCGCCAAACGCCGCTTTTCCCCGCCCTTTTTTGTATTCTGTACCCTCCCCGCTCCCGCCTCCCAGCTGCTCCGCCCACCCGCGCACTTCGCCTTAAATGGCGACCGTGCGAACGCGCAGCGTTGACGCGCCGAATGTGCGCCGAAGGCGCGCAAAAGGTAAGCCCGTCTGCGCCCGTCCGCGCCTGGACCGCGCCCAGTGCCAGGTACCCTGGACCTCGACGATCCCGACCGACCCGCCGGACGTACGCCGCCGCCACCCTCACCGCTCTCAACACCGGCCGACTTCCTGATTGCCACCAAGCCACTCCACGACGTACCCACGGACCTTTCAGCTGCCACGCCTGCAAGTTCACCTGCACCCGGACCTGCCTCGCACCAGCACCCACCAAGTCGAACGCCAGCAGCACCCACCTCAAGTGCATCCTGATCAACACCCGCTCCGTCCACAGACACGCCATCGAACTCTGGAACCTCCTAGACGCCACAGCCCCTGACGTTGCCTTCCTCACGGAGACCTGGATGAACGCATCCTCAGCTCCCGACATCGCCATCGCCATCCCAGAGGGCTACAAGATCGTCCGGAGGGATCGCAACGCCAACCAGATGGGAGGAGGCATCGCCATCATCCACAGGAACACCATCCGTCTCACGACCAGCACCGACGACACCCTGACAACCGCCGAACACCTGCATTTCCAGATCCACACCAACCCGAACACCACCCTCAGAGGCACCCTGATCTACCGACCCCCGGGACCACGCACACAATTCAGCGAGGACATCGCCGACTTCGTCAGCCCGCATGCCCTCCCCTCCGCTGACTACATCCTCCTGGGAGACCTCAACTTCCATCTGGAAAACAACAACGACCGCAACACCACCACCCTGCTCGACAACCTCGCCAACCTTGGACTCAAGCAACTGGTGTCCACCCCCACCCACCTCGCCGGACACACACTCGACGCAGTGTTCTCTTCCAGCACAGACATCGAGTTCAGCCACGCCACAGAGCTTCAATGGACGGACCACAGCTGCGTCCACTTCACTTTCAAGAGAACGACGACCCACCACCACCAGCAACAGGCCGCCCGCAGAAGCTGGAACAAGATCACAGCAGACCAGCTCGCCACCTCCCTGAGTCAGCATCCCCCTGCCAGCTCAGCGAACCCCAGCCAGGCCGCCGACAACCTCACGAAGTGGATCAGCAACTGCGCGGACGAACTCGCCCCTCTGAGGACCCCGCCTAGCAGACCCGGCAGCAAGAAGGCCCCATGGTTCACCGACGAACTCAAGAGCTCCAAGAAGAACTTCCGAGCCCTCGAGAAAGTCTGGAGAAGGGAACCGACACCGGACAACAGGACCTCCTACAAACTGGCCACCCGGAAACACCACCAGCTGATCCGCGCCGCCAAGAAAACAGCATTTAAGGACCGGTTGGACAACAACGCACACAACTGCAAGGAACTCTTTAACATCGTGAAAGAACTTTCCAACCCCAGCGCAGGAAACAACGACGTCACCCCATCGCAAGACCTCTGCAACTCCCTCGCTTCATACTTCCACAACAAGATCACGGACATACACAGCAGCTTCAACAACCAACCAACACACACCGTGACCGAACAACCACCCCCCACCACCATCCTTCACGCCTGGACCCCGATCAGCACCGAAGACACCATCCGCACAATGAACTCCATCCACTCCGGATCACCGACCGACCCTTGCCCTCACCACGTCTTCAACAAGGCCGACGCTGTCATCGCACCCCACCTGCGAGACATCATCAACACATCCTTCGACACCACCATCTTCCCGGAGAGCTGGAAGCACGCCGAACTCAGCGCTCTACTCAAGAAACCAACAGCGGACCCCACCGACCTCAAGAATTACCGCCCCATCTCGCTTCTCCCGTTTCCAGCCAAAGTCATCGAGAAGACAGTCAACAAGCAGATGGCCGCCTTCCTCGAGACGAACGGATCCCTCGACCCCTCACAGTCCGGCTTCCGAGCCAACCACAGCACCGAGACCGCCCTCATCGCTGCCACCGATGACATCCGAGCCCTGATGGACAATGGAGAAACAGCGGCCCTCATCCTCCTGGACCTCTCCGCGGCATTCGACACTGTCTGCCACCGCACCCTAGTACAGCGCCTCAGCAACGTCGGAATCCAGGACAAGGCGCTGGAATGGATCATCTCCTTCCTCGACGGAAGAACACAGAGAGTCCGCCTACCACCGTACAAGTCAGAGGCCTCCGAAGTCATCTGCGGCGTCCCCCAAGGATCATCTCTGAGTCCCACCCTCTTCAACGTCTACATGAGCCCCCTCGCGGCCATCGTACGCAAACACAACCTCAGCATAATCTCCTACGCCGACGACACCCAGCTGATCCTCTCCCTGACCAACAACCCCGCCGCCGCCAGAGCCAACCTGCACGACGGGATGAAAGAGGTAGCCGAGTGGATGACGATCAGCCGCCTGAAACTGAACTCGGACAAGACGGAGATCCTCATCCTGGGCTCCTCACCCTCCGCCTGGGACGACTCCTGGTGGCCTCCCGCCCTGGGCACCGCACCCAAACCGACAGACCACGCACGCAACCTGGGCTTCATCCTGGACTCCTCCCTCTCCATGACCAGGCAAGTTAACAAAGTCTCCTCGACGTGCTTCAACATCCTACGCATGCTACGGAAGATCTTCTGGTGGATCCCCACCGAGACCAGGAAGACCGTCACCCAGGCCCTCGTCACCAGCCGTCTGGACTACGGCAACGCCCTCTACGCCGGTACCACCGCCAAGCTCCAGAAGAGACTCCAGCGGATCCAGAACGCCTCTGCCAGACTCATCCTCGACATCCCACGAACCAGCCACATCTCCGGACCTCTGAGAGACCTTCACTGGCTCCCCGTCAACAAAAGAATCACCTTCCGCCTCCTCACCCACGCACACAAAGCTCTACACGACCGAGGCCCGAGTTACCTCAACAGCCGAGTCAACTTCTACGCTCCCAAACGCCACCTCCGCTCAGCCAACCACGCCCTCGCCGCCGTCCCCCGCATCCGAAGAGCGACTACAGGAGGAAGGTCCTTCTCCTACCTGGCCGCCAAGACCTGGAACTCCCTCCCCCCCGACCTGCGCCTGACCCAAGACCACCTCTCCTTCAGGAAGAAGCTGAAGACCTGGCTGTTCGAGCAGTAGCGGCACCCCCCCCCCCCCCCCCCAGCGCCTTGAGACCCTACGGGTATGTAGTGCGCTCTACAAGTGTCATTGATTGATTGACTATAGAAATAGAAAGAGGACTATCAGGCAGGTGCCTCCTTCTCCACAAAACCCAGCTTGAAGTACAAAGAAAAGGAATATGGCTGTAAGAAAAACATGAAGCATGGAACAACATGATGTCTATTTCTTTCACAAACTCGTAGCCAATATATTGTACATACAAGCAAAATCTGTACCTCTTCAGTGTTAATCTCCAAGCAGTAAAGAGCGCATGAACAGAACTTCAGCTGCAGGGGAGCACATCACTTTGCATCAGTTGTAGGCCCCATGAAGATTTAAGGCTTGGACCTGGACACTGAGGAGTCATCAGCCCTTTTAGCGACCTCCCCACCCCCGGTTTTTATCTCACTTAAAGTCCTGCTGGGAACTTCCAATGTTAAAGTGGAAGATGTAAAAACAGAATTACCTCCCTGCTATATGTGAAAAGGCAGCATAAGGGACATGTTTGGAGGAGCTCTGCATACATGACTGAGCACAGACATGACCTTCTGGACTAATCAGTATTCCTCCTACTAAGGGGCCATCCTCAGATCTAGATCGATCCCCATTACCCCAAGACCACAATGAAATTCACCTAACCCTGGTACGTGACATCCTGGAAAACAAGCAGAACCCCGTAATGGGCACTAAGAGACATGACAAGATCAGTGAAGAAGCTGTGACCTAAAGGGATAGAACGTCCCTCCTCAATTTTAACACTACTACCAAAAAATCACACAAATTGGCACAGACTATACAACAAGACCTTTTGAAGAAGTTAGTCACCATGTCTAAGCTTGTGCAACAACTGTTATTGACTGAAGCAGTGTTGGGAACATCCTCTAAGTTAAAAGCAGAGCTATTCACACTATCAGACTCCACACTTGACATCATCTTGAGCCAATTAACCATCTTAAGCTCATGTTATGCAGAATTGTGGAGCACACAATCACCCAGGTGGGTATCCTAGTGCTGAACAGGTGTGAGTCTAGCCGAGCCTAGGGTCTAGTGGGAATGCTTGAATAGCCAGGTCTTCAGTTTCCTGCGAAATTTAAGAGGTGGGGAGTAGGCTTTCATATGTAGCAGCAGGTCATTCCACACTTTATGACCAATATAAGAGAATCCTCAACTGCTGGATCTGGTTTTCTGTATGCGTTTGACGTTTGCAAGTAGGAATCTGAAAGAGTAGAGGTGTCTGGAAGGTTTGTGAAAGTAAATGTGATTGTTGAGACATGCTGGGGCATTGGTATGTAGTGGCTTCAAAGGGTGGGTGAAGAGTATGAATTGTGCTTGTCTGTGTGGGAGAGCCAGAGGACCTCCTTTAGCAGTGGTGTGATGTGAGTGCGGGATAGGAGGTTATATGTGATTCTGGCCACTAAATTCTGAATGGTCTGCAGCCTCATGGTAAGCGATGTGTTGATCCTGGCAAAGTGGATGCTCCCTTAGTCAGCTTGCTGGTGAAGAGGGCGTGCATAACAATTTTCTGGGTGCTGATTGGAAGCCACTCAACAATCCTCCTCATCATCAAGGTATGGAAGTATGAGACAGTGACGGTGTTGACTTGGGTGGTCATGTTGAATTTGCTATTGATAACGATCCTGAGTTTCTTGGCGTGGGTGGTTAGGGTTGGTCGTGGTCTTAGCTCTGTTAGCCAGCAGGTGGAGTCTTGAGGTGAAATGCTCTTCCTGAAGAACACAATTTTGTTGACATAGGAGAGGATGTTGATGTAGTAAAAGAAGATGCTGCTGGCTAGAGGCGTCATGTATGTATTGAAGAGGGTAGGGCTCAGGGAGGATCCTTGTGGAACTCTGCAGATGAGGTCACAGGCATCCGCGCTTTACTGTGCCAGACTGGCTGCCTGAGTCCTTCCCATCAGGAAGGAGTAGGTCAATCTAAATACGTGTCCTTGGATTCCAATGTGGCATAACTGTTGAATGAGGATGGGATGGGAGACAGTGTCTAATGCTAGGGAAAATATCTTGTTGGGTGTTATTCTATTGGCTAGAACCTTTGCAGAGATGTTAACATGAGTTCAATAGGCCTACTGGCCTATAAGATATGCACATGGCTGTAGGATTTCTAGTTTTATGTATCAGAGTTATAATGTCTATCGAAAGTGTATTTATTTTAGATACTACAACTATTCTAGGTGTTATTTAAGCTTACAATTGGTTATAAAAGATTTTCGTGTGACCATCTCGACCTGGAGTTTAATAGTTATCCAGGTTTATCAATTGCATCTATTAAAGCTTAGAAAGAGATCAGAGATTCCATGGCCTCTCTATTGGCTCCTGAAAGTTTGGGCAGGTTAGGCAGGGTCAAAAATGGCACTAAATTTTGTTAGGTTCATTGAGTCATTAAAGACTCGAGAAGAATGATGGGTTGGAATGCTACTCCGAAACAAGGTCAGTTGTAAGAAAACTGTGAGCATTTCTTCCATCACCTTTTGTGTGTTTGATGTACCACCCTAAGTGGCAAGGGCATGCCCAGACATGGGTCTTGTGCGCACTGCCACTGGTGCCAAGCTCCAACCACCTGTTGAGCCTTAAATACAGCAAAACTGTTCTTGGGTTGCTTATGTTCTGGTTCAGGGAGGACCTGGTGTCAGGATCTCATTGATGTACACTAAAGGTTCACTAGAAGCCTCACACACGTATCTGGTTCTCAGCCGGTGTGGAGGACTTTGTGGCATTATGCCTTGTCGAAGAGTACAAATTCAAAGGAGAAATAAATGATGGAGGTTACAGTGTCAAAATGTATAATCAAGAAGTCTGTATTTAAGACTCTGTTGTAACAAAAGAGATGTGCTGAATTGTTAAACTGTGTTATAACCTCTTATCTTGAATTCCAAGGGGTGCCCCTTGTCACGGACGAATTCTACTCTACCTGAGGTACTTTACTGGCGCTACCCCTTCGTTGGTGCTCCCGTGGTTGCTACCGGGCAGTGGGGGGCACGAGCATACACAGACCAGTCTCCTGCCAGTCTCCCCCGCCACTGCTGCACTCTGCCATCGGTGCGCGGCCGCCGAGGGGGGAGACCACAACCCCCAGCGCTCCCTGCGGCTGACGCCACCCACGAAAAGAATTGCGCGCCAGGCGGCGCTTGAAAAGGAGTTCAGAGCTGCAGTAGAGCGGGTGACCCTTGTCACGGATGAATTCTACTCTACCTGGAGTCCTTTACTGGCACTACCCCTTCGTTGGTGCTCCCGTGGTTGCTACCGGGCTGTGGGGGGCACGAGCATACACACACCAGTCTCCTGCCAGTCTCCCCCGCTGCTGCTGCACTCTGCCATCGGTGCGCGGCCGCCGAGGGGGGAGACCACAACCCCCAGCGCTCCCTGCGGCTGACGCCGCCCACGAAAAGGATTGCGCGCCAGGCGGCACTTGAAAAGAAGGTCAGAGTTCCCGCATCGCGGGACGCGCGCGGGTACAGCCGGGCTAAGCCCGGGCAAAGGGCGGGCCGTCTGAGGCCGTTCGGGGCCGGTAGAGGCCGGGCTGGGCCACTCCCCTAATGTCCAACTAAGCGGATATAACACTGAGAAATTACTGTCTAGAATAATCTGCAAACTTAATAGAACATTCGCTGTATTTAATTTTTTAGTTTTTTGTATTATTTGATTATTGATTTTAACTGACATTAACGTCATTATCGGAAATGGCAAGAAAACGGGGAAATAAGAACCCGGTAGAAAATGTATGCAACACCCTGGACACATATTTAGTTAAAGTAGTTAGTGATTTGACAAAGGAAATCGACCGTACAGAGAGACGACTATCTTTAACCTCCAATTTAGCGCTTGGAGATAAAACCAGGGAAGAGTATAATTCGGCAAACACAGAAGATGCATTGAATATTGGGTCACCGATTATATTGGGAGATGTAATAATTCATGCTAACGATGTAGTTGATACTAGTCAAGAACTTTCACGTATCTCGAAGACACCCTCATTGTCCATACTGGATACGCCACCCATCACTTCCCCTTCACTGCCCCCAAAGGATATAGTTACTAAGAGGAAAACTGGCAACCAAGGAGTTACCAAAGTAAAGAGAGTTAAAAAACACTTCACCCGTGGGAGTGTATCAACAGCAAACAAAGAAATAGAGCCTAATGATGTTGTAAGAAGTCTGGATATAGATGCTATTTTTGATAAGTTATTTGTATTGTTGAGGCCATTGCATGACAGAATAGACAATATAGCCAAAGAGGTACACAAACTTAGCGGCTGCATAGAGAAAATTCATACTAAAATGGAAAAAGGCAATGAGGCTGTATGTAAAAAAGGTGGGGTGAAACTAAATTGCTCCCTGCTAAAAACGCTAATATCACCATAATTAATAAGAATAAGGAATGCAACGGGGAACAAACTTGCATGGCAGAAAATGCAGAACATACTAAAAAGCCATTAATAGAACATGCGGCTATAACCGATTGTGGAAATGGAAAAAGGGATGTAATAGTGTTGGAAAGTAACAACCCCTCAGTCCAAGTTAGAGAGGAGTCAGATGGTAAAAATACCGACTCCACACCACTCCCTTTTATTAACCTACCGCCTGAGTGTGGGCCATATGTAGCGGTTTTGGTAAATGTGCCTAAGCTGAAAAAAGATCAATGGGAGAACCAAGCAGCTCTAAGAAATAAAACGACTTACTGGTTGTCTGAGAAATGTGGCTTGCCACCCACAGGTGTAAACCAAATATTACTAACACAGCGTGTGGGTTGGATTGGGCCTTTGAAGAAAAAGTTCGAGGGAGACTACATTATAATTAATTTTAAATCTCCCGCTTGGGCAAGAGACGTATTGGCAAATGCTCCCCCCCATCACAATGGGAATATAATATGACCCTTCTGCCACTGGGTTACTTTTATAGACACTTAATGGGAAACCATCTTCAATGTGATACCCTTTGTAACCCCAAACCCAAGCACCCATCTTTTTTACCACCATCATCATTACTCTTATACCCAAGTATCCCCACATTTAACAGGTATCAGATATTGGGCTCAATGGAGGATAACGATTGACTTAGGAAACATGAGAGGACTTCATTAACACCAGTTTTAGATCCCATTGGGAATAATCAGGAAATAAGTAACATCAAAGAAATAGCTATGGATAATTTGAAACATACTGAAACAAATGCTAATATACTTTTTGTGGTAACTCCCGCAAATACTCTGTTAACATCTAAAATAGCGGAGGAAATAACAAACCAGTCCCTGCTTAGTAAGGTTATGGTAGACCCTATATTCAATATGGACACACGGTCTGAGTATCCATCTGCAATACTAAATGTAGCCAACCAACAAGAGGGGGGTAAAATAAACAATCAAATAGGTTGCACCTTCATGAGCTGGAATATAGCAGGTCTGAACAGTAAGTTAAATACACTACACTGGAGAGAACTTTTTACGTCAAAGTATGACGTAATCCGTTTACAGGAGACCTGGCATAAAGACCCAGTTTACGTAGAAGGTTATACTGCTAATTGGGTTAAAGCGATCGACTCTACCTCTGGCAGGGCAAAGGGAGGTTTGCTGACACTTATCTCTAACAAACTAATAGAGTGCAAAATTATTTCTTGTATAATCACAGGTCCCAATTGCCAGCTAATTAGATTAAGATTTAATAAGGGCAAAGATTTGCTGTTAATTAATTTCTACAATAACAACTTTAGTAGGAATAGAGGTGGGATTATCCACGACATTGAAAAAGCAATAGACAGTGCATTAGCAGTGCCAAATAGGCAAGTAATCCTCTTATGGATGGGTGACTTTAATGTCCAAATGTGCCCACTTGCCCATACCAAAACGTGTGGTTTTACAAAAGGCAATACCCCAAATGAAAGCATAGATTTGTTGCACTTTCCCCATGGAGAGTATGGAACAGCACTAAATGCCTTGTTATCCATATATGATCTTGATCTTTTAAGTTGTACAAGGGATAAGAATAATAGCTTATGCCCAACCTTCACTGGCAGAGGCGCATCAACTAATATAGATCATATTCTATTATCATATAATAGTGATTATAAAGATCTATGGATTACGGAACAGGTGGTGAGCGACCACAACAGTGTTTTGATAGCCCTGTTAAGCTGGGGAAATAAACAAGTAAATGTATCTAATTGCGTTACTGATATTATACCCGAAAGACCAAACAGTATGAGACTAAAGTGGGCAGCTGTTGATCCAAATAAAATACAAAAGGAGGGTATTATGAACTGTAAATAAGAAAAAGATTATTGCTTAGGTGAGGAGGTGGACCCTTGCTCACTGACCCTTAATTTTCAAAAGATTAATGGATTTATAGAAGGACTTCTAATAAGGAAGCATAAAGCTACAAAACAGCAACACATAGGATGGTTTAATAAAAGCTGTACTAATGCTTTACATAATTTAAAGCAAGCATTGGGTACAAAACCTCGAAATAAAGAGAGTATTAGAGTATCACGCCTCGAGTATAAACATACTATTATGGCCCGGAAAAAAGAACTGCAAAATGAGGCTTGGGACAACTTTAGCCTGGCGGCAATAACTAAGAATAGTAAACTCTTTTGGGAAACAGTAAATTGTCCCTTTTTAAAAGATGATAGCCGCCCAGAACTTATTTCACATGTAAATAGCGATAACTGGATTGAACATTATACATCTATTTTTAACCCAGATAGGATTGACACAAACCAGGTATTTAGCTCATCCTGGCCCATATTACCTCTAATGATACAATTAGATGAAGTCCAAGAGGGGTATCTGATAGTAAAGGAGGGAAGGCCCCGGGGCCCGATGGGGTACCTGTTGACCTATATAAAACCAGGAGGACCTCTGGGCACCAATTTTAACTAAGATTTTTAATGCAGCTGTTTATGGCCAAATTCCTCCAACATGGGGTCAATCATTAATTATTCCTCTTTTTAAAAAAGGTTGCAAATCCGAGGCCAGCAACTATCGTCCTATATCGTTGCTGGACTCCTCCCTCAAAGTAATGAGCAGGGTCATGCTGAAATGACTCGAAATATGGGCTGAGGATAATAAAATACTTTCTCAAGCCCAATATGGGTTTAGAAGAGGCATGGGTACCCTGGAACAGTGCGTGAATTTGGACCTTCTTATAAATAAGTACACTGTGGCAAAGAGGGGTAAATTATTTTTATGTTTTGCGGACCTAAGTAGCGCCTTCGATCTGGTAGATCACTCAATACTGTGGCAGATACTTCTGGACACCGGTGCACCAAAGGAAATTGTTTATTTTTTGGCTAGGGTGTACGAGAAGCTGTCCAGTAAAGTGCGTTATGGTCCCGCAGGCGAGTGCACTCCTTTGTTTAAGGTAAAAAGGGGCATCCGTCAGGGATGTGTACTTGCGCCATTTTTATTTTCATTATTAATTAACCAGGTAGATAGTACTCTAAAACAGATCCCTGCTGATGCACCCTCTATTTAGGGCATGGTTGTCCCTATTTTATTATACGCAGATGATGCGGTTTTAATTTCACGTACCCCTGTTGGCCTTCAACGTCTTATAGATAATTTTACTAAATTCATTAATGACAGGAAACTTCGAATTAATAAAACAAAGACATTTGTAATGTTGTGTGGAAAATTAACAACTAATCCAGGGAAGGCCTTTTACTTAGAAGGATCAAAAATGCAAACAGTCAAATCATTTTGTTACCTGGGGGTAACTTTTGCAGGAAATGGGAAATGGTCACAGGAATATGAAAACATTCGACATAAAATGAGTAGGAATGTAAATGGCATTTTCCGTTTTGCTGCAAAAGTTGGTGCACGTTGAATTAGTGATATGATAACTATATATAACGCTAAATGCGTATCTTCCGCACTTTATGGTGCGGGAGTATGGGGTCACCATCTAGAACAATCATTACAGCGCGACGAAAATTCTTTCATTAAACGTCTGCTATGTGTACCACCGTCAGCTTCGACTGAAATAACACACCAAGAAGTGGGATTAAAATACATTTCAGATTTGGCAGGGCTGCGCCCCCTTTTATTGTGGCGATCTATTTGGGCAAAGCCAGAAACTGCATTTACGCAAAGTATAATAAGAGACTGTATTAAGCTCGACCGCAGTTCCTGTATCCCGTGGCTGAGCTATATACGACACTGGTACAGCCTTTTATTTAATTGTGATATTTTTAGCGAACCCGAGTATGCAGTTGCAATTACCAAAAAGGATATTAAAGAAGCTTTCTTGGCCCATAAGAGCGAGACAAGAGGAAAACTATTTAAGTCACAGCCAACTGTTGTATTTTATAACGAGCTAAATTTTATAACAGGCATCCAGTCATATTTGGATGCTGTCACCATACCTTCTCACCGTTTTGTTTTAACACGCTTAAGGTTGGGGATTGTACACCATTTAGTGGCCTTTCCTGTTTTGAAAAGAAGTACGAGTGTAGTATGTCCTTGCGACAACATGTCCATGCAAAGTTCCTGCCATTTTTTACTGTTCTGTAAATTTTATCACTTTTTAAGGAAATTCTATCTAAAGCCACTGTTTTTAAAATATAATGTTCGATTGACTAAAAATGCATTGACGTTGCTATTTTCATTGGAAAGTCATGATATCTGTTTCTTTACGGCATCATATATTTTAAAAAGTATTGCCGCCAGGAAATCAATTATATTATAAAGTTGTACCTATGGAGTTCAAATTTTGTATTTATTTTTTTAATAACTGTAATAAAATAGAGAATTATATGCACTTTATATTTGCCATGTTTGCACACTTTGCACGCGCTAGATAACTAACTAATCATCTTTTGTAAATTTGCTTGTATAATATTATAAGCTATTATTGCGTTTTCTTGCACATTTCTAGATCTGTATTTTTGCAAATTTGTTTTAAACTTTTATGAACAGCAATTGTATATAATATTAGAAGCTGTATTTTTTTGATCATGTATGCTTTTATGGATGTTACAAAACACAGAATAAAACTTTTTGAAATTGAAATTGAAAAATTGAATTCCATATCTAATATGGGTATTTGCATTGTGATGAGGAATCACAATCCATAGGTTTCCCGGTGCTCCCCCAACTGCTGACTCATTTGATGGGGCACTCGTCTCAGGTTCCCTGGTGCTTCCTACAGACCGGGGCACACTTCCTAGATTCCCTGGTGCTCTCTCCAGTGTACTGAGATATCGGATAGGGCTCAAGAATAAAAGCTGGTTCCCCCACCACATCTGCTCACTATTCTGGAAGCTTGGAGCACAGAATGTCTTCTAATCTTGTGGCCATCCGTCTCTTGGTTCTGGAGCGCTTCCAAGGCACAGCCACCTCAGGATTACTTTGCTGTTGGACTTTTTTGTCGAACCTTCAGTAGCATCCATCTGGATTCTGCAGAGCAGATTGCAGGCAGTGAGTCTAGGAGACCAGTCTGGTCTCAAGCAGTAAGGCCCTAATTGGGCATTTGAATATTTTGGAAAGACCAATTTAAATGTAAACAATTCTCCAAAATCTTGATGAAACTTATAAAGCAAGGGGCATATTTACAAGCCCCTTGCGCCGGCCATGCATCACTTTTTCCCATGTTAAAAGTGACACACTGATGGTGCAAGGGGCTTGAAAATAAACCTCCAAGTTTTAAAGGGATTTAAGGACTAAACAAGCGGTGAACTCAAAGTTAAAAGCTGAAAACAAAGGTAAAGATGAAAGGTATGATTCCTTTGGTGAAATAGTAGCCCCCCATGTTGTCTCTCTGTCTCTCTAGAACCAGAGAGAAGGAACCCTGTCCAGTTGCCTATTCTATGGAGAGAGACAGGAAGACTCAAAGTCCCACAACTTGGTATGTTCCTGTTTTAAAAGACTTAGGGACAGATGTAGGTGTCCAAATACCGGTTGGAAACGGCCAAAAATACCGATTTTCGTCTGTTTCCGACCGGTATTTGGACATTGGTATGTAGAGGTTTGAAAAACCTACAGATTCGGTAATTTTACCGAATCGGTGAAATTACAGAATCTGTAAATTTACTGATTATGTAAATTTTACCGATTCGGTAAAAATACCGAATCTGTAATTTGCAATGTAGGTATCACTGTTAACTGTGCTACAGGCCATTCAGGATTCGGTATTTACCATGTAATACTATTACATGGTAAATAACGAATTCCTGTGTACATGCACATCTGTGCATGTACACCTGTGCCATGTGGCACACAGACATGCCCTAAGGGCATGTATGTGTGTCACATGGCACACAAGCCTGAAACAGGGGTGCAACAGGGTGTCAAAGTGACACCCTGTCCCCCTTGTAAAATCGGTAAATTTACCGATTCGGTAATTACCGATTCTGTATTTGCTATGGAATCCTATGGGCTTCAAGGCCCATAGGATTCCAAAGCAAATACCGGTAATTACAGAATCTTACCGATTCTGTATTTTTACCGAAATTTTCACCTACATAGCAATTACCGAATAGTAAATACCAAATCTGTAAAATTCGGTATTTACCATTCGGTAATTTGCTATTACCTACATCTGGGCCTTAAAGACATAGATTACTTGGTGAAAAAAGAGTGTTTTGATGATAAGTAAGACCTCATAAGATTTGTTTTGCTACCACAGCAGCTACTCAGGGGACAATGAATTCTCCTCACTTCATATTAACCCTCCAAACTCCCCAAGGGAACAGGTTAATATTTATTATATTCAACTCAATTAGTAATAGAGAAAGGGAATTTAAGCGCAAAGATTTTAAGCATTCCATTCTTTGCTTTTGGATCTCTGTCCCAATTGTTGTTTCCTCCAACACCCTTTCCCTTACCTTGCTACTCCAATCACATGTAGACTGACTAAACCCAACTGATCCCTATAATAAATGGCCCTGTGATAAATACGAGGCTAGATTGGGATACATGCATCAGGATGGCCTCTCACACAAGGATGAACACGGGAAGAAAAAAAACTTTTTGGATCAGATCAGTGAGGGTAGCGTCTTAGATCATACTCCCACCCCACTTAGTAACTCAAACCGGGCTAATGAATGTAGTTTAGGGGAGGGGTAGGGCCCAAAGTAACACACCAAGCTCCGCTAGAGGAAAGCCTTACCCCCCAGGCCACTTCAGCTAACTCAGTAGAACCACCAAGCACTCGGATCTTATCCTGGAACATAGCAGGTCTCAACTCAAAACTGGATTGCCAAGGTTTGGGGTATTCATAGACCAACATGAGTTATGCCTGTTCCAGGAAACTTGGTCGAGGACAGACACATTTAGAGTGGGCTAAGCGTCGTACTGTACTCCAGCAGTTCAGGGGGCTAAGGGGAGACCCTCAGGGGGTCTGTGCACATAGGTAGGAGTGCACTTGGGATGTAATGCTAAACAGTTAGAGACCCCGCCCCCTGACATTCTGTGCGTCCTTCTCTCCTTTCCTAGTTCTATGAGGATTGCAATAATGAATGCCTAGTCACGGCCAGTAAGTTATGGGCAATCCTCTCACATGTTCGATTACCTAACCTCATTTCTCCCCGCTATACGGGAAAATTGCTGGGTCATCATAGAAGGGGATTTCAATTTTCAATTTGAGCCCCTGAATGGCCTATCTACTAGTATTACAAGTGAGGAGGACTCGGGATGGTCAATTCCAGAACCTAATATTCAACCAATACGGGCATGGACTCCTCTAGTCCAACAAACTAATGCAGTTACATTTAGCCATTCACTAAAGGCCTGTAATGGTCGATTCCCATCTGATAGTCCCGGGAATTTCACTTTTAATAGACCCGGGCAGGCATCAATATTAGATTACACATTGGTAGACGTCAGCCTTGGGCATAGGGTTATCAATTTTGAGGTCGTTCCCCGACACGAGAGTGATCATAATCCTTTGGTCTTATAAATATCTCTTCTGTTTGCTGTCAACATCCCAAGCACATAAATGGGAAACAATAAAAACACACTGGATAACCACAACGTGAGAGCATTCTGGAATTTATTTAAGACAGGGAAATCCAAAGGGCAATTGGCTATAGGACCAAACCTAGGGGAAGAAGTTTGGAGAACTAATTTTAAATCTTTATATTAAAGGTCCGCAGAGGAAGAGGGTAGGGTAGAATCAGTCACCTTAGATGTGAACCTCCCAAGTTTAGATGATTCTCTTTGAACAATAAAGGAGATCACAGTGACATTGGGCAATCTACTCCTAGCTAAAGCACCCGGGCTGGATAAGATACCTGGTGACCTATTTGGCTCTGAACCGACAGTTTGGGCACCCTACCTATGGTCACTATTTAATGCCGTTCTACAAGGCATGGCGTTGCCCCTTACCTGGGCTGGAGCAGAAATTATCCCCATCTATGAAAAGGGCTCACCACTTAATCCAGCAAACTATCGCCCCATAAGCTTCCTGGACGTCACTCAAAACATTTTTGCTCGCGTACTTCTGGGGAGCTTGCAATCCTGGATAGAAGAGAACAATGTACCAACACCTTTACAAGCAAGATTTAGGGTCAAGATCTCCACCATTGACCTGATCTTCAGATTACAATTCATGCACTGGAAAACTGTGATCCTAGAGGGGGCAGCCTCTATCTCACATTTGTGGATCTTAAATCCGTTTTTGACTTGGTCCTGCGAGATCAGCTGTTGGGCATACTTCTCGATTTGGGGGAACTAGAATATCTTTACCACCAGCTGAAACGCCTACACCTTGACAACTACGTGAGAATTAGATATGGTAAAAATTGTGAACTTTCTGCCACTTTCCCTGTAGAGAACGGGGTGCGACAGGGATGTGTCCTGGCCCCGAACACTCTTCTTTCTTTTTTTTAAACAGTTTAATTGAAACTCTGTTAAATGGGAAAGACATTGATGCACCAAGGCTGGCGAACAGAAAAACTCCAGCTCTTATGTTTGAGGACGACACGCTGCTACTCTCCAAATCGCCCATGGGTATGCAGAGAGTCCTCGAGGCATTCAGCTCTTTTTGCACAAAGAGGGGACTGGAGATCAACCTCCAAAAAACCAAGTACATGGTTTTTTACACTAACACCACAAATTGCCCACATCCCCAACTGGATGGAAGGACCCTAGAGAGGGTGTCCATTTTTGATTATCTAGCGATCACACTTACTGAAAAAATGGACTAGGGGACACAAATAAAGAAAGCCAGTCTAATATTGACTCAGTCCACGGGGGGGCATCTTAAAAGTTTATAAAAGTTGCATGCACGAAGTGATAGGTCCTGTAGCAGAAATCTACAAAACACAGGCCAGGGGAGCTTCACTGTACGGGGCAGAATTATGGGGCCATTGCCCATCAACTTCCATATCTATGCCAGAGAACCTTTTCCTCAGGCAATTGCTGGGCCTCCCTATGAGCACCCGATTAACTCTGCTCAGGATGGACTTAGGGATTGGCCCTATAGCAGATGTAGTCTCCTCTAGACCCCTCCTATACTGGTGCTGCCTGTGGAGTACACCGGAACTAGCTGATTATGAAGAGGAGCTGAAGGATGTCATGATCCTTCTAGGTGCAGGGAATCTTCCTTGACTAGCTCACATCAGGAATTCTTGCACGGCATTAGGGAGGGCAAATATGTGGACAACACCAGAATAGACCTGTTCCAGAGATGCACTACTGGACTCCCATAGAGAACACAACTGTCTTTAATATGGCAAGGGACTAAACCGAGCTGCTTGACCTCCAGGTTTCTGGATATCAAGCAGCAATTAAGGTTAGAATCGGCACTTGATCACATCAAACCCCTTATGGCAAAGAAACTTTTTCTTCAATTCAGACATGGGGTGCTCCGGCTTCGAGCTTTTACTAACAAATGGCAAGGAGCCCATAAACTTGATTGTCCAGGGTGCAATCGAATTGAGGAAACTGAATTGCATGTCCTTTTTTTTGCCCGGCCTATGGAAAGCCAAGGTCCCGGTGGCTGTTACAATTGTGCAGAAACATGGGGATCAGACACTACATAGGCTTTTTAAGCATGAAACCGATACACTTATTGTGTTCACCATTTCTCGGTTCCTACACTTGATGTGGTGCATTCGTAGAGCTATTTTAAAGAAAACCCTTCTAGGAAACTCCTAGCTCCTAGCAATCTTTACATATGCTATGCCATGTTTGCAAATATTCATTGTATGGTTACTTCCACTGTAATTACCCACCCTCTAGGTTTTATAATTGTATAATACTACTTGTTTTAATGTGGATTTTTTAACACTGCTACATATATCTATCAGATAAAGTCAAACACTTTTTAACAACCTCCAGGTGTTTTATTTACCAATGAATTGATTATTTGTTTAAGTATGTGGTACTCTATCCCCTCCTGCACTCAAGGTGGTATCTACAAACTCTGTTGTACATTGCACCATACCCAATCATAGTACTGTGAGTTGCCATGAGGGAACGTACTCAAAAATGTACTATAAAACTTTGCACAACTTAGAAATGTACTATATTTTAATAAAGAACTAATGTACATCGTTTTTATGATGATATATTTTAATGTTTTCTCTTTTTATTCAAATTGTATTGTCTTTTTTATATGCTGTTTTGGCCTTTACGGTCAAAATAAAGCTTCTTTGACTGACCAATCACAAATGCCAAAAAGGCAATCAGAGTTGATGGTGCCTGTAGGTGGACCCCAAAGATCTTGGTGTAAGCTCTGAGAAATGGACATTGGTGTCACCTTGCCTGGCAGTTCATCTATACTGTTTCTGTTGGAGCAAGGTGAAGAACAATGAGCTGAAATACTACCCGAGAGATTGCCAGTGGTAAGCACTCTTCCCATCATCTTTAGTGTCTTTGATGTATGGCCCTAAATGGCAAGGGCATGCTCCTATGTGGGTCTCTTGCTCACTGTGCCACTGGAACCAAGCTACACCTGCTATGCTTAGGGTGATTCTGATCGTTAGTTGCTTGTGTTCTTGTTCAGGGAGTACATGGACGGGCAGTTCATGCTGGACTGTTCATATCAGGGTAGGATCAAGAATGATTTGCATAAGGCTGGGTTCAAACTGAGGTGGCACTATGGACAAAAGTATGATGGGTTGGATTAGCGATTGCCAGTGATTAGACAAATTCCAAGCATTCCTCCCATTACCTTTTGTGTGTTTGATATTTGAAATTTCGCCAAGGCCTAAGAACTACTTTTCCCAGGCATTTTATGTTTTTTGTGAACATTAGAGATGTGTGCATATCATAAAAAATAAGTTATTTTCTTCGCAATAATGACTCTTTCGCCAAAATGATGTTCATGATGGTAACATAGTGTATGATTGTCTCATTATCTCAGTCGGAATAACATTTGGTGAATGTCTGGTTATGACTTTGCTGGTAATGATGGTAAACATGGCAAAGTGTTACTGAAGTAGGTGACCCATTGACAAACAAACACTTATATTCAGTTCTTGAGGGTGATTAGTCGGTTCCTCAATGTTTCTTTTCTCATTAGCAGTTGCCTTGTGTTCAGTTCGGGTTTTGTCAATATGATGTAACATTTTGGGATGAATATACAAACAAGTATACCAGCACTAGAGGTGATGATCCCAAAAACCTCCACAGCATCCACATACTTGCCCTCGGTGCTCAGATAACTTGGCACAAAGGTCAACCACACACTGAGGAAGACAAGCATGCTGAATGTGATCCACTTGGCCTCATTAAAGCTGTCAGGCAAAGTACGGACCAGGAAAGCTACAAGAAAACTGGCAGCAGCCAACAGCACCATGTATCCCAGCAGGCCCCAGAGGGCAATCTCAGAGCATTCATTGCAATGTAAAACAATAGTTCCAATTCTTATTGACATGTTCTTTTCTGGAAATGGTGGACAGAGCACTAACCAGGTGGCTGAGATGAGGACTTGAAGAAATGTGCAACCAGAAACTATAACCACAGGAACACACGGGTTCAGCCACCTCCTCATGTTACTGCCTGGCTTTGTGGCATTGAAGGCAATGACCACCAGGATGGTTTTGGCCAATAAGCATGATAAACAGAGGACAAATATGATGCCAAAGGAAGTTTGGCGGAGAAGGCAGGTTATTTTCTGAGGTTCTCCTAAGAAGAGTAAAGAGCAGAGGAAGCTCATCATAAGTGCTCCCAGGAGAAGGTAACTGAGCCCCCGGTTGTTGGCTTTTACTATCGGAGTGCGATGGTGTTTGAAAAAGATGCACAAAACACAAGCTGTGAAGGTGAAGGAGATCATTGCAACCCCCGCCAGTGTGGTCCCCAGGGGTTTCTGAAAAGAAAGGAATTCAATTGATTTCGGGATACATGCTGTTCTCTGGTAATTGGGCCATTCGTCACTGGAACACTGCAAGCAAGTACTTGAATCTGAAACACAAATAAGGCATTTTTGGTTTCATTGCATTTAAGAAATTAAATGTATTCTGAACATATACATCAAGTGACTTTTTAATTTTTGTGGTAGCTTCCTTAGATTTTATACACCTGCTTTCACTTTTAATGGCTATAAAATCAGGGACCAGAAGGTCCACCTAAAAGGTAATGTAGTTGTGAGATTCAAAGCCGACCATTAAAATAAACATACAATAGGTGGGTCAGGTGATAATATTGGGCAACATTTAATGGGAAGGCATTAGACTCCAGACTCCCATTTACTAGATAGGAAAATATGAAAGTGCAGGGTCACCACAGACCACAGCCTGAGGGCTCATGTTCAATCATGAGGAAAACATGAGACCGAAAGGTCCCTTCGAGGAGTAAGAAAGACTTCTGAGAGAAAGCTCACTATTAGAGTTCAGAAACACACACGATTATGGGCTTAGCTTTAATAGTTTGAAAGACATGTGGGTGGGCATTTAATTGTCGTAGCCAGAAAGGCAAGACATCAGACACTTGTTTTTTGGGTTTGTGGAGATGCTTGGCTGGGGTGTCACATTTAATGGGTATAAAGTCAAAAAACAATAGGTTCAACCTTCATAGAAAAAAAAATGTAAGACTGGGTGGTCACCTCTCATTGCAACATGAGAGTGGGGGGTCCCTCTTATTAAGACTACATGAAAGGTGAGGCTCCCATTCTACAGTAAGCTATTATGCAACAGTTTCACAGTTAATAGTGAAGACAGTGAGCCACTAGAGGGTGACCTTTACTAGGTAAGAAGACCATAGACTTACCTCTGAAGTTCAGAAAGACATGAGACTGGCGGTCATATGCAATTATTAGGAAGACATGAGACTGAACTCTGACCTCCAGGGGTCAGAAACAGATGAGACTGGGGTCTGCAATCTTGTCTACAGGGGTGTGAAAAATGTCTTAGCAAAGTTTTAGAGGTTAGGTTCAGAAAGGCACACAGCTAGAGAGACTCCTGAAGACTCTGACATCTAAAGGGAATGAAATTTAAATTGCACTCCGAATTGTTTTATTCTACTTCTCCATTTCCTTTTAGTTGTTGTATGCTGGAGCCATAAATGAATCCGATTATTTAAAAGACATTTTATTGATGTTTACTTGGCAGCTTGGCAGATCCGCAATAGCCACTTATTGGATTGTTTTTGTATTCAAAGGGACACCTTCCTGCATAAAAACAACCCTGAAAGGTATTTTTTTTTCTTTGTATGATAGAAAAACCATTGGCAAAGCAAATGGATCTGGTGTAACTGTTTGGAATTCTTGTTTTGTTTTGTCGTAGTTATTTTCAAAACTGAATTGTTCAGGAAGCTTCTGGGACCTCATTGATTCGAGAAAAAAAATGGCTACAAGCAAAAGTGTTTTCTGGTCTTTAAAGAGCATACTTTGCCATGGTACACCTGGTGCTGAAGGGAACTACCGACGGTGTGGGTGTGCTACTAGTGAAAAGGAGTACAAAAGGGTGTGATGATGGACGGAGCATCTGAACAAATCAAACACTCACACCCAGTCAACAGATCTGGGTTTAATCCATCACCGTTCTTTAGCCCACTCTGCCACCTCAGTTCAGACATGGCCATATGCAAATCAGTCTGACCCTGTGCCTCAAGGGAACAGTCCAGCCCGAACTGCCAAGCCACGCCTTCCCTGGACCGGAAACAAGCTTCCTAGGACCGGTTTCTGGCATTACAGCTGTCTTCAGCCAGGCTTGCTTGAATCCAGTAGCAAAGTGAGCAAGGGACTCACGTCTGAGCATACCCTGCCAACTTATGGCGAACAAAGCGGTACAAAAGGGGGTGATGATGGACGGAGCATCTGAACAAATCAAACACTCACACCCAGTCAACAGATCTGGGTTTAATCCATCACCGTTCTTTAGCCCACTCTGCCTCCTCAGTTCAGACATGGCCATATGCAAATCAGTCTGACCCTATGCCTCAAGGGAACAGTCCAGCCCGAACTGCCAAGCCAAGCCTTCCCTGGACCGGAAACAAGCTTCCTAGGACCGGTTTCTGGCATTACAGCCTTCTTCAGGCAGGCTTGCTTGAATCCAGTGGCAAAGTGAGCAAGGGACTCATGTCTGAGCATACCCTGCTAACTTATTACGAACAAAGCGGTACAAAAGGGGGTGATGATGGATGGAGCATCTGAACAAATCAAACACTCACACCCAGTCAACAGATCTGGGTTTAATCCATCACCGTTCTTTAGCCCACTCTGCCACCCCAGTTCAGACATGGCCATATGCAAATAAGTCTGACCCTGTGCCTCAAGGGAACAGTCCAGCCCGAACTGCCAAGCCATGCCTTCCCTGGACCGTAAACAAGCTTCCTAGGACCGGTTTCTGGCTTTACAGCCGTCTTCAGCCAGGCTTGCTTGAATCCAGTGGCAAAGTGAGCAAGGGACTCACGTCTGAGCATACCCTGCCAACTTATGGCGAACAAAGCGGTACAAAAGGGGGTGATGATGGACGGAGCATCTGAACAAATCAAACACTCACACCCAGTCAACAGATCTGGGTTTAATCCATCACCGTTCTTTAGCCTACTCTGCCACCCCAGTTCAGACATAGCCATATGCAAATTAGTCTGACCCTGTGCCTCAAGGGAACAGTCCAGCCCGAACTGCCAAGCCATGCCTTCCCTGGACCGGAAACAAGCTTCCTAGGACCGGTTTCTGGCATTACAGCTGTCTTCAGCAAGGCTTGCTTGAATCCAGTGGCAAAGTGAGCAAGGGACTCACGTTTGAGCATACCCTGCCAACTTATGGCGAACAAAGCGGTACAAAAGGGGGTGATGATGGACGGAGCATCTGAACAAATCAAACACTCACACCCAGTCAACAGATCTGGGTTTAATCCATCACCGTTCTTTAGCCCACTCTGCCACTCCAGTTAAGACATGGCCATATGCAAATCAGTCTGACCCTGTGCCTCAAGGGAACAGTCCAGCCCGAACTGCCAAGCCATGCCTTCCCTGGACCGGAAACAAGCTTCCTAGGACCGGTTTCTGGCATTACAGCCGTCTTCAGGCAGGCTTGCTTGAATCCAGTGGCAAAGTCATCCCATTTTGTATCACTAGTGAAAAGGAAGCATGCCATTACTCTTAGTAAAGTCAGGCAATGACTGGTGTGGGCTAACAATGCCCCTTATGCATGCAGGAGTAGGTGGAAGAAAAATGAGAAAAATGTGAATGATACAATCACTAAATGATGGATAAAGTCTGAATGAAACCCCGATAAGTAACTATGTTATAGATACTTTCAATAAAATTGGAAGGTCTTGGCGAAGTCAGACCTAAAAAAAAGCAATTGGTCTGGCATTGGCTTCTTGCCTTGTCTTTGATAAGGAAGGCAAGAAATACGTGAATAAAGTATGGAGGAAAGGGTCAAAAAGTAAGAAAAATTAAGGAAGGCAGAAAAAAGGAAGGAAGGAAGGTAAAAAAGAAAGAAAGACGGAAGGGAAGGAGGGAGGGAGGAATAAAGGGAAACAAGGAAGGTAAAAAGAAAGAAAAGATGAAAGTAGAAAATAGAAAAAGAGCTGAAAGGACAAAAAAACAAGAATAGGATAGAAAAAATGAAAGAAAAAAGAAAAACTCAAAAGAAGAAAGGAAGTAGGAAAGAAGGTGGACAGGAAAAAGGAAAGAGGGTTCACTGTATAAAAAATTGGACACTAAACCCCAAATTTCACTCAACCCATGTTTTAAGTGTGCCGTATAATAAACACCATGAAGTTTGGGTTTCTTCTTGGGCAAGAGTTTATTGAAGAATCCCTAGTGAAACTGAGTCCTGGAACACATTATGGTATGTTGTGAAATAGAAGCAGTCCACTTTGAATGCAATTTATAACAGCATTGGAAAGAGACAGGAAATAATACAGAAACAATTTAAATGCACCCTCTGCTCACTTCATATGCATCATATTATCACATTAGGCAACACTTGCACTGAAGGGAACTCCATGTGTGTGGATGTGTATCTCATGAAAGAGCAAAATGCAGTCACTCAATGTGACGTTAACCAGAGGCTTAAGTATGCTGGCCCATTGGTCCATGCTGCACGCTGTAGTGGCTGGAAGCAAACTGGGAATGACATAAATGACTAATAGGTAAAGAGAGTTGACTGAAAACTCCTTTAGGTAAGTATATTATACATATTGTTGTGGTGAAATGCCAGACCTAAAAAGTAAGTAACGAGGAGAAATAAAGATATTTCTCCTCGTTATCTCTGGGAGGAGCACCTTTTGGCACACTCCCAGGTTTACAAGTGTTTATATATCACAAAATGCACCAAAATTAATTGTGGAAGTGCGCACTAGGTTGCTCAAATAACCCCATGAATGTCTTTGTAAATCCCACTAAAGGACATGCGTTGTCTTGTGAACATGTGTGCCGTGCAAGGAGAAGGCAAGTCTTTGTGTTCAGTACCACCACCAATCAAGATGGCCGCCGAGTAGGAACTTAGCCCAGGAGCTCCCGGGTCAGAGATCACCAAATCAGTGAAAATCCCCTTCTCTACTCAGCCATCCACATCCCATCTTCCCACTTCCAACTCCCTTTGACATCGGACTTGGTTCTACAGTGTGACCTACCTCCAGGGACGTTCCTTTCCCCTTGCCTGCCGTACCTCGCCAGGTTCGGGCCATCCGAGCCAGACGAGCGGCGACTCTGACTCCCACTGTCATTCCGATTCAGGTCTGTTCCTCTGTCGGACACGCAGTACCATCCAAGACAAAATTTCTACTCATCTGCGCTGACGCTAAGGATTGCCCAGATTGGTGCTCCTGCCTGAGTGCCACACCAATGGGACTGCTCCCTTGTTGCTGGGGAGCCTTTCGGTCCGAGCCGCTGCCTCCATCCCAGAGCGGTAGCATCCGACATCCTCCTGTGGTGTTTCTGAAGCACCAACCACAACCAATACATCGGCCCAATACGGAGCGCTCCCTGGTCCAAGAATCGAGTACCGGGGTGTAGTATAGCAGGCCCATGGAATACCAAAAGCTGTGCGCCCTTCCAACGGAGCCGCCATCTTGGGAGAGAGACGGAGGAACCGGCGGTGCTCCTCGGAGGCCGCGATTGCCTGTTTGCCTTGGTGGGGATCCTAACGTCTGGAGAGGAGTCATCACGCTTTTCACGCCAAAAAACATAAAAATGTACCTGGGAATCGGCGGCAATGGTGACGGATGGCACTGAGGCGAGGAACATCATCCAGAAGTAGCCAGACGGCAGACGATTAGCGGAGGATCAGGACGCAGCAGACTGGGCCGGTGACCCTTTCAAGCCTAAAAAGGACGAACCCAGGATCCGGAGACCTAGCAGCCAGGCACCCACCAAGAAAAGACCCACATTCGGAGCTGTCCTCTACCGGTGGAAGGTGAGCAGTAGGATTAGCTCCATGGTCCAGTGAGGGTGAGAAGCATGATACTAGATGAGCGGCAGACGCCATTGTTCCGCCGTGCGCCACACAACGGGGATAGATGAATAACTCCTGTGAATGCTGTGAAAGAGCTTCCCAGCGGCAGCAGTAAACTCCGTAATTCCCAGGGGGTCCTTTCCATATAAAAAAATCATACCCCAAATAGAGGTTGTGCCCCTGCATGCATTCAGCCAACATTCTACTGCCCTCCACCCTCCCGTGGTACTGTGGCTACATCCCCCCACGACCCTTCTCGACGGAACTCTACTCTATTGGTTCTTTTTGTGATCATGCCTTGTATGTACCCTTTCATTTTGAGATGGTTACCTTTGATACCATGACCCGGATCCGCCATCTTGTTGAACTTTGTCCTTTCCTTCGTTCCACTGGACTCTATTCTGTCGACCTTCAAACATTTCTCTTTTGTTGGACTGCCTTGACTCTAACTCTCCCTCAGGTCCCCCTCTCTCCTCTCACCTATCTCAGCTTCCGACTCTGCCCCCTAGCTCTCTCTACCCCTTTTGTTGTTTTATTTCTCCATTCATACCACCTACTAATAATGCAATCTCCTGTAATAATTAACCTTTCATCAGTTCCTTGTGTTCCTGTTCCATGGTTTCTCACCCCCCCACTCTACTCTGACACTCCCTGAGCACACCTGCTCACTATCTTGACAGCGGAGTCCGAGCATTATGTCCGACGCCCGGTGGAGCTGCTTGGTTCAGCTATTGAGATCGGCCCTGGTCCACCACCTACCCAGCCGGACATTGGGTGCAGTTTTTTCCCATCTCCCTGTTTCTCCCTTCCCTACCCCTCCCAAGACCAATTTTCTGTAACTCTGCCCTTTTTCTTTGGTTACTAAGTTTTAATTGCTTTTAGCAAATGAAACATGTTAGCCTGTAACTCCGATCCTCAATGTGTAACTTATTTAAAATGTGTAACTTGCAGCTCGCTGTTCCTTATGTAAAGCGTTCCTATACCTACGGGTTTAGCCAGCACTATATAAAACTCAAGATAAATAAATAAATACATTCCTTGACCAATTGATTAAAGGATATGTTTTGCCTGATTTCAAGGGTGATCTCACAATAATGCAACCCCACATAGCTCTAATCAGTCTGATTGGTAATTTTATAACTCTTCATACAATCTTAGCAAATTTTGCAGACATTAGAGCCAAATAACACATTTCCAGCAGGACATTAAGATACAACCTTTTAAAACAAAAAAAGATTTTTCCTTCCAAGTAGTTTCTGATATGACATTTGAATCTATTAAATGGATGAGATAGTTAACACTCCCCACCCCAGAGTTTGCTGCCATTGTATGCAGTGTGCAAATTTTCCAGCAAGCCAATTTAAAAGTCCTGCATAAGAAAAACAGTTGTTTTTTCAAACATGGCTAAAGCGAACAATTTTTACTAACAGGTAAATAATCTCTGTATCATGAACAAACTTGCAAAGGCAATATAATATAGGTTTTATGTGGTTGGAGTATGTATATATATATATATATATATATATATATATATATATATATATATATATATATATATATATATATATATATATATATATATATAAATATATATTCACTGAAAAAACCATAGGTTTCACACCAGTTATAGTTAGGAATTAGCATTTAAAAAACCAATTAAATTCACTGAAAAAACCATAGGTTTGACACCAGTTATAGTTAGCTGAACATTTTACTGACATAAAACCATTGAAATTCCCACGTTATAGTTAGTTGGACTCACTATAACTTGCGTGCATGCAATGCACTGCTGATGACGTCACATATTACATCACTCATGACATGGTCAGTGGCATCACTCATGACATCACTGATGACACCATCCAGTGAATGTGTGTCTTTCTGAAAAATAAATATACTTTATATATGTATATGTAAAGGTTGATGGAAGAATAAATGTTTAAAAAAGTGTCTAAATTGATGGGTTTTTTTTTTAAAAAGTGATTGGTTAACTGGCTTATTAAGTGTATCTTAGTGAATACATATATTAGCGAATAATGTTTAAATATTTAAATATATGTATCAGTGTTTCACTTTGTGTATAAGTGGCTGCATGGGTTGGTGAGTAGCTACATGTGTGTCTATATGGGCTATTAGATGTTTTTTTAGTATCAGTATGAGTGTCTGTATGGTTTGGTGGGGGTATTACTTAGCACATAGATGCATCAATGACTGACTCACTGTTTGTATGTGTTTTGAAGACAGCATATGTGCAGGACTGTATGGGTGGATGAGTGTGTATATGTGTGTGTTAGTGAGTGAATGACTGTCTCACTAGTGTCTTTATCAGTAACGACATATGTTTTAATCTAGTATATGTGAGTATTGATGTATATAAGTGAGTATATGTGAGAGAGAGAGATTGTAAAAGTTCCTGTTTAAATAAGTATGTGTTTCTATAAGTGATTGTTTAAGAGAGTAAGTATGTTTAAGTTTCCTTAGAAGTAAGGTGGTAGTGTGTGTATAGTTGTATATGCAAATAAATGGATGTTCAATAGTTTATTTGCATGTGTGAGTATGTGTGTGAGTAACTTTTGGATGACTGTCGGTGTGTAACAGGATGTATAGGTGTATCACTACATATGATGAGTGAGTATATGTATGAGTGACTATATAGAACTGTTGGTGAATGAGTGGATGTGTATATAGATGGTGGAATTACTGAATTGGTTGTTGTAACTGGTATGGGTATATCCATTTTTTTGAAAATATTAGTTTCTATTTTTGAATATGTGTTTCAAGGGTTACATTACACTGAAAGAAAGGTCTGTCACTCTGTCACAAGGATGGTGTCATCAGTGATGTCATGAGTGATGTCACTGACCATGTCATGAGTGATGTAATATGTGACGTCATCAGCAGTGCATTGCAGGCGCGCAAGTTATAGTGAGTCCAACTAACTATAACGTGGGAATTTCAATGGTTTTATGTCAGTAAAATTTCCAGCTAACTATAACTGGTGTCAAACCTATGGTTTTTTCAGTGAATTTAATAGGTTTTTTAAATGCTAATTCCTAACTATAACTGGTGTGAAACCTATGGTTTTTTCAGTGAATTTCAAAGGTTTTTTAAATGCTAATTCCTAACTATAACTGGTGTGAAACCTATGGTTTTTTCAGTGAATTTCATAGGTTTTTTAAATGCTAATTCCTAACCATATATAGGGCCTCCAACCTCTGAAATGTAATGTTTTTCATAATGAATCCTATATTATATCTTTATATATATATAAATATATTTTTTTGCCCTGGAGCGCTCCCGGTGCACGCCCCGGTGTGCGCACCTGAAAGCGTAGTTTTTCGTCGCGCCCCGGGGCGCGCACCGGTGAGCGTCCCGTTCGCGCTATTGCCGCGAACGAAAACATCATTGTGACGTATCGCGTAGCTGCGTCCGCGTGATACGCACGGCGTAAGCGCACCTGGAAGCACTCGAGCGAATACGATCGTGCCCGGGGGCGCGTCGCGTAAGCGGGTCGGGTCATGTGACCTGAAAATAACACTTTTTATTGGTTCAGGATAGTTTTGGTTTCCAAATGATGAAAGCCCTGGTCATGTGACCTGAAAATAACACTTTTCATTGGTTCAGGACAGTTTTTTTTCCAAATGATGAAAGACCCCACCTTTTTTCCTTATTCTGACTTTGTCCTTTGACTGAGGAAGACCTGTTTGAACAACTTCGAGAAATATTTTGTATTTTAAAATGGCTACAGTAGCAGCAGCAGCTGGAGCATCTGCACCACCACCACCACCACAACCACCAAGAGGACCACCACAACATTACATTGGTGGTCAAGAAGAGGAGTAGGAGGAGCAGGAGGAGGAGGAGGAGGGGGGGAGAAGGTGGCTGCCAGAAGACAATACCCCATACAAGCCAAGGCCACACATTGTATGGGAGTTTTTTTCTATCCCAGAGGGCAAGAAGAAAGTCAAAGCGGCCAAGGTGATTTGCCTAATCTGTGGCATGGAACTTTCAAGGGGGAACCCTAACAAAAAATATTCTTTTGGTAATAATACCATGATTAGACACATGCAGCGCAAGCATCCGATCAACTATTCTGCTGCAGAGATGAGGGAACTGGCCATTAACCCTCCCCAATCTTCAAGCACCACCTCCAAAAGAAAGCAACCCACTCCATCGGGACCAGAGAAAAGGGAGACGATCCCTTGCATTCAACCACGGTTTGGGGATTTCCGAATTACATGTATTTTTTGTGGTAAGACCATCTCCTATGGTGAACAGAGCATAAAGCTCATCGTCCTTGCTGGTGACAACCACAATTGCCCCAAAAAACCCTAATTTTTTCCTTTTTTTTTTTTGCTCCAGTTGAGCCATTTTCAATTCCCTGTTTTTTGTTTCTCCCCATAAAAATAACAAAAAAATATAAAATAGTTCATAAAAGCCAAAAAAGTACAAAATGCTCAAAAAACACTAAAAAAATATAAAACAACAAAAAGAAGAAAAAAAACAGTTCTTTTTAGAACTACCTCCAATTTATAAAAAAAGGCTAAATTTTTTTAAAACTCTGTCATTCTTTTTTCCCCTTGGTACGCTCCCCGGTCCGCTCCCCGGTGCGCGTACCGGGCGCTCCCCCTGCGCAAATCAAAAAAAAAATATTTTTTTTTTGCCCTGCGGGGCCCTTTTATAGCCCCCACATCAAACCTAGGGGGTCAGGGGGGGTCTACCCTGCCCCCTTTTGGTCATTTCCCCCTTTGTTTTTGCCACCTCTTGTGTCTCAATCCTACCGAGACACAAGATGGCGGCCGGTCCGGACTGTTTCGAATGTTTACAGACACCTGAGAGCCAATCAGCTTTCCGTGCGCAAGTCGCGTGGCGCGCCCGCTGCGCTCCCCGGTGCGCGTACCGGGGCGCGGCTATAGATATATATATATTTTTTTGATCCTAAATCACTCAAAATCCACTGGAGCACATATCTTGAGACATAGCAAAGGCACATCGGGCTACCAGTCCCTACAATTTTGCCAAGTTTGGTGTAAATCCATTCAGCCGTTCGGGCTAAAAGTGAAATCGACCGCCCTATGGAAATTAACATGGGGAAAATGCATTTTGGGACCCCCCTTTTATCTCGGCCCCCGCTTGACAAATCCCCCCCAAACTTTCAGGGAAGGACCGGGGCGCCGTGAGGCCATTTTCAGGAAATTTTCAGGCAGATTCGTCAACCGGTGCCAAAGTTATTCCAAATAGAATTTTGAGATTTAACATTGAAAAAAATCCTAACTAGAACTACCTACTGGCGACCGCCAGTAGGTAATATATATATATATATATATATATATATATATATATATATATATATATATATATATATATTCCAGCCAAACACTCTCCTTGTAAGAAAGATATCCGGGCCACTTCGAGTTTGCAAAGCGTGTTTATTTCAAAAACGGCTTTTCCTCGACGCGTTTCGCAGGTGAAACCTGCTTTATCACGAGAACGAGCAAACTGAACACCGTGCACTATATACAAGGTCACAGGGTATTAGCGCCATACCGAAGGCAATAAACAACAGACTTGGTGGTTTACACGCGGGCTGTGTTCAGACTTTGTCAAATAAAGACGAATTTCCCTTAAAGTTGATTTATGGTTTCTTCAACTAGTCATGTTCTAATATGTAAATACTTTATGTAAATACTTTATGCAACAAAATGTAATGTTTATTTAACAAAGTCTGAACACAGCCCGCGTGTAAACCATCAAGTCTGTTGTTTATTGCCTTCGGTATGACGCTAATACCATGTGACCTTGTATATAGTGCACGGTGTTCAGTTTGCTCGTTCTCGTGATAAAGCAGGTTTCACCTGCAAAACGCGTCGAGGAAAAGCCGTTTTTGAAATAAACACGCTTTGCAAACTCGAAGTGGCCCGGATAAATTTCTTACAAGGAGAGTGTTTGGCTGGAATAATTGGGATTTGCTACCCCGTCCTAGGCCCGCCACTGGAAGCGGCAGGGATCCGAAGCGATTTTGTTCTGGCTGGAATATATATATATATATATATATATTACCTACTGGTGGTCGCCAGTAGGTATATATAGTTAGGACCTAGTTACCATAGGAAATTCCGAACATTCTATTGGGAATAACTTTGGCGCCGATTGAGGGATCTGCCTGTAATTTTCCCTAAATTTGCCTCGCTGCGCTCCGCTCCTTCCCTGAAAGTTTCGGGGGGATTCGTCAAGCCGGGCCGAGAAAAAAGGGGGGTCCCAAAACATGTTTTCCCCATGTTAATTTCCATAGGGACATTCTGACAAGGCTACAGCTCGAACGGCTGAACGGAATTATACCAAATTTGGCAAAATGGTAGGGACTGGTATGCAGCAGTGCCTTTTGTATGTTTGGTGTAAATCCCTCCAGTAGTTGTTGAGAAAATTGAATTTGAAATTTTTCAAATGGCATTTTCTTTTTTTTAATTCAAATCATTTTTATTGAAAAAGTTTGGAAAAAATAAATAAAAGACAATACAATAAATCTTCCATTACATAGATTGATTCAACCATAGTAGTAAGTGACGCCTGCATGAAGCAAAGAAAAATAAGGACAAGAGAGTCGAATACATCAAATCCAAGCAATCAGCGGGCACATTGTTTACAGTGCATACAGAGGTAGAATATACAGTCAATGGAGCATATGGAGGTAGAATATACAGTCAGTGGAGCATTCATAGATAACAAACATTTGCAAGTCTACATCATGGGGGATCAAAGTGGGAGGACGACACATCTAGAGAGGACCATAACTTTTTGTTGGAAGGTTTCCATGTAGCCGATTGCAGCACTGGATTATCTGCCCCTCTCAAGAAAGAGAGCCACTCTAACCAGATTTTAAAATTGACCTCCGCAAAATTTTTCCACTTACAGAGGATGACCTTGCATGCCAGTGTTAACATTACATCTAAGAGTTGTCGGTCATGTATGACTGGCAATTGTGTATCTAGTGCGCCTAGTATGATATAGATAAATTCCTTTACAGGTTCAATTGCAAATATCTGGTGGATATAAGCAAAGATCTTCTCCCAAAATGTCTGTAATAAGGGGCAATCGAAAAGCATGTGTGCTAGATCCCCGGTTGGTGACTGGCAATTCCAGCAATTGGGCGTGTCCTTCAGATGGCATTTATACAGCTTCTGCGGAGTCCAAAATGCTCTGTTCAACAGCATGTATTTTGTCTGGCAAAGAATTGGGGAAACCTTATTGGACAATGCAGTTTTATATATTACATCCCAGTCTATCGCTATTCCTGTCGAGTTAGATTCCGATTCCCATTTACCTTCCACTAGCTTATGAGATTTCTTGGGCATGGGAAGGAGCAGCTTATAGACTCTAGACACGAAATGGCCAGCATGGGTCAGAATTGGTAGGCGCGTCATAAGCCAAGGTGATTCGGTAATAAGGGTACGTTTAGAGATGGTAGATTTCAGTTTCAGGAACTGGTAAAATTCTATGGGTGGCAAGTTATAAGTCGTCTGCAATTTCGAGTAAGGGATGGGTTGCGTGCCATCGTAGAGTTCCCTAACCATATTAATGCCTTTTTCAGCCCACAGATCCCAATAGTGGGTTTTGCCATCTATTTTAATCATAGGGTTCCTCCACAGCGACACCAAGGTAGATTTTTTGACTACGGAGGTAGTTTTATGGGATTGGTCAAGCCTTAGTAGGGCTCGTCTAGTATTTAACAGGATATATTTGGAGTGAGGTAAGTGTGTTAAATCCATGGTAAGGAGGGCTGGGAGGGGTGCATGTGCGATGATAGAATTTTCAATAGTTAGCCACACTGGAACATAGGAAGGGGAGTCTACCAGCCAAAGAGCACCCTGTTTGCAGAGGAAAGTCGTCTGGTAGTTCCTGAACGAGGGGAGGCCCAGGCCGCCTTTCTCTTTTGCTAGTTGCAACTTATTTAATGATATCCTGGCCCTTTTCCCTCGCCACAGAAACTCCCCAAACAGCTTATCCACTTTCTTGATAAAGTCATCCGTAAAAGTCATTGGGAGCATGTAGGCTTTCCTGTTTTCAGTTTCTATTTTTGGTAAATTCTAGTGGGGTTTTTTCAGTGTTTTCAATATCTTAAAAACCAGTTGTTATCAGTGGTTACACATTTTCGCGCCACTAAAAGCAACAGAAAAAGTGTTTTTCTGGTGTTTATGGAACGTTTTGCTTTTATTATTGCTTGCTTATTGCACTGAAAGAACATGGTATATAGACAGTGTACTTATAGTGTATATGAGTCTTTGGGTCATGTGCACTCGCCCTTTCCTTCCTATGTAAACTTCTGTGAAAAGGCCCTCTCAGCATTTTGTGGCGGGGTATCAGAAAGGGGCCGGAGACTAGTTCGGGGTAAGTACGGTTTTATTTTAGACAGTGTCTTTTTAGAACGCGTGGTAAGTCTCTCCCTCGAGAACACTGCGGGATCCGTGTTGGCGATGGCTACGGTTATGCCAGCTCAGGTCTTAAGGGCACGCTCTTCTTCCTCGTGGACCCTCTTGTTCCTGGTGCACTTCAAGTTCCTCCCTCGGGCAGTTCCTAATTCGTGCAGAGAAAGAGAGAGAACAGCTTGTCAGGAACCTCGTATACTGTCTGGTGCCCAAGGGAAACCGGGGTAGTGAGGGGAAACCTGTGACACGGTGCTGTACAAACGGGTCTCAGTGCCTGAATGGTGAGGTAGGAATAAGTGATGGAGGGGCTTTTACACTAGGAGGGAGGAAGGTATAATGGGGAGGAGTTTTTAGGTTTTAGAGAGGCAAGCACGAGTTATTAAGGGATGTATGACATTACAACGCATGCTTTTACCACGCATGCCTTTACAACACGGTTTTTACAACGAAAACCTTTACAACGCATAGCGCTTTGGGGTGCTGGATAGTGAAAAGTTTAATTTACTATTCCAACACCAGTCCCCGTGGACACTAGGGAAGGTGTTGGATAGTAAATTAAACTTATTCCCTATCCTAGAGCGCCCCCCAGCGCAATGCGTTGTAATGGTTTGCGTTGTAAATACCGCGTTGTAAAGGCACTGCGTGGTAAAAGTTGCGTTGCAAAGGTTGTTCACCGTTATTAAGGAGCCGAGGATCCCCGCCTCCCGACCCACCCCGCAAACCGCTGCCGTACCTGCTGCAGCCACACTCCTCCCTCGGGAGTGTGGCACGGCGATCCTTGAAACCGTCGGCCTCCTGGCTTTCTCTCTTCGTCCTCGCTTCTCGTCTCTGTAACTCAGTCCGTTTCTGCTCCGCTCCGCACGCCGCCTCAGAACTCCACCTTGGTGTTGTTACACGCCAAACTCTGGAGTTCCTGTCTTTTACCCAATCCAGGGTGTCTGTCGTCATCAGGGGGCGTGTCCTCGTCCTCCCGGAATCTCCCCTTAAGGGTGTTGTCCTCCTCGCGGTCCTCTGACTCTAGCCACGGGCTGCCTCCTTCGTTCTAAGTGCTCTGACAATGGTGCAAAGAGGGAGGGGAAGCAAAGTCAGCACTCCACCAGTCGTAAAAGGGAGGTCCCGCTTCTACCTGGCCGGGCGTCCCTTTACACATTCATAACCCCTTGGGCTGAGAACCATCAGCTAAGGGACACAGTTGGAATGACTCTTTCTTTGATGCCACATAAAGCACAAAATGATAAATATTTGCATTTCAGTTCCTGTGCATAAGAAAACAGTGCACCAGAATAGACTTGAAAGTCAATAGCATCCCTCATTAACTCTGAAGATTGTAAAGATCCTTTTAGCATACCATCTAACAAGTGGCAAGGATCTCCTACAGGGAATCACTTCAGCTTGGGTATCAATTTTGACAGGTCATCACACAACTTTTTTATATACGTAGCTGAATCACTGCAATACAAACAATATCACTCCAATCTTTGTTGAACTTGGAAGGAACCTTTTTTTGCAGAGCATTACAAGTGACAATGCGTTCCATGTTTTCCAAAGGTCTGGTGTCATGTTTTCACCACTATCCCAGATGCTTGGTGATATATATATACTTGTCACTATACCTTGCATTGAATGTTTAAAGCCTGAGGTGTTGGCAATTCACCTACTATCAATACTGACCAACTAGAAACTATTGTTTGATGTGTTCAGGGTTTTTACCCATTCTCTGTGGGTAAATGTGATGACATATATTAGGAAAGATTTTTATGAAACCAGCCATTTTACCTATCAGTGAAAGAATCAAATGCAGCCAAAATATCAAATATGAGTTTGATATTTCCTGATTCTCTATAGTTTATAAAATGATTAAACTAGACGTAAAACATGAAACTAAACTCGGCATCTTTAGACCAAAGGCCACAAAACCGAAAAAAGTAAAAGGAAGAAGAAACAATATTTTAGTGGCGTCCCTAAAGAACAACACTCAAGCAGAATAATGTTAGCCAGTCTTTCTTACTGCTAGCTTGTATAACAAAGTTACATTGCATTGACCCCTTCAGGAAGAAAAAAATTACACTTTCACTCTTTCCTTTCTTTGAATGGCAATTAGTTTGTGGTTGTCCAGGTGTTTTTTCAGTGTTTATATGTTTTCACCGGTAAGGGCTATTTATCTTTCAGTGGGGTTTTATCAGTTATTATAGGTTTAAACCTAAAACCCCACAGCCTAGGAGCATGCTAGCTAAGTAATTACCAGTGGTGTGCACATCATTTTAAGAGTTTCCGCCCTACCCCACCAGGAGAGAAACTTGGGTGACCAGCCGTCCAACAATGTGGAGATCTTTTTTAAGGTTAGCTCCTCATTCACTTTTAAGGTTGATATTAAGTCTTTCCCGAAGTCCAGACCCAAGTATTTAAAACATTGTGGTTGCCAGGTGAGGCCAGAGGCTCCGAGTATATCTTTATTTCCGACATTGTTCAGGAGTTTGACCTCCGTTTTGTCCTTATTCAGTTTATAGCCTGAAACCCTAGAGTATTCATCGATAGTATTCATCAGCGCAGGAATAGCTTCATCAGCTCTTTCCGACATAATGAGCACATCGTCCGCGTACGCAGTTAGTTTTACAGTATAGCCATTGAATGGCACGCCGGCAATGGCATCGTTATGCCTTATATGATATAGGAACGGTTCAATTGCTAGCAAAAACAAGGATGGGGAGAGAGGACATCCTTGTCTCGTTCCCTGCTTTAGACAGAAAGATGAGGAAAAGGAGCCACCTGCTCTAACCTTTGCAGTAGGGCAGGCGTACAAGGACATTACAAGTTTCGTGAATGTTGTGCCTAAGTTGAATTTGTGTAACACTGCTTCAAAAAAAGCCCAATCCACCTTGTCGAAGGCTTTTTCGGCATCCAACGTGATTGCCGCTGTGGGGGTATCAAGAAGTTTTGCTTTTTCCAACACATGTGCCAACACTCTGGTGTTATCGCTGGACAGTCTATGTTTTAAAAATCCAGCTTGAGATGGATGTATCAGGTTAGGGTGGACTCGCTGGAGTCGGGCTGAGAGAATCATAGCTAGGATCTTACAATCGAGATTAATCAATGAAATTGGTCTGTAATTCTTTGGCAGGGATGGGTCGTTGCCCTCCTTGGGGAGTACCGCTATGATTGCCTCCGCTAAGGTACCCTTCACCTCACCTGTGTCAGTAATTTCTTGGAACAGGTGAAGGAGAGGATCTATCAGTTCTGATGCAAAACTTTTGTAGAGTTTGGCCGTAAAGCCATCAGGGCCAGGTGCTTTTCCACACTTTAGGCCTTTGATCGCTTTCTCTACCTCAATCGCCGTGATCGGGTCATTTAGACTCCGCTGTTCCTCTGATGACAGTTTTGGTAATTCACATTCATTTAGGTAGTCCTGAATCTTACCCTCTTCCACAGCCGTATTCTTAGCATATAGGGTTTCATAGAAGTCTTTAAAGACTTCCGTTATTTCATGTGGATCTGAATGGCCTACCCCTGCAGAGTCCTTAATAACATTGATTGAGTTCTTCTGAATCTTGAATTTTAGGTAGGCGGCCAGGCTTTTGCCCGCCTTATTAGATTCGCAAAGTTTAAATCTTCGCCTTCTGTCCAGCCATACTCCTGCTCTCTCACTCACCAGTTTTTTGTATTCGTATTTCCTATTAGTCATTTTGTTAAGTGTCTCGCTGTCTCTATTTATCTGGTGTCTGTTTTCTAAATCCGATATCTCACGTTCTAGAGTTTCCAATTTAGTGTTGTGTTCTCTATTCATTGCAGAACGAATCTTGATACATATCCCCCTGAGCGTGCTTTTCAAGGCCTCCCAACGTACAAGATCTGAGGTGTCCCCTCTCTTATTCAACTCTAGATACGAACGGATGGCTGATTGGATAGCAATCCGATGTTGGTCTTTATTTAGGATCTCCTCCTTTAGTCTCCACGATGTTTGTCTTGGGGAGGGTTTAATGTTGCTGATGGAAAGGGAGATACATGAGTGGTCTGATAGAACCCTCGGTTCAATAGATGTATCCTCTATCATTGAGACCCCATTCTGCGTAATAAATATGTAATCAATACGTGAATATGAATCATGTGGGGAGGAGTAGAACGTGTAGTCCCTATCCGTGAGATTCTGTATTCTCCATGTGTCAACCAAGTGAAAACGACGGCACAAATTAAGAAATGCATTATGTGATTTGTTTGGCTTGAAAGTACACCGTGAATCTCTATCCAGGGCTGGGTCAAACGGGAGATTGAAATCTCCGGCCAATAAGTGTACAGCCGAGTCAGGGATAGTCTCGATCTGTTTCACTAGTCCCTCCCAAAAGTTTAGGTCACTAGTATTAGGGGCATAGACATTGGTGACGTAGAATTCTGTGTTGTCTCTGGCAAGTTTGGCCGTAACCCATCTACCTTTCTCATCAGCTGATGAAGACAATAATTCCACCTTGGATTTTTTCGCAATTAGTATCAACACTCCGTTCTTTTTACCCACCGCCTCTGAACCTACCACCTCAGAATAGAACTTATTCCGTAACGTGTAAAATTGTTTTGTGTGTAGTTTGGTTTCCTGTAATAGCACAATATCGCCTTTTTGTCTGCGTACATAGTCCAATATCTTCTGTCTCTTTATGGGTTGATTTAAACCTTTTACATTCAGGGATAAGATTTTTAATTTATCTACGGAATTCGCCCAAAGCGGCGTGTCAAGTGTAGGATGTACCATTTCAAGCTATTATGGACATTATAAGAGCATCATAAGCCTCAAAGAGATATGCTCCATGCAGCACAAAGTGGAGGGTGTCCCCCTTATTGTTGTGCGTGGCAATTGGCTGACTAGGACCTCGAGCAAACATGAAAGCATGGAAGGATGGCATACAAACAACACATCTTGTCAAAACAAAGAATAAGCAAGAAAACGAAAGTAAAAATAAGGACCAGAGCATACAACACATACCCCCCCCAATCCCCCCATTCCCCCCACCCCACCCACCCCTACCGCAAGTAGTAAGCATGGTGACTTGAGGAAAACCGCAGTATTCCCTCCCGTCAATGTTAAAATTGCGTAAACATTGGAACAACCTTCGGAAGCATTGAACTTTATGTTATGCCTGTTAGAACCATGAGCAGTGTAACTCAATTATGGAACCTCAGTTCCGGCTATTCTAACCAATTCTTACATATTGAACAGTGAACGAGACAATCTTGTGATTGAAAACCAAAAGGAAGCCATCGTGGATCAACTATGTTACCAGATTTGCTGGTCTGGGGTTTCCTAAAATCTAAAAGGTAAATATGTATAAGCAAGAGCGACTTACTATCAACAGTTGCGCCTTTCGCCAACAATTTTAACACTTGAGAAAAGGCGACAATGCCACACATTTTAGACAACCTAGTAACCGGTCATAGCAATAGAGCAGAACAGTAATCTAAAACAATGAAACAAGAGGCCAATTAGGCGCATACACAGGTGAGTATTACAAACAGAAGCGGCATCAAGGAGTCAAGAGCACAATGGTTTGCTGAAATTTTGACCCAGAGCAATGCGCTAGGGCAAAGCTCGCATTAGCAGGTGAGGCTCTCGAATATAGGACCCTGGCCGCGCAGTCACCAGAGCCACAGACCCATAGATATGATGAATCAGTGCGAACAATAGGGTCGAGTCATAGGTAACATATTCCAAAAATGCTCATTTGTATCCAGAGGCCGAGGCCGCCATATTGTCGGGATTATTGGTGTCCATGTCGCGCTCTTCCAAATCATCTAACATACGTTTAAGCTTCATGGGATCCGAAAAGATGTGAGGAGACCCACGAACCATCACTGTATACTTTGCCGGACCCACAAAGCCAAATTGATAACCCCTCGATTTTAGTTGTGGGCGCAGGGCCAGAAACGCTTTCCTCACTTCTACTGTGTCTTTGCTATAGTCCTGCGAGATGTAGATCTTGGCGTCCTTCCATAGAATATGGTTGTGTTTCCGGACAAAGGCGAGGATTTGTTCCACGTGTTGATATCGTAGTGGCTTACAAACGATGGGTCTGGGGCCTTTTTGCGTCTTAGTGATCCTTCCCGGTACTATGTGTGCTCTGTCAAACTCCAGGGGATTGACGAAGGTCAAATTTGTGGCCTGAGCAAACCACGATTCCAAAAATTGGACACAGGAGCCCTGCGAATCCTCGGATCCCTCCGGAACCCCGAAAATGCGCAGGTTCCCTCTTCTATTTCTGTCCTCCAATTCGGACAGCCTTCTTGTGGTTTGGTCTGAGGATGTTTAGGTGTTTCAGAGCCGCACATGTTTTGACTTCAATGTCCTCAAGTTGGCTAATCCTGGATTCTGTCTCTGCAAGACGCGCGTTAGTGTCCCTAATATCCTGCCGAATTGCCACTACTTCCTCCTTGGTTGCTTTGGCCAAGTCTTTCACCTCATCTAATCTGTTTAGGATCATGTCTATTGCTTTGGTGGTAATTTTCTTGGTTTTGACAGGTGATCCCGGGTTCGAGTGGTCGGATTTGACCCTTTTCAGGGAAGTTTGCTCTTTGGTGTCCATTATATCTACCCTGGATCCTGAACGGTGCCTCGTGAGAGTCGTCGCTACAAGCACGTAGATCAAACTCGATCGATGTCTGTGTTTGGCCCGTGCAGTCGTCACGCACAACTTCTTATTGTGATATCATCAAGAACTTGTAGAGTCTCTCACCTGCAGTTGGAAGCACCCTGCCATAGATCTTGAAATAAGTCCCACAGCATAGAAAAGCATAGAAAAGCGCCCCCCGTTGATGTATATTGTCAAAGAAAGTGTGAGCCGGTATATTGAAACGCTGTGTGGGACTTAGCATCTGACGATAATTGAAAAGACTTGTTCCCCAGGTTACATTCGCTTCGCTTCTGCGTCACACGTGGAGAGCAATTACACGTGAGGAGCTACATATAACCTCTGCGAACATAGTTGGCCAGGTCATAAGTTGCGAAGCCTCAAAGAAACACCCTCGGCGTTGATTTTGGGCGCGCCACGGGGTGCTGCAGGAGATCATTTATGGCCGTTAGGACATGTGGCGTCATGGGGGCAAGCACTGCATAGCAGAAGCTCATGTGCGTTACTCGTTCGCTGCTTGGTCGCCAGACCCTCGGTGCTGGTTCAAATCTGCCGTTGAGCAGAATCACAAGTGTCAGCTCATTATAAAGTGGTATCAATACTGCCCATTAACTGATTAGCCGGTGTTAGAGGCGTCAGAGGGTCGGGTTAGGCAGTTGTAGAGATGGCGGCCGCCATCTTGGTAAAGGTGCTGGGTGCCAGGAGCGCTAGCATGGCGGACTGGTCGGAATTTTCAAAGTACTCACTCGTCCGGAATCCGACAGCACTGTAGCCCCGGAGCAAGTAGGAGCCCTCAAACCTTCAGACCTTCATTGTGTCTCGGGCTTTCATTGTCTCTCTGGGCATTTGGTCCGCCTCGTCGTCCGCGCTGCACACCGCGCTCGCTTCCTCGCCGGCTTCATGGCTGGGGCGGTCCAGATCCTCGATCTAAGTTTTGCCGGTTCTCGAGCAGCCCCGTTCTTGAAAAACGGCTTACTGCATTCCGTTTGTTTTCTGATTTGCAAATCGTCTCTCAGATCTCGGGTTCAGCTGGGGTAAAGTGTTCCAAACTTTGTTGTGGGATCACTTCACAGGAGGAGAGACGCTCTACACCGCCATCTTCCTCGGCGTCCAAACCACGCCCCTCTCAAATGGCATTTTCTATGGGACCTTTACACACGGCTACAGCCCGAACGGCTGAACGGAATTACACCAAACTTAGCAAAATGGTAGGGACAGGTATGCAGTAGTGCCTTTTATATATTTGGTGAAAATCCCTCCAGTAGTTGTTGAGAAAATGAATTTGAGCAAATGATATATCTATATGGGCTCAACATTCTATTGGGAATAACTTTGGCGCCGATTGAGGAGTCTGTGTGTAATTTTCCAGAATTTTGGCCAGCTCCGCCGCTCCTTCCCTGAAAGTTTCAGGGGGATTCGTCAAGCGGGGGCCGAAAGGGGGGTCCCAAAACGTGTTTTCCCCATGTTAATTTCCAGAGGGACCTTTAGACACGGCTACAGCCCGAACGGCTGAATGGAATTACACCAAACTTGGCAAAATGGTAGGGCCTGGTATGCAGATGTGCCTTTGCTATGTTTGGTGAAAATCCCTCCAGTAGTTCTTGAGAAAATTGAATTTGAAAATTTTAAAATGGCATTTTCTATGGGACCTTTAGACACGGCTACAGCCCGAACGGCTGAACGGAATTACACCAAACTTGGCAAAATGGTAGGGACAGGTATGCAGTAGTGCCTTTTCTATATTTGGTGAAAATCCCTCCAGTAGTTGTTGAGAAAATTAAATTTGATCAAATTATATATCTATATGCGCTCACCGTACGCGCACCGTACGCGTACGGTACGCGTACCGCACGCGTACGTGCGCGTACCCTTACGTGCGCGATCGAGTTTCTGATTGGCTGGCAGTCGACTGTCAACATTCCAAACTGTCCAAACCAGGAAGTGTTGGCCACCATCTTGTTTTTCAGGAGAACTGAGGCACAAGAGAGCCCAAAACAAGAGTGGAAAACACGAAAAGGGGGCAGGGTAGAGACCCCCCAACCCTCTAGCCCTTCTCAGGGGGTCCCAAAAGGACCCCCAAGGGCAAAAAAAAAGAAATAATCGCGGGGTACGCGCACCGTATGCGTAGGGTACGCGTACCGTGCGCGTACCCCGCGATTTAAATTTTTTTTTTTTACAAATTTGCACTTGGTGGTCCTTCTGGGACCCCCTGAGAAGGGCTAGGGGCCAGGGGGTCTCAACCCTGCCCCCTTTTCGGGTTTTCCACTCTTGTTTTGAGCTCTCTTGTGCCTCACTTCTCCTGAGAAACAAGATGGCTGCTCAGGTGGTCCCAGAAGGATAATAACATATATAAAAGTTATCCGCTAATAGAATTAGCATTTACAAAACCTTTGAAATTTATTGAAAATAAATATAGGTTTCACGCCTGATATAGTTAGGAATTAGCATTTAAAAAACCTTGCAAATTCACTGAAAAAACCATAGGTTTCAAGCCTTATATAGTTAGGAATTAGCATTTAAAAAACCTTGCAAATTCACTTAAAAAACCATAGGTTTCAGGACTTATATAGTTAGGAATTAGCATTTAAAAAACCTTGCAAATTCACTTAAAATAACATAGGTTTCAGGCCTTATATAGTTAGGAATTAGCATTTTAAAAACCTTGCAAATTCACTTAAAAAACCATAGGTTTCAGGCCTTATATAGTTAGGAATTAGCATTTAAAAAACCATTGAAATTGCTCCTATATAGTTAGTTGTACTAACTATATTTCGCGCACCCGCAATCCACTGCTGATGATGTCACATATTACATCATTCATGACATGGTCAGTGACATCACTGATGACATCTCAAATGACATCACTGATGACATCACTAATGACATCTCATTTGACATCACTGATCACATCACTGATGATATCATTCATGTGATAATACGATGCACCTCCTCACACTCTAATATAACCTTTGATACACCCAGTGTTAAATACAGACTATCATTTTTGAAACCATTGACACACCAATACCAGTTACTACATACGCACTCACTGATTCCTAGGTCTACACACACATTCACTCATTCACCCATAGAATCACTCATACATACAGTCACTCATCAATACAACACTATCATATGCACTCATACACCTATACAGACACTCACACACTGCCACTCATCCATGAAGTTACTCACACACCTAGTCAGTCATGCAAAGAATCAATCACACTTCCATTTCCTCAACTATACAGTTATACACACAACATCTTACTTATTCAAACACATACTAACACATACTTTCTCTCCGAAACAATCACTGATACAAGTACACAATCATCCATATAGCCACTCGCACATTCACTGGCTCTCATGTATAGTCATTTACATATGCCAACTCTCACATGCACTGTGTTTTACATATGTACTTACTTGCACATGTAGCACTGAGATATCCATTCACTCACCAACACACCCATGCACACAGTCAACCGCCCATATAGCTGTTTCCACATGCACTCTTGAACTCATACACCTAGTGAATCAACTGCTCACACATCTATGCACAGAGTCACACACCTCCCAGCCACTCACACACACACTCAGTCTCCCATTCAAATACTTGGGCAACCAATCAATAACCCATATAGCCACTCATATAGCTACTGATCAACACATGCAGCAGCTTACACAACAACAGACATACTGATGCACACATTCAGACAGTTTAGTCACTAACCCATGCATTTAGTAAGACACATTTAATCACTCACTCATACAGTCAGTCTTGCACCTACTAATCCTTCATCCAGACACTTATACATCCACTCATTCTTCAATATGTAAAACATATTTAAACTTTACAGAAACACACAGTCACTGGATGATGTCATCAGTGATGTCATCAGTGATGTCAAATGAGATGTCATCAGTGATGTCATTTGAGATGTCATCAGTGATGTCATCAGTGATGTCACTGACCATGTCATGAATGATGTAATATGTGACATCATCAGCAGTGGATTGCGGGTGCGCGAAATATAGTTAGTACAACTAGCTATATAGGAGCAATTTCAATGGTTTTTTAAATGCTAATTCCTAACTATATAAGGCCTGAAACCTATAGTTTTTTAAGTGAATTTGCAAGGTTTTTAAAATGCTAATTCCTAACTATATAAGGCCTGAAACCTATGTTTTTTTAAGTGAATTTGCAAGGTTTTTTAAATGCTAATTCCTAACTATATAAGTCCTGAAACCTATGGTTTTTAAGTGAATATATATATATATATATATATATATATATATATATACATATATATATATATATATATATATATATATATATATATATATATATATATGATGAAGGCTAACGCCGAAACGTGTTTTATCCTTAAAGCTTAGTGCACAATAAATTATTGTGTTGTTTTCCTGGTGTGCCGCCTCTTAATTTCTCACCAGTTGGCTGTGAAGTAAGAAACTTATAGAATATCGAGTGGCTGCTGCTACCACGGGCTGGTATCAACGTCAATATGTGTGTATGTGTGTATATAGACAGAGAGAAAGAGAGAGACAGAGAGAGATAGAGAGAAAGAGTGGAGAGGGAGTGAGAAGTCAGATCAGTCCAGCCCAAATAGTATAATGACCTTCTTAGACAATCATCTCATTCTATCCTTACCTGTTTCATTAGAGATCTCTCCTTCTGAACATGGGACACAGTCAAAGCAGCAGCTGGGCCGACCTGGCTGCACTGCTTTCCAGTAACCAGGGGCACAGCTCTCACTGCACACAGATCTTGGTACCTAAACCACAAGGCACAAAAATAAACTTCACAATGCTGACCAGATACCACAAAATGAGACTGCCCATTGATCTACTATGTTTACACCTGAACAGTCTGTCTATTACAAGAAATATGGGAATTTTCTGTATAATTTGTAGATTGAGTGACATGGTTAGCTACAAGATATATTTCATGCCAATTTTATTGAGATTGTATCTCCCATATTGATAACATTTACCTAATTTTCTTTCAATATGTAGATGTAAATGTAGGTTCGCCATAAGTATGTTCTCAAGTTTGTGCTTCAGTCTCTCAAAAAACAGTGTTATTAGTGTTTCCCTGCAATATTATTAGACCAGAAAGGGAAAATAATTTGCAATGCACATTGAAAAGGGGACTTGTAAAGACCAGATGTGCACATCTGCTATTATTAAACAATATTCACCCCCAAAGACAGACATTGTGCAACTAGTAATGCCCCATTAGGTAAATGTTTTTCCAGGAATCATTCTCGCAGGAGATTATATTGGATGAATTTAATACCTTAGACTGTAATGATCATGCCAGATGCAGGTATTGTGATCAAAACAAGCCGGTATTTACAGTACAATCTCCCAGTGCTTAATTTGTAAAAGGATAAATGGCAGGGACTGTGGTTTAGCTCAGAATTCTCCAGCCAGCCTCAATGAATGTGGGTGTGCCAAATACAAAGGCTATGCAGTCTTGTGTCCACCTCATGACACTTAACCCACCACAAACGGACACCTCCTTCCACTTTATTTCACTCTAGCAGGTTCCTGTTTTCTCCTTTTGATATGGTGTTTATATCTTTCTCTTTCTGCTTCTTTCTCCCTTGTGTGTTTTTCTCTCTCTCGCACTGGGCCAAAGTCTGATGCAGAAAAAGTAAGTGTTCAATTACTGGCTCAAATTAGGCACTGTCCTACAGGTACAACCCTGTCTTAAAAAAAGAAGTAAATTAGATGAAGCCTTGAACAGGGATTGAGGGGTGCAAGACAGGTGTCATATGCCCTATGCTTATTTATTTATAAGCTCAATTAGGGAAGGGAAGAATATTGCATGCTACCCATGTGCTTGTAATGCATCCCAACTAGGTGTCTTGTTTGTTAATTAAGTACATAGCTGCAATCTTTAACAAAAAGTACATGGGCAGTCCTTGATGCCCATATCTCACTAAACGCTTGAATGCATTTGAATTCTGGTGCAAGTGGAAAATAGTAGCCACTACAATTGCACTCCTTATGTTTGTGCTGAGGCAGGCTACCACAGAATAACAAGGGATGAATCCTGAAAACAGGAGCCCTGTCCATAATTACCCATGTCCATTTCTGCCCTTCAATGTGGTGCAGGGACAGGAACTTCTGTATTATGACATGTGATTTCCAAACACTTATAATTCAGGCACTGTGCTAAGGATGCCCTTTGCCTTCCTCATTACAGTGTAATGTAGGGCCATATTTATGACCCCAGTCGCATTGCTCTTTCACCATTCCACATGGTACATGTAATCTCTAATACATTTATTGTATAGTTGATTCAACCCATAACATTAAAAAAGAAATCAGCATGATACTCTATATTTTCAAATACTTAATTAACAATAAAATCAGAGATATTCCATTATTCGGGCAATCTGCATAGTATACCTTATTTAAATTGCCAAGTGCATAGATCTAACCCAATCTAAAATGAACAATTTCCTTTATTAAATAAAACATAATCACATAACCACTAAGATTCATACTCAATATATAGTGTTCATAATATGAAGTTGGAAATATATACACTGAGCTGTTTTATAAATATGGTTAACCAAATTACAATAATGCCTAAAAACCTTTCCAAGGGCACCAATCCATCAGTACAATCTAGGAGGACAAAGTGAGTATTGCACTCCAGTCTTATCATACTTAAAGTCTCCAATATACCTGCTTGAGCTCAATGCCTATTGGACTTGTCCCTCCTGTTATCTCAGGCATACCCTCTTGATGCCTCCCTCTCCAAAGGGGAATGCCAAAATACAAGGGTACCCACATAAATGCCCATTCTAATCTTCTTTTGGGAGCAATTAAAATGCAAGGCATTCTTTCTCAGAAGGTTTAATCCCAACTATCGGGCTCCATTTATCTTAAGGGAGAACTTCTTCCAAATCCGATCTTATTTACACCCCAACTGTTGAGCAGGTAGCTCAGTACTTGATGTAAATGATGTAATTGTTAACTGACGTTCTTTCAATGGAAGGGCCATCACCCGGGCATTCAACAATACAACAACAATTGATTCAAAATACAGACAAATTAAGCACATCTCCCCAGCACCCCAGGGGATCTATAGCTGAAGCTAAAGTAAGATGCCTGTGCACAAGAACGAACTACCTCTGCCAAAAAAATAGGTTTTAACAATAGTCACCTTTGATGATCTAGGGCAGGGCAACAGCATAACAAATGAAACCACAATTCTCGATAATTGTAGCATAGCCTGCAATTGGTGTTGCCCCCTAAGCCAACTCAGCACGGGTAAATATCTCTTATTGGTAGCGCAAGCACTCTCATGAAGAGGATTTGATCCTGAGTATTTGCATTAATGAGATCAGAAAAGCATTTTTGTGAATCCCCAACATAATTGTAATCCTTTAGGGACTGTGCCACTCCTTGGCACTCAACGGTATGCAAGTCCTGTTCCCAGAAAGACGCTTTCATTTGCTTGTTCATAGCTGTCTTCCATGCCCGATATGGGTAATCACCTTCCCCCAAGGCAGACACCACAATGTTGAGTAACAAAATCGCCCCATTAAGTTGTCTTGACCATGGGTTACTAGGTTTTTTCAGAAATCGTTTTCAAAAGATATTTTACCGAATTCTTGGGGGTCGTCCTGCACTTGATGAACATTTTTAACATGGATGCCTTACACTCGATTGATTGAATTACTAACCCTAGCTCAAGTCTTAATCTGGAGCGTCGGACGTGTCGCAGTTGATGGAATATTTGTTGGTATGCTCTAATGTGACATGACTGCAACATATCGTCCAGTGCGCCAGGATAAGCAAAGTGACCATACTGCAGGGCTGGGGTTAAGGTTGGCTTTATTAATCTTAAAATAGGAGAAGCAGAAGCACTACTTAATAAGTGATTCAGTTGACCAATTCCATCAGTAATAGCTGCTGCTTTCTTGTTAAGGTCTTTAACTTTGCCAGCAGCAAAAGCAGTTTAACTAAACCACACACCCAGATATTTATAATGTAATGCTGTAGTAATGGTCTTACCTTCCAATTGCCAAGTTGCCAGCTTCTTCCTTCAGTAACTACCGAAAACCAGGACTTTAGTTTTGGACTGATTTACCAATAGATGGTTAGCCTTGTTAACCCCTTTGGTGCTCATGACGAGGTCAGCTCGTCATGAGCTACGGCACTCCGGTGCTCATGACGAGCTGAGCTCGTCATGACCACGCCCGTTCCATGGAACGCTCGCACGCTGGGCTGATTTTCCTGCTGTGCTGAACGTTCCATTGGAACGGGTGTGGCCATGACGAGCTCAGCTCGTCATGAGCACCGGAGCGCCGTAGCTCATGACTAGCTGACCTCGTCATGAGTGACCTATAAAGGTGACAGAATATGACTGATTATGATCTAGCATTGTTGCCCAACAAGACCCATACAGTATAGGAGGTCCTGCTAGGGTTTTTTTGGTGCTAGAAATTTAAGGCAATAATAAAGTAAAAAAATTATGGTTCATGTTTTTGTATACATTTTGTAGTATTGTGGTTTGTACAGTCCTAATCTGTCACCTTTATATGTAACTATTGTAAATAATCATGAGTGTTTGTTGTGTATGTTGAATATGTCAAAAATGATTCAACCTAATTTTATAACTTCTTCATTTGCAGTGCACTGGTATCTATATAGACCCCTCTTCTGATATTTAGCTATTCAGATAACTGTCAAAGCCCAGGTCACCTGAGTTTCTGTTCAGTTCTGATGGAGATTGAAGACAGTCCGACCCCACCCTGAAACTGCTTGTTCCAGCACACTAGTTTTAAACAGTGCACTAAGAACCAGAAGCTCAAGGGAAGGGGGGAAGTGGATAAAATAAAAAAGAGAGACAACACCGTTCTTGCGTTTCCACTGTAGAAGAGCTGCTAAAATCTGCGGCCCTCTCTGACTTCTGTAGAAACTGGTGCCTAATGAAACATAAACAAAGAACAGATAAGTGCAACCTATCCCTAAATGTGTTCCTGACTAAACCTTAATCTATTAGAAATTCTCTTCTAAAAGTACCTCTTGGATCCTGGTCTCAAGCTTCCAGGTTTAGAATGTGTTACTGTTCTGGGATGTGCTTTCTATTACTGTAAAACTTCTGTAAAATCAAACGAATATCATTATCAGAATTACCAACGTCTAAAATTCACATTATTATACCTAAAGCCTAAATTCTTAATAGCAAACTCACTTTTCAAACACTTCCAGACTTTTTATAAAACAAATACTGTACTTTTACATCAAAATACAGCAGGTAATTTGTGCAAGTCCTTGATTTACTGTTTGCCTTGCTGTCAATGGTTTCCTCTGTTCGATTCTTAAAAAGTTCCATGTAAAACAATGTTTATTTCACAAAGTTCCACAAAGTATTCTTGTAACAAAGGGTTTGAACCACAAAGTTCGTGGGAGATATCTTGTTCCAAATTGTCTTTACATGAATCCAGAAATCGCCGACAAAGTTCTTTCAGGTAATAAAAGGTTTTGCACTTACTTGTTGCTGAAAAGGGATACTGATCAGTCTAACCTTGTCCTCTTTCTCTTTTGCAGGTCGGTTGCAGTGGACAGAAGAGGGGCTGAGGCAAGAAGGAGCCGGAAACCGGAAGAAGGAAGAGCCAGCAGCCGCGCCCGTTGAAGCCAATGAAGGTCTGGAGAGAGCAGGAGTGCCAGCAGCGAAGGATCTGTTCTCAGGTAAGTGGGAGGTAGACGAGCACAAGCACTGGGTGAGGCTCAGGGGCTGCCTTTTATAGACAGGGCTGGGTGTGCTTCGAAGAGCTGGGTGTGGTTCGAATAACTGGGTGTGGTTCTCACAAGCAGGTGTGCAGAGCTTCAGTTATTATGCTAATGAGTTGATGTAACACATGGCCTAGGGAGGAGTGCACTAAATAAGCCTTGGTAAAAGCAAGGTCCAATGTGCAAACAAGACAGCAATGTCCAAACTTGTGAATACATTGAGCAACATACACAGAAGTCTTAGGGAGGGGCTGAGATAACAAGAAAGGCTTTCAACAGTATGTTTAAATAGAGCTAATACAGAGACCACTAGTGCAATGAGAGGGGACATGCTCTTTGCTGTGCACAAACCCTAACAATAACGAGCAATGCACAGTGCTGATTGGAAATGCTCAAAGTTCTATAGGAGCGTTTGATGCAGGTCATTCAGCTTTCATGATGCTTTCAGAATACTATCTAAAGTGTTATTTTAAATTCTGACCTACAGCACTGTTGGACTTGGCCCTCTCTGCAAGGTCACACCCAAACATTTTGCCTTTACTCCTCCTGCTTTGGAACCTGTTTTGTTGACTTCCAGGATTCTGTGCACTTCCCACGGCTAACCACTGCTAAAGTGTTTGTGCTCTCTCCCCTAAACACGGTTTGCAACCAATCGGCAGATTTAATTGCCTTATCAGTCCCTACTTTAGTGATACTCCATGTTCCCAGTGCCTGTAAATAAGTGGTGCTAGTCGACCTGCATCACGCATTGTGCCACCCACTTATGTAGGCTTTTAAAACATGTCTTAGGCCTGCGATTGCAACCTGTGTGCAGTTTTGAACTGTCAATTTGACTTTGCAAGATAGCCAGTTTACCAGGCCTAAGCCTTTCTTCTAATTCATACAGGTCACCCCTAAGGTATTCCCAAAACGGCCCTTAGGGCAGGGTGCAGTATATTTATAAAGTTGGACATGCAAGTTCAAGCTTTACATTACTGGTAGTGAAGAACTCTTAGCAGGAGGAGGCCTATGTCTCCCATAGGATAACTTTGGGTTACCTTATTTCATTCAATAAGTGATAACTTTTCTATGTTAATAGGAAAAAAAATCATGTTTGCTCTTGAAAAAGTTGTAGTTTAAAATCCTCTTTAACTGTAAAGTTAGATTTTCATTCCAATCCTGGAAATGCGACATTTAGAAAATATGCATTTTTTTGTCTTAAATATTTGTGCCTGCAGCCTGTGTCCTGGCTCACTTGACTAGGTGTAGTTAACAGTTGGGCTTTGAGTATTCCTCACAGACAATGTCACAAAGGGGTCACAAGATCCAAAGTTCCTCTGGAGCACTACTCTCCAGCTGCCCACCTTCCGGCTACACCGACTCTGACATTTTGTAGAACCAGAAGTTCGGAGTGGCCAGATGAGGGGAAGGAAGATATCCGCACCAACAATACTGTAGCTATGTTTTCACCAAATGTCCAAAAATGTGCTTGCCAATGTACTGTTCCTTTCAGGCAGGGCCGGACTGACTACCGGGCAATTTGGAATGCTGCCGAGCTGGGGGGGGGGGATTTCACTGCGGTGGGGGCTGATTTTGTTCATTGAGACCTGCGTGTGCTTCGAAATAATTAAAGCAAAACGAATTTCGTTTAGCACCCACAGTTCTCCATGAACAAAATCAGCCCCCAGCTCAGCAGCATTCCAAACTGCCCGGTAGCCAGTCCGGCCCTGCTTTCAGGAACCTCTCAACAGTAGGGTACCTCAAGGTATTATTCACAAGCTCAGCAAAATCCAGCACTGATTGGGATTACCCAATCATCTAGTTCACTGGAATCAGCCTTTGGAATAGGTCACACTCAATTTATAACTAGAAAGGTCTTACCATGAATCTGAGATGTACACAGTAATAACCAGCCTTACACACCTTGCAGACTAGAGATTCGTCACCTGAAGTCTGCTGAGTTGTCCTGCACCAACACACTCTCAGATTGTTGCATCCTTGGGAACGCCATATATCAGGAGCTGCTTCTCTCCAAACTGTGATGACAACAAGCATTGGAATGTGGAAGCGGCTGCGTTTTTATAGATGCAGAGTTCCTCCAAGATGGCAGCCGTGATTTAGAGCATCCTTGCGAGATCTCGCCACTACAGTGCTTCCCACAAGATCTCTTTTGTAAAATAGATGAAAGGTTAAAAAAGAATGCACAGAGTGCAAAACAAAATGAAAATTACATTAACGAACTGCTGCAATATAAGTAGCTTTAGCACTGTCACCTAAAACACATATAAGAACCTTTGAATATGAGGTGGACGTTTATTCTAATGTCTAGTGGTACAGAGTAAGTACTTATGACTAGGGATGGCTGAAATTGGTAGAGTTTAATTCTACTGACATGTGCAGAATGCCATTAAAATTCTAAGAATTTCTTCAGAATTCACTACTGAGCAAAGTGGGCTCAGCACAGAATGCACACTCATGTTCATAAGTGGATACAAGGGTGCAGTTTGTGCTATGCTATGAAAATAGTGCTGCCAAATACCACTCTGTGCCCTTACATACTCTGTAGTGATTAAATGTTTTAATCACTGCAGAGTATGTAAGGGATGTGATTGGCTAGCATGTAGTGTTTTCTAAAGTTTTGAAACCACTGCATATCAGTTGTAAGCACAGCACAGCATTCCTGGGGCACATTTGCGGCAAGCACAGAATCATCTGAAAGTATGGAATGAATCTCATATGTGTGTATAATTACTTGAGGGACCTAAGAAGGGTCATGATAACATGATAAGTCAACCAGAAACCCTTAGTCAGATTAGTAAACTCAGTCTTAAAGCTGCAAACTGGGGCATTGCTGACAATGATTTAATAATGAATTGTAAGAGATCACTTTTGGTTGCTTTTATTTATTTTAAACAAATATCGTCGTTTGAGGCCACGATAGATGGAAATTAACCCTGCTAGCAATGAAATTATACCTGCTGTTTAGGTATGGCAGCCTACCTGTTAATAATTTTAAAGGCAAATGGGGCAAAGCAGGAGACAGGGTTAAAGGAAATTGTCCATGTTGTCAAGGGGTACATTTTTAAAGTTTTTTTGTATATTTTATTGCGGTTTTTTGAATATCTTATGAGGAAGAACTTAGGTACAAATAATGATGTAATTTTCATTACTTCACCATACTACTATTGTAATGAATTTTCATGGTACAAATAATTATGCATTCCTATTACTCAATTGTGCTGCTACTGTAAATAGATAGCGAACGATTATTTATAATTGTATGTCTTATATGTATCTGTGTGTTGTAAGTGTCTTGTTTTATGGTGTACTTTTATGATCTACAATTATCAAAATGAAGTTCTTTGATTGATTGATTGATTGATTGATTGATTGATTGATTGATTGATAACATATCATTAGGAATAGATAATCCAGGCCATGGCACCAACTCACACTTCAAAGGAGCTGTCTCAGCATACACACAAAAGACTTCACAGTCTTTTTGTGACCCCAGACATCCTGGAACCAGGGCAAGGAGGCAGGAAATTCCAGAATCATCTGAGAGGGAAAACTTTTCCCAGTTAAAAGCTGGCACCAGGAACAAAAATACTGCCCTCAGACTCATTCTTCAGTTCACTCCCGGATCTGCAAACGACACCCAGAAGGCTTGTCCTGCATATCAGAGGACTGACCTGCTGCTTGAGGCCCTCTTTGGAGTTAAGAGGATTGCCTGCCTTGAACTCTCAGAGGACCGCCCTGCTGCTGGAGGACAACCTTGCTGCTGGAACCCAGGACCACCAGAGTGACATCACGGGTTACTTTGCTGGCCTCTTGTTCAGAGCCACTGGGACACAAAAATCTCAAAGAGCTTTTAAAGTGCACCTTGTCCCAGGCTGAAGCCAGTCCTGACCCTTCAAGTGGTAGCACACCTTATCCTCCAGTTCTGGACCCTTGGAAGTGGTGCTAAATGTGCCCAACCAGCCAAAATCCAAAATTTTGGATTTTGCCATAAAGTTTCATGAGAACCGAGGTGAACCTAGGACCTAACATCTCATCAATCTGCCAAAGGTGCATCAGCAGTGAGCTTGCTTTCCCAACAGCTCCGACTATGTTCGTCTCCACAGCAGATTATTCTGTTCAGGTGCGTCACTCTAGAAGTGTATCCTGACTCCAGGAGCTCACATCAGTTAAAGCATGTTGCTTTGTCCTACTGGATATTTTTAACTTCCCAAAAAGTTACAAAGTACCAACATAGAAATCTTCACTGCAACTTCACCCAGATGACGCCTCTTCTTTGGATCCTGCTGGCTCCCCATACCTACTAAACTTTACCTTATTTACCTTCTCAGACATCTTCCTCTAAAATTTCCTATGAGTCTGAAGGTAGGCCAATCCTCTTCTAGTATCTGACCATCACTCAATCATGATTAAACAACAGGGGGTGGTGATGGATAGAGTTTCTGAATTAAGCAGAATACTCTCACCCAGTCAAGAGATCAGGGCTTGATCCAACACCGTTTTTTAGCTCACTGCACCATCCCAGCTCAGAACTCGGCTATATGCAAATTAGTCTGTCCCTGGCCCAGTGCATCATGGGAACAGGGCAGACCAAACTACCAAGCCAATTCTTTCACTGGGAAGGAAACAAGCTTCCTGGGACCAGTACATCACTCAATCATGGTCAGCCATATCTTCCAACTTTGCCCCAGTCTCATGTGACTAGATTTTTGCGATTTTCAACTTGTTTTTTTTAGGCGCTGGAGTACACCAAAAACCTAAAAATTCATAACTACAGTTTTACTCATTGGAAACGTGTTATTTTGTTGTCAAATCATCTAAATTGGTTTGGGATTTTTCTTGAGTTGTGTTTTCATTTTATTCCTGTTGAAATGTTGAATACATTCTTAACAAATTACCTTTAACTCAATCCTGACTGCTTTTGGGCCAAGCCACCAGAGGGTTAAGCGTAGGTTCATTTAGTGACTTTTTCTGATACACCCTGACCATATTGTGACTTTTACTTGAGAAGGGTTCATACCCGCACTTAACCAAAAACCCAATTTCTACTGAAAAAACTATATAGAGCACTGGATCTCCCTCATTGGAGTTTAGGTACGTGTGTCTAAGAAAAAAAAGAATAGGAAACATTTAACTCAATTATGACATTTCATTATTTCACCTTTATTAATTTTTATACTTAGGCCCTCATGTATTAAGCTATTTTGTGGTCAGTAAGGCTCTGAGTTGTGAAATCAGAAACTTTCTGACCACTAAATAAAAATGTTTAATTCACAAAACGCAGTTGATGATTCAGTAAGATGTTACTGAATCCAACTGAATTGCAATTTGGTTCTGGAAATATATACTGAATCAGTATTTGGAAGGGGTGTGTTCAGTGCATCACTTCCAAATCCCTCGGGGATCTAGTAATATTTTGTGACTAAAATATGGTTGCAAATCATTAATATTTTACTACCTCCCAAAAGGAGATGGTGAGGCATTCACAATTGGAAATGGTCTCCATGGAATAACAATGTATGGGCTTCACGACAACAAACTGCCGAAGCACCGAGGACAAGGGTTATACTTACCAAGATTTTATGTGTGTTTTTGCTGCTAAAGTCTTACTTTAGTGATTTACTGATACTTAAGGGTTACAAAGCTCTTGTTCAGTAAATGCACACAAAGAAGTTGCCTTGTATCAGCACAGAATAATAGAAAGCAGGTGTCCTAAAAATGAGAAACGAATGACAGCCAAGAACAATCCTGAGCACAGCGTGAGATACTAGGGCTGCTAATTAGAGACTGCACTAGACTCTCTTTTAAAAAGTAAAATACAAGCATTGGTGTGCGGAAACATAGAATGATTATTTATCTATATTATAATTAGGATTGCTCAATCAAATGATAAATACAAAGGCAAAACCGAATATCAGCTATAAATAGTCTATAACTGATTGTAATCCAAAGTTGGCAATTGTCAGTCTCAGCCACTTTTTGGTTTATATTATTACTAGCAGCCCGCCCCGGCGTTGCCCGGGGGCAGAAGGGGGCTGGGGGCTGCATTTTGAGTATTAGTGTAGTCCCGGCCGGGCCCCCCGCCATCCCGCCCGCCCCGACATTGCTTGTACCGCTGCCCGCCCGCCTGCCTCCCGCCCGCCTCCAGCCCGCCCCGGCATTGCCCGGGGGCAGAAGGGGGCTGGGGGCTGTATTTTGAATATTTCTTTAGTCCCACCCTGGCCCCCCGCCCGCCCGCCTCCCGCCTCCCTCCCGCCTCACGCCTTACCTCAGCCGCGCTCGGACTTAGCCCCCACTCCCGGGCCCACGGCAGCCCCGACATTGCCCGGACCGCCTCCCGCCTCCCGCCTCGCCTTACCTGAGCCGCCTCGCCACTCTTCACTCCTCGCCGCACTTTGCCGCTCGTCACCGCTCCTCCCCGCGTGTCATCACGCAGGTGTAGGTCGTGGTCAGCGCTACGTCGCGGCCGGCGCTTGTTTTAGGGGACTACTTTTTTTTTAAACTTTATTTTTTTAATTTACGTTTATTTTTTATTTTATGCAGCCTATGTCCATCTACACACCCTGTGGTTTACAACAATGTATTGGGTGTGTGGATTGGCGCTGTGGTTCCCGAGTTTACCTTGCCCAAAGGTTTCTGTTCTCTCTTTATAATAGTAGTATAGATCATCAGCCAGTAACTAGTAATTTTAAACTGAATATCACTCGTGGCAACTTACATTTCCTAGTTTGTTGTAGTATATGGACAGCCGTTCCTCAAATAAAAATATATCAAGAACCTATTGTATCCAATTGTTAATGTGAGGACTTGCAATATCCTTTCAATGGCACAAAAAATGCCAGAGGGAAATCAGATTGCCAACAACAATAAAGCTTGATTGCTTATTTGCTTGTGTGTCATCCCCATCATGATACTCTCAGTATCTAAAGGGACTAAACAGAAATCCTGACCAAGACTGAGTCCTAATTTGATCTAATCACAGCAAACCTTGACAACAGCAAGTGTAGAAGGTCTGTGGCCAGTGTAGTGAGCCTCCCAGCTCCCCTGAGCTCGGCCCACATCAGCATGGCCAACAGCTATAAATAAATGGGCAGCTGACTGGTTGCGTAGTGTGTCCTTTAGTGCAGCACAGGGTATGGGACAGGAGCGGAATGCTACACTGGCAAAGATGGCATAGAGTAAGCAGCTTCACTCCGCAGACCGACTTTATACCGAGGAGCCAGCCATGCAGAGCAGTGGTTAATTTGTAAAAAACATAAGTGCCGGAGCTCTCCTCAGGTGGCAGATTGCACCAGCCGATTTCTCCTGTTAGTGCCATCTAAAACAGAACTAACTACTAGCCATGAAATTCGGTAGAGGATGTTGAGTCCATGGCCAGAGTTGCCGACTCCGGAGTTGGAGAACCAGGTTTGAATCTCGGCGTCGGCTCAACATCCTGAGATTCTGGGCAAATCACTAAGGGCCCGATGTAGGTAAAAGCGATTTTCCGATTTCAAAATACCGAGGCGGTCCGAATCGGTATTCTGAAATCGGAAAACGAGATGTAGGGAAAAAAAAGCGAATGAATACCGATTCGGTCGGCATCGGTAATGAGAATCGGTACGTTCCGAATCGGCACGGACCGAATCGGGAAGTACCGAATCGGCCAACAACGAATCGGAAATTACCGAATCGGCTAACACCGATTCGGATAGTCCTGATTCGGCTAACACCGAATCGGTAAAAGCCGATTCGGTAAAATCCGAATCGGCAATCATAGAATCGTAGCCATGAAAACACACCCATGGGGAAAAAGCCCATAGGAATGCATTGAAGAAACCGATTCGGTAAAATACGATTCGGATAATACCGAATCGGATTTTACCGATTCGGTAATTTCCGATTCGGTAAAAGCCGATTCGGCAAAAGCCGATTCAGCCAATGAGGTGGCTCCCCCTCCCCCACCCAAACAGGGAGTGGCAACCCTGGCAGGTGCAGCTAATAAAGAAGTTTCTGGAGAGCCAGCCTGAGCTCAACACTCACAGTTAGCAGCAGTGGGAGTAGGAGGTTGTCAACTGTAGTGAAGAACATGGCAGACCAGAGCGAGAGCCAGAAGTCCTCCCAGAAGAGGAAGCCGAAGTTCACCACCACCGAGCTTCAGGTGTTGGTCGAGGAGGTGGTGAGGGTGCACCGCCAGCTGTTTGGAAAGCTGTCCCTCAATGTGCCAGACAGCACCAAGAGGAGGATCTGGGCCGAAATCGCCCAAAAGGTGAATGCTGCGGGTGTCACCCCCAGGTCCGTGGAAGAACTCAAGAAGAGATTCTACGACATCCGCAGCCTCACAAAAAGGAAGATGGCTGAGATACAGAGGCAGGCTGGAGGCACTGGAGGAGGCAGGAACCCGGCGCCACCCCTCACCGAGCTGGAGGAACTGGTCTCCAGCACCATTGAGAGGGAGAGTGTCAGTGGAATTGGGACCCTGGACAGCTCTGCGAGAGCTACAGCTACAGGTAAGAAGCATGCGCATCATGACACACCCTACCAGACACCTCCCCATTAGACACAATGCATAGGCAAACCCCAGCACAGTACTGTCACCAACATACAAGAGACAAGCATCATGGTACATGTAGTCAGCAGAAGTTAGCAAAATATGGCAGTGCAGGATCACAAGACAGGAAACAGTGTGACACAGTGTAAGGAGATGCAAGGACATGTGGAATGCTTTAATTGAACTGACTGTAATACATCGGCACTCAGTTTACAAATGCTTCTTTGTACCTAGGGGCACCATCAGGCGGACCAACATTGTCATCAGAGGGAGCAGCACCGTCTGACACTGCACTCGCAGGGCCGAGCACCAGCCAGGCTGCCCAGGAGGAGGAGGAGGATGGAAACACCCTAGGGCTAGGTATGGAGGGAGACCTGGTGATAGACTTCGACGCACTGCACTCCCCACAAATGGCCAGCACACCCCCCTTACAGTTCTCCCCAGAGAACTCCCCTACAAGGGACACCATTCCACCTACACCAGCTCCTGCCACAACCATGGCTTTGCCACCTGTACAACCTGTCCTGGGAGCAGGGGCTCAGGGACCGGCCAGCACCACACCCCCACCAGTGGCACCCCAGCCCACTCAGCAGGCCGGCAGCAGCAGTGCCCGGCGCCGTGCCATCACCACCACTGCTGCACCAGCACGGGAGGGCAGTGTATTCCTGGGCCTCGAGGGAAAGATGGTGAAGATACAGAGGCAGCAGGCAAAATCCACGATGGCCTGCCAACGCCAGCTCCTGCAGCACAACCTGCAGATGGGAGAAATGGTAAAGGGATTTCAGGCCTTCGTGGAATCGAATAAGGAGGTGGCAGCAGGGTTAGGCAGGCTAACCACTGCCATAACCCAGTTGTGTAGCAGAATGGAGGAGCAGGAGCTGGTGCGCAGGCGGGATGCCCGTGTACAGAACCGCTGCATGAGCCGCCTTGCTGCGGCGACGGCACAACTGTGCCAGCGCAGCGCAAACATGGAATCTAGCCTGAGTCAGAATACGGCAGAGCTCACAAGGGGGATGGCCCGGATCACCACTGCTATGGAGGCCATGATTATTTTGAACACAGCCTCCAATCCTGCCCTGGACCTGGGTGATGCTGGGGACAGCAGCAGCCGCAGCAGCCCGGCCAGCGCTGCGTCTGAGCCACGTAGGAGCACCAGGCGCTCCGCAGATGCTGCTGGTCATTCAGAGGGGGCTGAGGGACACCCCAGTGGGTCTAGCAAGCGGGCAAAGAAATAGCCTTGCAAGGGCGGGTGAGGCAGCCTGAACCTTGGACTTTAGTTTTTTTTCCTATACACCATTTTTTGTTGCACATCAGTGCTGTAACTGTGTTGCAACAGTATTAAAATTTGTTTTTTCCCAACCACCATTTAGCTGTCTTTGCATCTGTACTCACTCAGAAATAGTTCTCAGTAATCTCCTCACGTCTGTATCTGCCATCACTTGGCGTACACACCCCAGCTGGCTGTGTCAGTGGCACAGCTTCGTCGTCGTCATGGTCCTCGTAGTCAGACAACTCCACCTCAGTGCCCTTCTTCACCGCAAGGTTGTGTAACATTGCACATACAGCTATGATCTTGCAGCAGGTGATGGGGGTATACTGCCTTGCACCTCCACTCTTGTGCAGGCATCTGAATCTACTTTTCCAGATGCCAAAGGTCCGTTCGACAACATTCCTTGTGCGTATGTGGGCCCGGTTATACCTCCTTTGGCTGGGTGTGGAGGGGTTGAGGTAGGGGGTGAGTATGAATGAGCGGAGGGCATATGCACTGTCGCCTGGAAGACAAAGGGGTTACATTACACACATGCATACATGTATTACACCTAGCTACTATGTGTTATGGGGGTCTGATGATGTGTCTCACCTAGGAGGTATCCTTCACCAAATTCGCCAGCCATCAGCCGTGCATAGATGCCGCTCTGTTGGAAAATATAGGAGTCATGGGTACTCCCTGGAAATTTTGCTACCAGGTCTGTGATGGTGCACTTTGCATTGCAGATCACCTGCACGTTGATGGTGTGTGTAGACTTCCGATTGCGGTATATGTATTCTGTGTCCGCTGGTGGGCAAATCGGAATGTGCGTGCCATCTATGCAACCAATGATTTGGGGAAATTGTGCCATCTGGTAGAAGTCAGCTTTAGTTTGTAGCAGTTCTGCGTGGGTTGCAGGGAAAGAGATGTATTGGTCCATCCTGTGTATCATGGCGTCAAGGAATGTGTGGAAGAACCTTGACAGGCTGCTCTGGCTCACCCCTCCTGCTGCTGCAACTCCACTTTGATAGCTGCCAGACGCTAGCAGGTGTAGGCTGCATAGCACCTGGATGTGCGCAGGGATGGCGTGTGCCCTTGGGGTGTGGTGGTCCAAGAATGGTTTGAGATCCCTGATGAGCTCAAGTATGGTGTCAGAGTCCAGCCTGTATCTCTGTAGTATCTCTGCCTCTGTGAGCATGAACAGGGTTATCCTCTGTCTGTAGACCTGTTCATTTCTTAGCCATTCCCTCTGTCCTTCCTGCTGTAGCCGTAGCCGCCTCGCAATGACATAAAAAGCTGCCATCCTGCAAGTTGCAATGCATTTTGGGTCTGTTTATATGGGTTGGAGTTGGTTACCACCTGATTGGAATCCATGGTAAATACCGAGTGGATTCTACCGATTTTGAGCCGATTTCGGTGTTTCTGTGCCTCCCTACATCTCCCCATCTGTCGGAATCGGGGAATTTCCCGATCGGCGATTCATACGAATCGGTATGTTTTCCGATTCGGCTCATGTCCGAATCGGTCTATCTACCGATTCGGTACATGGACCGAATCGGCCCATGTCCCGATTCGGTGTCACTACCGATTCGGTACATGGATCGAATCGGTAATTTTCAGATTCGGTGTCACTACCGATTCGGTACATGGACCGAATCGGTAATTTTCCGATTCGGTGTGACTACCGATTCGGTACATGGACCGATTCGGTAATTTTCCGATTCGGTGTCACTACCGATTCGGTACATGGACCTATTCGGTGTTTGCATCCGATTCGGTGTTTTACCGATTCGTTACATATCCGATTTTCGGTATGTACGTATCGGATTCTTTCCCATTCGGTACTCATTCCGATTCGGATATCACTCCGATTATGTATGTTTTTTGTTCCCTACATCTCGATGGCTGTTTACCGATCGGTAAGGGCCAAAAATCGGTATTTTCGGCAGTTACCGATCGGTAACGGCCTACCTACATCGGGCCCTTAATCTCCCCGTAAATGAATGTGTCCTTAACTGGTGCCCATGAAAAGCGCTGGTGCTGATGCTGAAGTGATGGTGCTGAGCACCAGGAACCACTGGCTCAAATTAAGCATTAATGCAGAGTGCTTACGCCATACAGAACCGGCCTCTGCAGTGAATAAGCTGGTAGAGTACCGCTGTCTTCCCCGCCTACCTCCCACCCCTGTTTGTAAAGTATCAACGCACCACCACAGCATCGCCTAGTGGCCAATTCAAGGCAACCCACCTTAAGTGGCATGCACAGCAGGGATTGAAGGCTGCTGCAGCACTCCTCTGCTTGGCTGCCCCCAAACAGTACCATTTGGTCGTAGGAATGTGCCACCACCCCCGAAGACCATGGGGAAAGGCAGCACAACCCTTCAGACCAACAGGCAGTACATCAGCCAGGCCTCAGTGATGGGTCTCCCTACTGCCCTGCACCCTGGATGGAAAGTCCTAACTACAAGCACAGTGACTTTGTGGCTACACTGTAGGTCTGTGAGGCAGCCATGCCTCAGTGCTAAGTGACCCTAATGTCCTGCATCCTGGACGTAGGGTTCTAACTACAAGCATAGTGACTTTGTGGACACACTGTAGGGCTGTGAGGGAGCAGCCCCCTGCCCTGCTCCAGCATGGCTGACAACTAGTGTTCCAAAGGATCTGACCCATGTCACCCGAAAAGGTAGCACCAAACAACCCCGGAACTACGTTGGACTACTCTTCTTCGGAGGGCGCCCTCGTGCCCTTTAGCGAGTTGGCTGACTCGTGCCTACTAAACTGGCATGGAAGGCCTGGCTCAACAGACTCAATAATTACTTCACAGCCATGAGGGAGACAGACCCACTGGTAAAGTGGGCACCCAGGCCGCACTTCGCTGGTGATTAAATTCATGAAAATTAGGAAACTTGCAAACAATGGAGATGATAAACACTGATTAATGCTGTTGGGAAATTAATGCACATTTTGGAGCTCAACTTGACCCAGACTATGAACGTTTCACGTTGCGCCAAGCCAATCAGAGATGGGTGAGACCATAGATCACTTCTATGCCTTCCTGCATAGGTTGGCGAGCATATACCTAGCTGCCAAGGTTTCAAATTGCTATGTGTGACCTTTTCATAATATCAGTGTAATTATCAGTGACATTTCAATGACTATGAGTGACACTTTCTTGCCAGCAAAATCAAGCAATGAAGACAAACAAAACGCATAAATATTAGAAATGACACCTATTTGAGCAACAAGAAACTCTAAGAAGATCTTACAACGGCTGAGAAGCACCAGAAATGGAATGGCACAACCAGGAGACAGACTACAAGAATGCAGGGCTGGCACATAGCTGCTAAGTTTTCAGATTTCTTATGTGTGACATGTGCATGGTACTAGTAGACTTATGAATGACATTTAACTGCCGAATGTGTGGCACTTAGAGTAACACTTTCTCATGAGTAAAACCACGTAATGAGGTGCATGGAAAGAGATAAGTATCAGAACTTACACACAATGAGATCTTGCAAATGGAGCAAAACGCATGGAATGAAAGGTTATAGTTACTTTATAATGAACTCTAAATGTCTGCACATTTTGTGGCAGCCTAGCTTATACTGTGTGTAATACAAGTTTAAAGCCATGTGCATATTCATGTGCTTACACTCGCATGCTGGGTCCTTGTAGCACTGTAATATGGAAGTAACTAGTCACCACTAGCCAAGGAGGACAAACGTCTGATCCTCTCTGGTTACACACAAAACATATGCAGTGATTGCATTAACCAATTGAGATCCCATAACATTAATGTTGCATTTCCAGCCATTTTTGTTTACCTTGCATGACTGCATTTATGCATATTTCATTTAAGGTGTATGATTATTTTGCATGTAGTTGCCTAAATACCAAACAATGTTTATGGGATACTATTTATTTCTGTTTTGTTGTGAGACTGCGGCTGCCTTGGATGCACTGAGCAGTTCAGACTAAAGGCATTGAGACCCTCACGGGTGAGTAGTGCGCTTCACAAATCCCTGATTGATTGATTGACGTAAGCCTTATGACCTGTGCAGTTTCAAATATGACCACCTATTCAAAGGGCCTTTACAGCAGGGCATCCAAGCAGCATGTGTGATGCTGACAGCTTGGCGTTTACAGCTGCATTGCCAAACATCATTCATCGTACTAAGAACATGAATACAATTCATCCTCTACATGAACCAAGTACATTCCCAGGCTCAGTCTTAAATACGAATTAAGTTAAACATTCTAATGCATGGTGCAAACTAACTGGCATTGAGTCCTAGTATTGCTAAGTAAATGCTGCTGAGATCAACTGAACTTGGCAGTACAGAGCCTGTGGACTGAGAATGCGTGAATGGCTTAGCTGACTGCTGGCGGTGAATAAGTGTGCACAAGTGTATAAACCAGGCTGAGCGTATCACTGCTTGGTTTCTCCTGAACTGCATCTTGTGGTTGATGCTCTTGGTTGGTTGCCCACAGTGGCTGAGGGGACATGGGTTGCAAGAGCATGCAGAAGTTAAAGGGTGTGCCTGAGCAGACGATGGACGGTTGGGGACTCACAAGCAGCATCTGCTTTTGCTGAGAAGTGTCTTATTTTGGCTGACTGGCAAGTAGCAGTAGCACTTTTATTATTGCTCGCTCTTCGCTCGGCTGTCACCCATGCCAGCCAGAGACCAGAGCACCCACACCCTAACCTAAGCAACTTACTGAAACTACATAAAAAGAGTCAATTGGCTGGTGAAATTCAGCTTCCGCTGGCCGGGAGAGACACAGCAGAGCAATAGGAGGGCTCTCTTTGGTGCATCCGGTGTCCTCTTCAGCAGTAATTACTCCAACTGTAATGAACTGGCGGTCTAACTCATTAGACCGGCACACCCACTCACGTCAGCGGGTCGAGTGCGAATAATAAACGGGGCGTGACTGCACAGGGTCAGTTGGCTCCCAACCTGCTAACTGTGTGGTGTCTATTCTTTTCCCTGCGCAATACGCCCTTTCGGCCCACGGCCCTTTCGCCTGTCACACCTGCAAGTTCACCTGCTTCAGGACCCTCACCAAATCCACTTCCTCCAAACACAGCTCCAACTCTAACCACCTGAAGTGCATCCTGCTGAACTCCCGCTCGGTCCACAGACACGCAACTGAACTCTGGGACCTACTCGACACTGCATCACCGGACATCGCCTTCCTTACAGAAACATGGATGAACACATCATCAGCACCCGACATCGCTATAGCCATACCGGACGCTTACAAGATCATCCGAAAAGACCGCACCAACCAAACAGGAGGAGGCATCATCCACAGGAGCACCATCAAAATCACGACCAGCATCGACGATAATCTTGCAACCGCCGAACATCTCCACTTCCAGATCCACACCGACCCTAGGACCACACTTAGAGGCACCCTCATCTACAGGCCTCCAGGAACCCGCACTCAATTCAGCGATGACATCACTGACTTCGTCAGCCCACATGCCCTCACCTCCGAGAACTACATTCTATTAGGAGACCTCAACTTCCACCTTGAAAACAAACACAACAGCAACACCAACTCCCTTCTGGACAACCTGGCCAATCTCGGACTCAAACAACTTGTGGACAACCCCACCCATGTAGCCGGACACATGCTCGACCCTATCTTCACCTCCAGCAAGCACATTTCCTTCGACCGCACCACAGCTCTCCATTGGACGGACCACAGCTGTGTTCACTTCAGCTACAAAACCACCTTGACCCACAACCGCCCACAACCTATTCCTCGGAGAAACTGGAACAAAATCACCTCCGACCAACTCCTCACATCACTCAACCAAAACCCTCCCACCCTCTCATTGGACCCAAACCAAGCGGCCACTAAACTCAAGCAATGGATCACCCACAGCGCTGACGAATTAGCACCCCTGAAAAAGCACCAGATCAATTCAGACAGCAAAAAGGCTCCCTGGTTCAATGATGACCTTAAAAAATCCAAGAAGCTATGCCGCACCCTAGAGAAAACATGGAGAAAAAACCCAACCACCGACAACATGGCCACCCTCAAGGCGGCCACCCGCAAACACCTCCAACTGATTCGATCCACCAAGAAATCAGCTTTCAAGGATCGTCTCGACAACAACGCCCACAACAGCAAGGAACTTTTCAACATCGTCAAAGAATTCACCAACCCCGCCGCAGCATCTAACGACGTCACTCCCTCCCAAGACCTCTGCGATGCGTTATCCTCCTTCTTCTACAACAAAATTGCCGACATTCACAACAGCTTCGAGAACTCTCCCTGCGAACAACCCTCCCCACCCTCCTCAGATCCCACACCGCCAACTAACAACCTCAGTGCCTGGAACCCAATCACCACCGAAGACACCATCCGCCTAATGAACTCAATCCACTCTGGCTCGCCAACCGACCCCTGCTCCCACCACATCTTCAACAAAGCTGACTCCATCATCGCACCCCATCTCCGTGATGTCATCAACTGCTCGTTCAACTCTGCCACCTTCCCAGAAAGCTGGAAACACGCCGAACTCAGCGCCCTCCTGAAGAAACCCACAGCAGACCCCTCTGAACTAAAAAACTACCGACCCATATCCCTCCTCCCCTTCCCCGCCAAAGTCATTGAGAAAGCCGTCAACAGCCAACTCGCCGCCTTCCTTGAATCCAACAACTCCCTCGATCCCTCTCAGTCCGGATTTCGAGCCAAACACAGCACCGAAACCGCCCTCATTGCAGCAACAGACGACATCAGAACACTATTGGATAACGGAGAAACAGCGTCCCTCATTCTACTCGACCTCTCGGCCGCTTTCAACACAGTCTGCCACAGCACCCTTATACAACGCCTCAGCAACATCGGCATACAAGGAAAAGCCTTGGACTGGATCATCTCATTCCTCAAAGAGTCCGACTTCCCCCATTCAACTCAGAGGCCACTGAAGTCATCTGTGGAGTACCACAAGGATCATCACTCAGCCCCACCCTCTTCAACGATTACATGAGTCCACTCGCCTCCATCGCACGTCAACACAACCTTAACATCATCTCTTATGCCGACGACACCCAGTTAATCCTTTCCCTCACCAAAGACCCTAACACCGCCAAAACCAATCTTCACGAAGGCATGAAAGAAGTAGCCGAATGGATGAAACATAGCCGCCTAAAACTCAACTCAGACAAAACGGAGGTGCTCATCCTTGGATCCTCCCCCTCTGCCTGGGACGACTCTTGGTGGCCTTCCGCTCTGGGCACAGCACCCACACCCACAGACCACGCACGCAACCTGGGTTTCATCCTAGACTCCTCTCTCTCGATGTCCAGACAAGTCAACGCAGTCTCATCCTCCTGCTTCAAAGTACTTCGTATTCTCAAAAAGATCTTCCGCTGGATCCCCCTCGAAACAAGAAAGACTGTCACCCACGCACTGGTCACGAGTCAACTGGATTATGGTAACACACTATACGCCGGAATCACAGCAAAACTACAGAAAAAACTCCAACGCATCCAAAACGCATCAGCGAGACTCATATTGGACATCCCTCGCCAAGATCACATCACCGGACACCTAAAAGACCTCCACTGGCTTCCCGTCAACAAGAGAATTACATTCCGTCTTCTCACCCACGCACACAAGGCCCTCTACAAACTAGGACCCGAATGCCTCAACACTCGACTGTCCTTCTACACACCCACCCGCCAACTTAGACCGTCCAATCAAGCCCTCGCCGCAGTCCCGCGCATCCGAAAATCCACTATTGGTGGCAGATCCTTCTCCTTCCTGGCGGCCAAGACCTGGAACTCACTCCCCACTCACCTCCGCCTTACTCAAGAACACATCTCCTTCAGAAAAGAACTTAAAACCTGGCTATTTGACAAAAATTGAACCCCCCTTCCCCAAGCGCCTTGAGACCCTCTGGGTGAGTAGTGCGCTATATAAATCCTTGAACTTGAACTAGGTGTAATCCAGGCAGATCTCCACATTAGCGAAGAGCCCGGAGCCAAACCTATGCTCCTGCGTGGGAAACAACCTTTACAACGCAGTCATTACATAGCACTACCTTTACATAGCAGTCATTACATCACAACATCCTTTACATTGCATATCATTACAACACAGCCATTATATTGCATGTCACTACAACGCATGTCATTACAATGCATGTCACTCCAACGCAGGCATTACATCGCAAGTCATTACAACGCATACCATTACAACGCATAGTACTCTTACACTATCCGACACTTACCCTACTGTTGCACTCACTGAAGTTAGAACAGTCATTTTTACCCCTACACTATCCAACACTTACCCTACTGTTGCACTCACTGCAGTTAGAATAGTAATTATTACCCCTATCCTATCCAACACTTACCTTACATGCAATGTAATGGTATGCGTTGTAAAGGTATAATGCAATGTAATGGAAGAATGCGTTGTAAAGGTAGTTTCTGAAAATGCGACGTAATGGCATGCTATGTAAAACAATGCATTGTAAAGGATGTTGCGATGTAAAAACTGTGTTGTAAACGCATGCATTGTAAATGTATGTGTTGTAACCTCATACATTCTCCTGCACCCGACATCGTGCATGGCCGCCCAACAGCTCAACACACGCCGAAGACGAGGGGCGGAGTGTTAGCCACGTTCCCTGAGCCCCGCGACTAGCAGTATCGGAAGCAAGCAACCACCGCAGCAACAGTGCATGTTCCAGAGCAGCCGGTAAAGGCGCAGCCCCAGCACAGGCACGCAGAGGCCCACAAAAAGTGCATCAAAGCGCTAGGCAGCCCACACAGCCACAAGGGACCATGCCCATGCGGACCAGGCCCTAGAGGAGAATAAAAAGGGCACCAGCAGAAAAAGGCCATAGGCACGAGGCAGGAAATAGCACTGCCAACAGGGAAAACCCCCAAGGCCCAGCAAGGAGGCGATGGCGCAAACCCACCACGTGCACACGCGAGGAGCAAAGAAAGAACACTCACCAAGGGGTGCGTCAAAGAACCGGCGCACATTACACCCTGCAACACCAGGACACAAACCTCAGGGCACAATGGGTGACAACCCTGATGAGAACCAGCCACCAGTCATTACGCAGTCATTACGCAACTTGCACCCAGAGGTGTGCTACCCCCTTCAGTGATGTGGTTGACCCCACTACTGCATCCCCGCAGAGGAAAACGTGGCTGGGGCAGTTGGAAAATTATTTTGTGGCAACAAGGGAGACTGACAGGGCAGTGAAGTGATCACTACTACTTCACTGTGTGGGGCAAGAAGTATACCTGCTATTCAAACACCTCCCGAACACAGGAGCCCCAAACGACTATGACGCGGCAGTGACGGTGCTCAAAGCACATTTTGACCCTCAATTAAATCCAGATTTTTTAATATTCTAGTTGCCACAAGACCAGGGAGGGGGAATCGATCAATGCGTTCCACGCGATGCTGAGAGAAGTAGCAAGTACCTACGTCACTGAAGACAGGGCTGCAGAGGAGATTCATGCTCAGCTCATCCAAGGGGTATGCAGAAAGATACTATGCGGACTGATACTGAGGCATCCGAACATACCCCTCAGCGACATATTGGTTATGGCCAGGGCACACAACGTATCAGCATCTAGAGCATACGAGATGGACTTAGCGCTAATGCGAACAACAGAAAAGAGCGCAATCATCAAGACAGAGCAGGCTGATGCTGTCAGAGCATGAGGCAGAGGGAGCAGGCAGTGAGACCATCCACCCAGAGCCCGAAAGGCCAGTGTGGATACTGTGGGTGTGAAGAGCACCCACCCCAGGCATGCCCCACCCAAGGGAGGATGTGCTCCAACTGCTCAAGGACAGCAGAGGAGCCAAACCAATGCAGAGACTAGTGCGCCAGCTATCGAGCACCTCCCTTGCACCCTAACAAGACTAGAAAAAGAACAAACAAGCCCCCTACCGAGTGGAAGACACATGCATGGAAGAGGAAGAAAGAGAGACGTACCTAGTTTCCTTCAGGCAGGGGCCCAATAAGCAACGGAGACCACAGCCCACGTGCACAGTAAAGATCACCAGATCGGAAGTAAAGGCAGTCATTGACACCGGCGCATCAGTTAACATCATGTGGATTCAGGAGTACAATCGACTGAGGCCCAAACCAGAACTAAAACCTTCCAAAACAAAGATCTTCGCATATGGAAGTGATTCACACCTGCCGCTACGTGGCAAAATGACCTTGCCAATACGGTCAGAACACAACAAGATCACCACTGACATTCACGTCATCAACCAAGAGGCCGACACACTACTTTGCAGCCACGCTGCGGAAGATCTAGGCCTGGTAATGTTCGCGAGTAGTGTACAGACGAACCAAACTAAAGAACTTCTAAATCAATTGGCAAACATGTTCAAAGGTCTACGACATATCAAGAAGGCCCCAATTAAACTCCATATCGACCTGTCTGTTGCCCCGACAGCGTTATGCCACAGGCGGATCCATTTCCACTTCAGACCACTAATGGCGCGGGAGCTGCAAAAGCTGGAAGATCAAGGGGTTATCGAGAAGGTCTCTGGACCCACACCTTGGGTGTCACCCATGGTGATAGCGGGAAAGCCACGACAGCCAGGAAAGATGAGGCTATGTATCGATATGCGCCTCCCCAACAAAGTCATCCGACGGGAAAGCCATATAATGCCAATGACGGACACCCATCGTGGCCGACGTCAGCAGGTCCATGTGGTTTTCCAAATTGGACCTGAACATGGGGTTTCACCAGTTGGTCCTATCCAAAGAAAGCCGCTACATCACCATGTTCAGTACCCACCTAGGGTTGAGGAGATACAAGCGCCACAATTTTGGAATATTGTCTGGAGCAGAGGTGTTCCAGGACGTGGTGCGAGAAATCCTAATAGGCCTGCCAGGGGTATTGAACGTGAGTGATGACATCCTCATCCACTCCAACACCACGTATGAGCACTATAAACACCTGCGAGCCACGCTGAAGGGACTCCAAGAACATGGCATCACCCTGCATAAGGAAAAGTGCTTATTCTTCCAGAAGCAGATAGAGTTGTTCGGTCTACATTTTCAACCAGGAGGGAATCCAAGTGGATCCGCGTAAGTCTCAAGCCATCAAAGACGTGCCAGCCCACTCAACTGTGTCTGAAGTGCAAAGCTTCCTCAGGATGGCTACATACTATGGCTGATCCATCCCCGACTTGGCCACCATCGCGGAGCCCCTCCGGTACCTTACTTGTGCAGACATCATGTGGAAGTGGGAACCCTGGGAGGAGACAGCATTCCAGAAGGTTAAAAGCACCCTCCTCCACCACACCACGCTGGTGTACTTCGACCCCGCTAAACACACTGAGATACTGGTGGGCTTCGGGTAGTGTTAACCCAGGAACAGGAGCCAGGTAAGTGGGCAGCCCTAGCGTATGCCAGCAAGGCACTCTCACCCATGGAGGGGTGTTATGCACAGATCGAGCAGGAGGCCCTGGCCATCCGGTGGTCATGCCCACATTTTAATTTTTACATCAGCGGCCAACCATTTAAGGTCATCACGAACCACCAACCGTTGGTGCCTTTGTTCAAGCGGTCAACACCGTACACACCTCCGACGATTGAACAATAGGCCATTGGGCTCCAGCAATATGAGATGGAAGTAGCATATTGACCAGGCATCAAGAACCCAGTCAATTTCCTATCGCAACACCCGGCCCGAAGGGACAGCAGGGAGAAGAGCCGGAAGTCGAAACACTTGAATCATCACATGCCCGAAAGCACTGACGCTATCAGACATCGCTGCTGCAACAGATGGATACCCAATGTTCGCCAAAGTGCACAATGCCATCCAAGGAGGCAACTGGCACTAGTTCTTACAATCAGCAAATGATTGGTCAGGATATGAGAGGGAGTGCCTCATGAAGATGTGGAGAGTCAGAAACGAGTTAAGTGCGACTCAAGGAGGAATTCTGTTGAGGGGATCCCGCATCTTCATCACTGCAGCCCTACAACACCATGTGATGCCATTGGCTCATGGAGGACATCAGGGGATTGAAAAAATAAAGGCCCAGATGCGAGAAAAGATCTGGTTCCCAGGCAATGAGACCCGAGTTGAGAAAGCCATAAAGAGATGACTGGCCTGCTAGCTTACGAGCGCCAAAGAATGACCGGTGGCCATCCAAACGGAAGAGCATAGGAAGACCCAGTGGGAGAATGTGAGCATCGAGTTTCCCAAATGGTCGAGTGACCATAGCTATGGTCGACAGCTAATCCAAATACCCTGTAGTAGAAGTTGTCATCCCCACCGCATTCTCTCAGGCTGCCCCGGTGCTCAAGAAGATATTTGCAATGTTCAGGTATCCAGAAGAGATCAAGAGTGACAACGGACCCCCATTCCAAATGGGTGAATTCAGTGACTTTATGCAGAATCATGGGATGAGACATTGCTGCATCAACCAGCAATGGCATCAGGCTAACGGAGAAATTGAGAGGTTCATGAGAACTCTCAACAAGGCTCTACGAATTGCTGTGGCAGAGAATGCAGATCCCGAACAACACCTGCAGCTGTTTCTCTAAGGGTATCAGAGCACCCCACACATCACCACCCGTCAAACCCAGTGGGCGATGATGTTCAACGGGCCGCACCGTGACGCCATCCCTGTTTGCCCAGGGTGGGCTCTGCTGCCTTACGATAAGGATGACGCCATTGGGTGAAGGGAGAGACAAAACTTCGCTGCCAGCTGGGCAAGAAGGGGGACGTCCCAGGACGTGCAATAAGAGGACACAATGATGAAAGATCAGAGACCGGGAGAAAAATTCTGAACCATGTCCGAATCATGTTACTGGACAGTAGTCGGTGTCAAAGGAACCATGATAACTGTGGAAAAGGAAGGGGAAGAAGTGACCAGAAATATCTCTTGGTTCAAAAAGGTGCCAGAGCCTCTTCCCACAGTGGAAGAAGACAATATCCCCTGAGCAGGCAAAAGCAGCGGAGGGGATCAGGAGGAACACCACCCTTGCACACCGCCGCAAGCACATTCCACAGCATCAAATGAAGCCCACCAAGGAACTGGGACGACCCGCAGGGCTCCTGGGAGCCAATTACAACATCCAGGGCACTGGAGCCACCCATCGCAAACCTGGGGTCGTCACTCCAGATAAGGAGAGAGAGAGAGAACCCGAGGCCGAACTCCCACCCAAAGGACGTTTTGTGCCAGGTAGTGATTCAGTAGGCAGCTCGCAAAGAAAAGGGGAAAAGAGACTGAGTTGGATGGGATTTAATGAGTTTGTGGTCCAGTTCATTAGCCTGGCACAGGATGTGCTGCACCCACATGCGGAGCACAAATAATAAATGGGGCATGACCACACGGGATCAGTCGGCACCCAACCTGCTAACTGTGTAGAGTCTATTCTTTTCCCTGTGCAATACATGCTTTAGGCCCACGAGGTCTGATCCAGGCAGATCTCCACAGCAACCATCTGCCATCACCAGTCAGCCTGGTGTGCATAACAGTTGCACAATCAGCATGGCGCCACTTTGAAAGGAGGGCACGGTGCACCCTCTCGCTTCCAGTGGTATCCTGTCTGTGTTACATGCAGGCTCTGTTTTGACATGTGTTTGTATTATGATACTTTACTCTATTTCTTGGGTTTTTGACATTTTCATGGCCAGTGGCAGTATGTAATGTTGAAGTACAGCAATTTGTCTAAGTATGGGCGGAAAATCCGTTACGCTTGCGGATTTTGCGGATTTTCGGTAAATTCGCAATCCGCGAACGCTCGCGAATTTACCGAAAATCCGCAAATTCGCACGCAGCGGATTTTTTTTTCTTGGTGATACAATTTTGCGGTGTAAGTTCGCAATTGCGAACATGTAGGTGCGGCGGGCAGCAACAATCTCGCACTTGCGAAATTACAAAAATTGCAATTCTGCACAAGAAATCTACTAGCAAGCAGCATAGATCTTCTGAAAATGATGATTTTTATCAGAATAACTCCTCAGGTTGACATTTGCCTGCACTTTTTTGGATTTGAGGCCTTTTGATTTTCTTTGGATAACTTTTGGATTAGAAATCAACTTTCTCATATAAGCTTGTTTGGGGCATTACAGTTGCTGTAATGCTGTTCTGCAGAAAAACGAGTTTTGCAAAAGAGAAAGCATTCAGCAGGTTCAAAAGTTCAAACTCCTCATTAGTAACCATTCCCTGTAGTGCTTCCTTATAAGGGCCCCTCCAGAGTTCAGTTGCTAGTTGCAACAATTGTATGACCCTGCTCTGACCCTCACAGCCATAGAATAGCTACAAGTAGGCCACAAAGGTCCTGGAAAAAAAAATTGCACTGCAACAGAAAGCAAATTACAGATAAGGAAGCAGGTGCCAGACTGGAATTTTAAAACAGTGACACATTAATAAATCAACCCCAAATTAATTCATGTCAGTTGAAGCAGGCAGGTGTGCTTGCTTTTCCCCCCCATAATCTACAGTGATGATGAACCAGAGGGTGGCATTGATGTACGAGAGGGTGGCATGGGTGAAACAGAGGGTGGCAGGGGTGAAACAGAGGGTGCTGGGAACCTGTGATGATGAACCAGACGTAGAAACAACATAATCATGACCGTTGCGAGCCGACATGTAAGTTCGCAATTGCGAACTGGTACAAAACCCTCGCGAACTGGCAGAAATCCTTGCGAACTGGCAGAAATCCTTGCGAACACAAAAAAAAAAAATCCGCAAATTCGCGAGAATTCGCGGATTTTGCGGATTGCGAGTTCGCAAATTCGCAAAATTCGCGAACGCCAGATTCGCAAAATTCGCCCATGATTAAATTTGTCTCATAAATTGAACATGCAATCTGTGTGCATCGCTGCCCTATGCACCACTGACTTGCAGAGCTGCGAGCTGGGCCCAGAAAAACAACAGAGGGTGCCAGATCCACGTGAGGTTGAACCCAGCATATTGTCTTTTGTTTAAACTGTGGGGATTACGTCGCCTGAGGATCAGCCATACCAAAGCATCTAGCAATAAATTGAAATGCACCCCAGCCCGAGCTCGCCGCCGGCAGTAAGAGGGACCTGACAGACACCTGCCTATTAAAGTGAGTCTGACAAACTAAACTCACAATGTGTCCATAGTCGCCAGTCATTGTACCCTGTCAAGGACGCCTCCTGATGTCACTATGCAGCATGATGTGTTGTGTGTTACATTGTAGCACACCAGTAGCCGCTAGCAAGCAGAAGAGCCTGCCTCTAGGGCTTTCAGTATTCGTAATATATAGCAGGCCTCGGCTTGAGTAGCAGAGAGGCGCTTTAACGCGTGATTTTGCATTTCATTGCGGTGATGTAGACCACCACGCTGATGAGTGGTACTTGGCAGGGCTGCGCATACACTGACAATGACACAGCAAAGGAAATGTGCACCCAAAGGGTGTAAGTCATCTATACTCAGACACCTAATTGTCAGAGAATCTGCCATGGAGCATGAAAACATGCTGACACTAGGGTGATCTCGCAAGCTGTCGGACAGCATTGTAGAGCACATAGAACTGGAGCTAGGGAAGGTCATGGTCAAGTCGGAAACTAAAATGTGGTCTCAGGGTAAAGCCAGAAAGCTGCAGATACTATTCTGATTAATAGAATGGCAAAAAAGGGCCATCACCAAAAGATGACCCTAAATCATGTGGGAACTGTTGCCTCGAATCTCACGGGGCGACTAAGTGTCTAGCACAATGAAGGACATGTCCAAGTTGTTGTTACCTGAACATTTTGTATGTGTATGCAGGGATGGGGACAAGGGATAATGGATGCTGCATAGCAGTGGACGCAGACCACTGATGCAGTGTATCATGACTCCACTTAAATGACTCGAACAATCAATGACTTTAGCTCCACTGGACGGAGATATGGATGAATAAGAAATATCTCTTATCTCATCTGCGAGAAATTGTTTGCAATCAATAAGACCACAACCAGTTTGTGAGGCAAGGATCGTAAACACTCCAGTGAAGGCCTTCAACTACACCACCACTTCAGGGAATATGCTGGACTATTTGCAATACAAAGCATTATCCCAATGCACAAAGTTAAGTTTTACTCACACCAGAATATTTTAAAAGGTAGAACACGACCCTCTATGCTAGCAGATGCATTCAAGGGCATCATGCACCATGGAGTGGCATCAGTCCAAAGAACACACTGTTAAGCTGCCATATGCAGGGAATCTCTGACTGGTGTTTTTTGCCCAATTCAGGAACAAGACATGGATAGCATTCTTACAAAATTCATTAACTTGTTCAAATGATTATGGTGCCTGAAGGGCAAACTCATCTTTTTGCACATGAACAAAACCCTCAAATTTAAAACACTGCAGAGTTTCTTTTCATCTATGCTAATAGGTGAAAAAAGAGATAGGACAACTAGAAGTGATGGGCTATTTAAGAAATAGGGGGGCAGACCTGTTGTGTTTCTCAGATTTTCATCACAACCAAATAAAATCAAACCTACCATGGTCTGTGTGCCTCTGCATTGACATGAGGCTTCTGAACCAGGCCTTAAAGAGAGAGGGGTACATAATGCCCTCCATGGATGACAATATCATCAAACTCAACTGGACCTAGTGGCTGTCAACCGGCCCTAGTGGCTCTCAACTCTAGTTAGCATCAGCTCATGTTAGACCCCAATAGCCACTGCATTACAACCTTGTCAACACACCTGTCACTAAGAAGATATACTTGGCTCAAATGTAGCATCAGTAGATGAGGTCTGTCAGGATGCAATAAGTAAGAATCCTTCCGGTCTAGATTGAGTGCTCAGCATTTATTGTGATATCCTGGTATGCTGGAAAACTGCTGAAATACATCAGCAGCAGCTAAGAGCAGTATCACAGAAACTGTCTGACCGTGGCTTCACTATGCACGAAGACAGATGCACATTCTTTGCCAATCACATGGAGTTTTGCGGCTACATATCCTCCAAGGACTGCGTTCAGGTAAACCCTAAAAAGTCTAGAGACTTGAAATTAGCCCACATCCCAAGAACAGCCATGGAGGCAAGAAAACGTCTTAGGGATGGCCAACTACTGTGACTGTGTATCCCTAAACTTTCCACCCTAAGAGAGCCCTGAGATCACTTACCAAGTGCAACTCCAAGTGGGAGTGGAACGAGAACAAGGATAGCAACTTGCATGACTCCAAAGACACTCTGCTGCACGACACCACCATGGTCTACTTTGATCCCCACTGTAAGACCAAATTAACAATAGACACCACTGTGGTAAAACTGGGTGCAGTGTTCAATCAATCAGGAATTTGTGAAGCGCATTACTCACCCATGAGGGTCTTAAAGCACTGGGTGGGGGGAAGGTGTGCAGCTCCGAATCAGCAAAAGAGCCAGGCCTTGAGACTTTTCCTGAAGATGTGCAGAGAGAGGGAAAGTCTGATGTTGAGTGGGAGATTGTTCTAGGTCTTTGCCGTGATGTAGGAGTAGGCTCTTCTGCCCACTCTGGCTCGGCAGATGTGTGAGGTTTTGACAAGGGCGAGGTCGGCAGAGCGGAGGTTTCTCTTGGGTATGTGGAAAGAGACTCTTTCGTTGAGATATTGTGGCCTTGTGTTGTGGAAGGATTTGCAGGCATGAGTGATCAGCTTGAAGGTTACTCTCTTCTTGACAGGGAGCCAGTGGAGGTCACGTAGGTGCAGGGTGATGTGTTCATGTTTTGGAATGCAGAGAACGAGTCTAGCAGCGGTGTTCTGGATGGGTTGGAGTTTGGTTTAGTTTTAGAATTAGTATTAGTACTACAGAATCACAAACACTTGGATTCCTTTTGCATTCATCTTTAGAACTTTCACTAAGGTGGAGTGGAGGTATGCCCAATTCGAATAACAGTCCCTGACTATCATATGGGAAAGCCAATACTTCCCCGTTTTTATTATGCGAACAGGCATTTACTATCGTCACTAACCACAAACTGCCAGTTGAACTACTTCAAGGTATCCCTCAACTAACCTCCACCACCACAAATAAAGAAGTTGGTAGTCCAGGCTAAGCAGTCCTGGTATGAGGTTGTACACTATCCAGGAGCAGAGAACCCCGCCAACAACTGGTACGTCATTCTGTATGTGATAAATGGAAACCACTGGGTCGCAAGAAGATGGAAGAGTGTATGGACATGATTGTCAGAAACTTATGCCCTGTGACCATGAAACTAGAGGACAATGTTACAGAGACAACATATAACAGCAATCTCCGAGTGACCGAGGACACACAGTGCACCACCTCATCCACAAGGCCCAAAAGGAACAGTCCAAGATCACCCACCCCAGCTCTGTAGAGTCTGAAGGGAACTATGGGTGACCCAGCACAGTCTTGTCCTTAGATGCCAATGCCAAGTGATACCCTGCTTACTGCATGCATCACACGACCACAGGAGAATCACAAAGAAAAAGGCTTGTTTGCACTCCAAAATCTGATTCCCAGGAATAGACCAATAGATGGAGGAGGTGTATGAGGTATGTGCCCCCTTTCGTGCTGAATGGTGAGTCTTAGGGGTCTGTCCACATTACTACTGATGACCTGTGCACTGCCCCTAGACACAACTTAGTATAGACTTCGGCAGATTCCTGGGTAGGAGTTGACAAAGTCTCCTATGATCAAATTGGTTACCACCATGGTGTATGATGAAGTGAGGCCAAATGTGGAGAAGATCTTCACCACCTTTGAGCTGCCAGAGGAGGTGCGGACAGACTAAGGGCTGCTGTTTCCAAGGCACGATTTTAAAGAGTACTTGAGCAACCTGGGGTTACAGCTCTATAAAATGACGCATAGTGGCTGCAGGCCAACAGGGGTGTCAAGCGTTTCATGCTCACTCTCAACAAAGTACTCTGCATTGGCCTTGACCAAAATGAAGACCTTGAATTGGCACTGCATAGTTTCCTTCAAATGTACTGGAACATGCTGCACTGTGTGATCCAATGCACACCATGGAATATCATATTTTGATGAGCAACCAGAGACACTCTGTCATCTGCCTGCAGTGGAGACCGGCCTCATTAGACCTGGGAGCCAGCCAAAGAAGACAATAAACCAAGAATGACTCATATTTAGTCTAGTTAGACTACTTAGATATTTAACTCAGTCTGTTATGCATGTGTTAACAACCGCCCCATCAAGTCCTGTTAAAGATGTCAAGGCACAGTTAGATTACAAACAATTTGTTCTGTAACTATTAATGCTATTATGGGTAATATTTCCACCAGATGGGAGGAAAGTGTGTTTTGGAATGCACAAAAAATAAACCAGCCTGAAGCAGTGTTTCCCCATATGGGACCCCATGATAAACATAGAACTCTCACAATGTACTTGACACTTATAATGGTTCCCCCGATTGACGACAGTGCCACTTGGGGTACAGTTTATTCTGCAATATATACCATAATCCATGGTACACCATCACTTGTGTTTTTGATGGAAGTACGAAAACAAATTCAAAATGAATACATGGCAGCTGCTGCCCTGGATTTGGGGTTGAAATTAATTTGCTGCAATATCCTCAATTATATTAAGCGCTATTAAAGGGGAAGCAGCATCACTGGTGATACGCCAACTCCTTGCGTAGATAGCATCAGTAGACGATGAGAACGAATTACCAAAGATTACTGCAGAAACCTTTACATTTATAGGTCGAGATACTTTGGGTGCCAGACCAAATAAACCACAGTTCAAATGTAGTACTGAGAAAGATAATACCAAACAAGCAGCAGAGCATCTATAAAATATTGGGACAAACAGAAAAATAAAGAAAAAACTAAATCATGGGGTGGATCTCTGCAACTGGAGTCTTCTGATGAACGTTGCAATTTATATTACTGAGATACAATTAAACAGCCTGATAGCTATCAGTATAGTGATTCCCTTCCTTCTAGTTCCTTTCAAGACTCATCAGGCAATCAAAGAGAGGGGGAGTGGTCAGAGAGCAAAAAAAAAGACTATGCGAAAGCGAAAAAGGACAATACTCGGCTGATGTCAGCATAAAAAAGGAAGAGAAATTTCCGCAACAGAAACCCAATGAAAAAAATAAGGATACAGGAATGTCGGCAAAATATGGCACACATATTGAGAACTCTCCTTCCGAACAAGACAGTGACTTTACTTGACAATAGTTCTCCGGAATCTTTAAGAGTTTCTGGATGCAAAAGCACCTGATGACTTTATAGAAATCAAAAACCCAGATCAACGCGTCAGCCCTCTACACAGAATTTACAAATTAAACATACAAATCAAGGGTGACATAAAGTGGAGGATTAAAGTAGCATTCTGGGAAAACTTAACACGTAGTTATGACATTCTCTTAGCAGAGGTCAATTGGCCACCAGACTTTGTAAAAATAGCCCCACAAGGAGAGGAAGTAATTTTACAATCTTTTTCAGTGCTTGTCCACGGAGAGGTTAAACAAGCATATGCTGCAGAATGGGCTCCTGCACAAGCCCCGGCATTACACCACAACCATGCTGTCTAGGATACAGATTCCCCTTATCACGTTATACCCCTAAGGTCCAGCCCACAAGTGCAGCCACAATACCCTATTAAACACGAAGCGAGTGTTCTAGTGAGAGAGATTCTCTCACAACTTGTGTACCTGGGAGTTGGTAAACCCTGCGTATTTCCTATGAATATTGGACGATGACTTGAACACAGATTTAGCCAGAGTAGATCGTGTTGTATTGGGGTTTGCTGAACATGGCTTCAATTTCAATTACAAGAAAAACTAAATTGCCTTCCTCAGTGTCCTATTCTTAGGATATGAGCTATCAAATGAGGGTAAGAGCCTGTTGCCACATTTCCTAGAAAAATTTGCTCTTTTACAACCACCAAACACACTTAAAAAATTGCAATCTTTACTAGTATTCTTCAACTGTAGCAGAACATTTATATCAGATTATGTGCAATGCATAAACACTTTATGCAATTTGATTCATCCTGCTTTTTCTAGTACACATTGGACATACACAAATACTCAGATCCCTACAGACTGATATGCTTGCATAATGACACCTACACGTGTCAACAAAACAGATTTGGTCATCCGTATCATTGCGGGTGCCAAAGGCTTTACATGGCACATTCAATGAGGGTGACACAGTGCCAATAGCATATACATCGCATCTATATTCAAATGCTAAGATGTGTTTTGCATCCACTGAAAAAATACTAACTGCTGTTCAGATAGCTGTCATGAAGGAAAGTCCACTGGCTCAAGGGAAACAAAAATAAGTGTTGTTACTTCGGTCCCAGCCTTAGAGGCTGTCACAAAGGCTAGTGTTCCTAACTTGAAAGCCTTACATCCTAGTTGGGTACAATGGGCCACTTCCCTGACTGCTACTGACATAAACTATTTTGACCCCACTTTACAAACTCAAGAATTTCTCCAATATGAACATGAATACCGCATGCCCAGTAACGTTTTGCCTCTTGATCAATACAAACATGTCATACACACTGATGGTTCAGCCCAATGCGTTATAGGTAATAAACAGCAATACTCAGCAGGTTGCGCTGCGGTACATGGTGTCATGGTGGAGGGAAAGTTTCATCCTCCAAAAACCTTTATGGAATCTTTAGGGATTGATTGTACTGCACAACTTATTAAACCAAAAGCATTTATACTGGCACTGGATAATACAGATTCTGAATTCCCAACACTCATAGTGTGTGATTCCTACTACTGTGTCCAGTCTTTCAATGAAAACTCACATAACTGGTGCCTGAATGCATTCAAAGACTCAAAGGGAAATGTTATCAAGCAAAAAACTGCTTTGGGGAAAGTGGCACAACTTAAAGACAGTTTGCCACAAGCTCATGGGATAAACACATTGAGCCATTAGCATGTTAGAATACACGTTCTAGGGAATTAATTGGCGGATAAAGCTTCCAAATCTGCAGTTTAGCCTGCAACTGTAACTGTGATGACTCATTCTCACACAAGGGTAGATTAAGATATCATGGCTGCCTCAATTATTTGTGTGATGGCACCAGTTTACATAACGAATATCCAGCAAAATATTCCTACCCCTGTGTGCCCAAAATACTCCTTTTATTACCATTCCTGGGGTGGGTGATCATGTGATTCCCAACCAAGACCGCAGGCTACAGTTAATCACAGCTGCTCATGAGAGTGTAACCACTGCCCATGTTGGTATGGTGGCCACAATTTCATTATTGCAAATATGGTATTGATGGCATGGTCTGAACAAGCAGAAAAAACAGTATGTCCTTAGTTGCGGCATCTGTTAACAAATTAAAAGCTCCACCAAAGCTCGCCCAACACTGACACCCCTCTTACTTTCCAGCAAACCTCTCCAATTATTGTACCTGGACCACTGCAGTTCTCTAAATTCGGATGGTGCATTTAAATTTATTTTACTTGTTGTTGATTCTTGCTCTAAGATTCCTATGGGTGTGGACACAACGATCAGCTGACGCATGCACTGTTATGAAAGGTCTGCAAGTCTTCATTGGGACATATGCAGTAGCTGCATTCCACTCAGACCAAGGCCCTGCTTTTGCCTCTAAGGCTTAAAGGGATACTATGGGAACCCTGGGTGTGCTTGTGTATTATTCCTCACCATATCACCCTGAGGGAAATTCTATAGTGGAGAGGAAAAACTGTGTTTAAAGCGATCCTTAACAGAAAGAGTTTTATGTTCAGGCCGTGGTTTGGTCCATCACTTGTATGGTGTCCAGAGGGCATTAACCCCTTGATGCCACACTTCCCACATGAAAATGTGTGAAAAAAATTGATTTTTTCAGCTAAATTTGAGGTTTGCAAGGGGTTCTGGGTAAGGAAACTTTGGGGGATCCACGCAACCCATACCTCCTTGGAAGCCCCTGGGTGCCTACTTTCCAGAAATGTGTCAGTTTGGTAGGTTTCCCTAGGTGCCGGCAGAGCTAGGGTTCACAAACTACAGCTAGGCACTTTGCCAGAAAAAGGGTCATTTTTCACTGTGAAATTGAGTTATGACCACGTTGCGTTTTGCACCGTTTCCTGTCACGGGCACTAGGCCGACCCACACAAGTGAGGTACCATTTTTCTCAGAAGACTTCCGGGAACGCGGGGTGGAAGGGCATTTGTGGATACACGCAGATTCCAGAACTTTCCACCACAGAAATGTGGAGAAAATGTGTTTTTTTACAATGTTTTAGGTTTGCAAGGGTTTCTGGGTAACAGAACCTGGTGGGAGGCAGTCAAGTCACCCCATCCCGGATTTCCCTGGGTGTCTGGTAAGTATGAGTGGAAAATTCGTTCCGCTCGCAGAATTTGCAGATTTTTCGCGTTTTCGCGAGCGGGACGAAATTTGCTCAGGAAGCACTTACAGGGTTACAGCAGGTGCCCAAGTTGAAGCTAATTTCTTTGTAACCATTTACAAAATGGTTACAAAGAAATTAACTTCAACTTGGGCACCTGCTGTAACCCTGTAAGTGCTTCCTGAGCGGCGCCTCGTTGCCTACTTGCAACTATTCTCTGACCCTGCTCTGACCCTCGAAAGTAGACAATGAGGCTCTGTGAACAGAAAGCACTTACAGATATAGATAAAGCAGGTGCCCAAGTTGAAGGTCAAATTCAGTAACTCCTAAACCCAGCCCCAAAATTGTGCGCTTTGTCGAGGCTGGGCAGGTGTGCTTTCTCCCCATATCTACAGTCGAAAATTAGCTATGATGCTTGATGGAGGCCTTTGCATCCTTGACTTTCACTAGTGCAATCCCCGTGCAGTTCCTGTAACCAGTAGCTTCTTTCTCCTCATCTGCTGCTCTGATCTATGCCTGACCTTTTATACACACAAGAGGCATGTGAACTCGCAAAGAAGCCCCCCGTTTGCCCCCCCACACACACTAGCGGTGTGCACCGTCTTCCCGCCCTTTACACACTATGATGGACAGCTCACTCGAGGGACCCCGGCGCCCTTTGGTGCGATGGCAAAGTTACACACTCATGGTCACTGGAGGCAACTCTTATGGCCCTACGCAGCTGTAGTGCAGTAAAAGCACTATACATTTACCCAACGAGGTAGCACTTACTGATTAGCCTGTAGAAAGTACTCCAGTTAAGTATGTTGCAAAATCGCGAAACAATCCGCGATTTCGCGGAGAAATTCATGAATTTGCATATTTTTTTTCAATTTCACGCGAATTCGCGAACCGCTGATTCGCAAAATTCGCCCATACTTAGTGTCTAGTTTTAAAAAATGTATAGGTTTGCTAGGTTTGCCTAGGTGCCGGCAGAGCTAGGGTTCAAAAACTGCAGCTAGGCACTTTGCAAAAAAGGGGGCATTTTTCAATGCGAAATATAGGTGTGACCACGTTGCGTTTTGCGCCGTTTCCTGTCACAGGCACTAGGCCGACCCACACAAGTAGGGTACCATTTTTCTGGGAAGACTTTGGGGAACGCGGGGTGGAAGGAAATTTGTGGATACACACAGATTCCAGAACTTTCCACCACAGAAATGTGGAGAAAATGGGTTTTTCTTTACAAGTTTTTAGGTTTGCAAGGGTTTCTGGGTAGCAGAACCTGGTGGGAGGCAGTCAAGTCACCCCATCCTGGATTTCCCTCAGCGTCTAGTTTTCAAAAATTATAGGTTTGCTAGGTTTCCCTAGTTGCCGGCAGAGCTAGGGTTAAAAAACTACAGCTAGGCACTTTGCAAAAAAAGGGTCATTTTTCACTGCGAAATTGAGGTGTGACCACGTTGTGATTTGCACCTTTCCCTGTCGCAGGCACTATGCCGACCCACACAAGTGAGGTACCATTTTTCTCGGAAGACTTTGGGGAACGCGGGGTGGAAGGAAATTTGTGGATACACGCAGATTCCAGTACTTTCCACCACAGAAAAGTAGGGAAAATGTGTTTTTTTGGACAATTTATTTAGGTTTGCAAGGGATTCTGGGTAACAGAACCTGGTGGGAGGCAGTCAAGTCACCCTATCCTGGATTCCCCTGGGTGTCTAGTTTTCAAAAATGCATAGGTTTCCTAGATTTCCCTAGGTGCCGCCAGGGCTAGGGTTCAAAAACTACAGCTAGGCACTTTGCCAAAAAAGGGTCATTTTTCACTTCAAAATTGAGGTGTGACCACTTTGTGTTTTGTGCCGTTTCCTGTCACGGGCACTAGGCCGACCCACACAAGTGAGGTACCATTTCTCTTGGAAGACTTTGGGAAACGCGGGGTGGAAGGGCTTTTGTGGATACACGCAGCTTCCAGTACTTTCCACCACAGAAATGTGGGGAAAATGTGTTTGTTTGTCAATTTTTTAGGTTTGCAAGGGATTCTGGGTAGCAGAACCTGGTGGGAGGCAGTCAAGTCACCCCATCCTGGATTTCCCTCAGCGTCTAGTTTTCAAAAATTATAGGTTTGCTAGGTTTCCCTAGTTGCCGGCAGAGCTAGGGTTAAAAAACTATAGCTAGGCACTTTGCAAAAAAAGGGTCATTTTTCACTGCGAAATTGAGGTGTGACCACGTTGTGATTTGCACCTTTCCCTGTCGCAGGCACTATGCCGACCCACACAAGTGAGGTACCATTTTTCTCGGAAGACTTTGGGGAACGCGGGGTGGAAGGAAATTTGTGGATACACGCAGATTCCAGTACTTTCCACCACAGAAAAGTAGGGAAAATGTGTTTTTTTGGACAATTTATTTAGGTTTGCAAGGGATTCTGGGTAACAGAACCTGGTGGGAGGCAGTCAAGTCACCCTATCCTGGATTCCCCTGGGTGTCTAGTTTTCAAAAATGCATAGGTTTCCTAGATTTCCCTAGGTGCCGCCAGGGCTAGGGTTCAAAAACTACAGCTAGGCACTTTGCCAAAAAAGGGTCATTTTTCACTTCAAAATTGAGGTGTGACCACTTTGTGTTTTGTGCCGTTTCCTGTCACGGGCACTAGGCCGACCCACACAAGTGAGGTACCATTTCTCTTGGAAGACTTTGGGAAACGCGGGGTGGAAGGGCTTTTGTGGATACACGCAGCTTCCAGTACTTTCCACCACAGAAATGTGGGGAAAATGTGTTTGTTTGTCAATTTTTTAGGTTTGCAAGGGATTCTGGGTAACAGAACCCGGTGGGAGGCAATCAAGTCACCCCATCCTGGATTTCCCCGGGTGTCTAGTTTTCAGAAATGTATGGGTTTGCTAGGTTTACCTAGGTGCCGGCAGAGCTAGGGTTCAAAAACAACAGCTACACACTTCGAAAAAAAAGGGTACATTTTCATTGTGAAAATGTGGTGTGTTCACATTGGGTTTTGAGCCCTTTCGGGTCGTGGACACTATCCCTACCCACACAAGTGAGGTTCAATTTTTATCGGGAGACTTAGGGTAATTTAGATTTGTAAAGCAACTGTTATTACCTATTGAGTTTTGATGCATTTCTGCCTTCCAAATTAAAGACATTGTGTAAAAAAGAAGCCATTTTTAAAAATGACCAATAATTCTCATGCTAGTATGAGTATTCCCAATTTTGAAAATATGCAAATATGTACTGTTTCTAAACTCTATAATTTGTACCCATTTCAGTAATACACAGGTGTCTTTCATACCGATTTTTCCATGTATACATTTTCACACAATAATTGCTATATACCCGGTACATAATAAAAAGCCATTGCAAATTGCTACTCAGTTTTTGACTCTGGGTTCGTGTGGTTCTCGGTGAACCTACAAGTCCTATATATCCCCACAACCAGGAAGGTCCAGCGGATGTAACGGTATATTGCTTTCAACGAGCTGTCATAATTACAAGAAGTTACAGGTGAAAATGTTGACACAAAAGGCCATTTTTTTCTACTAATTTTCAATTTTTCCAATATTTAACTGTTAGTTTCTATAAAGAAACCTTGAAGGATCTACACAAATTATCCCTTTATGAATTGAGAATTTTTTCTACTTTTTTAAAATGTATAGCTTTCCAGGATCCAATATTGCTTTCATACTCATTTTTACCATTAACTGGAAGGAGGTTGAAAGCACTAAAAATAGCAAAAATAGGCTATGTCCCAGAAAAATGCCAAAATTGTGTAAAAAATGTTGGTTTTCTGACAAAAGATTCTCATTCCCTAAAAGCTGGGAAAATGGTGATTTCAGCCCCACAAACCCTTTTTTGATAACATTTGCAGGGAAAAACCCAGGTGCTTTAATTTGTAGCCTGTTTTTCCCATTTTTCTGAGGAAAAAAAAACATTTGCTGTATTTTGGCTAATTTCTGGGACCCCTCCAAGGGAATCCACAAACCCTGGGTACCTTTAGAATCCCCATGATGTTGGAAGAAAAGGACATAAATTTGGCGTGGATACCTTATGTGGTCAAAAGGTTACAGGGACCTAAGCGCGCTACCCAAAATAGCCAAAAAAAGGCTTGGCACAGGAGGAGAAAAGGCCTAGCAGCAAAGGGGTTAAATAATCTACCTAGATGATCACTGGGTGGCCATACCCTGAACAAGGTCTTATTTGGCATTCAGATTTGCGTTCAAGATTTGACTGTCCTGGCACAGTGGGGGCAGATGCACCATTTGACATTAATGAACATTTCACTGTCTTACAAGAATTACAGACTTTTGGGGTGAGTGGTCTAATGACCTTTCTTAAAAGCTCTCCCTTGAAGGAGTGAAGGAGCAACCTGCACCTTCCAGTTGGATTCCAAAAGTTGGGGATCTAGTTTGACAGAAGATTGCAGTAAAGAAATAGTTTGGTCCATCATACTGTGCACTAGTGCAAGTCCCTGGCATTCAATGTAAAAGGAACTTGATTTAGCCATTACCTGATGGTTATAAAGACAAACAACTTGTCACCATTGATAAAATTAAGTTATATCATGTGGCCAGTACTACACAGTAGGCCACAAGGATTCCTGAGTAGTTCCCTGACCCCTCTTACTACGCTTCAGGAACTCCTGCTACAAGTCTTAGGCAACACCATTGTTGTTTATCCCCGGCTGGGGAGGGCGTAGAATAAACTATTGTTGATTCCAGTTACTACCGCAAATACAACGCATGCATCAGATGTGAGTATACAGCAGTGGCAGCTGCTGTGAAATGAAGGTGGGGGGCAGCGTGGGGAAGAATACCACAAAAATTAAAGAGGGTACTTACCCACTGGCCTCTGCCTAGACACTTTGCTTCTGTCCCGGCTGTCCATCGACTCATGCACTAGTTCCCAGACTCAAGTGAACTCCCCTACATCATTGCAGACCCTGCTCTCAACTCGGCAATACTATTACCCAGCATGAGAGAAGAGCCGGGATTGGTTGGAGTGGGCTGGTTTGGCACTAACTTAGGACCTGGGACCCTGTGCCTGTTCTCCAACATGCTGTGCAACACATCTCTGGTTGGAGAGATCTAAGTGTGCATGTCAAGCTAGCTTTTGAAAGACAGCCAACCAAACTGACATGCACACTTGTAGTGCCCGCCACACCTCTTCCCTGCTGCAGCTGCTGTCCAGGAAGCCCCTACCTGCCACAACTCAGCTCGGCTTTCAGCCTGCGGGATGAAATATAAAATGATCATGAAATTCTTTTATACTTTTTATTTTCATGATTGACTTTTCAGGGCTCACAGCAGGGGGGTGATGCTCCTCCACCCTAATGGGGGACCCGCCACTGCTCTACAGGGTGCTTTTGCTTCTTCTAACAACACAGTTGTTTATGATGAACCACCTTTGGAAGTGTCTACCAGTTCTCTCCTGCCTTCCTTCGCCCCTGCTTTTCAACAGACTGCTTCTGGTTATTTTGTCAATGTTGATGACTTCTCTTCTGACTCTTCTCACACTTCACTACATGATGTACATGACTTTCTTCTTTGGTCAACACCTATCTGATCCCTCCATGGTTTTATGTTTTTTTAACTCTATACAGGGTTTTAAAGCTAGCAGGCCTGACCCTTATTGCATCCTGTGGCAACACTCAGGGGTTGTTTATTTATTTATAGAGTTTAATACAGCGCACGTGTGACCGAAGGGGGTCTCCGAGTAATTTACAAAAAGTGAGGAGCCACCAGTCCATAAGAATATTGTACCAGGAATGGTTGCAACACTCCACTTTATCTGCAGTAAAAGTACATCTTTCTCTTCTTTCAGGGGACATGGATTTGCAGGCTTTCTTGTTAGGTCCGAAGTCCCCACATTCTAAAGATGTATTTATGCTACCTACAATTAAATATGATGTCACAACAAGAAGCTGCTGTGTGCTTAAGGCAAATTGGTCAAGACAAGTTAGAAAAAGCACTTGCTGTTGTTGTAATGGCATGAATACATTGTCAACTCGTATCTACAATTTGAATAACTTTGTATTGTCTGCAATTGGCATTATACAAAATGACAAGTCTTCTTCCTTCGATGGGCCGAGTGAGCTTAGGTCAATTATGCAGTTGAGCGGTACACTACAGGTTTCAGAATCTCGCCATGTGACCTGGGCGTACCTGAACTTAACAGGGCTATTTTTGCCTTTAATTTAACATATAAGCAACAATTATTGGTAAGCAAGATGCTACATACACAATGGTAAACATCTAAGAATTAGAACAATTGCCTTTCACAGCTGCTGAGACACGGTCAGCAGTATGGTTAATACATGGGGTGATCTTGTTACCAATATGTATGTTTCACTCCACATCATGCATGCAACATTTTCCAATAGGTAGATAGGAAGGAGTTTTATCCATGATTTGTGGTCTTTGCACTTTGATTACAGATGTGTTATTGGGGAACAAGAGATGTTTGTTTGCGGGAATGAATGTGAATCTTTGCTTTACCACTCACAAATTTGTAAACAGGTGACACTTTTTAGGGTGTGTAATGCTTTATTGGCCAATCTAGTGTGTGGAGAAGTGTGGCTCAATGGTTAAGTGGAGAAGTGTGGCTCAATGGTTAGAGCGGCAGACCCTGATGCAGAGGTCTGGCCCGGGACCAGGGTTCAATTCCCTGCCTCGGCGGGTCTTGGGCTCAAAATTCCATGGACCTGATAATTCTCGCCTCGGTGCCTATTCCAATCATGGAGTCCCACTCTGCAACTCTGGGCAATAGCTTGCTTAATCTCCACAACGGCCCCCACAACGCTAAGGATGCCTGGCCTCCACCTTGGGGGTGCCCAGGAGTGGACGCCTCACAGGGAAAGCCAGGATGGGTTCCACAGCGGTATTCGTACAAGCGCCTTGAGACCCTTGCGGGTGAGTAGTGCGCTATAAAAGTATCCATTTACATTTACTGCTAGTACCAGCTTCTTCGATTCACCCAGTCATTAGATTACATTTGAATGGAAGTTATTTGACGTTGCACAATCAAACTTGAGCAGGTGTCCTATATGTGATTTTTATATCTCAGATTGTCACAATTTGAAAATCTGTGCTTTTCATCCAACTCACATGGTTTTGAGAGTAAGCTTGTGGCTTTCCATTCCAATCTTGTGGCTCTAACATCTACCTGATAAAACTTTGACTTACAAGTATCTTCCTCTGAAATTCAGTCGCTAATGTGCACAACACTGCCTCGCCATTTTGGTGAACTTGGCTAAAGCATATGTAATGCTTCCAACATCGCTGGTGTGTTACATTTCTTTGAAGCAGTTGGATCTGGCTTTATCAGCATGTTTCAGACCATTATTGGAGTGAATCCTTTCTTCATTCATTAAAAATATTCTAGTATTGTTGGAGACATACCAGTTATGTTGTTCCTGAATTTTGGTATTTTGGTTATATTTTTGCTAGTCCTCAAACGATGTTCCACCTCGAGGCCATTTGGTGATGGATCTACCACACATTCGACTGTGTAGTGAATGCATGGTACAGTTTTTTAGAGTGTCCGAGCTTCAGGAAATGAACTGTGACTGGTTCTTAATGTTTTGAACCATGTTGTGTATCTGCATGCAACCTGTGGTCTACTGTCTGGGGTCCTCTTTCGAGTGTGCACTTGACATTTGTCTTGCTTTGCAATTGTTACATTCAATGGACATGGATCTGCTGATGTGTTCGATGAGTAGCCATTTTCTGAGTTGCCCTATGAACTTACCATTGCCTCAGAAAGCTTTCAATGAGCCATCGTCTTTCGATTTGGATCCCGGCTCCAATAATACAAATGCACTGCAGGATAATACGCCTTCAGTGGAGACTGGGTGCGCAGACCATGTGTGTTCTTTGGAAATAATTAACATGGCCATTGTGGAAATATCGCCTGTGGATGATGAATCTCTCTTGGATTCTCCTGAGACTGGAAGTATGGATGACATTATGGGAGCTTCCTGAGATATTTTAATTTGGCCATTGGCTTTATAAATTGATTTTAACATCTTTTTCCCTTCTCTTTGTATAACTTTTTAAATTGCCATATTTTTTTTGATATTTTAAGTTTGCTTGGGTTGTGAGAGTGTTTATCATTCATTATATGTTTTACTTTTGGACTAGTTTTATGTAGAAACTAACGGCCACATGCATCAACCTATTTAGGAAGTGCAAACGGTGCGAATCGGTAAATTCGGCCGTTTGCGATTCCTAAATAGGTTTTTGGGATGCATCAAGCATTTTTGGCAAAATCGCTATTTTTAGCGAATTCCAAAAATGCGATTGCTTTTAAGGAATCGCAAATTTGCGATTCCTTAAAAGCAATGCATGATTGTTTTTAAAATTGCGAATTCGCAATTATGGGGTGCAAATTACCACGAGGGTGAACCTTGTGGTAATTTGCGAAAAAGAATAAAAATGCTCAAATTAGCATTTTAAACACTGTCATGTTACAGACACACATGTCCTTAGGACATGTGTGTGTGAAACATCCACTTTCAAATACATTTCAGGGGTGCAGGGGGGGTTCTTTGGACCCCCCCCTGCACCCATGGAATGCATTAACATTTTGCGATTTCTAATTTGCGAATTCGCAATTCCCATTGATTCCTATGGGCCTTTTGGCCCATAGGAATCAATGGGAAATGCGAAATCCAAATTAGAATTCGCATAATATTTGCGATTCGGTAAAAATTGCGATTTTTACCGAATCGCAAATATTAAGCGAAAATATACATGCATCTCATTTTGCGAATTCCAAATTGCGATTCCCTATTTTTCGCAATTTGGAATTCGCAAACGGCCGGGATGATGCATGTGGCCGTGAGTCTTTTAGTGAAGTAGTGTGGCTCACTGGTTAGAGGCGGCAGACCCGAGAGCAGAGCACGGCCCGGGACCAGGGTTCGATTCCCGGCGCGGCAGGTTTCTGGACCAGGGTCAGCGGACTCGAGAATTCTCTCGCCTCGGTGCCCACTCTGATCAGCGATCACACTCGGCAACTCTGGGCATTAGCTTGCCTCATCTTCACTAACGGCCTCACCTGACCGCCGGGGATGCCTGGTCTCACCCTGGAGATACCCATTAAGGGACCATCTCTCAGGGAAGCCAGGAAGGGTTTCGCAGCGGTCGAAGCGCCTTGGGACCCTCTGGGTAAGTAGTGCGCTATATAAATGCCTATACATTTTAACGGCCAAGTTGAGAGTGTAGCGAGGCCCTCGTGGACCTACTTAGGATCTCTTTTTAGTTTGACATTTTACTCATTTTAGCTGACTTCGTTTTAGCCTGGTCACCTTTTACATATTTTATTTTCAGAATAAGATTCTAAGTAAAGCTGTACATGCTGATTGTTTATTAGGAAGCCTTTCCTGCTACATATTTAGTACTCTTCATTCAAGGTTAGGAACATAGGGCCACATGCATCAAGCATTTTACCGGTCGCAAACGGGCCGATTCGCAGAATTGGCCAGTTTGCGACCGGTAAAATGCTTTTTCCGATGCATGAAAGGGAATGCAGTCTCAAAATAGGTAATCGTAATTTATTGCGATTACCTAATTTGCGAATGCATTTAGGGAATCTCAAATTGCGATTCCTAATTTGAGAAGCATCCAGCCTTTCCTAAATACGACTTCGCATTTAGGAAACGCTAATTACCATCAACTTCAAGTTGATGGTAATTTGCAAAAACTGTGTAAAATGCACAAAAGTGCATTTATCAAATTGCAATGTGGTGCACACACATGCCCTTAGGGCATGTGTGTGCGCCACATGTGCACGCTTACCTGGTTTGGGGGGTGCATCAGGGGAGACTTAGGCACCCTTGAAATTAAATTCACAATTTGCGATTACCTATTTGATAATCGCAAATTGTGAATGCTTTCCTAGAGGCCCATAGGAATGCATTCCCTAATAGAAAATTGCAATTCGCTATTAGGGAATGTGTAGGAATCGCTATGTTTTTTGGTGATTCCTACATGCATAAGGAACTATGACTCCTAAATAGCGATTCCTTCAAAATCACTATTAAGGAATCGCAATTCCTTATCTTGATGCATGTACCCCATAGAACGAGATATCCTAATACGTTGCTTTGACCGCTCAGAGACAGTTTCTAACATCTAGACACATCATTGCTCAGAGCTGCATCTTTAACACAGTGATTTTATTATATAAACATAGGACCTTATCTAGCGTATAGAGTATAGTTTGGACTTTGTCATGGTGATGGAGTAAAATTCTCCTTTGCCTTAACAGAGTATCCTTCCTCCAAATTTAGAGATGCTGCTTGCCCTCATGAAACTTTTAAGATGTTTTTAGTTTTTCTAAAAACAACAAACAAGTTTGTTCGTGAAAAATAAAAAAATATAATTCCCCCATATCATAGAGATGTCTTCCATGGTGTCCAGGGTCTTAAAATATTTTTACTGTGCCTCACCACCTGGTAGCTCAGTCGTTGAAATATGGGAGGGCAATCCACCTATAAATAAGCTAGGCAGACCAGGATGTGGCAGAGACAGTACTTTTTACAGTGTTAAAGTTGCGATGGAGTACCCTCTGCACTAAATCAGGTCCATAGTTAGTGCAAGATTTTTAGATTTGCGTTTATAAAGAAAGAATGATTAGAAACCCTAAAGTCATATAATTTAGGAATTCTTAGGTGCCTCCATATATTTTGCAAGATAGTGACTGGTGTATGTATAATATTACATTTAACATGTTTACTTATTGTGTGGAATTAGAAAATCAAAGTGAGAAAAACTGGTATTTAAAAAAATACTTACACAAACATAAAAACAAAAATATTGTTGATACTTACAGTAATTGGGATAGTTCTTTGCTAAATTGTCACAAGAACAAAACATAAAATATGGGAGCACCAACCACCCTAGACTACTGTAAACTGTAACAACTGGATGGCACAACTTGGTGTTTTATGTTTCCATTTTAAAGTTCAAGTGGATGCATCAAGTTTTTAAACAAGATCATGGGGAGGGCATGAAATGTGTATAGTAATTTAGGCAACATGATCATTTTAATGAGCTAGTACATCCTAAAAGGGGAGAGGCAGTACCTCCCATTTATTAAGATGTCAGGTTGTTTATTTTCCTCTAGATTTACATTTATTGGGTCACAAATTGTCTGTTCTGTGGTTAGCTATATCCATAGAGAAATCATTTTTGAGCCGGAAATTCATCATACATCGGTAGTTGACTGATCAGGCTTTAGGATTCAGAAAGAACCACTGCACTAAAACAGCACTCATCCCGGCCACAGATGGCATTTAAAACATCCTGGACTGAGGAGAAACAGCAGCCCGCATCCTGCTCTACTTCTTCGCAGCCGTCAACATTGTCTCACACAACGGCCTCATCAGAAGACTACATGACATTGGCATACAAGTATACACTCTCAAATAGATGTGTTTCTTCCTCACAGGAAGAACCCAAAGGGTCAGACTACCACCTCAGAGATCAATAAACTGATATGCGGTGTTCCACAGGGATTGTCCCTCAGTCCCACTCTTTTCAACATATAAATGACGCCGCTCAACATCATCTGATCACAAGACATCACCGTCATCTCCTTAGCTGATGACACCCAACTCATCCTTTCTCCGATGGACAAGACAAACACAAGCAGAACCAACTTCACCAACTGCATGACCTTGGTAGCAGACTTGATGCCAATCATCTGCCTGAAGCTAAACTCCGGCAAGATGAACGTACTGGTCTTCGGCACTAAGACCTCCCCATGGAATTCCACCTGGTGGCCATTGGATCTAGGAACGACACCCACTCCCACAGACCACGCAAGAAATCTAGGGATGACAAGCTCTAAATGACGGCTCAAGTCAATGCAGTGTGTACCTCCTGCTTCTGCATTGTATGTATGCTGCAAAAGATCTTCAAATGGTTGCCTCAGATTGTTGTAAATTGGCAGCAATGGGTTAGCATTAGCAGAAGCCATCCTGTATTTAGAAGTTATCTTATCCGCTTTGTGAAAGCCATTTTGTATTTCTGGCAGCCATTTTGTTTGCCATGTGCTCGCCATGTGCTCTGTCCTACCTTTCTGTTAACTGCTCTTGAAATCTGCCTAGAGACAAACTATATTCAGCATCTTCCACCTTCGCACATACCCAGAAGGGCCTAGCTAGTAGAATGCACCTGCTTCTCAAGTATAACTGTCAGGCTATTTTTGCTGCTGTATGGAGAAGTAACTCTCCTCCCACTTTGTTGAGCAAGCAGATCTTGTTTACCCATATTAGCCATTTTGCATGCTTACATGAGCCAGGACTGCCCCTTGGTCTTATGCTGAGTATGTAACCCTAAGCATATATAAGGCCTCTGTTTTCTGTACTCCTCAGACTTCCTCATTCAGTTGCTAAGGCTTCTGTGTGACATAGTCTCATTCATTTGAGGTTAATAAAGATGTTCTTTTATATTTCAGCTTCTGTGCCAATTTCTTCTTAGTTGGTTTAAAAGGACAAAGTATCAGTGGGACCGGCGCTCCAACGTGGACCTCATCAGAGAAGTGGCTATCTGAGGGAGTGATCTTGCCCTCATGGGAGTAGAGGGTCGAGTGGGATCACTGGCGGGAGAGAGGGTGGGAGTCAGGGAGGGTGTCAGGGGGAGCACGGGTGGGGTTGCAGTGGGAGAATTTTTTTTAAAAAGTCCTTTTTTTCACAGTAGCTGTCAGTGGAAATATACGTTTAGCCTGTTTAAAGTTGAAGGGAAACCTGGTATGGAATGACATCGAATGAAATAAAGCTCCTGTCATGGAACGTTAATGGTCTCCGATGCCCCAGAAGACAGAGGATAATAATGAAATATTTGGAGCAATCCTCTGCACAGGCTATCCTCTTACAGGAAACACATTTGGCTATCTTGAAGCAAGAGCCATGTTTAGTAAATATAAATGAGTGGAGAGTTTTAGCTGTTCAGAGCACACTGTGCATAACAAAGGAGTAGCCATTTTATTTAGATCTAACTCAGATTGCTCCATTAAGGATACGTTAACTGATCAATCTGGGAGGTGGATTTTGGTGCAGGTGGTGATGGGGGGGTGGAACTGGCCATAGTGTCCTATTATGGCCCTAATGTTGACGATCCGGTCTGTCTCCTTAAAGTGCAGGCCATATTGGCAGAAGTTACCAAGAATTTTCTGTCTCCTGACAAGAGTGATCTTGTCAGGAGACAGAAATCCACTGAGGAGGACAGGACAGAATTCTACTAAGGAGGTACTCTGTGCACGGAGATTCTGGGGATTCTCTGTCTCTGCAGCCCAGTATATTTCTGATCCTCCTGATTTTGATCCTCCACATGATGTCACCCCTGACTGAGAACCTTTTTGCGTGAGTATTCTAAAAAAAAAAGACAGTTAGGTCATTCAGAACTTGGCAGTTAGAATTTGGACAACCATTTGTTTGGTAAGAGTCGTTCTGCGGCACTTGATGTTCGTTTAATGCCTTGGATTGGTAAGTAAGCATGGGCGAATTTTGCGAATCTCGCGTTCGCGAATTTTGCGGATTTGCGAACTCGCAATCCGCAAAATCCGCGAATTCTCGCGAATTTGCGGATTTTTTTTTTTTGTGTTCGCGCGGGTTTCTGCCAGTTCGCAATGGTTTTGTACAATTTCGCAAACGCGAACTTACCTGTCGGGTCGCAAGTTTTGCAAACTTGTTGTTTCTACGTGTCCAGCCTGTTTGGGACACTCTTCTTCATCACTGCCACTCTCTGTCACCACTGCCACTCTCTGACTACTCATGCCACCCTCTGGCCCACCCATGCCACCCTCTGTTTCATCACAGCACCCTCTGGTTGTCCAGTGTACATTATTGTGGCAAAGCAAAGCACACCTTCCCTGCCTCAAGTGACCTGAATTAATTTGGGGCTGATTAATGTGTCACAGAATATTTTTTTAGCTGGCACCTGCTTCCTTAGTGCTTCCTGAATAGTGATCTTTTGCACTTGCTAAGTGCTTTCATTGTTGCAAAATTAGTTACAACACCTGCCCTGCCCCAACTGACAATAATGAATTAGGGGCTGATTAATGGATTTGAACTTCCAGCCTGGCTCCTGCTTGTCTCCCTTAGCTGTAATTCAGGACCTTTGTGGCATATGTGTAACTATTCTGAGGTTCAGAGCAGGGTCACATAATAGTTGCAAGTAGGCAACTGAACTCTGGAGGGGCCCCTCAGGAAGCACTACAGGAAATGGCTACTAATGATGAGCCTGAACTTTTGAACCTGGTAAGTAGTTTCAGTTTTGCTAAGATCGTATTTCTGCAATTTAGCGCTTATTCGCGGGGCGCGAAGTTGTACTAAGAAGCCGCGAACTCACGCGAACAGTGCGAGCAAGCCATAAAATCCGCTGCTCGCGGATTTGCGGATTTTGCGGGAGATTCGCGAATCTCGCGGATTGCGAATTTACCGAAAATCCGCAAAATCCGCGAGCGAAACGGATTTTCCGCCCATACTTATTGGTAAGGTAGTTTAGTAATGCTTACTGTGGCTTTGGAATTTTGGAATTTGTGTTGGCCAACTTTGGATTTGTTTGGGGTAGATATACGAATTGCAATTTGTGTAGGCAGGTAATGAGAAGATTTTTCTCTGTTTGACTTTGTTTGAACGGCGCAACGTACGAAGAGTACCTTAAGCGCTATTTTGATTATATAATATTTGCATATTCTGCAATATTTTTGGCATGCCTGTTTCAAGCACACATCAAAGAATGTGTTGCTTTTTGGAGGTACCATAGTGAGAAGTGAATTAAATTAGCCGGCTCCCTTGAGGGAACAGCTAGATAGGTTTAGGTATAAAAACCTATTTCTTCCTTGGTGATTTTGTATCCCCATGGAATTTAAATATGATCAGAATATAAACCGGGATCCTTTTTCTGCGCACATTTATAAAAGGAGATATGCAGAGCGATTTTTTGGTGTTCTGCCAGCCAAAGCTAGTGAATTGAGTGTATTTTGGCTTCTTGGAAATAAAAGTTTGTTGGGCTGTTTTTTTTTGCTGTCTGTTGGAATACTATTGAGAAGCGCTTCTTCTAAATATGACTTACAACTAGTATTTACAAATGGTTTGGTTCAAGTACAGTCTGTGGGTTGTCCTTTGTTTCTGTCTTAAGTGTTGATCTGTGAGTTAAATGTGTGTTTAAATGTCTATGTTGTTTGTGGTTTCACATTAGTGATACTTCTGTAAGTAAATTGCGATTGCACTATTTATGAAATAATGGCTATTAAGTGCGCTGTATTATGTGTCCTGAGTGTTTGACCCCTTCTGTATGTCTAAAATTAGCTTAATGGGTGTGTTTGTGTTTTTTCTTGTTGTCATCAGTCTGTTATGCAAAATGTCATTTCATTAATTAAATGTCATTTAATTAATAAAAATTAAATAAAAATCCAGAAATGAACCATATGATATGCTAAATAATTATATGTTACTATTTAATTTATAGAGTAAGCAACAATGCACATGTACAAACTGCTAATGCTTAAAAGATAAAATTTGAATTCACATTCAATAGGAATAAAATAGGCCTCAAAAACGAAATTGTGTGTTTTGCAATAAATAAACACAGCATTTTTCTTAGATACATTGTATTAGATATTAACAGGCAAACACATCATCTGAATAAATTGGATTTTGCTGAACTAAAACACATATTATAGAGCATGTTTTGAAAGGCCTCAGTTTTAAATAGACAGTCACTGTGCTTATGTTTCAACACTGAAAAAAAAAGCTTTCATCAGCTGTGTTTTTACTGCCCCTTAGCAACAGCTGTTGTTTTGATTGTAGGCCACGGAGAAAAAGGAATGTTGGCTCAGCCAGGACTTTGTCAGTTAAACACGGGGTAAAATCCTGCATTTCAGACTGCTGTTTTAAAAAGTTACAAAAATTAGGTTCATTATTTTAGATACCAGGAAAACATTTCAATTAAGGATTTCCTTTCTTAAAGCTTTTTTTATAAGCATATTCGTGGTTCTGATGCTAAATAATGACTGTCCTTTTAAAAAAGTGGCGCAAAAATTTGTCATGTTTTAAGTTAGGCTTCTGTGCTTAGGCTTGTGAATGAATGCGTCTAAATATGATAGGCAAAGGATGCAGCTTGCTTTTCATGTGGAATTATCAAAATAATGGTTTTATTTAAAAAAATGTTTTATTAATTATGAAAAAATATTTAAAAAAAATAAGTGCTTTTAAATTCGTTTTTTTATATTTATAAAGCTTAATACTCATACTGTGACCTTCTAGCATTAAAATTAAATTTAAGTTGTGCTGTACTGCATAATGAGGACATTTGCATATGGAATTTCACTCTGCGCAGGCGTAAAAAACTCATTTTTATAAAGGCATATATAATTATTTTCAATTTCTAACTCCTGGGCTATGTAATGAACATTCTGTCACAACCCGGCTCACCTGAGTATCCTGACAGTTCTGGTGGAGTCTGAAGACAGTCCGTACCCACCCTGAAACTGCTTGCTCCAGCACACTAGTTGTACACAATGTGCAAAGAACCAGAAGCTCCAGGGAAGGGGGAAGTGGATAAAATAAGAAAAAGAGAGACAACACTGCTCTTGTATTCTCCACTGCAGCTGAATTGCTGTAAACTGTAGCTCAGTCGGACTACTCGTGAAACTCGTGCCTAATGAAAGATAAACAAAAAAAAGATAAGTACATCCTATCCCTAACCTTGTACCTAACTTTCCCTTGAGCCACTAGACTCTTACTCTACTAAATACCTCTCGATTCCTGGTCTCTGGCTTCCAGGCTGGGCTGTTTCTGTTTAATGTGATGTGCCACTCTACTAGCGTGAGGGTTTCTAAAGAGACAGAAAAGATACCGCTGTCAGGATTACAAGTGTCATGCTTAAACAATAAACTAACTGAATACTGGATGTTTGCATTCACCAACTCACTTTAACTTATGCCCAGAATCTTCATAAAACGTATACTGTACACTTAAGTCAAAATACAGTAATGTACGTAGTGCAAGTCTTTGTTTAACTGCATGCCTTGCAGTTACCAGTTCCACAGTTCGATGCACAATGTTCCTCAATGAACTGCGTGCAAATCAATGTTCGATTCACAAAGTTCCTTAAAGAAATACCTGAAAACTATGTCCGTACAAATCCTTGGGCCGCAGTCATGAATGGCCTTGAAGAGTATACATGATTACACACTTACTTGTTGAGCGGGGGGGTTCATGCTCAGTCTAACCTTTGTCCTTTTCCTATTTTGCAGATCGTTCCAGAAGGACAGGAGAGGGGCCGGGATCAAGATGCGCCGGAAACAGGAAGAAGGGAGCGCTACCGGCTGCGCTCCTGGTTCAGTCGTTCAGTTTTGTCCATCTGTTTCTGGATAAAACGTATACTGTACTCTTAAATCAAAATACAGTAATGTACTTAGTGCAAGTCTTTGTTTAACTGCATGCCTTGCAGTTACCAGTTCCACAGTTCGATGCACAATGTTCCTCAATGAACTGCTTGCAAAACAATGTTCGATTCACAAAGTTCCACAATGCACTGCGTGCAAATCAATGTTCGATTCACAAAGTTCCTTAAAGAAATACCTGAAAACTATGTCCGTGCAAATCCCTGGGCCGTAGTCAAGAATGGCCTTGAAGAGTATAAATGATTACACACTTACTTGTTGAGCGGGGGGTTCATGCTCAGTCTAACCTTTGTCCTTTTCCTATTTTGCAGATCGTTCCAGCAGGGCAGGAGAGGGGCCAGGATCAAGATGCGCCGGAAACAGGAAGAAGGGAGCGCTACCGGCTGTGCTCCTGAAGCCGATGCAGTTCCGGGGAAGAGTGAGGTCCGCAGAGGAGAGCCAGCGCCGAACACCAGGCGGGAAGCGGAGGATCGGATCTCAGGTAAGCGGGTGAAAAACGAGCACAAGCATCGGGTGGCACTCAGGGCTGCCTTTTATAGACAGTACTGGGTGTGTTTCCTATGTGCTGCACATTGTTCTTGGAAGACGTGCAGCGCTTCAGTTATTATGTAAATGAAGAGAAGAACACAGGAGGAAATAGCATGTGGCAAAGGAAAGATAGACAAGTAGGAAGCCTTGGTAAAAGCAAACTCCAGCATTCATGACAAAACAATACTAATGCCTAATAAAGCAAACTCCAGTATTCCTAACAGTATACAAAGAGTATCTAGGGGCTGAGACAGTGTACCCATAACACAGTGTAGTGCAAAGCAGAGCTATCAAGGAGGCTACTACTGTAATGAGAGGGGACAAGCTCTTTGCTGTGCACAAACCCTAACACATTCTGATAATGAATATTATGCAAAGAAATTATAGAATATTCATTTTTAAGTGCCCCAAATATCAAAGTCGAAATTAGGTAAATGTCACTATTTAAACAGCATTTTTTCCATTTAGAGTAGCTTTTAAAGTGCCTTAGGCTTCAGTAAATGCATACATTTAGGTATAATACAAATAGCTGACTGCAATATTATTAGACAAGTATATTGCACACTGCTTATAATTGAAAAAAATTTATAAAAAAACCAGCAGAAGTTATTCTTTTAACTACAAACAGGGGGATAAGTGCTTTCAAGCGTTCTGTCTCTAGGCGAATTGGGACAGCCGCATGGACACCCTTGAATACAGAATAGGACAGCTGGGAAGAGTTAAATGTCAGATATATATTTAGAAGCCTGGCCAGGCTCCCAGAGCAAGGTCTGCGTTGACATTTTGACCTCTGATATTTTTTGAAAGAGGACAGGAAAAAAAAGAGAAGTTTTACCTTTTTTTTGGGGCGGAAAAAGGCAAGTTTTATGCACTCATATGAATATACCACAATACAATTGTATATGTGAGCTTGGCCATATATACAGCACTAATGCTTTTAGTTTGGTGCTTACTAGGGCTGAGCTAATGGGATTTAGTTTGAATTCATTTTGCCCTTATGTTACATTTGTTAAAAGGATTGGGGTCTGGGTATTCATATTCTTTACATCCTCAAATGTGCTATGTACCTCTTATAACTTTGTTTATGCCCAATTGCTACAAATAGGGGTTGATAGTGTTGACAGAATTGAAACCTGTTTCAGGTTTCCTACTGTCAAAATGGGAGAAGGAGGCTAGCTCCTCTACAAATTAAGGCTAGGTAATATGTATGTTGCTCTCTCCTTTTCTCAATTTTTTTTAGCCTGTCTAAACTGTCTGTGAAATAGCAATGAGACATTTAATTGGCTATTCAGTAATACTGTTTTAAACATTGTTAGCATTAATAAATTGAATAAATATATGTTTTATTACTGCCCATCCTGTTTGATGAAATTATGACAGGATCAGTAGTCTAGATTGCTGGATTGATCTTTAAGGGGAATTAGATGTGGGTAGTTGTGTTCTACAAGTCTTAGGTGATAACACCATTATTGTATGTTATTCCATGCTACATAGTTTTGCAAGGGCATTGCTAGTTTTTTTATTAGCTAGTCTGTGTAAATAAACTGACAGTCCTTATTAGAGCTGATGTTGCATAGTTTGGATCATGAAAAGCAGAACGTAGGGAAGATGCCCATGTGATCCTTAGCCAAAAAAAAAAAATATTTTGAAGGAAATGTTGTTTTATAGATAAGAAAACCTGTTAAATTAGTAGTTTTAGATTTTCCTGCTGCTCCTATAACATGAGAGCATGGTCCTAAGCGTACAATGTAGGTATGTGGGTGCTTTTATTAAGAAGAATCTTTTTAGAAGTGTCTATAGTCCTGTACAAATAATGTAACGTTCATGAGCAAAGTGTAGAACATTTACTTTTATTTTTAGGGTTTTCAGATTAGCACACAGGAATACACCAATGTAAGGATTTAGAGTATGTCTGTGTTGTTTTTCTCTTTTCCTCTGAGTTTAGTAAATGAATACACACTTCCTTGACTGCTTGGGATTGGGTCATGTATTAATCTTGTTAGTTCCCCAAAGAGTTCCTTTTATACCTGCCAATAGGTCCAGGCTGTTTTTTTTTACTCTCTCATAGATAGATGAAAGTTGTTCTTAGGTGCCTTGCTAATATATGGGACGTCCCAAGACTAGGAATAATTCTGACTATATTCTCTGTTAATAGACTGTTTCTGTGCCTTGTCTAAAGACCTTTTGTTCTGTCCACCAATAGATATTTGCTGCTTTACAACCATTGCCAGAGGGGCCGGACATCAGATTCAGCCTGGGGAGTCAGCGTCAGCACCAGTCCAGCTTGAAGCCAAAGTGAAGGTAACCAGCACAAGCATTGCTGGCAACTAGGACCTCAGTGAAGGCGGAAGCCCTGTGATCTAATGTGTACCCCTGCCACTGTCTTGAGCGAAAGAAGGGGTCACAAATCAGAAAGGAGAAATCGTGGATCATGCCCAGCTGAGAGTCACAGACCGACCAGAATGGCGAGTAGGCTTTGCTTGAGGTGACCCCTTTTGAAACAAGGGTTGCTTCAGAGATCCTAGCATCAGGCCTCTGAATTCTGGTCCCAAAGTGAATGCAAGTTTGCTCCTTTGTTTGTTGGTCCAGAGATACCTGGGTACACTGGATGCAAATGTGTGGCCCCAACGAATGAGCAGTGTGCCAGCAGAGCAATACAGGAGTTAGGGAAGGACTTGAGATTAGGGTACAGGTGCTGTGTCTCTGATGCCTGTTAGATTGATGTGAAGAAAACTGGTGCACTGCCTGAGACACTGGACAGAATCGCTAAGAGCATTTGCCTGTTGGGTGACTGCCCTATCCTGAAAGAAGACACTTTTTCCTTGAAACTGGACTGTGATTTTTGAGTTGCGAGTTGTGCAGCTCCACCGTGGAAACAACAAGAGCCTGCCTGTGAGGCTTAAATGGACACAGGGAGAAGACTCCCCTCTGGTTGGTTGTACAGCAGTTTCAATTGCCCCAAGGACTTATTTTTCTTGTCAATAATGTAACCCTTTAGTCGTCCCATTTTTGAGGAGGAGCAGCCCTTTGCAGCTCTTCGTCCTAATCCCTATGGCTCTGTGTGGTCCTCCTGGTCCCTTGGAGCCAGGATTGTTTTTGTAATAGTCTGTTTAGTAGCTTTAATATTTGCATTAGTCATATTTATTATGCACGGAAAAAATTATTCTGAGCAATTGAAAAATGTAACTTTGCCCTTTCCTTGAATGTATTAAATTGATGTTCTAGCCCTCATAAAAATGTAACAGTCAATTGGAAATTGTTTTTATTAGAGATGTCCTGTTAGCTATTTTAAAATGAATAGTCACTGAAATGCATAGGAGCCCTGAAAATTTTTACTAGATGGTTTTAGGGTTTGCTTTTGCTTAGGACTAGAAAGATGATAATTCTGTTTGTAATAGTGGTCATTACTCTCTCCTGCAATCTGTATGTTAATTATGACCTGATGCTCCGTTCCCTTTGTATTCCTGCTTATAGCTCACATATATTCGTTTAATGAAATGTTTAGAATGGAAAATGCCCACCTAGCAATGAATTAACATATTGATAAATTTATGAAAAATTAATGTGCATATATTTTCTATGTTCCTACTGAATCATAGGAATGTCTTCAGTTAATGCTAAAACGGTCGTCTGTTGTAAATTGGCAGCAATGGGTTAGCATTAGCAGAAGCCATCCTGAATTTAGAAGTTATCTTATCCGCTTTGTGAAAGTCATTTTGTATTTCTGGCAGCCATTTTGTTTGCCATGTGCTCGCCATGTGCTCTGTCTTACCTTTCTGTTAACTGCTCTTGAAATCTGCCTAGAGACAAACTATATTCAGCATCTTTCACCTTCACACATGCCCAGAAAGGCCTAGCTAGTAGAATGCACCTACTTCTCTAGTATAACAGTCAGGCTATTTTTGCTACTGTATGGGGAAGTAACTCTCCTCCCACTTTGTTGGGCAAGCAGATCTTTTATACCCATATTAGTCATTTTGCATGCTTACATGAGCCAGGACTGCCCCTTGGTCTTATGCTGAGTATGTAACCCTAAGCATATATACGGCTACTGTTTTCTGTACTCCTCAGACTGCCTCATTCAGTTGCTAAGGCTCCTGTGTGACATAGTCTCACTCATTTGAGGTTAATAAAGATGTTCTTTTATATTTCAGCTTCTGTGCCAATTCCTTCTTTGTTGGTTTAAAAGGACCAAGTATCTGTGGGACCCCTAAGAAGGTTTTTTGATTTCTTCAAGAAGGCCAGATGAACCATCACACAAGCTCTCATCACCAGCAGGCTAGACTATGGCAACACTCTGTATGTTGAAATCTCCAAACAACTCCTACACAGATTCCAGGCCATCCAAAATGCAGCCTCAAGACTGATATTCAACTTCCCACGCTGCACCCAGATGATACCGCACAACAGTAAGCTTCAGTGGCTACCCACTCAAAAGTGCAGCCAATTCAAACTTCTCACGCACACATACAAAGCCCTACTCAACACAGGACCAGAATACCTGAACAGCCGCATACAGTTTCACTAACCTACTAAATACCTATGCTCTGCCTCACTCTCACATGCACACACACCCCTCATCCCAAAAAGCAAAACTGGAGGTTGCTTATTCTCCTACTTCGCACCCAAGGCATGGAGTGACCTCCCTCAGCACATGAGAGCCACCTCCTCAAGTATTTAGTTCTGCAAGAAGCTGAAGATCTGGTTCTTCATATAAGCACCTTGGGACCACACACCTACACACTTTGCCCAAAAACCTAGATACACTCTCGGGCGATTAGTGCACTATACAAATCAACATAACCTAACAATATGGTCCAAGTTTAACTTTTGCCTTTACTTAATTTACAACCAGAAACCTTAGTGAAAGAAGAATAAGAACCTTCAATTGATGGCATAGCTAGGGTTGTAATTACACATCACCAGCATGTGCCAGTATTTCAGTTTCACCTCCGGGAAAGGTCACTGAGGAATATCTGGTCTTTCAGACAAGAGGCGACTAAAAGGTTCAACTATAATGCATGAACTGCCAGACAGAGGACATCCTTGCCGAGTGCCATGGGTGATGTTAAATATGGGTAATGGGTGGTCATTGATGATTATTAATGCACTGGGGCCCCAAACCACTTCATGACACCCAGAGGAATGGCCACTCCATATGGTAGAATGTCTTCACAACATTGAGAGACAAGAAGGAAAATGAGTGTTGCCCTTCCTCTGTCCTATCCATCAGCAAGACATCTACGCTTGTATGTCTCATAATGTCCTGACCAGGAAGGATTCCATGTTCTGAAGGAGTTACTAGCTTCATAATTATTTTATTAATTCTTGATGATAAAAGACAAGCATATATTTTACAGTCTGAGCCTGGGAGAAAAATTGGAGGGTATGAGTTCAATTGTAGGAGTAGTTTGCCCCTTTTAAGAAAACACATGATTTGAGCAGAGTCCAAAAACGGAGATATTGTTGCACCCGACAAGATATCATCAATTAATTGCTGGAAAAGGGGAGCAACCTCATTGCTGATAGCTTTAAGATCTTGCTCAGAATTATGTTGGTGCCTGTAGCTTTGCCTAACTGGGCATTGCGGATGTCCCCTAGAAGTTTCTATGAAGTGACTGGAGCAGGAAGCATCTTTTGTTGAGCAGTGGCTGGGAGTGACTCTTGATCCAGGAAAGGGTCAAAAGCACACACTAGGTTAAGACTGTCAAACAAGCAAGATAGAGTTGTCTATTGAAATAAGTAACGGATGCAAGAGGAACTCAGGAGTTGAGGAATAGTAATTTCAACTTTTAATCATCAGTTTCTAGGATGGTGTTGTGGGAGATGCTGTTGTGGGTATAAGTCTAAAAAAGTAATCCATCTTTGGGACCTCTCTCAAATCCAACGTATCTGGATGATTGACGTTGTTGGGCTGTGGTTTCGCATGGAATGGTTTAAGCTGAGTTAGTCTATGAACCAGATACCCCCAGATTAGTTTGTGTTACAGAAAGATTATTTTGTTATGGATAAACTGAGAATTGATATGTTTACACTAAGTTAAGAGAGCAAATATATTATAGGTCTTACATGTCAATAAAATACAATGTCAAAGAACATGCATTCCTTGGTATGTTGGTCCAAATTTAGGATTTGATTGTTGCATGGGCCTATGAATTTAATACTGCTAAATAAGAATGGGGTGCTCATGAACAGGGACATAGATAACTCCTTGGTAAACAATATGCCCCTGAACAGATTTATAGGAAGAGTTGCATGCCATTGATTGCAATGAAGTCAAGATGATTGCTATTAATTTATCAGCAGATATATCACTGCCACATCACTGTTAACACATGTTAAGGTAGGATTCCCTGTCTCTTTATCAGTTCATAGCAGAACGTCTGCTGTCATCAATTTCCAGCACTGTAGAAGGTATGCAACCTGGATATGGTATGACCATCCCAGTTCATCAGCTCTAATCCAGGTCTCCTATTCAAGGGCATGCTGTTTAGCCAGCTAAAATAGAATAGATCCATTTAATATTGGAAATTTTACCCTATCTGGCTTTCCCCTTACTTCCTACCTCTGTTTTGAGCAGATTCCAGTATATGATGTTGTGATAAAAATTGAATTGCTCCCCTTGGGGTGCCTTTGGATCAAAGGTGCCAACGATCACTCTCTTAATAGTGATGTTTGGATGTTTCTGCAGGTTGATGATATTGTAAAAGTCACTGCTGCCGTCGAAGGCTATGTCATCTCCAATCTTGTTCCGGAAGCGTACCTTCTTCATGTAATAGTGGACCTGGCGAAAAGCAATAAAAAGGGATTGCAAGCATTAGAAGGAAAATAGCAAAAACGTTCTTTTTGAGTGCTACGTCTCTACAATCTCTAAATCAGTTTACATATATTCTTTGATATCTCACACCAATTCGACCTAAGGCCCTTTACAGGACTTAGAATGCCCTATACCTATCTCAAAGGATTTCTTCTGCTTAATCGCTAAATATTTCAGGGAGTGAGCTGCAATGTTTCTAAGCTTGTTGCATTGTTTGCTATTTATCTTCTTAAATAAAACCTAGGAAAAATGATTTTTTTTTTAAGAATGAGAAGTACTAATTGAGAACCCTTTGAAACTAGGCCTGGGTGTATGGATGGATGGATTTTTATATAGCGCAATATCACCGCCAGGTCTCAAAGCGCTTTGCATTGGGAACCCGTCCTGGTTTCTCCCTGTGAGATATCCCCTACTGGGTATCCACAAGGTGAAAGCCAGGCATCCCGCGGCGGGGGGCCATAGTGGAGATTAAGCAAGCTATTGCCCAGAGTTGCAGAGTGTGAACCTGTGATTCGAGTAGGCACCGAAGCGAGAATTACAGAGTCCGTGGACATTTTGGGCTCAAGACCCTGCCGCGTCGGGAATTGAACCCTGGTCCTGGGTCTGATCTCAGCGTCCGGGTCTGCCTCCTCTAACCAGTGAGCCACACTTCTCCACTGGGTGGAGTTCACGGTTCGTTCCCTGGTGCCGGCAGCAGGTTAGCCCTTCCCGATGGCCCCCAGCACGGGGACACCTCTTCAGATGTAGCTGTGCACTTTACAAATGCTGGTATTATTATTATTATTATTATTATTATTATTATTATTATTATTATTATTATTATTATTATTTCCTTCTCCCTCAGCTGAATTTCCCTCTACATATCTTCTATATCCCTCTGTCCCTTTTGGTGAAGGCTGGAACCTTCATATTTCCAGCAACATGAAGGTGTTATGGCTTTTATCTTAAAAAAATGTCTTCCACTAAGACACAAGGCTGTGGTCCACAGAATGTTATGTATTACACACAATTAAATGGGAAAAACAGTGCTCTGAGAGATTTGGCTGTTATAATGCTTTTCAACCTATCAGCACTTCTCACCTGCCATGGTGTCATGGTCCATAGGTCAGCACAGGAATTGTTGAAGAAAGGTCCTTGCCCTGGTTTACAAGACCTAATGTCTTCAAGTGCATTAGCCACCATGTAAACAGCATTATATACATTATAGTTGATTCTCGCAGTTGGGTTGTCAAATGAAGGGTTCTTGAATGTTCTCAGGTCCTCAGCACCCGAACAAAATGCTTTCATCTTTAGATTTCCATCTGACTGGTTCATGCTAGTGTCATGTCGTGGCCATTGGCACCCAAAAGCCTCTTGCCATAAATAATTAGCAAACATATTATTTAGCGGTGAGGAAGGGTGAACTTTAAGAAGAAACTCTTTCAAATCAGGAATCCACCTCTCCTGCATTTCAAACCCAAGGGCACCATTTAGCATGTCTTCTACCTCTTGTGTGTTATACTTGAGCAAGATGGACCCTATAGAAATGGGGATCCAAACCTTTCCAGTTAGATTCTCTCTTGAAAGTGCAGTTATTACTGGATTTCTATACGGTTCATTAGAGTAGACAATAATGACATTGGCTGAGGACCTCTTGACTGCTTCAACAATGGCATTGACTTTAAGAGCTGTTGTCACCAATGGGATGATCTCATGAAAGGCAACGCAGACTCCATGCTTCTGAAACTCTTCCTTCACAATAGATGATCCAATATCACCCAAGTCATTATCTGAAGAAAGCAGACCCACCCAGGTCCAGCCAAAGTGCACTACCAGCCTAGCAATCCCCATTGCTTGGACATCATCAGAAGGTACAGTGCGTAGGAATGATGGAAACTGCAACTTGTCCTTTAGCAGAGGACTGGATGAAAAGTAACATACCTAGAAAAAAGGAAGAGGTTCAATTATCTTCTGACTGACCATGAGTCTTGATGTAACATCGCATGTGCATAACTGAATGCACTATGAATTAATTACACATATCGTGTATTCCCTCATTGGGGTTCACAGATCAAAGATGGCCATTTTGGATTTATTTTCATTTGTTGACAATATGGAAAGACACAAAGCTGACATCCAAAATGCAGAGGTTTGTTGCAGGTCCTAATGTAGAATTGGATCTATTTACTTATTGAGTAAAATTATATATTGACTCAAAATGATTTATTGAGTAAATGCATTGTTATGAGATTGAAGTCAGAAAATGCACATGCTGCCATCACTGCTACTCGACACAGTGCTTTCTGAGGTAGCTGAATTCCAGTTTTTTTCAAATTCATGGAAAAGCTTATTTGGAGATTTTCTGCCATTGGTGGAAGCCCCTATACCAGTGACCCCTCTAAAGAGTATGAAGGACCTCTGAAAGAATTAACAGACATAGACCACCATTTAAAAAAAAATATATTTTTATTTAGACTTGTATCATACAGCATGGACAGATGTTTGGAGATGCAATCATCATACATCATACTAAACATGCAATTGTACATTTTACATTTGAACATTATGGGGGTCATTAGGATGACGGGCGGACTTTGTCCGCCCGCCATCCTGTCGGAAATCGGGACCGCCCGCCATAAGGGCGGGGGTCCCGTGGGGGGTATTAGGATGTGCCCGCCACAGTGGCAGGCACATCCTGCATTTTTAGCATTGTGATGGGTGGTGCTCTCTGCACCGCCCGCCACAATGCTAAAAATGCATTTCAGCATTTGCATTAAAGCGGCAGGCACCGCGCGGTGCCTGGCGCTTTGTCAATGCAAATGAAGAGGGGTGCCACAGGTACCCCCCGTGTGCACCCCCCACCTATACTTCACTCTGGGGGCCCGCAGGGGGCCCCCAGAGTGAAGACCGCATGTGCCGCAGAAAGGCACCTAACAACAACCATCATAATATGGCTGGCGGTGTCTGATATACCCCGCTACCATATTATTCCTTTTCCGCCCCGGCCACAAGGCGACCTGGGCGGAAAAGCGGCGGACGGTCTTTCCGTCCGCCAAGGTCCCCCCGCCATACTAATATGGCGGGGGGGAACTAGTGTGGATGTCGGGCGGATTGCCCCTTCAGGCTGGCTGTGGCTACCGCCAGCCTGGCGGGGGCAATCCGCCCGACATCATAATGGGCCTCCTACGGCAGGATCTGCAAAATTTGGCTGACCAAACCCTAGCATTGAAAGACATGTTTCTACGGTAAAGTAGGAAGTCATTACACTTCCATAAAAAAGTCAAGCAACTCCAAACCAAAATTAGCCTGCAACATAGAGCTGAGGATGAGGTGGGCCGCTCTAGCAGAATGTGCTTGTTCGGGGTCTTAAAGGTAGCAGACCTGAACTATTATTCAATACGTGGCTAAAATCCTGGATCCCCGTTAAAGAGCTACCTTCTTCTTTTGCGTTAGAGATGTAGTTTTTAATAACTACATAGAGTCAAGGTATGATGGGGTTTGAAGTTTGGCCAATATTAGGCAGAACTAGCCATCTGCCCAACTGCTGGTAATTAAAGAATGGCTGTTTATAAGCAGGGCAGGGTCCACAACATGGCTGGAGGTTGTGGTTGCGGGAGTTCCACTTCTCCTGTCAAGTCAATCAAGCTTTATTCGGTATATAATATACAACCATAAAAGCATTCTAAAATGTCTCCATTATTACCTGTCACAACTATATAGCTACAGAGTACCAGAGAGTTGTCCATGGTTACCAGAATTGCTCTTGAATTCTGGTACTGGGCGCTCCGCTCAGAGAGATGAATTGGCATTGGTGGAGCACTAAAGAAACCTCCCTTTGGCACAGGAAATGGCTGCAGAGGTTGCATGGATTTTCTGAGTGGAACACCATAGGGACAGCCAGGGTGGGGGAGGTTTAGAAGGCCTCAAGTGTCAAAACATTCAGCCAAACACAAACATAGTTTGTCAATTTTTCTGATATCTTCAGATCAGGCTTGCACTTGAAGCTTCAAATGAGCACCTACAGGACGTACCAGACTTCAACCCTTTGGAGTCTAAATTGATGCTAGAACAAAAAAGTTTGGGCGGAGGCAAAAATAGATGCCAGGAAATTGGTGATACTGACATATTCACTTCAAATATATAATGCACACAATAGGAAGAAGCCCTAACTCAACCTGCACACAATGTGGGGATGATTTGGGTTCCTTCATTTATATGGTATGGGAAAGCTGTGTCGTCCATGTATACTGGTCTCGAATTTGTCCAGCGTTGGCCTGAGTGATTAGGACAACCCTGACAGTTGTACCTAAAATGGCATTACTAAGAATAATGTTGGGATGGGATGGAAATTGGGAAGAGGGAGGCTAGCTGAGCTAGGCCTGATGCTTGATAAAGCGAAATAGGCAGATTGTGGAGAGCTCCGGCCACCCCAGATGTATTCGATTGGACTAGAACAATCAGGGCCCGATTCACAGAACTAATTTAAGACAAAATCCTAAACTTACTACTTTTGGTATTCACAGAAGTTAGGATTTTGTTTTAAGTTTGTCTTAAGACAGACTTAAGACAACATCCTAACTTAAGTCTGTCTTAAGTCTGTCTTAAGTCTGTCTTAAGACAAACTTAAGACAAAATCCTAATTTCTGTGAATACCAAAAGTAGTAAGTTTAGGATTTTGTCTTAAGTTAGTTCTGTGAATCGGGCCCTAGATATCTGGGCTGCTGTGGAAGAAAGGGTGTACTTGGGGAAGGGATGCCCACAAAAATATGGAACCTGTGGTGGACCATGTCTCAGTAAATATTATAAATAGCTGCCCACATAGGTGTAATATGACAACAGTAATATGACAACAGTGCACTTTACAGGACTTAGAACGCCCTATACCTATCTCAAAGGATTTCTTCTGCTTAATCGCTAAACATTTTTTTTTAAATGAGATCTACTATTTGAGAACCCTTTGAAACTATGCCTGGGTGGAATTTCGATTCTGCAGAAATAATCAGAGTAATTTTGGTAATTCTGTCTTACTCTCTGAAGTTGAATTACTGATACTTATTTCTTTACTCCTGCTCGCGTAATTTAGGGGAGATAAATCCTACTGCAAGAACACATGTAGCAAGCACCAGTGGCCACTCATGATTGCTATTCATGGTCTGCATCATTTAGCATTGTTTCTTAGCGCAAAATTGATCCTCTTGTCCATTTTATATGAGAGACTGAAATTCAAACTAAGAAAATAGTGCTCAATGCATGGAGTAAGCTGGGGAAATTCGATCCTCAATAGCACAATTAGCAAGCAGGAGCAGCTGCATGTGCTCGCTATTCATGTTATCTATCATTTAGCGCTAATTCTTTGTGCAAAATGCATCCATGTGTCAATTTTGGCACAATGGGGTATTTTTGCACGAAGAAATAATGCTGAACACAGAATCACTCTTCTGACAGTAATTATGTGTTATCTTCCAGAATACTTAAGTAATTCAACGTAATTACACTGTACTGTAATTCAATGAAATTATTGCCGCTTCTGCTGCCGTTTTCGGCCGCAAAGCAGCGATAATTTCATTGCCCTATTACCAAGCTGTCGCTAACATCAGTTAGCGACAGCTTTTAGGTGATAGCGAGCGGTTGGGGGCCCGCTGTGCTTGTCAGCAATATTTATCGCTAATGACATGCAAAGTGGATGTACCCAACCTGTTAGCGACTGAAAGCAGTCGCTAACATCGCTATCGCCTATTATCAACGCAGGCGTAGCGATTCAAAAATTCACGGTAAGCGCGAATATCGCTGAAAACTAATGCCTGCTCACACCACTTCTTAACCTGTATATCCAATGGGAGTTGGATATTCAGGTTAATCCCCTATTGGCGTTAATGCCTGAATATCGCTGGATTACCAGCGATACTCACACATTTTGCCATTATCCCCGGATATTTTATCGCATTGGAGATAATCGTTGCTAATAGCACATTATCGCTGCGATAAAATCTTGTGATGCGCGGCGATAAAAAAAATGTCGCTAAGCTTATTTAGCGATAAATATCGCTAGTAGTTGATAATATGCCCCTAAGTGAGTTACGCTCACCCCTACTTGAACCCCCTGCCAGTTTCCAAGATTGAAGGGAACCTCCAACTATCAATTCAATCAAAGTACTCTGAGTGGGCGAGAAGCATAAGGAGTCAAGTGTCATCTTTGTGCAATATAAAGAGAATGTATTAATGTATTTTTAAGGGTACGTTTCAGGGCTAGAGTCTGTTCAGGATTTGGACTGATAGGGAGTAAGGAATTTATTGTTTTCAATGAAGATGATTAGAAATGCATTTTTCATAACTGCGAGTCCAAAAGAAGTGAATGACAAAAAGGTAGTTGAAGAATTGTACAATCGACTAATGTATTTTTTCACCAGGGGGTCACTTGATTTAATTTGTACAGAAGCCCCCTCTCACTGGTTGTTAGCATCATTTTTTACATTGACATGTCTTTTTGATAACTGCGGTCAGAAAGGTATCGTGGAGGTCGAATATGGACTTCAAGTCTTTGATAAACTATGTTAGGAGTGCCATTGAAATGGGAAAGAACTTGTACCCACATTGATGAGAAATTAGGGCAGTTCCTTTTCGTTCAGCAGGCTATTTGTGAGAGCAGAATTGCTGAATAATGTAACATTTGAGATTTGGAATTTGTTAGAAATTGGGGGGCATATTATCAACAACTAGCGATATTTAAATAAGCTTAGCGACATTTTTTTTATCGCCGCGCATCGCCGGATTTTATCGCAGAGATAACGTGCTACGTTTATCTCCAATGCGATAAAATATCTGGGGATAGCGGCGAAATGTGTGAATATCGCTGTTAATCCAGCGATATTCAGGCATTAACACCAATAGGGTCTTAACCTGCATATCCAACTCCCATTGGATATACAGGTTAAGAAGTGATCTGAGCAGGCGTTAGTTTTCAGCGATATTCGCGCTTAGCGCAAATTTTTTAATCGCTACGCCTGCGTTGATAATAGGCGATAGCCATGTTAGCGACTGCTTTCATTCGCTAACAGGTTGGGTACGCCCACTTTGCATGTCATTAGCGATATCAATATCGCTGACATGCAAAGCGGGCCCCAAACCGCTCGCTATCACCTAAAAGCTGTCGCTAACTGATGTTAGCGACAGCTTGCTAATAGGGCGATTAAATTATCGCCGCTTTGCGGCCGAAAATGGCTGCAAAAGCGGCAAAAATTCATTTCGCCTGCCTTGGTAATATGCCCCTGGATTACTAGTTGACTGGGGTACGAGCCCTTGTCAAGCAGCAACCACAATCCTAATCAGGGTAAGGTACTGGCAAATCCAGAATTTACCTGTGCTCACCTTCTTGTAGCTTGGCACAAAGAACTCAGGCTGAACTTAGGGGCAATATGCAAAGTATTTGTACAACACGTCAAATAGCAATACAGTGAAAACACCACACAAACAGGAGCCCACACTAAGTTTGAAAAATAGAGCTCAACTTATTAAATAGAACAAGACTAAAGCGACAAAAATCCAATGAGTAGAACTGGAGTTATTGAATTTTAAAGTTTATATTGAGAAATAGCAGCACAGAGCGCTATGGGGAGATCTGGTCGCACTAGATCGGGACAAAGTCACAAGTTCAGGCCAACTGCGATGGAGCGCTTGTCACTACAGGTACCCAGTTCGGCCCGCTTAACAGAGTACCTTAAACCATGGTTGCGGGAGGTTGTGTAGATCCTCGTCAAAAATGGGTCGCGCAGCCAAGGCGATGCGTCGGTTCCAAGTTATACAACGAGGCTGTTGTGCGAGGTCCTGTTTGTCGATGTCCTGTCGATGGAGCTTGTGATGCAAAGTCCGTTGCCGGGGATGCAATGCACATCCATGACAATGTGTCGATCCAGATGAGTGGAGAAGTTACAATGAGGAGTTTCAGTTACATCGATGCGAGGACCTGCGCTGGGGAAAACGTCACACAGTATCGGTCCCATAATCCGCGTTTTAGTGGTGATGCGAGTCTTTTGTGATTGGTCCAATCCACATAGCAGCATGCAGTGCTTTGGTTCTGTTCAGGGATGTGACGCTCAGCCAAGGAGAAGTGTCTGTTCTGCTCGGGATCCGATGCTCAGCAGAAAAGATGTGTTGGTTCCACTGGCAATCATCTTACCCCCACTTCCAAGAGTCCAAGACTGGGGTGGCACCACTCAACAGGGTAGACTCACAAACTGCAGAGTCCAGTTGCAGGGGTTGGAACCCTGTTATGTCCCTGAGACTTCAGATCATGAGGCCAGCTAACTAGCCATTGGAGTCACTTTGGGTTCTGGGTTTAAGAGATGCAGGTCCAGTCCTTCCCAAGCAGGCAAGTGGGCAGCATGCAGCAATCAGCATGGCGAAGCATGAGTCCAGCAGAGTGAAGCCAACAAAAATGCAGTCCTTCAGCAGCACAGCAGTCCTTTTTCATGGCAGAGTATCCACATGTCCAAAGGTGTACTAGAGTGGTGGTGTCTGAAGTCCAGTCTTTATACCCACTGGTGACTTTGAAGTGTAGGAGACTTCAATAGACATCCCTTTGAAGTGCATAGATACCATGTCTCCCGTGCCCTGGCTCCAGACTAACTACAGGGGTATGCAGCCCTCTGTCTGGGGACAATACCCAGCCTATTAAGATGTAAGTGATGCCGTGCCCAGCCCCTCCACTCCTATCCAGCCAGAGATGGCCCATTGAGACAGACCTATGATCAGATTGAACGTGGTTGTCTAGGAGGAATGCAAAAAGCCCAACTTCCAAGTACAGTCAGTCAGGTGCCAAATGGCTGAGGCAAGAAAATGACAACTTTATAAAAGTTAAATTTTCAGAGTTTAATTTAAAATCTGACCTCGCCATAAATTAGGATTTGAGATTAGGATTCCATAGACACCAAACTTGATGCAGTATATCTTCCCATTTGGAAATCACTCTTATAAAATGTAAGACGTAATCCCAATGTTATCCTAGGGGAGACATAGGCCTTGCAGAAGTGAAAAAGGGATTTAGGAGTTTTTCATCATCAGGACATGTCAAACTTAAAGGTACGTCTTGTGCTTTGAATACATTGCACCCTGCCATCTAGGCTGTCAAAAGCCTACCCTAGAGGGGACTTTTATGCATTAAAAAGGAGGGTTTGGGCCTGGAAAAAGGTTTATCTTGCCAGGTCAAAATGATAGTTTAAAACTGTACATGCAATGGTAGGCCTCAGCCATGTTTAAAAGGCCACTTGTGTGGGTGGCACAACCAGTGCTACAGGCCCTCTGTTAGCATTTAATTTACAGGCCTTGGATACATGTAGTGCAGTTTACTAGGGATGTAAAGGCCAATTAAATATGCCTATCGGGTATGAGCCAATATTATCATGTTTAGGGTTTAGAGTAAAGAGCACATGCACTTTAGCACTGGTTGGCAGTTGTAAAGTGCTCAGAGTCCTATAGCCAACAAAAATGAAGTAAAAAAAAATAGAGGAGGATGGCAACACGTAGGTGGAGAAGACCAAACTAAGACTCACAGGTCTAACATATGTCCCACCCAGCTAAAAGTAGGGAGAATTAACCAACCCCTTGTGTGTTCTCTTCAATAAGGTGGTAGAACCTGGATAGACTAACAGCATTGATGTAATCTGACCCAGGATGGTGTCCCACCATAAAATCTATTCCTTGTAGGGAGATGGACCAGCTCAACAATTTTGGATTTTCATCCCTCATTTGCATGAGCCATCTGAGGGGTATGTGGTCTGTCTGAACCCAGAAGGGAGTGCCAAACAGTAGGGTCTTATCTTCTTAGGTGCCCAGACCATAGCAAAGACCTCTCTTTCAATCACACTCGACCTCTGCCCCATGAAAGTAGCCTCCCGATAATGGAGGCTAGCTCTTGGGCTAGGCCCTCCCCAGTCAATTGTGCTAAGACCGGCCTATACCATGCTTTGAAGAATCTGTCTCCACTATGAACACCTTGGAAAGTGAGGAGTCTGGAGTATCGGTGCTGTACAAATGGCATCCTTGAGGGTATCAAACACGTTCTGGCAGGCCTCTGTCCAGATCACCTGTTTGGGCTGCTTCTTAGAGGTCAGCTCTGTTAAGGGGGCCAAAATGGTGCCATATCCCTTTACAAATCTCCTATAGTATCCTGTGAGGCCCAGAAAGAACCTTACTTCTGTCTGTGTTTTAGGGGGTTGCCAGGCCATGAAAGTCTCAATCTTAGCCTGAAGGGGCCACATATTACCCCCGCCCACCATGTGGCCCAGGTAAACAACAGAGCCCTACCCTATCTGGCACTTACTGGCCTTGATAGTCAGGCCCATCTGCTGCAGGTCCTGAAGCCCCTCATGGAGGTAGTACAGGTGTTCCTCCCAGCTGGAGCAGTAGACAGCGATGTTGTACAGGTTGGCAGCATAGAATGCCTCCTTCCCAGCTACAACCCAGTTGACCAACCTCTGAAAAGTGACATGGGCATTCTTCAAACCAAAGGACATCACCTGAAACTGTAAGCAGCCTTCTGCAGCGAGAATGCAGACGTCTCTCTTGCCACCTTAGTTAGAGCGATCTTCCAATATCTTGATGTCAAATCAAAAGTACAGAAGAACTTGACAGTGCCCAGCCTGTTGATAAGCTCATCATCTTGGGGGATGGGCTGTGTGTCAGCATTTGCAACAGAGTTGAGACTCTAGTAGTCCACACATAATATAAGTTCTGAAGTGGTTCCCGGTGGGGTAGCCTTGCCTACCAGCACCACAGGGCTGAACCAGGTACTGCTGGAGCCTCAATCACCCCCTAACACCAGCATCTTTGAGACTTCCTCCTTATTTGACAACCTGCAAATTTTGCTCTCAACAAGTAGACTGTCTCAAGTATCAATATCATTGACGGTCAGGTGTGTGAGCCCAGAGGTCTGGTGACAGTCACTCTGCTGTTCCGGGCTTAGTATCAGGGAGAGCTTGACACCTTCCACTGAGCAATCATGTTCAATGGTAAACAGAAGGAAAGGGAGAGGCTCACTCTCCTCCTCCACTTCCTCACCCATAACCAGGGGCATGCTCATTTTGGACCTCTTGAAGTGTGGTTTGAGGTGGTTCATGTGGACCACCCTTAAGGAGTTCCTAGGGGTCTTGATGTCTTCAGGTAGATTGACTCCCTCTTATGCTCCTTCACCTCATATGGGCCTGTCCAGTGATCTCTGAGCACTCTGGCTCCACGACCCCCACTTTCTTGCCAGGTTAAAACTCCACCAGAGTGTCCTTCTGGTCATACCAGAGCTTCATATCCTCTTGACCAGCCTCAAGGCTACTTTTTGCCTTTTTCTAGGCGTGATGCATCTGGTTGTAGAGGGCCAGCATGAAGCTGACCACATCCTGAAAAGGTGTCCTAGGTGTTTGCTCCCACCCCTCTCTCACAAGTTAAAAAGGTCCCCTGACTGGGTGGCCATGGTGGAGTTCAAAGGGGCTAAATCCCACTCCATTTTGTGATGCCTCTTTGTAGGCAAAGAGAAGGCATGATAGAGAGCGTCCCTCTTACACCTCATGAGTTCAGGTACGCCCATTATCATGCCTTTCAAGGTCTTGTTGAATCTCTTCACAAGACCATTGGTTTGGGGGTTACAGGGTACAGAGAACTTGTAAGTTTCCCCAAACTTATCCCACATGGATTTCATGTACTCAGACATGAGGTTAGGACCTTTGTCAGATACTACTTCTTTGAGGAACCCTATATGGGTAAAAATCCCGATCAGGGCACCTGGCCACCGCGGGTACAGTCACCAGCCTCAGAGGGATTGCTTCTGGGTAGTGAGTGGGATGGTCCACCAAGACCAGGACAAACTTGTTGTCTAATAAGTGCTTGGAGTCCAAGGGTCCAACAATGTCAATACGTAACCTCTCAAAGGGAGAGCCAACAACAGTTAATGGGGTTAGAGGAGCCTTGAGCTTTCTCCCTGACATCCCACTGGCCAGGCAGGTGGGACAGCACCTAAAGAATTCATCTGAGACAGTTGTCATCTGGGGCCAAAAGAAGTGGGCAACAAGCCTTGCAAATGTTTTGTCTTGTCCCAGATGTCCTGCCAGGGGTATGTAATGAGCCAAAGCCAATAGTAAGGTCCTGTAACACTGGGAGACCACAATCACATGGGCTGTCCCAGATCCAGGAGCCTTAGGCTTACTATATAGGAGGTTGTTTCCCCAATCGATCAGGTGATCTTCCGAGGTGTCACTTGCTGCCTGTGCCTCAGCTTCTCGCCTCTAGCCCTCCAGAGTGGGGAACTCTTTCTGCACTCCTCAGAATTACTCCCTGGGGGGCCAAACATTCAACTTGCTAACCAGCAAACTCAGGCAAGTACCACAGGGAGGCAATGTCTTCCCCGATTGGCTTGGGGGCCTTCTCCTCAGGTGCTCAGTCAACCTCGACAGCGGGAACTCCAGGGGCTGGTTTCTGACACACCTTGCCCCTCTCCTTCTTGGGAGCTGCCTTGCCATTATCCCAGGCTCCAGATGCCCTTTGACTCCCTTCCTGAGTAGCCATGGAGCCTGTGGTCATATAGACACATTCAGGCAATTCCAACATCTTGAAGTGTGACACGAGCTCTACCTCCCTCCAGGTAGTGTGCTCCATTCCATTGCCCAACAGGCAATCTACAGACATGGCAGGGCTCACAGCGACTTTTCGAGAACCTGACGGCCGCCCCCACTCAAAGAGAACCAGAGCCATTGGTATAGGGCTCTCAGGATTGTCGGTGACTATGACTTGGTGGAATGTGTTTGGGAGGACCTGCTATGGGGACATCAGCTTACACTAGAAGGTGGTCCCGATGTCTCCTGTATCTCTCAGAGTGTCCACCCATTGCCCATTCAGGGCAAACAACTGCCTGTACTTAGAAGTATTGGCAGGCTTTTGGTCTTTGGGCACCATCTCCTTACCCCTAGGGTAACCTTAATCTGCTCCCTAAAGCTAACTGGGACTACCTCCTCCCGAGTGGTACACTGGCTAATTCAGTAGTCTGCCCACTAGTGGGGGGCTGTGACCTCTTGAAACATCCGGAATTGCCCTCAGGGTGCTATACTTGTAGCACTCTGTACACTGAACACAAACCTCCCTGTCCGCTTATCAAAGAACCCTTTCTTCTTAAGCTCAGACTGGAAATGGTTACCACTACTCCCTTGAAAACTATTTTGGGGGACATTAAAGAACTTCTTACTTTTTAAGTCCCCCCCCCCCTCTTCTGGTGGGACCCCTGACAACCCTTATGGGAGTCCCCCCCCCAGGTACCTTATTGGACACTCTGGTGCTAGCCTAGAGGTCCAACTCCTCAGCAAGCCTCCTGGGGTCAGTCAGCTTGCTCTCAATTAGGTGCTGGCACATCTCTGAAAAACAAATACTGAGCATGTGCTCTCTCATAATCAGACTGTACAGCCTATTAGATTGTAATCTTTCACTTTACTGTAATGCACTCAAACATTCAGTGCCTTGCTGGAGTAATTCCTAAAATCTACCCAGGAGTGGTTAGGAGCTTCTGTCTGTCCCTGAACCTTTGGCTGTACTTTTCAGGGGCAGCCCAAACTTTCCAATTAAAATGGCTTTCATTGGAGTGTACCTGGTTCGGTCCCCAACCTCTAGAGTGTGAAGTGTGTCCCACCCCATGGTGGGCATATGTTTCTACAAACAGACTCCCCATTGCTCTTCTGGGATCTTGTGTACCCTCTGGGCTACCTCATAGGCAGAAAACCATTTAGCAATGTCTTCCCCTATCACATAACTGGACACCAGATCCTTGAGAATGCAAACTCTTTTGTCTCCATCATACATTGTGGGTAAGGTGCCACCATCACTTTTGGACTCTTCCTGTCTTGCTTTGATGACCAGTTCCTTTAGGCTTGACTCATGAGCCAGCAAGGTTTTATTTTCCTCTATGGCTATCTCTGCCTCAACCATCTTTGCCTCCAAGGCTAATTTCTTCTTCTCTGTCTCCATTTTTAACTTGGCCCTTTGCAGCTTGAATTCCCTCTCCTATATCCTCTCAGCCAGTTCCTCTGGGGACAGGTTGCAGGAAAAGACACTGCTCCCTGCCTTGACAAGGTATCTTTTCATTGGTCAAATCATCCCCTTTCACTGGACGTGGTTCCTCAGAATGGTCCTCTTCTTGCCCCTCCTTCTCATTATCCTCTTCTGTGGCTTCAACTAGTGTCAGGTGTGCTTCAGTTTAGGCCCTCAGTGTCTTTTGAAATTCAACCTTTATGCTGGTATTCTTGGCAGGAAGCCCCCTCTCCTTGCAGAACTCCTTGAGCTTGACTACTGTGCAGACATACATGTTGGCCAGCTCAAACTCCATGCATGCAGGTGTATCTTCAGACATCACAATCAGAGACTAAATTTAGAAAACCAAAAAAGCCAATCAGGGAGAATTTAAATTCAAATTGGTCTTAGGCATGGGATGGTAGTGTACACCAAATCACTGTATGCCATTGCAGAAACACAAGCCCCTATCCTCATCGCTGATCACCAATGTTATAAATTGGGTTCCTGGTAGACTGGGGTGCAAGCTCAGGTCAAGCAGCAACCATGTGGCACATTCATAAACAGGGTAAGGTGCAGGCAAACCCTTAATTAATCTGTACTCTCCCTCTGGTAGCAGGGCACAGAGCAGTCAGGCTGAGCTGAGAGGTAAAGTGTAAAATATTTGTGCAGTATTTCAAACAGTAACACAGTGAAAACACCACACAAAAAGGATCCCACACCCAAGTAGACAAATTCAGGTTAATGTATTCAATGAGTCGAACTGAAGTTATTGAATTTTAAAGTTTATAGTGAGAAATAGCACCAAGATCACAAAGCTCTATTGAAGACATATGGTCGTACCGAACTGGGACAAAGTCACAAGTTCAGGCCGAAAGCAATGGAATGCAGGACATCTACCAGTTAGGCCCGCTGAACAGAGTACCCTCAATCCTGGTTGTGGATGTTTGTGTGGATCTGTGCCGAAGATGTTGCAGGGCGAGGTCCTGTTGCATTGATGTCGAGGTTCCCGTTGACCGGACTTGCGATGTGAAGTCAGGTGTTGAGGATGCAATGTGCAGCTGGGGCGATGTAATTATTCCAAAGAATGGTGAAGCTGTAATGCAGACTTTCATTGTCTAGGCTGCCGTCAACGAGAGATGAAAGGAACTATTGTAGGGAAAGCGTTGCACAGTGGCGGACCCAAAGTTGATGCATCTATCCCAAGATGCGAGTTGTGGCAGCGATGCAGGTCTTTTACGATGGGTCCGATCCACACAGCAGCAGCAATGGAGCAGTTCTGATTGGGGATTCGTCACTCAGCCAAGGAGCTGCGTCTGTTCTGCTCAGGGAGCAGTAAATGTCCTGTTTTTTAAATATAGTGCACCCTGCCCTCGGGGCTGTCCAGGGCTAACCCTTGACATATGTATTAAAAAAGAAGGTTTGGGCATGTCAAAATGTGTATTTTTTAACAAAAAGAGGGGGGTGCGAGCCAATAGAGGTCCAGTACCCAGGCTCCAAAATTGCTAATACAGCAAATTGTGGAGGTCCTGTTCCTATCGGAGAGCAAAGTAATGTAATGTAATGTAGTCTTGTAAAGCGCATGTATCACCCCGCCATGGGGTATCTCAGCGCTGTAGACCGCTGGGGAACCCGTCCTGGCTTTCCCTGTACGATGGTCCCTGCTGGGTATCTCCAAGGTGAAACCAGGCATCACCGGCGTATGCAGGGGGCCGTTGTGGAGATAAGGCAAGCTAATGCCCAGAGTTGCCAAGTGTGATCCCTGGTTAGAGTAGGCACCGAGGCGAGAATTATCGAGTCCACTGACCCTGGTCCACAACCTTGCCGCGTCAGGAATTGAACCCTGGTCCCAGGCCGTCCAATGCTTCCGGGTCTGCCGCCTCTAACCAGTGAGCCACACCACTCCAAGTAGAGAAACAAGGGTAGGGAAAGGGGGTGTAGAGAAATGAGATTCCTAAGGATTACTTCCTGGTGTCCTCACACATCCCTGCGGATTTTATGCTTCAGCATCAGGGATGTGCTCCTCGTAGAGCCGGCGCTGCAATACCCTACGGGCCCCGCAAAGGATCGCCTTAACAGAGGTCTTTTTATTTGTTTGCTGCATGATGAAAGATATGTATGTAAGGGCATCAAGAATATGTGGGGTGGAGTGAGTGTGTCTAATCAAGTGAAGGAAGTTAAAGCTGTCTAAGAGATCACAAACTAGAATTTAATAGGGAGGTTTTCTTGGCACAGTTAAAAAACCATGATATGTTTAGGGCTACTGTAGATGGATGATGTCGCCATGTAACCTGAAAGAGTGAGTGTGGTCAGGTCCACATGTTTTGTGTCTGAAGGCCCAAAAAGTATCTGCGGCGCTTCTTTGGGACCTAAAATAAAGGGTGTATGCAAGCCTATCCCACACCTAACACGTGATGTATAATGTGGGTATTCCCCTAAAAGAAGATACCTGGCTCAATGAGAGTTAAAAACTGACCATCCAACCCTATGAATCAGTCAGAATTGACCCATAGGTCAAAAAGCAGAGGTTAGTGCATAGCGCTGCACCACTTAGGCGTTGGTGCAGAGAGTGCAACAGACCTACCAGGCGAGCAGAGAAGGGTAGGTCTATTGTGCTCTCTGTGTCAACGCCACTTATATACACATGTGGATGACCCATAAGATGGATCCAATGTAACAAAACAAGATGTGGGCTGTCTATTGGTTGGGAAAAGAAAAAAATATATGAGAAAAGAGTGTAGAATATATTTTTTTACATTTGTATAAAAGTGGCAATGATTGATGATCCGTTGTATTTTGATAATAATAGACATGATTTTGTAATACAAGGAAATATAATATGAACAAAGTGGAGTTGCCACTGTCGGAGGCAGTATTTTGAGAGTAATGTACATAAAGCAAATGCGATAATCCAACAATAAATAACATTATATTGTTGATGGAATAATATATATAATTTATCCTTCACAGGTCATTCTTTTTATGATTGCTTTCAGTAAGTAGCCAAGGCCTAAGAGGCTGATTTGGCTACCCCCCCCCCTCTCCACCAGATATATACTGATGGATTGGAGGGTGGGTTGCAACAAGCTAGTCCTCCATGGTGACAGGGACATATTTTGTCTCATGAAAGGCCTCCTTTGATTCCAGAGAGAACTCCATGATGCCATCAGAGTCTTGTTGCCAAATTTACACAAGCTCCTAATAACTTGTCACCAAAGTGTTGAAGTCCTAGAGTAGGGTTTTCATACAGGAGTCTGAAGCCACTCTGATGGAGTTCTTTATTCCATGTTCGGCCCTTAGATTTCAGGTAGGTCCTGTCAGGGCTCAATTCTTCACCCACCTGCCCACTCTCCTAGATTCCACTGAACTCCACACATCAGCATTCTATTACATCATTTACACCATTCGTTTTCAGCATTCCAGACATCAGCTTACACATACAGGGAATAGGGACACACAGGATAGCAGGCTTATATTTCTTCCTTTGTCGAATAAAAGAGCTTAGGTTTTATAGATGATACACATTGGTTGCTCTTATAACTTGCTTATTTTGTGACCTGATGTGCCAGGACCTAGATTGACCAGGTTGCCTGCATACTTTTGTGGACACGTCTGAACTTTATAATCGTGGTCTTAGCCATGAAGCTCCACTGTGGCTTTTTCAATATAACCTTTTCACTCAGATGTGTAATTCATGAATCTGGCATTAGATAACTGAACTGCAGAATTCTGTGCTAAGTTTCACCTTTAATGTGCCATCAGCAATCAGGCCCCCCTTCCCACAATCTTATGGAGATTTACTCAATATATGACTCAGCCAAGAAATTGTGCCTTACCTGTGGGTATCTGAAGAGCCCTAGGATACGTGCAACTGATATTGACCGAGCTGAGGATGAGTCAGCAACAATGGCAGCCAATGGCTCTTTGTGCTGGCATCGATAGTTCACAATCGGTACGTCATTTCCTGTCAATATCATCAAAGTGCCTAGAATAGCCCGCCTCATTGACAGGCATGTGTCAGAGACTTGGAAGCCCAGTGTGACGTTCGGGAGGAAGGTCTGATCTCGATTGATTTCATTGATGGCGAAGACCATAGTTTGAAGCCAAATGTAGTTAGGGATGGAAAAGCTGGAATAGTCAAAATATGGGTAAATTAACTTATTGGGACACGTGTTTAGTGCTAGTAGAATATATTATGTTCTTCAAGTGTTTACTTATGTACAGCAGTTTCAAAATAAATGATAAAAGAGGCTTATTTTTGCCCATTTGGAGTTCAAAACCTTTACCTCATCTGCATTGTGATCTTTAACATAAAATCTCCCAAGACAAACTCAACAATCTTTCAGAAGCAAGGCATCAAGCAAGGCCCACAAATAGGTTCCTAAAACAGTGAAGCATTACTTATGGTGGATTGTGTGTCACTTCCTCACAATATACCCCCCATCCCACTCCATGATTAGTGAGCACCTGCCATTATTTTCCCTTTTAATGTCTGCCAACAACAACCCTAGTGCTCATGTAAAGCGCTCTGATATCTGACGATTTCTCGGGTCTAGTTTGCGCTATATAAAACAAAAACAAAAAACATTTGGTGTAAGGATAATTACAATCTTACCTCTGACAGCCTGGCCTTATTGGTCGTTCTGTGAATGTGAACATCAGATTGGTATTGTCTTGGGTGATAGGAAAAGTCCCCCCAATCAAAATGTCTCCATCCATAGAGTAGAAAGCTTCAGGCTGACTTGTCAAGGCACAGCTTTGGGTACTGGCTGAGCAGAGACGGGCGGGCATGGACAACATCACCAGAAAGGCAGAGAGCTTCATATTCAGCTGTCTTGGATAATGTACCTTCAAGGGCAGTCTCTCTTGGAATCACTAAATAAAAAGGTGACACAGAAACTCTGCAAAGAAAGAACAGAAATAATGCTAAGGAGGCCGGGAAAATATCTTCTACCTGTTTCTTTCCTTCCCATGTTCCTTCTGTTCTCTGCCTTCTCTTTGTTTCACTCTGTCATGCAACCTCTTAAAATAGGAACAATCCCTGAATCCAAAGAGTCATCGGTCAGGACCATTTATGGTACAGCAGGACCAGTCATGTAACAATACTGCAAGAAAAGATTGTGGCATGTTCTTAAGAGTATATATTATGCTCAAAGAGGTCGAGCAGTGAAAAGGGTGCAATGGCACAGGTTAGTGCTTGAAAGGTGGGTGAGTACAGAGGTGGGAGCATGGAATTTAAAACTTGGGGACCTTGGCTTAGCTTCCTTTTGGTGTAGTCTCTGAGTAGAGAGAGACACAGCCAGGGTGGTGATGGAGAAGTGCTAGCAAATTTGTCTACTGTCCCTATTTTCTAGATCTCTTTCATTTTTACAGCACCCACCTCAGCCTACCCACAATTGCAGTGCTGTATACGTCACTGCACTGGTTAAGAAAATGTGTGGATCCAAAAAGCAACAACTGGTCTCAGTTATTCAGACAGTGAGTTAATTCTTGCATTCCAGTCTCAACCCATCTCTATAACATTCATTGTTTTGAAGTTGATAAAAGAGTCATGTTTAAATCTTTATGCCTAATGAACCATGCACGCTATTCATTTACATATGCCCTATCTGTCTGTGATACAGGGTAATGTCTAATGCCTGACTTGCTCTCTCAGATCTGCCCCCATGGCTCTCCTGACCATCCTGTTTTGGGCCAGCATTGCCTGTGTAAATGCTCTTTTTCAGTCAATGCTCCACCCTCTGCAATGTTCTGCCCCTCACTCTTTGTTTTACCGCAGAGCAATTCCAATTGTCACCTCTACTTTTTTCTTTGAAATACCGTTTCCTTACTTTCCATCATATGCATACCTCCTACATTGACTACACCCTACTTTACGTCATGTTTGTCTTGATCTTTATTATTGTATTACTGCAAATTTCCCACACCTCCTCTTAAAGTTCAAAAACTGTCCTTCTTTGAAAGTCATACCCTGCACCCTACCAATACCTAATCTCCTCCACCTCCTCTACTATTCCCATGATCCAGCCTACCCTCAAACATCAGCAGAAACCATTGACAGCCATCAAAACACTCACCATGAAAGAAACAGCCAATATCATGAGAATCATCCACTCCGACTCACCTATAGACCCATTCACCTCCACTTCTACAACATGGGAGCTGCCATACCAGCTAAGTCCTCACCTGCATCATGAACACCTCTATCACTTCCAAGATGTTCCTGAATCCCTGCAAAAACAGGGTTAGAGCACTGCTAAAGGCACCACCAGCAGACCCCAAGCAACTAACAAACTCCTGTCTAATTTCCTTCTGTCCTATCTGGCCAAAGTGATGGAAAAAGCCATAAGAAACAACTCTCTCAACACCTCAATTCACATTAGCTTCTAGACAGCATGCAATAAGGTTTGTGCCAGAACCACAACCTTCAACATAGTCTCTCAGTCCACCCTTATTAAAAGACTACAGCAGGCAGGCATACAAGGACCCTCCTTCAATTGGGTTTGTTTCTTTCTCACAGGACGAACACAAAGAGTCAACCTGTCACCATACACATTGAAGGCCAAGAGTCTCTTATGTGGAGTCACCCAAGGATCATCCCTTCTCCCAGTGTTATTCAACATTTACATTGCTACACTAGCTGACCTCATGAGATCATGCAACATCAACATACTCACCTATGCAGACAATACCCAACTGAAACTCACCCTATCGAACAAGCACCTCACCACATAAAATAACTTCTCCAATTGCATGACCACGGTAACCACATAGATGAAAATCAACCGCCTCAAACTGACATTAACAAAAACTGAAGTAATGATCTTCAGAAGGAAAGCCTCCACCTAGGACTCCACCTAGGGCTCCGCCTAGTGGCCAAATAATCCACTCCCACCACCACAGCAAGAAACCTTGGAATCATTCTGGACGACAAGCTCGACATGACAGCCCAAGTAAACGCAGTGACCTCCACCTGCTTCAGCGTTCTTAAAATGCTATAAAAGATCTCCAAAAAGCTACCTGAGAACACCAAGGAAATGGTTACAGAGGCCTTGATCACCAGAGGACGCAATTACCGCAACACACTCTCTGCAGAAATCACTAAGAAGCTCCAACTCTGACTCCAAACCATTCAAAACACTGCAGCAAGACTCATCCCCAGCCTACCTTGTTGCATCTACCTCACCACACACCTCAGAGAACGGCACTGGCATCCAATCCACAAACGCACCCAATTCAGACTGCTCGGACACACATAGAAAGCACGAGGCAACACCAGCCATGCAGACCTTAACAGCCACATACACTTCTACATACTTGCCAGGCATCTCCGATAAGATGAACCCTCACTGGCACGCTTACCCTGCATCCACAAAGCCACAGCCAGAGGTTGCACCTTCTCATATCTTTCCCCCGGAGCATAGAAGGACTTCCCCCACCACATCAGAGCCCCCTTGTCGCTTCTCGAATTTGGGAAGAAGCTGACGGGCTGGCTCTTTGATTCACCTCACCAGAGGACAGCTGCCTGCTCATCTTTAGAGCGCTTGGATACCCTCACTGGTGATTAGAACGCTATAGAAATGCACATAACATCTGCATTAATTTGTGACAGCCCCACTAATGATGTCACATAACTCCCACTAATGTAATCCAAAGCAAAACACTGGAGTCAATTCATGGAATGGTCTCTTTGACAGCACAAGTCTAATTTCAGTGACCAGCAATAACCAGTAATCACTGGACTAACAACTAACCATGGGATCCGGAGCAGTGTACTGCCCAGCAGAAAGAGCTTCAATGTCTCACCAGGGCTAGTAAGCACTATACAAATGCAATTACAATACAATAAAATTAGCTCATCTGTTCTCCATTTTGACGTCTCTTTTCACATCAATTGATTCTAGTATCAGGACACCCTCCTAGGAACAGTGCACTTGATAAATTCATCAATCAATAGATCAATCCATTGTGAGAGCGCCCTAAGTGGCAGTTATAGGGTGCAGACATGGACGTCAATTCACCAATATGCCTGGGGTAACGGAAGTGACATAACACACCTTTTGACCTTCACTTTCACTTAGTCACACATGTTTACACATATACACACATTCACACACCCTATTGCATGTACACACACTTTTACTCTCAAGCATGCACAAACCATACATTTAAAAGCATTTTTACTCACAACTGCTGCCAGAGAACGTCATATTTCAGCTAACTGTACTCTATTTTTAGTCTATCAATAGCGAAAAATGTAATATGATTCACTATTAGTCTATTTTAAAAAAAATTACAGAAAACTAAAGGGCAGATTCACAGGCCCCTTGCGCTGCCAGTACGCCACTTTTTGTGACGCACTGGCAGCGCATTTCTCTGCCCCGTATTTACAAGTACGGAAAAGCCACCCTGCGTGGCTTTTTCTGTCCTTGTAAATACGGCCCCTTTACATGCAGCACCTTGCGTGAAAAGCGGCGTTCCATGGGTTTCGCTGTGGGTGTTCCCACGCAACACCCATGGAACCAGACACATTTCTAGATTTAAGAAGATTCATAAACCTGGAAATGCGTCAGTATGTGGCGAAGTGAGGCAAAATTAGGAAAAAAAATCATTTCTCCTCGTTTTTTTCTCTTGCAATGCGTGCTGTATTCTACAGCACGCATTGAAAGAGGAAAATGCCTGTAGTGATTGTTTTTGTGCAGGAAGGGGCACCTTCCTGCACAAAAACAATCTCCCCATGACTCAGGAATTTTGCAAAGGTGTTTGCGCTGGCGCATGGCAGCTGTTTGTGCGCCAGCACAGGGAGAGCACAGGAATGCGGCATATTATTGTAAATGTGTTGCATCCCTGTGCTTTGAAAGTGCCGCAGCGTGGCGCAGCCAAAGGGTTTGTGGTGGCGCGTAGTGGCACTTACTTGTAGATCTGCCCCTGTGAGTTTAAGGTCCCGTAGGCTCGACAAAGTCTGGAAAGCTCCTGTCAGGTGTCATTGTCTTACTTCTGTCCTGTTCATACTCAAAGACCATGAGGCCTAATTGTAACTTTAATTCAAGTGATTATCAAACAGGACGCACACTCTCTCTTTTGAGGGGAAGAGTGATCCACCAGTGCGCATGGTATCTTTCAATATATCAATCAATACAGAGTCAACAGTATCAATCTACCTAATCAATACCGATGTGAGAAATTCAGGATTACACAGTGGCTAAAATGGGACAACAAGTTAACCAGCACTGGCATTATTGGCCAATGGTACTTTGGACACAGAGTCCCATGGGAGCCAACCAGAATGTTTGCACTAGACACCTGGCCCTTTGACGCCCAGTGCCATACTAAGCGTGTTGGTTGGCTGATGCGTTTCTGAACAGCCGCGTCGCAGTGCACCAGGTAGCGTGGCTGGCTGGCAGTCAGGTGGCCATATTGGGTTAGGACCGGTGGACAAATATCTTTCTCGATCGTCACCTGAACCCTGGATCCTGCAGCCACTGCCCGCCATCTTTTTATATTATTGGTTATTGCAAAAAGTTGCCAATAAATGAATGATCAAGTGTCAGATTTCAAAACAGTGGAAGTCTCCAAAAGAGTGTCATGGACCAGTAGGGTAGTGACTGGAGCAAACAGACAGAGAGTAAAGCTTCAAGTACGGAGCGAGCATTGACTTCCCTGGACTCCACGATCGTGCATTCACTGTGGCACGTTCTTTTCACATAAGTATGACAAAAAAATGCAATTAAAGGCCGCGCAAGGGAGCAGGCGTGAGCTCCATTTCCAACAAATTAAAACGCTTTTTTTTCTGTCTAGGAATGGCGCACCCCACATAACAGGACTTCCTCGGATTGTTACTGCACACTGACACTGTCACAGCATTGCAGGGCGGTGGCATTACCTTTCACTCCTTTTTAGCCAGTCACTTACGTCATTTACAATAGGTGACCCACCTTCTGCTTCTCACCTCTGCTGACCAGCCCACCCAACCCAGGGGCACGGGTTACACCATAGTTACACACTATGAGGGGTGTCCACTCTGCCAGGACTCCTCTGACACCCACCTTTAGACAGAGCGCAGTAGTGTCTCTTTGCCCTCCACCCCCAAGTGACTTATTGTTCTATGCATCATTGTGCATCAAAATGTGATAACATAGCAAGTAGACCGGTACATGGCGCGCAAACCATCCTGGCGACCCTCTGGCTTTGGGGGAGAGGGCTGGCCCAAGACCGAACACATCATTTTGGTCAAACCTATGCCACACTGCAGCCTTAAGCAAGTCTCTTCCAGCCACATTGTCTATTTTTAGCCTACAATGCCATTTCTGACTACAGTGGGGTGTGCAGGTCGGCTTGCTGGGAATTCTAGTAGGGCGGAAGGATTCCACCTCATATGCACTAGAACCAGCGTGGGTCTCTGGGTGTGTGAATGGGTGAGGACACAATGGCTAGACAAGGCGGCTCATTGGTTCTTTTGCTGTCAAGGCATCCGTCAAGGCAGCACCCACCAAGGGTCGCGCCTCCCACCTTTGCATGTGTAGGGGCGCTCTCTGGCCAGAGCCTAATCCGTGACCCGCCCAGGGCTTGTTCGAAGTGGTGGAGCGAGCCCTGGGCGGGTCATGGATTGGGGCCTGGCCGAAGACTACCAGGGGAGGACCAGCAGTGGGCTGGTCCTCCCCTGGGAGTCTTCGGGGGCATGAGTGCAGTCGGTGTGAACTCTGGCTTCTTCAGTCCAGCGACGACCTCCTGGCGTTTGTTCTTCAATCATGGCTCAGGTTCCTAGCCTTAATGGCTCTTCCATTGTCCCCTTTTGCCATAATTCTCCTCCATCGACAGCATCTCTGCCTTACACGTGTTGACATGGATTGCAGGCAGGGTTGGATTGGGATTAAAAATCGTCCAGGTCAAGATAAAAAAAATAGGCCCACATTTGCACACTGCCTTTTTGCAAAACACTGCTTCGGCGAAATTGTATTAAAAAAAAGGTGTGTGGGGGGGGGGGGGGGGTTGTTTAAAAAAAATGCACGGGTTAGTTTACACTAGTGAAACACACCAGGAGAACACTTTTGCTCAGGCCCCCTGCCCCCGCTCAATATGCATCCATTAATAGGCCGGCCCAGTGAGAGAAAGGGAGTGACGCCTCTGCTCAGTGATAAAAGGGAGGTAATGGACGCCCATGTGTCTTCAGAAAGGGCACTCAGGCACCTACTGGGCCACTGACGGCATCGAACAAGGCAGAAACCGGCCAAATCGGCCCCCAGGCCAGGCAGCTAAAAAAAAACAGCCCACAGCTGGAATTCGGATACCGGCCCCTCGGGTATTGCCCGAGTGCCTGCGTTACCAATTCCACGCTGACAGAGCATCCTTGGATTGCCCTCGTTTTCTGGGCACACACACACATCATCCACAGACCTGCTGCCCACTGGTGCGGGGTAGTGGCCTCCATGTTTCATCCCACCTTCCCTCTCCTTGTCCAGCTCCACCACAGCCATCCCGGTGGACCCCTGCCTGTTTCTTGTGCGTCTAGCCTTACAGAGCCCATGATGCAGCCGACATTATACCTGCAAGCTAGCTGCGATTAAACTTTGCTCGCCTAAAGCGCCCACCACCTTCTCCATCCCTGTTAGGCACTGCGCCCCAAGAGGAGAGGAGAGGACCTCTGGTCACTCAAGCATGACGCGCACATGCTTCCCATATAGGATCACAGCAAGTACAACACTGCCAACCAACCACTCTGCCACTGTGCTGTGTTAATCACCAGAAAATGTGCTTCGGTGCAACACAATGGGGTATGAAGCGCTATATACAGTCTACAATACAATCCGTACAATACAATCATAATACTGCTAACTTAAATTGAATCATTTCGCACCACCTAGACTGAGATAGTTTAGGCAACAACTGAAAAGCGCTGCCTGCGTGTTAACATATGCAAGGAGCGACCTTTCACAAACAAGGTCACCGTTCCACCGACCACAAACAACCTGGCACTTCAAGCCGCATAGGAGTTCGGCGGCCTTTGAGAGACAGAAAACTAAAGTTCCACAGACTGTTTACAACGTCATAAAAGTAACGTCGTGAAACTCGGCCAGGATAGCTCGGTGGGTGGAGCACGTGGTCACAGAAAGCTGAATCGCACACAGATCACAGGCTCGTGTGCTTGCAAGCATGTCTCAGCCTTTCATCATTGGCAGTTCGATGTAAAGCACACTAAGAAGGTGAATTACAGTAGCCATATTATTAAACCTACCTCCTACCTCCAAGAGACGATTCCCTTTCTGATGTGCGCTGAACAATGTTCACTATTTTCCTATTTACTCTCGACTTGACTTTCTCCTTCTTTTATTCTCTTTTTATAACTAATGCATTTCACCCCTATTTGTTGCATTCCTATGGTTCAGACCACCTTCTCCTAGCACCGTGTTCCTTTTTTCTGTTTGCTCCTTCCATATATTTCTTTCTTCTGCATATTTTCGTCTCTCTTCCCTGTTGAATCTCCTCTTTTTTATTAGAAAGACAATGATTAGATAATTATAGCATAAATAACAGAACAAGAGAATTTCAGAAGGTAGTAGAAAATACAAAAAACAAGAAAGGAAAAGAAAGCATAAATGTTAGAAAAGAAGAAATAAAGTAATAGAAGCTAATAAAGAAAAAAAACAGGGGAGGTAAAGAACATCTAGATAATGAAACACACTCAACTGTTTATGGCATCATTTCAACTCACAATGAAGAATTACGGTAAATAATGAGACAACAGTGAGTTTGGGGTACAAAAAAGGAAATGTAGAAGGGTGGTATATGGGTGGGAAGCCTGAGAAGCGCATTTGTCTCACTTTTTCTTTTTCTGTGTCCGTCTTTTTTTCGTTTTTTTCTTCTTCTTATTTATATTTCTTGTTTTATTTTCACATTTTTTAATTTTTTTCTAGCCTCCTATTCCTTCACTCCTTCCTCCGCACTGTCCCACTCTTCAACACACCATTATTAAATGCATGTGATAGGGGCTGCTGCAGCGTTACCTGTCACACTCAAGATGCTGACTCCTATGGAGATGCCTTCACAGTGCAGACCTCACACGTCCCTGTGACAGCCCGGGATGAGAGATAGTGCCACAGCGCTACTCAGCCCCTGGTACAGGCAGCATTTGTACTACCCAGGCTGGATCCACAGCCCCCCAGAGACAATTATACAACAATTAGAAGAATAGGATGTCAGTGCTCGAGGGAAGTTTGTGCTATGACTGAGATTACTGCACAGAGACTCAACAGATGCCCCACACACAAAAGGATACAATTGTATCACATTACCCCAAAATGGCTGTACAGATCGTGGGGTCAGATTTCTCAAGACAAGGGGGCATATTACCAAGCAATAGCGATAATTATCGCTATTGCTTGGTTAGAGACAAAAATTTACCGCAGCGCTGCGGCGATTTGTACCGCAAATAAACCTTGGTATTACCAAGGTTTAACGCAAATGCGGTAAAAATCGCCGCAAAGCATGAATATCGCTGAAAAGTCAGCGATATTCATGCATTAGCGAGCTAATGCTCTTAGCCATGTTATCCACCTCCCATTGGATAACATGGCTAAGAACTGCTCAGGGCAGGTGTTAGCTTTTGGAAATATTCCTGCTTAGCGCGAATATCTCCAAAAGCTGGTAATAGGAGATAGCGATGTTAGCGACTGTTTTCAGTCGCTAACATCTTGGCACGCCCACTTTGCATCTCATTAGTGATAAATATCACTGACATGCAAAGTGGGGCCCAAGATGGTCGCTATCTCCTACTAGCTGTCGCTAACTGGTGTTAGCGGCAGCTAGGTAATAGGGAGATAATTTTATCTCCGCTTTCTTGGCTTTTAAAGCCAAAAAAGCGGAGATAAACCCCCTTGATAATATGCCCCACTGTTCGCAAAAAGGGATCAGAATTTTTGACCAGTGTTTTTGCGACCTATACATTATTTTGAGAACTGACCTCTACTAAAAGGTCAGTTTGTAAAGTTCAGTTTTGGAGTGGGTGCAACCCGACCGAATATTCATCAGGCAAGCTACAAATTGCGAATCATTGTGATTGGCCACAATCATAGTGAAGGCGGCCTGGGAGGATCAAAAGACCACTATCCCTGTGATTCGTTTTGAAAAATGAAAAGTATTTGTTCTTTAATGCAGCCTGGGTCACTTATAAGCGACGGTTTCCATAAAAAAAAGTTTCAGTGAGAGGTGCCAGTGGTCCACTGGTCAACTGCCTACTCCCTCGGAAACTTGCACCACAACTCTCAAAGGGGAAGGGGTCCAAAGAGGACACCTTCCCTTGAGTGGGTCCAAGATGACCCCTTTTGCAAAAGTAAGTTACCACCCCAAATTGGGAGGCAGTAATCTTTCAATGGCTTGTGCCCAGAATTCAGTTGGAAAACATTGATACATCTGGTACTAAATCATCATTTGAAAAAGACATCCACAACACAATCCTTCCAAATTTTGATTGGCTATCCAGAGGGAATTCCCTTGTAAAAGTCTGTAAAACTCTTTTTTGTGGTTGCATACTTTAAATTAGAATGTTTGTGACTCTGAGTTGCGAAACCAATGCTACAAACTAACCAACTTCTATTTCTTAATATGCAGAATAATAATAGGAAGTCAGAGGACAAAATGGACTCCTTGTCAATAAAATTCAAGTGAAAGGTTTAAACTTTAATAAATCATGTAATTGGGTCCTGTTGTCTTCACTGTGTTGGAAATCCCTCCCCATACCTCGGGTGGATGTTAAAAGAAACACACCCTTCTGAAGTCCAAGGGGCAAGCACCACAGTGTAGTTAATAGTCAGTGTGCATCACCACCCACCTCTAATGTGTTACCACAATTTTGATGACTGTATTGAATGTTTCATGCGCTCCTTGGCTTTTCTGGTTGCCTAAAACTTACCATGATTACATTATCCAAACTGTCTCAATCCTGTTGTTCTGTCGCACATACTAAGCTCCTTCCTGGTATGAAGGACAGCCTGCAAAATTAGTGAATGGTGCTTAGCTGGCGTATTTACTATCACTCACGCACACGCAAACACACACACACACACACATATATATATATATATATATATATATATATATATATATATATATATATATATATTCACTAAAAAAAACATAGGTTTTACACACGTTATAGTTAGGAAGTAGCATTTACAAAACCTATGAAATTCACTGAAAAAACCATAGGTTTGACACCAGTTATAGTTAGCTTGAAATTTTACTGATATAAAACCAATGAAATTCCACGTTATAGTTAGTTGGACTCACTATAACTTGCGCGTGTAATGCACTGCTGATGACATCACATATTACATCACTCATGACATGGTCAGTGACATCACTCATGACATCACTGATGACACTATCCAGTGAATGTATGTCTTTCTGAAAAATAATTATTAGTGAGTAATGTTTAAATTTTTAAATATATGTATTAGTGTTTCACTTTGTGTATAAGTAGCTGCATGGGTTGATGAGTAGATACATGTGTATGTACATGGGTTATTAGATATTTTATTAGTATCAGTATGAGTGTTTGTATTGTTTACTGTGGGAATTACTTACATTTAATTAGTTTCTTTTTTCTTTTTTTGAATGTTTTTCAAAGGCTACATTACACTGAAAGGAGATCTGTTACTCTGTCACAAGGATGGTGTCATCAGTGATGTCATGAGTGATGTCACTGACCATGTCATGAGTGATGTAATATGTGATGTCATCAGCAGTGCATTACACGCGCAAGTTATAGTGAGTCCAACTAACTATAATGTGGAATTTCATTGGTTTTATATCAGTAAAATTTCCAGCTAACTATAACTGGTGTCAAACCTATGGTTTTTTCAGTGAATTTCATAGGTTTTGTAAATGCTACTTCCTAACTATAACGTGTGTAAAACCTATGTTTTTTTTAGTGAATTTCATAAGTTTTGTAAATGCTACTTCCTAACTATAACGTGTGTAAAACCTATGTTTTTTTCTGTGAATTTCATTGGTTTTTAAAATGCTAATTCAGAAATATCTCGTGTATGCAACCTATACTTTTGTCAATAAAGTTCTGACAATATTTTTTTCGGAAACAAGCCGTTTTCTTCACTGTTCAAGTTGCATAGAGACTCCTTGTAAAGCGATACAGAATTAGAAAGTCTGTACCTTGCCTTTTTTTGAACGCATTAAAATTTGTCTGTAAATAAAAATAGCCTTTCTAAACTTTCGTGCGCGACCCGGTGTGCGCACTCTCGGCAACAGTTGTCAATAAAATGGATATCGCATTTCCAGGCTTTCGTGCGCGACCGAGTGCGCGCACCTGCCTATATATTTCGTGAAACTTTGCAATTTGAACTTATTGAATTTCTTCATACACCCCTCAAAGAACTTATAGTACGTCAAAGAGACTGTACCTAGACTTCTTTTTTATTCTTATGAAACTTTTCAGTAAATGCAGCCGAATGTCTTTTTAAACTTTCGTACGTTACCGGATGTACACACCTTGGTATTTTTTTTAGAAATATAAAACGTTTCATACTTTAACAATTGTGTGCTTAAATCCAGCTCAGAAGATATACAAAATAAGGATGTGTTTGGATTTACTTCTTTTCACGTTTTGAAACTTCGCTCAATAAGTCCGCTACTTCCAAATAACGTACATAACTAGATACTGTCACCGCGTACACGTCCTGAGACGTGCACGTGAAGTCATGTGACTTGAAAACAACACTTCCAATTGGTTCTTAGTAGTTTCTATTCTGGAATTTAAACACAGCACTCCACCCACTTCCCTCAGTATCTTTTCTACTCTCAAGAGAGAACAACGTCCTACATCTTTCGGAAGACTTTGGTGAAATGGCTACCGTATCTCATTCATCTTCCGAATCTGAACAAAATGATCGACTACCTTTAAGAAGAAAAAATGAATCTTTCATCTGGTAATTTTTCACTTATCCTGAAGATCAAAAGAAAGTGAATGCACCAAAAGTAACCTGCACGATATCTGACTTGGTTCTCTGAAGAGGAAATCCAACAAAAAAATATTCCTTTTCCATACATACCATGGTGCGGCATGTCAAACAAGTGCACCCTGTGCAATTTGCAGAGGCATCGACAAGAGCCCTTGCCACGCTATTACCATTAGAGGTGGCCAGCACATCTTCTGATCGACGACCTGTATCTCCATTGAGTGCAGAGATGGACTTGAGATATTTAACTATATATGGTCTATAACCTATGGTTTTTTTAGTGAATTTTCAAGGTTTTGTAAATGCTAATTCCTAACTATATATGGTCTATAACCTATGGTTTTTTCAGTGAATTTCAATGGTTTTTTAATAGCAAATATCAAAAGCTTTTTTGTGGAAAATGACTAAAATTAGGTATACATAGGCGGCGTTCATTTATGTTCACCACAGCCACTGTTAAAAGTAAAGTGAAAGTCGCGAAACAGTGGCCACGCCATCTAGTCCCTTTTAGGCCCCATTATGCACGTAAGTAACAGCCATTTTGTGTGTCATGGCCTCTCTGCCCACTGCCAATAGCCTATGATTGTTCGAAATTGGTTCTCTTTGGGTCATTCTCTATTCACAAATAAGCACAGAGTCGCAATACTCTGTTTAGTTTTTGCAGATAGTGAAGGATAGGTAGTGCAGTCTTTTGTCCCCTTTGTAACCCGTCATGCCTATCTCTGCCCCGTTTGTTGGTAGTTGGTTCAACCCGGACCGTTTATTAGAGGTAGATCGTCCGACTCCACTGGAGGACACCCCTAATAAAAAGGACATATATATAAAATGCGGACTAGCCGCTGTATCGTGCTAGCAAACTATAACATATAAATCGTTAGAAAAAACAAAAGGAATCGAGCAAAATCAGTAGGCCACTGATGGGATCTCTTTTTGACCTCGCTAAAATAGAAACATTAGGAACAACCCCTCATTAGAAATATGAAACTAGTGAGAGGAACCGAGCTCGACGCCATGATGGCTGCAAGACAGCTCGGCTCCGCCGCCCACCCCACCCAAAATAACGACAAACACTATGCAAATATTATAAATATATACAACACACCAGCAAAGTAACAGGGTAAAACGTTTTATTAAATAACTATTTACATGGCAGCCTGCTGCAACATGAAAACAACACTTCCAATTGGTTCTTAGTAGTTTCAATTCTGGAATTTACACGCAGCACTCCACCCACTTCCCTCACTATCTTTTCTACTCTCAAGAGAGAACAACGTCCTACATCTTTCGGAAGACTTTGGTGAAATGGCTACCGTATCTCATTCATCTTCCGAATCTGACCAAAATGATCGACTACCTTTAAGAAGAAAAAATGAATCTTTCATCTGGCAATTTTTCACTTATCCTGAAGATCAAAAGAAAGTGAATGCACCAAAAGTAACCTGCACGATATGTGACTTGGTTCTCTCAAGAAGAAATCCAGCAAAAAAAGATTCCTTTTCGATACATACCATGGTGCGGCCTGTCAAACAAGTGCACCCTGTGCAATTTGCAGAGGCATCGACAAGAGCCCTGGCCACGCTATTACCATTAGAGGTGGCCAGCACATCTTCTGATCGACGACCTGTATCTCCATCGAGTGCAGAGATGGACTTGAGATATTTAACTATATATGGTCTATAACCTATGGTTTTTTCAGTGATTTTTCAAGGTTTTGTAAATGCTAATTCCTAACTATATATGGTCTATAACCTATGGTTTTTTCAGTGAATTTCTTTGGTTTTTTAATAGCAAATATCAAAAGCTTTTTTGTGGAAAATGACTAAAATTAGGTATACATAAGCGGCGTTCATTTATGTTCACCACAGCCACTGTTAAAAGTAAAGTGAAAGTCGCGAAACAGTGGCCACGCCATCTAGTCCCTTTTAGGCCCCATCATGCACGTAAGTAACAGCCATTTTGTGTGTCATGGCCTCTCTGCCCACTGCCAATAGCCTATGATTGTTCGAAATTGGTTCTCTTTGGGTCATTCTCTATTCACAAATAAGCACAGAGTCGCAATACTCTGTTTAGTTTTTGCAGATAGTGAAGGATAGGTAGTGCAGACTTTTGTCCCCTTTGTAACCCGTCATGCCTATCTCTGCCCCGTTTGTTGGTAGTTGGTTCAACCCGGACCGTTTATTAGAGGTAGATCGTCCGACTCCACCAGAGGACACCCCTAATAAAAAGGACATATATATAAAATGCGGACTAGCCGCTGTATCGTGCTAGCAAACTATAACATATAAATCGTTAGAAAAAACAAAAGGAATCGAGCAAAATCAGTAGGCCACTGATGGGATCTCTTTTTCACCTCGCTAAAATAGAAACATTAGGAACAACCCCTCATGAGAAATATGAAACTAGTGAGAGGAACCGAGCTCGACGCCATGATGGCTGCAAGACAGCTCGGCTCCGCCACCCACCCCGCCCAAAATAACGACAAACACTATGCAAATATTATAAATATATACAACACACCAGCAAAGTAACAGGGTAAAACGTTTTATTAAATAACTATTTACATGGCAGCCTGCTGCAACATCAAAACAACACTTCTAATTGGTTCTTAGTAGTTTCAATTCTGGAATTGAACACCCAGTACATCCAGAGGTGATGTCCGACAAGTTGTGTGGGGGGATGCCTTGCTGATGCCGCCACCCCCACCACCTTCTAGTTGCCTGATCCGGCCAGCTCAATCGATCGAGCATGAGACTCATGCACTCTTTACATTTTTATAGCTGAGTGTAGGTTCATAGTTTTCCATCCACAGACTAAAAGCCTGGAGTGGGAGTGAAAAAACCATAACTAGGTAACAAGGAAGGCAGAGGCTGTAGGAAGGACTCTGGATATGCTTGGTCCCTGAGATGCTTCGATGTCCCTGCCTTGCACAAATGGCATAAGTTCTGGATGTTGAGTGCCATACTTCAGGGTCCAGGAAACGGCGTGGGGTGCACTAGAAAGGAGAGGCGGCGCGAACGAGCCTCTCCCACCTCCCCAGGTGGAGGTTTCTTAGCTACACCCCAGCGCTTCACTCGACAAGCTGAGTTGCGCCCGCTCCTGCAGCACATTGCCTCGCTCGGCCAGCTGAATTACGCCTGCTCTTGCTATTACATCGTCTCACCCGCCATCCAGCTGAATTGCACCCACTCTTGCTTGCCGGTGAGAACAACTGATCTGAAGAACCGCTGCCTGCGGTGCCTCCCTGAGCCGCTTGACGGAGGCCCCCGAGGGGCGGTGTGGTGGCGCGGACTCGGAGGGGGCGCTTGGCTCCTGCCCCCTCCCCAAGTCTTGTTGCCCTGGTATGGCCTGAGATCGCCCCCGACATAGGCGGCCGGCTCCTGGGGTCAGGCGGAACTTGTTGCCTTTTGATGCCTCTTCCATTCTGGACCTTGTCCCACAATCCGTTTGACCTGAAGACACGTCCTGCGGTGCCCTGATCCAACCATCACATATACCTGCGCCAGGAGACTGCGTGGGGTGCACTGAAAGGGAGAGGCGGCGCGAACGAGCCTCCCCCACCTCCCCAGGTGGAGGTTTCTCAGCTACACCCCAGCGCTTCACTCGACAAGCTGAGTTGCGCCCGCTCCTGCGGCACAGTGCCTCGCTCGGCCAGCTGAATTACGCCTGCTCTTGCTATTACAGCGTCTCACCCGCCATCCGGCTGAATTGCACCCACTCTTGCGATACAGCGACAGGCGGGTGCCACGGAGCTCAGGAAATGGCGGTCGGCTCCACAGACTTGGGCCTGGCCTGCAAGGATGGCTCTGGGCAACCCTGGAACTCGGACGCTTGACTGCTAGGGCATGGGCCCCATTCCCAAAAGCGTCCCCTCAGCCTTGAAGATTCTACAAGAGTCACCGGGGCCCCCGACTCCCGCAGACTTCCGGTGGGGAGCGACTGCCATGATTGCTCGCGGAATGGCCACGACGTAGCCACGGGGTGCTCTCATGCTGACGCCAGCTTCAGTCTGAAACATCCAGAAACACTGTAGACTACCAATTTGATCAGTTCCGGTGGAGCCCCAACGACGTATCGCGTTGTTGCGTAATGCGTCATATGACGCGCCGCGTTAGCGCACCCGGAAGTGCTCCGGTGCGCGAGGTGCGAAGCGCAGCTTCCCGGAAGCAATCCGGGGTGCGGCGCGGAGCGCGTAACGTAAGCATTTACATTTCAGTTGGTTCTCCCTCACAATATTTTCAATGTCACATAAATGTCACCCATCACCCACTGCCATCTCTGGCTGTTTCCATGGTAACACCTCATTCTGCACCTGGCTGATGGCACAGGTCAAAAGTTCATATCTCAACGTTCTACAGCAAATTAACAACACTGTTTTCCCTCCAGAAACACCTGCCTATCCACAGCTCTGTTACATGTCATTTTTTTCAAACCCAATAGTACTTTTAGTTTTACATAACATTAACATGCAACGTAGTCTTCAATCTTCACGTATTAGAATCAACCAATCATTTTTTGTTTTTCAACCACACCAAGCCTCATCCATTTTTTAATCCTGACTTTCAGCTTCTAACTGCCATTCCACTTCCAGAACCCATCGGAGTACGAGTGCATCTGCCTTGAAAATGAAGGTTTGGCTTTTAGGACACAGCTATATTCACTGGACTGGAAAATATGCAGCAAGCAGACGAATTTCCAACCTTGATTTACCAAATGTACAAATAACGTGGATTGGCCAAAGAGGATTGAGATGTCACCAATTAATACCATTGGTGAAAACTTTTATGCATCTCCCAGAACCAGACCTTATAATTGTGCACTGTGGTGGGAACGATCTAGGCACATTGACTGGGGTAGGTCTGGAAATGCTTCTAAAAGACACCTTTCGACAATTGATGACACTTTTTCCTCGAACTGCCTTGGTATATTCCAATATATGCCAAAGACAGAAATGGAATTGGTCCAATCAACATTGTGCACAAATTGAGAAAGCAAGGAGACATGTAAATAAATCTGTTTCTGCATTCCTCAGAGATTATAGCATGGGTTCTATTTACCACAACAACTTGCGTTACCACATGCAAGACATCTATAGGAGAGATGGTGTTCATTTCACGGATGAGAGAAACAGAATCTTCCTCTGCAACATGAGGCTCTGCATCGGTACTTACTTATAAATGCAGAAAAAACTCAATTAACACAAGGGCTCTTTTCAGAGCCACCTTATATCAAAGCACTCAAACTTCTGATTTATCCCCATTTTCACACTCTTGTAAATAGGTGTGCGCGACCGAGTGCGCGCACCCCGCAACTTTAAAAAAAAAATATATATATATTTTCGCGTTTAAGGGCCTTACTGCACACCCTGAGAAAACCTACGCCGCAAGACAATCTCTACCTTCTCCCCTTTCCATGTTCCAACACTTTGAAATGAACAATATATTTACTCGCAATGACAAAATGGCGGTCAACACTTCCTGATTTCCTTCGAATCAAACGTTAACAGACGTCACGCAGCAAAAAAAAATTCCGCTCACGCGCAGCCGCTTGGGCGCGCGTATAGATATATAATTGACTTTAACTTTAATTTTCTCAGCAAGTACTGAACGGATTTACACCATTCCAAAAAAAGCGTCATCTGCGAACCGGACTCTACAGTCTTGCCAAATTTCTTATAAATCCATTCAGCGGTTCGACCTGTAGCCGTGTCTAAACGTCCTATGGAAAATAACATGGAGAAAACACGTTTTGGGACCCCCCTTTTATCTCAGCCCCCACTTGACCAATCCCCCCCAAACTTTCAGGGAAGGAGCGCAGCGGACCGAGCCATCTTCTTTGAGAAATTCGCAAAGATTCATCCACCAGGGCCAAAGTTAATCCAAATAGAATGTTGAGGATTTCCTATGGAAACTAGGTCCTAACTATAACTACCTACTGGCGACCGCCAGTAGGTAATATATATATATATATATATATATATATATATATATATATATATATATATATATATATATTGTTAGATAGTGGTTTATTAGTTGGTGTTAGCCCTTCTTAGGCAACAACCAAAATCCTTGTCAGTCCTGCCAGTACCTTGGGACACACTTTTTGAAGGACCAGGACTCACTCCAGCAGAGGCCAGCGTAGCTCAGGCAGGTCCAGTTGCTGGCCCAGGCAGGTCCAGTTCAGCAGGTCAGCTGGGCATTTACAAGCGTGCATCTGGAGCTTGATATATCCCTGTACCTCTGAAACAGAGGTCAGTCAACTGTCCTTTGGAGTCACTCTGACTAGGATGAAGCGAGTAGGTCCAGTTTTCCTTCGCAGACAGCAAGGCAGAGCTCAATCAGCAGGAGAGTCCTCTGCGAGCAGAAGGGCAGTCCTTCTGTAGTATCCACTGGTCCAGAAGTGTACTGAGGTTGGGTTTGAGGGACCTATTTGTATACCTGGTGCCAGCTTTGAAGTGGAAGAAACTTCTGGAATTTACCACTACAGATGGCTCAGTTTTCTTTCTTCCTCCCTGCCTATGGCTCTGCAGGATCTGGGTTCACTAAAGGCTAGTGCAAACTTCTTTGTGAGTGTGCTGAGGCAGCTCCTTTGAAATGCAAGCGGGACAGGAAACAATTCTGCCACTACCATCCTGGCAGGATAGCCCATCCTGCCAAAACCCAGTTCCTTTTTTTTACACTGCCTGGGAGGAATACACAAAGGCCAGCTGCCAATTACACCTAGTCATGTTGCCCGGGACACAGGCTGCAGGCACCATTGGTTAGGGCGAGATAATACCAACCCTCTAAAGTACATCACAATAGGGCAACCCAATAATCCCACAGGAGACTGGGTATAAACATATAAAACACAAATTGCCCCCTTAAGGAGAAAAGTATGCTTAGCTACTTATTAGGGGGAAGCAATGCAAATAATGTCCACTACAATCAATAGATCAATCAAAGAGGCACATGAAAAGTATATTAATTGTACATAACAAATGCATCTTAATAGGTGTACTTCTGTGTCAAACTATACGATTACTATTTATTGAATCACAATAAGTTTAAAGAGAAATCCCACTATTACTCTGCCAGATCCAGATCAGAAGAATTTACAATAGTCCAGGAAGTGATCTGCAAAAGACAGGGGACCACCCAACCGCCCTGCTCTCCTTTTCTCACTGTCCTTGCAAAATCATTTATTTGAGGAGATGTTTGAAAATCTATGAATTAGCATTTGTAGAGGTCAATCTGCTGACGTTTCGTTCTCCAGGCATCTAACAAGTACTTGACACCATCAGGACAAAGTGTTAAACTTTACATGAATAGAAGACCTCCTATATGTAGTATATCCTGCAAGAACAAAAGTCCAAGTCCCTTCCTAGAAACAAATATGTCAAGCCTATCAACTGTGAGAAAGGGTATAGCCATAGGTAATTTTACTAACTTGTGAGACTCAGCTTTTCAGGTCAAATAAACCATAAGACCTTTCATATCCCAGAAGACAACTTGATGCCACCCAGAATGCAACTTGATGCCACCAGGGTTATCTCATTTTCTGTTATTCCATAACTTGTGGATCATTTAAAGGGATGAACTACAGTAGTGTAGATGTTTAAATGAACTACATCCCCCATCCAATCAGAAAATTACAGAACAATGTTGGGTATTTGCCCACCCTGGAAGTAACATGATACTGCTTTCTTTTATTCTAGTATGCAAACAAATCTACTCTTAATTGAGAAGCAAAGGTTATTTTCTGACACTATCCATCCAAGGTAAAAAAACAATACACCAGATGAGAGGCAGACAGCCCCTTCCACCACTAGATGTTAAAACTTCAAAAATCATGTCTTGATGGTAACATTCATGTTGAACGATCAATAAACAAACAAATGATGAGCAAGTCTGTTCAGATACCGAACAAAAAAGAACACACATCTTTGACCTGGGGAAAGGTTAGATCAAGCCTAGGGATTACTTATCTGTTATTAATGTATTTTTGTTCTTAATACAGTGCATCAAGCCCCTGGTCAGAAAGTGGTGGAGAGCTTTGCATAACTATGGAATAAAAATACCACTGGGACAAGTAAGGAACATGTCAGAAAACACGAAATCTAGGTCTACACCCAATTGGCACATTTAATTTACTTGTAAGTTCCTAGTGGGACAGACCTACTTGTAACCACGGCTTGTAAATTAAATGCTACTAGTGGGCGTGCAGCACAGATTGTGCCACCCACTGAAGTAGCCCTTTAAACATGTTTCATGGCTGTTTGGGTTCTCTCCTTTAAACATAGTTAAATTGGCCTACACCTAATTGGCACATTTAATTTACTTGTAAATCCCTAGTAGAGGGGTACTACAGGTACCCATGGCCTGTAAATTGAATTATACAACCCTTTAAACATGCTTCAGGCCTGCCATTGCAGGCTGTGTGTGCAATTTAAACTGACATTTCGACCTGTCAAAAACACCTTTTGCCAGGACTAAACCTTCCTTTTGAATACCTGTAAGTCACCCCTAGGGTAGGCTCTAAAAAGCCCAAAGGGCAGGGTGCTGTGTATTTAAAAAGTTGGGCATGTACTTTAAAATTTTACATGTCCTGGTAGTGAAAGACCCTTCAATTACTGGATCTGCATGTTGAACCCTGGACCACCTCTCAAATTAAAACCTTCGAATGTAAAGTTCTTTGCGGGAGGCATTAAGTTTGAAGTTGAAGGAGAGTTTGATGGATGCCTTTGAGAACAACAATGCAGTTACATTTGGGGAAATATATTAAGCTAGAATGATCAAGGGAAATTGAATATCATTTTGAATCCTAATCATCTTGATTGAGTTATATTTAAGCCCCGTTTAGTTTTGTAAAATGTGAGAGCTGCAAGAAAGTACTACCATGTAAAAATTGTTTTAAAAAAATTGCTGAAGTGTTTTATGGCAAATTTGGTAGATTGTGTGGTTTTCATCACAAGATTGTTTTGAAAACCATTTCAGTGCCTGTCGCTCACAAGTTTCACTAGGTACCACTATGTTAAAGAAGTGATCTGTGTTACACCTGACATCCTTGATGTGGTCTTCCACTAAACCTTTTGCATTTACTCCTCCTATTTTCTGAAATTCATTTTTGTTGGCATTAGGGGCCATATTATCAAGCCTGGGCGATAAAATTATCGCAGCTTTATCGGCAGGAAACTGCCGCTAAAGTGGCGATAATGGGCTTGATAATATGCTGTATGGAATTCCAATCGAAGCTCATGTTAAATGTCCTTCACATCTAACATGGGCTTCGATTGGAATTCCATAGAGCCTATTATCAAGCCCATTATCGCCACTTTAGCGGCAGTTTCCTGCCGATAAAGCGGCGATAATTTTATCGCCCAGGTCTGATAACATGGCCCTTGGACTCTATGCTCTTTACTACTGCTAACAAGGGTTATATTGCTTTTGCTCTCTCTTTAAACATGGTAAAATTGGCTTACACCCAATTGGAACTAAGAATTTATTCTTAAGTCCCTAATAAAGTGGTACGAAATGTACCAGGGGCCTGTAAATAAAATACTACCAGTAGGGCCTGCAGCATTCATTGTGCCACCCACAAAAGTAACAATTTGAAATATGTATCAGGCCTCCCATTGTAGCCTGTAGTGCAATTATAAACTGCCAAGCCAACCTGGCAAAATAAATCTTTTGCTAGGCGTAAACGTTCTCTTTTACTACATATAAGTCACCACAGGGTAGGCCCTAGATGCCTATATGCAGGGTATATTGTATTTAAAAAGTAAGACATCTTTTTTTAGTTTTACATATCCTGCTAGTGAAAAACTCCTAAATATGTTTTTTACTATTGTAAGGGCTGTCCCACCGATTGGGTAGCATTGGGTTACCTTATAACATTTAATAGGTGCTATCCTTTCATTGGGAACAGATAGGGATATCAAGTTTGGACTCTTATGAATTGTAATTTAAAATACAAATTTAAAATAATCTTTAACTGTTATGTGGTATTATAAGTCACTATTTTGAAAAGCTGGCTTGAAGCCTTGTCCCGTTGAATTCTATCTTTTCCCAGACTTTTCTGCAGAATTAGTTCTAAGTACGAAGGTAAGCCGAGACTGTGCCATATCTACATCGTGTATCTGACCTGGGCTCCATCACAATTGGCTTTAACATTTGACTTTGCCCTGATCTTGCACAACCTGCGGTTGGGGCTTTGAATCTTTCAGGCTCTAGTTTTCACTAAAACTTTAGAATTCATAACTCTGATTCTCCTAATTTGGATGTAATTTCTTTTGCTGTCATTTTATTTATTAAAATGCATGATATTTTTTCTAAATTGGTTCGGGATTCTTATTGTGTTGTATTTTGTTTTATTCCTGTTTGTAATATACTTTGCACAGTGCCTGGAAGCTATTTTGCCAATCTACCAGAGGGTTAAGCACAAGCTAAATTAGTGACTTCTGTAGTTCATCCTGACAAGGATTGTGGTTGTTCGTTGAGTTGGGTTTCACCCCCCTCAACCAATAACCGGCTTTCTTGGAATTTGCAAAAAGAATAACTAGTTTTTGTGAACTCAATATCATTAAGTTCATAGAAAGTTTAGAATCTTTCATGGCAATTGTCCTTGCCCGTAAATCTGATCAAACTTTAGGCTTACCGTATTTTTTGGCGTATAAGACGACTTTTTAACCCATGAAAATCTTCTCAAAAGTCGGGGGTCGTCTTATACGACGGGGGTTGTCTTATAAGCTGGTATACGGTGTGCTGAAACTTCAGGGACAGGCGTCCTCTAGCTGAGCCACCGTGCGCTGCATCCCGACCAGGTGCCCCCTCTCCCTGCACTCATGCGTACTCACATTGCGTACAACCGCTCGGATCGTCTTGGAAACAGGGAGGGCTGGGCAGACAGGGAGGGAGAGCTGACCCACCCAATACAAGCAGACTTTGTAATCAGTGTGCACAGGAAATACCGGTACATCGCTTGCCGTGATTGGCTGGTTGTTGTATACTGGGATTGGCGATTCTGAGGGAAGGCAGTCTATCTGGTGAGCAGATACATGTGGTGGTGAATACAGTACAGCACAGCACCAGTGTCTGTACCGGTTCATACAGTACAGCACCAGTACATACAGTACAGTATACAAATGGCTAACAGTCAAGACCCCATCATGGCTCCAGCAGGAAGAAGAAAGAAATATGAAGCCAGTTTCAAACTTAAAGTTGTAAACTTTGCCATGGAACATAATAACTGTGCTGCTGCAAGACAATATGGAGTAACAGAAAAGATGGTTCGGGACTGGAAAGCAAATGAAAAAGCATTAAAGAGTATGCCAAGGGGTAAGTGTGCATTAAGAAGAAGCACCCCACATTGGCCAGAACTCGAAAAACATGTAGCAGACATGGTGAATGAGCATCGCCAAAGCGGTTATGTAGTGACACGAAATAAAATACGTTTGTTTGCACTTCAGTGGGCCAAATCTAACCAAGATCACAGCAACAGATTTAAGGCCACTGTATCCTGGTGCACTAGATTCTTGGAAAGGCATAATCTGGTATTGAGGCAAAAGACGAAAATTGCACAAAAATTACCTGAAGATCTTGATGCCAAAGTACATAGTTTCCATCGATACATAATACAACAGCGCAATAAACATGGCTATGCGTTAATTAGTATCGGAAATATGGATGAAAGTCTAATTAACTTTGATATGGTTGGGAATAAAACTGTCCATCCAAAAGGTGAAAAAAACTATTTTAATTAAAACAACAGGACATGAGAAGTCCAGTTTTACAGTGGTTCTAGCATGCACAGCTGATGGCGCCAAACTGAGACCAATGATTATTTTCAAAAGAAAAACAATGCAGAAACTCAAGTTTCCTGTTGGTTGTTTTGTACATGTGAATGAAAAAGGCTGGATGGATGAAGAAGGGGTAAAGCTATGGCTTGATAATGTATGGAGCAGGCGACCAGGTGGACTTATTAAAAAACGTAGTCTACTGGTGTGGGATATGTTCAGGGCTCATTTAACTCCCAGCACCAAGCAAAGGCTGGCAAGAATAAACACAGATGTAGCAGTTATTCCTGCAGGATTGACATTGTTGGTACAGCCACTGGATGTGTGCCTAAACAAGCCATTTAAAGATCGCATTCGAGAACAGTGGAATGAGTGGATGGTTAGCGGCGAAAAGTCATTCACAGAAGGAGGAAACATGCGTGCTCCACAGTTGAATGTTTTGTGCAAGTTTGTCATAAAAGCCTGGAATGATATTGATGCAGAAACAGTAATCAAGTCTTTCAAGAAGTGTGGCATATCAAATTTATTAGATGGTATGGAGGACGACTACTTGTGGCAAGATGAAGAGGAAGCCGAAGCCGAGACGACACCATCTGATACGGAATTAGATCCATACGATGACTGCCTTACAAACGTATCACAAGATGTCATTGATTTACTTATGATATCAGATGACGAACAGGAGGATTTTGAAGGATTTTAAAGCGAAACTGTCACACCAGCAAATCCTGTAAAAATAGCTTGGAGTTATGATGGGCGTTGCTGACTCGCGAGGGACTTGCCCGGCATTTGCTTTCTCTCTATTGTTTGTTATGTTCCTCCTATGATCATCAGTTCCAGTTTGGTTGATAGCTTAGAAAACAAACAGCATGGCAGCTCCCATGGGTTTATTGTCTTATCCTTCCTTTCAGCTTTAGAGTGAATTAGGAAAAGTTTAATCCACTTGCACTGTTTTATGTTTACATGTTTGATGACAAACAGCCTTATGTTTATAAATGACTGTTTCCTACTAAGTGCCTGCATGTCATAAGCATCTGAATTAAAATTACCATATTAAAATCAAATCTGATGTTTTTTAATTTTTATTTGGTGTGCGTTGGAAGAGGGGTAGTCTTATACGGCGAGTATAGCCCAAACCCTATATTTTAACAGGAAAAGTAGGGGGATGTCTTATATACGCCCAGTCATCTTATACGCCGGACAATACGGTATGTTGTGATGTATGTGCTTTAAACTTTAATATCTAGGTGGATCGTGAACCTTTCCCCAATATTAATGAGATATTTTACCCTTCAGAGAAGTGTGATATTCACTTCTCTCAATAGGTCTGCAGCCTATCACCAGTTTGTCCTGACAGATGAATCCAAACATCTCACATTTTTAGCAACCCTGTGGGGAGACTCCACTATGAATGCATGCAATTTGGCCTTGTGTTAGCATCCTTGGCTTTCCAAAGACATGTGAGGTTGATAATTTATCTTTCCAAGACCACATTCTGGTGTTCAGTGGAAATATGAAAGGTTACGATGAAAGATTATACAAGGGGTTATCCATAATAAAAGAGAACTGGTTGGTGTTACATTTAGAAAAATGCTCATTTGAAGCAGGTGGTGAGAGCTAAAGACATAGAACTCAAGGTGTGTATCTTTGAAGCTGTGGAAGATTATCAGTCTCCACCAAATAAAGAGCAATTACAATCATACCTATGTCTGGTTGAGTATTATTCCAAATTAATTTCACATTTTGCTCAAACAATGGTGACATTGAGAGAGGTATTGCAAAAGGCTAGTGCATATGTTAGGAAAGAGGACTGCCAACATGCTCTGAATAGGATTAAATCAGATATTGAGGACATTTTACCATTAAAACTTTTTGATCCTAAAGATACTAACATTATCATTACTTTTGTAAGTAACGATGGATTAAATACTGGGTTGTTGCAAAACAGTAACAATTGCAGGGATGAGATGCTCGCATTTGCTTCCAGAGCACAACCGTGGTGCAAATTGACCTTTTTCAGCATAGAGAAAGAAACAGTGGCTTTATGGTGGGGCACACAACATTTCAGAACATTTGTGTGGGTGTCCTAATTGAGTTACACTCTGACCAATAACCCCTAGTGGACTTGTTTAGTACAAAGAAAGGTGGGAGAGATATGGCCCGTATTGCCAAATGGCAGTATTGTTTAAACAGGGGTCTCCAACCAGTCGATCGCGAGCTACCGGTTGCTTGCCAAAGCCCCATCAGTAGCTTGCGATGGTAGTGTCGTAATTTAGTAGCCCATTGACATCGTTATTATATTTAGCCCTTTTTGTATGGAGACGTTGCCCGCCCTCACCCAAACCAGCTGCTCAGATTGGCTTAACTGAGCTTAGCTGGTGAGGGGCGGGCCAAAGAGGAAGTCGTTGTTCCTCCAGTAGTCTCTGCACGACCGCCATCTGCCTTTCACACCCTGGCATTGCGCTTTTCATCCTGTGCGTCAAGTGCCGGTGTGGAGCAGCAGGCATGCCAGAGCGGAGTGGCCGGTGCTAGAAAGAGTGCAGGTGGTGCAAGCAGTATTAAACTTTTACCAGGACCTGTGCCACCTGCAATGTTCAGCCTCCACCAGTTCGACCGGAGCGGCAGGTAAGCTTAAGCAGCCCTGCGCAGACCTGATCAGCTCCACACCCATAGTGAGCCCCTACACTAGCCTGATAGCTGTATAAGTGAGACAGCATCAGTGGCAGTGATTCATTCAGCATTCCGTCCATCATTTGTTTGCGTAGCACTTTTCACCCTAAGTGGGATGGGTATGCCCAGACGTGGGTCCATTGCTCACTGTGCCACTGGATTCAAGCGAGCCTGGCTAATGAAGGGTAAAATCCAGAAACAGGTCCCAGGATGCTTGTTTCCAGTCCATGGAGATCCTAGCTTGGCAGTTCGGTCTGGACTGTTCCCATGAGGCACAGGGTCAAGACTGATTTGCATATGGCTTGGTCTAAACTGAGATGGCATGATGAGCAAAAGAACAATGAATTTAACCCAGATCTCTTGACTGGGGGTGAATGTATGATTCATTCAGTATTCCATCTATCATTAGTTTGCGTAGCACAGTGGCAGTCCAGGGCACATGAAACCATTAAAATAATGGAGTGCAAATGCTGCCTTGTAATATAAATTCTATCTATAATCTTTCTCGTGTTTCAATTGAGCCTGATGCTTGCACACTGCAATGATACGGAAAGTGATTTGTTTTTCTGCTTCAAGAGCTTAACAATGTTAAATGCAAACCATTAAAATGATACACATACAATTCTTAATTTGCAGAGAAACACTTCAATTGCATGCAAGAGGATACAGGCTCAAATTCCCAGGTATAGCTGAAACATTTTACAACAGTGTTTCTTATGAGTGTCACTTTCTAATGCTCACTTGAATAAAAACATTATGCATGCTTGCTGCTGTGTTTGCATTCACTCTCATGCCAGATCATTTTTAGGGTGAGGCGATGCTTGTCAGAACATCAAAAAGTGTCCATCACGGTGAGTGAAGTTACTACATAATCCATTATGTACCAAGGGGCATATTTATGTCGGACTTGCGCCACGTTTAAGCTGCCGTTGCGTCACGCAACGGCGGCGTAAACGTGACGCATCCCTGCGACCCATTTACAACGTGACGCATCTTGGCAGATGCGTCACATTGTTAAGCCCTGCGCCACATGTGGGCGTTCCGGCTCAGGGTGGGCGTTCCGGGGCAGGTGCGCCTCGCAAAAGTGCCTGCGTGAAATCTACAAGATTTCACGCAGGCACTTTTAGGCCAATGCTGCGTCAAAACCCTGCGCCTGCTTGAAGCAGGCGTTAGGCTTCACGCAGCATTGGACAGATATGGCCCCCCAGAGCATTGCTGGAGCTGCGTCGCGCTTGCGACGCAACTCCAGCAATGCGCCGCCTTTACGGCACAGATGCGTCACGCATCGGTGCCGTTTTTGCCCCATGGTGCGCCGCATTGTAAATGCGTTACAAAGAAACAGGGTTAAACCCACTAAAGTCAAAAGGACCTGGGTAACTATGCAGTACAAAAGGAAGGGGTCCCAGACAAAGAGCAAATAATTCAAAATATGACTTAATTGAAAATATAATGGTTTCACAAAGCAAAATTATTTGATGCAAAAAAGTTTAATTCAGATTTGCACATATTACCTTTCATTGGTTAGAACACATAACAAATATTTCTCTAAATAGCAAGCTTTTTTTATATATACGTCCCCACATACACAACGGGGAAGGGGTGAGAGTGAGGGAAAGTGTCAAGGATAGGGTAGGATGAAGGGATAACCTGAATCATTTAGTGACATGTATTATTCACCATTCAGAAATTAAGTACATGTGGTTCCTTTAGCCAAAGGCCACAACATATGGCTCGCAAGGAGTCCCAAAACAGCTAATGCAGACAACCAAACTCCACTTCAGCCGCTAAAGTCTTGCTTGGGGTAGGAGTTGGTGATTATTGTATGGTCTACGTTTCGACCCAAAATGCGTGTAGGAAGTTGGTCCTTACAGAACGGGTCTTCTTCAGGACAAAAACTGTTGTGGGTGGGCGACCTCCTAGGGACAGTTAAAAGAAATCAATTAGTACACACCTCCTGTTAATTAATACAAGGAAGGCGTGTTTAAGAAAATTGTCAGTTAAAAACGGGTTGTCGAAGAACAGAAGACATTACACACATAGTGCCATTATTACAGGGGATCGTGTTCCAGATATACAAGATCTGGTACTGGCTCACCTATCGCGGAGGAACAAGGTCTCCAAAGGATATCTCCCAGACCACGTTATTGATTCTTAACTGAAAACGTTATAAGAAAAGACATTGTCATCTCATAAGCTACTAAGAGTCAGACCAAATTCTGTTCTATATGGATGACTTAGACACACCTAAGGACATCTTATCACTTGGACTGAGATCGAATATGCATAAAGGCTACGCAAGCCACCACTTTAGAAGATAACTACCAAACCGTAGATTCGAAAAAGCGGGGCAAAGGTCCCAACAATTCTTCATTAGATAAGGTGTGGGAATGGTCATATTTTTTACACTATTTTTTCCATATTCGGCCAAACAAGCTTATAGGGGTGTCCATCTATGCAGGATCAAAATGGCATACCTCGCATGTGCTTATAAATTGTCAGGAAGCGCGTATGTTTCATATGTGGTATAGACCTGTGTATCGTCTTTCTGTAACCAATTATAAGGCAAAAGATTAAGTATACCGATAAATGTCGATTTTCTAGTTTTTGCACCAAAAAACAACACATTTCAAATATACGGATCATACCTTGAACCAATTAATAGGATCGTGTATTCAACTCGTGGTGGTCGGAAAAACGTCTGTTCATGAAAAATAAAACAGGGAAAAGGTACTATCGGTAAACATGCATTAGCCCAGTTCTAAGTAGCTCATTGTCAACAGGATTCAAGACATACCTCAGAACACTGAAGGGTCCTAGAGGCGTCTCACCGAAAAAACATTCATAGTTCCATCTTTGCAGTGCCTTCAAATAAGGAGGGGGGCATTTAGTGTGAAAGCCGTATTTTTAGGTATTGGATTCAACCTGCACGATTAAAACATGTGGCTTATCTCTAGGGCTCTAATCAGACGACAGAGTAAATCTTGTTCAACCGGCACACCTCTCTGTGAAAACGAGGGTACTATCGGTAAACATGCATTAACACAGTTCTATGTAACTCATGTTCACCAGAATTAAAGACATACCTCAGAACTCGAACGGGTCCTGGAGGCGTCTCGCCGAAAAAATATTTATAGTTCCATCTTTGCAGTGCCTTCAAATAAGGAGGAGGGCATTTAGTATGAAAGCTGTATTTACTGGGTATTGGATTCAACCTGCACGATTTTAAATATGCGGCTTACCTCTAGGGCTCTAATCGGAGGACAGAGTTATTCTTGTCCAACCGGCACACGTCTCTGTGAAAATGAGAACACAGTTGGGTTATAGTATTAAAAACCTGCGTGACACGTTGCCAACTAAGCACCTCTTAAGGCACGATTAGGGATGAGATCTCCGCGCTTACCTTCAGCGCTCCGAATAATACTGGGATGTGATCCCGCACCTCGACGTACACAGTTCTCCGCCGAACAGCCGGGGCCCCATAAACTTCCTGGTTGGGGGCAGGGGGTGGAGCCTATCACCGAAGCCGCTATAGAGGTAGTGGAAAGACTACTTCTCCTCGGCTTTTCACAGTCATATTCGCCAATTCGATACCCCGTATTATAAGGTTTCTTCATTGTGGACTTGTCTATGGTTGAAGGCTATGTTGAGGCTCAATTATGTTTGCAGAAAAAAATTTTTATACGAATATTATAACAAGATTGTTTAAATTAACTCTGTCTAAACCCTCAAAAGGGTGTATAGAGAATCATACCAACTTATTATAGGCACATGAAGTAAACAGGCCCACAAGCGCTACCCGACCCCTCATAATGTATAAATGTTTAGACACACATTGTGCGTAATTACAATTACATGTAGTGGATGATTACATAGGAGCCATTAAATACATACATCTTATTCATTGTAGCATCAAATCTAAGGCTCGCCTGCCATGGAAGTATTGGAATGTACATATAGTATAAGTAAGGGCAGTGTGCACTTATCTCACAGGATAGTGTAGACCATACCCCTTATCTGGTTGTTAGTAGATTGTACACATGTTGTATATATGGGCAGTGTGCACTTATCTTACAGGATAGTGTAAACCATACCCATCTTCTTGATTAAATCAGTTCACATGCGAAACCATAAACAGTGCACTTATCTCGTAGGATAGTGTAGACTGTTATCTCGTAGGGTAGTGTAAACTGTTCAACATATTGCCCTGTGTACAGAATCAGAGATTAGCCAGCTGTACAAAACTGCTTTCAGATTCGTTTAGGCCCTCAGCTACAGAATTGAAAATATGAATCCATTTCAGCTCTCTAATATTGAGGATACTGGATAAATCACCTCCCCTCGGGCCTATTGTCACCTGTTCCAAAACCACCCATTTTAGTGTTTCAGGCATGTGGTTTTCTTTTTCGCAGTGTTCTACTAGGGGTGCCCCGGGTACTTTGCATCTAATGCGGCTACAATGTGCAAGGAATCTAGCTTTTACACGCTGCTGAGTCTGACCTACATATATAAGGTCACAAGGACAGATATGCCATAAATCACATTCCTGGTGTTACAGTTAGTGTGGCTCTTATGTATGTGTCGGTGGTTTTTAAAAATAAAGTCCTTTGATTGAATAGTGGAAGGGCAAGCCTTGCAGTTGCCACACCTAAAGTGTCCCACTACAGGGGGTTGTTTCCAGCATGAAGCCAAGGTGGGTGCTGCTGGGTATTCCAAAAAGGATGATACCACATAATCTTTTACATTCCTTGCTTTTTTGTAAGCGTGCATGGGTACGTTTGTAATTTCTACATCATCTGCAATTAGACCCCAGTGTTTGTTGATTGTCTTTCTGATTGCATGACTTTTAGTTGAAAAAGTAGTGACGCAAATCATGCATTCTTCTTCTTGGCAAATGCGTAGGGCAGGTTCCAAAAGTGTTTCACGATGACTAAACCATGCCCTCTTCCTGGAGCGCTTGATCAGCCGTTTGGGGTAACCTCTTTCTATCAAACGTGTCATCAGTATGTCAGATTGTGTCATATAATCTTCTTTCTTGCTGCAGTTCCTCCGAATCCGAAGGAACTGGCCATAAGGTAAGTTATCCCGAAGACTCCGTGGGTGGTGACTTGAATACTGTAACAGCGAGTTACGTTCCGCCGGTTTTCGGAAAAGTGAAGTATATAATGTGCCTCCTTCCGCCACTATCGTGATATCCAAGAATTTGATTCTGCTGTTGCTGGCTTGCATTGTGAATTGGATATCTTTAGACTGCAGATTTAGCCAAGAGTGGAAACGTTCAAGTTCACTATCACTCCCTTTCCATATGATCAGAACGTCATCAATATACCTCATCCACAGATGTATTTGATGCCGGAATGGGTTGCGGTCACTGATGACAAAAGTATTTTCGTAAAACGACATGAATAGAATTGCCAGGTCCGGAGCAAAGGCTGCCCCCATTGCCACACCTTTAGTTTGCAAATAAAATACATTCTGGAACATAAAGAAATTCCTCATCATAGCAATCTTTAATAGGAGGATAATGAATGAATGGGTACTTGCACCGGAGCTTCCCGACTGTCCAGGGCGGCAGTGGCCACCAAGAGGGCCTCCTCTTGGGGGATGCTCGTATAGAGCGACACGATGTTGCAGGTTACCAGTATTTCCTCCTCTGGATTAAATGGTTTTCCATCTACCAAATTGATGGTGTGTGTGGTGTCTCTCAAATAGGTGGTAGTCGCTTCCGCTAAAGGTTTTAGGAAGAAATCCACATAACGGCATAGAGGCTCGAGGATAGATCCACATCCAGAGACGATAGGACGTCCTGGGGGGTTTCGCATGTCCTTGTGTACCTTGGGTAAGGTGTAAATGGTTGGTATGCGTGGATAGCTCTGATTGAGGTACTGATACTCATGGTCCGTTAGGAAACCCTGTTGAACTCCTTCCTGCGTGACCCTCTGGATCTCGGCTGCCAAATCTTTTGTTGGGTCAGTAGTCAACTTCTTATAGCTGATGCCATTGTTTAGTTGCCGCCAGATCTCTTCTTTGTATTTCAAAGTATCCTGGATGACAATGGCCCCACCCTTGTCCGCTGGCTTCACCACGACATTACAGTTGGATTTTAAGGTCTCTAGGGCTGCTCTTTCAGTCTTCTTAATATTGTATCTCACATACGTCTTTTCACTCAAGATCTTCTTAACTTCTCCAGTGACAATGCTTTCATACGCCAATATTCGATGACTCATTGCATTGGTTGGAGGTACGAAAGTAGATGGTACCCTAAATCCGGTTACGGATGTAGTCTTGGGTGCTGGTCTGTTCTTAAGGAAGAATCATAATCTTACTTTTCTGAAGAATTTGGAGAGTTCCATTAGTGTATTAAAACAATTGGGGGGTGATGTTGGAACAAATGAAAGGCCCTTACTCAAAACTCGGAGTTCATCTTCGGTGAATTTTTGGGGTGACAAATTAATCACTGGCGCATCTATATTGTTCACCACCTGTAGTTCTTGCGCCTGGTCGAGTGTTCGCCGTGTTCCTCCGGTTGGAATCGAACCTGTTTCATCCCACGGCCTCTGCCGCCATCGTTGTCCCACTGCATCGGAGGACCTTGCTGCCCCTGTCCGGTCCCTCGGTTCCAGTTGGTACCTCGTCCACGGGGCGGTCTCCATGTTCCTTGTTCTAAAAAAGAATTGGATTGATATTGGGAACGATATGTATTCTGATAGCCGTAAGACCCACTGGTGCCTACTTGGTCAGAGTCTTCTCCAGAACTGTATGATGAGTCTGAAAACGTGGTATATCGCCCTCTAGATCTGCCACCTCTGTAACCACGATTAGTAAAACGGCCCTGCTGATCCTGTCAAGAAGAAGCTTGAAAAATTAGCCAGAGATCTGAAATTCTATGACAAAAAGAAAACTTATCCTTACTTATCCGACGACTACTTTCGACAGGATCAGCAGGGCCGTTTTACTAATCGTGGTTACAGAGGTGGCAGATCTAGAGGGCGATATACCACGTTTTCAGACTCATCATACAGTTCTGGAGAAGACTCTGACCAAGTGGGCACCAGTGGGTCTTACGGCTATCAGGATACATATCGTCCCCAATATCAATCCAATTCTTTTTTAGAACAAGGAACATGGAGACCGCCCCGTGGACGAGGCAACAACTGGAACCGAGGGACCGGACGGGGCAGCAAGGTCCTCCGATGCAGTGGGACAACGATGGCGGCAGAGGCCGCGGGATGAAACAGGTTCGATTCCAACCGGAGGAACACGGCGAACGCTCGACCAGGCGCAAGAACTACAGGTGGTGAACAATATAGATACGCCAGTGATTAATTTGTCACCCCAAAAATTCACCGAAGATGAACTCCGAGTTTTGAGTAAGGGCCTTTCATTTGTTCCAACATCACCCCCTAATTGTTTTAATACACTAATGGAACTCTCCAAATTCTTCAGAAAAGTAAGATTACGATTCTTCTTTAAGAACAGACCAGCACCCAAGACTACATCCGTAACCGGATTTAGGGTACCATCTACTTTCGTACCTCCAACCAATGCAATGAGTCATCGAATATTGGCGTATGAAAGCATTGTCACTGGAGAAGTTAAGAAGATCTTGAGTGAAAAGACGTATGTGAGATACAATATTAAGAAGACTGAAAGAGCAGCCCTAGAGACCTTAAAATCCAACTGTAATGTCGTGGTGAAGCCAGCGGACAAGGGTGGGGCCATTGTCATCCAGGATACTTTGAAATACAAAGAAGAGATATGGCGGCAACTAAACGATGGCATCAGCTATAAAAAGTTGACTACTGACCCAACAAAAGCTTTGGCAGCCGAGATCCAGAGGGTCACGCAGGAAGGAGTTCAACAGGGTTTCCTAACGGACCATGAGTATCAGTACCTCAATCAGAGCTATCCACGCATACCAACCAATTATACCTTACCCAAGGTACACAAGGACATGCGAAACCCCCCAGGACGTCCTATCGTCTCTGGATGTGAATCTATCCTCGAGCCTCTATGCCGTTATGTGGATTTCTTCCTAAAACCTTTAGCGGAAGCGACTACCACCTATTTGAGAGACACCACACACACCATCAATTTGGTAGATGGAAAACCATTTAATCCAGAGGAGGAAATACTGGTAACCTGCGACATTGTGTCGCTCTATACGAGCATCCCCCAAGAGGAGGCCCTCTTGGTGGCCACTGCCGCCCTGGACAGTCGGGAAGCTCCGGTGCAAGTACCTACTTCATTCATTATCCTCCTATTAAAGATTGCTATGATAAGGAATTTCTTTATGTTCCAGAATGTATTTTATTTGCAAACTAAAGGCGTGGCAATGGGGGCAGCCTTTGCTCCAGACCTGGCAATTCTATTCATGTCGTTTTACGAAAATACTTTTGTCATCAGTGACCGCAACCCATTCCGGCATCAAATACATCTGTGGATGAGGTATATTGATGACGTTCTGATCATATGGAAAGGGAGTGATAGTGAACTTGAACGTTTCCACTCTTGGCTAAATCTGCAGTCTAAAGATATCCAATTCACAATGCAAGCCAGCAACAGCAGAATCGATTTCTTGGATATCACGATAGTGGCGGAAGGAGGCACATTATATACTACACTTTTCTGAAAACCGGCGGAACGTAACTCGCTGTTACAGTATTCAAGTCACCACCCACTGAGTCTTCGGGATAACTTACCTTATGGCCAGTTCCTTCGGGTTCGGAGGAACTGCAGCAAGAAAGAAGATTATATGACACAATCTGACATACTGATGACACGTTTGATAGAAAGAGGTTACCCCAAACAGCTGATCAAGCGCTCCAGGAAGAGGGCATGGTTTACTCCTTGTGAAACACTTTTGGAACCTGCCCTACGCATTTGCCAAGAAGAAGAACGCATGATTTGCGTCACTACTTTTTCAACTAAAAGTCATGCAATCAGAAAGACAATCAACAAACACTGGGGTCTAATTGCAGATGATGTAGAAATTACAAACGTACCCATGCACGCTTTCAAAAAAGCAAGGAATGTAAAAGATTATGTGGTATCATCCTTTTTGGAATGCCCGGCAGCACCCACCTTGGCTTCATGCTGGAAACAACCCCCTGTAGTGGGACACTTTAGGTGTGGCAACTGCAAGGCTTGCCCTTCCACTATTCAATCAAAGGACTTTATTTTTAAAAACCACCGACACATACATAAGAGCCACACTAACTGTAACACCAGGAATGTGATTTATGGCATATCTGTCCTTGTGACCTTATATATGTAGGTCAGACTCAGCAGCGTGTAAAAGCTAGATTCCTTGCACATTGTAGCCGCATTAGATGCAAAGTACCCGGGGCACCCCTAGTAGAACACTGCGAAAAAGAAAACCACATGCCTGAAACACTAAAATGGGTGGTTTTGGAACAGGTGACAATAGGCCCGAGGGGAGGTGATTTATCCAGTATCCTCAATATTAGAGAGCTGAAATGGATTCATATTTTCAATTCTGTAGCTGGGGGCCTAAACGAATCTGAAAGCAGTTTTGTACAGCTGGCTAATCTCTGATTCTGTACACAGGGCAATATGTTGAACAGTTTACACTACCCTACGAGATAACAGTCTACACTATCCTACGAGATAAGTGCACTGTTTATGGTTTCGCATGTGAACTGATTTAATCAAGAAGATGGGTATGGTTTACACTATCCTGTGAGATAAGTGCACACTGCCCATATATACAACATGTGTACAATCTACTAACAACCAGATAAGGGGTATGGTCTACGCTATCCTGTGAGATAAGTGCACACTGCCCTTACTTATACTACATGTACATTCCAATACTTCCATGGCAGGCGAGCCTTAGATTTGATGCTACAATGAATAAGATGTATGTATTTAATGGCTCCTATGTAATCATCCACTACATGTAATTGTAATTACGCACAATGTGTGTCTGAACATTTATACATTATGAGGGGTCACGTCGCGCCTGTGGGCCTGTTTACTTCATGTGCCTATAATAAGTTGGTATGATTCTCTATACACCCTTTTGAGGGTTTAGACAGAGTTAATTTAAACAACCTTGTTATAATATTCGTATAAAAAAATTTTTTGCAACCATAATTGAGCCTCAACATAGCCTTCAACCATAGGCAAGTCCACAATGAAGAAACCTTATAATACGGGGTATCGAATTGGCGAATATGACTGTGAAAAGCCGAGGAGAAGTAGTCTTTCCACTACCTCTATAGGGGCTTCGGTGATAGGCTCCACCCCCTGCCCCCAACCAGGAAGTTTACGGGGCCCCAGCTGTTCGGCGGAGAACTGTGTACGTCGAGGTGCGGGATCACATCCCAGTATTATTCGGAGCGCTGAAGGTAAGCGCGGAGACCTCATCCCTAATCGTGCCTTAAGAGGTGCTTAGTTGGCAACGTGTCACGCAGGTTTTTAATACTATAACCCAACTGTGTTCTCATTTTCACAGAGAGGTGTGCCGGTTGGACAAGAATAACTCTGTCCTCCGATTAGAGCCCTAGAGGTAAGCCGCATGTTTAAAATTGTGCAGGTTGAATCCAATACCCAGTAAATACGGCTTTCATACTAAATGCCCTCCTCCTTATTTGAAGGCACTGCAAAGATGGAACTATAAATATTTTTTCGGCGAGACGCCTCCAGGACCCGTTCGAGTTCTGAGGTATGTCTTTAATTCTGGTGAACATGAGTAACATAGAACTGTGTTAATGCATGTTTACCGATAGTACCCTCGTTTTCACAGAGAGGTGTGCCGGTTGAACAAGATTTACTCTGTCGTCTGATTAGAGCCCTAGAGGTAAGCCACATGTTTTAATCGTGCAGGTTGAATCCAATACCTAAAAATATGGCTTTCACACTAAATGCCCCCCTCCTTATTTGAAGGCACTGCAAAGATGGAACTATGAATGTTTTTTCGGTGAGACACCTCTAGGACCCTTCAGTGTTCTGAGGTATGTCTTGAATCCTGTTGACAATGAGCTACTTAGAACTGGGCTAATGCATGTTTACCGATAGTACCTTTTCCCTGTTTTATTTTCCATGAACAGACGTTTTTCTGACCACCACGAGTTGAATACACGATCCTATTAATTGGTTCAAGGTATGATCCGTATATTTGAAATGTGTTGTTTTTTGGTGCAAAAACTAGAAAATCGACATTTATCGGTATACCTAATCTTTTGCCTTTTAATTGGTTACAGAAAGACGATACACAGGTCTATACCACATATGAAACATACGCGCTTCCTGACAATTTATAAGCGCATGCGAGGTATGCCATTTTGATCCTGCATGGATGGACACCCCTATAAGCTTGTTTGGCCGAATATGTAAAACATAGTGTAAAAAATATGACCATTCCCACACCTTATCTAATGAAGAATTGTTGGGACCTTTGCCCCGCTTTTTCGAATCTACGGTTTGGTAGTTATCTTGTAAAGTGGTGGCTTGCGTAGCCTTTATGCATATTCGATCTCAGTCCAAGTGATAAGATGTCCTTAGGTGTGTCTAAGTCATCCATATAGAACAGAATTTGGTCTGACTCTTAGTAGCTTATGAGATGACAATGCCTTTTCTTATAACTTTTTCAGTTAAGAATCAATAACGTAGTCTGGGAGATATCCTTTGGATACCTTGTTCCTCCGCGATAGGTGAGCCAGTACCAGATCTTGTATATCTGGAACGCGATCCCCTGTAATAATGCCACTATGTGTGCAATGTCTTCTGTTCTTCGACAACCCGTTTTTAACTGACAATTTTCTTAAACACGCCTTCCTTGTATTAATTAACAGGAGGTGTGTACTAATTGATTTCTTTTAACTGTCCCTAGGAGGACGCCCACCCACAACAGTTTTTGTCCTGAAGAAGACCCGTTCTGTAAGAAGCAACTTCCTACACGCATTTTGGGTCGAAACGTAGACCATACAATAATCACCAACTCCTACCCCAAGCAAGACTTTAGCGGCTGAAGTGGAGTTTGGTTGTCTGCATTAGCTGTTTTGGGACTCCTTGCGAGCCTTATGTTGTGGCCTTTGGCTAAAGGAACCACATGTACTTAATTTCTGAATGGTGAATAATACATGTCACTGAATGATTCAGGTTATCCCTTCATCCTACCCTATCCTTGACACTCTCCCTCACTCTCACCCCTTCCCCGTTGTGTATGTGGACACGTACATATAAAAAAAGCTTGCTATTTAGAGAAATATTTGTTATGTGTTCTAACCAATGAAAGGTAATATGTGCAAATCTGAATTAAACTTTTTTGCATCAAATAATTTTGCTTTGTGAAACCATTATATTTTCAATTAAGTCATATTTTGAATTATTTGCTCTTTGCATTGTAAATGCGGCGCAACATGGGTGGCGGAGCTGTGGCGCACAATAACTGGCGCATCCCTGGGGATGCGCCAGTTATTGTAAATCTGCCCTCAAGTGTTCTTGATGCCGGTGGGTGTTCCCTCTGCATCTATCATGTACAAAGTGGGCTTGCTTCAGGGTGTACGATGCACATCCTATGCATTACCTACCCCCTTACTGGAAGCAGCAGAGGTAGGAAGCCCCAAGGCTCACTCTGCCCTGCTATTAAACATCTTGACAGAGCAGATAAACAGTATTCTTGGCAGTCACAACAGATGACTGTCGAGGTGGGTTACACATGGTGGCAGTTTGTCCTGTTAATTTCACAAAAACGCTCTCATTCTTTGCAGTGTGCATAGATGTCCAAGTGTGATAGTGCACAAAACACAAAATGCAGTTTTGAAGAGGGAGATTTTTTTTAAGTAACACACTAATACAAAAGAAGGCTGGAAGAGCAATGTGTAAATGTGTATTTATAAAAATATATGTCCATCTTCCATTTCCAGAGATGCCAGTGGATACGTCACATGCAACTCTCATCCTATCTTGGCTTTCTGCCCAAAAAAACGTTGCTTTGGGGGCCTTGTGTGTGGGATTTTAGGATTGGAATATTGTGCTCTAAATGTCACCATGCAAAATTTAATCAAGCCTGGACTGTCTGAAAGTGTTACAACCAATCTAAAGTCACCTGGTTAGCTCGGATAGTATTATATTAATGTCGGTACAAATATAACCCTAATGCCCTCATCAATACACAAACTTCACTCAGCGGTTGTGCAGCCAACTTTAGTTCCCTTACAGCTGGGCAGGGGGGGGTCTCTGGAAAAATGTGTGAGTTGCTTGCCTTTAGTAGCTCATGATGAATTTCACTGACCAGAAGTAGCTCTGACTACAGAAAAGGTTGGAGTCCTCTGGTTTAAAAGAATAACACTACTGGGTGGCATATGTTTGAGGCAAAAAAAAAACATGCGGTTGCAGACTGTTTATCTAGATTGTCACTGGGGGTCAAAGATGATGTTGCCAGTAATGATGGGATGTGGTGTTAGTGCTAGTATTATCCAACAGTGCAATTTCACAATAATAGTAAAGAGAAACCCTGGACAAAGGTACTGCTTTTCTTAGGTGATGAGTTGGATTGAAAATGGCTGACCAAATGCTAAAGGTGTAGGCACCAAAAGTGTTCCTTCTTTGCATGTAGTAGCTTCTGAGTTGGAATGCATCAAAGGCTTAGTATACAGGACTGAACAGATGGTATTACCTATCAGTTTGAGGAGCAGGATACTCAAAATGGCCCATGAGGGCATTTGGGCATAGTATTGATAAAACGTGGGTTCAGAGAGGACTTTTAGTGACCAGGGGGTTGATACAACTGTGGAGAATTACATGCAAGATTGTGACATCTGTTGTTTTGAGTGACAAGAGCCATTCTACCAAATCATCTCCCATTGTTCCAGTAGAAACTGAGGGGCTCATTAGGATGACGGGCGGACTTTGTCCGCCCGCCATCCTGTCGGAATTGGGGACCGCCCGCCATTAGGGTGGGGTCCCGTGGGGGGTATTAGGATGTACAAAGAAAAACCAAAGGGGATGATGGACGGAGCGTTGACAATACAAACACTCACCCCCAGTCAACTGATCTGGGTTTAATCCATCACCGTTCTTTAGCTCACTCCGCCACCCCAGTTCAGACATGGCCATATGCAAATCAGTCTGACCCTGTGCCTCATGGGAACAGTCCAGCCCGAACTGCCAAGCCATGTCTTCCCTGGACCGGAATCAAGCTTCCCAGGACCAGTTTCTGGCATTACAGCCGTCTTCAGCCGGGCTTGCTTGAATCCAGTGGCAAAGTGAGCAAGGGACTCACGTCTGAGCATACCCTGCCAACTTACGGCGAACAAAGAAAAACCAAAGGGGATGATGGACGGAGCGTTGACAATACAAACACTCACCCCCAGTCAACTGATCTGGGTTTAATCCATCACTGTTCTTTAGCTCACTCCGCCACCCCAGTTCAGACATGGCCATATGCAAATCGTCTGACCCTGTTCCTCATGGGAACAGTCTCCTCATGGGAACAGTCCAGCCCGAACTGCCAAGCCATGTCTTCCCTGGACCGGAATCAAGCTTCCCAGGACCGCTTTCTGGCATTACAGCCGTCTTCAGACGGGCTTGCTTGAATCCAGTGGCAAAGTGAGCAAGGGACTCACGTCTAAGCATACCCTGCCAACTTAGGGCGAACAAAGAAAAACCAAAGGGGATGATGGACCGAGCGTTGACAATACAAATACTCAACCCCAGTCAACTGATCTGGGTTTAATCTATCACCGTTCTTTAGCTCACTCCGCCACCCCGGTTCAGACATGGCCATATGCAAATCAGTCTGATCCTGTGCCTCATGGGAATAGTCCAGCCCGAACTGCCAAGCCATGTCTTCCCTGGACCGGAATCAAGCTTCCCAGGACCGGTTTCTGGCATTGGTATTACGATGTGCCCATTCTGCATTTATAGCATTGTGGCGGGCGGTGCTCTCTGCACCGCCCGCCACAATGCTATAAATGCATTAAAGCATTTGCATAAACAAAGCGGCAGGCACCGCGCGGTGCCTTCCGCTTTGTTTATGCAAATGAAGGGGGGTACCACAGGTACCCCCCGTGTGCACCCCCCACCTCTCCTTCACTCTGGCGCCAAGACCGCATGCCTTTCTGTGGCGGCATCGCCGCCGCGGAAAGGCATCACCAGAAGCCCATTGTAAAATGGCTGGCGGTGTCTGAAAGACACCGCCACCATATTAATACCTTTCCGGCCCGGCCGCAAGTTGACCGGGGCGGAAAAGCGGCGGACGGTCTTTCCGTCCGCCGCGGTCCCTCCCGCCATTCTAATGTGGCGGGGCAATCCGCCCGACATCCTAATGGGCCCTTGAGTGTCTCCCTGGTTCAGGTTGAATTTGGTCATCTCTGGTCCATTTAAAGTCCCTTGTGATGTTCCAAAGTATGCTGTACTGATCATAGATTACCTGTCCAAACTGATTGAAGTTGCTTTTGTGAATAACTTTGAGGTGCACACTGTTGTAGAATTCTTGCAAAGTGTTTTCAGTAGGGAAGGGTATTGTAATGATTGAATTATAGACAATGGTACTCAGTTAGTTTCTGAGGACATTGCCAGATTTGTACCTGTGCATGGAATAGTTTACACCTGCACTTCATTGTATTATCCCAGAAGCAATGGTTTAGTGGAATGTTTTGATAAAACATTGAAAGATCAGTTGCAGTTAGCATTGGTTAATACATTGAACTGGAAATATGCCATTAATAAATGTTATAGGGCATGGGTTGTACACCTAATGAAACAACTAGCTTCACTCCTTTATTTCTGTTAAGGAGTCGAATTCTATGATCTAAGTTGAACGAGAACTGGATGGGACATTTAATTATTGATTCCCCTTAGTTGGAAAGGGTAGTGGAAATTAGAAAGAAGGTCTTGGGCAGCTATTGAGACAAGGTTGATTATAATAATGTTTTGTGAAACTGCTTGAAGGATGTTGGTTGACGATAAAGAAGCCCAAACTAGTGGTAAAGGGTGAATCTAGATATCTTCCCCGGTGATCATAGTGCTTATGTTGTCTCATGTAGTATGTACTACTGGTAGTCAAATTTGGTCTCAAGACAGAATTGTATTGTTTCCCGATGACAAAGTTGACTTGTTGCACAACCGCTTGGATGATGTCAAAGGTCAATAAAGTACTGGAGTTTTGCGTCCTGTGTTAAATTCAGTTCTGGTCAATACATCAGTCTCAAAGCATATGCCTGACCATTTTAATGAATATATTATTGGATAATTGTCATGAAATTTTGCTTCTAGTGCATCATATTTGCTTGACCATCTATTTGGCCATTCATGTTTTGTTTTGTTTGTGTTTATATTGTATTGCTAGTTAATTTTTCTCTGTGAAGGGGTGGGATATATTGGGGTTGGCACATTCCATGGATTCATGGGAGCTGAATTTCATGCAATGTAGGTGGGTGGACGGATGACCGAGGCATTGGCGGTCGCTTGGCAACCTTTATTAGACCATAGGCCATCACTTACCTTTCACTGGGGTTTGATTCTCACTTCTACAACTTTTGCATGTTAAATAAAATATATTCAACACTACAATGGGGATGGGGATTCTGAATCTGCCAATATGTTCTGCACTGCCTTACTTTCTATTTTATAAACCACACAAAGCCATGCAAAATGGCTTTGCATTGCTTAGTAAATGGCAAAAATAATTTTGGCTCGAGGCTTTGCCACAAAAGAGATGCAGTCCCAACACAAAATCATAGTATCTAGACCAACATTTGCAATTGGAGCTTAGACTACAACCTATGTTGCTTGCAATAGCTAAATCAACACTTATTTTCCCAGACAGGCATTATTCTGTTTGTATCGCAATTACCAATGCTAGAATCTGTATAGCAGCAGAATGTCTGAGACCAGATCACATTACTTTTCAGCAATGGCTGTCTCAGTATATATTTAGCTACTTTTTAGAGAATTAATTATATAAATGTAAGGTGAAAAAAGCAAGGAAAAGGGGAGAGCAGATTTAGGCTCCCTTTCAGAAGTCGCAGAAGGTGTACAAAATCAACACTAAGGGGCCCATTAGGATGTCGGGCGGATTACCCCGCCAGGCTGGCGGTAGCCACCGCCGGCCTGGCGGGGGCAATCTGCCCGACATCCTGTACTGAATTCCCCCCCCGCTTTATTGGAATGGCGGGGGGGACCGCGGCAGACAGAAAGACCGTCCGCCGCTTTTCCGCCCCGGTCGCCTTGCGAGTTTAGAAAGCACTGCCTCTGGGGCACACAAATAGAGTGCATTGCTAAAGTCCAAGCGTGATAGAATAAGCGCTTGGACTGCAAGTTTCCTAGCCTGAAAGGGAAGTAGAGGCAACACTTTACGGAGCATTCTGAATAAATTGAAACAGGCGGCCACCACCTTTCTGGCTTGGACTTTAAGGGTAAGGTCTGAATCTAGCCAGAATCCCAAACTCTATTTGCTTTGGGAGCAGGTGCTGAACCCATTGCCGTGGGCCACATCTCCATTGGTTTAGATAATAGAGGATTACCAAGGAGCATAAGCTCCGTCTTATCTCCATTCAACTTCAGATGGGAATAATGCATCCATTTGGCCACTTCTTCCAGACAAGTACAAAGGCAAGATGTAGATGAGTCAGACTGGTTGAGTGAAACCACCAGCTGAGTATCATCAGCATATGTCACAATATTTACTCAATATGGCTGTATGATTTCTGCCAATGGGGCCATGTACGCATTAAAAAGCGTAGGACTTAACGAGGAGCCCTGTGGAACTCCACATGAGAGGGGCCAAGATTTAGACAGGTTTCCACCCTCAAAAACTTGGAAGGAACGCCCTTCCAAGAAGGATCTCAACCAGGTTAGCGCTATTCCCGTCACCCCTAGATTTCTAAGACGGTCAATCAAGATACGGTGATTCACCGTATCGAATGCCGCACTTAGATCAAGTAAAATCACGGCAAAAGATCCTCCAGATTTAAGAATTTTTCTTGATTCTTCCAGGACAGCTAAAAGAGCTGTCTCAGTGCCGGGACCTAGACGGAATCCTGTTTGAGTTGGATGAAGAAGATGATTCGATTCTAAGTGGGCAGAGAGATTAATGTTTATGTGTTTCTCCAGGATTTTGCTAGTTCCAGGAAGAAGAGAAATTGGACGGTAGTTAGTGAGACAGTCAGGATCCAAAGTAGATTTCTTCAGCCTTACCATGGCCTTTTTCCAGGGCGGGGGGGACTACTCCGGACACAATAGAAGAGTTAACCACATCTAGAAGGACAGGACCAACTGTCTCTATTACCTGCTTAGGAATATTAAGAGGTGCAGGGTCATTAGGTGATCCGCTTTGTACTCGATCAGCCATCACTAGCAGACAGTTGTAATCCATTGTAGGAAAGGTTGCAAGACTTATTTCCTTGCCTTCTATGGAGGGCTTATCATGATGGATGGAAATAAGTTCTTCAGTGGAAGAAAAACATTCGTAAATATTCTTAATTTTATTATGAAAAAATTCTGCCATTTCATCACAGTGCTGGTCTGATGAGGTCGAGGGATCAGAGAAGGAGGGGGCATACATTAGATTCTTAAGAATTTTGAAAGTTTCTCGGGATGAATTAGCAGCCGAAGAAATAGTCTTCTCATAGTAGAGAGCTTGGGTGTTTCTAATTTCCATTTTATAGATTTTAATGGTATACTTATATTCCTGCTTCTTTTCTAAGGAAAAATTCCTTCTCCAACTTCTTTTGGCTTTCTTACATAATTGTTTCAATTCTCGAAGCTTTGGGGTATACCAGACAGCTTTGTCATACAGACAAGGTACCCTAGAATAATTTACACCATCTTTCCCTCCAGCACTTTCAATTCCATCCAAATATATTGCCATGCCACGGTAAATCTCTTAATAGTGCCAACTCTTTTTATGTTTATGTTTAAATGCTTATATAGCGCTCGATTGCCGTGGCGTCTTGACGCTGGAATGTGTGGACAGGAGCAGTTTACTGTGTTGACAGAAACCTAGATGGACGTAAACAACCAGGTTTTCAGGCTCTTCCTGAAGAGCTGCAGGTTGGTTTGAAGCTTCATGGATAGTGGTAGTTTGTTCCAGAGCTTTGCCACACATTGTGATATCGCCCTGCCCCCCCATCTTGTCAGTCTGGTCTTTGCGGTCTTAATGAGACCCAGGCTGGCAGATCTAAGAGCGCGTGGAGGAATGTATGGTGGGAACAGTTGTTGAATGTCCTCAGCACCACCGCCATATATTGCCTTGTGCACAAGGCTAAGAGATTTGAATTCCACACGCTGTTTGATGGGAAGTCAGTGGAGTGATTTAATTCCTGCAGAGGTAGACTGTCCTTTTTGCAAAGGCTTCTTCAAATGTCTTTGTTTGATTCATTTTAATATACCATTCTAGGTATGTCGGTACTCCACTTGTCAGCCAGTTCTGCAAAATCAGGGATTGTGCCACTGGAGAGGCAATCACAGTAATTGTTTCCTCCTATATCGCCATTGACAAATTTAGGGTCTGCTTTATCAAGCCAAAAAGGGCCACACCGTCCTCAGGTTTAATTCTCCTATGCAAGCCCACGATTAAAGCAGCAAATAATTTCTCCTAGAACTGTACTACTGTCGGGCACATAGAAAATGTATATAGCCAATCGCCTCTTCCCAATTGCTGGCAACAAAAGCATCAATCTTCTAGTTCTGGATACGTTCTATGGAGAGCTTTCGGAGTAAAATATGCCATTCAGCATTAGAAAAACAATATTCTTTTAAAATTCGCAGCACTTAAGGTCTTCCACTCGACCTCGGAAAAAGTGCATTGCTGTTGCCTGAATAATCTTACCCAAAAATCTTTTCACTAGGTGGCACTCTCCTTGATTCCGAAAAACCATTGCTGGCCCGTATTTGTCAGAATACAGTATCTTTTCCGTAGGTGCGTAATCTGCTGATACCCAAGAAAGAAAAGCTTGCAGCGATCCCTGCATCTTGCTTGAAGATCTTACCACGAAATACATTTCCCCATCAAAAAATGACCCTTCTAGAAACTTAAATGGCTGTTCTGCATTTGGAGGCCCAGAAATTTACATCCCCTAAGCTGTATATATTCACACCCTGCATAATGAGTATTTATGGAATAAAATGCCTGTAGTCCAGTGCAATACTCCTGTACTGTTTTTTTTGTCCTCATTTGCCTCAAACCAAATTGAACACAATGGCTACCCGTACCGTAACTCCTCAAATTGAGGGAAGTAGATGGTACAACAGGATCTCACGGTGCCTACCACCTGTACGGTACCTTAGCAGCCGTAGTCGTTGCTTTCCCCAACCAAGGGGAGAGGTTTCTCTCTAACTAGGCCACAAGAGCCTGATGGACATATTTTGTTGGCATAGGAGTGGGAGAGCCCATGAATTATTATTTTTTGGGTATTTTATAGAGTTTTATATAGCGCAAACTTGACCCGAATCGGGTACCAGAGCGCTTTACATAACACCAGTTGCATTACACGAGGACACATTCATTTTGGTTAGGCACGGGGAGATTAAGTGATTTGACCAGAATCACAGGATGTTCAGCGTCATTGCCGAGACTCGAACCCAGTTCCCCAGATTCAAGGTCGACCGCCCTAGAGTTTCAAACAAGACATAATCATAGGACCCACCCTTTATTAAGTACGTTGTTAAGACTAGAGATGGCTCGGTGTTTTAAGATGAAAGTATGCCTTACTATATTCATGTCCTGACACAGTTCATTAGCAGATTCCAAAATGCTGTCTTTTTTCTACTGGAAACTCTTAACAAATCTGTCTTAGAAGTCTCGAACATGGATGCCAACCACTTGGAATGTGTAGGAGGGGCAAGGTTAATCCAATATTTACATATTTGTCTCCTAGCTAACAGAATAGCATAGAAAACGCCAATAATTATCAAAGCCAGGTCTATTTGAATTGGGACTTGTAAAATACTTTCTAATGATTTCTGAACTTCTTCCCAATACAAAGCGATGGCAGGGCAGTCTTTGAACATATGAATATCGGAAGATTCAGCAAGTCCACATTTTTTACAAAATACAATCGACCCCTTTGAAAACTTAGACAGCCTCTGAGGTGTAAGATAGGTCCGATGTATAGTAAATATATGGTTTCTTTTCAGCCAGGCAGGTTTCACTCTGTCAAAAAGAGTCTAAAATTAGTTTTGCCACAGTTGCTGTACATCTGGAAGATGTTCGCTCCATATTTCATCCGCAAGTTTGAATTCTCTATCCATGGCCTCTTCAATAGCCCAATACCAATGTGAAACCTCTCTTCTTCCCGCTGGCCTGAATACTAGCTGTTGTTCTAGGCTGTTACCCCCAGCTATGGGTTTCTTCTGATTTGTCTGGGTTTTAACCCAGCTCTGAAGTTGAATATACTTGAACCTTGAAAGGCCTACTCCCACTTTCTCTCTTAGTTGCTCCCATGAAAAGAGAGTACCCTCATAGGCCAAGTCCCCCCCAAACATTCAGACCTGCTTCTCTAAGTGGTAACGCCAACCTGTCCTGCAGACATACCAGCAAGCCTGGTGAGTCCCAGAGTGGTGCTACATTTGAAAAATTATTAAGGCCCACCAGATGTTTTACTCTAGACCAAGCTCTTACTATTGATTAAAGGACTTTGAGTTTGACCTTTTTAAAAAAAAGTTGGATTTCCGAACTTAAACATAAAGCCCTCAGTAGGTAGACTGGCCCCTCTTAACATGGCTAAAAACATGCTTCCTGCCCCAGTATTTACCAGCATTTTTAACAACATTCACGAGTGTGAAAACAGAAAGGCCCACGCATAGTACTGTATATCGGGTAGTGCAAGCCCCCCTTCTCTCTCCTATGCCTTAATTTTTTCCAAGCTATTCTAGTGACTTCATAGGCCCAGACAAATGAATTTACTGCCTGCTGTACTTTATCAATGGCTAGTTTATCGAAGTGTAGGGGGATTAAATTAAAAAGAAAGGTTATTTTGGGTAATATCACCATATTAACCAAATTTACCCTCCCCAGCATGGTCAAAGGGAGGTGGGCCCAAGATTTCATCTGCCTTTGACATTCCATTGTGGCTTGTGCCAAGTTAATTTCTGCTATCTTAGCTGTGTCTTAAATATTGTTTATTCCCAAATACTGCATACTAGAGCTGACCTGCTGTTGGTATGTCTCAATATTCCATGTCATAATATCAGTTTTTGCGGCATTTACCTTGTATCCTGAGATCTGACCAAATTCCTGTGACGTTCTAATCACTGCCGGGAAAGTTGTTTCTAAATCTTCAGAGAAGACTAAAATGTTGTCTGCATACAGGGCCATCTTTCTTTCCCACTCTCCAAATCGTAAAGGAACAATGCTAGGATCTCCTCTAAGTCTCTGAGCAAAAGGTTCTATATACATATCGAAAAGGAGAGGGGAGAGGGCAGCCCTGCCTAGTACCCCTAGTAATTTTAAAGGGTTTGGTCAGTTTCCCATTCACCAACAATCTAGAAGATGGGTCATGGTATAGCAACTGGATGGTACGAGAGAGCTTTCTGCCAAAAATAAATTTTTCCAAGAGTTCTGACAGGTAAACCCATTTTACCCTGTTGAAAGCCTTGGTGGCATCAAAAGTCAGAAATGCAAGGGGGAGTAAATAAGTAGAGACAATATCTATTGCTCCAATAAGATCATACGTGAGGTCTGATAGTTCTCTGCCTTAGACAAACCCCTTTTGATCTGGGTGGAGGATATCCATAACCACTGATCTCAGCCTTGTTGCCAGAATTGAGGTGAAGATTTTATAATCCGCATGTAAAAGCGAAATAGGCCGGTATGATCCACAGCTTGCTGGATTCTTACCAGGTTTCGGAATCAAAATCACTGCGGCGTCGTTCCAAGACTTAGGCGGTCTTATGGCCTCTACTAGAATCATGTTAAATAACTGTGTCCATACCGGCACTATCGTCTCACCCAAAGATCTATATAGCTCGACGGGCGACCCATCTGGTCCTGCGGTTTTGCCTCGCTTTCCGGCAGCTAGAGCTGTCTTCACTTCTTCTTGAGTAATATCTCCTTCTAAATCCTCTTGTTGTATGAGACTCATAGTTGTCAATGTCGTATTATTCAACCAATTCTTGATTTCAAATCTATTTTCTACCCGATCTTCTTAATAAATGACCTGAAAATACTCAAAGAAGGCCTTGCTAATTTCCTCATCAGAAGAAAGAACTGAGTCCCCATCCCCTGCCTTAATTTCCTTGATCTGATTTCGAAGCCTGTCTGATTTGGCCTTCCATGCCAACAGTTTCCCAGCACCTTCTCTGTATTCAAAATGGGCAGTCTTACTTGCCTCCCATCTGTGCAGCAGCATTTTTTGAAGGATATTCTCTAACTGTTCTTTTAACCCCTTAAGTTTACCCAGGTCTGCTTCCTGATTACCCGACGCTGCCTGCCTATCCAGTGTTGCCTCTTCTGCCAACATTTCTGCCTCTAGAGACGTAATATCCTCCCTATACTTTTTATTCTTATAGATTACCCTACTAGTAATAATGCCCCTTAGAAAGGCCTTAAAGGAGTCTCAGACTGTAGTAATATTTGCTTTACCCAGATTGAGCCTCAGAAAAAATTCTGTTTCACTTGATAGAAAAACCATTTCTTCTTCTTCAAGGAGCAAGGTTCGGGGGAAGGACCAAGTCACGATCTCCCTAACCTGAACCCATTCAAGATTTAGCAATATTCCTGAGGGGTCAGAGAGATGAGATGTCGAATAGACTATATCTATGACCTTTTACCTTAGGCTATTGCTAATCAAAATGTAGTCTATTCTTGATTTGTGTTTATATTTATAGTTTCTATATGAAACTCCCAGTTGTTGTCCTGATCTTTCCCTCCATACATCACATAAACCACTTTGGGTCATCATGTTCTGAAGATACACCCTAGATCTTGAAGGGACAGCTGCCCTACTATTTGCAGATTTATCAAGTTTGGGATTGAGAGCAATGTTAAAGTCTCCGGCCATAACGACAGGGTCTGGGAAATCTAGCAAGTGTGAAAAAATCGGTTTAAGGAAAGAGGGGTCGTCCCAATTTGGTCGATAATAGCCAATTAAAGTAAGCAGACTGCCCATTAGAGTGACCTTCAGTATTACCCATCAGCCACATGGATCAACTATATGATGTAAGATCTGAACATTGGCATGTTTTTTAAAAAGAATCAACAACGCTCTAATATTGGCGGTTTGATTTGTGCAGACAAAGGAACCGACCCATTTCTGCTTTTTTAAGATTTCTATTGTCTCTTCCTTAAGTAAGTGTGTCTCCTGGATGACAATGACCTGCGCTAGAGAGTCTTTTAAATATTGTACAATTCTAGCTCTCCTAGACCTCACATGAAGACCATTGACATTCCAAGACAGTATCTGGAGTAGTTTCATGGTGGTTCGAATTTTGCGCTTTGGGTCTGTTCTAGATCTAAAAGAATTAGATACCTGTCTTCTTGAAACCCTACTACAACTTCCCGGGCTAAGTTAAATGCTATTGAGACAAATGAGGATTTTTTATAATTTATTTTCCCGTGCCCTCCCCTTCCCACCAACTCCTTTCCCCCACCTTGGAGAACCCTTCCCCCATGTTACTGGACCGGTGTTGCCCAGATATTACACCCCCGGAGCTACCCCGCCTGTCCCTTAATATGTGATTAATCTAAGTTGTCCCCCTACCAGAAGATAAGATGCCAAAAATATAAAGAATAAAAAATAAATATAGAGAACAGAACCCCCTAGAGAGTAAGTGAATAAGTATCTATACATGTGAGCCTGTCAGCTTTCATTTCATCATCTCTTCCTCCTCTCTCCCTCCCTTCCTGTTTTACAGACCAATATATACCTTGTATACAAACCTCCAGAATGGGAGAAAAGAAACTTATAGGGTTAGAAATTTGACCCCTGGAAAGCCTGACCCCTAACCCAATCTAGAGTTAAGTTCATAAGATTAAGGAAACTATTTTTGGGGGGCCTTCTTCTCGATAGTGTTAAGCAGCTCATCTGCCTCCTGAACAGATCTTATGCATTGTATTGTAATGCATAACCTTCAGGAAGGCAGGAAATTTCAACTGGGTCACTGTGCCAACTCTCCTAAAATCTTCTGTCTGCCTACCAAGTTTCCATGCCTTTCCAGGGTCACTCTAGCCAAATCTGAGCGTATATCAAAGGAGAAATCTCTAGCCCTTAGTGTTTTTGCTTTTGAAGACAAATTAAGGATTTTCTCCTTAAATGAATGTGTGAGGAAGTTCACCAGGATCTTTCTGGGCTTTGTTCGCTTTGGATCCCTATGAAATGGATTTCTGTGAACCCTCTGTATATCATTTCTTATGCTTCATCTGACTCGTCAGCTGCAGAGCCTCTTTAAGCAATGAGAAAACACTGGAGAAATCAGTTGAACAATTTAAAAATAATCTTGGGGTGGTAGAGGACGATATCCACACACTCAAAAGGGAGGAGGCTGCTCTCCGTGACAGACTGGAAAATTTAGAAAATAACTCCTGCAGAAACAACCTCTGATTTCTAAATATTCCTGAAGGGAGCGAAGGGTTCGATCTCCTGCAATGTTTTGTATCTAGGTTTTTTTAGAAGCTTGACTGTGTTCATAAAAACTGGAAGCTGAGATCCAGATTCCTGCGCCATCATTTCCAGAAAAAAACTATTCAAGCATCCCATAGCATCAATTAATTGAACTAATATATCCATAAGAGAGGCTTTGAAATATGTGCATACCTGAGGCAATGCCACCCACCGATTTATATCCAGCTGAAGCACTAGAAGGATAACCCTAGAGATCTTCTTGTTCCAAATAAAACAGCCCAAAGTGCTTCTAATTCTTTAAAATAGGTCATATTAAGTATTATCGGAACATTTGTAAAATGTAAAATCAACAAGGGTAAAATAGACATTTTTAACAGAGCTACTCTGCCACTTAGTGTAAGAGGAAGAAGTGTTTCGTTCTTTCCTTAACATAGGGGCAATAGCTTTTCCATGGAGTACTTTTAAGACTTTATTTCCCTTTTGGGTCGAGAGGTTGAACAACATGGTTCTAGTTCCTAATTTAAAAAAAAATATCCCCATAACCCCGTATTTATCCTGATGAGTGGTAGATAGTGTTCTTAAGAAATTGAGTACAGAAAGCAGCAGCTTATTTCCAATATTCACTGATATCACCTGTAGTCCTAAGTGGAGTGGACCTCTCATGTATAGATGTATTTGAAAATTCAACCCAGAATCATTTTGAAAGTGTATTACTTCAGGATCTGCTGTTTTTTGTATTCACTCTTTTAATCGGATCATCTATATGTGACTTCCCTTGGTCAGGATGTGCTGAAACATCTATCTTAGGTTCTGGAAAATATTTTCTGGCTAGGCATTTATGGAGTTAATGTATGCAATTCCATGGTAGACAATTTCACTAGTGACAATTGTTGTACAACGTTTTTGCTCCTAGGAGCACCTTATTCTGATAAATGAAACAATGTTGAATCAAAGTACCAGAGTATTCTGTGTGCTCAATGTCCTGAAACGCAAACTCATAAGTTCCAAAAGCCAACTAGAGAAAAACTCCTTTCTGGGTGAGAACCAAAAGGAGCAAAAAAAGAATTGGTTCTGTAGAAGTATAGGTTTGGTATTTAAAAGCAAATAGCACAAGTGTTTACCCAAGCTCTACTCGCCACCCCTTCTCCTCCATTCCAAGACCCACCAACGACCGGGGCTAGATCCAACGATCTCCTACCTTCACTTAGTGGCCAGTGGCCAATGTTGGACTACAGGTAGATTGAGCATGTGCTTTTGGTGCAGGACACCCTTGAAACTTCCCATATTCCACTGCCCATATGGCACACCACTCGACCACCTGAGAGTAAACATTTATGGCGGCTTGGGGCTGAAGATAGACGTACATTCTGCACAAACCTTCAGCAGCAAGCTGCAGCTCATTCTATTTTCCTGGTATTCCCACGTTCACACCCCTAGCTGAACTAGCACTGCTGGGTGCTACTGTGAGGAAGGAGGGACAGGGAGTGCTCTAGAACTCACACAGTCAGAGTGGCACGCTTACACTCAAAGACCATCTATCTATCTATCTATCTATCTATCTATCTATCTATCTATCTATCTATCTATCTATCTATCTATCTATCTATAATCTATCTATCTATCTATCTATCTATCTATCTATCTATCTATCTATCTATCTATCTATCTATCTATCTATCTATCTATCTATCTATCTATCTATCTGTCTATCTGTCTATCTGTCTGTCTATCTATCTATCTATCTATCTATCTATCTATCTATCTATCTATCTATCTATCTATCTATCTATCTATCTATCTATCTATTTGTCTAGTTTATAGCTGAATGGAAGGTATGGGTAGGTTGAAGTTAATACTTTTTCTATTTTCTTAAGAACTGTGACATTGTTTGACAAATCTGCATGAAACTTTCCAATACAAGAAAGCTTTCGGCATATTTGAACTCCAATGGGAATATTTGCTTCCTCATACTTAAAAAAAGGCTGAAATGAAATACACCAATCTTAGCATGAAAGTACAACTTCACAAAGGAAGTTTCATTGCTTGGTTGGTTTAAATCTGTAGATTATTTTAAAATTAGAGTGTAAAAAGAGTTCCAGTCAGGGCATGAAGTGGTTCAATTTTAGACATAGCTGGACCATTACAGTTGTACTTGACAAAAGGCCATGTGCATCTGGGGTTGGAGGTAATTACATTTTTATAGTTGCTTCATATTTAATATTTTGTAATTTTAATCTGTTTAATGGTCAACCTTTGTGAAATTTTGTTTTTAGAATGATTTTAGTTTTTTTAATTGTATTGGATTATTCATGTATTATTTGAAATTAATTCAATAAGTAGTGATGTCATAATTTTGTAAATGTTTTTGGTAGCTAGAGAACTTGATATTATCATATGTAATTTTTATTTTTAATTTCTTTCCTTTTTTAATTATATATATATTTTTAATTGTGTTTAAATATATATATATTTTCTACATATTGTAATTTAATATTATTTTATATTAAGTGTTTACAATTAATAGGGATTATATTCATATATGCAGACCTCTTGAAGTCATGCACTTTCCCTACTCTTGCTTAGACTAGAATGGGAAGAGGGAATGTAATTCCTACAAAATCCAACACTTTCCCTACTGTTGCTTAGACTGGGGTGGGAATTTTCAATCTAACCCCTGAGAAGTCCAACACTTTCCCAACTGTTGCTCAGACTGGAATGAGAATAGTAAATCTAACCGCTCCGAAGTCAATTATTTTCCCTACTGTTGTTTAGACTGGAGTAGGAAGAATATATCTAACTATTCCGAAGTCCAACGTTTTCCCTACTGTTGCTCAAACTGGAGTGGGAATAATACATCCAATCTTTCCAGAGTCCAACACTTAGCCTAATATTGGTAAAATAGGATTGATATTTTTTGCTTATATTTAATATCGTTTGATCTGATTTTTACTTTTTTTATGTTCTCCCATTGTTAGTAAATTTTTTCAAGGTGTCAATATTCAACAATTTTATATATTAGTAAAAGTCAATGTTTTATTTTGTTATTGAATTGTTTATATTTTCTGTCTTTTGTGTATGTATTTTGTCTATTTATATATATAAATATATATATATTATCTCACAACAGCCACTTTCATTTGACGGTCCAGTTGCACTCTCCCCACAATTCCAGCAAGGGTGACACAGGTTAGTCTGTACTGAATTTCTATTTATTATTGTTTCTGCATAAAGAACACCCAACACAGGACGCCTATGCTTTTCAGCTTTCGCCTTCAATTGGGCAACACATTTATAACTTTATATATTGGTAAAATTAATTATTACATTTTATTATTGAATTGTTTACTTTTTCTATGTTTTTTGTGTATGTATATTGTATAAATGTATATATATATATATGAGTATACTTACACAAATACATATATATATATTTATTCATATGTACAAACATCATATCTCAGCAACAGACAGCAGGCAGTGGCATTACCACCTTTTCGATCTGCCATACGACAAGTGAATCAGGGTGTCCCCCAGGGGTCAGCGATCAGTCCGATCCTTTTCAATCTTTATCTTCGACCCCTGGTAGACCTGATAAAGTCATTCGGCATATCTGTCATCAATTATGCCGATGACACTCAATTGATTTTTTCATTTGAGGGCACAAAGGCAGTATCGAGGGACACTTTCCACTGCTGTATGTCGGCAACAGCAGAGTGGTTGCGAGTCAACTCGCTTCAATTCAATGGATCTAAAACGGAGATTCTTCACTGCTCCCTAGATTGCACTCCTCGTCCGCTTCCGGACGGTTTAGGCCTCTATCCATCTTAGGTACGGTAGAGGCTGCCGAATCGGCCCGTAATCTAGGAGTTCTGTTTGAACCTAACCTGCAGCTTGATGCCTCTGTGAATAGGACCACGGCGACATGTATGGGCTTACTCCGCGCCCTACGTAAGATCTTACCGCTCCTCCCCATAGAGGCTAGGGCAGAGGTAGTGCGCAGTTCTATTCTTAGTCAATTAGATTACTGCAATGCACTACTTCTGGGAGCCCCCAAAACTTTGATCCTAAAGCTGCAGAGGATCCAAAATATGGCGGCGAAACTGGCTCTATCTCGCCCTCGCTCTGCTTCCTCTTCCGCTGCATTGGCTGATCTTCATTGGTTACCTGTCCAACAGAGGATTGCCTTTAAGGCTTTATGCCTTGTTTTTAAGGCTCTGCATGGACAGGGACCGATACCGCTCCAAAATCTTTTTTCCTGGTATCACGCTGCCAGACTTCTGAGATCCTCCTCCGCATTTTTAGTGACGATCCCTAAGATCAATAGAGTGAGGATGGGTGGCCGTGCTTTTAGTTTCACAGCCGCTACACTTTGGAACACCCTCCCGCTGACACTGAGGAGTAGACAAGATCTCACTTCTTTTAAAAAGGATCTTAAGACCTTCCTGTTTCCTAGAGCAATGTAAGGTGGTCTATCTGTAGGAATGATGTGGTCTCAGCGCCAGGATACCCTTTGGGTGGCAGATGCGCTTAATAAGCAATAAATACAATACAAATATGTATGTATATATGCACACCCATATCCTTCCATATAAAAGGGTGTTTTTGTTTGCCCAATAACTTTGCCACCATTTGATGAATCTTTATGAAAGCTTCAAAGCAACTGAGTTCAGCTGCTCTGTTCAAAGCTTCAGGGTGATTTGTCTAATGGGGCTGAGAACAAAGGGGAGTCTCAAAACAAATTTTCCCATTAAGGATTTTGAAAACTACTACAGCCCGAACCACTGAAAGGATTTGCCAAAAATGTGGCAGAAAGCTAGCTCTCGGTCCTGAAAAAGCCCTTTTTGTTATTTGGTGTAAATTTGTTCAGTTGTTTTTGAGTTAATAAAGAAAAAACAAATTTGTATATCTAAGGACGTTGATCCTCCACAGATTGAACAGATCTCATGCTGAGATCTGATTGGCTTCCAACACTTCAACCAGGAAGTGTTGGCAGCTATTTCGGAACTCGTACTCAGCCGAGGCCCAAGTGAAGTTTAAAAAAAAGAGAAGGGAGCAGGGTAGGAATACCCGACCCCTTGAGCCTAGTGTTGGAGTGCCACAGGGACACCGCAGGGCCCCCAACATTTGTTTTTCAATTTTGTTGTGAATTTACAAAAAAAGAAACAAGCATGGTCCACCGTGCATGTTTATAGATGAGCTCACTGGTATGCTAGGTCCTGGGGGCACACTTGATTGTTAATTTTGAGGATGGGGTACATGTGACATCGCCTTGGTTGATATTGGCCTCAGGCACCGCCAACTCTCCGTGGCCAGGCCAAGGTTTTAAATGAGGAGCAAGGGAGCTGTGCTGTACCCCTTCCCAGGCTGTTTATGGCCCCTGGGACTGCCTGTGGGAAGGCCACACCATCACATGTGAGGGGGGGCCACATGGCCCCCCTCCTGGTCCCATTAAGGCCCTGGGGATCACCAGCTCCCCAGGCCAGGCCCTGCAACAACAAAGAGGGGGGCCACATGCCCCTCCCCTTCTTAGAGTCATTAATGGTCCTGCAGAACTCCAGCCCCCCATGGTTGACTCCCTATGTCCCAAAATGTCCTTCCTCACAACATAGTTATTTGCTTTCACGTTGCAGGAGCATTGACAGCCCCTGCCAAGCGAGAGCAAACAGTAAGCCTACTTCCAGCAGGCGGGAGCAGGAAAACTGCTCCAGCCAACTGGGAGCATACTTTTTTTTGAGGAGGAAAACAGATGAAACAATTGCCCCAACATGCAGAAAGCAGCATTTTTTGCTGCTCCCTGCACACAGAACAATACCGGCTCCCACTGGAGATGGAGAGCTGGCAGGGACTGTGCGGGCATTGAGGCTCCCCCAGTAGCCCCATTTTATGGGAAAAATGTTGGATAAATGGGAAGATGATGCTCATTTCACAGCTATTAAACCTCAATGGGACACACTTACAAAATGTAACCATCGCTGGTGCCACAGTTGGAGCTTCACTTCTGTAAAGGACACATGATCCTAACTTCTTGGGCCTGACCAAGGCAAAGCAAGTGTGTTTCCTCAGCAATTCCACATTGAAAAATGATCAGAAATCCTTGATGGAGTTGAATGCATCAGTGATCAATCTGTATTGACTGTGACAATCAGCTCGCCTGCTTGTCACATCTACCTCAATGTGTGCCACTTTACATTTCCCCCAGGCTGGTTGATCAAGAAAAACTTCTTTTGCTTGATATGTCAGCCTGCGAACATATTCCTTGTCGAGCCGAGGTAAGCTCAAGCTGGAGCTCTCTGTCTGCTTGCCTGCTCGTTCACTCTCAACTCTGTGCTGCCCTAGGCCTGCTCTCCACATGGCAATGATCGCCAAGAGTTATGAAGAGGAAGGGTTACTCTGCTCTACAGTCAGTCTGTGTGTGATTATCTGTACTGTGGTAGTGAGGGGGATCCTGTGAGTCACTGTGCTGTGTGTCCAGGTGTGATGGTAGCAGGTGAGGCCATTTCAGTTTGTGTGCTTGTGTGATACACACTCAGGAGTGTGTACAGGGGAGCTCTTGCAATAGCTTTTCCCCATTGTTATGGTACGTGACCTTCCTTCGAGAATACTGGGATCACCCAAATGCACTGTTCAGTGTTTTAATGAAGCGGACAGTTCTGGCCTGTAGTTGGTTTATTTAAATGGAAGGAGTGCCTCTATCATAGTGTGGTGTATGAACCAGCCTCAGGTGACCTGACTGGCAACAGGACACTGACAGAAGGGCAGGCCCTAAAAGGTCAGTGTGTGCATTTTTTGTGCTGACATTGGCTGGCTTTGTGTCCTTTGTGTGTCAGCCCATCAATGTGGAGTGCATTACCAATGCAATGTACAGAAGGACAGCAGCAGAACCACTGCTGTGGCTATGGTGTCAGAGGCAAGCATGTAAGCTTGCAGTCGAAAACAAGAAATTACACACACTATAAATCTATAAATTGCATGGAAAGAACACATCACAAAAAGTCTCAATTTACAATATTTGGAGACCATTCCAATTGATGGCACACCTCAGTAGGTGCTCTTACTTGGTTCCACATTGGACTTTGCTGTCTCCATATACTCTTATCCGGGGTTTCGTTTGACTGAATCTGGAATTGTCTGCATGCTGTTTTTGTTGATGTTCCTGCACATTCGCAGGCTTTACACGAAATGTGGCATAATGGTGTCCCTGTTAATGTATGCTTTCTTACAGATTAATGCAAAAACCACAGTTGATGGACAGAATGCAGAACAATGTCATACATTCACCCCAGTACAGAGATCTGGGCCCAAATCCATCGTTTTTTTGCACTCCACACCACCCCAGTTCAGACATGGCCATATGCAAATCAGTCTGACCCTGTGCCTCATGGGAACAGTCCAGCCCGAACTGCCATGCCATGCCTTCCCTGGACCGGAAACAAGCTTTCAAGGACCAATTTCTGGCATTCCAGCCGTCTTCAGCCCGGCTTGCTTGAATCCAGTGGTGTGGAGAGCATGGGACTCACGTCTGAGCATACCCATCCCACTCGGGGTGACAAATGCAAAAACCACAGTTGATGGACAGATTGCAGAACAATGTCATACATTCACCCCAGTACAGAGATCTGGGTCCAAATCCATCTTTTTTTGCACTCCACACCACCCCAGTTCAGACATGGCCATATGCAAATCAGTCTGACCCTGTGCCTCATGGGAACAGTCCAGCCCGAACTGCCAAGCCATGCCTTCCCTGGACCGGAAACAAGCTTCCGAGGACCGGTTTCTGGCATTCCAGCCGTCTTCAGCCCAGCTTGCTTGAATCCAGTGATGTGGAGAGCATGGGACTCACGTCTGAGCATACCCATCCCACTCGGGGTGACAAATGCAAAAACCACAGTTGATGGTCAGAATGCAGAACAATGTCATACATTCACCCCAGTACAGAGATCTGGGCCAAAATCCATAGTTTTTTTGCAGTTGGGGCTGGACTGTTCCCATGAGGCACAGGGTCAGACTGATTTACATATGGCCATGTCTGAACTGGGGTGGCTGAGTGAGCTAAAGAATGGTGATGGATTAAACCCAGATCAGTTGACTGGGGGAGAGTGTTTGATTTGCTCAAACGCTCCGTCCATCATCCCCTTTTGTATCGCTTCTTACAGATTAAAGCAGGGCTTCTGCCCAAATCCTACAGGAAATACGAAATAAAATCTGTTTTGAAAAAAAGCAATAAGGTATCATCTATGATTAGTAGCACCATTCATTGTAGTTAGTTGTTGCCCCAAAGACGAAGGCTCTACCCAAGTAAGAGGATTAATTATTTAGCAACCTCACAAAATAAATTCTATTTTATTACTTTTGAGAAAAAGCCACTTTTCTTTCTCTCAATTTTTTATTGCCCTTATCAGTGTTCTAGGGAAATCAATCAGAATCTGTGTAGTGGTAGCATTCATTTGATATAACAGAAAATGAACCACAATCGCCTGTGGTAGGATATTACTTAGTTGTAGCAACTTCCTTTCACCCACACTCATGGGTGACTAGATTTAGAAATAGGTATTCTTTCCAATCGCACGTTACAGGGATACTGGTTTCCTTATTAAGAGTGAAATGCAGTGAAAGGGAAGTGAGGGGTTGCCCATTGTTGACTCAAGCCCTAATATGAAATATAAGAAAATATTTGTTTTCCAAGTGAAATGCCTGGCTCTGGAACTAATGTATTCAAAACATAAATTAAAAGACATACACTTACCTACACAGACACACACACCTACACACACAGTCACACTCACCTATCTTCCCTGTTCATAGTTTTTATTCTGCAATCTCTCTGATATAGAGGGCATGTGAGCACTGTCTGCCTGGCTTAAGGAAGGGAACTGATCACAGTATATATGAAGAATAATAGCATACATGTCCTGATAAAAGGGACCTTCAGTCTGAGGATTGCATTTTTTTCCTCAAGTTCTCCTCTTTCCCTCACAATTTTTCAACCTCATTTACTATATAGATAACATTTGAATTACCCACCTGGGAACGGGTCACTTTCCATGCACCCATCCCTCCAGTATATCGGTCCCAGTTTGGCTTTGTTCACTTCATTCAAGGGAGAGTCAAAAAATATTCTGACAATCAGTCAAAGATTAATCAGTTAGCCTAAGCCTGTGACTTCTTCAAATTCCAAATTTTATTTCATGCTTTGAAACTCCAAGGAGGTCCACATAAAACACAGAGAAATTAATTACGAATGCGAAATGATAAAAAATAAAAGCTGAGATACACTCAAGAGCATTCATTATTATGTTCAGTATGAAGGCAAAAAACTTTTTTAAAAAGTCAAACATATGAATACAAAACATTTCGGGGCATATTTACAAGCCTCTATCGCCACCACAACGTCACTTTGAGGGATGGCGATAGGGGCTTCGCCTTATTTACAAGTCAGTGTTAAGCCACTTAATGTGGCTTAACGCTGCCTTGTAAATAATGCACCATTTCACGCTGTACTTAGCATGAAAGGGAAGGGTAATGGTGATGGATTAAACCCAGATCAGTTGACTGGGGGTGAGTGTTCGATTTGCTCAAACGCTCCGTCTATCATCCCCTTTGGTATCACTTTGTTCGCCCTAAGTTGGCAGGGTATGCCCAGACGTGGGTCCCTTGCTCACTCTACCACTGGATTCAAGATAGCCTGGCTGATGAGGATTATGAACCGAAACCGGTCCCAGGATGCTTGTTTCCGGTCCAGGGAAGACATGGCTTGGCAGTTCGGGCTAGACTGTTCCCATGAGGAACAGGGTCAGACTGATTTGCATATGGCCATGTCTGAACTGGGGTGGCTGGGTGAGCTAAAGAATGGTGATGGATTAAACCCAGATCAGTTGACTGAGGGTGAGTGTTTGATTTGTAAAAAAGTTCCGTCCATCATCCCCTTTGGTATCGCGAAATACACTCAAGAGCATTAATTAATATGTTCAGTGTGAAGGCAAAAATTTTTTTTAAAGAGTCAAAAATATGAATACAAAACATTTCGGGGCATATTTACAAGTCTCTATCGCCACCACAACGTCACTTTTAGTGATGGAGATAGGGGCTTCGCCTTATTTACAAGTCAGTGTTATTGCTGCCTTGTAAATACATTAATTACATAGAAGATGATCCTTGAGGAATCATTCACCTTATCACTTATTATTTAAGGGTTATCACAATTGTGAACACAACATTTTTATTAGAACACAAGACAAGGTTTTTTCAAAAATGCTTCTTTTTATCATAAATTCAATTCGGTAAACTTTATCAAATTAATTGTTTATTAAGAACATACATATTATTTAGATCAAATTATAAAAGGCAACCTAGTTACTACTGTCTTAGTTCTTACAGTATCTACAGTAGTATCTTACACCCTTTGTTCACTCGTGTGGACACTGTGAATAATTCGCCATACATTACAGACAATTCTCATAATTCATTCAGTTTCCATTGGTAACTTTGTAAGAACACAAATGGTGTATGGGCGTCAACGTTTCGGTCTCAAACACAATGAATTCCACAAGACCATCCTCAGGACGATGGACGTTGCACCATAAATTAAAGCGTTGGATGTCACTCAATCATTTTGCCCTCCAGCAAGATAGCGTTAGCTAGAAATACTTCCTTTCCAGAGAGCACTAGTGGTGTTCTTCAATTTATCCAATCTCTTTTGAATACGGCAGCTCTGAATCAATCAACAGTCCAACATTCAACATTCTGGCATCAGCCTTGTAAATAAGGCACCATTTCATGCTGTACTTAGCATGAAAGGGAAGGGCAATGGGTGTTGCAGTGGGCGTTCCGCTACAACACCCATTGATTTTGGGACTGCCCCCTATTTACAAGGGTGGCATAAATAGGAAGCAGCACCAAGCTTAAGACCAGGGAAAACCTCGTCTTAAACAGGGGAAATGAGGAGAAATGCTTTTTTTCCTCCTACTTTTTGCTGTTTACATGTGTGCTGTGTTGTGCAGCACACATAGAAACAGCAAATTGCTATTGATTGTTTATGAGCAGGAAGGTGTCCCTTCCTGCACATGAACAATAAGAAAAATGATATTTTGCAACTTTTATGCGTGCTGCATTAAGCAGCACACATAAAAGTTACAAAATGTAATTTAAAGATTGTTTATTTGCATTAGGGAAACCTTCCTGCACATAAACAATCTTCCCCTCAATGCAGACACCCTTCCACTTTGGTGGAAGCGTGCTTGTGTTGGTGCTAGGCTACTAAGTTTAGCACCAGCACAGGGGGAAATGCAGAGCTGCACCATATTGTTGTAAATATGATGTAGCTCGGCATTTCTGAAGTGGGGGAGTGCGGCATTAAGCCAGGAAGGGTAACGCCACACATCACTTCATTGTAAATATGCCTCTTCATTTGGTGGGTTAAGTAGTAAATACATAGCCAATGCGCATGTGGGAGCAGAAAAACTTAGAAAGAGGGGTCTTAACCACTTACGATGATTTAAAAGCAAAGCTGGACATAAAAGTAGATTATGCTTTAAGTCCTGAATTCAGTTTTTACTAAAGTGACATGTGCTTGAGGTGCCATACCAATTAGATGTTACAACATTTAGTGGAACAATATTTAAACGGATTAGTGCTCAGGGGCATCTCACCTCATGGGCATATTCCATAACTCATAATGCTGTGACTTGTTCAAAACTTTAAAAAACTCATTACTGAATCAAAGTTTGCATTATTCTTATAAGAATCCAAATCCAAACAGAAACTTACATTGAGAGAAGCTTGCATAAGAAAAGCTTTAAGCTGATACACTGACTTAGATGCAATCAAGTTTATATCAAGATTAATTTGCTCTAAAGCATTCTTAAAATTTCTACAAAATAGAGCTTTGTCTCTTTTCAGTTCAAACATTGCTTTACATAGTGTTGTAAGGAGTTACAATCACTGTTCATAATGCAATACTGCCAACGCAGCACTTCCACCAACCCCTGCACCAACAAACTGGCATATAAAGAGTAGGTGGAATTTTGGCACTGTACACTGACAAAAGATGGGGAAAATGTCTTTGTTCCACCGCCTTATAAAAAGAACAGAGTCCCCTGGCCTGTGATTAGGCTTTACACACACTATTGCGTGTATGTTCTGAGTCATTCAGTGTACTGGACACTAGTATACCTAGAAAGGTATAAGAATTAACTGCTTCCAATTTTTGAGTACCAAGATGCCTTGAGTAGTTAGATGTAGGGGAGTGCTCTTTTTTTAAAAAAAAGAATACCTCTATTTTTGTTGGGTTCATAAAAAAAATGTGCTTTGGCATACTGTTTTAGGGCACCTAGGCAACGGTGTAAGCCAGTATCACAATGCTGTCCACATAAAATAGGCAGACCACTCGACGACCACCCATACTGGGAGGGAAACCCATGCTTTTAGATAAAAAACTGGGGAGATCTGATCTATAGAGTGAAAAAAGCAGAGGCAAAAACAGGCACCCTTGCTTCAGACCAGTATTTGTAAGGATAACTGAGGATAACCCCAGTCACCATCTAACATTATTTGACACCAGGATGAAGAGTGGAAGCAATAATCAGGTGTAATGGAATACTAGGCATCCCAAGATTAGCAATTTCATTCTATAGAGTTGGACAATCAACCTTAGCAATTGCTGTGGAAAATACTATAAAGGCAGCATACACAGGGCACTGCCTCATGATCACATAGTTTTGGGAAATGAGCTGCAAAGCTGCAATGTTATTTAAAATGCAGTGTTTTTTCCCAAAACCTATTTGTTGTAAGGGGATAATTCCTTAACCCAGGATTTAAGATACTCCAACTGGCATCTAGTAAAAACTTTGACCATGGTGGCTAGTAGTGCAATTTATCGATAGTTACTGGGTAGATTACGATCACCCTTTTCAAATAAAAGAACAAAAATTCTTCCGGCCCAAGACAAGGGCACAGGTGAATGGTTATAACAGTGAACAAAGATGGGAAGCAAAATCTGAGCCCACAGTTTTATTTCCCATTTTATGACTGAAATCAACACTTCATCCAGGCCCATTGTACTGGAAGCCCGAATTGCCCTAATTGATGACTCGATCTCGCTAAAAAAGGGCAGACCCTAGTTAATTGGCATCATCCCAGAAACAGCGGGTAGATCTTCACCAGAGAAGTTGACACCAGGAAAGTCCACATACAATTCCCTAAACAAAACTGCCCCCATACATCCTCACTAATGGAGATGGGTTGGGATCTCACCCTTTTCCAACTGCAGTCAGTTAGTTCCCAGAGTTTATGTGCATTTTTCTAAATGCAGCTTCTGTTAAATTGATCCACAGATGGTCGCAGTTTCTTATCCTTCAATGTCAGAGATGGGCAATTGAATCTCCAGAGAAGCTCTGATTCTCTGAAAAGGAAGGAATATGGTCACTTTTGCCAATAATGGAGAAGAGTTGACCATATATTTGTCATATAAAGCAGGAGCAAGAACCCAGTCCAGGTTCCATTACACCGGTCAAATGTTCCATCATGTCAAACCTCTTTCTCATCAATGTATTTGTGCAAAACATTTCTACAGGGTATGATAATCCAATAGAGGTTTAACAGTTGATGAGTTAAATATTTAGGAGAAAATGTAAAATCATAATATCAAGCAGACCGACTATCAGAATTGAGGTGAAAAGCTTATTTTGTTCCTTAAGGACTAACATCTTTATCTCCAGCTTTAGATTCTACAACTTCAACTCCTTGTGGATGAGACTCCTAGTATAGGCAAGATTGCTGAAATTGAAAGAAGTATGCCTAAGTTTGCCTCTGGAATGGGGCCAATTTGGGCCTTTCTTCCCTCCCAATAGGTCAGGATTCTACAAAGGCGGTCCTCAAGGGCCAGATTCCGGCCATATTTTTAGCATATCCCCATTTAGATAAATGTAGTTATCTTAAAAATCTGGCAAGGTTTCGGCCATCCAGGACCGACTTTGGAGAAGCATGCATAGGCTGTAAGACCTGTTTCTAATCCTTTTATTTTTGTTTTAGAGTCACACTGCAGACCTTTGTTTTTGCACAGTTCACTAAAAGCTTGGAGCTGAGTCATAAATAAAGCATATGAACTCTGTATTCAAGGAGTTTTACCTTCTGAATGTTAGTTGCACTGGTAACTCCCAAGCATCCTGTCCGTGGGTGAATTCCAAACTTGGCCTTTGTTGCAAGAACTCTGAAACCACATTGGTAAATCACAATTATTGTCCATTTGGGAAGCCTACTCCAGCAGGTATTCTGTGCCCCTGCAGTGAGAGCATTGAGGGAACAGCCTATGGGGAAATAAGTAATTGAAGGGAAATATGCTGTTCCCCAAGACCTCAGAGCATGCCTGACTGTTGCACACTGTGGTTTAAGTGGTCACAAGATTTGGTATGTTCTTGGCCCAGATCTCAATGTGCAGGAAGAACACTATGAGGGCTGCTTCATGGGGCTGGTTCTCCCCCAGTCTTGCATGGGTTATGTGTCATGCATATGTTATTGCCTTTAATCGTGGGTTGAAAGTAATAGGTCTTCTCTTGCACCCTTTATAAAGTGAGCATACAGTATCTACTGCTCCTAGTAGAGATGTATCTTGGTGCATCCATTGCTGTGTGCAGAGGATGTCATGTCTCATGTATCTACTTTCAGCTAATTTGAATGCAAACCAAAATAGTTCAATAAGTATAAACCCGCCATTTAATGCTGCAGCGTGAAACTTTTGCAGTTTCAGACATGGCTTTCGGCCTCCCCGGAAGGATGCTTTGATCATACTGTTGAATTCTCAAATCATTCCGAGTGGGACCTTTATTAGTAATAGTGCAAAAGTATAACTGAAAAGTACTATCATGTTTATTTTGAAGATTTGGACTTTCACCCATATTGATTAGTGAAAAAAGGCCAGCGTGTCAGATCAGATTTCATTGTTAAGATCAAAGGTTCTATGTTGTCTGCCGGTATACAGCGAAGGCCTGTATTTATGTATATCTCAAGGTTTTTTAGGTTAGATTGTTTCTATTAGAGCCAGTGTTCAACTATTCAAGCAATTGGCGAATTATGGGTGAGAGGTAGGACTTCACATTATCCCCCAATTTATCTCATATCCTGAGAAGAATGAAAAATCGGAGATAATTTGAGTCGCCTCCCAAAAGTGTCTTTGTGTATGAATGTTGGAGCAGTATTCTAGTACAATCTTTCAATACTGCATGCTTGATATTTATTGGGCTGTAAATCATGCCTGTGATCTACGTTTGGTCTGGGATCTTTCCCTAAATGAGAAGGTAGTGGCACTGTGTATCTTGCCAGGTTTTATATACTCTGACAGGTAGGCCTTTTGATATAAGAATGTCCTTGCCTCCTTTATCGTATGTCTTAGAGGTAGTGTACTGAGTTCTGTGATGGTGGGCGTGATATTCTTTACCGACCAAATCTCAACATAGTTTTTTGATTTTTGCATTTGAAAGGCGTGTTTCATGTGTGAGAGCTATATTAGGGCAGACGGTGTGGAGGTATGTCAGGAAGTACCTTGTTCTGATAAATTAAATTAGACCACTTGCGTTCTGAGAAACTATCACAAGCTTACCCATGGATGGTTTTGTCTTTAGTGATGGTGTTGGAGCTACTGTGTGTATTTAAAGCAGTATCTCTTGTAGCGATACAAAGTGTACAAACAATCCACCTTGAAACCATAGTGTTAGATTTGGGGGTCTCTAGTTGGCAGAGATAGGTACCTTTGACCAAGTAGGGACCCTTGTGTCTAGTCAGGGTAAGGGGGTACACTCCTAAAATAACCCCTGCTCACCCCCTTGGTAGCTTGGCGTGAGCAGACAGGCTTATCTCAGAGACAATGTAGAAAGCATTTGTGAACACATACAGTAACCCAGTGACAACACTACAGATGGGCACCACACCAGCTGTAGTATAAAAATAAGTCTTTTTATATAGACTTAACACAAGACCACAAAAGACAAAAATCTACAATACAGTACTTTAAAAATGGTAGAATTAGCTTAGTTCTCTTAAGATGTAAAATGCGACACTTTGAGTTCAATATACCTTTGGATGCATAACGCTATACAACGAAAGTGTTACAGGAAAAGTTATGCGTCGGTTTCTTACACGCAAGAACGGTGATGCGTCGGGTCCCTACTGATGTGTAGGGGATGTGTCGGTTCTTCTCGACTTAGAGAGGTGATGCATCGGTTTCCTACTGCGCTTCCGTGGCGATGCGACCAGCAGCGCCGTGATGCGATGAAGATCCGGTGCAATGAAACAAAAATGGTATCTTCTCCTTGATGCGACATGATGCGTGCACGCCTGATGGCCTTGTTGCGACACAACAATTCTTCTGAGCCGCGACAGGCCCTGCCACAGGCTTCCCGGTGATATGGCGGCGTCTGGTGCGACGTCGATCCTCTTCTCCGGCGATGCGAGGCGCTTCGGCGATGATGCGACAGCTGCAACAGAGACACCCTTCTTCAGTGATGCGACGACAGTGGCTGCAGCGGCGACACGCTTCTCTGATGATGCGGCGGTGTCTGATGCGACGTCGTTCCTCTTCTCCGGTGATGCGAGGCGCTTCTGCATTGCAAAGCGACATTGGCAGCGGCGGCGACACGCTTCTTCTTTGTGAGTTGCGCTTCCAGCTCCTTGCAACACACAGTCCATCAGAAGGCCCAACACAACTGCAGGCACTTCCAAAGAACTCTTGGGGAGTTGGTGGGTGAAGTCTGTTGTCCCTGAGACTTCAGCAGGAGGCATGCTCTATCTCAAGCTCTTGGAGATCCTTCACAAGTTAAATGAAAGTAGCACAAAAGTATTTTCTCCTTTCTTTGGCAGTCAGGCAACCACTGCAGGCCAATCCCCCAGACAGCACTCGGAATATGGATAGTCTCTTCCTCAGTTCCTCTGGTCCTCTCCTCAGCAAAGTGTTCTTCTTGTTTCCCAAAAGTGATCTAAAGTTCTGGGGTTTGGGTTACCTCTTTTATACTCATTTTCCCTTTGTTCTCTGAAGGCAGAGAAGCCTTTGCCTAGTCCAAACCAGTACTGGTCAGTCCTGGAGCACTTTGTTGACAAAACTCCTTCTTTCCTTTTACAGTGTAGGCCAGGGACATCAGACGCACCACAGTAGATGGAGCCAGCATTGTGGAGGGAAGGCACAGCCCTATTCAAGTCCCAGGTGCAACTCCTCCCATCCATCTACATGCATATCTCTCTTTTCAGCAATGTGCTGACTCACCCTGTCTCCTGGAATCCCCCTGCCCCTGTTACACAAACTCCAGACAAGGAATATACAACCTAGTAGAGGCAGGCTTGGATAGCTAGGTAAGAAAATACCTACTTTCTAAAAGTGGTATTTTCAAACACAGAATATTAAAACCAACTTTACTAAAACATGTATTTTATCATTCTGAGTTCAGGCATACTAAATGTCTACCTAGTTCCCTGAGTCAGTTAGGATTTTAAGATGTTATAATCAAACTGCCCATTCTGGCCTATGGGGAACAGTTAGCCTTGCAATAGTGAAAAATGAAACTGGCTGTAATCCACTATTAGGACATGCCACACACATCAGGGCATGTTCTACATTTTACCTACAATGCACGCTGCCCTTGGGCCTGCAATAGTGGTGACTAATATGCAGAAAAGGGAAGGTTTAGGGACTTGCAAGTGGGTGCACTGGCCCAGTCAACATGGCAGCACCAGACTGTGCACAGGCTCTGCAATGGCAGACTTGAGACACACTTTTACAGGCTGCTTCTGTGGGTGGCACAACCAGTGCTGCAAGCCCACCAGCAGCATTTGATTTACAAGCCCTGGGCACACGCAGTGCACTGTACTAGGGTCTGACATGTAAACCAAATCAGCCAATCATGGAGTCACTAATCCATATATCAATTTTACCATAGGGAGAGCATATGCACTTTAGCACTGATCAGCAGTGGTAAAATGCCCAGAGTCATAAAACAGCCAACAACAGGTCAGAAAAAATACAGGAAGAAGGCAAAAAGTTAAGGGATGACCATGCAAAAAGGGCCAAGTCCAACACTTAGGGCCCGATTCACAGAACTAACTTAAGACAAAATCCTAAACTTACTACTTTTGGTATTCACAGAAGTTAGGATTTTGTCTTAAGTTTGTCTTAAGACAAATTTAAGACAGACTTAAGACAGACTTAAGACAGACTTAAGACAAACTTAGGACAGACTTAAGACTGACTGAAGACAGACTTAAGACAGACTTAAGACAGACTTAAGTTAGGATTTTGTCTTACGTTTGTCTTAAGTCTGTCTTAAGTATGTCTAAAGATTGTCTTAAGTCCGTCTTAAGTCTGTCTTAAGTCTGTCTTAAGTTTGTCTTAAGACAAACTTAAGACAAAATCCTAACTTCTGTGAATACCAAAAGTAGTAAGTTTAGGATTTTGTCTTAAGTTAGCTTTGTGAATCGGCCCCTTAGTGTGCCGGAAGGTAACAGTGTCCATTAAAGAATGGTGTATAGGGTAGTCTACCATCTGTGGAGTCTGTCCATTAGGTTTTAATATTGTGATTCATCCCTATTCAGAGAATAGGTAATTGAAACAATCACCTAATAGGATGGGTAGGAGCCACCTGGCCCAAGAGGCCAATACATCTGCCGAGGGGATTTCCCATTGGGCATCAGTACAGGAAGTGACATTACTGGTTTCCTGCCAAAACTGTCTTCAAAAGAAGAAGCGAAGTACGGGGACTCATTTCCGTTATCAAACTTCACAGGAAGTGACATCACTGGATTTACCATCATCCAGCTGCACAGGAAGTGGCATCACTGGATTTCCCCTTATCCATCTGCACAGGAAATTACATCACTCCTCCATCACTCTCAGGACCTTTTTCATGGCGGATTCATTGTGGAACTGGCACTGGCGTGCAGAAGGTGCCCAAAAGGCAAGCCTGACTGAGCCTGTCTGCACCTGGAGCATGGTCAGCAACAGGAACACTTGTCATCACCTCTCCTGCTGCAACCCTCCGCTGCTCAATACGCTGCTGCCTCACTGCACCACACGCAAAAACCACAGTTGATGGACAGAATGCAGAACAATGTCAAACATTCACCCCAGTGAGAGATCTGGGCCTAAATCCATCGTTTTTTTGCACTCCACACCACCCCAGTTCAGACATGGCCATATGCAAATCAGTCTGACCCTGTGGCTCATGGGAACAGTCCAGCCCGAACTGCCAAGCCTTGCCTTCCCTGGACCGGAAACTGCACCACAAAACACTAAGGGAGCATTCTCTTGCGTTCATGCATTTACCCACACCAACACTCATTGCTCCCACACTGACAGCACCCAATACCCCACTCTCTCACATTCCCACACTCGAGCAGCTGTCCAACTCACAGGCATGCTCATCAACACCCGATCACTCACAAAACATGCCACAGAGACCTGGTTCTTGATGCATGACAACACCCCAACCAGCATTTTCTTGCTGAAACCTGTCTGAACACCCACATCAGTACCTGATATCATCACAGTCATCCGATACCGCTAGAATATTGCCAGGCACAAGAGACTTTATAAACCATGGGGCGGTGTCACCATCATTCACAGTAGGCCATCAGCTGTACAACCTCTATGGGCATGACATCTTCCAACATGGAACACCTTTTGTTCAAGGTCCACATCACAACCAACGTCTTCCTTAGCGGCACTCTCATTTACTGATAATCTGGAACCATGCACCAACTTTACAGACACCATCATGCACTTTGCCACACCACTTGCCCTTGACAGTAGCAATTACTCCTACTCTGAGACTTGAACTTCCACCTGGCAGACCATGATCCCAAATCAAAAGTACTCATTGAAGAACTTTGGAGCCTGGGCCTCACCGAACAAATAAAAGGACCTACCTATGTTCCAAGACACCTCTTGGATCCAATTGTCAGTACCTTTAACAACATTCGAGTTGCTGTGCCCACATCTCTCTCCTGGACAAACAACTCCCATGTCAAGTTCAGCATTTCCATCCTAGTAAAATGCACACCCACCACGATCAGACCAGCCCACCAAAAGTAGAATATCATCACTGACAAGGACTAGAACACCACTCTCAACACCCATGGGCCAAAACACAGCAACAGCCTGTAAAAACCCATCAAGAATTTCAACAATAACATCACCTTTTGCACCAACACTCTGGCCTCCCTCAAACACAGCAATTAAAGACCTCAGGTCATTTGGTACATGGAGGAACTCCGAATGATGGGACACCGCATCAAACAGCTAGAGTGTAAATGGAAAATGAACCCGGACAATGCAAATTCATATCTGCCCTGAGATGCTAAACGTACTGCTCTGGAGTATCACATCATTGCCAGCACTAATAGGAGCAAAGAAATATTCACCATTCTGAAAGAGTTCACCTCAGCTGCATCCAACTCAATCACCCCCTCACAGGACCTCTGCAAAAATCTCTCTCAATTCTGCAGCAACAAAATCACAGCCATTTGCAGAAACTCAAACCTGAAACTGGACCCAACAAACCTCACCAAGCGCCATCCGATCTTATCCAAAGAACCAATGCTAATTATAAGGCCTGTCATCACCCCAGAAGAAACCACCTCAACCATGAAATCCACCCACTCAGGAGCCCCATCGGATACCTACCCCCACCTCGGTTACTAGAGAGTGCTACAACCCATAGGCGCCAAGCTCACAACAATTTTGAATGCCTCCACTTCTTCCTTGACCCTCCCAGGTGCTTGGAAAGATGCAACGGTCCTTCCATTGCTGAAGAAACCCTCTGCGGAACATGCAACGGTTGCCAACTACAGACTGAACTCACTACTACTATTACAGGCCAACGTCTTAGAGAAAATAATTAACAGAACCCTCACCAAATAGCTCAAGGACCACCAACTCCATGACACTAGTCAGACTGGTTTCAGACCCAACCACTGCCCGAAATTGCTCTCATCACCACCAAGTATGATATCCACATTACTCTGGACTGAGGAGACACGGAGGCCGACATCCTCTTATACTACTACTCCTAGACCAATACGTTTTCTTTTCCAGCGGCCAAGCATCTGGTTATTGAAGGAAATCTTTCTTTTCTGCATGGTCAACCCAGATTTTTCACATTTAACTGGATATTATTGTTACTGGATTTAGTACTCTATTCAATGTACCCATGCTAAACATTAGTAAAGTATATAGTTAAATTGGTTCATCCCTAATTGGCTTATTTAACATGCCTATGAGTCCCTAATATATTGTGCAGAAAATGTACTTAGGGCCTGGAAGTTAAATGCCACATGTGTACTTCACCACCTACTGAGTCATCCACTACTGTGGCAAAGAAAACACAGCTACAGGCCTACCCTGTGTATCATGACATCAGCAGCCTGAGGCCTGCTGAACAGACATGTCAAGATCACCCTTTTGACAGGTAGGAAAACCTGATTTCATAAATGAAATGAGTCACCCACCTATAAGTGCTCCTTACCCACAAGGTAGGACAAATAATATTTAAGAGTAGAACATGTATGACATTGGAAATTGTATGTTCTGCAGATAACAGCCTATGGAGCACTGAAAATATTTTTGGGTTTCTAGATTTACAGATTATGGCCTACATATACATACGTATGTATCACTTCTGATAGCAACAAAATCCAGGATACATGGTAGTGTCATATTGTTATCTGTTCTGTATGAATTAAAACATGCAATAAACAAGTATAAAAATAGCAACAAAATCCATGATATATGATAGTGCCATATTTTTAACTGTTCTGTATGTACAAAAAATGCAATATATAATTATATATATAAAAAAGGTTATGTCCTGTTCCCTCAATCACTCGGCCCAAATCGGTATTGTCACTTGTCACGCTGTAGCAGGATCATAGGATAGAAAATGTAAAATGTATGCACTTTAATCTCAGTGGCGGCTCGCATAGGGCGTGCTGCAGCGCGGTGAGGCGGGAAGGGGCAGGTTGGGGTGGTAGTAAACTTGGACATACGACAGAACGGAGGAAAGTAATAATTACTTACCTCCGTCCCATTGTATGGCCAAGTTTACTACCCCCCCACCCTGCCCCTCCCCGCCCACCACCCCGCAGCACACACTATGCGAGCTGCCTCTGTTTATAACTTTTGACCTGTGCCAGGTACGGACTCTTTTAAAAGATTTACATTTATATTTAATACAAATCCAATCAAATGGTAAAGTATGGTTTTTATTAAAAATATGGGATGTGTACCTTTTAGAAAGTTCCCTTTACCCTGTCTAAAGCTGCTGGGGGCTAATTTGAGTAGTATCTACAGACACTACCCAACCTGTACTTTTAGCCTGAATGAGGCGTGAAAACTACTCCCAGAGCAGGAACAATTGCCTGGGAATGGGGTGGTGTTTTCTTTCCCTAACACGAAGACCAGCTGGAGTGGGCCCCGGAATGTATTTTACTTCAAAGAGCCCAGCCATTTCATGAGTAAATGCCATGTGACACCTGGGGAGGCTATATCGGTTGTCCCTATAGTCAATTTGGCACCAAATCCAGTGGGAGGAGCCCAACCCCAGAACCCATTTTGAGTGACCGCAGTGAAGGGGACTGCCCTTTACTCTGATTTGGCACACAGGCTCTGCACAAGGAGAGAAGAGCTTCCTCATCTTGAATTTTAAGTGTGAGAGACATTGTGGAAATATCTGAATTCTGTAAATAGAAACTGCTAAATAGGTGGGCAGGGTTGCCCCCGGGAGTTTTTAGCCTATTGGTTATGGAGTGCCCAGAAGTCACTCCCACCTACTAGCGGATGGCAGGCATATATATGGTATCTCAAGGCACCTTCCACAGGACGCTTACTGGACCTGAGAAAAATCAGAAAAAGACTGAACATGATATCTCTGAACTGAGAGGAGCCTGAAGGACTGGTGCTGCTCTATTGTATCCAGGACAAAGAAGTAGACTCCAAGGGTCAGTTGATGGCCCTCCTGCTAGGCTATCAGGACACAACACGCAACGAGCTGCAAGTACCCCCTTCTCTGAGATCCTAGGGTAATTAGAAGGGTACTCCTGAGGTTGTTTGGGCATCTAAAGAAAGTTTGAAAACTTTTTAAAAATGCTTCCGTCAGAGCTTTGGAGCTTCAGGGGAACCCGCAGGAAAAAGTACCTGACTTGTAGTTCCACAGCAACAGATTGAATTTTAGCTTTGTCCCTTTTAAGGCTCCCAACACCTCTGACAAAAACAACTAAGTAACATTCCAAGGCTCAAGAACTCCAGTAGGACCAACCTGCCTCAAGTATCATACCTTAGGTTCCACAGCAACAGGTATAATTTTAGTGGTGGTCGGTTGAAAAACTTTTTTTTCTCAACACGTCACAAAGTCCCTTTCTGCATTGGGACTTTGAAAAAATGTCAACACTTTTCCGTAAAAAAGTGAGAAAGTCACTTTCTGAAGTGGGGCTGTTTGACTTCCAGACTTTTCACCGGGGCTAATCCACTTGGTGTATCCAACCAGGGCTCTATTGTAGTCAGCCTTAAATCATACATGGGTCCCAGTCTAATGCTTTCACAGACTACAACTGACACTTTGTCTTTTTTGGTGCTTTTTCTACTTAAAACTGTAAAACTTCATACAGATCACTTAGTGCATCCTTAGACAAATGATAGAGGTTAGAGGATTGGGCCTTTACATGATACCATCCATTGAAGTCAGTTATAAAACTCACACTGCCAAAATACAAATCACTGGGGTGAAAACAGAGGTGATACAGTTTTCCAGGGAAACAAGACACCTATTCCTGTTACCTCTGCTTATCTTCAGCCTAGTAGCCCCTAAAAGCAAAGATCAGTGAAAACAAAGGTATAGAAGGAATTTCGTAAGGTAATGAGGCTTACAAAATCCCTGTTTCCTTCTAACAATGACTGACACTGAAGAATCTATTGGAACTGCCATAACCATCATACAAGTACAGTGAAGTTAAGATTTTAAGATCAATTTGGTGGCAAAAACAAAATCTCTGATATCTCACAGGCCACAGAGAAAATTAAGTATCTATGAATCTGTATCACTCTGTGTTCCAAATGGTTTTCGAATATTTAGTCCACAAGGATTTTCTACTTTTGATCACTTGGTTTTTGGACCTTTACTGACGATGAATCTCACTACCTTTGTCTCACTCACGGTTACTTCATGGTTTACTAGCAGTGTCCTCCCTTTAAGATATGGAAGCAGCTACAAAAATAATTCAAGGATTCAATGTAATATTAATTTATAATCCAACTTAATGAGCAGGTTGGATTTTATATTACTATTTTGAAATTACGAATTTTGGAAATTTGGCATTCTCCCAATTAAACCATAAACAGCAGAAGGTACAAAGTTCCCCGGAGAATAGACACGAAAGTGTGTATGTTGTACAAAGGGAGAGCAAAGGCAGGGAACAAGATGGTCCCTTGTTGGAACTAGAAGGCCTCACACACCCAGTGAGCTAGATGTCATGCTTCATCATTGGCCTCCTGCTCCTCGTCAGACTGGCGCTGCAATGTCTGACGGGCGCCTAACAGGCGCTCTTTTGTTGGAGTTCTTTTGTTCCAGCCAATGGTTGAGTGCGTGTGAGGGGTAAAGTGAAGGTGTAGTCATGAGGGGATTGTGATTAAAAAAGGTAAGTCAGTTCACAAGGACATTTATTCGCATGGCTAACTCCCTTAATTAAAAAGGTGGGAGGGGAGATAGAGACTGTAAGGGGCACAGCGGACTACCTCGAACCCTCTGGTCAGGTCGACATGTTTCTTGCCCAAATGGCAATTCCTCAGGACCTCAAGTGCTCAGTACTACACAGTGATAAAAGAACAATAAAGAAAAAAAGGAAGATACAACCTCTCTGGGTCAGTAAGGGGGCAGGCCAAGAGGTCCAGCAGTAGTGTGGTGACCCTAAGGGTGTCCCTAATGGGCCCCGCAGTCTGTTCCCGTGGGGCAGCACGGTAAGGTACGGTACCTCTAGTACGTGCAGCCAGGGCTTGTAAACCTACCCACACGCATGGCGCTCCTACGGTAGCGCGGAACAGCTGGTTCTCCCAATTAAACCCAAGTCAGTGTCCACTGGTACCTGACTGCTGGTGGCTCTCATGTGGTGAGATGTGGATTTCTCCCACACGGTGGACAAAGGGCTTGGGTGTGTTTTTTCTTTCTTGAGCAGAATGACCTGGGTCTTGAGCTTTAAATGGTGCCGGCCCAGTCACGCTAATGGGGTATGTGTCGGACATTGCATTCAACTTAGGAGGCTTGTGGTAAGGTCATGCTAAAGCAGATTACATCCTTGCCATACCTTTTCACCCCTCTCTTTTTTAATCCAGATTTACAATATGGGAGAGAAGGATCCCTTCAGTGAGTGGAGTTAGGATGGATACATAATGATTAGAGATCTACTTTGTAGAGGGAAATAAAATATTTTAAATCCTGTAAAAAAGAGTTTCATCTAAGCAACCTGGAAAGCATGCACGAGTTGCAATATATCATTGCAGCTTAGTACCAGATAATAGGCTTACATGTGACAATGCGAATGAGTTTAGTTCGGAATGTGCATTGTTAATAGTGTGCAGAACAATTAATCTACACTTGAATTCACATGTGTAGACTGACATGGAACTAAGGCATATGAACCAATTGTTCACAGCTTGTTAAAGTGTGTTTTCCTGAATTATGCTAACTAGGCCTCAATAAGGCCTCAACGCCATCTTATCAAAGCATCATGTTTATTCTACGATTATTTTCTGCTGCATGTAGTCAAACAAGATGTCCATTTGTTTATTTCTGAATTACTCTGTTCTGGACAAAGTCTGCCAGCCTACTGTTTTCCAAGGAACTTCCACTTGTATGCAATATTACATTCATTCTGATGGGTTCATTGTTGTTCATGTAACTAGTTTGTTCTGATGCCTCTGGTGATAGTTAAGCCCCTCTGAATACATATTCATTTAGTGGGTTAGTCCTAATGCTCTTCTATGGAGATATTCGCTATAAAAACCCTGAATGTTAGGGGTAAGTCACCTCTTTTGAGACTTTTGATATGCTACTAGGGCTGGTGTCCAATGTCTTACTGATTTTGTTGCACATTTGGGACATAGTCTGTTTTTATTGTTGCCTATTATTCTGCATTGCTCTATTACTGAGAGTCTTCATGGAAACGATTTCATGCATTTAAATGATACTTACTGCATCTGCATCTGCACTTTGCAATGAATGTATTATAATCCTTTAGAATTTTGGAATAAACCTTCATGGTTTTTTTCTAAGTCTTGGAGTTAGTCCTTTTTTTATTTGACTGTATTTTGAAATGCTCTTTTGTACCTTACATCTGGGACACATTCACTCATGAAATTGAGGTTAACACTGCCCTCTATCCACCCAACTCCTGGGTGCGCCACTGAGCTGTATTTGTAGGGGTACAGGACTGGCACACAGGCATGAGAGAACTAATTTCACTTGTGGCAATGTATAACATTTACTCCACTCTCACAATCCTCAATTCAAAGATTGAATTGCTTTACAAGTTGGCATCAAATCTTGGAAGGTGAAGTTCTCCTAAAAAATGCAAAGACTATGGGAAGATATCCCAAAGCTATACATGTGCCCAAAATAAAGAAGGACTATGAATATGTATATAAAAAGTTCATGTAATTTGCTTTCACTTATTACGCAACATTTTGACAAAATGATGTGTAAGCACACAAAATGCTAATCGGACATTTAGGGCAATATTTGGGGGTTTAATGTGCCCTTGTGTCAATACCAGTCCCTTAGGTTCTGTATTTCCCATGCATTTCCAGTAAAGTTTTGCCACCAATGCCACATCACTGTAAATTTTTACAGTGAATGGTGCATAATTACATTATGTGGTGTAATTTTTGGAATTTCGCTTGTCAAGGTTACAGCAAAATGTGGAAAATTACGGGAATTTTGCCTCCCTAATTCACATTTTCCCAAGCCTAGTTGAAACCTCCTGAATTGCGAGAGTTGACACGAAATGACTGCATGCTAATAGTAGATATGATTTTAATAGTGAAACAACTGGCCGCAATAACGTGGCAAAGTATAATTGCTCCAACTAGCCACCATTGGGTCAATAAGCTATGGACATTGACATGGAAAGATTGACATGGGATCTGCAGGAGCAGGGGAGAAATTTTAGATGCCAGTGTTGCAGTGTTTGAAAGAGGGCTCCCTCACAATGAGATGCCTGAGATCAATACAAGACAATAAAAAATGATAGCATTTACTATAATGATATGTACTATATATTTGTTTGAAATTCCCATAATCTTGTGAAAGGCAAAAGTGTCATTTGGTGCTGTATTTTAGAGTGAAATGAGTCCTCTTGTCCACTTCGGATAGGAGGATGCATTTTGTGCTAAACAAATAGTACAAAAAACAAGTGCCCCGCTAACAATAGCCGCTTGCTCTCTGTCATATGCATTGGTCCATTGCACTCGCAGTACATTTTTATCACAAACAGCGCATTCACAATACATTTTCACCACAAATAGCACATCAATTTGCAATTTTTTGAATTTTGCATAACAAGAGTATTGCAACATTTTAACAAGCATTTGCAATGCAATCGGTCTCGCTTTTGTGAAAGTTGGAGCTCTTGGGATTGTATATTGCAATGTTTTTTACATCTGTTGTTTGTTTGCAGTGGAGTGATGATAATTGCACAGTGCTATTGTCATTCGTATGACCTTGGGGGGATGGAGAACCAGAAAATGGGCAATAGGACGGGAGGTGGAAATTAAATGAGAGCAATAGAAAAATGAATTCAAAACCTAGAGAAGAAGTTGCTGTAAAGGGTCGGGGATAATGTCTGACAGGAGAGAGCGGGATACCGGAGCAAGGCATGTGCGTGAGAGACAGAGAGCGAAATAGGGTTTAGAGAGAAGTGTGTGTGACAAGGAGAAAGGGATGGTTAGAGAAGAATGGGGCAGAACCTAGGGAGAAGGAATATGAGAGGGAGTGAGAAACAGAGGGCGCTTTTGAGTTTAAGAGGAAGAGACTAGAGCAGAATGAACGAAAGAGAAAGCTGAGGGGAGTGTTATTGGAAAGAACCATGGTGGGAAAGAGGAAGTTGATCTCACAAAAATAATCCTTGACCAGGATCCAGAGACAAAACAATAGATGCAAGTTGAGCAGGGCACTGATGAACTGGCTCTGAAGCAACATTACAAGTTCAAAAATACTTTAACTTCACGATTTGGAGCAAACTGGGCATGCCCTTACTAACTTGAGAAGTTCATGTTTTGACATTTAATAAAATAGCTTTTATGAAGTACCTAACTTTTAGCTTTCACATGTGCAGATCCTGTGCCATTTTTAGGCAGCATATTGTGTGTAAATCTTGGCTTAAAAGTACACCTCGGACAGTTTTTCTATCCAGCCTCCATTCTGGTACCCCACATCTCCATCAGACCACGACGGGCACAGTGGACTCTTGCATGGACGAAGTACAGGACCCTCATTGAAGTAAATAAAAAGACAAAGAGACAAAGACTGCTCGTGCAGACATGACTGCAGCTTTAAGCGTCAGTAATCGAAACCTGGAACTTTAACCCATGTACTTGCCTAAAGTTCACTATAACTTTTTTCCACAATAAATCTTTGTCAACAAATAAATCATTGATGTACAGTTATTCTTACTCAAAGAAAGCTTATGTTATTATTTATACACATCTCCCCAGCCCACTGCACAGAGAAGCTTATCGTACCCCCATCATCGGCTAAGGCCACTTCACAAAACCTGACTTTCAAACCAAAGTCGGGTTTTTGAAAATTACCCTGTTGTTTGAAAAACAGATAGGGATGTATGGCAAAATGAAATAAATAATGTGTCTGATGGAAAAGGGCGGCGTCTCTCTGAGATCTACGCTGTCTTAATGCAATCTTTAAACTGTTTGCATATTAGAAACCTCACGGATTAGAGAAGTAAACTGTAAATTTCAATATCTGAAGTTATGATGCAAGACAATCTATTTTTCTAATTGTGCATAAAAAGGCCACCCTGGTAAACACAATATTGGCCCAATACTTCAATTATTGCAGAAGTGTACCTTGACTATCTTGTATCGAAGTACATTTTCATAACTGTCATGGACCCGCTGCTTCTGGCGGGACGCCTTTGTTACCTCAGTCAAGCGCTTTCGGTTCTCCAAAGCCTCTGATTCATAATTTTATGTTTGTGCTCAGGGCACCTATTGTGTGATTTAACAGCAGCAAAAAAAAGCTTGCCCAAAATCATACCGACTAGGCATTAGAGGGAAGCTGGTGAGTGGTAGAGTTATCCATGCCTTGGCATTAAAGGGAAGCTGGTGGGTGGTAGAGTTAACAATGCCTTGGCATTAGAGGGAAGCTGGTGGGAGGTAGAGTTATCCATGCCTTGGCATTAGAGGGAAGCTGGTGGGTGGTAGAGTTGTCCATGACTTAGTATTAGAGGAAAGCTGGTGGGTGGTAGAGTTTTCCATGCCTAGGCATTAGCGGGAAGCTGGTGGGTGGTAGAGTTGTCCATGCCTAGGCATTAGCGGGAAGGTGGTGGGTGGTAGAGTTGTCCATGCCTTAGTATTAGAGGAAAGATGGTGGGTGGTAGAGTTTTCCATGCCTAGGCATTAGAGGGAAGCTGGTGGGTGGTAGAGTTTTCCATGCCTAGTCATTCGCGGGAAGCTGGTGGGTGGTAGAGTTGTCCATGCCTAGGCATTAGAGGGAAGCTGGTGGGTGGTAGAGTTTTCCATGGCTTGGTATTGGAGGAAAGCTGGTGGGTGGTAGAGTTTTCCATGCCTAGGCATTAGAGGGAAGCTGGTGGGTGGTAGAGTTGTCCACGCCTAGGCATTCACGGGAAGCTGGTGGGTGGTAGAGTTTTCCATGCCTAGGCATTAGAAGGGAGCTGGTGGGTGGTAGAGTTTTACATGCCTAGGCATTAGAAGGGAGCTGGTGGGTGGTAGAGTTTTCCATGCCTAGGCATTAGAGGGCAGCTGGTGGGTGGTAGAGTTTTCCATGCCTAGGCTGTAGAGGGAAGCTGGTGGGTGGTAGAGTTTTCCATGCCTAGGCATTAGAGGGAAGCTGGTGGGTGGTAGAGTTGTCCATGCCTAGGCATTCACGGGAAGCTGGTGGGTGGTAGAGTTTTCCATGCCTAGGCATTAGAAGGGAGCTGGTGGGTGGTAGAGTTTTCCATGCCTAGGCATTAGAGGGCAGCTGGTGGGTGGTAGAGTTTTCCATGCCTAGGCTGTAGAGGGAAGCTGGTGGGTGGTAGAGTTTTCCATGCCTAGGCAGTAGAGGGAAGCTGGTGGGTGGTAGAGTTGTCCATGCAAAGGCATTAGCGGGAAGCTGGTGGGTGGTAGAGTTGTCCATGCCTAGGCATTAGCGGGAAGCTAGTGGGTGGTAGAGTTTCCCATGCCTTGGAATTAGAGGGAAGCTGGTGTGTGGTAGAGTTTTCCATGCCTAGGCATTAAAGGGAAGCTGGTGGGTGGTAGAGTTATCCATGCCTAGACATTAGAGGGAAGCTGGTGGGTGGTAGAGTTATCCATGCCTAGGCATTAAAGAGAAGATGGTGGGTGGTAGAGTTGTCCATGCCTAGGCATTAGAGGGAAGCTGGTGGGTGGTAGAGTTGTCCATGCCTAGGCATTAGAGGGCAGCTGGTGGGTGGTAGAGTTTTCCATGCCTAGGCTGTAGAGGGAAGCTGGTGGGTGGTAGAGTTTTCCATGCCTAGGCATTAGAGGGAAGCTGGTGGGTGGTAGAGTTGTCCATGCAAAGGCATTAGCGGGAAGCTGGTGGGTGGTAGAGTTGTCCATGCCTAGGCATTAGCGGGAAGGTGGTGGGTGGTAGAGTTGTCCATGCCTTAGTATTAGAGGAAAGATGGTGGGTGGTAGAGTTTTCCATGCCTAGGCATTAGAGGGAAGCTGGTGGGTGGTAGAGTTTTCCATGCCTAGTCATTCGCGGGAAGCTGGTGGGTGGTAGAGTTGTCCATGCCTAGGCATTAGAGGGAAGCTGGTGGGTGGTAGAGTTTTCCATGGCTTGGTATTGGAGGAAAGCTGGTGGGTGGTAGAGTTTTCCATGCCTAGGCATTAGAGGGAAGCTGGTGGGTGGTAGAGTTGTCCACGCCTAGGCATTCACGGGAAGCTGGTGGGTGGTAGAGTTTTCCATGCCTAGGCATTAGAAGGGAGCTGGTGGGTGGTAGAGTTTTACATGCCTAGGCATTAGAAGGGAGCTGGTGGGTGGTAGAGTTTTCCATGCCTAGGCATTAGAGGGCAGCTGGTGGGTGGTAGAGTTTTCCATGCCTAGGCTGTAGAGGGAAGCTGGTGGGTGGTAGAGTTTTCCATGCCTAGGCATTAGAGGGAAGCTGGTGGGTGGTAGAGTTGTCCATGCCTAGGCATTCACGGGAAGCTGGTGGGTGGTAGAGTTTTCCATGCCTAGGCATTAGGAGGGAGCTGGTGGGTGGTAGAGTTTTCCATGCCTAGGCATTAGAGGGCAGCTGGTGGGTGGTAGAGTTTTCCATGCCTAGGCATTAGAGGGAAGCTGGTGGGTGGTAGAGTTTTCCATGCCTAGGCATTAGAGGGCAGCTGGTGGGTGGTAGAGTTTTCCATGCCTAGGCTGTAGAGGGAAGCTGGTGGGTGGTAGAGTTTTCCATGCCTAGGCATTAGAGGGAAGCTGGTGGGTGGTAGAGTTGTCCATGCAAAGGCATTAGCGGGAAGCTGGTGGGTGGTAGAGTTGTCCATGCCTAGGCATTAGCGGGAAGCTAGTGGGTGGTAGAGTTTCCCATGCCTAGGAATTAGAGGGAAGCTGGTGTGTGGTAGAGTTTTCCATGCCTAGGCATTAAAGGGAAGCTGGTGGGTGGTAGAGTTATCCATGCCTAGACATTAGAGGGAAGCTGGTGGGTGGTAGAGTTATCCATGCCTAGGCATTAAAGAGAAGATGGTGGGTGGTAGAGTTGTCCATGCCTAGGCATTAGAGGGAAGCTGGTGGGTGGTAGAGTTGTCCATGCCTAGGCATTAGCTGGAAGCTGGTGGGTGGTAGAGTGTTCCATGCCCAGGCATTAGAGGGAAGCTGGTGGGTTGTGGGTAATCTGCCCAAGCTTTTATCAGCTCCAAATCATCAGTGGGATAATGAGGGACTGCTGTACAATATTGCCCCGCCTGCAAGAGAGGCGCTGGGGCTCCCACGGGGAGTTGAGGGCGATGGGCTTCGTCTTACATGGTCCATGTGCCACAGAGGCGGTGCGACTCCAGCAAAATGCTGAGGCAAGGAGCCCTGCCTTATATCACACCGTCTAACAGGTAGGTGCCAGGTTCCAGTCTAGTTGTTGTCCTGGAGTCTGTGATGAGGGAAAGGTGCGAGGGGATGGCGGAACGGCCTGAGGCAACAACACACGAAGGAGGAGAGAGATGGGGTAACAAACTACAATAGGGTAACAACATGGGAGGGGGACTGGGCGAGAAATGGCAGAGTGGGGGGGGGGGAGGAAGGAGGTAGACCAGTCAAACAGCAAAGAAGGAGAGGGACAGGGACAGGCAGTGACACACGACACAGCTTAGCTATAGACATAGAAAGGAGGACCTAGAAACGAAACATGAGCAGCCAAAAATCAAGCCTGGAGTGCTGCAGGGAAGAGTGAGCAGCTGTAGCGGTAATCTCTTAGTGAAATCGCCAGAGAGGGAGCTAAGCCCACAAAGGATGGACATTTAAGCAAATGCACCAAAAACAAGCCAGCATGTTTAAATGACCCAGATAATAGCCAATGGCAATTGGTGGATGTGCCAAACCCCACAGTAGAGATGTAACAGGTCGATCAAGCACAACCTAAAAATGTGTTTAATTATGCCAGTGTAGTACCTGGGCCTAGTATTATACAGTGTAGTCATTCTGAACTAATACACAAGCTAATAGTACTTTACTGACAAACTGGATATTGTATACATTTGATGATCACCGTAGATTAGAGGGTTCAGGGGTAAGGGAGGGGAGGGGAGGGGAGGTTCTTACCTAGCATTCAATCGACCATGTAAACTACAAAAAGAAGTACATCTGAATGAAATAATATCATTGGACACAAATACTTTCAGATCTTTACAATAAATGTGCTTACACCAGACTTTTGCTTTCTTCTTGTCCAAACACTTCGGTATTTTACAAATCATTTAGAGGCAGTATTGCTATTAGAATGACATTTAATACTAAATTGCTTTGGGAGTATGATTTAGATGTGTCATGGCCCATTGACCTATGAAATAACACTTATTTGAAAATACATAAATCACAATATGCTTCTAGTAGCACTCAAATGTTTTTTTCTCAATATCAGATGGTTTCTAAGTCAATTTGCATTTCATAAGGTAAATAATGAAACAAATATAATTGAAGGTCATGTAATATAACTGCGACTGGTTATTTAAGCCATATGCTCTTTGCAATTGGTGGATGTGCCAAACCCCACAGTCGAGATGTAACAGGTCGATCAAGCTCAACCTAAAAATTAGTTTAATTATGCCAGCGTAGTGCCTGGGCCTAGAATTATACAGTGTAGCAATTCTGAACTAATACACAAGCTAATAGTACTTTACTGACAAACTGGATATTGTATACATTTGATGATCACTGTAGATTAGAGGGTTCAGGGGTAAGCGACCATGTAAACTGCAGAAAGAAGTACATATGAAAGAAATAATATCATTGGACACAAATACTTTCAGATCTTTACAATAAATGTGCTCACACCAGACTTTTGCTTTCTTCTTGTCTAAACACTTATGTATTTTACAAATCATTTAGAGGCCGTATTGATATTAGAATGAAATGTAAGACTAAATTGCTTTGGGAGTATGATTTAGATGTGCCATGACCTATGGAATAACATTTATTTGAAAATACATACATCACAATATGCTTCTAGTAGTACTCAAAAAATTTTTTCTCAATATCAGATGGTTTCTAAGTCAATTTGCATTGAATAAGGTAAATAATGAAACAAATATAATTGAAGGTCATGTAATAAAACTGCGACTGGTTATTTAAGCCATATGCTCTTTACATGCCATCACATGCAAATAATATGGCAGCTTTTTTAGGAAGAGATTATTATAGTTTGTAAGCTAAAATTCCTCTCAGATGCTTCTAGTAGTACTCACATTTTTTTTTCTCAATATCAGATGGTTTCTAAGTCAATTTACATTGAATAAGGTAAATAATGAAGCTTTTTTAGGAAGAGATTATTATAGTTTTTAAGCTAAAATTCCTCTCAGATTTACTTTTTCTGGATGCCTTTCCGATGATTGAGAGGGGTGTTTAATTCCGTATACAGGAAATGATCTGGTATTTTAACAGATAACTTCAATTTGGAAACATGCTGTAAATGTTTAATAGGTGATATTGAGTTTGCTGTAACCAAACCTGATAGGCCATACATCTTGCCTACTTCCCATGCCAACAAAAGGGAATTGCTGAAGTGTTTAGTGATATCATTTCTTAATAGTTCCCATAGGACCTCTATCCAGCAGCAAATGTGAACAGGCGAATTTCCTAAGTGGCCTTTTATAATACATTTTTGGACTTTTACAATGCACTTTTGTTCTTTAGTATTAATGTCTACACAATATCTTCTCTTCCTTATCTACAATTTTTGAATTCTACAAGTTATGACTATAATACTGTGATGACATTCAACATTTTTCAATGGTCAATGAGATTTCTTTAATATGTGATACTTTGCTAATATGTATTATTAAAATTTTGATTTATAGAGCACACTATGACCTAAGGTGTAAAGGCGCTGCCATCTGAAAGGAGCAAACTGCAGGTGGAGAATTTAAGGGAGGGAATAAAACCAAGGGGCCGATTAGGATTGCGGTGATTCCGCATCCTCCGGGCCGGCGGAAGCCACCGCCGGCCCGGAGGATGCGGAATCACCGCAGCAGTGCCTCCAAAGACCCCCCGCCAGATTAGGATGGCTGGGGGGTCATCGGCGGACGGGAAAACCGTCCGCCGCTTTTCCGCCGCGGTCGCCTTTCGACTGTGGCGGAAAAGCTCTAATATGGTGGCAGTGTCTATCAGACACCGCCAGCCATATTAGGATGTGGCAGGAAACATGCTTTTCCACTGCGGTTTCTGCGCTGTGGAAAAGCATGTGGTCTTTTCAGTTTTGGGGCCCGTTGCGGGCCCCCAGGGTGTCAGGGGGTGGGGGGTGCACATGGGGTATGGTAAACCCCTGCATTTACATGACCAAAGCAGCAGGCACCGCGTGGTGCCTGCCTCTTTGTGCATGTAAATGCAATACATGCATTTTTAACCTTGCGGCGGGTGCTGCTTCAAGCAGTACCCGACGCAAGGTTACAGATACAGGATGTGACCGCCAGGGTGGTGGTCACATCCTAATTTGCATGGAGGGACCGCCGCTGCCCATGGGGACGGTCCCTCTACCTCGGGGTGGCGGACGGACGCAGGTCCGTCCGCCATCCTAATGACTCCCTAAGTCTTTATATTCTTATGAATAACCATGTGATCAATTAGACTAGCAATGTGGATTGGCAGGGTATTTCACAATTTGACAGCCGCTACCTCACCTTTCCAACCCTCGGATCAAACACTTTCCTCAGGGAAGAAGACTTTAGCTGCCTTTTAGGTGTGGTCCATTGGAACGCTTACCACAGGGCATGTGATCCTTGTTGGTGCAGGGCCCGAAGAACCATGTTTAAAGCTTTAAATATTACCTGCTTCCTCACAGGAAGCCAGTAGAGAGAGAGAGCGCAAGCCCTCCCTCACTGACTATTACTTGAGAACACTCAATATCAGATGGGCAGCCACGTTTTGATAGTCTAGAGTTAATTTAGGGTGGTTTTGTTAATATTCAAGTAGAGTGCATTGCAGTAGTCAAGGCGAGAGGTGATAAGTGCAATGACCTCTGCATGCCATTCCGTGTTCCACAGGAACAATAATAAGAATCTTTCTCAAAAATTTGAAAAGCAAGCACTTTGAGAATCAAAAGTGAGTGACTTGTCAAAGATTATGCATCCTCATGCCTTTACTCCCCCTCCCATTTTTCTTCCTCTCTCCCTGTATATCTCCCATAAATATTATATTTTATTTTCACTCACGATATATTTTGTTTGTAAATGTGTATGTTAACATATGCATAAACCTTTCATAACACATGGAAGTCTACCATCTCAGAACATATCTGCCTCTTATTTTCATATTATAAATGAGTGGTGAAGTGTCCAGTACCTTTATTAAGGACATAGCATAACGTCTTTACTGTAATAGCTTGCTACATTTGAGTTGTGATTTGTAATGCCTGCGGCCAGAGCCAGAAGGACTGCCTTGTTGCTTTTATAAGCTGTTTTTTTAAAATGTACAGTAATTAGCAGAAAGGAGAGATTTATGGCAAAGAGTTTATGTCTTGCATATACTTCAATATAGGAAACAAGTGTATTCTAATGTGTTTTTTGAACAAAATGCTAACTGAATTCTGGTGTATTTAATTTTACCTGTTTTATTTGAAGGAGCAAGACCCAACGATTTAAAAGGTTGTGAACATGTATTATAGAAAATATAATGCACTCTGCTGTACAATAACACAATACCTAAAGCATCCTTGGTCTTCTATGACTATATAAAAGAACTTGGCCTAAGGCAGTGGGTATTTTATCCTATAAAGTACATTGATTACAGTTTATTATTTATGATTTAAATTAAAATGCTTAAGTAAACCTTATGCTGTTATCATATTATCATGATGACATTCGTAAAAAAAATGTAAACTAAAATAAAACTTACTAGAACCCTAGACCAAAACTGGTTTAATTCTAGACAAGACAAGACCTAGTGAACAGAATATGACATTGGCATCTTAGACCAAATGTATAATGGTAAGTCATAATTTCATCTTCACCCACATGTTCTATATACTGCTTTACTTTGTGGCCTGCATCCTGTTGAGGATCCCTACATTTGTAATCCACATCACTTCACCACTTGGCCTCTGGACAGAATGGAAAAGTGAATTACAATTTCTAACAGAGTCCTTATAATTTTTTAACTAACCATCACCCACTTATAAGTAGAAAATAGAGAAGCACATCAGTCAGAGGATCCTTCCTCTTGCCTAGTTTGCTGAATTCGTTTTTGTTGGTTTAGGACTCTGTGCACTTTACCACTGCTAACCATTGCGAAAGTGCATGTGCTCTCTCCTTAAAACAGGGTAAAATTGTCTTACACTCAATTAGCGTATTTACATTTCTGATAAGTCCCTAGAACAGTGCAGTACATGTGCCAAGGGCATGCAAATTAAATGTTACTAGTGGACTTGCAGTAAGCATTGTGCCACCCGCTTCAGTATGCCTTTAACCATGTCTCAGGCTTGCCATTGCATAGCCTGTGTGTGCACTTTAAACAGACATGTCGACCTGGCAAAATAAACCTTTCAAACGGGCCAAAACGTCCTTTTTAATTCATATAATTCACGCCTTTGGTAGGTCTAGAAAGCCCCAGGGGCAGAGTGCAGTTTTTTTTTTAAATATGTATTTTAAGTTGTACATGTCTTGGTAGTGAATAACTATTACATTCGTTTTTTACTACTGCAATGCTTATATCTCCCGTTGGATAATATTAGGATTACCATATTGCATTTTTTTTAAAGAGTAACTTTCAAATGAGAATATATGACTGGTTCACGTTTGGTTTCTCTGGAATCCTGATTTAAAGTCCTAGCTCATGGTGAAGTCCAATTTTAAATTACAATTCTGAAAATGCCACTTTTTGAAAGGTGGCAGTTTTTTGCCTGAGCAATTTGTGCCTGCAGCCTGTCTCTGGTCACATGACTGGCTGTAGTTGGCAGTTGGGCTCTGTGTATTCCTCCTAGACAGACATACACAATGGGAACTTAGGTGTGACTGCATGGCCATCACTAACAGGACTGAAAAAAGGAGCTGGACACAGCCTAACTTACACCTGAATAGGCTGTGTCCTGTCCCCACACAAAGGGCTGCATACCCGCTGTAGTTAGTCTGGAGCCAGGGCAAGAGAGGTAAGGCATCTGTACACTTGAAAGGCAAGGTTCTCCCCATTTCAAAGGCACAACTGTGAATAAAAGAAGGGCCTTGGGCACCACCACTTCAGTACATTTCTGGACCTGTGGATACTCTGCCTGGATGAAGGACTGCTGTGCAGCTGAAGGACTGCCACTCTGCTGGAATGCTAAATTGCTGGGCTCCTGCTTTGCTGTGCTGATCTTCGGCCTGCTGCCCACTTGTTTAGGTGAGAAGGCCTGGACCTGCATGTATTGACCCAAGAATTTAGAGTGACTCCAAGGGCTAGTTGGCTGGCCTCCTGATTGGAAGCCTCAGGGAAACACCAGACTTCAAACCCCTGAACCTGGGCTCTGCCTTCTGTGAGTCTACCCTCCCAAGTGATGCCACTCCAGTCCTGGACCCTTGAATTGGGCCTAAGGGGCTTGCTAGTGGAACCTATTCTCTCTCCCTGCTGAGCGGTGCATCCCCGAGCAGAACTGATGCCTCTCCTTGGCCGAGCAGCACATCTTCAAGCAGAATAGACACATTACTGCTGCTGAGTGGATTTGACCTAATGCAAAAGCTTCCATCGCTTCTGCTACCAACATCTAGGGACCAACAGATCACCTTTAGAACCACTAGTGCTCGCTGCTTTCCCCAGAACAGCTCCTCACATCTCTCATCAATGGTAGCCTCGACAACAATGCCAATACTCCACATTGAAGCTTCACCTCTCATCGGAATTGATGCATCACCCAGCTGCGCATCAGAACCGTGAATTTAGAATTCACACTGCAAGCCCGACAATGGGATCCTCAACGTCACTGCAACAGGACCTCATACCGCAGACTCACAGCATCTCGGAACCAAAGCATCGCCTCAGCTGAGCGATGCGTCTTTGACACAGATTCATGCAATGCTCCACAACCAGGATTTAAGAAACTCTGTTCAGTGGGCCTAACTGGGTCTCTGTAGCTAGCCCATGCTCCATCGCGGTAGACCTGAAATTATAACTTTGTCCCGGTTGTGGCGCGACTAAATATCCATAATGGAGCTTTGTGCTTTCAGCGTTATCTTTCTCGATAAACTCTAACATTCAAAATCCAGTTCTTCAAATTGGATTTTTCTCATTTTCATCTTGTTTCATTTAGAAAAACATGCTCCGTTTTTCTAAACTTTTTATGGGCTCCTTTTGTGGTGTGTTTTCACTGTGTTACTGTTTGAAGTGCTGCAAAAAAACTTTACCCATTGCCTTAAAGTTAAGCCTGACTGCTCTGTGCCAAGCTACCAGAGAGTGAGCCCAGGTTTATTTGGGGTTTGCTTGTGCCTTACCCTGTCAAGGATTGTGATTGCTGTTTGACAAGGGCTCACACCCCAGTCAACCAGTAACTCAATTGTTACAGTAAGGCAAATATATCAGTGAATTAATGTTGCTCCCCAAGCCCCAGTAGTGGTTCAAGGAAGTCTTCAGTTTTAAAAGTCAGATTGTTGAAAAGGTAACCCATTCTCAATAAACTCTTAGAGATTCAGCCTCCTTGCCTTATCCAAACCAGAGCCTCAAGAAAGCTTAACCACGCCCAATATCAAACTGGCAGGGTAATAGGGGGCAAGTTGTTTCAACACATCTCTTTAAACCCATAGTGAGTTAAAATTAGGAGATTAGTCAAATCCACTAATGCATAACAGGGAGAAAGACTTATGCCCTATTCCCTCCCGATTAATTTGTACCTTTCCATACCTCAGTGGGGATTTGAGAGAGGTTGTCAAAATGGTGGACAGTCCCATGATAATTATAATTAAGGCTCCCTGTTTTCCGTTTTTACGAATTTGTACAGATAAATGCAGACAAAAAACGATGTGCTTTCTGTCTGCATTTATTTTTTTTAATGGATAAATACAGAAAATGTGCTTCTTTTAAGTGACTCTTAGTGCTGTCTTTCATGAATTATAGCCCAACAGCTGAGCAGATGGACAGCATGGAACATTAAAAAATAGGATGAAATTTCTTTAAAAAAACGACATTTTTTAACCTACATTTGTGGTATAATGCTAATATTTGCCAGTATATGTACTGATATGTAATATTTGGCAACTTACATAGCTAAAATGCGACAGACATCAAAGTATGAGTCCACGTCCGTCACTTAAATAAATACGGAAATGTACAGTTTAACAACTACATTTATATGCAAAACACAAAATAAATATGGATAAACACAGATAAAATGGCCCAAAAAATAAATATGGATAAATACAGACGGAAATGTTAAAAAAATAACTACCATAAAACCGGGAGCCCTAATTGTAATAAACTGTAATCCTAACACCGCTCATGAATGAGGATTGTATTTTGGTTTCTAAAATTACTCCTGGCCGCCAACACCCTAAGTTAATCAAGTTAGGAGTGACATCAATTTAAAATAAAAGTTCACACCATACAAAAGGTTAATAAACATGCACACTAGTTTAGCCTTTATGAACATTTTGGACTGCAAAATTCCAACCAATAACAACCGAGGGAGCATGATTCAGTTTTCCACCTTATTTTGCAATAAATACAGCTAGGACACAAGGTTTACATCTCTTGGGCAGGTCAACCCCAAGTATAGAGAGGGCGCAGTCTTTGAGATAGTCCTGCGAAACTCCTTGCAACTGCATTTGCCAACATCAACAACAATTGAATCTTTACTTCAGCAATTTGCCATAAAAGTACTAGTAAATAGTTAAAAACTGTGCTATAAATCAAAATTGGCATACAAAAATATAAAAAAAACATAAAATACAACACATTGGCAATCTTATTTCAGTACATTAATTGTGGGATCGAAGCAAGAATTAATTGTAGGCATATCAGAAAATCTAAAATTATGCCCTCACTTAGTGGTTGCTATAGAGCATAGTAAAACATCTAGTACACTAATTTTACAACATTAGTACTTTATTTTAGAACCAGAGTGCTCAGACTCTGTTGGCTCTCCACATCAAGAACAGATATTGTGAAACTGTGAAGACTATATATTGTTGAGTATCTCATTTCAATAGTCTTAGTGCCCCCTGAAGCTCCCTAACTTCCAACCTTCAGCACAATTGCGCGATCCATTTTTTTCTGATTGGCTGGGCTGAAGAATATGGCATGCTCGCAAAATGAGTGCCACAGCCATTCCACTGTCCTGATATTGCTTAACCACTTAGGAACTGCTCTTCTGCAAATACGTCCTTCGTCATAAGGAAAGCATCTATTATGTAACCAAATGAGAGTTGCCCCTGCATATTTCTCATTTTATATTGAGGATAATTGGAATTATTAGAAAATGTGTTGGTCGCACTGGCTTCCCTATGTGCGACGTATAATCTCTCAATCCCAATCATTGTGAGGGTATTTTTCACATACTTAGTCCATGGAATGCTACCTTACCCTGGAATGTGTAGAACTTTTATGCCTTGACAATACAAACGTAGCACCGGGGGGGCCAAGATCCTTCCCAAATATGCCTAGGTCTCACTCCTGTCCCATCAAAGAGGGGAATCTGACACTTTTATCTAGCCTGAGGGGGAGCTAAGGGGTATTAGTAGGGAAACTCATCAGTTGGTGGATGTATTGGTTTTTAATTGTCAATCGGTCAGTCTCATCTCTGTGGCCCCACAGCTCCATACCATACAGGGCTAATCCTAGTACTGATGGTTATAAATTTGGAGCGCCAGAGAGATAGGACGAAATTGGTTTCCTCAGTGCATTTTTATTATTCCCCCAGTAGATTGCTCCAATTTGAGCCTACACTTTGTTATGTGAGTGTGTCATTCAAGGCTGCTCAGTTAGTGTGACTCCTAGATAGTCAAAGGTATGCATATGCTCTAAAGGCTACTTGCCTTGCGTGGTCCCTCAGGGCTCCTAGTTATCTCCCACCCTGTTTAATCTGTATGTTACACAAATTGCCTCCTTGATCAAAGGCTTTGGCCTGTCTCTGGCCTTGTACACAGAATCACACACAATTAATAGTAGCATTTTCAATGAATGCATGTGCACAGTTAGCAAATGGATGGATTGCAATTGCTTGAAGCTTAACTCTACACAACCAGAGGTCATCCAGTTCTGCAATAATCCCTCCATCTGGTCCCCAGACTGGTGGCCTTTGGATTTGGGTCTGCAACATATGCCAACTCCCAAAGCTAAGAATCTGGAGATCTTGTTGGACAGAGCGCTAAAGTTTAAAGACCAAGTCAACAAGGTCACCTTCTCCTCCTTCCACTGGCTCAGAATTATAAAAAAAAATAACATATTTCTCCCAGCAGATCTTCTGAAAGTGGTGGTCATTGCTCTAGTTCTATCGTGTCTGGATTATTGTAATGGTCTCAATATTGGCCTCCCAAAAGGTCCCCTTAAGTAATTGAAAACCATTCAAAATGAGGCAGCTCGCTTTCTCCACTAAATCACAATCAGCTAGGTCTTCCATTAGACTTTTCAATTGGCTCCCGGTCAGCAATCATAATAACTTTAAGGCACCCTGCCTAGCCTATAAAACACTTAATGGAAAAGCTCCAGCCTACTCTAAGAAAAGCCTTGTGTGCTACATACCAGACGGAACTCTAGGCTCCAGCACAGCCAAGCCATAAAGGCTGCTCCCTTCAGACTTGCCACATGGGGGAAGAGGCTTTTTCAGAGCCACCGCTCTTCACTGGAACCGATTGCCACCTGAACTGAAACAGCACCCTCCCTCTTCGCCTTCAGAAAGCATCTTAAAACCTGCCTATTTAATCAGTGATCTTCTATATTACTACCCAGGACACTGTTGGCTCCTATCTGTTCTGCACAGTGCCAAGATGTCTTCAGGCATTCAAGCACTTTAAAAGTTACATCATTAATTCATTCATTCATTCGAAAGGGGTCCCCCTTAACATAGGATTAGGTCTTGTAGAATGACATGGGCTTAAAACCAGGTACTTGGTGTTCCCTACTTTGACCTGTGGGAATAAATTGTCAGACAACTGAACCAGAAAACATATTAATTGCTCAATGATATGGTATAGAATCCCAAAATATTATTTACTGGTCTAGTTTCAAAGCAAAAGTCCCAATCTCCTAGGTTGGGGTGAAGAAAGTAGTGTATCACATGCAACACAATAAACAAGACGTCTACTACAAAAGTTAAATAATACAATATAAACATGTAAATGCATACAAAAATCTCTAAACAATGACAAACTGGGGGGCGATTTCCTGACGGGGCAGCTAGCGGCGCACACCCTTACCTGCTGGAGCAATCCCCTGGGCTGCACACGCTGTTGGTCTCCCTGCCGCCGTTTCGAAACCGTGGAACGGCCACCGCAGGGGGAGACTACAGCTCCCAGGCAACAACACTGCACCGCCCACTTCTGCCCTGCAACGCGCCCGGAGGTGCTTAAACAACGGACGCTCCCTCGGTGGAGCGGGGGCCATTTCCTGACGGGGCAGCTAGCGGCCCACACCCTTACCTGCTGGAGCAATCCCCTGGGCTGCACACGCTGTTGGTCTCCCTGCCGCCGTTTCGAACACTGTGGAATGGCCGCCGCAGGGGGAGACTACAGCTCCCAGGCAACAACACTGCACCGCCCACTTCCGCCCTGCAACGCGCCCGGAGGCGCTTAAACAATGGACCCTCCCTCGGTGGAGCGGGGGCCATTTCCTGACGGGGCAGCTAGCGGCGCACACCCTTACCTGCTGGAGCAATCCCCTGGGCTGTACACGCTGTTGGTCTCCCTGCAGCCGTTTCGAACACCGTGGAACGGCCGCCGCAGGGGGAGACTACAGCTCCCAGGCAACAACACTGCACCGCCCACTTCCGCCCTGCAACGCGCCCGGAGGCACTTAAACAACGGACGCTCCCTCGGTGGAGCGGGGGCCATTTCCTGACGGGGCAGCTAGCGGCGCACACCCTTACCTGCTGGAACAATCCCCTGGGCTGCACACTCTGTTGGTCTCCCTGCCGCCGTTTCGAACACCGTGGAACGGCCGCCGCAGGGGGAGACTACAGCTCCCAGGCAACAACACTGCACCGCCCACTTCCGCCCTGCAACGCGCCAGGAGGCGCTTAAACAACGGACGCTTCCTCCGCGTTGCGATTTTGCGCGGGCGGTGCCGGGCGGAGCCCAGGCAGAGGTCGGGCCATCTGTGGCCGTCCGGGGCCAAAGGAGGCCGGGCCGGGCTAGCCCCCTTACATCTACAATGGGCAAGAGGAAACAGGTGTGTGCCAAGGATGATGGGGGGTCTAAAGCGAAACACCCCAGAAAGTCAGAATCCATTATCTCATACCTAACCTCAGCAGTTGGGGTCTTGACACAAGAGATTGCGAATGCTGAGAAAGAGCTGGGCTTGAACCCTGGGGAAGCAGACACGGCCTCACCTGTAGAGCATAGTAGGGTGACACCATTGGAACCTGACATTGTGATCATTAATCGGAACGCAAGTTCAACACATACTGCCTCTATCACTCCCCAAGAGCCCCCATCTCACCTTTTGCCGATTACTCAAGTTGTCACCATCGTGAAATCTCATAAGAAACAAAAGTTGACAAACACAACGAGCAGGCTGAGGAAAGACTCAATACTGACTAATCGATCCGACCAGCGACTTAAGGGGCAGATTGGAAGAATAATTGAGGATCTATTTGTATCACGTCTGGAACCAGCACTTGTTTCCGTTGCCAAGGACATTGTAGACACTCTAAACACCTGTGTAGCGGGGCTTCTATCTAAATGTGCGAAAATTGACGAATTACTTAAACAACATCGTGCCTCAATGGAGGCCCTGAGCCCCAGAGCAGGCCCCGTTGACATTCGCCCAAGAGATGACATTGGGAAAACTAATTTGAGTTCCTGTCGTCCCCACGACCGGGAGGGGCTTTCAACCATAATAGGACAGTCATCCATAAGGGGGGAAACAGGGAGCAACACGTTTGAAGTCAATTCCAATACGCTACAAGCAGATTACACCAATATACGTACTCGTCACCCTGGGTACACCCTGGACTTACCTCCAGAAGCTGCTCCTTTGGTGGCGGTCTTCACTGGGGTCCCCCCTGTCAGAGGGGGCCGCGGTGAGACCTCGACCGATCTGATGATCTTGGCTAGACAGTGGTGTGAACAGTTCAGCTCAGGAGTAGGCGACATTGCTAGCACTGTTACCATGGCAAGGAGGGTTCGCTGGGTTGGGCGACGTCACAAGAACATTCCGGGTGATTGTGTGGTGGTGAATTTCAATAGCAGGCTTGTGGCCGACAGATTACTTTGGGATGTTTCGGATTTAGATAACAAAGGCATAAGACCATTATCTTTGGGATTCTTTTACCCCCCAGCTAGGGCTTATAGAAACCTGCAGCCCCCCACCAGGCCCCATACCCGCCCATATAACAACAGTACCCTATCATATCAGGCCATGATGAGCGCACAGTATAGAAGGTCAGAGGGACATGCCCAGGGAGGAGTTACTGCACCTATATTCATTCCAACAGTATCTCCTGGACACTATCAATCAAGGGGGGGAGGTAGATCTCTGCAACCGATTTTCTCCCCTGTCCCAAATGGAATGTAATGATTGACTGGGCCCCGAAATTACAGCACAGGGGCATGGGTCAGGTGGGGCTAACTATATAAAAAAAAACACCCAGATGTTTGTAAAATCTTAAGCTGGAATGTGGCAGGAATTAAATCTAAAATCACTGACCCCATTTGGCTGCAATTTATTCAACAATATGACATCCTGGCCTTCCAGGAAACATGGGACCCAGAGCATTACTTTGCCCTGGATGGATATTATAGCTTCACTATCCCGGCTGTTCGAGGCCCTGCGGGAAGGCCAAAGGGGGGTTTACTCTTCCTTATTTCTTTAAACCTGGCCGGAACATTTAGGAAACTAAAGGGGGCTTCAGATAATTTCCTCATACTTAAATGCTGTGTCAGTGATAAACATTACCTGCTGATTAACCTATATAATGCTATGTAAGGCTCCACACAGAAGGAGCGTTTTAATGTATTAGAAGAATTTTTGTCAGTCTACAAGTTTAATAACTCTTTTGCGGTACAGATTTTACTAATGGGAGATTTTAACACACATCCATGTTTATATGACTGTTATGGGGATGGCCTTGATGGATATATGCTTGGGAGGGCTCCCCACTTTGAACATGGCAAACAGGGCGAAGATTTGGAGGAATTACTCTCTAATCTAAACCTATTGGAACCAGGTAAAGAAAGTGATAACGAGAGCACTCCAACCTTTATAGGACGAGGCGCCAATTCCATTATTGACTACATCTTCCTATCTCCTTTTGTTTTGACTAAAACCCTGACTTATAAAGTGTTGACGTCAACATTTAGTGACCACAACCCCCTGGAACTGGCAGTAGATCTGGGGTGCAAGACAATCAGCACTGATCAAAAACTAGAGTCAGTAAGGGATCTAACTACAAAAGATCAAGGTAGACGGTTAAAGTGGGAGAGGGTTGTCCCAGAGGCCTTTTTTGAGGACCTGGTCGCCAAGGCAGAAACAAACATCGGTATCTGCCTAGATGAGCACGCTGTGGGAACAGGAACAATTACCGCCTTTAATGCAATTTGCAAGCAAGTTGCTGTAAACCTGCACGAAGGGGGTAGGTCCCACCCCAGGAAGGCACATAGATGGTTTGATTCCCAATGCTCCAGGGCCCATGAGGCTCTCCTAAATGCCCTGAAGAGGACCCCGAGAGACAGGATCTTAGTATCCTCTCTCCGTAAAATATATAAGCAAACAATCAATAGGCGGAAACTTAAAATCAAAGAAGAGGCCTGGGACAACTTGCGATCCACTGATGTACTAAGGGACAGTCGAAAGTTTTGGGCCACAATAAACCAGCCATTCTTTTCAGAGTGTGATAACTTGGACACAGAATGTGTCATACCAGATGATACCTGGCTCAAGCATTTTAAGACCATTTATGGAGATAATGATCACCATGAGATAACCCCGGGTTTAGACACCTCTACACGCCCTGTAACCCGCATTAACTTTTCCCCGGGGGAAGTGGAAAGGGCCATTAGAGACACGTTAAAAAATAAGGCGCCTGGACCAGATGGGGTCCCAGCTGACCTTTGTATTATGTACCCTAATTTTTGGGCAAAGATTCTGGCCAACGTGTTTAACACCGCATCGAAAGAGGGTTGCCTTGTCTCCTGGGCCTCGTCCATTATTGTGCCCATTTTCAAAAAGGGGAGCGGAGGGGACCCCACTTGCTACAGACCAATCTCCCTGTTGGACTCTGCCGTCAAGATCATGGGTGGAGTCATCTTGCAGAAATTGGGAGATTGGATGAAAGACAAGGGGGTCCTCTCGAACCTCGAGTATGGCTTCAGGCAACATAGAAGCACCATGAACCAATGCCTAAATTTACATATTTTGATTAACAAGTACACCGTTGCAAAAGAGGGCTTTTTTTATCTTGGGTTCATGGACCTATCATCAGCCTTCGATCTGGTGAATCGCTCCAAATTGTGGTCTATTCTGTTGGAAATGGGAGTAGATGCACCTTTGGTGCACTTTCTCAGCGATCTTCACCAAGATCTAGTGGCTGCCGTCAGGGTCACGCAGGAAGGTAGATGCACAGACCAATTTAGTTCCAAGCGTGGGGTCAGACAAGGCTGCATTTTAGCCCCCTTATTGTTTACGATCTACATTAATGGCCTGGAAAAATCTTTGGTTGGGGCAAGTATGGATATTCCGCGAGCAGGGGGAATGGACATACCGGTCCTCCTGTACGCGGACGACGCCGTATTGATCGCCCACACGGGTCTGGGTCTACAGAGGCTGCTGGACAATTTTGGTACATTCATGGAGTCCCTAGACTTAAAAGTAAATAGCAAAAAATCCCATGTAATGATCGTCGGGGCCCGTAGAAAGATCCCAAAGGTTAAAACATTCAGATTCCTAGGTGCGGAGGTCTCTAGGGTTCCGGTGTTCACTTACTTGGGAGTTCTCTTTGATGAGAAGGGTAACTGGGGACCTCAGCAGAAATATAAAAGTAATGCTGTAGCAAGATCAACAACAGCCCTCCTTAGCTTCGCTAAAAGGTTGGGATCGAGGCCCATGGAGGCTATGCTGAAAATATACAAATCTAAGTGCTGTGCAATAGCCTCCTATGGGGCATCGATCTGGGGGTACGCGCCTGTGGACAAAATAAAAATAGCCGAAAATAGGTTCCTTAGAACATTACTGGCGGTACCGCAGTCGTCACCGGCTCTGTCCGTTCATTCTGAACTAGGTCTGGGTTACATATCAGACGATCTAAAAACAGCTCCATTGATCAGTTGGGCCAAGACGTGGCTCAATGAGGAAATCACCCTTAATCACCTAATCCTCAAAGATTGCCTGGCCCTCGATAGAGCTGATAGCATTCCTTGGCTGGCATACGTTCGAGCGGCGTGTGCTGGACTGGGACGCCCTGAACTATATACAAACCCAGAGGGTATTAGGAAAGAGGACCTGGCATGGATCAAACATACTTTTCGATCCATGCTAGAGGCAGAGAGGGAAGAAATGGAGCTGAAAAAATTAGGAGTTAGAAGCATTTATGTTTTACAGTCCTCCCCAGACATGGAACCCTACCTTAAGATTGTCACTAAGCCTTTCCATCGCTTCTTTTTTTTTTTTTTTTTTTAAAACCTTTATTGCAGCATTCATAAGGTACAAGTATGGGCCTACAACCACGGGGGCCGGCCGCTAAACAGAAGCAAAACCTGATTTATCAGAATTTAACACGGCTCCTCAGCCGACAACCCTGAGGTACGGCAGCGATTTAGAATGGATCTTGTACTAGAACACATTGATACATCACAGGAGATATTAAAGTTTTCATTTTATATTATTTAAATTAGCGGATCAGATGCCATACAATATGAACAATAGGACATGGAGGACAGGCCAAAAAAAGGATATGTAGATAAAGAACCATTCATGGGACACTGGCGTTAAGACGTACGATTCAGATAACATAATAGTGGAATATACCTTTCCGTAGACGCCAGTACTCAGGGCCTGTCCACCCAAGGTTCGACCGAACGTAAATCAAGGGCACTAATTACCAGATCTCGATAACTCAAAATGAAGCACAAACCATACGATCCAAAGGAATAAAGGGAAGGGAGAAAAGAAAGGCCATAGAAAATAAGAAAGGCAAAATAAAAAAAAAAACCTCCAACCCCCCACCCTGCATCCCTGCCGATGGCTATAGCCTAACCCCACTAGCAGCATGCCTGTCGCCCACTAACCTAAACCCTACAAGAAGGGAAAAGAAAAGGAAGAGTGGAGGAGAGCATATTCATACGATGTTTCCGACCCCTTAGTCCCCCCGCCGAACACAGATCCCCCCTGTAGCAAAGGACGGATATCGAGCTACTCCTACAAAGGACCACAGGGGGTACCGTGATATACCGCCCAGCCTCATTAATCAAACAGTTGCAATTCAGGCGCCAATAACAGTAGTTCCAAATCATCCCAATGTAATGAACTTAACCCTGACCCCTCCGAACCAGCACATGGACAATCCCCAGCGAGACCCATGAGCACACATACATGTCATAAGGGAGACGGAAGCCATCGAAAGTCAAGCCATTGCCACTTGCACCTGATAACTCTACGAAAAGTTCAAGCACTGACAGTGTCCTTCCCTGCACTGGACCACCTCGATGTTTCTCGTCCCGGGATCGTAGAATATCCAAAGGTGGAAGAGACCACCACACGATGAGGGGAGAGTCTATGGCACAGGTCTCCGGGGGGGAAACGCTACACGATATGTCCAAAGTCAATAACGATTTAAGGTACAGTGACACACTCACGGCCTCAGGGACACAATCTTCCAGAACGCCATCCGATGGTTCTAATATTCGCTTCTCTACTCGTTCTTTCACGGGGTCCTCACACAAAGGCAAAATGGTCGCTGCTTGAACGGCTGTAGATTGCTGATTCAACCATAGGGCAGGGTCCGGGACCTCGAGCAGAATCCCAGTTAGGCATGCATCCATTTTAGTCAAGGACACATCCATTTGCGAGTGAAACGCCCACAGTTCCGACAGTATCGCCAGTTTAACAAGTTCGATACCAGTCTCGATCAGCTCCCCGGGGAAAACTGGCAGTTCCATGAGGGGCGTACAGGATCACGAGAGGGCAGGCGTAAACGGTGACCCGCCGTTATCCACAGCCGCGGTGACTCGGCAGAACACCGCAGGCCGGGGTCCCGACTCACCGAGACCCCGCAAAAATCTATGCCGGGTCCGCGGGACGGGGATCCCCACCTACAATCAGCAAGCAGGTCACCTCTCTCCCGATGCTGGGATAGGAAAACAATCACCACCAAATTCGGGCATAGATGAAGTTTCCACTGCGATCGACCGGATCCTGCCAAGGTCCCCAGCCGATGTTGTTGCACTGCAGCCCGGCCTTGCAGATACTCGAGGGCCCGGCTTCACCATCGGAACAGGCCACAATCTTCAACACGGTGTAAATTCGTTAAATCAGCAGATAAAAACATCAGGATTTCGCCATCGGAGTGAGGGACACTTCATACAAGCAGAGGCTGGGCGTAAGGTCAGGATATTGTACAGGATCTTGCGGCGGAATACGGAGATCGGCGGAGCCGAAAACCTAAGCAGCCATCTTGTTCGCCATCGTAGCTCATCCCCTTTCCATCGCTTCTTGTTGACAAGATTTAGGTTTAATTTAATTCATCTCACTTTAGGAAGTTTTCCACATTGGGGAAAACCAGAGGACTCCCCACCATGCTCCTGTGACAATTTTTCTATCCAGCACACTCTCCATCTGATCATGTTCTGCGATAAATTTTCCACTGCACGCAAAAGATTCTTATATCCAATACTGAGTGAAGCGGGGTTCCTGCAGGTCAGACCCGCACTTTTACACTTGCAATTGCTGAGTAGCGTGCGTATCATCTTCAGCGTAGCCAGTTTTTTAGTGGCTGCAGCCAGAATAAATAACAAAAAAGATATTGACATGCACTAAGCAAAGCAATGTAGTTTGAGAAGAGGGGGGGGGGCATTGAGTCCTTTTTATTTCGCAAAATGAATTGGTGTTTTTATACTTTTTAGTACTGTACACATTGTGGTCATATAAACAATGTATTGTTTTGTACAATTCATGATCTGTAAATAGTGTACATATATGACTGTTCATAAGTGTATACACATTTATTTATTGCACTAACTCCTTCAATTTTTTACCGATTTTATGTATAAATGAATGTATGTTTCGTTGTTTCTTTTATGATTTCAATTAATCGAAATAAAGAGTTTTGACTGACTGACTGACAAACTTCTCTCTTCCACAATTTTTACATATAAATGTATGGCTGCGAATTCTGAATATCAGACTCAATGCATATTAGAGGTAGTCCATTGGTGAGACACCTTTGAGAGATCGTCCTGCCCTCAAAACATAATTGTTGTCTCCCATATATTTATACAAGAAGATTTACATTTTTTATCGGACTCCTCCAATTAAAGGGGTCGATGCGATTTGGCCCTTACAGTTGGACCTCTTCAGTGCTTAGGAAGGTGAGACACATTGTCTTGTTGCCTTCAAACGATTTTCTAAAACGATATATTCTTCATGGGGGGAAGTTGCCTGCTGGGTAGAATACTGCTTATGCACATGTTGTTACTCAGCCTACCATGCACCACTTCTGACCGCGTCTAGAAGATTTTATCGTCACAAAAGCCATCGTCTGCTGTGTGAGGCTATCTAACATGGTTGGGCTCTGTCAGAGTACGTGTCATAACATAATGCTGGTACTTTACCAAGGCCAAAATGTTCCACTCAACACAGGGGGAACTAATCTCTCCTCGCGGTCGGTCGTCTCTGGGGATTGGTCTCGGAATATCTTCCTATATCCTGAAGAGTCCCAACTGTAAGGACCTAAATGAGTTGACCCCTTTAGTATTGAATCTCCCGAGGCTCCACTGATTGGAATCTTCCAACGGCATCTTTATCCGAGTAAGTAAAGGCTGTTAGCCGAGAAACTACGGCTTTTCTTTTTGTTGCCATAACTAATGGCTGTAATTATGACTTCATAGATTACGCTCGTTTGCGGGCCGTTGGATCACCCTACTGCGGTGAGTTTTTATCACGGCAATTTGCACAGTTGGCTCTATCATTTTAAAATCACTTTGGATGCTTCTATCTTTAGAAGCCCAGACTCGGTTCTCATTCCTTGACGATCCAGGCTAGAAATTGAAATTCAATTTACATGGTGAGTCCTTAAGTTCTCCCTGCCACCATAATATCAATTCACTTTGACTGGGCAGGATGATTAAATTGCCTATCCTCCTTTCAGGTATACATCTGCCCAGAATTGCCTGAACTAATGAAAGAAATGGTGAATAAGAAGGCTTATGCCGTAGCAAAAACAGCGCTTGCTACAGGAGCTTAAGTGCCCCTAGATGAGCAACTTTGAATATACAGTTTTTTAGTAGCCCTCACACACCTCTTTAATTTTTTACTAACTCCAATCAATGCCTTGCAGTCCCTAGGAATTCCCAGTCTTGAAGAGACCACCAGAGCCTTATTTGGGTCGAAACGTTGTCAGCAACCATTAAGGATAGTCTTAAAAGGACTAGAAAAGAATCTGGTCCATGACCTGGAATATTCAATCAGAATCGTCAAGACATCCTTTCTTTCCAATAACCTGTGTTATTAAAATAAATATAGTTACTTTATGTGTTAATACAAGTTGGTTATGGTCACTTATCTGGGGTCACAATTGTCAATGATTTTGAACTACTGCTAGTGCATTGTAAATACATTTTGATATGTGTGTGCTCTTGTAATGAATAAATGGATTACTTATTTCAGCTGGAATGCGTAAAATTCAATATACTCTTTGGGCTACCTTTTTCATAATATCAAGTTATAGTGCAATTAATTAACTTATTTAGGTATATGGATTGTATCATATACTAGATGCATTCTTAATTTCTGGTTCCTTTGCAAAGGTTTAAAACTTGCAGAAAAGGAGAAAAAAAACATTGTTTCTCAAAATGAGTTCCTTGGGAAAAATTGTTGTTAGTTACACATTCCTATTTTTCTCAGCAGTCCGTGGAGATGTATCTTCTCTTGATAAACATGAATCTCATCTGCATGTATGGACTTCTTCCGCAGATACAGAAGTCAGTATTAGTCAACAAACTGCTGACAAATCTATGGGGACTTCCTCACCTTCCTGTCAAAGTCAGTGACCATTTGAACAACTCATGGGGTATCTCTGTACTCCTCAGAAGTGTACAATGCTTCGCATGAATCAATTAATGTGCAGTCATACCCATCAAGAGAGGCAACGATAGTTCTCACCTTCAATCAACATACCATGAAAATTCATCACTCCTACTCCCAAGAAATGAAATTATTGAAAAGTTTATAAACCAATCTAAAAAGATATGGACAGCATACTGAACCGGTATTTAAGAACTGGCAATCGGGATCTAGGTAATTTTACCGATTTCATTACAGAATCGGTATGATTAGGTAGGCCCATAGGAGTGAATGTCAATTACCGAATCGTTAAATACCGATTCGGTAATTGGGGGAAACATTAAAGGGTGGCAGGGTGTCACTTTGACACCCTGTTGCACCCCTCAATTGTGCATGAGTGCACATGTTGCAGACATGCATGCCCTTAGGGCATGTATGTCTGCAACATGGCACTGTTTAAAAAGCAAAAAAAGGCTTTTTAAAGGGTTTTCAATATTTACCACCAACTTCTAGTTGGTGGTAAATAACGAATTCTTAAACCCCTGTAGCACTGATTGCAGTGCTACCTACATGTCAAAATACAGAATCGGTAATTTTACCGATTCGGTATTTTACAGAATCGGTAAAATTACCGATTCGGTAAAATTAACGAATCTGTATTTTAACAAGCCCCTACAACTCCATCTTCAAATACCGGTCGGTAACGGCCGAAATCGGCCGTTACCGATCGGTATTTGCCTTCCTACATCTGGCCCTTAGTGTGGTAAACCATACACCAAGCAATTATCAAACTTGATAAAAGACTGGGGTCAACACATCTTTATTGCCTCCAATGACAAAGAGCACACATCTATGACCAAAGAATCCTTTATTGAGCATTGGCAATGCCAATAGGTCTGGCTTTAATGGAATATTTATGGTAATGAAGCTTTAGAAGTAAATAGCATAGGAATGGATATATATTTGTGTGGAGGCAAAAAACTGGGGAATAATATTAGTGTAGGTTAAGAGGTAGGTGGCAGTTGCACTGTTGAGACAGATGTAAAATTCCATGTAGGTTAATAACTACCCTCCTGCCATCTGTGCTGCTGCCGGAGACAAACACCATGTTCTGTGACAGCACATCAGAGGTGTATCATTGCATCCCCAGGCCATCACATATCTTCCCTCCTTATAGAACTGACATTCCATGAGTACAAGGAATTTGCCCTTAGGAGATGAATACAGCCTAGCCTACTGCCATCACAATGCAAAGAGCTGATGATAAGCATCTCCGGAAATTGTCTCCGTAAGCAGTAGTATGTCCACATGCAGTATGTTTATAGGATGTGCTTTCAACCCTCTCATATTCCACCTAGGGACTTCAAAAATTGTAACTGATATCACCTATTATCTGGGTATATCTGGAGCTCAAAAAAGGCCCCTCATCTCATTCCATCTTTTGACAGGGCCCAGCCCAATAGCAGCCTCCGCGTATCATGAAACCCTTATAATAAACAACCAAATCCCACTATCATCCACCCACCCTCAACTGGCCGCATATCCACCAGATAAACCCCTTGACCCCAACACAGATTAGCATAGTATGATCAGCACCAAAATCCACATAATGTCTTGTGAACCAATCATGGACCAAAGAGTCAAGTAGGACCAGCAAGCCACCTCACCACCACCCCATAACGCATATCTCAGAATGACTTGAAGCCATATTTGTCATGGGGTTGCATCACTTTTGCATCACACAACCTGGTGCAAAAGCAACACAACCCTCAAGATGCAATTTATCAAGCCAACAAGGCCACTTGGCATGGCTCTGTGTGGTTTGATAAATTCAGAGTAACACAGCACAAATTGTTGCATTGCGTTACTCTGGCCCAGAGACACATTCCATGGGTGGTGCATGGGTGTTCCTACATAAAAACATAGATGTTGACACATTCCAAGATTTACCATTACTGGTGAAAATGGGAGTGCTCCAAAATGCTATGTCTACCCAGGGAAGGAGTAACGAGGAGTAATATCTTAATTTCTCCTACTTGTATTCCTCTATGTGTGCACATAGAAAGAGGAACGTTAGTCTGGTGATTTTTTTTGTGCAGGAAGGTACCCATTCCTGCACAAAAACGATCATCCTGACAAAGAAGGCACCCTTGCACCATGGTGCAAGTCTGCCTACATTGGTGCTATGCAGCAGATTGTATACCAGCCATGGAGAAGGCAAAAATGTGCCGTATTGTGTTAAATATGGTGCATTCCTTCCCTTTCCCTGGCTCGCAGCACAGCACAGCAAGGTGACTTGTGATGTGATGTTAAAAGTAGCATCATGTATGGTATTATTCACACGCCTATTAAAAGAAACCCTTGTATGATAGGAAATGTTATTGTAAGTTTTTCAATTGGAGAGTATGGTCTTTGCACCAATGGAGAGCAAAATTTAAATGAGGAAGCAATCCCAGCTAGATAAAGACTTTACCAAAGACCTTTCAGAACTGGCATGTATCCCCAATGTGACAAAAAAATGAGTTAAGGACAATTTAATATTAAAATTGGTATACAGTGTGTACTCAATATCCTTCCGTAGAGGTCGTGCATATTTACAGAAAAAAGGTAAGTCGTCCAAGTCACCAACTGGGTAGTCACAGTGCCAGCCAGCAGCTGATGGCGATAGACCTTGTTTTGTAATTGCTCAGGCGTCTGATAGTATATGTGGGGAAATTGGGTGATGTCCCAAAGCATTAGTATTATATTTGAAACAAGAATCCTCCTATACCCATAAAATTTGAGCCATCTCAGGTTTGGATTTTTTTTGTCAGGTTTTGTAAATTATTGAAGCAGTATGTGTCTTGGAAAAAGTGTTGGAAAATAGTTTCTCAAGAAAATGTAAAAAGGCCACCGGGTGCGGGTGTCAACTTTTAATTTTATGAAATTGCAGAAAACCAATGGCTATAAGCTGAATCTTTCATTTAACAGAGCAAAAAAAGGAGGGTTATCAGGTTAAAAAAATTATTTAACATATAGAATGCCCAAGGACAAGATAGGATCTAATTTTATGGCATTATTAAACCATAAGAAGGCAAATTCTGAGCCCTTAATGTTGTGAGGAAGACACCTGTCCAGGTATTTTATAGCTAAGCCTGAGTCCTTAATAACCTGGAAGGAATGTAAGACTTTAGTTGTTTTAATGTCAAGATGTTAATAAGCTAAAGAGGGTTTAGCAGATCGGATTCGATATCAATCCATGCTGGATGATTGATAGTTTATGGGTGAAGCCACAAGATGGTTTGTTTGGCCGGGAATGCTATTTGATCATTCTTAAAATTAGGTAGGTATAAGTCACTCTGATATTTATTTGTTTGCAATTTCCATTATGAAATCCGCAATCTCTTACCCCTCAATATAAAATAAGATAATATTGCATTGACCAATGTATGGAAAATAGTAGAAAGGCTGGCTGGAAACATGCTTAAGAAAAAAATTATTTGTGGAGCAAGAATCTTTTAAACCATTTAAACCTGACCCACCGTGTGATAAATTTGGGGACCATGTATCACTTAGCTTCTTGATTCTGGCCAGGAAATTTTCCTCAATAAGGATAATGGTAGCTTCTACTGAGTCTGCAAATTCAAGACCAAAATATTTCAATCTAATCGGTTGCCATTTTGTATTAGATTTGGTGGCTGTATGAGGTTGACGAAAGACATTTAAAGGGAAAATTTCAGTTTTTTCTTTGTTTAAAAAGTATCTCAAGAAATCAGCGTAAGTTGCAATGATCTTAATAAATGTCATGACAGCTGTGTCAGTTTCAGTAGAAAAGATCAAAACATTGTCAGAATAGACAATCAATTTTGGGGACCACTCTTGAAGGGGATACCTTCAACTTTATCATTAATCCTGATGGAGAGTAGGAACAGGTCAATTGAAAGAAAAAAAAGGAGAGGGGACAAAGGGAATCCTTGCATGGTACCATGTGAAAAAACAAAATGTATCTGATAATTGACTATTGAGTTATATACTCACCAATGGCTTCTGATAACCTGCCATGGCCATCCATATAAAACGATTACCTAAATTGAACTTCTGTAGTGCTGACCTTAGGAAAGTTCAAGAGACCTTATCAAAGTCCTTATCGGCATCTGAGGCCATAGCCACAGTGGGAGAAAGAATTTGTTTAGGTTTCTCGATCACATTGCAAAAAGTTCTGATATTGTCAGCCACCAGTCTCCCCTTAACAAAACCAGTTTGTTAGGGATGTATAAGAGAAGGAAGAACATTTTTCAGTTTCAGAGCCATAAGTTTAGTATATATTTTGTAGTCGGTATTAAGGAAAGAAATAGGGTAGAAATGTTTCGTCTCTTTTGGGTCTTTACCATCTTTTGGTATCACCACGATATGGGCCTCCAAAGTAGAAACTGAAAGTTCCCCTCTTGTTTCAAAGGTACTGAAAAGATCATTCAAATGGGGTAATAATATCTGTTGAAGCTCTGATAAAAAGAGGAAGGGAAGCCATCTGGACCCGGAGCATTTTTTGTTTTAAGAAAGTTAATAGCTTTAGTAGTTTTGTCTTGTGAGATTGGTTTGTTAAGAGCTTCTACATCTCTTTCTGTGAGTCTAGAAAGCCAGATGAATTCCAGAGAAGCTCAACACGACTCCAAATGAGTTGTATTCCCAGTCTGAGGGGGAATATGTAGCTAAGTGTAAAAATCCTGAAAAGCTCCTACAATTTTTAATTCATCTATTTATATCATACCACAACCATCTTTAATAGCTGGGGTATTAATACAATTGTTTGCATCAATTAAGAGTTAATGCGAGAAGTCTACCCGCTTTAATATTTTCCAGAAGATTTTTTGCTTTAGAAACCATATATGGGCCCTTTAACTTAAGATTTTGCTATATTCATAGATAAGTTGTTTCATTTTGGATGCAGGTAAGGGGTCCATAGTAAATATTTTTCTTTTTTCAAGATGATGATTTGTTTCTCTGAAAGATTCAGCTTTGCATTTAGCCCTTTATTCTTAATGAACACAATGCCAATTGTCTGTCTCTCACCTGATAGTCCTTTCATAGCGTCCCATATAGTACCAATATCCATATCCTTGATGTCATTCTCTTTAAAGAAGCGGGCTAAAGATTCAACAATTTGTTCTTTAGAATCTTGATTGGAGAGAATGTTATCATTGCATCTCCATGAACAGGATTTAGGTTCTGGTATGGATAGATTAAAGGTTAGTGTTATACAAGCTTGGCCCGAACTGAGGATCAGGTCAATAGTGGGAACGGTGGTTGACTGACCCAAGTTTTTAATAATGAAGAAATAGTCAATTCTTAGCTGGGTGTTGTGAGTTTGTGATTAAAAGGTGAAAATGTACATCAGCAGGTAGATGCTTTCAAGAATAGGATAACATGGATAATTGTCGGAGGATCATTGTGGTACTTTTGTAAGGAGCAAGATAGGAGGTCACTGGAGAGTAGAAGTAGAAAACAGGGTGAGCACTGAGGCAGGGAGGAAACATTGGAGAAAGCTGAGAAGTGAAGCAGGGGGATGGTGGACAGAGGCCAAGGGAACAGAGGGAGGTGAAAGCAGAGGAGAATGGGGGTGTGGAAAAGGAGGACCTGAGAGAAGGTGGACTGCTCTTACATACATATACAGCAAATTCATTCTCAGTGCAACAAAGTGGACACCCAGTGAGAGGCGCTGAGCCTGCTGCAGAAGAAGTCTCACTTTAAGAGAATAGCCTAAGACAAGCATTTCAGGAGCAGTGGGTACACTGTTAACATTTCCTTTATCAGTTTGCTTGATCACCCGCCTAAAGTACAGAATATACTTCCCAGGCAGGGCCAGTAACAAGTAACAGACCACTGAGGGTGAATGAGCACAAAGTTATGCCTGAACAGCAAATAGGTTCCGCTAATATTAGTGGTGAAGTGTTGGGGGTTCCTAATACTTAACTAGAATCCCTTCTGAAGCTTGCTTTTTTGTCTTTCTCTTCTATGAAGGCAACACCACAAGTTGAGATCTGGGGAAGTGGAAGAGCCAAATAGGACCTAAATATGCTTGGGAACATGAATTGATCTATTTGAGACCTTCATAGGTGAACTTAACAAATACTGCTTCTAATCAATAACTTCTATTTCTAGCTACAAACTTAGTGCCTATCTACCTGCCAAGGAGATCTTGAAGAATCTAGATATCTACCTGCCAAGGAGACCTTGAAGAATCAAGGGTATTAAAGATCTAGGTCTAAATCTTGTTAATTGTCCCTATTTCTACAGGGAAAGAGTTTCCAATCTTGAATGTCTAAAGGTAAAGGAGCTCCCACCACTGTGAAATTTTTAGAACAATCATATACTGGAAAAACGACCAAATCTGGATTATAGGTTCATCCTTTAATGATAGACTTTAAGCTTACATTGCAGGAATATTTATCCTGAGACCTGGATCAACTAATACTCAATACAAAAAGTCTTAAAAGACATACATTGAATGCCAGGACAAGATGTGGAGGAATTGTAGGAAAGAGGATTATTAGTACATAGGGGGTTGACCTTCAGCTAGTAATTATACTAGAGTCACTAATAGGTCCTGTTAAGCCTCAATAAATTAATCCTTGCTCAAACTTTGGTAGCTCTGAAAGAATTCTGAATTACCAAAACAGCTGATAAGTAAAAGACACAACATAATAAAATTCCAACACCAATTTATATGGATAAAGAAAATGTTCATCTTTCAAATTAGACCAAATGACAACATCCCAAGTCCAGGTCAAAAGTTTACCTTTGGACTTAGTCTTTTTCTTGTAGCCTTTCTCTGGTGGCTTGAGTGGGGAGTTCAATTTGAATACTGTGGCCTGCTGCAGCACCATGCCCCAGTGATCCCCTGTAAGTCTTCGTCCTAGATGGGGAGGAGCTCTTGAGATTTCAGCAGGACAAACCAGTGTGGTCAGGCCAAATTCAAGTCTACAATGGCAACTTGTCTCTCAACATAGAGCTGGTCTCCTCCTGAAGCTTTTGATCAAAACATTGTAGAAAGTTTGCACATTTTCAGATCTTGTTCCTTGTTGGTTCCTTTAGGGAGAGAAGTGTCCAGTAACACCAGCCAAGAGTGCAGAGAGTCAGGATTGCTTATTGGGGGCTATGACTCAATCTCTCACAGTGCATCTGTTCAATCCAGGAAATCCAGTTCTTGCAGGTCCACCAGGGTAGTCCTCTCTTTGACTGCTGCTGGTGCTTCTCCCAGCACTTTTCTACCTGTTGCTGATCAGGAAGTCCACTCATTTCTTTGAATAGGGCACATTATTTTCCTACTGGAGCCTTGTGAGTGCAGCAGGTGCAAGCCTCCTGAATGCAAGCCTTCTATGGTGTAGTCCAATGGTACAGCAGGGCAGTCCTTCATCTTCAAACATACAAACGAATAATCGATGAGAGACAAAAAAGAAGTGCAATATAATAGTCACATCATATTGAGATTGTTCCACATGGAATTCATATTATTAGTATGTTCATATGTCCATTAATTCGATCATCTATTGAACATGAACACGTTCCTTGGATACAATCAGGTGAATATACAAGTGCGTTGACGCGTTTCGGTGGTCTTCCTCTGATACCACCTTCTTCAAGACAAAGTAATTAATATTCTCCCTTGTTTATTTAAAACACATTGAAAACCTCATCAAATAAAGAGGTGAATAAGGTAATATTGTCCTTAATTCTGTGTTCAGGGCTCCTTAGGGCTCCACACGATAAGCAGGAAATAAAACCTTTTTTTCCCCCTATAGCTAATCCGGAGCTGCTTCTCAATTTTCAAGGTTCCAATCGCCTGTCCATTTCTTCTATTGTGTTTGATTCCCGGAAGTTACTGCCTTTAAGCAATTTATCCTTCACAACCGACAGGGAACATGGCACCAATATGCCTATTTTTTCATGAATATACCCCTATAGAGATGGGGGACTTCTTATTTCACCACGGTATAAGCAAACCTCCAGGCACAAATGCTAAAGCCTCGGTCCTGGATGGCTCTTGTCACTGGCAAGTAATCAGTTCAAAGTTCTATCTAAAGCCCCGGTCCTGGTGTTACAGGGAAGCACTGTCCACCTTGTCCTCCAGCTCGCCCCCAATTCAAGAGTGGTGAGAGGAGAGGTAGAAAGGACAGTTCCAGAGTCAGAAGATAATCCCCATTCACAGCAGCAGTAGTGAAAGTAGTGCATTGGTGAAGGATCCCATGTGTAAAGGGGCCCCAGGGCGCCTTAGGGTCCAATAGTGATGCCTCAACATGGAACGTGGTAGGCCGTCATTAGAGCCCCCATGACTCCACCAGGAACCAGGGTTTCAGAGCTCCCAGAGGTCACAGGGAGAGAATGCAGGCGGAGGCATAGGAAAGAATTCCCTGGCGGTGGATGGTCTGGAATCATCTCGCTCAGGGGAGTGTTTTGCATGTAGGGGGATCATGCAAAGCTGCTGCTAAAGTCTACCTACCTCCCAGTTGTGGGCTCGGTACCAGATATAGGCCTAGACTCGGGAGACGCAGCAGGTCAGGCCCACGGGCCGCTCACACTCAAGCCGCGCCCGTGCCTCACAAGCAGTGCAGGTAAACAAAATCCACAATGCAGAGTTTTTCTCCCCAGTAGGGCCAGCCGGCAAAGTTTCGAGATGCGGGCGGAAGGGGGCACTGTCTGAAGGTGAACCGGAGGTCGGTGGCATCGCGGAGCCCATTCTTACGGCCTCTGAGCACAGACTCACAGCTTCCTGGGTGCCATCTTGGCATGTTCAATGGCGGGAATGTCGCAGCTCATTTCTCTGCAATGCACAGACGGAGAAGGGCAATATTTAGTCTCCGGTGATCCGCCTATATTCCGGCTGCAGGATTATTGGATTGGGTGGGAATTAAAACACGGGGAGTGCAGCTCTGGAAGCTGAAGTGAGTGTTTGCTACTGAGCTACAGCTCCAAGCGGCCATCATGGTCGCTAGCTCCTCCTCCTCCCTTTAACCTGGTATGGGCTGGGGTGGGTTCCAGTGGAGTAAATTAGATTGTTTTGGGGTGGATTGGATTGTAGTGAGGTGGACTGAATTGAATGGGGTGGATAGGATTGTAGTGGATTGGAATGAGGTGGATTGGGGTGGGGTGAGGTGAACTGGATTGTGTTAGGGTGGATTGGATTGCAGTGGAGTAGATTGGATTGGAGAGAGGTGGAATGAATTGAGAGGGCTGGATTGAAATGAGGTGGATTGGGGTGAGGTGAACTGGATTGCGGTAGGGTGAAATTGAATGAGGTAGATTTGATTGGGGTGGGGTGCATTGGATTGGATTGAATTGGGATGGGATGGGGTGGACTGGAGTGAGGTAGATTGGATTTGGCTGGATTGGGGTGGATTGGATTGTGGCAGAGTGGGTTGGGTGGATTGGATTGGTGTGAGGTGGATTGTATTGGAGTGGGGTGAGTTGGAGTGGGGCGGATTGGAGTGCTGAAGATTGTTTTGGATTGGAGTGGGGCAGAGTGTTTTAGATTGAAGTAGTGCTTATTGGAGTGGGACAAATTGTTTTGGATTGGAGTGGGGCAGATTGGGAGTGGATTGGGGTGGGACAGATTGATTTGGATGGAGTGGGGTGGATTGGAGTGTGGCAGAATGGAGTGGGGATGATTGTTTTGGATTGAAGTGTGGCAGATTATTTTGGATTGGAGTGGGGCAGATTGGTATGGGGCAGATTGGAGTGGGACAGCCTGTTTTGTATTGGGGTAGTTCCGATGGAAGTGGAGAGATTTAAATTGGTCCATTTGTTTCATATTAGAGTAGGGTAGATTGCTATGGATTGAAGTGGAGCAAATTGTTGGAGTGGTGCAGATTGTTGGAGTGGGGGAGATTTGAGTGGGGTGGATTGGAGTGGAGAAATTGATTGAATTTGGAGTGGGGAAGATTGGATTGGGGCACATTAGAGTGGGGCAGATTGTTTAGGATTAAGTGGAGTGGATTGGGGAGGGGCAAATTGAAGTAGGGCAGATTGGAGTGGGGCAGATTGTTTTGGATTTGAGTGGGCCAAATTGGAATGGGGCAGTTTGTTTTGAATTTTTGTAGTGTGGCAGATATATAGTACTGGAACAGATTGTTGGAGTAGGGCACATTGTTGGAGTGGCGCAGATTGGAGTAGGGGGATTAGAGTGGGACAGATTGGAGTGGGCAGATTGTTTTGGATTGGAGTCAGGAAGTTTGGAGTGGGACGGATTAGAATGGGGCAGATTAGAGTGGGGCAGATTGTTTTGGATCGAGTGGGGTAGATTGGAGTGGGGGATATTGAAGTGGGGCAGATTGGAGTGGGCAGAATGTTCTGAATTGGAGTGGGTTGGTTTAGAGTCAGCCGTTTGGAGTGGGTAGATGGTGTTGGATTTAGTGGTGCAGGTTCGAGTGGGGTAGATTGGAGGGGGCAGATTGTTATGAATTGGACTGTGATAGATTGGAGTGGGGTAGATTGTTTTGGATTGAGTGGGGCAGACTGTTTTGTATTGGAGTGGGGCTGATAGTTTTGGATTGGAGTGGGGAAACTGTATTGGTTTGGAGTGTGCACATTGTTTTAGATTGGGGCAGATTGTTTTAGAGTAGGTCTGGCTGATTTGGATTGGAATGGGGCAGATTGGAGTGCAGAAAATTGGAGTGAGGCAGATTGTTTTAGATTGGAGTGGGGCAGATTGTGTAGGAGTAGGGCAAATTGGAGTTGGGCAGATTGGAGTGAGGTGCATTGGGAGGCCTTGAGTATGGTGGATTGGAGTAGATTAGATTGAGGTGAGTGGTTCAGATTGTAGTGGGATGGACCAGATGGGTCTGGTGTGGATTGGATTGAGAAGGGTGGATTTGTGTTGGGCGAGTTGGGGCAGAGTGGCATGGACTGCAGTGGCGCTTATTGGAGGGGGTGGATTGGGGTGTACTACGGGATTATTTGTTAAAACATAATTTCGAAATTACACATCAGAAAGAAACAATGTCGCTTTGCAATAAAATAATCCTCATCTTTTGAAAACAGCACCCATGAGTAAAAACAAAATAAAACATGAGTGTCAAGTGAGAAAGAAAGACTTGGCAAAATAAAATAAAGTTTAGCACAGGAAATAAATATTTGAGATTTTGTTTGTCCTTCTCTGCACACTTTTGCAAGTCACATGCCTTATGTTTGCAGGGCACTAAAAGTTAAACAGAATAAAATAGTAGCTCAATCATGTCTGGACCAGCGCATAGGCGCTGATTAAGTTGAATCAATTAGTGCTTGGTCCCTGCTCCACAGAGAGGAACAGAAATAATGTTAGGCCTGCCTTGACAACTTACTAGTGTTGTCCCCTATGACACATGTAGCCAGGGAGAGTTTGAAATCTTCTTTATTGTTTCCAAGTAAATATGTACATCAGTCCACATTCCAGCTGCCAGCCCTAACTTCAGCCCCACCAGGAGCAGCCTCCCTGCTGCTTAGCCCATCTCCAGCTGTCACCGCTCATCCACACAGGCACCCAGGCATTCCATTCATCACAGTCACACCAACATTCCGATACCATCTCTCACTCTGGCTGAGCAGCTAGGAGAACGCTAGGCTGGATACCATACATACACACAATGAGGATATAATATTATTGCCTTTTAAATGAAAACAGAAAGTGTGAAAAAACAAGGGAATAACTATAAACAAGAAAAAATATACAGAGGAAGAAAAAGTTCGAACTCAGGGAAGCAAAGCTAAATACAACTCCACAAGAGTAAGAATGATGCGTAACTAGAAGAAAAAGGAAAATAATGGCAAGCAAGATCAAACATTGGCAAATCATATACCCATCCTCCTAAAAATCAGATTCAAAATAAAGTGAAGGGTGATTAACACCGCAGGACAAAGACCTAAGACAAACCGGCAAGAAGGGTGAGACAAAACACACACTTGTACCACAGGAGAACAACACAGAGGGTACACACGGTGAGGCACAGGGTGACTTACACACAGCACCTGAAGCGCAGGGGGACTTACACAGAACAACAAACACATGAAGCGCAGGGCGACTTACACAGAACAACACGTGAGGTGCAGGGCGACTCACACACACAACACTAACCAGTGATGTGCGGGACGACTTACACACAAGTTACAAAACGTGAGGCGCAGGGTGACTTACACAAACCTACAAGACGTGCAGCGCAAGGCTAATTACACACATACACACAACACTAAAAGAAATGTAGGGTACGGGCCACAGAAAAGTGAGGAACCACCTTTCAAAACAAGAACCACCCAAGCGTAATGGAGTACCGTGTAAGATGTAACCATAACCATGATAGAGCGCGTAGGTCACCCGGGTCACTAGATTACCAATTTTCCACGCACTGGGCCCTGGCGTGCATGTAATAACAGAGTTTTTCATGAACCAGGTGAAACCTTTACCACGCTACTATGAGTAATTCGGGGGCGTCACTTACACCACTTACTATACATGTACCTGACTTACCCCAGGCACATTACTCCTGATGGATCAGGAGCTAGCAGTGGACAGGTAACAAGATTCCTAAAAGGGTAGAAAACCTTTCACGTTTAATACTTTAATGACATTTACTTTGTAAAATGACCACAGACACCTGATGAGGTTTAAAGTTTTATATAGGAAATTTCAGAATGAATATGCCAGTATAATGAGGCAAATACAAATCAATACATCAATTATTAATATTAAAGCCACAATGTAACTATGAATTAGGGCAAGTACCATTAGAATATTTAGGGAACACTACAGAGTATGAGTATCAGGGAACACACTATTCAGCATAGGCTTAAACTAAGGCATGGGACATGAGAAGGATCTAATATGTGCACTAATATTCTTGAACCTAATCCCTAGATCTTATGCTATTCTTACTAAGTTCACAGCAATCATGCTAAGGGAAGGGAAAAATGTAACACACTAAAATAATATGACAGTTTAATAATATCCTATAGGTAGGGGAGAGATGTGGAACATCACTAATAACCAATTGCATATAAATTGCTTTCAGAGGTGATAGAGCAATATCACAGGCAAGAGAGCTTTATTAAGAAGAGGAAAAAGAGTATAGTCAGATAGACACCCACAGAGGATATTTACCTAGAACGAGAATGATGACTAACCCTGGCCACGGGTCAGTTGGGACAAGACGGGAACAAGGACCCTCAAGGATTGGAATACCAGAAAACGAGCAGGTACAGCTCGTGGACAGTCAGGACAGGATACCCCTCAGGTTTGGATCAGGACTGGGCTCACCAAGGTACGACCAACACCCACAGCTTCGGATGCAACGCCTGCGTTACCCCCTCTCTGCAAGTAATCCGCCAGTAACCCCGATTGGGTTTTCGAATTTCCCAGCGAAGTGCTCCGCCAGCACTTAAGACTATTTCCACCCCTTTTAGTTTTGTGGAAAATACGGGCAGAGTGCTCCGCAGCACTCTGTATCAATCACCTATAGAGTTCGTAGGGTCAGTGACAGGTCTGCTACTCGGACAAGTCAGACAATTTCTCTAAGCTATACTAAGCTAGTTATACTGTTTTGGGACCCCTAGACCACCCACAAATGTTGCAAGTGACACAATTCCCACGTTATGATTGGTCAGGAGAGGTGACTTTGTCATTGTCACCACCTATAATTCAGTGTTCTCATCATGAATATTCAATTTTGCATACCCGCCCCTTGGGTTCACGTTCCCAGGCATAGGAATATAGAAGACAATGAGAGTGTACAGTATATGGAAACATTGTTGCATTAGCAAGGTGAAACTGCAGCATCTTCTAGGTGGGTTCCCAGGCGCATCGAGCTTCGGGAGCCAGCTGGCTGGTTTCAGCTCCTGCCCAGTGGGGTTTCTCCCATGTCACGTGACAGGGTTTAGAAGAGCTTCAAATATGGAGCGGCTCCCAGTCCCCAGGCCCATAGATACGCGGTACATGAAAAGTAAGCGAAAACAAATTAGAATCATACGTAAAAATGATTACACTGTATACCGTTAAAGGCTTCACTGCACCCCTTATTTTATAATATCTATAGCATTAAGGTTTAGTGCAAAAAGACAGATAGGCAGAAGCAGCGGTGGCAAGCAGAGAGCATGGTTATAGACAAGCGGCCATGTTTGCAACAATGCGCATGTGCAACAGTATCCCTCCAAAATGCAAGTGCGTCACATCACATGGGTATGACCGACGCATGCGCAGATTGGATTTCTGCGAAGCAGCCATTTCCGTAGTGCAAGCATGGTTAGGATGAAAAGACACACAGGCAAGCCTCCTAGGGACACCCGCGTGTTGGGGAAAATGCTAAATAAATGACGGACAAGTTGAATTAATATGATTACAATTAGGCGAGGTTCTTGATTAAGAGCAAGTCGCTTTACGTGCGAATCCTTGCTCCATCAACCATACTTCATGTAAAGAATCCCAATGTGACAACCACCCACTAGAACTCAAGTACCTCCTATGTGTTATGAAATGTAACCTGCGGCATCACAAAACTTTGCTAGATAAGAACTTTAAGACAATGTAGGCACTTCATGAATACTTCTCATAATATTTTTAAAACCAATAACGACCAAGAGCGACCTGTCACCCAAGAAGAAATACTCTGGGCACACACTTGTAAAGTGCCCCACTCAAAACACATGTAAATGTGTTGTAGACACAAATAATAAGTCCCAGGTGAGAAACAATACACAGAATCAATCAGATGTAATATTTTCCTGTTGTCTTACATACTAGTGTAATATTGCCTGTAACGTGTTGATGTGTACCGACATGACCAAGATCCACATGAGTCAGATTACACACAGTTAAAGTAAATTTGCTGCAATATGCTCACATAAAGATAGTCTAAACCACACTGTAGAATAGAGCAGAGAAGTCGCTTGCCGGCTCATAGACAATGCTGCTGCAATATGCCAATATAAAGATAGTCTGAACCACACTGTGGAATAGTGCAGAGAAGTAGCTTGCCAGCTCACAGACCACGCTGACCGACACAGCAAGACTGAACATATCTGTAGATAAAATCCATGGAAGCTCACCATGCATCCAAAAGACTTTCTCTCTTGTTCCTCGACTGTGTGCATGCATTTTGTGGTGACTGCACATACAGAGTACAGAGTACCAGTGGATCACCGGAGCTTTAGCAAGCAGATACACACATCGTCAGGAACATCAACGAATCCTACGGCGAGACGAGCCATCACTTATCTCACAATGCTTTCCAAAACACTGGGTTTGGTTCCTGATGCTTGCGACTGGCCAAAGATGAACAGGAACGTGCTAGACAATTGTGTATCTTTCACAACTGCGATGTATGATACTTCAAGATGGTGGCACGCTGTCACACTAGCACAGCGTGTGTGTGCTTCCAATGTTGCCGCGCAGTGAGGCTGGATAGTCATCCAAGAAAACTCCAAGATCCTCAGGCAAGTCAGAGCGTGCAGACAGGGCACGGCACGCGCCACCAGTTTCAAACCACTGCGCAGCGGTTAAACTGGCAAAAGTTAAGGGCGATCAGTAAAACATGTAAAAACGAAATTGGCTCGCCTCATAAGTCCTCCACTTAATAGATTTGAGTAAATTCCACCTAGACAAAACACAACTTGTAGCAATTTGCAAAGATCCATCTGCACACAGGTTCCGCCCATTCCATCGGCACTTCGATCGTTTAGCATTAGAACAAAGCACATGCAGACGAAACGGCCGACCAGCATGCAGGCCAGAAACTCCAAAAATCCTTATTGTCCTCGCATTGAGACAGGGTCCAACACGCCACAAAATACAAGTGCAATTTACTGTTTTGCAGCCACTTTTTACAGTCTGTAAAGGATGCAGTACACTTGCAAAGACAAATAAGTAGCACCACAGTAAAAGCACACAATAAGACTAGTGAGCTTGAGCTGCCAATATCTTCAAGTTAATACGCACTTTGTAGATCACAGCAAAACAATGTTGTTGCACTTTTTGTAGTGCTCCACTTGAGATTTTGATCGATCCCTAATCACTATTGACCCATAACCCCATTCTGATCAATTGAACCTTTATTGTCTGTCATTGAGGAAAGAAAGTGCACCTCTTACCCAGTTAGTTACACCCCAGAAAGGACTCCGCTCGGAAGAACCACAAACAACTTCTAGCTTTAAAGGTTTATTATAAGGTAAGAGTTAACTGTAAATACAAACATCTCAAAAGGAGATTCACTAGATATACAGGCCCAACTACATACATGTGCTCTCTGAAAACTCTCAGTCGAGCAAAGAAAACCACTAACACAAGCTCTAAAAATAATAAGGCCATTAACATAGACACATACTGAATTCTCTCCGTCATTTAAATTTGGAGACAAAATACAGGTTAGGCTGTCCCTACCCTGCTCTAGATGGTATCCCTACTTAACAAGGTCTCAACCTATCAAAAGGTGCCAGCTGTGAATGACTTCCTAGGAAGATCACCCACTCTTAGTCTCTAGATGAAAACCTATAATCGCCAGTCATGACCCCTCTCTGCCTACCCATCCGCTCTCTAAAGGGTCCTCAGGCATCTGCTCTATCTCCTCCCAGGGGTGCTGTCCCTAATACAGAACACAACAATTCTGGAGACGCCCCTTGCGAGACGCCCCTCACGTGGTGTATCTTCTGGCTTTTTCCATGATGAGGCCTCGTGCGTTAGAGTTGACCTTGTCTCGCAGACTCTTCTCCGGCCCGCTGATACCCCCTAAAACATTCCAAAAACCTCCTACATGTCTGCGCCGACTTCTGAACAAGAATCTATTCATTTTAATTTATAATTGGATCCCCCCTCTGTCTTGCAGACAGACATCTGCAGTCAAAGCCCCATTTCATAAACTTCTAACAACTCGCAACATTTCTCTTCAAAGACCAATATGTGTAATGCAATGACTAAAACATTTCAGGCCTACAACATTTCTTATAATGATTATACCATTCAAATCTTCTTCATTAATTAATAACATGTTAGCATTCTATTCTATGATTTGGTAAGCACATCTATAAAATATAAACCTATTACACTCTTAACTACTAAATATCATTTAGTGCAACCCACATCATGTAAACGAAACCTTTCCCAAAACCCTTTCTAATCAGGCCCTGAGGCCTACCACGTTCCACGTTTAACCGCATAGCCATCTTTCATTTTAGCAGCTGCATGACATGGGTTCAGGATTAATCACATCTAATAAAAATATTCATGTGTATATATTTCTGCATTAGTTCCACTTCTACCTAAATCTCTAAGTTAATCACACAATTCAGAATATAAATGAATATAATGTTGGCACTCATGGCATTTCTCTTCATGATAGTGCGTACTACATGTAAAAATAATGTACTACTGCAATTCGTTCAGTTTGCGCTCTCTCAGTTCCCCCCTTTGATGACCTCTCGGGGTCATCACCAACTTTCAAACTGCAGTGATAGCTAGTGTACCTCGTTTCCGCGTTTCCAAAGCCCTCAGGCTCCTGTACTGATTATCTTGTATCGCAGCTAATCTCTCCAGCTGCTCTCTATGTGCCCTCTCCAACCTCCTTGCTCTGTACCATTGGAATAACTTCACCAATCCCCATAACACGATCCCACAGATCAATATCATGATGATGGGTTTCAGTATACTCCACACAAAACTTTTGCCTAATGCAGCGAGCCATCCTCCAGCTTTACTTATCCCATGGCCCACCTTTTCCCAAACATTCTCCCTACTCAAATCCTCGATCTCCTTGTGAATATCAGTTATGTTCTTAATAACTTTTTCAAGGGGTTTAGAATTATCTGGAATGTAGGTGCAACATTCCTGGACCTTCAAAGCCTTACAGACTCCGCCCTCTTTTGCTAGTAGGACGTCTAAGGCGAGACGGTTTTGAAGAACCATAGCCCTTATCGATTGCATCTCTCCTTCCACCAGCATTAGAGAATGAGCAGTGCTGGCAGACAACCTGTCTACGACTGTTGCCAGTCGTCTAATTTTGACATCATTAAGGATAAGTCCTAATAGAGGAAATACAGCTCCAAACACATCTCCAACCATTTCTGCATCCCCTATGGCTCTTTTCCCTCTCGAATTTGCCTTGCCCTTGATGTTCCCTATCTCTTGGGCATGATATATTTTGGGGAAGACAATTGCTAGGTAACATGAGCCATACCAGTTATCAGGCAGTCTCACGTAAGCATTTCTTCCACAGACAAAATATACATTTGGAATCACTTGCATTCCCTTAAGGAAGTCCTTTGTGTAATATTCTAAATTGAAAGCATGTTCACAACTGACTTCTCCCACATATACATTTTCATAATATGTTTGGGGTCTGTGAAGACATAACTTTCCTCTCTGCGCTTTATCCAAAGCTATTGGACCACTACTACCCTTCCTCTTGTGTGCCTTCTCTTCTTCGGTCCAATCTATCTTCCATTGTCCTGATTTTCTCAAAATCTTCTGTCTCCTGTATCTATCATCCACCTGCCCTATAAACTTTTTCTCGACTTCTGACACCTTACATGTCAGATTGTTTCTACGGGCATGTGAAGTATCTAAAGTAATCCAAGGAATGAAAAACTTAGCCAACCTGTCTTCGCTCTTCCAGTAGTCCCATTTATTCATTTGTTTATAATTTGGGACTTCTGGTAACACTGAGTCGTAATTGGAGAAATAGTACTCAAAACTATCTCTCTCATAAAATATACTAAGCAATAAGCTACATGTGATGCCATATGTCAGCGGGAGGTGATGGTACCTAATGCCTTCATCTACAGACGCCGGCAACTGCATGCAGACGTAGCAGTCCTTAACCTCCATAGCATCCACATATTCGTACAAAAGCTTAGCATAAGCATTTGACCTAAAGTTTCCTTGGGACTCATCCACGTGTAACCTACGGGCTTCTGCAGCTAATAACGCTTTCTCTTGAGTGTTTTCCCTTTTCTCACCAACTACAATGGGTGTAAGCGTTTCTACAGATTTCACATCAGTTACCTTTGTCTCCTCCTCACGTCCCTTTACATAGGAAACAGTTACAACTAAAACTATTAATATTATCACTCCTACTATTAGTGTACCTATTATACATTTAGCTCTGCGGTTCTGGGTGCCGGCCTCCATTTCGTCAGACAGTGTGGCTCTCTCGTGTCTCTGCACAAAGTTCTCTTCTTCTCGTTCCTTTACAGTCTCTTTTACTCCTTTTTGTCCTTAGAACCACACAACTGGAAGCTGACAACCTTCCTTCGCAAAAGTTCCTTTAAAGTTCAATACAGACAACCCTAGCCCTTCTCCGTCAACTAAAAGGAAGTCCCTACTATTCTCTGCTTCCTGGGCGCTAGGTAATCTTCTTTTCTTCTTGCTTATTTACAAAGTCTTTTAAGCATCTACAATAAGGTTTGTACCTGCAGCTTCAATAGCAAAGTTCAATATTTCCAAACGAAGAATGTGATCTTCATGAGCTGTCATCTTTGTACCAAAGTCGGGGAATTGCAATTCTGTGAAAAACATGTGCTTTAATTTGCTGAGGCGGGGAGGTCTGGGGAGCATGAAAGTCAGTGACCCTTCTTGTTCGATTCCGGGCACCAACAATCTTATTTCCACTGTGACGATGGGCTCAGAAGTGGACACCACCACCGCTCGGATCCTCCCTGTTTTCTGATCCGAAGACATTTGCCACCATGTAGGTCCACTCAGGGGTAGAGTACCTTCTGCTAGGCACACGCACTCTTCTTGACCTTCTCAAGTCGGGTGCCTCAGCGCCCTGAGCACCTTCTTCCGGGTCTGAGTCTTCCGTTACTGGAGCAAGGGTTCTCTCTGGAGTTGACCTCTGGCCGGAGCTCCTTCTTTGCGGCCAATTAGCTTCTCCACATACCCTTCTACTCCTCCTTCTCCGGGTCTGTTCACGCTCCCTTTCAGCCTGTTCAGTCTCTGATTCGGTCTCCCAGCTACTTTCTCCTTCAGTAGCGTCTTCTGTCTCGCTGTTGTACTGACCGTCCTCAGCTTGGTCAGACTCACTTCCTGCTTCTTCAGGCACCTCTACAGCTTGGCTAGCCCCCTCTATGGCTTCTCGGTCCTCTGCTGGGCGTCTATCCGAGAGAGGAGCTGTTTCTTCCAGAGGTGCCGGAACCCTACGCGTATGCGACGCGTGGATCCAGTTGGGCAGGCTTCCCACCTTGACAGCTGTGTTCGTGATCAGGATGATCTGGTAGGGCCCACGCCAACGAACATCCAGGCAGTTTCTTCTCACGTACTTTCGCACAAGCACCCAATCACCAGGGAGCAGGTCATGGCATACCTCCTGGCATGATGGAACTTCGGCAGCCTGCACCTGGAAGGACACAGAATGAATGGCGTCAGACAGCCCCTTACAATAGTCTAGGATCATATCATCTGTGATGTTTAATAATGCAGCAGTTGGTATAGATGGCAACCTCATTGCTCTCCCCATCAACACCTCATGTGGTGATAGCCCCGTTCTTCTATCTGGGGTACTACGAAGGCTCATAAGGACCAATGGCAACGCATCAGGCCAACTTAGGGACGTTGATGAACACATCTTAGCAAGTCGAGCCTTGATGGTGCCGTTTATTTGCTCCACAATTCCTGAAGCTTCTGGTCGGTAACTGCAATGCAATTTCTGATCAATATTTAGAGCTGCACAGATCATCTTCACAAGCTCGCTGTTAAAATGTGTCCCTCTATCTGATTCCAAAGAGGCCGGTACCCCGAATCGCGGGATGAGCTCCCTAAGCAGTAACCTAGCCACTGTAAGGGTGTCACACCTACGTGTAGGGTACGCCTCAACCCATCTGGAGAATACACAAACAACCACCAGGACATAACGGAGGCGATTACACCTCGGCAGTTCGATGAAATCCAACTGCATGCGATTGAATGGACCTCCAGATCTCCCTATGTGACTCAGTGCAACTGGTGTTTTCTTCCCTACATTCAACTGCTGACAGGTCACACAACGTTGGCACACTGCTTCAGCTGCCACCCTAAACTTAGGATTGTACCAGGTCTGTCTAAATACTCTCAGCATAGCATCTCTTCCTAGATGTACAGGGCCATGTATCTGTCTTGCCATTGGGCTCACCATTTCATTGGGTAACACTGCTCTTCCATCTGCTGAGACCCAGAAATGGGACTCTCCCATCACACATCCTGCCTTTTCCCAGGACTGTTTTTCATCCTCAGGTGCATTATCTTGCATGCACTTTAGTTCGTCCCAAGTATCAACAGTCTCTAATATCATAGCCAATTCTGTCCTTACATTTATTCCTCCCACTTCCACCTCCGTGAAATTGTACCCTTGCTCAGCACAATACCGGGCGACTTCGTCGGCATACCTATTGCCCTGTGACACGAAGTCCATATTTCTGGTATGTGCGGTACACTTCACAACTGCGATACCTGCTGGACATTGTAAAGCCTCCAACAGTAGACGCACAAACTCTCCATTGCGAATGGGAGAGCCTGAAGACGTCAGGTAACCTCTCTGAGACCACAACTGCCCGTAATCATGAACTACGCCGAAACCATATTGGCTATCGGTATATATAGTAACTCGAATCTGATTGCTTGCCAAACAAGCACGGGTCAGTGCAATAATCTCGGCTACCTGAGCGGAGTGTACTCCTTCCAGGCATCCAGCTTCCACAATTCCAGAAATCGTACAAACAGCATAGGCTGCTCTCAACTGCCCGACTTCGTCTCTTACACATGAGCCATCAACAAAGAAAATTTCATCGGGGTCAGTCAATGGCTCATCCACGATGTCGGGTCTCGGTTTGGTGCATAGTTCAGTCACATCGAGGAAATCATGGTCTGTACATTCATCATCATCTTCAATATCATTTGGGAGAGGCATCAAGGTAGCAGGATTCAAAACAGAGCATCTCTTGAGGGTCACGTTCTCTGCAGCAAGAATGACTTGTTCATAGCGCGTGAGCCTGCTATTAGTCAGATGCTGTGTTTTGGTCCTGGTCATTAACAGTTCAACAGAATGGGGCACGTATACCTCTAACGGGTGCCCCATAACTATGTTCTCACACCGCTCTATGCTGACACCTGTTGCGGCAACGGATTTGAGACATCCGGGCAACGCTGCGCCTACTGGGTCTAAAGTAGCAGAGAAGTAAGCAACTGGTCTACGGGCACTCCCGTGGATTTGGGCTAACACAGCCAAAGCACAACCCTCTCTCTCGCAACAGTAAAGCAAGAATGGTTTATCGTAATCAGGCATTCCCAGAGCAGGAGCACGACACAGGTCCTCTCTCAGCTGCAGGAACGCCATCAAACAATCATCGTCCCATGGTACCGGATCACTCACCTCCTTGTGCGTCAGTTTCTGCAAAGGTTTTGCTTTCAGTGAAAAGTTTGCAATCCACTGTCGGCAATAACCCACCATCCCTAGAAACATCCTGACTTCTCTCTGTGTCTTGGGCGTATTCATTTTCATGATCGCCTCTATTCTGTCTGGTGACACTTTCCGTTTTCCTTTTTCTATTCGGTGTCCCAAGTACTGTACTTCTGTCAAACAGTACTGCAATTTTCCCGGGGACACCTTATGCCCATTTACAGCTAGGTGATTTAGCAAAGCAATGGAATCCTCCCTGCACGCTTCTTCTGTCTCTGACGCCACAAGAAGGTTGTCTATGTACTGGACCAGAACTGACTTCCGGGGCAATACCAGACTTTCAAGATTCTTCTTCAACAGCTGGTTAAAAATCGATGGGCTCTCTGTATACCCCTGGGGGATACGACACCATGTTAATACGCGATTTTCCAGCTTAAAAGCGAAAAGGAAATGGCTATCTTCATCCAATGGAATCGAGAAGAAAGCCTGACAAAGATCAATCACAGTGAACCACTCAGCTTGGACCGGTATCTGAAACAATATCACGGATGGATTCGGTACCACAGGGCAACATGAAACAACTATATTGTTAATCTTTCGGAGGTCCTGCACTATTCGGAATTTCCCATTTGGTTTCTGCAAACCCATAATCGGGGAGTTACATGGACTACCCACGATTTCCTTCAATATTCCCTGCTTAATCATGGACTCGATCACAGGCTTGATGCCTGCAATCGTTTCTGGTGTCAATTTATATTGGGGTGTTCTTGGAAACTCAGCATGTGGTTTCACTACTATTTTCACTGGGTCCACCCCTTTAACCAATCCAATGTCTTCCCCAGTGAAATCCCACACTTCCGGGGCTACTGTCTCTCTCAGATCCCAGGGGAGCTCCTCCACAGTCAAAGTGGGATACAGCTCCACACATATCCTGGAATTTGCAACTTTGAAATCTGCATCATCATCATTAGTCAATAGCTCTACTCCTTGTGGTGTGCAGTATATGGTACAATTTAATTTACACAAAAGATCTCTTCCTAACAGACATACAGGACTGGAGTCACAAACCACAAACTGATGTTCATCGCTATACTTCCCTATTTTCACCTGCACAGGTTCAGTCAGTGGGCTGGTCATTCTCCTGTTAGCGACCCCCACCACTTGTATTGTCTCTCCTGACATGGGCAAGCCTGGAACTGCAGCTGATCTGATCGTGGACCTAGTGGCTCCTGTGTCCACTAGAAAAGTCGTGGGGTACCCTGCCACTTCTGCCTCTACATAGGGTCCCCTCTGGTCCACATCTATGGCTGCCCCGAGGGTGCAGTCTTCCCTTTCTACTCTCTGTCCTGTTAGCGGATCAATGTAATAGCATTCCTCTCCTCCTACAAACAGAGGCATCTGTCTATACGTCTTTCCCATCGTCGCTACTCTGGGTGGCTGGGGAAACTGGGCTCGGGGAGGAGGCCCCCCCCCTTTGAGCACCTTTCCTTGGTATTGCGTTACCCCCCCTTTTTGCACATTTCGGACCTCTTCTTCTTCCTCCATCTCCTGTTCTCCTATCTCGACATTGTATGGGCACTCGCGTTTCCAATGCCCCACCTCGTTACACTGGTGGCACCGTGTCGTTTTCTTCAAGGTAGCTATGTCTATTCTGGGCCTAAAGGTGGAATTCTCCTCATTGCCCTTATTCTGGCTATACTGCTTCTTTCCGCCCGTTCCAATCCCTTGCGGCTGTTGCTGCTGTCCCCCCTTTCCGGCTGCCTGCATCTGTACCACCATTAACTTCTCTTTTAGCTTCTTTGCCTTGGAGTCTATCTCATCACAGCAGTATCTAGCATATCTCAGGATTTCATCTAAGGGTTTGTTTTGCCAACAAATCAAGTGTTGCTGAATCATTAAACTAATGTCAGATCTCAAGCCGAGGACAAACTTGGACACAAATTGCCCTATGTCCTTCGGATCCATTACATCCAATCCGCTATACTGTTTAAAGGCCTTCAGCAATCTCTCATAGTATTCGTGAACTGTCTCTTTGGGTTCCTGTCTAGTTCGATCTATTTTGACCCAATCTATATCTTGCATTGGCACTTTCTCTTTCAGCCATGTCATCATTCTCTCGTATTTTGCCATCACAATCTCAGACGGCCCATTAGTTGCAGGATCCCTTTCTGGTTCTGTCGTGGGCCACTCAGCGCTAACCTTACATGCTGTCCACAAATCTCCTGGCACTACGATGTCAAACAGCGTATTCAGATCTATCCAGAGGACCTTTGAGATTTTTACAAATCTTTCAACTTGCTTATACCACTCCACTGGATTCTCCCGCAACTTGGGGAATGAAGTGGTAAAAGCAGCTAAATCTCCCCTACTCCATGGCACATGCACATAGTTCCCATTTGCGACTTCACGCAAAGGGTATGCTTCCATTCCCTGCAGTCCTCCTGGTGTCATACCAAGCGTGCTTCTCCTGACGGTCCCTTTCTTGGACCACCTCTCTTCCCACTTATCTAATGTCCTCCATGTCCTTATTCCAGTAATCAGTTCTCTTATGTGAGTTTTCAATCCTATTGTCCTTCTCTCATCTAGGTCTCGATCTGAATAATGTAATCTGTGGTTACCCTGTAATGCTTTGGTCCTCGACAGATCCACCATATATTTGCCTGCTAGTTCGACCAGCTTCTCATGTATTGTTCTCGCTTTCCGAGTAATGTCCTTTGCCATAAACAGTATTTCATCCTGCTCATACATTTCCAGTCTTTCTAAAGGCAAGAGACCCTCCACCATGTCATCCAGATCTGATCTTAAGGTGGTGACATCAAGTCTCTTGGCTTTTATCTCAGCTCTCAGTATCTCTTTTGTAGGGGGTTCACCAGTCTCTCTGCCATCCCAACTCCGAGCCCTCCGCTTTGACTCCGGAGAGTTAAGGAGAGCCCTACCTTCCTCCCATCTCTCTAAATCCCACGCTCGACCATCCTGCCTAGGGAGGTGGTGAAACACAGGCCTATTTCCCCCTCCTCCATGGCAAGATTCACCATTCTTCCCTGTCCTGCCCTCATTTTCTCGTACTCTAGTGTCACTCAGTATCCGATAAGATCCTTCCCGATCCCCCATATCCCAAGACTACTTTCTTGTCTGTAATCACAGGGATCCTGGCGAGACCTCTCACAACTTCCGTTCTGTCCATCATTCCCGGACACATGGTGAGTGCACTTGAAACTATTTCTATATTCCTGCGTCCTCCGGTCTCCTTCATTGTGCATTGCACGGGACAACCCCTCACACTCAAATCCCCCGTTTTCCTGTTCTGACCTTCCTCTTCTTGGGCCAGTATCCTCTTTCCGATCCTGTTCCCTCCCGTCCCACTCTGGACTGCTTTCTCCAGCCCCACAGTGAGTCCGGGTTCTGCTATCTTGACTTTCCCTTCCCGCTTCTGCTGCTCTGATTCTCTTGTGAGCCTCTATAGCCTCGTCCCACTCCTTCATGTACTCATTTACCTCCTGGAAGGATTTTCGTCCTGTTCCTCTAAAGTCCACTGGCCATCTAGTCTCCCCCGTAATCCCTCCTGGCTCCTCTCTTGTTTGTACTGGGGTGCTCCACTCTCTCGGTATCGGCAACTGACTTGGGGAATTGATCGTACCATTCCTCCTTACCGTCTCTGTTCTCTCTCTATCACCTCGTACCCGTTCCTCTCTTCTAGCTCTCTCTGGGTCATACATCGATACTATAGGACCTATGGTGACGGGTACTTGTAGTGCATCTGGTAATGGGTAGGATGTGGCATACTCCGTTTCCGGCCCCCTTTGTACCACAAACCTTCCGACCACCTGTTGCACCTGACTAGGTTGGGGCAGTTCCTTCTTTGCCGCGGGATCCCAATCAGAACTGGGAAGCGGTCCATACTCTCCTACCTTGTCCGCCTCTTTTTCATTATGCTCAACATCTCCCCCTTCCCTGTTATACGGGGGTGGTCTATCTGTCAATAGTCTGTTTATCAAGCTGTCTTCCGTTTCGCTCTCCTCATCTTCCTCTAAGGGGCTTTTGTTCCCGGACACTTCTAATACTGGGTACAATTTATTTACTTCCATGTTATGCACTCTCCATCTTTTAGCATCCGCATCCCACTTGGCCTCCTGCACTGCCCTTACCGATCGTTTCACCCTTTCTTGTCGTCTATTCAGGTTCCTCTCGTGCGCTGCCCTTAGCCATGCATTGAGAGCTTCAAACTGGGTTGGTCTAGGCATGGGTCTCATTGAGGTCATGACTGTTTTCAATCTATGTAGCACCTCTAATCTGAACGTCCCGTACTTCGGAAACGTCAGTTCCTCATTTCCTTCTGTGATCTTACTCCACTCTGAGATCCACAATATTGTATGGAGTCCCACATTTTCAGCCATATAACGGGCTGGCGTACCCTCCGGCGGGGCTTCTTCCCCTGCATATGACCCTCGCCTCTCTTTCTTAAACACCGCTCTCAACCACTTAAAACACTTCATAATTTTACACACAGTTTTCAGCCTCGATACTCTGTTTACTTCCTGATGACTATCCACCAATCCTAGCGCGGCTTTGCTGGCTGGCCTATCACAGCGCGGTCTTTCTCCGGCCGGCCAATCCCAGCGCGGCACCTTCTGACGTCACTAGTCTCCGCTTCGCAGCAGTACCCCTCCTTTCTCAACTCGTCTCCCGGTCATGCATGCGTCCCATTCATCCGCCGAAAAGTGACTACTTCCGACCAAGCCGTCACTTCTCTTGACTGTACGTCCACAGTCTATCTGTAATTGTCATACCAATTGACGAAACGTCCTCCGTCTCTCTGATAGGTTGCTTACACACAGTAACTTCCGACCAGCGTCCGTTACTCACACACTCACTCTTTCGTTCCCCCTATCTCGGTCCTTCGGGCGATCAATGGTACCTCATGACCCCCTTTACTCCGGTTTGACAATTACTCTGGATGTCCGATACACCCGAACCACTTAAGCTCACCTTGAACTTAAGATTTTCTCCGGTTGCGCGCGCTCACAACCTGTCTCACAATCACTCTACAGGCATTCAACTCCGCCAGACATTACAACATAGATACAATACAAAAACACCGCAATCTAACACGCATGACCCTTTATACTCACTCTCGACCGATACTGCTGCTTTTCTGTCTTACGTCATCCGGACCTTCTTCAGCGGGCGGTTCTTCCGATCATCGATCTCTAGGGGCCTTGGGGTAATCTAACCTGGCCTAGGTCACCTTCCTCAAGAAGACAACCATCCTCTGCTACCAACTGCTCCACTTGAGATTTTGATCGATCCCTAATCACTATTGACCCATAACCCCATTCTGATCAATTGAACCTTTATTGTCTGTCATTGAGGAAAGAAAGTGCACCTCTTACCCAGTTAGTTACACCCCAGAAAGGACTCCGCTCGGAAGAACCACAAACAACTTCTAGCTTTAAAGGTTTATTATAAGGTAAGAGTTAACTGTAAATACAAACATCTCAAAAGGAGATTCACTAGATATACAGGCCCAACTACATACATGTGCTCTCTGAAAACTCTCAGTCGAGCAAAGAAAACCACTAACACAAGCTCTAAAAATAATAAGGCCATTAACATAGACACATACTGAATTCTCTCCGTCATTTAAATTTGGAGACAAAATACAGGTTAGGCTGTCCCTACCCTGCTCTAGATGGTATCCCTACTTAACAAGGTCTCAACCTATCAAAAGGTGCCAGCTGTGAATGACTTCCTAGGAAGATCACCCACTCTTAGTCTCTAGATGAAAACCTATAATCGCCAGTCATGACCCCTCTCTGCCTACCCATCCGCTCTCTAAAGGGTCCTCAGGCATCTGCTCTATCTCCTCCCAGGGGTGCTGTCCCTAATACAGAACACAACAATTCTGGAGACGCCCCTTGCGAGACGCCCCTCACGTGGTGTATCTTCTGGCTTTTTCCATGATGAGGCCTCGTGCGTTAGAGTTGACCTTGTCTCGCAGACTCTTCTCCGGCCCGCTGATACCCCCTAAAACATTCCAAAAACCTCCTACATGTCTGCGCCGACTTCTGAACAAGAATCTATTCATTTTAATTTATAATTGGATCCCCCCTCTGTCTTGCAGACAGACATCTGCAGTCAAAGCCCCATTTCATAAACTTCTAACAACTCGCAACATTTCTCTTCAAAGACCAATATGTGTAATGCAATGACTAAAACATTTCAGGCCTACAACATTTCTTATAATGATTATACCATTCAAATCTTCTTCATTAATTAATAACATGTTAGCATTCTATTCTATGATTTGGTAAGCACATCTATAAAATATAAACCTATTACACTCTTAACTACTAAATATCATTTAGTGCAACCCACATCATGTAAACGAAACCTTTCCCAAAACCCTTTCTAATCAGGCCCTGAGGCCTACCACGTTCCACGTTTAACCGCATAGCCATCTTTCATTTTAGCAGCTGCATGACATGGGTTCAGGATTAATCACATCTAATAAAAATATTCATGTGTATATATTTCTGCATTAGTTCCACTTCTACCTAAATCTCTAAGTTAATCACACAATTCAGAATATAAATGAATATAATGTTGGCACTCATGGCATTTCTCTTCATGATAGTGCGTACTACATGTAAAAATAATGTACTACTGCAATTCGTTCAGTTTGCGCTCTCTCAGTAGTCCACAGGAAAATGTTGTGGCTGGATCACTCACATGTGGCAGTGGGGTAACTTACACCACCAACTCACAATTCCTTACATAAATCAATGGAGCATGTCCAGGCTGGGCAATGGTGGTTTAGGCCGTCCATTGAGAAGGACACTGGTGGGGCTGGCTTGCCTGTAGCTCCAAACAAGTCACATTTTGCTTTGTTTTCTGCTTACTTGGTTTTCTTGGTTTCTCTTTGTTTCTGTAGTACTCTAGGTTCCTGCAGATTAGCCTTTTCCAATTGTTGTCATCTTTTAAATCCTTTAAGACGCTTAAGTCCAGATCCAGTCATCGCCAAAATATGTTGTGCCCTATGACACAGGTTGACACGGGTAGCCAGGAAAAGTTTTAAGTCTAATTTATTGTTTCCAAGTAAATATGCACATCAGTAACATTCCAGTTGCCAGCCATAACTCCAGCCCCACCAGGAGCAGCCTCCCTTCTGCTCAGCCCATCTCCAACTGTCACCACTCATCCACACAGGCACCCAGGCATTCCATTCATCACAGTCACACCAACATTCCGATATCATCTCTCACTCTGGCTGAGCAGCTGGGAGAAAGGTAGGCTGGATAACATACATACACATAATGAGGATATAACAACTAGGCTGTAAATAAGAGTGTCACGCAAGCTAATACATGGCAAGACGCGCCCGGACTCCATGCCCTTTTTGCTAACAATATTGTATCGTAAGCGAGACTCATGAATTAGTGCATGCTCTTGCAGGCTCGACTCTAAAAATGTGGGTGATTAGGGCAAAAGGATGAGTTTCCCACAGGGAGCGGGTGGTCTAGTCATATGGGCAGAGCTGTAAAGTTGTATAGAAGTACACTGTAGATTTTTTGATACTTACATTTACTACATATTAAAAGGTCCAAATATAGAGATCATTACGTATTCTGTATTTGTGGGCACTGAAGCAATTGGGGCTATCATCCAATGCCAAACGCCTGTGCATGCAAGGTGTAGTTTTATGTACTCCTAATCTGGAAGGTGCCTCTAGCCACTTTGTTAAGCTGTCATTGGAGAGAGACCTTGGAATTCATAAGAACTCTAAAGTTCTTCAATTCCCTCAAAAGGGTTGGTGGTGTTTTATTTCTTTGTTATTTTCTATTGTGACATTGCACTAATTGGTGTTAAAGTGTTTGACACAGAACTGGACTTACATTTGCAAACTATGTTTACAAGAGCAACATTCTGACAGGCAGCCCTAAAAGGTGCAGGGTAAGGAAGGCAAAGAAAATAGAAGGGCGAGATCAGGTAAGGTGAAAGAGCAGTTAACAGAGCAATCTGAGTAGACCTTGGGTGGGAAGGTAAGGAGCAGTGCTTAATTTGTAAAGGTATTTGAATGCAAATAGGGCAGCCCAGTAAACCTCCAGGGGACCGGGCATGAACTATAAGTACCATAATGGAACTAATACCAATGCTGGGTAGACTTTACTTCTTTCCTCCTTTTGTGCTTTTCTCTCTCTGGAAAAAGAAATATCAGACCTTAGACAAAGGATTATCAGACCTTAGAAATGAGTGCCGGCTCAAATTAAGCACTGGTAAGTAGTTGGGGGAAACCAGGCAGTGGAGAGGGAGATAGGGCTCTTTCCCGGTTATGGATAGCAAAACATCTGTTTCTTGGCAAAGTGACACATATGGAGGCTTGCCATCTATCATTTGTCTGGGGTCCTCAGGATGTGGCACCTCTACTAGCGTGTTGACAGTACCAGGATGCAGTGAAAGAGTACTGGGCTCATAATGGAATCTTGACATGTGACAGAATAGAGGATGGCTGATAATTTGGATCCTGCAAGAAGTGATCCAGACCAGAACTGCACACTGGGGGGCGTGGTCTGGCCACGCAGGAAGATGGCCGCCTGACTGGGAGGCTCCGCCGAGGGACGGACCCCTGCCGAGCCTCCTGCCCTCACCTGGCCGCCTGGATCCTGCCTTTCGAGTTCCGTCGCAGGCGGAGTGCTTGCTGAGCCCAGCGGTGGTTTTTCGGTGTCCAGCGACGCTGCTCTCCCTCTTTTCCAGCATGACGACGAGGAGCGTGCCTGTTCTGGAGCGCGCACCGTGATCCGCGTGTTGCTGAAGCCGTGCCTCTCCTCAGGGTAAGCAGCGCCTCCTTCAACTCTAGGGCCGGGCTTCATCACATTCTAGGCCGTGCCCCCTCAGACGACGAGGCAGCGCTCCTCAGCCTACGGAGCACACGCTAAGCCTAACATTGTGCATTTCCTAATACATGGTGCCTTCCTTCAAACATATTTTCCAGTGGATTTCTCTTCAGACTAACGAAAGACTTCCTTGAACATTCTCTCCACATGACAATTTTCACCACTTGGAGGGCATTTGCAGTATGTTATACAGGATTTTCTGGTTTGCCTATAGTAATTCTGGATTCTTCACTGCGCTATGTATTCCTCAATGTGTTGATGACACACAATATACTATTACGTTCATGCGGGTTTAAAATTTCGTAGGCAGGCTCATAAGTACTGTTCCCCATTTTTTCATATTTCAGTCTGCTATATCATTCTGCCTTCAAGAACTTTATGACTTTTATTCACAGTCATTGCTTCCTGTACCACGGCTTTAAGCTCATGGTATTTTGTGAGGTATTTCTGAGTGAATAATATTTCTATTCTCTCATATGCTACCTCCTTCTTTGAGAAACGCTTTGTCTTCAGATTCAATGTGCCCTTTCTCAATATGTACAACTACTTTCTCACCGTTACATTGCTCATTTATTGCTGTACCCACTTACAGTGTTTACATGTTTTATTTCTGAGGTAGTTCTGGCATTCATTGTATGCTGTTCATATTGATAATTTACTGAATGTACGCATTTTATCACCTCCTTGTTATTTGATGCATCCCTGGTTTCATCATTGCCTCATATTCCTATATCCCCTCTATTCGCTACTGTAGACCGACACTACAACGGTGTGCAGACATGTCTAATAATAAGAATGGTGGTCGGGGGCCTAAACAAGCACTTTTCACTGAAGTGGTTAAACAACCTTCTACTTCGACAGGTAAAGGCAATGGCTCTGCGTCACCTCCTTCATCGCAGGTTGCATCACCTCAGAGCGGCAAATCATTATCTGACACTATGGACCGCATTTTACAGGAACTCTCTGGGGTTAATCGACGACTGGAGGGTCTCGATATTGCCATGAGTTCATTGACTGCAGAAACTAAGTCTATTAGGGCAGAACTCACCACTTTTCACTCAAGGATTGACGTCATTGACTCTTAAATAATGGCCATAGAGGGACGGCTGGATTCTGTTCAGGGTTCGGACCAAGACCTACTTTTTCTGCACAGTAAGATCATTGATTTGGAAGATCGCAGTCGAAGAGACAACATCCGTTTTTTTGGTTTTCCAGAAAATATTGAAAAGCAGGATATGAAGTCCTTTCTTTGTGATGCTCTTCCCCCTTTGACTGGTATTTCTTTTACTCCTCCTCTTGAGTTCCAACGTGCTCATCGACTGGGTCCTCCACGTTCTGGGCCTTCTGCAAGACCCAGACCAATTATTGCTTGCTTTCTTCGGCATGAGCAAACCAGACAGATTTTAGCAATGGCCCGTACACGTGGTCCCTTTCTGTTTCAAGGCCATACCATACATATGGCTGCAGACTTCTCTAAAGAAACAAATGAACGGCGGAAGGGGTTTCTTTCCATGCGACCACAGTTACTTCACATGGACATCGAGTATGGATTATTTGAGCCTGCACGTTTTCGAATTACCAGGAATGGAGAGTCCAAAGACTTTTATGATCCTACGCTTCTACAGCAGTTTCTGGATGATATCAAGTCTGATGATATGGAAACTCAATCCTCTTCGCATGCCCAACCTTCTCAGTCCAAGTCCTCTTCTACGAATCTACCAACGTCTCATCTGTATTCCTCCCCTGACTCTAGACAGCGCGGAAGAGATCCCACTCGCCTGCCTCGCTCTCAAGATGACAGGGATTTGGCTCTACACTCTGTCTCCTCTCTTACTAACACGCAGCAAAGAGACAAGTCTAGATCGCCTCTTAAGACTCCTTCTGATGCTGATTGAAGGCCTATAGTAGTGTTTGTTGTTCATCATATTGTTGCTGCCTGCTGCGCTCACTGCGACTTCAATGCATGGCATAATTCGGTTCCTTCTACTTATATGTTGCTTCATGCTCTACTGTTATTTTCTCCTCGCTACTAATATGTGATTTTCAGATTTGAAGTTATTTCATCACTTTCAAGTTTTGCTTCTTCTGTATTGTACGGTTCTTATCTCTCCCACATTTATTACCTGTTCCGCTTTTGTATGATGTCTATATGTCTTATTGCTCTTCTTGCTTAGAGTGTCTTTCGTCATTTTCCTTTGTTTCTCTTCTATTGTATAACTTTCTGGGTTTTTTCCTCCTCTTCTTCTACCTACTATCTCTCTACCTCCTTTTATGTGATATTGTTGGTTTGGTTCCCCCTTGTACATCTTCTTTCATATTCCCCTCACTCTATTTTTCATACTCTCTTTTGTGGTATATCATGTTTTTATTTAGTCTTCTTCTTCTTCTTCTTCTAAAATTTCTTGCTTTGGTTCAATTCTACTGTTGTGTTTTCCTTTTGTGGTGTGATCATTTTGGTTCTCTGTTTTGTATTGTGACCTATGTCTCCTTGTTCTTCTTTGTTTATACACTGGAAATTTGGTATCCTCACAGTATTTTGCTGATTGCAGACTTTTCTCCAAGTTGTTCCCTCTCCGATGGCGATTCTTTTTCCAATGCAATTTTTTTTCTCTCTCTATGATGTTGTGCTTGTTGTTACACATGACATTCTGTATTTTCTTCATTGGACATTCCGCTTTGGATAGTCACATGTATTTTCTCACATGAGTTCTGATATTTTCTTCTGCTCCTACTCCTATGCATTATCATTTATACTTTCTATTTCATTTCTACTCTTCTTTATATTGATATGGATTTCTCATCTTCTCATTTAGCTTTCATATTTATTTCACTCTATCTTCCACACCTCTTCTATTATATACTATGTTTTCTTTTACTTCATCCTCCTTGCTCTCATTACTCTTCTTTTGTATGGTTGTTGTATCATATTTCAAATAATTCTTTCTACTTTATTGGTTCTGATGCGATACATTGCTATATCTTTCTTCCACTTTTTCTCTTCTATATCTTGTCTTCCTTTTACTTCATCCTCCTTGCTTTTATTTACTCTCCTCCTGTTCTTCTCATGTAATATTTAGGTTGTAGGGGGGGGGTTCATTGATGACTTGGTTACTTTTCTCATTATATTTCGTGACAGTCCCCTGGAGGGGATGAAGAGGAGGGGATGAAGAGGAGTTGATTCCGATTTTGATGATGTTATGTTGTTCTATTGTGCTTTATATATCTCATGTTACCATTTATCCTCTAGATCCCTACTCTTCTTTGCTCGAAGGGGGTCCGGTCACCCTTGGCGTTGCTCTAAGTGCGCCCAGACCCGCAGTTTACAGTCCAGGTTGATTTTCTCTTCTACTTTCCTATCCACTTTTATTTTTCCTTCTCTCCTTCTTCATTTCCCTAATTACTTTTTCTAACCTCTATACTTCTTTTACTTTTATTTTTTTGGTTTCCCAGAGTAGCATTTCTATTCTTTTTTGTCTCTGCTTTTCCTCACTTCTTGTTTACTTAATCATATTCTCATGCCTTCTACCCATCCATTGTCTGTGATTTCTTGGAATGTTAATGGCCTCACCCATTACATAAAACATAAGAAAGTTCTTTCCTATTTACATTCTAAGCATGTGGATGTTGCTCTCTTACAGGAGACTCATTTGGCCGATATTGAGTCTAGTAAACTCAGCAGGGACTGGGTTGGTAAAGTCATACATAGTTCAGTCTCTAAACCTGATCCCGCCAATCCTAATCCTATTCGTAAATGCGGAGTAGCCATCCTTTTTCGGAAATCACTTCCTTTCACAATTCTAAAGTCATGGTCTGACCCGGAAGGTCGGTATGTATTTGTTAAACTGAAGCTTGGCAATTCCTTCATTTGTCTTGGTTCTGTATACGCTCCGCTAGGCTCCAAAAAGCAACTTTTTCTTCGACTTAATCGTCTTCTTACTGAAATAAATGCTTCTCAATTTCTCATCGGTGGTGATTGGAATTTGGCACTGGATCCTGCTCTTGACAGAACAGGCTGCATTGACACTAGCAACGCTTCGGACAGAGCCATCTTCTGTGACATCCTTGCTGACAATGGTCTTGTTGACCATTGGAGACTAAGTCACCCGCAAGATAAAAAGTACACTATTTTTTTTTCTACTCACGGTACGTTTTCGCGCCTTGATTATTTTCTTCTTTCGCAACATTCAGTCCGATTGGTTACTGATTCCCAGATTTTAGAAGCAGCTATATCTGATCACTCCCCTGTTCTTTTATCTCTAGACTTGGGTCTTATGAGTCCGGGGCGCAAATCGTGGCATTTGAATATCAACAAATATAAAACGCCAGCGGGTAAACTTCTTTTGCAATCTCACTTCCGTGATTATCTTCTCAATAATGCAGATTCGGTTTCCTCTAAAAGAATGGTCTGGGCAGCTGCTAAGGCAACCATCAGAGGCCAACTTATGTGGGACGCAGCTCTTTATAATAAAGAGAACGCTGCCAAACAACTTGATCTAGAAAAGGATATTCGTCGACTCTCTTAACTATATATTTCGAAACCGACTCTCCAAAATTGTAAGTTATTGGAACAAGCACGCATGTCCCTCAATACTCTTTTTACTTCTAAGGCGGTATATGCCTTACAAAAGATGAAAGGTCGTCATTATGAACAAGGGGAGAAGGCTGGTCAATTATTGGCTGCGCAGCTGCGTCAAAGAGAGGCCGCTATGGAGATTCCAGCGATCAAATCAAGTGGTGGCGATATCCTTACTCGGCCACAAGGGATAGTTGAGGAGTTTGCCTCATTTTATAGATCTCTCTACTCCCCAGGCACTCAGGTAGATGCGCTAGCGATGTCTAAATTCCTAGATGAAGTACACCTTCAACGATCTCCGATGATGGCAGAGCTCTACTTGAGGGACCTATCACGATGGATGAAATTTCTTCAGCTGTATCTGCCTTACCGTACCATAAAGCTCCGGGGGATGATGGTTTTCCTCCTGAATTTTTAAAATGGACTGGTCAGAGCATGATTGATACTCTTCATGCTGCCTTTGGAGAAGCCGTGGAGGAGTCTTCTTTTGGTTCTATCTCTAACAAAGTCATTATAGCGGTTTTTCCTAAACCTGGGAAAGATCCTCTATTGTGTGGTAGTTATCGTCCTATATCTCTCTTAAATTCTGATGTTAAGATTCTTGCTAGCATTATTGCATCACGACTCCGCAAGATTTTACCTTCTTTAATCCATAACTCCCAAGTAGGTTTTGTTTCCGGTCGTTCCTCTCGGAATCATTTGCGCACTCTCTCCCATGCCCTATGGTCAGCTAAGCATCTTGCCGATGATGCTCTCCTTCTCTCTTTGGATGCTGAAAAAGCATTTGACCGCATCGAATGGGAATACCTTTTTACCGTCATGCAAAGATTTGGATTAGGCGATCAGTTCATAGCTAAAGTACGACTACTTTATGATAGCCCATCTGCTCAAGTTAACTGTGGTGGTTTTCTTTGTACTCCATTTCCTATCCGACGGGGTACCCGTCAGGGTTGTCCACTCTCCCCTCTTCTTTTCCTTTTGGCTATGGAACCTCTGGCTGCTGCAATTCGTCAATCGGCTGCTGTGGTGGGCATTCCTCTTCCAATTGGTCATTCCAAAATGTATTTATATGCGGATGATATTCTTCTCACACTTACTGATCTTCCCCGCTCTCTACCTGCTCTCCTCCGTGTCATTGATGATTTTTCTTCTTTCTCTGGATATAAGATAAACTGGGACAAGAGTGAAGCATTACCTATGTCCATTGGTACTACAAAGGATGCAATCTCTGGTTTTCCATTCCATTGGCAACCTTCTAGGCTTAAATACTTAGGTATACTCCTCAATAGGGGATTGGATAACGTTGTCACGGAAAATGTAACTCCTTTAATTGCGCAAATGCAAAGAGACTCCGATAAATGGAAGGCCCTAGGTTTATCCCTTTGGGGACGGGTTCAGGCGATCAAGATGGTCACCCTACCACGTTTTCTCTATGTTCTGGGTATGCTCCCTTTGACCATTCCTTTGGCTACTCTTCGGTCCATTGATTCAAAAATTTAACTTTTTATATGGGGTACAGCTAAACCGCGTCTCACCCTAGCCAAATTAATGTCCCACCAATAGCAAGGAGGTTTGGGTCTTCCCTCTATCGAGCATTACTCCCTTGCCCTCCATCTTTCCCATCTTTCTTTCTTTTTACCTAAGTCTAAAGACATCCCCCAATGGGTTCCACTTGAACACCACTTATTGGCTTCTGGCCCTGGTTTGTCCCTTTTATATGGCAAGGGTTCCAGCTCTCTTGACCCCAAAAATCCTATATTATCCGCTATGTATAAGTCTTGGCAAAGAAGTCATCGTATCCTTAAATCTAACTCGCGGCTTCATTTTAATGCTCCTATATGGTTTAACTCGGCTATTCGGGTGCTGGGTCGTACTGTGTCCTGGCCTCTGTGGCAGGAGGCTGGTATTCATTCCCTGGAACAACTGTTCCATGGTGACAATTTTAAATCCTTTCCCCAACTCAGTGAGGAATTCAATCTCCCGCCCTCACAATCCTGTAAATATTCCCATCTTCAACAAGCTATCACGAAACGTCTGGGTTCCCCACCTGAGCTGTTGTCCACGTCTCCTATTTTATCTTATTTGAATTTATGGGGAACTTTTAAGGGTGTCACCTCTGGCTTTTATAAGACTTTCTTACATCCTCTATTTTCGCAACCCCTTTCGAAAGCTCTTCAATTGAAGTGGCAATCACGCCTTTCTGTGACATACTCAGATGCTCAGTGGGATCTCATTTTGGAAGGATTACATAAGGGTGTTCGAGAAGCTCGCCTTAAATTCTGTATTTTTAAAATTCTCCATGAATGGCACTGGTCCCCGGTCAAATTACATCGTGCTAAGTTACTTTCCCATTCTTTGTGCAGGAGATGTCCTGCTACCGGTTGTGATATAACGCACGTTATCTGTGAGTGCCCTCGTACTAGATCATTTTGGCTTTTTGTGCGAAAGACTTTGGCTTCTTCTATGTCTTTGCCTTTGCCCTTTACCTCAGCAAATATAATTTTACATGACTTTCGTGGTCTTCCAAAGTTTACTAAACCACAGACTCGTCTCCTCCATACTGCTCTAGCAACGGCAAAAATGTGTATATTGCGTCATTGGAAGTCTTCATTATCTCCTTCTCAGGAGGAATGGTTGGTGGCAATGGTACAAACAGCTTCTTACGAACGTATAATTTATAATCTGCAGGATAAAGCTTCCATTTTTCTTCAAGTTTGGTCCCCATTCCTGGAAACCACAGTGGGTAATGACTCTGTCTCTACTTCTTCCTCTTCTACGGCTGCTCTTCCTTCTTAAATCCATCTTTTTTCGTACCATGTTCATTCTCTTTTATTCCTCTCTCCTACGCTCCTTCTCACTCTTATTGCTTCCATCTCATTTCACAATTAGTTCTGTTACTCTAGGGCTCCTCCCCCTTTTATTTTTTCTTCTTTCTTTTTTCTTTCCTTCTTCTTATCCTTATTTTTGCCCTATGAATTCTAGAGGATTTGTTGTTTTATGCATCCTTTGTTATATTTTATGAATCAGTTCCTCAGTTCTGCTGTGTCTCATTTTTTCCTCTGCATATGTATCTACATTTGTGCTTTATCAAACTTTTATTAATAAAAAATTTAAACACAAAAAAAAAAAAGAAATGCACACTGAATTCCAATGTTAATTGGCCTCTGAAGTGACATTTTGCTCACTGTGTCCAAGGGGGAGCAGGCCCAAAAGTAGGAGGTGGCAGCTCTGGTAGTATCAAATATACTTCTGACCTCTTTCCCCTACATGGCCTGATCATTCAATTCCTCCCTGCAACTGCTATGCGCTACTTTTGTGAATTAAGGTGTTTTTAGCATTGGCGCTGAGCAAATCAAAATCAATGCAACAAAATATATAAGATTTATTAGAGAGTGATCTGCAGGCCTGGGTGAAAACAGTCCCACAGTATGCATTTATCATAGTTCACAAGGGTCTATCCATTTCCATGCCTGAGGTGTTAGAGGCTGTAGCTGGTGGTTCTCCCTCCCTGTACTACTGCATGTGCAGAGGGAGTAGCCAGGTTATAGGATAATGAAGAATAAGGGGAGTGCCATATTACTTGAAACCTATCTAGCCATGGAGTACAACGATGCCAGAATGAACAACTGAAGCACTGTGACCACCAAACACTCCTTACAGACGAGAAACCGGACAAAGCATGCAGATGTGGGTGAGTTAGAAAATCGTCATATGGTAAACAACAGATGCACTTTGGAGGAGACAAAAGAGAGTCCACAAGCTTGCAAAGGAGATATGTTATTTAATCAAGATACTTGAGAGTTCCCCCCATTAGGATGTGTGTGTTGCTTCCAGTTGTAGCGTCCAGGTGGAAGCTAGTGCAATAATATTCTGTTTTTCAAATCTACAAATTAGCAAGACCCAGTGAATGAACATCCTGGCACCAAGCTTAGGGTCTGATGTATGAAGCATTCTATCGCTTTTCGACCCATAAAATGCATTTTGTCATTTACAGAAAGCAACATGTGACTCAGTAACTTGTTACCGGATCGCATTTTGCTTCTGTGATTTGGTATTAATCAGGGGTGTTTAGGGAGTCTCTTCCTAATATCGAATAACACTGGCATGTATAAATGTTTTGCTTCCGGAAATGTGGTTGCAAAACATTCACTGTGACTACCAGCTTCAAGTTGGTGATAACGCCTTCGAAAACTGGAAGGGGTCCCTTAGGGACACCATCCCCTCTTAAAAAATTCAAAGGTAGCTTTTCATTTTTTTTAAATGCATCCTCTTTTTCTTTAAGGAGAGCAGTACAAAAAAATATAGCTTTCTTTAAAAAGCGATCACAGGGATGGTGGCCCCAGCAGGCCACCATCCCTGTTATTGTAGCTATTCACAATGGGTAGCAAATTGCAACCTGCCCCATGAATATTGATGAGGCATGTCCATTTGCGACCAGCTGCGAATCGCTATCAGTGCCAAACACGCCATAGTAAATCGTAATTTGCATTTTCCTATTAGCGAATAGCAAACATTCAATTTTAGGAAATCGCAAACACGCAATTTTGTACATCTGTCCCTTACTCCCTATATCATTCTCTCTCCAGCTTGTCACTCCCTCTTGCATACTTTAATATGTGGACTGTGAAGCTGAGGATACCAGCTATTGAGGATACCTTACCGGAATATGGAGCGTTTAAATAAATTGCCAGCATAACACTCATGTAAAGCTCCTATCCTAGACTGATTGCAAAAAACATTCCATTCACTCAGTTTGTGACACCATATGCCTGGACTGAAGTGATCATCGTGCTTTAATGTTTACCCTGCTCTCCTTTGCCTTATAAGTATGGCAAACATACCAACAAATTGGTTGAATATCACAATTAAAGTAGCCACAATGCTGATAACATGAGGAATTTCCCTTCAACACATCATATTGACTTATTGGTCGGATCTTGGTCAGATCTTCTTTAATTATGCTTTTAAAGTCTCTCTCATCACTCCAGTAGAAGCAAAGAAAGATCTAAGCCTAGGAGCTGGTGTACTCCTAAATAACTGGAGATGGAAAGGGAGGTGAGCAAACATGAGCCCTACTGCATGAAGAGCAGTTGAAAGGTAACCGGCACCCTACAAAGTTGAATCATTGGCATGTGAAAGCAATATTGGAGAGAAAAAAGAAAAATCTTCCCAGTAAAACTGTATACCCAGAGGTTACGTAGGAAGACACCGATAAGCTTCTTAACCATCTCAATCATAATAGCGGTAGGATGACATCAATAAGGTTCTAAACCTTCTCAATCTTACTACCCATCCTGGAAATCAATGTTCCTTGAAGTAGATAAAGGAAAACATGGTGCTCCTCACCCCAACTAGGGTGCAGCTTAGAAATAAGTATCTCCATGCAGTGGGATTAAAATAATTCTTGTTAGTTCCACTGCTTACAAAAGCCTACTATAAACACTGAAGACTTCATGAGTTACTGATGAATAACAAACAAACCAGTCTTACGAATTCTGGAAAAAGCTACATCGCTTCAACTCTAAGACAACATTAAATTAAGGAAACATTGGGGCTCTAAAAACTCTGGATGTAGACTGATAGGAGGCATTGAGATGGCCTTGGTAATGAACAGTGGTATATCTCCCATATAATAGTCTAAAGACCAACAACTCTTCTGTTGTTCCTGGGTATTTCTTTAACTTTTCTGCAACCTTCAACAGACTTAATACGTACGTCTATTCATGAACTTCTTCACTTCCTGTAAGTAAAAAGATGTGACTATGCCTACGTTACCAGGATTATGCCAGAAAGATGGTGAATGTCCAAATATTAAAGTCTTACTCAACAATGGATGGGCTATAACTTGTTGTTCCTCAATGAGTCAAAAACAGAGGGGGCTACTCACAAACGTAAACTTGCACCTAAGTAAATCTACATGTGTACGTTTACTCTTACACTTTAAAGTAACTAAACTACTTTTGTCTGCTAAATTTCACATCCTTGGCATGGTAGTCCCTCAACCTTTTTGCATTCACTCCTCCTGTTTTGTTGAATACTTATGCGCTGGCACTACTAATTTGTTTACTTTACCATTGCTAACCAACAGCACTCATAGTGCCACCCATTTAAGAAACTCTTTAAAACTTGTCTCTAGCCTGCCACTGCAGCCTGTAGTACCATTTTAACGTGGCAAAATAAGCTATTGTCAGGTCTCAACCGTAATTTTCAAATACATCCAAGTCACCACGTAGGCAGGCCCTAAAGTCTCACAGTGCAGGGTGCATTGTAAATTTAAAAAAAAGTAGGACCTGTGTATTTAGGTTGTATTTGTATAGGTAGTGACAACTATATCATTCATAGACAAAACAATGGGTTACCTTATTACACTTTTTATCACATTTCTTTATTTAAATTGAAATTCTAGTTTCAAGGAAACAGCAAGTGGGAAGAAATAAAGTAGAACAATTGCATAGGCTACGAATAATGTGTTAAAGAAAAGCTAGAGTTAAGAAAGAGAAAATAAACATGAACACTAGCAGTGGTCAATCAGTACATAATCATATCAATCACTATATGCACATACCATCACATAGCCTAATAAATTACAAAATGTAAATCAGGACAATTGAAATGAGATAGTTTCGAAGCTTGAGGATTCCCAAGAATCAACAGCAAAAGTAATTAGGAAATACAGTTACTTTCCAGTGGGAAACAGCGTTTTCAATGCTACATTCACAACACATGGCCTTACAACGCAGTTGTTACGTTACAACGACCGCGTTGTATGTGTTGGATTTTAAATCCAACACCTTCCCTTCTGTTGCAAAAACTGGAGTAGGAATAGTAATTAATACCATTCCTAAGTCCAGTGTGCCCCCTACAGCAAGGTGTTGTTATGACTTGCAATGTAATGGCATGCATGGTAACAACAAATATGTTGTAATTACCGCCTTGTAAAGCCATGCGTGGTGAATGTATAGCTAGTATTGTCATACATTTCTTACCAGTACCCAGTACCCTAGCCCCTACCATCAGGCACTCAGGCGTGGCATGGTTAGGCAGGAAAAGTAGATACTCAGGAGCATCAGGTGGTCAAAACTGGTAGCTGGCCTGTCCAGGCCTCAGAGCAATGCAAGAGAGGCTATCCAAATCTCCATGATTTTCGACTGTCTGTCATTCAGTGTATACATATACTTCTCAAACAATGCATCCTCCTACATCTTCTTCATCCAGGATTAAAGTGATGGGACTATGATAGTGGGCCAGGTGCATAAAATACAACCCTTTGCCCCTCCTGTTGCAGTAGCGAGCCACCGGGAAAGAGAGCAGGAGGAAGTGGGGGGTTCCCACATGTTGTGGAGTAGCGCTATTTATGCTGCAGTCTCTGATATATAAGTAAAGTTAGCTGCACATAATCCCATACATGTTGCCAAAAACCCTGTGCACATGTACATTCTCACAGGATATATACGAAATCACAATGCAGTGCATCACACAAGCCCAACAATTAGAATGAGGATGGCGTTTGGTTCTGTACAGCCTCTCTGGCAACCATTTCCACCTGTGGAGGACCATATAGTAGCTGTAAAATAATAGAGATATCTTTAACCCCTTACTGTAATCTCCCATGATAAGGGCCCACTCATCGCTATGGAAATATGTCTTAGGGTGTCATTGTTGCAAGGTAAGTGATGTGGGCACCGAGTAAAGGGAGTAGACAATTATCTCATACAGGCCACTTACTGTTCCCTTTAAGATTTTCACGTGAAGATCTAATTGATAATGGGTTATTTAGAGAGTTGCGCAGGAGAGGTGCCTAGATCAGCTTTAATCACATTTAGCAACTGCTGGCAATGCCACCCTTCAGGTGACAGAAGTCCATGTCTCTCTTGAGCCTTGTTGGCACAGGATATGGAAAATGAAGACCCAAGCATGAGTTGTGATCCACGAATAGGGTGTGGTGTGGTTCTGGGGTGTGCCAGGCCGTGGGTGCGAGCGATTCCCAGAGAGTGGGAAGCTTTAGGAGTCATAGACCACCAGGATATTTGAACATTTTTTACAGTAATGTAATTATCTTTTCTTCTTTCAATAAATTATAAGAATCATTAATAATTGAAATCCACCACAGTATCTTAAAGATGCTGTACAGTAATGTATCTTGAAGATGCAGAACAGTGATGTATAGCGGAACATATATGTATGTTTTCAGTTATTATTTTTATATTATGTTGGAGGGAAGGATCTGTGTTGTATTACGTCATCATCATGTGGTAGTATGGTTCATATCTCCCAACATGGAATCTGATGGACATCCAATTCCATGTATTCTTCTGAAGTCCATAATTTTCTGGTGAGTCAGTTTCCTCCTGACCGGCCATGGAGTGTCTGTTTCTATCTTAGCTGTTCCTTTTTCAATAAACAGGATTATCCGTACCTGTTCAGTGTGGTCCACAAGTTCTTTACAACAAAACTCGACTGCTCCAGTGAGGTGTAGCCAACAACCTCAGACTGTCATCTGGCGCTTGACCACTTCAGAGTCATAGCATGTCATCAATGCAATGTTCTGATTTCACAGTGGTCCCAGCCTTTTTTTTTCTTGTAAAGCGCCAGGGAGTTTCCCAGCCCTGATCAATCATAAGGAAAGGGACCAGAGATTAGGGGAAAAGCCACGTCTTCAGATGCCTTCAGAAAATGAGATGGTTGGATTCTCTATGGAGGTGCAGTGGGAGGGAGTTCCAAAGCATGGGCGCATTGTACGAAAAAAACCTGCCCCAACTTCTAGCTTTTCTGATTCTGGGACCACAGCTAGGTGAAGTGCGTCGGAACGAAGGTTTCTGGAGGTTTTATGCGGACGAATAAAAGCTTTGATGATAGGAGGGCCATTCCCTTCTTGGGATTTATGGGCAATACATAAGGCCTTGAAACGGACTCTTTCCTGAACTTGGAGCCAGTGCAGGGAGCAAATAGCAGGTTTTGCAGAGCAGCGGTGACTGGTGCTGGTCAGCAATCTTGCAACCTGGCTGAGACACAGCTAAGTACAATATGACAAATACCTAAGAATAGACATCAATCCGGGTACTGTGAACATGCTCACTGATAATATATCTTCCTTGATTCACTGACAATATATCAACCAATCAGGGTGTGTAAAGCACGGACACTCACCTGTGACGGTCCCAAAGCGCTGGGATGGGGGGGAGCGCAGTGGCTCGGACTAAATGCTGGGTTCATCTGAAGAGCCAGGTCATTTCCCTTGAATGAGACTTGAATTTCAAAAATGGTCAGGACTGAACCTTTTTCTCTCTGGAGTAGGATTCAAGCAATGAATATAGCACCAAGGTTTGAATACCTATTTGGCATGTTACCACTCCCATGCTTGAAATCCATAGTGGAGGGCAAGAAGAAGGCACGCTTATCATTTGTGTGGAATGGGGACAAACCTAGGCTGGCACAATACAAACTCTACACCTCCACGTCAAGAGGATAATTTGTTTACTCCAGTTGGGAACTTACTGGCTAGTGCACCAATTAGCACACTCTATTCTTATGCTAAAGGCCTCATGATTCATTACCTTATTGGTCCGAATTGAGAGACACATTCGGAATGATTATCGCCCTATTGTATGACACACCCCATTAGAAAAGACTCCCACACCCAATGATAGTGTCCTCTGCCTCGGTTGGGCACAGAGCCTACTTACTGTTGAAAGTACATGACCAAATGCACTTTCAGGCCCTGATATGGCACACCACTGCCATTCAAATTGGGGGAAGGAGATTAGCTGGTCCCAAAGGAAACGTAAGATACAACACTTAGAAGACATAGTCGCACCGTGCACCTTGAAAATATTTGGTAGGCTCATATTAGTTTTGGGGCCCACCTTCAACTGCTTCTCTTGTTCCTTAAACAAGGTACTAGGCATTGTGATCGGTTCTCAATAGAAACTGGATACCCCACACATATGTGCAAATGTTCTCCCCTACGCATGCTGCCACCAGCACCTCTCTCTCTATGACCCAATAGTTTTGATCAGAGGCAGTGAGGGTACTAGATGCAGAGGCCACTGTCTTCTCACCCATTCTGTGCTGTTGAGAGAGAATAGCACCTAACCCAGTGGCACTGGCATCAACAGTGATTATAGATCTAAGTTTGATGTCAAAAGGTGCTGATACATTTGCCTCACAAATTTCTTTTTTCATGTTTACAAAATATTCTTTTTGTTGTTCACCTCATGAAAAATTGGTACCCTTTTTGAGTAACAGTCTGAAAGGTACCGTTTTGTCTGAAAAGTTTTCAACAAACTTGGAAAAATATTCAATTACCCCACAAAGGACTTCTGTTGCTCTTTATCAATAGGATCAGGTGTGGTCTCTATCGCAAGTGTTTTTTTTTTGGTTTGATGCTCAGTGCAGAAATGGTGTAACCTAAATATTCAATTTATTGAATCAAAAACAAGCATTTTTCCTTCCGCAGCGTCAAACCCACCTCAGCAATTCTGTGCAATATTTGTTTTAACACAACTTTGTGCCTCTCTATAGATTTTTCGAATATCTAGATGTCGTCTTGAAAATATACTGCATTTTCTATACCTTTGAATATCTCCGTGACCATGCATTGAAAAAAACTTGCAGCTGAAGATAATCCAAAAAGCATAAATGTAAATTGGAAAGTTTCTTCAGTGGAAAACACTGCTGTCAATGGTTTGGACTCATTCTGGAGCTTTATTTGATGGTAGGCACTCTTCCAGTCTAATTTTAAAAAGTACCTACCATCCTTCAATGTAGAGACCAATTGACCAATATTAGGTAACGGCTATGTATTTCCTATCATGCATTGGTTGAGGTATCTTACATCAACACAATACCTGAGCTTGCCATCAACAGGTGACAACCAACTTGAGGCCTCAATGGGTTCTATGATACCTTCCTTTAACAATTCCTTTATCAAATTTTGTAATTCATCTCGAACCACTATTGGCACCCTTAACTTAGGTTGTACTGCTATTGCATCCTTTCTCAATAAAATCTATGCTATTGCATCCTTTCTCAATAAAATCTGGTGGACATACCCTTTTAGTTTTCCCAAGCAATCGTGAAACGCTTAATTTGCACTATGCAATATATCCATTAAACTTTCATCTTCAACAACCATGACCTGTGCTGGAGTCCAGGGTTTTACTATGAGATGGAGGTCAAGATGGGGTATCCAACCTAAAATGGGAGGTACTTGCCCTGCTGCATACACTTTACCTTTTATGGATATGCTGGAAAATTCAGTATGAGCACCAAAGTACGCTTCAATGTCAATAGACTATCCTTGGTATTCCCCCAGACAAATATCCTTTGGTTTCAAGGCTATACCCTCTCACTCTCACTCATAGTCACCCTTTGTAGTAATCGTATACAAAGAACCGGCATCCACCATGAGTCGGATGGAATGCCCGATTATCTCAAAAATCGCTTTGGGTCTTTTCTTTCTACTGTCTTTCTCCAATGTCTCAACATATTCCCCCACACTGAGTATCCTGTCTAAGTGGTCCCAATCAACACTCACTGATTTATGAGCCATACAGTCCTTTGCAGACTTTTTGGGGCTACAAGATAGACTGGAGAAAATGTGAGGCCATGTTACTGACCCCCACCACTACATAGCTTCTGTATCCTCCCTTCCATTTTAATGGTTGTCAAATAGATTGAAATACTGTAGTGATTAAAAACTTCACCAAACGGTTTCTAGTTCAAGTGATTTAATAATAGGTAGAGATACAGAGAAACCCATCTGCTTCAGACAGGCGCGGCCAACTATCTCAACTGTCATCTGGCTCTTGACCACTTCAGATTCATAGCATGTCATCAGTGGAATGTTCTGATATCACAGTGGTGTCAGCCTGGCTGAGACCCAGCTAGGCACAATATGACCCAACTCCTTTCTTAACCCCTCCGACGCAGCTGGAATTCTGCGCCTGTGCAGCTCATTCCGATCACGGGCGTGGTCATGACGGCTCCCGGCCGTCATCAGCACACGCACAGTACAGTAATTGATGACGACCGCGAGCCATCATCAGCACTGAAGGGGTTAACAGTAGACAACAAGACCAGACTACTTAATAATAAGGTAATGAGTATATACAAATGAAACAAACTGCAATATGATATGATGGTGGGTAAATGAGATGCAAAGTTAGAAACGACTTTCAAAGGAAAGAAAAGATTATGAGGAACAAATGATGGAGACAAAGACAAAACCACACAAGACAAATTAAACACTGTGTGAGGAATGCATAAAAATAGGTATATATAAAAGCTAATTCTTGAACACAATACAGTAGGGATAGTACTAAATTGTTGGCATGAGATATTGTCATAAGAAAATCTTCAGCAAAATGAAACGCCTTGCCTTCCCAGGCCAGGGTCAATATGCCTCCTATCTGGTCATTATTCAATTGCACATGGTTCCAGGGCCAATAGGAACAGCAAAGGGAAAAGTGGGAAACCTTTTTCTGGCTGTGCACAGAAGAAGGAGGAGTTGGGTTCCCCGCAAGTAACTGATGCATTGGTGTGAAGGTACGCTCCTGTGACCAAAGTAAGGAAACCCTGACCAGTAGCCATGCATTTCATTGTACTGATAAGGTAATCTTATTCCACCCTATTGACCACTTTTTCAGATTCCAGGGAATGAGAATTTTGTCATCCGCATCTGCTTGGAATTGCCCAATTACGTTGGAGAGCGTTCATAGGTGGTTGGTACAGGAACAACCAGGTACAAATCCCACATCAATTGGTAAATGACTTGGTTCAGGCAGGTCACCAACACCTTAGCCAGAATGTTACAGTCAATATTTATGAGTGATGTGAGTCTGTAGCTAGAGCAGGCCAGCAAGGTGTTGCCCTTCTAGGGATGACTGAGATGCATGCTCTGGCAAATGCGGTGGCAAGGTGGCCAAATTCTAGAATCTTACGAAATACAGATACTAAACAACAGGGCGAATAGAAATCTTGTTACTTTGGTCTTCAGAGATAGCTCTGTCCGGTGATGCAGCTTAAACTTCGTTTAGTCAGGGTATAGACAGACCTTGGAACAAGGCCTACTCTCCACCGTTTAGTGGGTGTCAGAGGGGTATAATGATTCGTAGTATGATTAAAAGTCACAAGTAATCACCAGCAGGTGTGTTACCAATCCCCTGGTGACATTATGGATTGCTGTTGGCTTCTGTTTGGAAAAATTAAAAAGCTATTAGTCTTCTGCCCCTTTTGTATTGTCAATGATAAAGGTGAAGGAATGATGTCTTAGCTTCCTTTGTGTATATTTCATTGAGGTCAAGTTTAATTTTCACTTATGCCCAGAGGTCAGTATGCGATTGGGTTCTCGAAGACGGCTTTACTCATTTGTACCTAATGTATTTATTTTATTTATACAGCGCAGACATCATCCCCATAGGAACATCCCAGCACTAGATCAAACACCCAGAGGCTCTACAAATTCATTGCCACTAGAAGGGGTAAATTCAGGTCTTCACACTAGTGACGCTAGTACCTTGGTCTCGTTATCACGGTTATTTTCAAGTGTGGCGTCTCACATTAAGAGACCACGAATACAGGCCTTTCCTGTCCCTCATATGGTTTGTGCAGAAGTCTGCAATTTCCACAAGAACTTGTGGAGATGGAAGCACAAATGCCGCCAAACTCGGAAACAAACGTCCTTCCGCTCCTTGGTTCACATCTCAGCTTAGAGAAGCCCGGCAAAACTGCAAGAGAGCAGAAAGAACCTGGCGGAAAGACTACAATCCTCTTGAGAAAGAAAAGTTTAAAAACCTAACTAAATCCTACCACAAGATGATTTGGAGTGGAAAAAAATCCTATCTTGAACGTCGGATAGACGAATCTGATAATTCCTGTAAGGAAATTTTTAAAATTGTTAAGGACTTCACTTCTCCATCCCTAGGCATCTCGGCTCAGTCTCACTCAGAACTTTGGCTGAATGAACTCGCACATTATTTTGTAGACAAAATAACATCCATCCAAGCCTCTCTTGCTACTTATTCCAAACAGCCTCAGGCGGCTGATCTTGATGCCCCCTCCTCCTTACAAACCACCCTCTGGGAATTTCCACAGCTAAGCCTTGTTGCCTCATTAGACCATCTGACAGGCTTGAAATCGGGCTCTCCTTTAGATCCCTGCCCGGTCTCTTGCCTCAACAAAATAGCCCCTCTGCTAAATGGCCCCATCAATTCCATTCTCAACTCCTCATTGTCTTCTGGCATAGTCCCTCAGGCCTGGAAGAGCGCTCTCATCCTTCCATTAATAAAAAAACCAACTCTGGATCCCATCATACATGCCAACTATAGGCCTATCTCTCTCCTCCCCGCTCTGGCGAAGGTGGCGGAAAGACACGTGCACAGATCTATCTCTGACTTTATCGAGAATAACAACTTGTTGCACACTACTCAATCTGGGTTTCGTGTGAATTACAGCACAGAGACTTGAAGTCACCACCGCCATTAGAGAGGTTTTAGATACTGGAGGAAAGGCCATGTTGGTCATGTTAGACCTGTCGGCGGCGTTCGACACCGTTCCCCATGATACCCTCCTAACTCGACTCTGGAATTGTGGCCTCAGGGGGACGGTGTGGAACTGGCTTAAATCATTTCTAGCCAGCCGTCGACAAACGATCTGGGCGCCACCTCACTCCGCAGCTATGGCAGCCCTGGAAGTGGGGGTCCCTCAGGGGTCTATTCTTAGCCCCCTGCTTTTTAACATCTTTATGGCCCCCCTTGCAGAGGTTGCGGAGTCGTTTGGCGCTCAGATCGTGTCTTACGCTGACGACACCCAGCTCTTGTTTACTTATAACAAGAACGAGGTGTTTGATGGGATCCGTATCAGAGGCTGCTTAGAGGCAGTCTTTGATTGGTTCAAAAGACACGGTTTGAAATGCAACTCCGATAAATCGGAGCTGCTGTTCTTCGGATGTGTCTCTGAACCAAACTGGAAAAGTCTGTTTCCTCCTGCCAATGCTAGTACCAAGGCTAAAAACCTGGGTATCATTGTTGACAATGAGTTAACCTTTGGGCCTCAAATTGCGTGTCTTTCGGGGAAATGCTTTGGAATCCTGCGGATGCTCAGGAAATTTCTCCCCTTGATTTCGGTGAACCATCGAAGGGTCATAGTCCAAGCACTTATCGGGTCGCGTTTGGACTATGCAAATGCCCTCTATCTGGGACTCCCAAAATATTTGATAAGGAGACTGCAGGTAGTCCAAAATTCAGCCGCTAGGGCCATTTATGGACTCCCCAGACGAACTAGTGCCTCTAACTTGTTGAAGGGACTGCACTGGCTCCCTATAGCCAAGAGGGTTCTCTTCAAAAGCCTGACGTTAACCTATAAGGCTCTTCATGACTCAGGCCCTAGGTATATTAGAAAGCGCCTTGCTTTTTACAAGCCGAGCAGAGCTCTGCGATCTGCCTCCTTGTCTAAAATGGTCGTTCCATCCATCAAGCGAACCAGACAAGGAGGGCGTTCCTTCCACTACCTGGCTACGCGCGCTTGGAATGAACTTCCTATTGTTCTTAGACAGGCCCCCAGTCTGTTGTCTTTTAGAAAGGCATTAAAAACCTGGCTTTTTACTAGTTAATTTTGCTGTTCCTTTTTTGCAGTTATGTTCCTTTCCATTAAAGGACTTCTTCGCCAAAGCGCCGGGACACTCCGACTGGAGTAGCCGTTGCGCTATAGAAGAGCCCAATTAACATAACATAACATAACAAACTTCCTTTGTCGCGGGGAACTCGGACGTGGGAGATGTTCATGCGACAAGGTCCTTAACACAAAGGAGGTGTGTCATTGGAACTAAATTCACAAGAAGTAGGAACATAGGGTGGAGTGATGAGTTGAATCTTCAGTCAGTCGTGGTAGATGGGGTCATTGATAGGTGTAGGATGTTGCAGGTGTAAAACAGACAAAGGTGTGGCAAAGAGGTCGCTTCCAACTAACAAACGTTTAAGCACTCCCAAGATATTGATCAGTTCAGTCCAGTTCAAATTATTTGTATTTTAGCTAAACAGAAAATGTTTTAAACAGCAATGCAATTTTAAACCAAAAGTACATATTAATGAATAAATACAGTTAAAATATAAATTTCTGAAACCACACAACATTAAAAGAAACCCTTTCTGAATTATTCACCATTAGCGGTGGAATTTATTAAATACTAACACAGAATCATAAGGCAATTCCAATAGAAGTCCATGTTCACACCAGAACATGGGCTTCTATTGGAATTCTCAAGGCCATGTTATCAAGCCCATTATCGCCGCTTTAGCAGCAGTTTTCTGCCGCTAAACCGGCGATCATTTTTAACACAATTATTGATAATATGCCCTACCACCCTCACACTGAATACATTTGGTTTTCATATGGCTTTCATTTTCAGAGTTTTCCTATCTCCTTTTCCAAATAGATGCCGTCTAGTGTTCATATCTGGCCTCAGTATGATAATGAAACACTTGGGGAAGAATATACAGCTGAGTAGCCCAGCACTAGATGATAGGATGCCAAAGACCTCCACAGCCACCATGTGCTTCCCCTGGGTGCTCAGATAGCCTGGGATGAAGGACAGCCACACACTGAGGAACACCAGCATGCTAAATGTGATCCACTTGGCTTCATTGAAGTTGTCTGGCAATTTTCGCGCAAGGAAGGCCACTACGAAACTGGCACAAGCCAAGACCCCCATGTATCCCAGCATGCACCAGAAAGCTGTTTTAGAACATTCATTGCATTGAAAGATGATGGTCCCAGTCCTCAGTTTCATGTTCTTTTCTGGGAAAGGAGGGCAGTTCAGTAGCCATATGGCACAGATGAGGACTTGAAGAAATGTACAACCAGAGATGGTAACCATGGGAACGCGTGGACCCAGCCACTTCCTCATGTTACTGCCGGGCTTTGTGGCATTAAAGGCGATGACCACCATGATGGTTTTGGACAAGACACAAGAGACGCAGAAGATGAATAAAACTCCGAAAGCAGGTTGGCGCCATAGGCAGGTGATTTCCCGAGGCTCTCCAATGAATAGTAAACAACAGAGAAAACAAAGTAAGATGCCTCCCAAGAGAAGGTAGCTGAGCTCCCGGTTGTTGGCTTTGACAACTGGGGTATGCCGGTTCTTGTAGAATGTTATCCAAATGGCTGTCGTCAAGAAAGAGGAAAAGGTCACAATTGCAGAAAGTGCAACCCCAAGGGGCTCCTGATAAGACAGATACTCTATTGCTTTTGGGACACAGGCTGTTCTCTTCTCATTGGGCCACTGGTCATCTAAACACCGAAAACAGTTCTCTGAATCTGGAATAGAAGTCACAAACTTTAACAGAATGTTTACCAATGGTTTAATTTTATACAAAACTGGAATTATAGATCTAACCTGAGTGCTGCAGAATACCGTATTCATAACCTGGCATAGAGCATACCACCACTTTGTCTATCTATACCAGAGCAGGTATACCTATCAAATAATAATTGATAGTTGTCCTTTACCTGTCTCATTTGAGATTTCTCCTTCAGCACACAAGATACAGTCAAAGCAGCAGGTGGGCCGTCCATTCTGAACAGCTTTCCTATATCCAGGGGCACAGCTCTCACTGCATGCAGAGTGGGGCACCTGAGGGACCAACAGGACTTGTAAACAATCACAAGCGTGGTTAAGAATTATACTTATTCTGAAGTGCTTTTAGTATAAAGAATAAAGGGGGAAAAGGTCTAGTGTTGGATAAGTCATATGGTGGAGAAATGTATTCTATCAAAAGATCTTCTTGAGACCTAGTGGAGAACATGGCTTCTAATGAAAAACGTGCAACAATAGCAGTTCTGCTCTCTAGTAAAAAAAGTTGAATTATGGTGGGATTTGTGAACTTGTGTATCTAAGAAAGGGAATGTCTTTCAAGCTCACACTCACTATCCAACATGATGTGAGTGCCATGACCATTTCTTGTGATCTGCACTGCAGTATCTTGTAGTGTCAATAGGAACTCTGTTTCACCTGGATCTGTATGTACACTAAGAGGCTCGTGTAGAGTTTAAAGGGACTTGATCAACACTAACAATTGGCAGAGTTCCTCCCCCAATCCTTACTACCAGACCTGGTTTCTAAGGTGCATATTTTCTGGTTATATATTTTCTAAACGTATGCAATGTACTATAATTTATAGCATCCAAAAACTCTGCTTTCTATTCAACTATGAGGTAGTCGCAACAAGACGTTTCCCACCTTTGTTTAAAACAACTTTTATATATAAAAGACAGTCACCAGAACAGTGTTCCTCCCCCACCAAACTCATTTTTGCTGCATCCCATTTAGAGGTGGAGAAACTGCAGTTTCCAATGGTAGAACCCCAACTAGCCACAGGAAATGTTTGACCTGGTGGCTGCCACTTGGCCTCGTGGTCAGAGTAACAGTCAAGAGCCCTAATTAGATCTGGGCGACCATCATGCATTTGTCCTGCCTGAGATTGCAGTGCCAGACAGGAGAACCTTATGGAGTTCTCCACGCACAGGGAGAAAACTCCCTGTGCAACTCCCTGTGCAAATAGTAATGCTCATTTCTATTTTGGGAGTTTGTTTCACTAAAACAGAAAGGTCTGCTGCTTGGGATAAAAAAAGCAGTGCCTTTTCAGCACATCTCTCCCTACAGTGCCTCTTCTCTACCCAATGCAGTGTGATCCACCCTAGAAGGTGGGGATCCCAAAGTATGGCAAGCAATTCTCCACCAGCTGATTGTAAACCAGGGCCCCTGCTCAGCTGGTGGTCTGGTAAGCTGCCTGCCATGGTCTAAATGACCCACGTGGAAAAAAAACTAATGACAAGAATTGCTTAAATGAATCTGAACCACTCATACTTTCACTGGCTGCGTTTTATTCTATTGTAATGTAAATGTAATGTAAAATCACACTTATATAGCGCTGCTATCGCTCCAAGGAGCATCTTGGCGCTCACATCCAACCCCGCTGGAAAAGGTTGGTGGACAGAAGGCAACTTCAATGTATTACAAGCTCTACACTAATGCCCTGCAAGTCGCATCTGAAAGTGAGAAGATCAAAATCTTCAAAGATTTCCTAAATTCGCTCTCCTTGGCTGTGCGCCGAAGATGAGCTGGCAATTTATTCCAAGCTCTTGCTCCTAGTACAAAAAGAGATTTCCCCCCTTTGGTGGTCAATCTGAATCTGGGAGTTACCAAGAGGTTTTGATTGGCAGACCTCAAACAGCGTGCTGGCAGATAGCGTTTGAAGCCATTAGACAGATATCTTGGTCCTTGGAGCTGGAAGGCTCTAAAGGTGATGACAAGCACCTTAAATAGGACACGCTTGTGAATGGGTAACCAATGTAAGATCTTAAGTGCAGCCGAGGCGGATGATCTTCTCGGCCAACGAAGTACCAGGCGGGCAGCAGCATGCTGGACTATCTGCAGCCTATGGAATACTGCTTTGTTGGTACCTGCATATAGGCTGCATATATTGTATTTAACTCACCTGCTCTACCACAGGCAAGGACCAAATATAAGCAAAACACATCTGACCACACCCCAAAAAGAAATAGTCCAGCCTGAAAGACCCAGACATGTCCCTTCCCAATAAGAGCATAATCAACCCAAGACCAGTTTAAAAAAACAACCTGATTTGCAGATTGACACTCTTCTGTATACATTTGAGAAACATACAAAGTCTATTAAAATAGGCACAATAACTATGAAAAAACGAGTTACATCTTAAACGTACAGATTTTTCCCTTTTACCCCCATGTCTCACTAACTCACTCACTCACTCACTCACTCTTTCTTTTGCTTTCTCTGTTGTTACCATTTTTTTTATACATAAAGCTTCTCCCATAGGAGCCCCTCTCTCACGTAATGCTATTGGCTGTTTTGTGTATCATTCTGCCTCCTATGGAGTGACTGAATTAGAACGCACAGATGACTATTTTACATTCCAAATATACATTACTTGTTTCGTTTCTCTCTTAGCTGTATTTAATACATAATATATATATCTTTGCTCCAATGCAGCCCGCGTTTTGTAAATAGTTTAGTCTGAACTTAAAATACAAGTCTTGTTATCCAGTGTAGATGCAGTCGTGTGACAGGAGGTGAACAGTCTGGTCTAATGCGAGTGTCATCCAATGACAGAAGGTGACATTAAAGATGAACACGGGGGTCTTGAGGAGCTGTGTTCAGGCAAGGTTAGTGGTTCACAAACAGTGTGGTCAGGAGGAAGCATGCACTAATAAAGCCGACCATGTTTATCGACTGCCCAACAAGATAATTATTTCCAGAAGATGGGCTGCAGCCCGAACCTGCATATTATTTAAAGGTGCAGAACAGCCATTGTCCTCTCCGTGTATTGTCCTAGTTTGTGAACACTGGAGTAGCTCAAGCCACTCATTTGGGGCTAGGTATGTGCAGTACAAATGTGTGCATTATGGAAACATGCAGCCTAATTCATGAAGCCCGATTCGGCTCGCAAAGGGCCAGATTCTGAGAATCTGGCCCTTTGCGAGTGAGATTTTTGCATTTGGGATTCATCATCCCAAATGCAAAAATCGGTAATTGCGCTTTCGCAAATTTGCGATGGATTACATTTAAGGAATCTCTATTTGAGATTCCTTAAATGCAACTCATCATCCATTTAAAAATTGCGAAATCGCAATTTCGGGCCGCTATTTACCGCGAGGTCACACCTCGTGGTAAATAGCGATAACTCAGAAAAATGCTTTTAAAAGCATTTTTCTGAGTTGCATGTTGCACACACACATGTCCTTTGGACATGTGTGTGCGCAACCCCTGTTCATATTAGCATTTAAGGGGTGCTACCGGGTGTCCTTTGGACACCCCTGGCACCCTTTCAATCGCTATCTTATTTGCGATTAGAAAATTGCTAATCGCAAATAAGGAATACTCCCCATTCATTCCTATGGGCCTTTTGGCCCATAGGAATGAATGGGGAGTATTCCTTATTTGCGATTAGCAATTTGCTAATCGCAAATAAGGAATTAGTAGGAATCGCATTTTTTTTGCATATTCCTACATGAATCCCATATCTAGGGTGAGATTACTAATAAGGGGAGGGATGACTTCCGAGTTGCCAATTGTAGGCGAAGTAGAATCAAGTATAGGTGTGTCCATGTAGGGGCACCAGTGGCAGAGGAGGGTAAGGTAAAAGCACCCTAGTTGGGCCAGGAGTGGAATTCCTGAGTTTGCATGAAGTTGAAGCAAAAAATAAAGAAGAGAAAGATAGAAGAGATATAGAGAAAGAGAGTATGGGGGGGCAGGTGAGGGTGGGTGGAGGTAGGTCTACAAGGTGTGAGATGTGTGGATGTGGTATTTGCCCTGATATTAGGGGGCTATGGAGGGTCCACTTTTTGGAGATAAAGGTAGAGTGTGTTCCCTAGGCCACGCGAGTGTGTACTATTGTGCACTTTTATATACATGATATTGTCAGTGCTTCTGGTGGCACATATAATGCTCCACCATCTCTTGAAGGGGATTTCGGTGGTGGATTTCCATTCTAGTAGAACTGTTTTTCACCTAGGGCTAGCATGAGATTGAGTAGAAGTGAACGGTGACATCAAAGGTGTCCAATTTCAATCAGCAGGCAACTTACTGCAGCCTACGCCCAGGGCCGGGCTGGGAACCAAAACCACCCCCCACCTGTGCGGCGCACCCGGGGATTGCCCGGTGCCTGCTACGGCCAGTCCGGGCCTGCCTACGCCAACAACATTGTGATCTTCACCGAAGATGCAGACAAAGCTATTCACACACATTATGACAGAATCAACAACTACTCTAGGGTATCTGCCCACACTTTTAATTGCTCCAAAACGGAGATCTTCCCCATGAATTTCAAATGTACCCCTCGACTCTTGGCTATCTAACCCCTTCATTAAAGCACCTTACAAGGCTAATTCAAACTTCATATGGAAAGGTAAGAGAGATAGGATCGCCCGTTCCCATCCTTAAACTGAACAAAACTAAGGGTTTCCTAAATATGCCTGACTTCCATAGATACCAACAGGCGTTCTAGCTGCCCAAGGTAATCGGTGGCTTAACAAAACGACAGATTTCCCCGCCGGCTCCAAATTGATACCCAACTACTCTTACCCATCCCAATAAAATCCACACAGACTATCCGAGGACTCCAAAAGCAAACCATGCCCCACTCTTACCCTATAATGGCAGATACGGTATTATCCCTTCTACGTGTTGATAAAACACTATTCAACCATAAAGCCAACTCAATCATGGCTTCTGTATGGCATAATCATAAACTCAAAGGTATAAACTATCCTGGAAACAAGGGGTCGAAAGAGGCATTAACTCCATTAGGGATCTAGGAACCGGCTATAACCGACCCGGCTATAGTACGGAATCAGCCTTGATTGAAATGGCTGATTCAATATGCTAGGCAATCGATGGAGGATCTAAGGCAGTGTTGGTGCTGCTGGACCTGTCCTCAGCATTCAACACCATCTCCCATCCTATCCTCTTAAATCGACTTAGGGATATTGGCATTCAGGGCACAGTGCTGAATTGGATATCATCTTTTTTATCTAACCGCAAACAACAGGTTCGGACCCACCCTTTTACCTCCCCCGTCAAACCCCTTAAATGGGGTGTGCCTCAAGGCTGTATTTGACTCTTCTGGCAGAATTGATATCTAAAACTGGGATTAAAATTATATCATATGCAGATAATACCCAGTTATTGTTTATCTTTCAGGATGTGTCCACCTCCACTTTTGAGCCGCTAAAAGACTGTCTTAAGAATACTGCAGCCTGGATGGACCGTAATTTTTTAAAACGCAAAGCGGATAAGACTGAGATCTTATTTTTTAATCAACCCTCCTCTCTTTCACCAAAATTGTAGTGGCCAGACAAATTAGTTACTGCACCCCCACCCAAGGATTCGATCAAGAATCTAGGCGTCAGATGGGACAAACAATTGTCCCTATCTACTCAGGTCCAAACGTTTTCGGCTGCTTGCTTCAGCAAAATTAAAATCATTAAAAAATGTAAGTATTATCTGCCCAATGCAACCCTTAAAACCGTGGTCCATGCGCTGATAACATCCCATCTGGACTATGCTAATGGACTATATCTGGGTCTTTCACTTGCCCTTCTCCGCAGACTTCAGACTGTAGAAAATGCTGCGGCTCGTCTGATCTGCGGAGTTCTGCTTCAACATCATATTTCTCCTTATCTGCGCCAACTTCATTGGCTGCCCATTGCAAAGCATATCAAATTTAAGGCTTTGACTTTAGCCTTTCGGGCAGGTAGTGGCAAAGGGCCACTCTACTTAACCACATTGCTGCTTGAGAGATTCCTCTGCTGTGCTGGACAGCAATAAAAACGGGTGTGGTCATGACGAGCTCAGCTCGTCATGAGCACAGGAGCACTGTACTGCATGACGAGCTGAGCTCGTCATGAGCATGGAAGGGGTTAAGGAGGAGACTCCGTTCTTACCTTCTAACCAGACTTTTACTTTCTAACAACAAACACCTTCTGATCACTCCTTGGTTCTCTAAAGTTAGAATGGGAGGTAAATGCTTTGAGGTCGGCGTCACCAAATTCTGGAATAGCTACTTCTTTATCTTCGATTAATTCAATCAGATCTTGAGTTCTGCAAAGCCCTTAAAACCTAGATATGTGTCTTACCTCTCCTGTTCTTTGTCTGCTATAGCGCCGGGACACCCCGTTGGGGGTAGCTGTGCGCTCAATAAAATTCTTTATTATTATTATTAGGAACCACATGAAACCGCATCCCTTTTGCTGACTTGAGCTCATGACATGACACAACCTCCCCCAATTGAATTTTACAATTTTGTAAACTTAAAAGACCCATAAGGAGGCTCCTAAAACCACACAATCCAGACCCCCCCAACTTTCTAAGGGGCTTTTATTTTAAGCTGATTAAAAAAGGAGACATTTTTACGGCAATAGCGACACAGGAGATTTAGTAGCAAAATAATCCCATTATACACACTTTGCTACCCCAATTGATGATCAGGATGCTATATCTTCTCCCCATTCAGGGGCATAAGCATCAAACTTGAAGGCAGATGTGGCCAGCCTTATCTACGCAGCATGCTCACATAGCTCCTACAGTCATAACAAGGATGAATGAATGAATACGTTTATTTGTGTGATTATTTAAAATCATAACAAAAATGCATTAAAAACTGGAAGACAATCACATTAAAAATCAATTTTGAATGCGAATTTCTCTTATAAAATCTTGTCCACAATTTTATGTGTGGTATGTTGGTGCTTGGTCAAGTTTCTTGTAAAGGAAATGAAACAGAGCAATTGGCTGTCATCATTAGGAGGTCTTCGTATAAAGTGCCACTGCTCTTTGTCCCTACATACCTCGTATCTATCTTGCTGTGCATTGGTAGTGTGGGAGCTGAAGCACCCATAGTGGTTTGGGCCCTGCCAGTGGTGAGCTTATCATGCAGGACAAGAACCTGCAATGGCCTAAGCCTCATCTGGCTATTGATAGCTCCCTGCTACTGCTATTGTGTCTTTCAGAAGAGAGCGCGCATGTTGAACAAATTTGCAGAAGCTGGCTATGTCTTTGAACAGTATCCAAGCTGTAGAGCTGACAAAGGGCTTCATTTGTTGTCCGAGTGCCCTGTTTAAAGAAGATAGGCCTTACATGGATTTGGCAGGCCTGTCAAATTGCCGAGCAGCATAAGAGGATGTGTACCAGTGATTCCCTCCTAATGCCAACAGTCAATTGCTCTGTTCTTAAGGACGGCGTTATCGCCGTCGGGATTATGATGTTGGTTTCTATCAGCCTTTCCATGTCGGCAACATTGATGGACCCTTGCAGAGCCTCCCTAGCCCTATGTGGGGCCTGGGGTTCACTTATGGTGCCCGCCTGAAAATCCCTGCACTGTGTGGCAGGCATGGTGAACTTGTGCTGCGGTCACATTGTAATCGGACCTATGGTCGGGGGATTCCCTCATCGAGCCAACTCAGACCAACATTGTAATTAGGAACTTAGGGCCATATGTATCAAGGCCAAATGGGTTCGCAAAAAAATGTCGGCGTTTGCGAACTCATTTTCGCAAAATGGTATGTATGAAAGAATTTGGGTGCAAAATAAGGAATCGCAAAATTTGCCATTCCTTATTTTGCGATTGCATTTAAGGAATCGCAAATTTTGCGATTCCTTAAATGCAATGTATGAAGCAAAAAAAAATCCAAAATGCCCTTAAGGAATCGCAAATTACCACCAACTTGTAGTTGGTGGTAATTTGCAATTTCTTTTACAAATGCACTTTATGCAATTTGTAAAGGTGCCATGTGATGCTCATACATGCCCTTAGGGCATATATGTGCGCCATATGCGCACACATTTCATTTTCAGGGGTGCAGCAGGGTGTTCATAAGACACCCCTGCCCCCTTGCAATTATTCTCAATTTGAAATTAGCAAATTTCGAATCACAAATTGAGAATCATTTCACATTCATTCCTATGGGCCTCCTGGCCCATAGAAATGAATGGGAAATTATTCCTTAATTGCGATTAGCAATTTGCTAATCGCAATTAAGGAATTTTAAGAAATCGCAAAAAAAAAGAGAATTTCTACATACATACCATTTTGCGATTTCTAAATAGCGATTCCTTAAAAATCGCTATTTAGGAATCGCGAAAGTGAATGTTGATACATCTGGCCCTTAGTTTGCTATAAATATAGCGCTAAATGACAGATTTGCTTTTTGTGTAACTATGCATAATTTCGAATAATTTTAAATACTCACGTAATTGTACAAAAGCGAATTACGAGAAATTCACGTGCCAAAAATTATACCCTCATTGATTATTACAAGTGACACAGAGAAAACTCTGACCACATTATTCCATAATAATACTTGTTGTTGAAACTTTCAAGATGGAAGATCAAATAGCAGGTAAATGTGGTCTGTTGGCCTTCTCAATCGCATCCAAGGAGGAAGTGTGATGAAAAAACCTGTAGCTTTTATGTCTATCGGAGTCAGTAACGCTGAAGCCTGATAAGGAAGACATGCCAGAGATGTGCATGCTCTATCTAATAGGGATTGAAAGGCTGTATTTCCATCAGGTTGGCTGTGACTTACCTCTGTCTTTTGCATATTCCAGCGGATGGCGCTCTGGTTAACAAGGAGTTCCTGCCCTGAAGGTGCCCCAACATCGAAGCTCCCCACAATCACAGACTGGGTGGCGCCACCAGCTCCCACTTGCAAATTGAAGATTGTGTAAAGGGCAGGTGGGTCACCATTGCTGTTGAATGATATATCATCCCCAAACCTGTTCTTGAATCTCACATTCTTCATGTAATAGAGGAACTAAGAAGAGAGGAAATGAGTCAGGTGTTTCTAAATGCATGTCATTTTATTTCATTTGCTAACATCAATCTCACCCCCCATATTTTATATATGTCACTCTTCTTGGAAATAAAAGACCTAGAAGAGTGGACTGTCTGTCAGAGTTGATGTTTTCTCATTTTGATGGAGCGCTGATCGACCTTTCTCTTACATTAATCATATTTGCTTTTACTCTTTGGTGTATTTTCACTTTTAAACTTTTACAAAGTCATAAACCTTAATAAAAACTGTAATGGCCAATACAAAACATAACAACATTGCAATTTAGAACATTGAAATAATGACTTGATTTTTGTAAACATTAGTATACAGACTTAATGAATTATTAATTTGCTTAAAGGTGCATAATTACTTCATACATGAAGGAATTGTCAGGTACAGAAAGTAGGTTGTCAAATGATGTACTTTGTCAGAAAGCATTTAATCTATACTAATATAATAAAGAGAGAGCCCAAACCTTTGAGGCGGGTAATCTCAGGAACCACAGCACCAATCACAACACCCAATACAGCGTTGGAAAGGACAGTTGCAGCAGAAGGACATAGGCTATGCAGACGCCCACCATATACATTTAAAAGGTAAAAGAACCGTGCCAGCAAAGTAGTCCCTTGTGGGCGTTTCTGCGTTGTGCTGTGGGCGTGTGCTGGGGGCGTGACGAACGCTGGGGGCGTGTGGTACGTTCCGCCCTTCATGCCATGTCTCATATCGTGTATTGTGGGTGTGTGCTGGGGGCGTGGGCGTGTGCGGGGCACGGGATTACGGGGAAAAAAAAGCGAGCGTTGTGCCCAATATTTCATTGTTTTTTCTTCCCAGGTTCTGTACATTCCAGCTCCGGGTGTCCACCCTGCTCCCTTTAAATACCCCTGCACCCCATAATCATAACCCACCCACACTCCTTAAAATACCCCAACACCCTTAAACACTAACCCATCTTAACCCTATAAATATACCCTGTACCCCAAAACCCAAACCTATCCCTAAACCCTAAAACCCCTGTACCCCAAAACCCAAACCTATCCCTAAACCCTAAAAATACCTCTGTACTCCAAAACCCAAACCTAGCCCTGAACCCTATAAATACCCCTGTACCTCAAAACCCAAACCAACCCCTGAACTCTAAAAATAACTCACCGGTTAGAGAAGGCAGACCCGAATGCAGAGGTCAGACCTGGGACCAGGGTTCAATCCCCGACGCGGTAGGGTCCTGAGCTCAAAATGTCCACGGACTCGAGAATTCTCGCCTCGGTGCCTACTCGAATCATGGGTTCACAACTCTGGGCAATAGCTTGCTTAATATCCACTACGGCCCCACCGCGATGGGATGCCTGGCTTTCACCTTGGGGATGCCCAGTAGGGGTTATCTCGCAGGGAAAAGCCAAGACGGGTTCCCAATGGCAAGCGCCTTGAGACCTTATGGTGAAAGGCGCTATATAAGAACGTATGATTTACGTTTTATGATTTGATTTACCCCAAAACCCAAACCTAGCATTGAACCCTAAAAATACCCATGTACCCCAAAACCCAAACCTAGCCCTGAACCATAAAAATAACCCTGTACCCCAAAACCCAAACCTACCCTGAACCCTAAAATACCCCTCTACCACCCTACCTAGCCCTGAACCCTAAAAATACCCCTGTACCCCAAAACCCAAATCTAGCCCTGAACCCTTAATACCCCTGTACCCCAAAACCCAAACCTAGCCCTGAACCCTAAAAATACCCCTATACCCAAAAACTCAAACCTAGCCCTGAACCCTAAAAATACCCCTGTACCCCAAAACCCATACCTATCCCTAAACCCTAAAACTACCCCTGTACCCCATAACCCAAAACTATATCTGAACCCTTAAAATACCCAAACACCCCAAAACATATACCTCAGTACCCCAAAACATATACCCCTATACCCATACTTACTTTATCCAAACATTAAAAAAAAACATGCTTTTACCATTCATGCATTTACAACGAATTTTGTTGTAAATGAATGTGTGGTAAAAGCATATAAAATGTAATGCCATGCGTTACAATGGCATTGCAGAGTCATGGTACTTTCGTAATGAAAGTATGCGGAGTGATGGTATGCGGAAACAAAGTTGCGGAATTATGGGTGTTTACCCTCCCCCGGTAAGTACATTGGTGGCACGGCGGCCCACATCTCCAGCAACATACTCATATTTTTTCACCACCGATTTGGAAAATGCACAGGTCTCTCTCATTGATGGCCAGCACCGACATACACTTTTAGACACACCTCCCGCCACAAGTTCTAGAATTCAAACTTTAGAGCTGGGGAGCTACGTTCGAATCTCGGCATCAGCTCAACATCCTGTGATTTCAGGCAAATCGCTTTGTCTCCCCGTGCCTACCACAAATTAATGTGTTCTTCTGTAATGTATATTGTGCTCATGTCATGTTGTCGAGTTTGCGCTATATAATATTGCAAGGAAAAATAAAGTAGGGAAACTCCAGTTCACACACTACTGAACCCGCACTCTTAAGTGCATCAGCAGTGCACTGTGATTCGGAACGTTTCACAGGCCTGTCAGATAAGAAATGCTATCAAAATGAAATCCTTCAAAACAATATACTACTGGCCGGCAGCAATTCATACCCGGACAACATCGGAACGGGCTGCTAGTTATTTTTTATTTTAGTTGTTAAACATACTTAAGTAGCATGTACCTGGCCACATGGGCAGCAGCGCACTTTAAAGTTAACATGGGGCACAATGTATCAGCTCATGAGTAGCAATTGGCCACATTCAGCAACAAATAATAACTAGTGAACCAGTAGTGTGTACATATGTATGTATGTATGTATATATATATATATATATGGTATTTCTATGGCCCAAATTTTGTCAAAAGGCAGGGGAGCACTTTACCCCTGTGTGGGCTGTTTCATGAATTGTGCCAAAACTCTCTTGTGTGACATGCCAACTCACTGTATACTCATTGCGTGTGGTGTCCGATTCACAGGGTGCGACCTTCAGAGGTGGTGGTGTACTTGTAGTTGTGCCTCATTCTTCCTCATGTGGCTCTGCATCAATTGTGGCTATGTGTGCATGACTGGACTGGTCCAACCTGCTTCATCGTGTACCAGACATAGTACCTCATATCCAGCGAGATACGGAATTTCATCTCTTCGCTATGTGTGACTGGAACTGCTTAGTGCAACCGATCTCAACAAGCACAGGTCCTAGTGCCTCCTTTCAAGGGAGGAGCAGAATTTGCAACTCATTGTGTTTGAAGTCTGAAGTGTCTGGTGCAACTCATACCACGTGCACCAGGTGCTGTGCCCAGATTGCCTAGGCATGACCTGAATCAACAGAATGCCATACCGACTGGCTAATACCTGTCCCCCCACGTAGCAGTGCGGAGTGAGTGTGGGTGAGTGGGAGTGATCAAGTGCAGCTGCCTGTGGTTCACAACACTGGTCAGCAGTGTGCTTTATACGTTGACTGTCTACCAAAAGTGCATCACCTTTGACATTGGGTTTCCCTGTGTGGCTCCTGCCCGCAGTGCTGCAAAAAAGTGTTCTATTTTGTGTATTACATTATTTTGCTATCATGCACCAATCAGGGTGCCCTCTCTCATTTGGGAGGGGGATTAGATTAGGAACTGTCCACAGTGTACATACTATTGATATCTCAGCAATACGAGTGAGCCCAATACTGCTAGTATTATTTCAAAATGTGTTTTATGCCCCAAACGTTTATGATCTTCATGTTATAATGATTAGATTTGTGTGTTGAATACAAACAATTTTACATACGTCCTGTGTGAAGTCTCTTTTGTGACGTTCAAAGTAGTTCACATGTGGCTGTGTAGCAGGGATTCTGCTCATACACAGAACTGTGCATAGAGACTTGGAACCTCAGTGAATTAGGGTGTACCAAAACTCACCTAGGTAGCCAAAATCCCCTACCAGACTAGCAATCAGTTTCTCATTGGTTCTTCCATAACCCCAATGATTAGAAAACCCAGAACATGGAACTTAGAATACCTCAGGCAATGTGGAACATATGAACACTCGCTCATTATACTCTCATACCAGTCCAAAACAGGGAGTAAAAGGAGACATGAGCAAGTTTGAAATATTTATTTCTAATGCTGTGTTCTCATGTGCAGTATCTTAGCTAAAACAAGCAAACATATTATAAGCAACAGGATTATCAGCATAGTTACTATTCCATAAAATACAAAGGGAGAAAGCATGTTACAATGCTAAAAGGAAACAGGTTAGAATTCACCTATATCTCACTCTCCTTTGCTAGTAGGTTATTTTATATCTACAGAAGGTCTCTTGGAATTACAAGGGCGGCCCCACACCTCTGCTCCTAGCAGAAATGGATCACATCAGCTTCTGCACCAGCTCTCTGCATGCGAATGTTCTCCAAGTGGGTGTAATCATGCCTGCGAAATGGATTATTAAAACGCGCCAAACTCAGAGGTGGCCACAGCTGCATATATGTTATGTCTAGAACGAGCGCTGATCAGTCCCAACAACAACCACCGTGTTCAAATAACCATGAAGGCCTCGGCCCTCACTGTTCAGACAAAGCTTACCAAGCAAGGTTGCTAATATAGAAAAACATACTATTCTCGTGTGAAGCAAAACACTATGCTAAACTCTAAACATTTATAATAATGTATGCCGTGTCCAAAGGCAGCAGAAAGGAAAAATGTGTTTAAACTTCTAATAAGCTCATGTCAACTTAACACAGTGTAAATGCAAGGCTCATCCCCATGACAGCTGATGTGCCTTTGCTTCACACAACACATCTGTAGTAAGCATGACTGCTGAGAGCCAATATACCCAAGGGCGAGCACGAGTTACACAGCAAGTGTAATCACCTACCCTTTAAAGGAGCAGTAGCTCTACCTGGTTCGGATTATCCCTTCAGCCAACCAGACAGTGCCAGGTCCAAGAGATACTATTCTCTGCTGCCTGCTAACGACTAAATGAGGTTCAAAGTCTTCAGCTTTGCCTCTACCCTCTCAAAGCCAATTCCCAATGACATGTTTAATCCTTTTACTAATATTTCTCATACAAGAAGTCATCTTAAATCATTGCGTCGGTATCCTGCTCATAAGCCACTGTGTGAAGTTTTATGAGCTGCCCTCCTATGTTTTAACTTGTAACATGCTGCTACAAAGCTATGATAACTGTGAAGCAGTTCCTCTCCACTCCCTTATATATTCTACTGAAGTATGTAACTTATAAATTCACACTCCATCCTCCATACTCTACTCAAGACTATATAGATGCATGCCTTGTACTGTATTTGCTTCATTATACTTCTTGCATATATTTTGCAACAGCCTAGATCATTTCCATTAGATTGCCTGTAAAATATTAGGTATTTATAGTTAGAACCTATTTAAAGCATCTTTTGATTTACTAATAACTTTGGCGTCATTTGACGAATCATTGCGAAGTTCCCCCCAAAAAAAGTCTATCCAGGTCAGCTCCTATCCTGAGTCAAGCTGGGTCTGAATTGCAACGTACTAGGAAAAAACTTGGGTCACCTACTCTAATTAATTAAGAGGGGTAGGGCTAAACCAATGTCTTAAACTATACCTTAGCGAGTAAAAGTAAGCAATTTTCGCTACATTATTTACCTGGCAAAGAGCGTATTTAAACTGCAAAAGAAAAGGAAAAAGATACAAAAAGGAAAAGTTATTCCCAAACTCGCTAAGGTACAGTTTAAGACATTGGTTTAGCCATACCCATCTTAATGATTTAGAGTAGGTGACCCACGTTTTTTCCTAGTACATTGCAATTTAGATTATAAGGTTACACCTTTGGCTTTCTAATATATTTTTTTATTTGTCCATACTTGCTTCTATCTGGTCGTGTGTTACATAGTGCAATATACACATGTAATTATAGTTGAGTGAATATTGGAATTAACTATTTTTCTTCTCAAAACATCAAGTAATGGACAGGACATGATTGTTCATAAATCGCAAGACTGTCTTTTTAAATACTCTTTTGATTTAGGAAATTTTTAGCTTTAATGTTTTATTGACAAATACTCTACAATAGGCATCCATTAATGTATTCAATACAAGATATGTCATTTCAGAAGTGTATATTGAATGTGACTTGTTTCTATATATGAACAACTTACAAAGATGATTTCAATATTAGCGAGATTTTGATTTTAAAAAATCGCATGCTAAGTGTGAATTAATATGTTGTTACCAGTTTTCTTTTCTTTTTTATAGAGTGTATGTTAATTCATTTTTATTCCTATTAGTTTTACTATTTTTAAGAAATGAAAGGAAATGTAAAATGATGTTTCTTGCTGTGCTATATCTCAATAGGAGTAACACATTACAATTGATCAAACGCTGAATTTTTTGAGTTATGTGTCAACAATTTTCTAGATTCTGTACATTACAGAATAATGTGCCAGATACTTTTATGAGAAAACTCTAGGTGATATGTCTAATCCAGTAATGCGTTTCTATTACCAATGTTGTGACATTTACCGTATTCTATGGGAGTATGATTTATAATAATGTGTCAGATACTTTTATGAAAAAACTCTTGGTGATATGTTAAATCAAGCAATGTATCTCTGACACCAATGTTACGTCAATTACTGTATTCTATGATAGCATGACTTACAAAAACTACTCTAGTAGCAACACTGTTTAATTTGAAAGTATGCCTTCCTTCCCCTTTCCCTTTTTTCTTTATGTACTGCTCTTTCTTGCAATCCATGGTCATGTGGTAATAATTTAATGACATTGGATGCTTTTTCAGTATAAATAGCTAACTCTACATTTTTTTAACTTTTTGATACTGTATTATGTATTTGTTTTTAATGTTGTACATATGTACATTTTACCTTTAGTAATGAGTGTATGTTTTATTTTTAGCCCTGAAGAAGTCTCGATTGAGAGACGAAACGCGTTGGCTAAGAGAATTTCACTTATGTTCTTGGATTTTAATGTTTGGATCAATCGATGAAGAATTTATTCGGACCATCAGTGGATTCTGGACCTGCTCCTTAAAATATTTTGCTCTTGGTCTGATTCAATGTTAAAGGAATGTTATGTTTTTTTTAATGAGTGCTAATTCCAAAAATTCTTGTAGTCGTAATACGTAGTTGCCTACTAGACTTTGCAATTAATGAATCAAGTGTCAATTTTAAATGTGAACCCTGATGACCGCAGTGTAGGCCGGAGTCAGCAGTCAGCAAGGCCAACAGCCATGTGAAGTTAATTTGAGCTGCACAGTTAGTGTCACCTGAAGCAACCAGCGTGTGTGGAGCCTGCAATGATGCGTGGTCCGGGTGGGCCACACTGGTAGCAATGTCTTTTGCCTATCAATCAATCAATCAATCAATCATTACATTTCTAGAGCACGCTACATACCCAATAGGGTCTCAAGGCGTTAGGGGGGGGAGGTGCTGCTACTGATCGAAGAGTCAGGTCTTGAGGAATCTTCTGAAGGCCAGTAGGTTTCTGAGTCTGTCGTAGGGTGATTGGGAGGGTGTTCCAGGTCTTGGTGGCGAGGTAGGAGAAGGATCTTCCGCCGGCTGTGGTTTCCCGGATGCGAGGGACTGTAGCGAGGGCGAGGTTGGCTGAGCGGAGGCTTCGGGAGGGGGTGTGGAAGCTGAGTCGGCTGTTGAGGTAGGTAGGTCCTGTGTTGTGGAGTGCTTTGTGTGCATGGAGGAGGAGCTTGAAGGTGATCCTCTTGTTGATGGAAAGCCAGTGCAGGCCTCTCAGGTGGGGTGTGATATGGCTGCACAGTTAGTGGCACCTGAAGCACTCAGTGTGTGCTCAGTCTATGACAAGGTGTGGTCCGGATAGGCCGGACTGGGAGCAATGTCTCTTGCCTACTGGACTGCTTCATCTGCAATTGGGACTTGATCTGAATTGGGAGCCCTGCTGTCCGCAGTGTAGATCGAAGGCTGTAGTCTGCACAGACATAAGTCTGTGATGCTGTGCTGCTGGGTTCGCAGGAAGCTTGTGTCGAGGAGGCCGAGGTCATGGCAGGGTGAGGTCTGCCACCCTGGCAAATGCTTTGGCCTTCCCACAAGTGAACCACGCCCAGAGCCCCAGCCTATTTATTCATACTCCTACGCTGGAGAGGCGTACTTGGACTAGCCCACTCCGCTTTCGCTTCCAGGGGGAGACAACACAGCTACATGACTAGGATCTTCCCACTGCCTGAGGTACCATGGTTGCGTCTATTGTCCACAACACTACAAGCACCAGTAGAATTTGTCCACATGGAGAGGTTTGTGCTCAGCATAGTGAAGTCTGTACAGCACAGCACCGCTACACTTGGTATTGTTTGCAATATTATTGATGGGTGACTTGTGTCCCTCTCACATACTTGGTTGCCACATCTCCCAACATTCAGCTATTGTGTGGCTGCGGGACCATGCCATTTTTGGAAGGTCCGCTGTCCTGTTCTGTGCTGCCTCAGTGGTAGTAGTGGGGGAGGTGGTCTGGGGGGAGGTCCTGAGGGTGGTGTCAGAGCTGCATGATCAGTAACTCTATGACATGTGTTGGTATTTAGATGTGATTCAGGGCTGGGGTCCCTTTCACACTGTAGGTAGTAGTCCTGCTTTACACCAGTAAAAGGGAGATGTTAAATTCCTACTGCTAATACAGCTTATCGCTAGGTGTGGACGGAATTTGCGAAATTACCTTTCGCATACTTCTGCGAAATGGCAAAAAATCTCTGCGAACACACGGAATTTCGCGTGTTCGCTGAGATTTACGGTGACGGGGCTTCTTTGCGAGTTCATAGTGCGTATCCTACACTACAGCTGCGTAAAGGGCCAGAAGAGTTGTATTTCCAGTGACCATGAGTGTGTAACTTTACCATTGCGCCGAAGGGCGCCAGGGTCCCTTGAGTGAGATGTCCATCATATTGGGTAAAGTGCGGGAAGACGGTGCACACCGTTAGTGTGTGGGACGTGGCCAAACGGGCGGGTTTCTATGCGAGTTCACATGCCTCTTGTGTTTATAAAAGGCCAGAGACCGATCGGAGCAGCAGATGAGGAGAAAGAAGCTCCTGGTCACAGGAACTGCACAGGGATTGCGCTCGTGAAAGGCAAGGATGCAAAGGCCTCCATCAAGCATCACACTTTTTCGACAGTAGATATGGGGAGAAAGCACACCTGCCCAGCATCGACAAAGCTCAAGATTTTTTTGGGCTGATTAATGAGGTACTGAATTTGAACTTCAAATCGGGCACCTGCTTTATTCATATACGTGCTTCCTGTTGAGGTTTAATTTTTGTGACAGGAGCACTGTGCAAGAAAATATCCTGCCCTGCATATTTATCCAAGAAGGCTCCACCCTTGCAACACAATTCTGTTCCACCGTGGATTGCAGAAGTTTTGACATTTTCGCGGTACACCCTACTTTTCACCTGTTTTTGGATCACACACCAGATTTGGCTGCTCTTTGCAAATATCGGGAAGTGGTGTTTTTTTGTGTTATTTTTACACAGGAAAGCCTACTCTGCATATTATTAGTGTTAGTTGTTGCTCCCATTTGTGGCGATTTTTTTGCAGAAGCTATGCCTGGAAAACTGGCGATATCGGATGTTTTCACTAGTTTGAGAATGGAATGATGATTTTAAATCACTGAAAATCAGATTTAATGAACAATTATAATTTAAAAAACGTTTGAAATTCACTGAAAAATTCATAGGTTTCAGGCACGTTTTAGTTAGAAATTAGCATTTAAAAAAACCTTAGACATTCACTGCAAAAACATAGGTTTCAGGGATGTTATAGTTAGAAATGTACATTTAAAAAACATTTGAAATTCACTGAAAAAAATCATAGGTTTCAGGGACGTTATAGGTAGTTGGACATTTCATTCGTACAAAACCATAGAAATTCCGCTGTTATAGTTAGTTGTGCTAACTATATCCCGCGCCCCCGCAATGCATTGCTGATGACGTCATATATCACATCATTCATGACATTGCCACCCCAACCAAAAACGTGCCACAGGGTGCGTTTAGACAGTGGTGAAGGGAGGGGACGGGGCCTGTGGTGACGTGTGCAAACATGCTCTGTGGTGCGTTTTACGTTGGGGAAATAATTCCCTTTCAATCCTGAGACCCTGGGGGCCAACTAGTCCACCAGGTGCTTCCAGTAAGCACCACTGTGCTGTGTTGCAGAGAGGTGGTCCAGGCCGTGCCAATTTTCTCTGCAACACAGCTCTGTGGTGCTAACTAGATATACCTGATGGGCTACTTGTACCCAAGGGACACTGAGGATTCAAGGGAGCTTTATCCCCCAAATTAAAACCGCACACGTCAGCTCAAAACCCCCTCCCTTCACCAGTGTTCAAACGCGCCTTGTGGCGCGTTTTAAGAGGTAGTTTTAATCCCCCTGCCCTATTATATACTAGTGGCCTACAGAGGAGGTTATGCTAATAACAGGGGTACTCTAATGCATAGTGTTCCCTAGTGTATGTAGGTGTTTTAACTGTATTCTAAGTGTCTTTTAGCATAGCACTGGCTCTAGGACTGGTTAGTCAGAGTCAGTTATCACCAGTACCTATCTGAAAAAGTTGAGGGTACAGGATGATTTTGCAACAAGGCCTCTTTCTGCCCCTCTGTTTGTTCTTTCTGCACGTCTTCCTTCTTTCTGCACTTTTCTTCGTGTTTGAGGACTTCTGTTGCTTCTTTCCGCATTTATTTTTCTTCTTTCTGTGTGTGTTTTCTTCTTTCTTCACATGTCCTACCTCTGTAGGCATAGTTAGAAACTAGCATTTAAAAAAGCTTTGAAATTCACTTAAAAAACAATAGGTTTCAGTTACGTTAAAGTTAAAAATTAGCATTTAAAAAACCTTTGAAATTCACTGAAAAAACCATAGGTTTCAGGCACGTTATGATCAGGAATTAGCATTTAAAAAACATTAGATTTGAGATGTCATCAGTGATGTCATGAGTGATGTCACTGACCATGTCATGAGTGATGTAATATATGACGTCATCAGCAGTGCTTTGCGGGCGCACGAGTTATAGTTAGCTGAACTAACTATAACGGTGGAATTTCAATGGTTTTGAACGAGTGAAATGTCCAGCTAACTATAACACCCCCGAAACCTATGTTTTTTCTGTGAATTTCTAAGGTTTTTTAAATGCAAATACCTAACTATATTGTGCCTGAAACCTATGGTTTTTTCAATGAATATATATATGAATATACCAGCTATATATCCATACACAACAAAGTTCAGTAGACATGCTGTCAGAGCAGTATAATACACACCACAAAATGAAAGGGCAGTTGTTTATTCACATATGTTAATGTTAAGCCGTACTTTTTGAGCGCACGGCTACCCCAAGAGGGTGTCCCGGCGCTTTAGCAAAGAGGCCTGAAAAAAACCAAGAAACCAGAGGCAGACACGCTACAGTCACTTAGTGAAGAGCAAAGTCTTCAGCTCCTTCCTAAAAGCCAGGAGGTTATTCGCTTTCCGGAGAGAGAGAGGGAGCCCGTTCCACAAGCAGGCTGCCACATATTGGAAGGATCGGCCGCCCATCCAGGCACGTTTGACCGCAGGCACCTCCATTTTGGCCAAGTCAGCTGACCGCAGCGTCCTCCGTGGCACATAGAAAGCAATACGCTTCCTAAGATAGTTGGGGCCAACAGAATAAAGGGCTTTAAACGCCAATGTCAGGAGTTTAAATCTGATTCTGCCAGAAATCGGTAGCCAGTGCAGCCTAGCTAGCAACGATGAGGCACTGGCTCTCCTAGGCAGGCCGAAGATGGCTCTGGCCGCCGAATTCTGGACGATTTGCAGTCTGGATAACACGTAACGCGTTTCAGTTGCCAAGAAGCCTTGGTCACATGTAAAATCACCACCACTGTCGTGCATAAAGAAATGCATGATCAACATAGACAAAGGACTTAGTAGAGGATTTAACATTTCAGCCATATTAGAATGGTGAACATAACCAAGTCAGAGCAAGTATTTAAAGCACACATGGTGCATCACAGTCATGTATTCAATTGTTAATACACAATCTAAAAGCAGTAAGTAAAGATCAATATAGTGTCTGTCCATCGTTAACACCTGGCACAGTAGTCCTGATATGTGACGGCATAGTGTCCATCCCCTGACAGGATTAACCAGCCCAGACAATTTACCACAAATAAGCCAACTTGGTACTCAATGGCTAGTGTTGCAAGACACTAAAAACAGTAATCCTAAAATCATGAAGGCATAGTGCCTGAAGGTAACTGTGTGGAAGCGTGTTGCCCCTGAAGTTGGGCAGACAAGTTTGGTACGTATCCCAGAATATTAAGTTTAGGCCTGGATTCCAACCTTATTCCACAGACCTAGAGTCAGCAGCACTGGCTGTTAGACCATGTCTCTGATACTGGAAGGGTTGGTATACACCAGGTGCAATATTAACAACGTATTCTGTACTCCAGACCTCTGAATGAAGCTGATGCAATAATACTTACATTTCTGGTTGTTCCGAGCTGCCCACTGTTTTTTCTCCACTGCACAAGTTCCACCAGGTGTTACCTTACAACATGTATCCATGGATAAAAGTGGGCTAGCTCATGTGTGCAACTGAATTAAGATTAAAGGCAGAAGCAGTATGACGGCCATTACATTTGTACCATATTATCAGTTATTTTTTGCATGTGGTGGCTACCTTCTGCGTAGCAGGAGCTGCTAAGATAAACTTAATTGCCAGCTGTTTCCTCTTCCAAATCTTATTCCCTTGGCCCCAGGCCCTAAGATTCAACACTGATCTTGCCTCATGTGTATCTCTCCCGATGCCACCAAATGACTGTGCCTGCCATTCTCTCTCTTTCAATCTGATTCTTGTTGCTACTCTCTCTAACCGTCGGTCAATTTGTCTTTTTGCTGATGGTCTTCAATATCATTTTCCTATGCACATAATAGGCACTTAGAGACACATTTAGGGGCATATTTACAATTACTGGCGCATCCCTGCAAATTGGCAGGGATGTGCCAGTAATTGTGCGCCATGCCTCCGCCACCCATGATGCGCCGCATTTACAATGCTTCAGAAAAGGGGGTGGTGATGAACAGAGTGTCTGAATTAAGCAGACCACTCTTACCCAGTCCAAAGATCAGGGCACAAAAGTGACGCAACGGTGGCGCAAAAGAGGTGCAAGGGGCTTGTAAATCTGCCCCCTGGGGTTTATTAATATCCCTTCTGCATTAGTACAAGTAAATTCTATCTTATAGATATTGTAATAAGGTATCTGACACGTTTGTGATGGAATAACTACCCCCAAACTCTAAACAAGTCCCTCAGTAGGCACTGTATAGTTCTTAACTGTGGTTGATAAAATGCTATGAATTGTAATGTCTACCTTTCATGATAAAATGGGAATACCTGTGAGGAACCAAAAATGCACTCAGCAGTCTTGCCTCCCTCTCAGTGGACTCTTCTTACCTGCCAAGGTTTGAAGTTGCTAAGATCAGTGCATGTGTTATTGAAGAAGGGTCCTTGACCTGATACACAGGAATCCATGTCCTTGAGTGCGTGTGCTGCAGTGAAGACTGCATTATAAATATTGTAGCTGGTTTTCAGGTCTGGTCTAGCAAAGTTCGGATTCTGGAGCGTTTTGAGGACTTCTGCACCAGAACACTGTGTTCTGTTCACTTCATCTCTACTTTCAAGCGTTAGGCTTGTCCACTGGCATCCAAATGCCTCTTGCCAAAATGGTTTCATAAATATGTCATTGGGAGTAGCAGATGGATGAAGGCTCAAAAGGAAGTCTTTGAACCCTGACATCTCTCTTTCTTGAGTTCCAAGGCGAAATGTGCCACTCAACATGTTGACAACCTCCTTTGTGGCAGAAATGACAACAAATAACAAGTTCTCAGCATCAATCCAAACCTTGCCAGTGAGATTGTGTCTTGAAAGTTCATTTATCACAGGACTTCTATATGGTTCAGTGGCATACATTATAATGACATTGGCCGACGACTTTCTGATGACTTCTGTGATCGCTTTGATTTTTATAAGTGATGTAACAAGTGGGATTATCTCATGGAATGCAATGCAAACTCCAGACTTTTGGAACTCTTCCTTTATTATCCCAGAACCCACTTCACCAAAGTCATTATCCGTAGAAAGAATCCCAACCCAGGTCCAATCAAAGTTCACCACAAATTGAGAAATTCCAAGTGCATGAGTTCTTTGGCTAGGAATAGTTCTGAAGAAGGATGGAAACTGGAGCTTGTCACTCAACAGTGGGCTGGTTGCATAATAACTGACCTGGAAAAGCCAAAAATGCACAGTTTTATGGTAATGACCAAGGATCATATTAAAGTGCTACAGATAGCATCCACACCAGCAGCATCATGTATAAAGTCCTCATGGCCTGCACCCCCACTTATCTTGCAGACAAGCTCACCATCTCTGTTGGCCCCTGGCAAATCCAGGGCCAGGGTACCATCAGGCTACAAACTAACAAGTGTAAAAAGAAAAAAAGGCACCTGTCTTTTTCTGTCCATGCTACCAGCATCTGGAACAACATCCTCGTGTCCACCAAGGATGCCCAAATTTCAGAAGGAGTTGAAAAATCACCTCCTTAAAGGTCACCTCATCTCAATCCATTAACCATCCACAACCCATGTACCTTCCCTATCATTCATTGACTATATGCTTGTCTTTGAACCTTTACAGTGTTCCACTGCCTTTTTGGCTAGGTTTGTGCCATTGAAATACCATATACATACATCCAAGCATACATAAATACATGCATGCATACATAACTACATACAAATATACATGTATACATACATACATACATACAAACATACATACAAGCATACATACATACATACGTACATAGTATCTCATGCAAGGGCACGTTCGGTGACTGCATGTCACAAAAATCAATGTAGCTAAGTGGCTTACCAATTTCGATACACAGCTCACATTCCCAGTTGCTTATATTAGTAAATTCCCCAAGTGTAATTACTCTGAATGCAAGAATTGTGATTTCAATAACTGCACAAAGACTAAGCTACATGTAGAAGCACTATGAAAGACATATTTAAAATGTGCGTGGCCTGTTGCTGACAAACTGGGGCAGAGTGGTGGTGCCTCTGCTGTCATGGGCACTTGGAAGCACACCTATCATAATTACACATTTCCAACAAGTCAATTCGAGTTTTCACTGAAAGTAGAGTCAGCACTTTCAAGCAAAAGAAACAATTCTAGTTAGTCCATCATGTCATGGTGATAGGAGGGGAGCGGCTGGTCTTGGATTTTGTAACCCAAAATAAAAACCCCAAAAGTGGGGATTTGTATTTTGGAAAATGAAAAAAGCAACATTTCTGACAAGCTCATTGTACTGCTGCAAACAAACTGTACTTTATTAAAGAGGCCCAAATTGGCTGGAACAGGTATCTTGGGTTGCTAGTCTTAAAGGTCAGAAAGGACCATGCTTAGCAGTTCAAGGTGTAATGCTCCCCAAAGGCTAGTGCCATCCACTCCCATGACATCAATGTCCTCTCCTACGCTGCCCACACTCACCTCACACTGTTCCTCTTGATCAAGATCCCCATCACCTCGAACAAGTTTACTGCCTGCATGACCTAAGTGATCGACTGTTCAGTTTATAGTTAATTGCGCAGTTAATTAAAACCAATGCAATACAGTACACAATAAGAAAGTTAAAATGCTCATAAAAAAAACTTGCGTTTAGGATCAATTCTATACTATAGCGCCAAGACGCCCAAGGGTATTCGCTGCGCTCTATAAATCTCAACAAATAAAATAAATAAATAAATATGCATAAGCTATTCAACATAAAAAAAATATATTTTGCCTGCCGCCCACAATAGGCCATTCTATACTTCTCATCCACTTTGTAGGCCTGTTAGTCTATTCGTATTTCCCGTAAAATTCATTAAAGTTTACAACATAGATGATTCATCAATGTAAATTAAATCATATGTCCTGTTGGTAGATTGTTCATGAGTCAGTTTTTGGTAGTTTTTTTTCCACTGCTTTTAAAAATTTCACGAAGCTGTAGCTCAGCTGAGGGTCCTGTGCTGAGAAGCAGGTTAGCACTGCACTCCTTCGTGTGTGTACACCCTGTAGAATAAAATGGCGTTTCAGCAGGAGCTTCCTTTCTTCTTGCAGTTCTTTACACGAGCATAGCAGATGCATCATGTCTTCAGCCCCAATGCCACATAGCCTGCATAGTATTCCTGCTTTCGATCTCAGCCAGTGAGGGAGGTGTAGGATGCATGGTAGCAGGCCCAGTCTGTATCTTAAAAAGGACAGTTTTTTTTTTTTCGTATAGCCTAGACCGAGATAAGGCTGGGGGGCTTGTGTCAGGTATGTGTTTAATACCATCCATGCATGAGATCTTTTTGATAAGGTGGCTTTATCCTCGACCCATGACTGAAGCTTGATCGATTTCTTCACCAATTTATTTAGAGATTTGTAATCTGCAGGGGACGCCCAGAGTTCTGCCAGCCCGGTGTTCACTATGCTCTTTTCCAGATATTTTGCTGCTGGTGAGTTTTGGGTCTGCTCTAGCTCTTTCCATAAATATTCGTTCAACGTTCCTTCAGTCGTTTTCCTTACTTTGTCCCATGAGCAGATATATGCCCCCTGTCGTGCCAAAAACTGTGACCGAATACCAAACTCCAATCTGATCTGTGCTGGGGAGGTTCGCTTTGGTAGGCTGAAGATGATTCTATATGCCGGCACGATTGCACTGTCAAGTGTTACGGCATCTCTGCCTCGGTGGGCCTCACTCCCATAGGTCAGCGTAGGTAGCAGTTTGGCACGTATAACATTCAGTAAAGGGGTCAACGAAGGGCCGGAGAGGTTGTTGTTTAGTGTTTTTAAAGAGATTGCCAGAGCGAGGCCTTTGCTTCTTATGCTGGCCCTTTGTTCGGTGAATTGGCCACCACTGTCAATTTTCACACCTAGATATTTGTACGACGACGTGTCTTTAATGCGGGTGTTAAGTGATCGACTGGATAATAACTAATTATCTGAAATGAAACATCGACAAAACGAAGTTGTGAACTTCAGCAAGAATATCTCACCGTGGGACACCCACCCGCACAATCCATGCCAAGATCCTTGAATGATCATCAACAGCAAACTCGGCATGACCGCACAAATCAAAGCCTTGACAGCCTCCTGCAACCGCACCCTGAAGATGCTGAGGAAAACTTTCATAAGGCTCCCACCAACACCCATACACTGGAATCAGCAGGCAACTCACCAAAACATTTCAGATATCTACTGCTACAATCACTCTCAACATCCCCTGCCACAGGCACATTACACCGCATCTCAAGGAACGGTTCCAACACTTCAACACACCTAGCCATCTCTACATTACATTGGCACTGCATACCTCAAAAGCTGTATCTCCTTTCAAAAACCCACTACAAGCACACATTCCATGCATAAACAGAACCAGAACCAACAGGCAGACCTTCACCTACATCATTTCTAATGCATTGAATGGCCTGCTGTTACATTATAGCGCCTCCTACTTAATTCTTGAGTTCCGCAAGAAGCTAAAGTCCTGGATCTTTGATTAGTCCCTCCAGTCACCGTAGGAGAGGCTCCACCACACCTGTTCAATGCCAGGATACCTTCTCTCGTTATAGCTCGCTCTACTAATCCTCATAGAATAACATATTGCTGCAGGACTAAAGTTGAAATGGCTTAGCCTAATTTGAGGTGACATGGTGTGGAAATAAATGATGGGTTGTTATGCAGCCAGAGTCATTACCACTGACTCAGATTAATTTAGGCATTGTATGCATCACTTTTTATATTCTTCTCATTTTTGTATTTTTCATTGTGACAGATTTCAGAAGCAAATGGGAGAGACAGAGGGCCAGATGCATCAAAGGGTTTTGCCCAATCTGTGTCTATGGGAAAATGTGGCCATGCATATGGCCCAGAGTTTTTAGCTCTATCTGGAGGCAGGATGACATAACAATAGTGGACTTAGAGTGGGATTTCAAAGATATATCAGGTAGGAGAATAGAGGTTGTAAGAATGTTGTTTAACGGGTAGACAGGTTTGCACTTCCATCTGAAACACAGCAATTACCCCACTTCTAAATGAAGCAGAAGAACAAAGAGCAGGGTGTGTGGGGAATCTGCAAACATTTGGCAGTCAATATTACTACCCAGCTTAATATTAGAACCATAATCTACATTTCATTAACTAGTGAGACGAGAAGGCCTCAGTGCTCTATAAATATAAGTATTGGAAAAACCCTTGTGTTGAAACCCCCACATATGATATGGAAGCCAAATATTCTCTGTAAAGAAAGAACACAGATGTGACACTACATATTCGATGATGTGTTCAAAAGCTAATATAATACTTGTGCTCTCACCATGCATAATATAAATTGCACCCTACATTTATCCTCATTGTACAACAAATGAGAAGGATCAAGGCACACAGGTCTTGCACCTGTCCACACAGAGTAAGAAACATAACACACAGGGGTGCAGCTAACCATCTACACCTCTAAATGGGAATTGCTTTCCAAAATAAACAGGAGCAGCAATGGTTCAGCACTCAAACTCCAAGGTCAATTATTTACACACTATAAGTTTTCATACCATGAAGCATATTTCGGGATAATAAATCATGATCGTCTCAATAAACAGATGTGAATGTAGTTTCTTCTTCCAAAAAGTCTTCATTCATCATCTTTTCCTTAAAATCACAGCACACGAGCATACTTTCCCTTTCTGTACCCATTTATTCCTTTCTCCGTCTTGATTAACCCTGGGCGGAGTGGGTGTAGTGGGGCTATGTGAAGCACCACGAAGTGGGGGGAAATCTACGCCCACCCACACACTTCACATAGCCCCACTACGCGCCGCCCGCCTCCCTCCCGCCCTCTTCTAAAATGCCCTTCAAATCATTTAAAACATTGTAAAACTAAATAAAATGACTTACCTGAGATGCGGCGTCAAAGGGCTCCCTCGTCCTAGTTTCTCGGTGACTTCTTCCTGACAAATGCGCATGCGCGGGCGCCCGTGCATGCACATTTCTTGCAAGAAATACGCCTGCGTGGGCTCATGCGCATTTGTCAGGAAGAAGTCGGCGAGAAACCAGGTAGAGGGAGCCCCTGGACGCCGCATCTCAGGTAAGTCGTTTTAATTAGTTTTACAATGTTTTAAATGATTTTGGGCATTTAGAAGAGGGCGGGAGGCGGGTAGCAGGCAACTTCGCTCCGCCATGGCGTGTGCGTAGTGTTGCCTACTACGCCTACTTTGCGAATCGCGAAGTAGGCAACACTACGCACACTCCATGGACGGAGGGGAGAGCTATGCCCACCCTTAGTCTTGATCTTGGTAAATGCCTGATGATGAAAAATTATATCTTGTGCCCACCAGCATCAACCACTGCCACAAATTAAGCAAGGTCATCTTTTTATTTTGTTTCCTTATCTGTGCTTACATAAAATTAGGGTTGGGCGATAAATTCCACACCCATGGCAGAGTTGGCAGAGTTTTGACCGATCTGCGTTCTTCATGCAATGCGGCTCTTTCCAGCCAAATTCCGCCAAACGGTGCGTGGAAGAGTTTTTTCGCACATGTGGGTCGCCAACGGTAAATTGGTGAGCACAAGTAAGAATTGGAGTTCAGTAGCATGATTTTAGGGTTCTACTAGGGCACACGTCCAGATTTCCTCAACGAGGGTGGTTGAGACCATTTGCGGTGAGAAAGCTTTAGCTTGAGTAGGAAATCAACTCGAGCTACAGCAAAGAAGCAGGGCCCTCTGGAGCACGTGTGGTGCAGTTTGCACTGATTTTGCAGTGAGGAACAAGCTCTTGATGCTAAAAATCAGTGCAAGCAGAGTAACGTGCCGATTTGTGCCTGTTCACGGAACTCCGTGGAATCTCGTGGAGTTTTTATGTAACAACACCACCAATAAAACCACCAATACCACCACCACCAATACGCCCTTCTCTTCTTTTTCTCTGTGTTTGTGCAAAGGAAATGACTAGCCAAAAATATCCTCAATATAAATATAATCCTTATACTTCTGACTTTAGTGCAACAGGCTCAACCACATCACATCCAGTTTCCAATTATACAGGCCCAACTGTACCTGTGGTTGTCTGGAGAGCCCCAGCAGTCGGGCCATAGGGATGGATCGGGTTGAGGTGGAATCTCCTACAATGGCTGACAATGGTGGTTGGCTCCGGCAGCGGTAGTTTGGCGTGGGCTCCTGCTTTCCTGTCAGCATCCACATGGATCCCTTGAGGAGTCGCTCCATTGACAGGCATGTGTCATAGAGGAGGAACCCCAGGGTGGCATTTGGCAGCAGTTTCTGCTCTCGGTTGATCTCATTGACTGTGAAAGCCAATGCCTGCGCCCAAACGTAGCTGGGGATATAAAATCTGTGGGATCGAGTTTAAAATGTTGAAAAAGATTTGTTAAATTGAGGGATCAACAAAGGATATTTATTTAAAGTACTGATACAAAATACAGTCATAGAAATTTGAGACAGGAGGAAATCCAGAGATATTCATAGGAAGTGGTATGTGTGGTGCATAACTGCTCTTCCACCTCTATGGGCATTGATGCCATGAGTAATGAAGCATACTACCACATAATTTCACTCAAATATCAGGAATCTCTAGGCTAGTGGTCTTCAATCTATGGGGCAGGTCATGGACTATTTGGGGGAACGATTTAATGTCAAGGAGAAACGAGACTCTGGCAAAAAGGAGCACTTAGAATACTCCCCTGATGAATGCTGAAAAATAGTGACCAAATGGGGTCTGATCCCTCTGTCTATTTATCTTACACATGGGGTTGGTAGTAGATAGGAAAGGAGGGTCCCAAAACAAACCATAGGGACCCACCCACTCCCTTTCTGATAAAGGATAGAAGGCATTTTAAGGTGAAATGCCAACCAATGAGCATTTTAAACAGCTAACTGGACATCACAAAACTGTTCAACATTTTAATTATGTTCATAGAACCAATCCGGTTTGCACAAACACCTTTACTTAATTCTGCTATTTCAGCCCACAGCGCACTGCATTTTGGGGCTTGTAGTTTTTTGTTTAACTATGTAAGTGTGGGATCAAAAATGCCAGCATTCAAAGTGCGTTTGGCTAAAACCTCCTAGCTCGCTGAAGGTGTCACACAACACCAATAGGGTATGTGAGAAAATATATGGCAAGAAAGAATTTTCATATTTGTCAAAACGTCTTGGTCGCTACATAAAACCCTTCACATATTTTGGCCCTTTCAATACGTTATCTTTTTAATATTATGGGATTTATTGTAAGCAAACAAGTAATACATTACTTGTTTGGGGTATATTTATAAAATGTCCCTCCACCCACATTTTTCACTGAAAGGTTTTACTTGCATGCTTGTTTTACAGTGAATGTGTTCATTGTAATGAATTGAAAATCTGTCTTCAGAATTCTTGCAAATTTACATTTATTAGAATGAAAGTTTTAAATATGTTTTTCATTTTCAGGCAAGGGCCCAATAAAATTATTTTATATAAAGGTGCCCAGCATTAAAAAGCTTGAAGACTATTTCTCTATCCTGAAAGAGTTTGGGTTTTTTTTTTCAATTTTCTTTTACTACACTTGTCTTCCGGTTAGTGTGCGGCACCGGAAGTTAATTCTGTATACTGGCACTCATGACAGCCTGCCATATTGTGTGTCTCATTTTCCTATGAGAGCAACAAGAGAGGATTTAATAATTCAACATACATTAAAAATAAATAATTCTGGCCTCCCACGCCATTCATCTAGCTTTAGATGGCCTGGAATCGCCTACATTGTAACACTTGTTGGAGTGTGATGTCAATAGTTGTTTTGGTATGGTCATTTGCAGCGCTGACAGGGGCTATTTATGAGGCAAGCTGCAGCCGTCTCCTGAGTCCTGACGAGGGCTCTGGTACTTACTTTTTTACAAATTAAGCATTGCCTCAGACTTACCCCTACTTACTTGTATAAGCTGAGAGTCCTCCACGTTGAAAACCTTTTACCTTTCAACAAATGTTGTCAAACCAAACAAGAATTGTTCACAATAAATGTTTGCATGACTTTTACAGCACATTTCTACGGGTAAGCTGGGAAGTCAGAGTGGGTAGGGGTAATACTCAACTAATAATAGTAATAAGCAAAAAGCCTTGAAACTAAATAGTTACTTGTTCATAATTATACTTTGCTGCAGAGTATTTTGACCCTACAGTGGCACTGAGCTTGACACGCTAACAAGCTTTTCAATTTTCCTCTCGGTTGGAAACTATTTCCCATAAAGTGTCCAATTAGTTTTACTCTTCTTCATCTGCAGATGCCTCTGAGAGACACTCTATTGATATTGGGAGTATCTGAGCCTCATTGTTAGGGGCAGGGAAACTCCTTACACATCTTTCCTGATGAAGCTGCCAAAAATGTTCAGGGTGGCGAAACATGTCATATTTATATGACTCAGTTTTTTAATCTTGCACTGACTGAAATTTGATTAAAAACAGGTCTGACTATTCAAACTAGGCAATTTTGCTTCCTTACTTTCTACATTTGTTCAATCCTACATACTAACTAAAGCTGAGTGATGATAATTTCTTATTGTAGATCACAATATTTTAGGGCTAGGGAAAGCTATATGTTGCAGTAATGAGGCAGCTTATCAGCATTTCACTATTAGATAGAGACAGCGCTGGGAGGTAGACAATTTCCAGTGCCACACTTACCACATGACATTGGTGGTTCTGATGAAGAAGAAACTTTATTGCATGATTTAAAAAAACGTTGCAAATTACACGAAATTAAAAGTGTTGCACGTTATTAAAAGATAAAAATCCCCAATACTTGCAGCGGGTCCCCGAACCCCCCTTTCCAGAGCGTCGTTGTTTCCCTTTATCAGACCCGTTTGTATTGACCCTTTGAAGCATTAGAGGTAAGAACCAGAATTTAAAAATCGAGTCCCGGTAGTGTGCCCCTCTTTGCAGTTTTTGGTCTCTCTGAAAGTTATTTTTCTTTTGACTGGAGACCTGCAGGGTGTTTCTGCCATTTGTTTTTCAGGAAGAGGTTGCTGTTGGTAAGTCCCCTCCCCTAGGCCCTTATTTATGAGGCCTTGCGTCAGTTTTGCGCCGCCGGTGCGTCACTTTTTGTGACGCACCAGCGGCGTACAAAATGCGCCTTGTTGCGCCATATTTAAAAAGTGACGCATCTAGGTAGATGCGTCACTTTTTACACCCCTGCGCCACATTATACCTGCGTCAGGTATAATGTATGCAGAGGGGGCGTTCTCCCGCAAAAAGCCTCGTAATAGTGACGCAGTGAAATCTATGAGATTTCACTGCGTCATTTTTAGGATGCTGTTGCGTCAAAATCTTGCGCCTGCCTCACAGCAGGCGTAAGACTGACGCAAACCCTTTCACATGGGGCTTTCCCCATGTGAAAGGACGCATTGCTGGAGTTGCGTCCGTTTTGTGACACACTCCAGCAATGCGTCACTTATGCGCTTACAGATGCGTCAGTAATACTGACGTATCTGTAAGTCCTTGCGACATGATGCATCATACATTAAATATGACGCATCATTGGTGTCACAAGGAGTGCGCAGTGAAAAGTGACGCATCGCTGTTTTCACGCAGCGATGCGTCACTTTTCATAAATGAGGCCCCTAGTTTTTTGCAGCTTGATCCATAAATCTCACAAGAGCACAATTTAGGCTGGTGTTCCGTGGGTCAAAGCAGGCTAGTACTGCGGCCCTGCACGATCTGACCTCGTTGATGTTCCATCCTCTCCGTAACAGGGACCTTCTTTCCTTCAGCAAACTTGGACACAGGCAAATGATGTGAGTTATGTCTTCCCTATGGTTTCCACAAAGGTGACATTGTTGCTGGACTTGTTCTCTTTTCCATTTGGGAACATGGCAGGACAAATCTATCACTCCCATTCTTAGTTTTAAGAAGCAGAGTTTGGTGCGAGCGGTGAACAGAAAAGTTATATACCCCTGAGGCGTCAGCTAGTCGTACAATCTAAGAGTCATCAAATCGTGGCTTCTTTGTTCAAGACATGCCTTATCATTTAGTGAAGATAATTTTTTTGCACTGATTTTTCCTAGCCTTTTAAATTCATTGTGGCTGACTTGTAAGTCCCAAACTTTCTTCAGGCCTTAAGTTTTTAGGCCTCTTTCCCAATAATCATGCCCCACCCACCATCGTTTCGCATGCAGGTTTGACCATAGGTGTTGCGCTAAGCTGCCTTCTTTTGACGACCTCAGTTTGTGACAACACATTAAGAAGCCCAACAGTCTTGGCAGTGATTGATTGCAGATGCCCAGTTCCAGCCTGATTTGGGCAGGTGACGTGTAAGTTGGTAACTGAAACACTGTTCTGAAGATTTTCAGAATTTTTTTATCCAATTGACCACTGTCAAGCCCTTTTAGCACCTTGCTTCCGTATGTTAATGTAGAAATGACTTTTGCCTGTGCTACCTGCAGTGTTGGAGCGAATGTTGGGCCAAGTAGCTTTTTGTGAATAGAACTGAGTGCATATGCTAGTGCTACTCCCTTTTTTCTTTGCTCTTCTAAGTGGGTTTTGTACCTGCCGTTATTGTCTAAGTGAACTCCTAACTACTTGTGGCACTTGGATTCCACGATGCTTTCAGAGTTTAGAACCCATGCCAGCTTCCTGGGCCTTCCTGGACGGACCGCCAAGATTTTCGTTTTCTTATTGTTTATTAGAAGGTCATTCTTTCTTGAATATTCGGCGGTTGCGTCCATGAGTCGTTGTAGACCAATCTTTGTGTTACTTAGGAGAACTACATCATCGGCGTATAGGAGGTTTGACAGCTGAAAGCTGGCTAGTTTGGGAGCCTGAGACTTTACCTTGTTTAGGGCTTCCGGGAAGTCTGATAAAAATAGATTAAAAAGTGTGGGGGCCGGGACACATCCTTGTTTCAGTCCTTTAGTAGTTGGGATTGAACGGGACAGTCTGGATCCATCACCGATCTTGATCCTGACCCATTTGTCCCAGTGCAGTAACTGTAGAGCTCTTAAAAGAGCATTTGGGATTTTCAGTCTAGTAAGCTTCTGCCAGAGCTTGGCCCTGTTTACATTATCGAATGCAGCTTTATAGTCTATGAATCCCATGTAGAATGGACAAGAGCTGGATACCGCCTGATCTATCAAACAGGAGAGAGTCATGAGATTAACCGAGGTACCTGTGTAGCTTGTGAAGCCAGTTTGGTTCGGAGGAATTACTGAGTGTTCGTTAGCCCAAGACCGAGTTGAGCAGAGTCCCTGCGAAGTACTTTGCTTCGTTATCAATAAGGGCGACCAGTCCTAGTTACCTGGAGATTTTTTGTCCCCACCTTTGAATATTGGTTCGAGAATTGAACCTTGCCACGAGGGCGGAATGATATTCTTTTTTAAGATAGAGGTGAAGAGTGGAGATAGCTTGGAGGCCCAGAAGGCCGGATCCTCCTTAAACAGAGCTGGGGGAATGCCTCCATGGCCTGGAGCTCCATCTCTCCGACCCTTCTTAATCTGTTTTTCAATTTGGTCCTCCGGGACTAGGCTTTGTTCGAAGCTGCTTGGGTGATTTAGTCTCACTAATTGCTTATCAGGTAAGTTGTATTGGTAGGGGGATTCTTCCATGGTTGGCAATTTAATTGGTTGCGCAGGTGGCAGAATCGTCACATTTGGAGCTTTGCAGCCCTCTTCTCCAGATCGCAGGTCAGCTGAGTTTTCTTGTTGGTCATTGAAGTGTGTGAGCAAGAAGGAATACCACTCAGACTCCAGTATGTTAGATTGGTGGTTCTGGAACCAGATTGTTTCTCAATCAAAGTGACTCCTCCCATGTTGGACTTGGCCCTTTTGTCAGGTTCACCCCAAAACTTTTTGCATTCTCCTAGCCTTTTTCTGTAACCTGGTGTTGGTGATTTTAGGCCTCTGAGCACTTTAGGACTGTGGCCCAGTGTAAATCAATCAATCAATCAATCACAACATTTATAAGGCGCGCTACTCACCCGGGAGGGTCTCAAGGCGCTGGGGGAGGGGTATGTTACTGCTCGAACAGCCAGGTCTTGAGCTGCTTCCTGAAGGAGAGATGGTCTTGGGTTTGCCGAAGGTGGGTGGGGAGGGAGTTCCAAGTCTTGGCTGCCAGGTAGGAGAAGGATCTTCCTCCGGTGGTGGCTCTGCGGATGCGCAGTACGGTGGCGAGTGTGTGGCTGGTCGATCGCAGCTGGTGGGTGGGCGTGTAGAAGGTCATGCGGTCGTTGAGGGACTTGGGGCCCCGGTCGTGGAGAGCCTTGTGTGCGTGGGTGAGGAGCCTGAACGTGATTCTCTTGCTGACTTGGAGCCAGTGTAGGTCTCTCAGGTGTCCGGTGATGTGGCTGTGTCGGGGGATGTCCAGGATGAGTCGTGCGGAGGCGTTCTGGATGCTTTGCAGTCTTCTCTGGAGTTTGGCTGTGATTCCGGCGTAGAGGGCGTTTCTGTAGTCCAGTCGGCTGGTGACGAGTGCCTGGGTGACGGTCTTCCTGGTTTCAGGGGGGATCCATCTGAAGATTTTGCGGAGCATGCGCAGGGTGTTGAAGCACGAGGAAGAGATGGCGTTGACTTGTCTAGTCATTGACAGGGAGGAGTCCAGGATGAAGCCCAGGTTGCGTGCATGGTCCGTTGGTTTGGGAGCGGTGCCCAGGGCCGGGGGCCACCAGGAGTCGTCCCAGGCGGAGGGTGATGATCCCAGGATGAGGACTTCCGTCTTGTCTGAGTTCAGTTTAAGGCAGCTGTTCCTCATCCAGTCGGCGACGTCTTGCATTCCTTCATGAAGGTTGTCTCTGGCGGTGGTGGGGTCGTTGGTGAGGGAGAGGATCAGCTGGGTGTCGTCGGCGTAGGAGATGATGTTGAGGTTGTGTTGGCTTGCGATGGCTGCGAGGGGGCTCATGTAGACGTTGAAGAGGGTCGGGCTGAGAGAGGATCCTTGAGGTACGCCGCAGATGACTTCGGTGGCCTCAGATCTGAACGGAGGGAGGCGGACTCTCTGGGTTTTTCCGGTGAGGAACGAGATGATCCATTCCAGTGCTTTCTCTCGGATTCCGATGTTGCTGAGGCGCTTCACTAGGGTGCGGTGGCAGACCGTGTCGAACGCTGGGGAGAGGTCCAGGAGGAGGAGGGCCGCTGTCTCCCCGTTGTCGATCAGGGTTCTGATGTCGTCGGTGGCTGCGATCAGGGCGGTCTCGGTGCTGTGGTTGGCCCGAAATCCAGACTGCGAGGGGTCGAGGGATCCGTTCGTCTCGAGGAAGGCGGCAAGCTGTTTGTTGACGGTCTTCTCGATGACTTTGGCTGGAAAAGGAAGGAGCGAGATGGGACGGTAGTTCTTGAGGTCAGTGGGGTCCGCCGTTGGTTTCTTTAGGAGGGCAGTCAGCTCGGCGTGCTTCCAGCTCTCCGGGAAGGTGGCGGTGTGGAAGGAGGAGTTGATGGTGTTTCGGAGATGGGGTGCGATGATGGTGTCGGCTTTGTTGAAGATGTGGTGTGGGCACGGGTCGGTTGGTGATCCGGAGTGGATGGAGTTCATCGTGCGGGTGGTGTCTTCGGTGCTGACCGGGGTCCAGTTGCAGAGGGTGGTGGTGGCGGGCGTTGGTTTGGTGGTAGGGTGCGTGGTCTGTGCGTCGAAGCTGTTGTGTATGTCGGCGATCTTGCGGTGGAAGAACGAGGCGAGTGAGTCGCAGAGGTCTTGCGAGGGAGTGATGTCGTCGTTTGCGGCGCTGGGGTTGGAGAACTCTTTGACGATGCTGAAGAGTTCCTTGCTGTCGTGGGCGTTGTTGTCCAGTCGTTCTTTGAGTGCTGTCTTCTTGGTGGTGCGGATCAGCTGATGGTGTTTGCGGGTGGCGTGCTTGAGGGCGGTCCTGTTGTCTGTGGTCTGGTCGAGCCGCCAGGCTTTCTCGAGGGTGCGGCAGTTCTTCCTGGATTCCTTGAGTTTGTCGGTGAACCAGGGGGTTTTCTTGCTGCCGGGTCTGCTGGGAGGGTTCTTTAGTGGTGCGAGGTCATCAGCGCAGGCGGTCAGCCACTTGGTGAGGTTGCTGGCTGCTTCGTTGGGGTCCATTGTGCTAGTGGGAGTGTTCTGGCTGAGGGAGGCGGTGAGCTGTTCGGCGGTGATCTTGCTCCAGCTGCAGCGGGGAACCTGTTGCGGGTGGTGGTGGGTCGTAGTTCTGCTGAAGCTGAAGTGGACGCAGCTGTGGTCGGTCCAGTGGAGTCCGGTGGCGTGGCTGAAGGAAACGTGCTTGCTGGATGAGAAGACAGGGTCAAGCGTGTGGCCGGCGTGAATGTCTGACAAAATATTGAAAACAAAAATATCGATATACAAAAATATCGGAACAAAAATATCGAAGTAAAAAATATAGGAATCCTAACCCTAACAAGCTAAGTACAAATATATCGAAAATAAAATATAGAATGACAAAAATATCGTTTTTTGTAAAATATCGTTTTTTTTTTAACATAATAAAAATTTAATATTAACAAGATAATACTTATAAATGTAATAAACATATTTAAAAATGTACTATCATATTTAAAATAATACATAATATAATACAAATTAATATTAATAAATATATAATACATAATATATTTTTCATTAATAATAACTCTAAATTAATTATTGTCATAACTTAAAAACAAATAAAAATGTAATAAATTACTAATACATTTATTTACATAAAATATTCACATAAATAACAATTAATAACAACATAATACTAATAAAAAAACTAAATACATTTTAGATAGCGTATGAGTAAAAATTACTATTCCCACTCCAGAGAGTGCGACAGTAGGGAAAGTGTTGGATAGCGTAGCAGTAACAATTACTATTCCCACTCCAGAGAGTGCAACAGTAGGGAAAGTGTTGGATAGCGTAGGGTTAAAAATTACTATTCCAACTCCAGAGAGTGCAACAGTAGGGAAAGTGTTGGATAGCGTAGGGGTAACTATGACTATTCCTACTCCAGAGAGTGCAACAGTAGGGAAAGTTTTGGATAGCGTAGGGGTAAAAATTACTATTCCCACTCCAGAGAGTGCAACAGTAGGGAAAGTGTTGGATAGCGTCAGGGTAACAATTACTATTCCAACTCCAGAGAGTGCAACAGTAGAGAAAGTGTTGGATAGCGTAGGATTAAAAATTACTATTCCAACTCCAGAGAGTGCAACAGTAGGGAAAGTGTTGGATAGCGTAGGGGTAAAAATTACTATTTCCACTCCAGAGAGTGCAACAGTAGGGAAAGTGTTGGATAGCGTAGGGGTAACAATTACTATTCCAACTCCAGAGAGTGCAACAGTAGGGAAAGTGTTGGATAGCGTAGGATAAAAAATTACTATTCTAACTCCAGAGAGTGCAACAGTAGGGAAAGTGTTGGATAGCGTAGGGGTAACAATTACTATTCCAATTCCAGAGAGTGCAACAGTAGGGAAAGTGTTGGATAGCGTAGGGGTAACAAATACTATTCCCACTCCAGAGAGTGCAACAGTAGGGAAAGTCTTGGATAGCGTAGGGGTAACAATTACTATTCCAACTCCAGAGAGTGCAACAGTAGGGAAAGTGTTGGATAGCGTAGGGGTAAAAATTACTATTCCCACTCCAGAGAGTGCAACAGTAGGGAAAGTGTTGGATAGCGTAGGGGTAACAATTACTATTCCCACTCCAGAGAGTGCAACAGTAGGGAAAGTGTTGGATAGCGTAGGGGTTTAAATTACATACTTATAAATTACATCTATCAATTAATTAATTATTTAAAATTAATTACCAATAAATGAAATTAATTTACCAATTAATAAAAATAAATGTATGCTTCCTACTAATTAATAATTAATTCTACATAATGAAATTACTTCCCACCCTATTCCCCTATAAACCCATAACCCGCTACAGAACATATTTATCAATTAATTAAAAATAATTACCAAAATAATTAAATATAATTACCAATTATTTTTAATTAATGTATGATTCCTACTAATTAATAATTATTTAAACATTATTACATTATTTTCAACCCTATTCCCCTATAAACCCATAACCCACTACAGAACATATTTATCAATTAATCAATTAATTAAAATTATTTACAAATAATTCTCAATTAAATAATTAATAATTCCTACTAATTAATAATTAATTTAACATAATTAAATTACTTCCCACCCTATTCCCCTATAAACCCATAACCCGCTACAGAAAATATTTATCAATTAATCAATTAATTAAAATTATTAAAAATTAATTCTCAATTAAATAATGAATAATTCCTACTAATTAATAATTAATTTAACATAATTAAATTACTTCCCACCCTATTCTCCTATAAACCCACAACCCGCTACAGTACTAAAAGACAATATTTAATTAAATTACATTAAAAAATAAATAATAAAACATAATAAATACAATATAATATACACAAAATTTATTTAAAAATCGATATTAGTAACATCGAAATTATTTATTTCGATATTATTGACATCGATATTTAAAACTTCGAAATTACTAATATCATACTAATATCGATATTAAGACTGTCGATATTACTTACCTTCTATATTATGTCCCATCGATATTTAAACTTCGATATAATTGTATATCGAAATTTAAAACTCGATATTTTGTCTGTGTACCGCCGGCGTAGTGGGTGGGGGTGTTCACCAGTTGCTTGAGTCCGAGGTTGGCGAGGTTGTCCAGCAGGGCGGTGGTGTTTCTGTCGTTGTTGTTCACCAGGTGGAAGTTGAGGTCCCCTAGGAGGATGTAGTCGGCGGAGGGAAGGGCGTGTGGGCTGATGAAGTCTGCGATGTCTTCGCTGAACTGTGTGTTTGGTCCCGGTGGTCTGTAGATGAGGGTGCCTCGGAGGGTGGTCTTGGGGTCGGTGTGTATCTGGAAGTGCAGGTGCTAGGCGGCGGAGGTTTCGTCGGAGTTAGTCGAGATGCGGATGGTGTTCTTGTGTACGATGGCGATGCCTACTCCCGTCTGGTTGATGCGGTCCTTCCGGGTGATCTTGTATCCGTCCGGGATGGCTGTGGTGATGTCGGGCGCTGAGGAGGCGTTCATCCAGGTTTCGGTGAGGAAGGCGACGTCCGGTGCTGTCGCGTCGAGCAGGTCCCAGAGTTCTATGGCGTGCCTGTGGATGGAGCGGGTGTTCAGTAGGATGCACTTCAGGTGGTTGCTGCTGGTGTTCGACTTGGCGGGGGTGGGGCAGGTCCGGAGGCAAGTGAATCGGCAGGCTTGGCAGGTGAAGGGTCCGTGGGTGCGTCTTGGGGTGGCTCGGTAGCAGGCAGGGTTCAGGCCGGCGTTGAGTGCGTGGAGGGTGGCGGCGTCGTAGGTCCGTCTGGTAGTCTTGCATCGGCGGGGGACAGGGGTCCTGGCGCTGGGCGCGGTCCAGGCGCGGACGGGCGCAGACGGGCTTACCTTTGGCGCGCCTTCGGCGCACAATCGGCACGCCCGCTGCGCGTCACCGCTGCGCGTACGTGCGGTCGCCATTTAAGGCTAAGTGGGAGGGAGGAGCAGCTGGGAGGCGGGAGCGGGGGGGACAGAACACAAAGGGGGCGTGGCCTCGTGGCCGGTGGCGGGAAGCGGGGCGGGAGAGGCACAAGAGGGAAGAAACGAGCACGATTCACAGAGGAGAAAGTACAAAGTAAACAAACTCAAGGCAATACAATCTAACAAGGCAGGAATACAAAAAATTACGAAATACCGTCACAGATCGGCGGAGCTGCGGGGGCAAAGTACAGTGAGGCGGGCAGCTAGGGCGGCAGGCACACGGAGCAGCGAGGCTGCGAGCAGCAGCAGCGGGGGCACACACACACAGCTGGTGGCCGTGCGGCGCGGGGGTGTCCTGGGAACAGTGTAAAGTGCGTGCGCTCTCTGTGTATCTGTGATGAGATTGGCCTGCCCTCCCATAGGAATGCATTGGGGATAAGGGTGTCCATGGTAAGTCCTGGTATGAGAGGAGTGCAGGTTCGAGTTTAGTATTTATGAACTCATGAGGATAAATGCTGCGCAATGGTGTGCACAGATTAATGGTGACTGGTGGGGAAATGCCTCTTTTAGAAGTTGGCATTTCTGTGTGCTATGTGTCTGCCTGCCTGATGTGAATAGCATGTCCGGCTTGTGAGTGACAGGAGCTGAGAGGTTTAGGTGGCTCCAGGAGGGGCAGGGTAAATGTAAACTGAGGGTGAGTCAGTGCTGAGCTGAATGAGACACCTGGAGGAAGAGTGGCGGGAGAGGTAATCCACTGACTCTGAATAGGGTGGTGCTTCCCTAGTGAATGCTGGCTTCGCTCCACTGTGGTGTGTCTGATCACTAAGTCCCCACCTGACAAAGGGGAAGAGGAGCTGGCAAAACAAAGTGCTCCAAATCCCCCCTGAACCAGTTGCCTCTAGTTCCCCCATGCCTTGCACTTGAGACAAAGGATTTGCTAATATAAATATAGGGGCTGTGACCCAAGGAGGTGTTCAGTGCTGGTGTGCTGACCCTGTTGGGGCGTGCTGGTATTGGGACCCAGGGGGGCTGCCATGAGGGATTGCCTCCTTGGGCCCTGCATTGCCCCTTGGTCTTAAGAGGAACTTTGGCTGGCTTCTAGCACCTCGTGAGCGCTGTGTTTTGAATTGCCCCCTTTACCTCTAAAAGGACTTTGGGACTTTAAGCGCCTTGAGAGAGCCCTGCTGGTGTTCTGAGTGTGACCTTTGCAGCGCAGAGCGGCCACCGGTGTGGAACGATTCCCCTGCATTCCTGCCCAGTGAAGCGGGAGCCCACTCCACTGTTTTGCATATTTCGGAAAGTGGGTGCCCACCCCTCATTGCACGGTGTTGGCGGGAGCCCACCCCGCTTATGGTGTAACGAGGGTGTGTCTTCAAAGAAGAGAGTTTCCCAGGAAACCAGAAAGGACTGGGTATAGAAATATAACAAAACAAGATTCCTTTCTGTGTTGTTTTACGCTTTGTGACCTTCTGGTCTACTTTTAGTTTTTGTACCACTAGCTAAACAGACAAGTTGTATAGGTACTTATTATTACACCACACTAGAGTGACTTTCTTTCTCTCAACATTTTATTTTCATTTGTTAAAAACATTCATATAAAATTCATCACAGGATATTTCATATCCAACATATATATTTGAGCATTCCCTAATCTAATACAAAAATAAATCCTATTCTTGTTGTTCCTCAAAACACAAACACAAGATAAAAAACCAATCCTTTTGGCATATATTGTTTAAAATTCATAAAGTATATGTTACATCAGGCAGTCCTTTTGTCGACGCGTTTCGGTGCGTTGAGGTCTTTTTGGCACCTCCTCAGGACAGACTTATAGGTATGAAATATTGTGCTTCTTTCTAAAATTAAATAGAAACAATTAATAACTAATTATGCTGAGGGTTCTTATCTATCTCTAAAGTGTGGGTCGCTCATTGTACCATATATCTCTCTATCTGTTTTAAAAAAAAAAACATCTTACTTTTATTGCTAATGTTTCGAATAGTCCCTCTTCTTCTATTTGGGGGTTATCCGTCTTCTATATTTCAGTTTCTTTAATCTCTATAACATAGAAAAAGCAAGTCTATATCATCTTTTACGCACTCCCTTTATTTCATTCAGGGACTAGCAAGGGTTCTCATGTCACTTACTTAAAAACATTAGAATTGCTGTTTGCGTGTCTTGCTTGTTTTATGCGTCTTTCAATTTGCACACAGACTTCTGGTAAAACGTTTTTCTTAGTTATCCATCTGTTAAAGGGAGTATCAAAATCTTAATGTTGTTGTAGTTTGTTAAAGATTTTATCTCTATGTGGGTTGCCCCTAACCCCTTAGATTACATACCTGATGGGTAGATTTCTTAGGTCCCTGTATTTGTCGTATTAACAGGTCTTCACCTTCTCTTGGTGTTTATTTGCTGGGCACCCTATATGTCAGGCACTTCTTTGAAACCCAGATCCTAGTGAGGGAATACATAAGAAAATGTACATACTCCTCATATTTTTGATCATATCTACTCATTTATGAGCATGTTAACTCTATTTTTTGTAATACCCATTCATTAACCGGGTATTGATGTTGCTATGTATTTGTGCAACCAGATAAGGAAGTTCTTACATATTTTATGCTTTTATGTGCTTTTATAAACAAGATACTGAAAAAGGCTCTGATCCCTTCTTAGCTGTTGGTAATATATTACATTGCGTTCGGGTGACATTAATTTTCCCACCTTCCTGTTCAGATAGACTGTTTTTTAGAATTCAATTAGAGTCTATAATGGAACACGCTGTGTTAAATGCGTGTCCAATATAAAGGAAATGTTTGTACACGATGCCGCTTATCACAACTGGAGTATAGCTTTTCAATTTACACTTATAGGTTAAAATAACAGATAAAATAAACTTAGTCCATTTCTTTGGTCTTTAAGCTAACTACACGGCGGTATGGTTACATAATCGGTCTAACGTGACTGCTTACCTAAGGTTTACCGCTTGAAGCCATCGACACGTCCTCTCTCCCGTGGGGTGATGTATGGTGCCCACCCCGCAATTGCTTCTATCTAAAAGTGGGTGCCCACCCCGCACTTTCCCGAGCGAAGGATATCACCGCCGCTGCCGAGCGACTAGGAAGAAAGGCATGGTTGCCTGACTGTGGGCGGGGCCTTGAAGCCAGCAACGGAAAGTGCCGGCCGAACAAAGGGGAAGGAAGTCCTGGAAGTTGGCATGCCTGCGCGCGGTTCCCGTGTAGTAGGGAGAGCCCCACGGTGCCAACAGCAGGAAGCGAGGAGAAAGCAGAGCAAAACCAGGAGACCCAGGCGGTAGCCCACCCCGCGCTGGGACGGGCGCTGAAGAAAAACAGAGTCTTGCTGCTGGCAGGGCTCCCTGTGAGAGAGAGGAGAGCCCCATGTGTCCCTGAAGGCAGTAAGTTGCCGGCCGATGAAGAAAGGAGGAGGGAGGATGGGAGCCTACCCCACCTCCCAGGGTATTTTGGTGCAAGACGACGTGCCTCCTGCATCCTAGGACGACCGGAGAGTCCCGGTGAGCTGGGATTCCTAGAAGTATGCCGGGAGCCACCTAGAAGAGGTCCCGTGATCGGCGATGGCCGGTGATGTGTCCCGGCCTGCCTTCAGGCAGCAAGAGGAGCGGAGGGGAGCCTGCAATGACCCAGTGAGTGGGGCCTAAAGGGAGGCAGCGTTTTTGATTAAGGAGCCCTGTGGGGCTTACATAAGCATTGTTGGTGCCATCCCCCACTGCAAGAGAGATGGGAGGTGGCGGAACCAGGCCCCGGTGAGTGGGGCTTCTCTTTGGCTTTGTAGGAACCGATCGAGGGTTCCCAGGGCACCTTAGTGCCAAAGCAGTTCCCCCAGATGCCCCACCTGACAGTAGGCAGATGCAACGGTTGGGCACAATTGTAAGAACCAAGTGAGGGTTCCTAGGGCATCATAGTGCCAAGGTATTTCTCCCAGCTGCCCCGCATGATAGAGGACAGCTGCAAAGTTACGTAGATCTGTTCCAGAGGGCACAGTGAGTACCCAGGCCAACGTTCTGTTTTCCAGCTGCCCAGCACTTAGTTGGCAGTTGCAAAGCTTAGGCCAGTACCTGTGCACACTTTCTGCTTGCTGCATTAGCAGCCAGATGGCTGCTAATGCAGCAAAAAACCCTGACATTGTGGACAGAGGGCATTGGGCCCCCCTGTGAGAGACCAGTTGGCCTGGGGTCAGTTGGTAAGGTGCTGTGTGCACTTTATCTGGGCTAGTGAGGCCTACTGCGTAATGTGATTTATGCTGGCGATACCTATTGCGTAATGTGTTTATGCTAATGAGGTTGGGGCCTAATGTGCTAATACCTAATGTCATGCTATGATTTTTTGGGGTAGTACCTGTTTGCGTAATGTGTTTATGCTTATGGGGTTGGTGCATAATGTGTTTATGCTGGTGAAGCTCATTGCGTAATGTGTTTATGCTGATGAGGTTTGGGCCTAGAGTGGGTTTAGTCTAATGTGCTAATGCTGAGGTCCTTATGGTACCAGTAATTACTGGTCGTGGTTTATATTTACTTACCTGTTCTGATGGTTCTGAATGTGGCCCGATTAGCCTGGTCATGTATATAATTTCTCTGTGAATATTGCCCGTGCCAGTTGGCGCAGTGTAAATGTGTAATTATGGTTCTAATGTGTTGATGAGAATACAAAGGCTATTTTTATATAACCTTGTTTGGAGTTCCTTTTGTGGTGTGCCTAGTGTATGCTGCTGTGTGTGTGTGTTCAGCAAACGCTTCACACATTGCCTCCGGGATAAGCCTGACTGCTCATGCCAAGCTACCAAGGGGGTGAGCAGGGGTTATCTTCGGCGTGTAACTCCCTTGCCCTGACTAGAGTGGTGGTTTCTGCTTAGCTTTGATGCAAGCCTTAGCCAACCAGAAATCTAATTTCTAACATCCCATATCAGACAGAGTACTCCAGATGTGGCAGGCAGCAGTGCCACACGTGGGACAAAGTGTTCCAGGTAAGTTGTGCAGGGATAATGAAAGTACCCTAAATATGGCAAATGGCGCTGTACACAGTGACCCTGTGACCTGTGGAAATGTACAGAAGCGCCCTTAGCTAACTGGAAGAGCTGGACATCATTCTTTTGTTGTGACTCTCATAGTTGATAAACAATTTACTGGAAAAGGCAAGAGTCTCTCAAAAAGGACAGAAACCATAATTCTTTATTACTTGATCTCAACCTAGCGGGTGTCACTGTATAAAGTGCTTCACATGTGGAAGACTCACTTACCTTACCCCAAACCTCTCAGCACCGTGTACGCTGGTGAGGTCAAGCGTAGGAGCCCTCAATGCCCAACATGCAAAGAAGATTAGGCTGAAAAATAGACACTGCTGTGGACACATGATAGGTCTTCAGTAGCAATATTCTATATAGTAGAAATCTCCTACCTATCACAAGTTGGCAACCAAGGAGGGTAAGTAAAGTTCCATTTAGGGGTTTCTGAGCTGTAAGTGATTGGAAAGGTCCCCCCAATCAAGACATCTCCATCCATTTTGTAGCTGACCTCATCTTGCGACATCAGGGTGCAGCTGTCGGCTCCAGCCAGCGGCGTTAGCGCGAGCCTTAAAGCCAGCGGTATCAGAAGAGAGGACCAGCTCATGATTACCCACCGATGGGGCTTCTTTAAGGAGACATTGTGAGCAGGAGGAAGTCCTATTAAGGCTTCAATCCTCTGAACGGAGATGAGGTGAGAAATAACAATTGATTCTTCTTGATTAAAAGTGTTCCTGCAGCAACTTCAGGCCTACAGTGAAAGAGAGAAAAGAAAAAGTCAGAGTGGACAAGGTCACTTTCTCATTCTCTTTGCACTCTCTTCTCTTCTTGTCTTCTCCTCTCCATGTTCGCCTTCGCTAGTCTCATCATAGCTGTTTCCTCATTGCCAGCTTTCTTTCCAGCTATGTCTCCACTCATAAAAACCCCAGTGCTAGAAAGTAGCCTATGTAAGGAAGGGTTACCTGTAAGAAAAGAACTTTGGCTTGGAAATGCTTTTCTGGTAATGGTCCTTGGGTATAGACACAATTCTCGGGATTATGTTGCTTTTTTTCAGGTCAGCCTTGCAAAACATATCTTTAAACAATTTTCAGCTTTGTTCATTCCTAGTATTTTATTTCGTAAAGGAATTTGAAAAAGAAGATTTTCATTTCTTGCCGTTTCTTCAGTCCTGTGAAACACTTTTAACCAAATGCATATCTTACATTTTAATGTGTATATATCTTGTAGGCGTATTCGAATTTCCAATGCCTCATGGTCTGGAATTCCATTGAACTATTTTAAAAACTAAGGCTAGCTGTGCAAAGCATGACTATGTGCAGTTTCAGTAGATAACAGCTAGCTGTCAGTTACCTACATAAAATTAGCCACAACCTCCAAACCCGACCAAATTGTGTCATGTCCCAACTCAGCTGACTTGGGGCCTCTTTTGCAATATTTTGATGCAGGGCAGTAGAGCAAGCTTTCCTACTGTGCTGCTGTGCGTAAAAGAAAAAGGGTAGGAATACGTCGTATCAACAAGATATGGCTCATTCTTGTCCTTTTCCCCTGCACTGGCACATAATGTGCTGCAATGCACCAACACGGGCACCCTTGTGCCATAGTGCAAGGGTGTCTGCGCTGCAGGAGTGAGTGTTTTTGTGCAGGAAGGGACACCTTCCTGCACAAAAACAATCATGAGCGGTGCTTTCCTCTGTCTACGTGTGCTGCAGAATGTAGCACACATGGAAAAAGGAAAAATGAGGAGAAATAAATGTATTTCTCCTTGTTGTGCCTCCCTTATGCTTCCCCTCGGGCGGCGTAGGAATCTGAGGCATTCCCAGGTTTTACAAAACCTTCTAGATTTGTGAATGCATCAGGTTCCATGGATGTTGCATTGGAACACCCACAGCAACACCGATGGAATGCCACTTTCATGCAGAATAATGCGTGAAAGGGGGCCATATTTACAAGGCCATGAAAAGCCACACAGGGTGGCTTTGTGTGGCCTTGTAAATATGGGCAGGCACACTGCGCTGCCAGTACATCAAAAAAGTGATGCACTGGCGTTGCAATGGGCTTGTAAATAAGCCCCTTTGGGCTTCATTTACTCTATTCTGATGCACTACAGTGCACCAAACCTTCTGGCTGTGCTGCCGTGCTTCAAAATAAAAAGACATGAATGCACCATATCTACAAGATACAGGGCATCTCTGTCCTACTTCCCTGTGCGGAAGTACAAACAGCAGCCATGTGCCAATGCAGACACACTTGCGTCATGATGCAACGGTGCTGGAGTTGCAGGGATGATTGTATTTGTGCAGGAAGGGGCACCTTTCTGCACAAAACAATCATTGATGGTATTTTCCTCTTTCTATGCATTGTGTGGAATGCACAATCCATAGAAAGAGGAAAAACAAGGAGAAATAAAAGTATTTCTCCTTGTTGGAAACTTGAGGCATAGGATTCTGAAGCATTCCCAGGTTTACAAAACATTGTACATCTGGGAATGCATCAGATTCCATGGATGTTGCATGTAAATACCCACAGCAACACCCACGGACGCCCTTTCACGCAGTAATGTTTGAAAGGGTCACATATTTACAGTGCCATTAAAAGTCACACAGGGTGACTTTAGGTGGCTTTGTAAATATGGGCAAGCACATTGCACTGCCAGTGCGTCAAAAAAAGTGACACCTAGGTGCACTGTGCTTGTAAATGAGGCCCTTAGTCTTCACTCTCGGCCAGCTTTTCGGATGTCCGTTTGTTGAGAGGGTGTGATGCGTGTGGAATGTTAGTGTTGTCTGTTGCACTCATGCTAGATAATGGAGGTCATCACATGATGGGGTTAGCTACTGTTTATATGCTGCTGGTGGGCGGCAGCCATGATCTAGGCACTGCACACATATGGATCCCAGTTGCAACAAGTACGTCACCCCAAAATGAACATGTCTTTAAGTTGTACACAGCTTAAACTGCTTGCATATGAGATCTGTGACCATACAAGTGCACAAGACGTCTACTAGGTAAATGTAAATGTATATAGCGCTGTATCACCGACCGGTTTCTAAGCGCTTGCTTAGGGAACCCGTCCTGGTATTCCCCTGTTAGACAACCCATTACTGGGCATCCCCAAGGTGAAAGCCAGGCATCCCGCTGTGAGGGGCCGTTGTGGAGATTCAGCAAGCTATTGCCCAGAGTTGCAGAGTGGGACTCCATGATTGGAATAGGCACCGAGGCGAGAATTGTCAGGTCTGGGGAAATTTGAGCCCAAGACCCGCCGAGGTGGGGAATTGAACCCTGGTCCGGGCCAGACCTCTGCATCAGGGTCTGCCGCTCCAACCACTAGAGCCACACTTCTCACAATAGTACAATAGTTGCACAACTAACAGCCCAGAGTAGAATGTGTCTTATCACCCAAAAGATGCACACATCTTCTCCTAAAAGACCAGCAAGCACACACACACACAAATGGCCTCCTAAAGTATCATGTGATAGTAGAGCAACTGATGTATAACTTAATATGCAGCACAGAATTATAATTACATTTACATGTCATCTCGAGCCCCAGGAAGTTCCACCTAGGGACATTCTGGATCAGGAAATTTTGCAACATATTTAGTAGGTGAAAATTGGAATACCATGACTTCTGTAAGCAGCCAGATTTTTGCACAATTTAAAAACACACATAACCCTATTAAATAGTCAAACAGATTAAAACAGATTTGAAGTGGTAAACAGACTTTCCTTCGAATTTTTGGTTGACATTCAATTAATATAGTGTGCTTCTGAATGAGCCCTATGAAGTGTAATTCTGTTGGCAGCTGTGAAATGCTTCAATTCAAACATAATATATCTACAAAAATATTTTCTGTCTTTTCTCTGTTTTCGTCCCCTTACTTGTGGGAACCTTTTTTTTTATCTTCCCCTGTCATTTACAATACTTTCACTGAAGCTGTTCACACTGTGCAAACCCTATTCAATTCAAGATAAGATCTCTTCCTTTTGAAAAGGCAGACATATTCTAACAGTATGCTGGAATGCTTGCTTTTTATTACTTAGTTGTGAAAAACAGATGCTGTAGCCATCGAACTTTTGTGGAATTTCTTATTTATGCCTCAGTACCTTCCTTTGCACTTTATAGGCAACTTAATTTATTTGATCATTATGATCAAGTTCTAAATGTTGTAAATTAACATTGCACGTTAAAAATAAAGTTAACATACCAGAGCTATGCTATATTTTACAACTAAACAGGCAGTCACGAGTGCAGCTACATTGCAGACAACAGGGCCATGATTTGAATGGTGCAGCAGGTGCAGGAGCACTTGGCACAAAAGCTGTAAGAACTCCTCTGGACACATAATACTGGTATATATTTGACTTCTAAGCAGGCTGTCACTACTGCAGTTACCTGCCAGATAAAAGGGAATTGATTTGAGTGTTGCAGAGTGTGCAGTGGCACTGGGCCAAATGCTTTAGGGACCCCTCTCAACCAAAATTATTGCTAAGATTTTAAACTAAACAGGCAGTCACAAGTGCTGTTACCTTGAAGACAACAGTCATGATTTTAATGGTGCAGCAGGTGCAGTGACACCAGGATGAAATGGTCAAAAAGGATCAAAATGGTATTGATAGGGCGGTCTCCATAAAAGTGTAAAAGTATTCAAAGTGTGAGTGACTTTGAAGGTTAAATGGATCTCCCTTACTTTTACACCCACAGAGCGAGGGAAAATAACATTACTGACAGCTCATCACAGAGTTGCTCAACGACACCATGTTTTCTTTCACGAAAAACACACCATTTTCAAGCTTGTTTTGGTTCTCTAGGGATATAGTAAAAGCTTCTCTCAGCCAGAAACTCTTGTTCATTTGAGATCAATTCAGCCCACTCAGGGGGATCACCCCAAAGTTTGAAGACCTCTGGTCTGGAGTGTCAAAGTGGCAAGCAGGTCCAACAACACTAAGAGATCTGAGTTACCTTCATTGGGCTGAGCCAGTGTCCGTCTCAATGCCTGAATATTCTACACTCACCATTCTCTCTTCCTCTTTCTGCCTTTGCAGACCTTTCACCACACATTCCTTACCACACCATAGGCATGCCACTATGTGCCTACATACCTGCTTCCATACAGCAATTGGAAAACCAAGCAGGGCCTTCGCTCCTCGCATCCACCTGCAGGGGCGCAGCTTCAAGGGGGTGTTTGACGTGTTAAACCCCCGTAGAAAATGTATTCTGTAGTAAATAGTTGAGTACAGGTGCTTTCAGTTGGATGTGGTGAGGTGTCTGTTGGATTTCACCATGGATTTTTACATGCACACACAGACAAAACAAACACATGCAAACACTCTTGCACCGTAAAATGTGGTTATTTTGAAATGTTTAAGCACCCATAACAATCTGCACTCCTCCCTCTTTCCACTGCCTCTTAAGCCCCCTCATATGTTATGTTATGTTACATGTTACTATAGCTTGTAAAGGGCACATAGACCAGCGGGTCTCTTCGCCCTAGGTAACTTCCCAACCTACCTTAATCTCTCGATCAAACAGCATTTGTAAAGTGCAACACTGTCACCCCTGGTGGTACCCTGGGGGGGATTCGGGGCGCTGTGTCTCCGTCGAAGAATCAAGCCTTGAGTGTCTTTTTGAAGTCTGCTAGTGAGGAGGCTATATGGGGCTGGAGGGTAAGGTCATTCCAGGTCTTGGCAGCGATGCAGGAGAGGAACAGATGCGGGGTTTGTGCAACGGCAAATGAAGAGGAGTGCAGGTGTTCAGAGGGTTGGTGGAAGTTCAGTCGATGGCTAATGAAGGTAGGTCCTAGGTCGTGGAGGGTTTGTAGGGATGCGTGAGGATCTTGAACTGGCATCTCTTCTAGATGGGGAGTCGGGATACTTGTTAATAAGGTTGCTTATGCTGTCTTAAGGTTGCTAATTGCTTGGTCCTGCTTCTCATAATGTATTTTAACAATATATGCCAGCGTGATTGTTGGGAATTCTGAAGCTTACAGCCAGCCCCCCGTAACTTACTGATCAAGCTATGCCCCTGTCCACTTAATTCCCTTTATCCCAAGCAGAGACGTCAGATAATTAGCAAACATGTAGCAACAGTGCCTCTTACACAAGATGCCACCGCACCATTCATTGTGTCAGGCAAAAATGGTATCTTTGCAAGCAAACCCTCTGGGCCACAGTGCCTGATACGGAGCACTCTGCCTTATCATTACGGGTGTGAAGGATTAGAGTTTCACCAACGAAACTGCACAACATTGCAACCTTTGGACTCCTTAAAGTTGCAACTTGCATGAACTTCAAAAATGTTAGACAGGGGATATTTCCAACAAAACCTTATTGTACTGGAAAATTTCACCACGCAAAATGGTACATTCTTTGGCCAAAAAATGCAAACTTGTAAGATTTCCTGTCCAAAAATAAACAATATGTTCTAGGACTTGTATTTGTAAGTTTCGCAAACCTTTGTTAAGGAAGTATGGGATTGCACTTTGCAAATTGCAAAGTGCAGTGCCTGGAGATGTATGAGTTGTTTGATGCCAGTTGAGCAGTACGGGTTTGTCTGCCCTAACTTATGCGCCCTGTTCCTAAATATGTCAGGCTTAGATGTGCTTTGACTTAGCCATGGGCCGTCTGCCTTTCCCTGATGAACGCTGTCCCAATCATAAGTCCTGTCCCTTATAGCCTTCAGGACATGTATACCTAAATTGGCAGGGTGCTGCAAAGTTAGAAGCAACAAAGAAGGCAAAGTCTGTATTAGAAGAGAGGTGGTGTGAGTATCTGTCCATGGCACAGTGAGAACAGGAGACTTTATTCTCCATCATCTGGGAACAAATGCAGTGATCAATCACACCATCTGAAAGAGAATTCAGCAGTTTCCTCCAAGTACATGAACTAGCCTCAGCAGAAACCTGGGCAACCGAAGCATAACTTACGGCAACACGCATTCCCTCCCATACTAGTTCAAGTTCAAATTTTATCGTTTGATTAATTAAAATCATTACAAAACCCCCCTGGAGAAAAGAATAAAAAGCTGCATATTCGAATAGCGTTATCGTGCAATAAAAGAATGGATACACACCACTGTTTTTTGTTATAAAAAATACATAGCAATAAAATTAAATTATTAAAAAACTCGCATTGACGATTTTTAAACTCAAATAGCATATTTAACAAAATGTGAGCCCCTTAAAGAGGATGTTGGGGTGATTTTACACAAATTTATGTTTGATCTATTTCGGTTTGCAGTAGGAGGCTATTAACTGATTTCATGAATTTAACTCCTCGGCATGCCAGGATGTACGACGAGCCCTCTAACCAGCGTATCACTGCTTGCCTGCTGGACCGGATGTTCAGTTCATTAAAGATTGATTTCAAGTACTGTCTCCTTTGGTCTTGGACGGCTGGACAGGCGCATAATAGATGGATTAGTGTTTCTCTTTTGAAGCCGCATAGTCGACAGGACTCTGATTTAAAGGCCTGTTTCCACGAAGGGTATAAGTCCTTTGAGTCGTGCACGCCCATTCTAAACATTCCCTCCTATAATAACTGTACCACAATAAATTATATGTTTTTAAGCAAGAAGATTAGACAACAAATGCTGGAATTTGAGATGTGGCAAAGTGCACAAAGTGATCACACCATGCTCAGAGTAAACTACAATCTTAATATTGAACAAATTGAGGCCATCAGTAATACCAGGGACACAGAGAAACACAAGCTGCTGAAGAGGATCACGTGGAACAAATAACTCGGTGAAATTAGAGAATTGGTCACTAGAGAAGATAAACGGGCTGAAAAAACAAAATCCCATTCCAGCCCTGCTACATAACTAAAGAATCTGGATACATACTCTTACATGATTTTGTGAATTGACCCCAAGATATGTACAGTGTAAATAGTCATATACAATTAGTACAAATAGAATGGACCGTGCCCTCTTTGCACTTTTACTAATAGAGAGTCTGACATTTTGTGGCTGATACACCAGGACACGAAGGGCACATGAAATAATACACCGGTAGTCCTAACGCTATACTCAAATGTTTTTGTGACTCAGTCCAATCATGTTTAACATAATTGATGTATTTATTACTATATTTGATTTATATTTATGATTTTGTAGAGCACAAACCAAGGTGTACACAACAGTCGGGTTGCTGTTTCTATGAAGGTGATGGAGCAAGGTTGCGCACGTAAAGCAGCTTGCTTATACTCAGTCCTCTAGAAATAATTTGTAACGTACTAATTAACATGTTTCGTCTTACTAATATTGCACCACACGACATTTCTAGTATCTATGGGAAGCTCCCCTATGTGCTTTTACTAACGAGTAACTTGAGTGACTTAATATGGCCGCTGCAACGCGGGATCTGTAATGCGCATGCGTCTATCACACTCACGTGACATGACGTATTCTCTCTGCTTGGTGGGAAATTCTTGCTTCTGCACACAAGAACTAAGATGGCTACTCTGTGTGTTAAACGTGCTCACGCTTGTACTATTGTTTTTACTAAGATGTTCGTTCTGCTTAAATACTAATGCCATAGTTAAAATAAAATAATGGGAATAGAGTAGAGATAAGTGGCATACAGTGCATTCATTTTTTTCTTGTTCTAAAACTGTTTCTCTTCTTCTGTGCATGTATCGTACTTTGGGCCTTACATGTATTTCTGAACTCCATATTTGGAGGAACTACGCCTGTGCAGAGAAGCTAAAATCCCTGAATCACTGACATTGAAACCCGGCCAATTCTTGACTTGCTAGAAGATGTGCCTGGGAGAATGAACTCTCAACCCCACAAGAGGAAGCTGGACTGTACAAATTAAAATACAATGTTATTGATATTGATACATTCACTGCCGGGTGAAATAAAAGCGCATGGGAAAATAAAATTATGGGCGGGAATGCTAATTTCAATATTGAAGTAGATGATCTCATAACTGGTATGGTGTGATGACCTCTCCTCGTCTTTTGACCAATCAAATTGAGGGAATACACAACTTGCAACATTGGGGGGTGGTACACTGCCCTGAAAATTGGTATATCTAAGGTAGGCTTAGCTAGTTAGATTGTCCGACTTGTCCAAATAGCTGACCTGTCACTGACCCAACGCACTCAATAGGCGATCGTGAGCGGAGGTGCTGGAGGAGCACTCTGTCAGAAGATTCGATAACCCAATCGGGGTTCTGGGAAGGAGTTTGACAACCCAATCGGGGTCCGACTGTTAGCTGCAGAGAGGGGTGCGATGCTGGCGTTGTACTTTAGCTGTGGGTGTCGGTCCTGACCTGCGGTGGTCTTATCCAGAACCAATTTGGTCCGTTCCTGTCCTGTTTCTGGTCTGCACCTGTTCTATCCTGTTGGCACCGGAACTATTGTGGGTCCTGTCCTTTATCCCAGCCCGTGGCCAGGGTTGGTCTTCACACCATTCTAGGTAACTATAAATACATGTGGGTATGTCATTGTACTGTTTCCCTTTTCTTACCCTTCCTATGTTTCAATGCTTAAAGAAAGTCTATTAATAGTTTCACATCATATTGTTTCAATCATATTCTTTCTAATTGAACAAACTTTGATTAAGTTGGTATGGAGTTTGACATTTAAGAATTTTACATAGATAAAGCATTTAAACCTTTCCCGAGTCTGTGGTTCTTTTATAAATGAAATGTTGTTTTACTGCCTATTATTCTAACACCTTTGATCCCTTAAGACTCTAGGTATCGGTGACTAGGACTGGTAAGTCAAATGGTATAGGTCCTAAATGGTTAATTAAAATCCTGATTAAGCGTAGGTTTGCCTGTTCAAAGTGTGTGTGTTATATGGGCCCAGGTGAGTATGGTAAAATCCCGAGCAGGTGAGCCCGCGCTCTATCAAAGGCTTTGGAGAGTGAGGTGGAGACATCCTTTATAGCAGTGTGCAAAGTTGGGCAAATTGAATGTTACCAGACTTCAGGAATCAATTTTTAAATATTTTACACTCCAGGAATTTCCCAAAGTTGAGAATCTTTTTAAGTGTGTGAACAATGTGTGAAGAGAAAACCGCAAAACCGACTTATTGTTTGGAGGATTCTTCAGAAAACAATGTTTTGCAGCAAGAATTTCTTTCATAGTTTTTTTTTGGGGGGGTGGCAGGAATTATGTCTACAGGTAAAAATGTGTCATGATGGCAACCGTGGGGACTTTAAAGAGTTGTAAAGTTTTTAATGTGTTCCATACCTCTGCCCCCTCTTCCATTGAGCGACATGTGAGAAAAGAAGAATGACGGAAACCTATGCAGGAGATAGCATTAGTGCATTTATGGGACTAGCATAAAGGTATAACATGAGGTGGATAGTAACCAGGAAACAGCTAGTTTTGACAAGGAAGGTGGGAAACACCAGCAGGTAATACTGCTTTACAAAAGCAGATGGATACAGCAAACATAGCTCAATAGGAGAGTTGAAAGTTCTGTAGGGCATGTAGATGTACCATACCCAGATCAGGTGGGATATGAAGGGGGCATTGGTTCCAGACATTAGAGTTTAATTTACAGTCTGAGAAGTTGGTGGAAGAAATGCGGGAGGGAGAGTAGTACTAGCTGACAAAATAATAAATGTGACTTTATCAAGATGTGTCGCCAAAGTTTGGCATGGAATCATCCCGGCTCTCTGCTCAATTTATTCTTTAGCTTTGATACCGCTGAAGGAGTTTGACAAAAACATATCATATGATGCACATAAAGTTGAAAATGTCCGTAAAATACACAAAATGAAGTTGATCTAACAACATTTTACAATATTACACCTTCACAGTGTACTATAGCGACTATTTTAGGAGAACTATGGGGCATATCAATAAGGCGGCGCTATAAAATTATTGGCGTTTTTGCGTCCGATTTCAGATGAAAGGTCGGAGATAATTGTGTCGTTATATCAGCAAGGTCATGCTAGAGCATGAATCCTTGCCCTAGCACCCTTTCCCGTAAAGCCCACCTTTGCATCTCTGATGAGATGCAAAGTGGTCGTTCCGTCCCAAAATAACTGGAGAAATGTTGCTAACTGACATTTCTCCAATTATCAATGGGCACGCTAACAAGCATAGCGATAAGAAAAGTAGAGCCAACCTTGGTTATCGCTGCTTTCCTTACGCCTGCTTTTCCTGTGACTAAACAATGTTAGCCAAAGGGTGGTGGATTATAGGGCTGAGACCATCCTGCCCTATCAACAAGGATATTGCCGTTTTCCATGGAACATCGCTGGAAAACCAGCGATGTTCCATGGAAAACATCACTATCGCAGGAATAATTATCGCCATTGCACTATGCGTTGGTAATACAGCGCTAGTATGGCGATAATTATCTGCGATAGCCGGCGATAAAATTCCTCACGCTTAGGGCGGCCAGCGATAATTATCGCTGCCGCTTGTTGATATGCTCCTTCGACTTTAACATTGTATTGTGCTCAGTGTTCATTAACTCAACACTAAAAAACGGATTGAAAGATTTAAAAACTCGATACCAGTCGGTTATGGTTGAAGCGGGACAATATATGCATATGTACTGTTTATCCGGTATCTCAGAAAATTCAATAAAAATATTTGAACGGAAGCGGGACAATATATATATTTTTAACTTAATTCCGAATAAATTCATTTTTAAGAAAGATGGCGACTCTGTTGCATTGCAGTAGGTAATGGATTCTGTTTAAATCAGTGATATATTACCTCTACATACCACCTAATATTATGTGCATGTCAGTGGCTGAAGTGGGCAGACCTATTGCCCCATGCTGCAGTGGGAGGAGTTAAAATATGAATGATGCTCTAACAGACCAGTGAGTGAAGAGAGATGGCTGAAAGCCTCTACAAGTAAGTATATTTAACATTCAATTTCAGTAAATTAAAAGGATTCGGCTAACGCCAGCCCTAAAAATAGGGGTAGTAAATATGAAAACTGAAATTAGCTTTTTGAACAATGCCTCTAAAACTGCATTTATGTAATGTTGATATCTGGAATCACAAGCCATCATGGGAATGGGAAGGCTGAAGACGGTAATTTCCAGTAAGTGGCATTGTAGAAATAACAGGCACACACATACCTTCATCTTTATAGTATGCATTTAAACCATTATGATACAAAACAAATAGAACTCTTATATAGCTCACTATACAATTTGACTCTTATCTAGGCTAGGCTCAGAGATGTTAATTATTACCCAACTCAGTGGTACTCATTCAGAAGGATGACTGTCTTACTGGGCGCTTCAGAACTGAAACCTGCAAGTGTCAAGCTATCCAGGGATCTGGTTACTGGATGCATGGGGCACTTGACCATAAGCTAGAACTGATGCAACCAAAAAGGGCTTTTCTCCAGCACTGCAGCTTAGCGCAGTCCACATCTCAGAGTCATAGACCAACCCTGGGCCTGATTAAGGGTTTGGAGGATGGGATACTCAGTCACAAATGTGCCGGATATCCCATCAGCTGTATAACAATTTGTATAGGAAATAATGGAATTGTAATGCAGCGGACGGGATAAAGTAACCCAGTCTGCCAAATGTGCAATCAGGCCCTCTGCCATAACACACAGACTTACCTCCTATCAATGACACATCTGCAGCAGTCCAAGGCACAGACCTAACTTCTATCAATGACCCATCTGCACCACTCCGAGGCAGAGACTTACCTTCTGTCAATGGCCCCTTGTCTGCACCGGACCAAGGAACAGACTTACCTTCTGTCAATGACCTGTCTCCACCAGTCCAAGGCTCAGACTTACCTTCTGTCAATAGCATGTCTACACCTGTCCAAGGTACAGACTTACCTTCTGTCAATGACCTCTCTCCACCAGTCCAAGACACAGACTTATATCCTGTTCATGACCTGTCTGCACCTCTATGCAGGACTTGGATTCTCATGGAGCTGTGCAGCACTTTGGAATGTTCTGCTGAGGGTTGTGTTTATATTGTGCTCACAGTGTAAGTGACTGACAGAGAAGCTCTCCCTGGAATAAATTACATGATAATTGATTGATGATCAAATCCACAGAGGCACCTCACCAAGAGTCTCTGCTCTGTGGTAATTACATCAGCAGAAAAGGCAATTTTTCTTGCATTTTGGCTCATGCAGTATATGAGGTTTTCCTTCCACAAGGAGTCTAAACAGATCTGTGGCTGTGGGGTCTCTCATACCCTGTCCATCAGCCCTGATTAGTGATGGAACAGCAATAATGCGACCAGTTTAAGATGGTTGACCTCAATAAAGATAGGATCAAACACTGACTGCCCCAGGCCTCTCCCATCCACTCCTTTCCCTGATCTTATTCTCAAGTCTCTCCCTAAGGATTTACAGGCACACTAGGTGCCATTTTGTTATCTTCATTCATCTCTCCCTCCAGTCTTGAAGAGTTGCAGCTTTCAGAAATGGGCACATGACTTCATACATAACACCTTTACCTGAGCATAGGTCCTCCCACCTGACCTTGCCTTGAGTAATGGACATTTGCCAACATATGCTCCTCAAGCCCCTTGTGAGGTTCCATGCAGTGGACCACCGCATACTTCTAAGCCATAGGTACATGCTTCATGGAATTGGCAGGACAGGCTTACACGGTTCATGCCCTCCCTAACTAAGTGATGGCATTTTCAGTTGGTCAGGTTTTTAGTGTCTCCTGTTAGTATCATGTAAATAGACATAAACATCTACTTTTAGGGCCCAGTTCTAAAAACCGTGAACAATTTCTTAACAAGCATGCCAGGTATTGAGTGAGATAATGCAGACAACTATAGCATTGTGGCCTAAAAAAATGCCATTGACTAATGTCCATGGTATTTATGATTGAGTTACATGTGTTATTTGCCCATTTTGCACATGCAGTTACCACTAGCTAAAAGCACATTTGTTATTGAATGGTATCAGCTCTTACACTTATCTCTTGATAAACACCACTGTTAAAACAGGTACATAAGGGGTCCGATTATGACTTTTGGTGGTGTGGGGGCGAGTAGCATGCCACCGCCGGGCACACACACTGCCAAGAGTCGCTGCCGCCCGACTGCCAGATTACAACTTAAAAGTGGTCTGGAAGGTGGGGTAGTGGTCCTATGGCAGTGTCTCTTTAAAAGGCGGCGTTGCCTTTGAAAAAAGGCACCACAATGGGACCGCAAAACCAGGTTTCTGCATCACATTAACTCAAAAGTCCATGCCGTGCTGGAACTGGTGTGCATGCAAACAGGTGGGGGAGGCACATGTTATGCCCCCCGTGTGCATCCACATGCGAAGAGGGCACAGGGGGTCCTAGAAGACCCCCTTTAGGTCCCCTCTGCCATGGTGTTCATGGAGTAAGAAACGCTATAGCACCACCGGCAGAGGGGAAACTTGTAATATGCTTGGCAGGACTGCAACGATCCCGCCAAACAAATTACGGCCTCTGACTACCACAACACCACCAGGGGGCTGTGGTGGCGGCAGTCTCAGGACTGCTCGAGTCATAATGGGGCGGTCGGACCGTTGGTTAAGCAATGGTTGGACCATCACACATGCACGAGTCTGGCAGTTCTCGGACCGTCAGACTCGTGAACCCACAGTGTTTTCACTTATTTTTGCAATCAGTCCAATAAAGAAATACAAAATGGAATTTCACTTACTATTACTTCCTTAAACTCATTATTGGTGCTTTGGGTTACATTTGATATTTTCTCCTGGATCTGTAAAACTGCTGATGTGTTTTTTTCTGATGAACACATGCTTTACACCGTTCAAACATTAGAAACTGGTAAACATTTTTTTACATGTACAATATATATTAAATTCACACATTTGCCACTGCACACGTTGTGAATTTTCATAAGTTTGTGGGTGCAAAATGTTCCATAATTTGGACGTGTATGCACATAATGTCTTTCAAGGTCTTGAAGATCTTCGATTCCAGGGTATGGCCTTGCATTCAATTCTCATGAGAAGAAAGCAAGTCAGTTTTTGCAAACGTTCATGTGATTTCACTTAATGAAGACAGAATTTTGAGAATGGGAACATTTTGCAACAGGCCAAATACATTTTCACCAGTTTAACTATATCCACGACATTCAGAGTGGTATCTTTCCACTCTATGGCCACAAACATCTCCTGAAAGTTGTGTTAAAGTCGGCATGGCCACTGATTCATCTGAATTCAACCTAGCATCCCGCACTAGTGCCATCGACACTGAGACCTACAACAGTGGTGTCACATGTGCACTCAAAGAAATGCAAATTCATGTACTGCTATTGTATGACGTTGGCCCTCTTAAGCTGGTTATGGTCTACATCACACAATTATCTGTACCTTCACACATTAAATTGGTGGTATTTGTGCTGTGCTGGTTAGAAACCTCAAGCGTTATTCATAAATCTGCAACGAGCTCTTTTTCACATTTGTTAATTTGCTATTGAAATACACAAAAGGTGGTTTTACTCTCATTGAAACCCGTACCCATACAAAGGGTTTCTTGTAAGTAATTCTACTCCAAGTCCTAGCAAGTGGGCTTTGCAGGCCTTGTTTGCAGGTATTCACACTTCTTCCAACTTACTCCCACCGTGGGAACTTCATAGACTTACACCCCTGAATTATAGTACATGAAATGCAGCAACTTTTTTCAAGAGTACTCCAGAAATATTGCAATATCGGGGAATTCTTCAGAATCGTTGGTGAATTTTCCCAAAATTGTTAAGCTACTCCAAACGTGGGAATATCCAAGTCCAAATATATACCCAAATTTGTTTGTGAAATGAGTCAATTCTCTCTCGCCTGTATGATTGTCCTGAGCTCATGAAAAAACTGCAATAAGTGGGTTTTTATAGGTTGGAATATAGGTTTGAATTTTTGCTACTAAGCTGTTATATGTGTCATATATTAACACTGTTGCAAAAAATGCCTGTTACCTCCTCCACAGAATCATGGTACCACTATTGCTATCTCGCCTGATTGACCTAACTCCAGGAGTGGACCTCTGCCTCACCACTGTAATGGAGTGGATGGTGGCCTTCCTATTAGGAGTACAGCTCTACTCCAAGGAGCATATGACTACGCTAACTGCCTCATCCTCAGATGCAAGCATATCTACACACATCAATCAACCAATCAATCAGGGATCTGTATAGCGCGGTTACTCACCTGTGAGGGTCTCAAGGCACTGGGGGAGGGGGCTGCTGGTCAGACTGGGTGTAGGATCATTCAAAGAGCCAGGTCTTGTGGTCCTTCCTGAATTGAGTCCAGCCCCCTCGCATATTGCAGTGGCCCTGGTGAAGCAGATCATTTAATTACAATGTTCTGCCATCTACAAGTAGCCTTGCAAAGCTGAAGACCAGGCTAAATTGCAACATGTGTCACACTAGCAACCTACCAGGATCCTATGTATGTTCTCCCTGATTGAAAAATAGTTTGTGTAGAGAGCTATTTACATTCAAAGTTCATCCATTTGCAATGCCCTACCCATGAGTCTCCACCTCTGAGCTGAGCAATACAAGTTCTATAAAGAACTGAATTTCACTTCTTCCAATAGGCCTAGTTTTCAGCCTCTAACTCAGATCACTGTACTTTGAATACCAATAAAAGTCACATTTATTTCAATCCACTAAAGCAATCTACTCCATCCTATTCCATGGAAGAGTTCAGAAGCAGTCGAAGGGCAGCATAATCCGTCCAGCCACCTATCCCCCCCAAATCCAGTATGTACTCCAGTTTTCACAGTACGCTCCACTACCTGAATCAGCCATGTATTCAGTCCCCATGCCCCCAATGTCCTTTCTCCAGATGTACCCTTTCAGCCACTGCCTGCCCATCTCTACATTTCTTCTCTCTCATTATAATGTCCATGTGACTCTGTGCCTCTCCCCCTTTTACCGCCCATCCCCTCTGTCTCTTCCCTCTCCCACTGCCTCTTCACACTGGTGCCTCCATCCAGGCAACTCTGAAATACCCACACATATGTATGGAATGCAAAGGGAGGACCCAAGGGCAAACATGGATAGCAGCTGTTGGGATGTAGGTACAAGCTAATCTCATATATGTTTTGTGTACGTTTGATATAGCTCAGGCTTTTAGTTTTGGGGAAAAAAGAGCTGCCTTCCGGCTACCTTCATCCATTTTGGGTCAACCTTCTTGGGTCATTGCTTTGAGAAAGTGCTTATCACATTTCAGACCAACCCAGGGCTGGATGTCTGTCTCACTGTCATGCTATTGGCTATTAGGATAATTTGTCTGCCTTCTAGGAAATGCTTCCACTGCCAAACAGGAGGTCTATTGTTTAGGAACAGCACAAACTAGCAACATATTCCATGTGTCTGCCAATCATGGGATTGGTCACTGGTACAAAGGGGCAGAATAGTTACATCGATTATTGGTTGTTTTTTCTATGTTTTTAGGAATTGTGGATCCCCTTACATTGTCTCTAAATTGGTTTTATCACATGATTGTAATGAGGTAGAGGGTGTGAATTACTGTCGGGGTTCTCAAACAGCCACTAAATGGTGGTCTACCTCAGTCGCATATGAGCGGAATGAATAGATTTTTCTTTTCACTTCATTTTGTATTTCTAAAGCTCAACAACACCCGGATGGGTATCTTGCCCCTCGATGAAAAGTCACAGGATATACAAACTCATACAGGAATATACCACAGGTTGGAGTTATGCAGATGGAGCGGGGGTTCATGGCTTTCCTGCACTTCAGAAGGTAAGACTGATCTGATCTGTAAGGGCAGCTCATTTCTGAGCCTAGATGCTGCTTGTAAAGGCTCGACCATCCAGGATAGGAAGACTAGGCTTAGGCACAGTTAACAGAGACAGAGAGGCAGACCTAAGTGAGCGCCCGGGTAAACCTGCCAGAAAGAGGACTGGGACATGGATCATACGAAGATTTAGGGATCGAACGTATGAATTTAAAGTTGACCCTTTAACCCCTTGTATGCTGATGACGGAACAGCTCTGTCATCAGCTGCGGTGGCGCTGTGCTGATGATGGAGCGGTTCCGTCATGGCCCGCCCGCCGCTCATGCGCGGCGCGAATTCCGCGCCTGCGCTGAGCGTTCTATTGAGCGGGCGAAGCCATGACGGAACCGCTCCGTCATAAGCACAGGGCAACCGACGCTGGTGACGGAGCGGTTCCGTCACCAGCATGCGCCCGCCGCTCTTCCGCCCCGCCCCCTTAGCACTGCAGCGGAATAGCCGCTGCAGTGAAGGGGTTAAAGAAAAGGAAACCAGTGTAGCTTACTCAAACCTGCAGAGGCTGAGTCAAACTTCCTCACGTGCAAAGTCATTTTAGCCACAGCCTTTAAGACAGGCTGCAGTTTATTTAAAGTTGGAGAAGCAAAATATGGCATTGCAAAAGTCAAGCTAGGCAGAGGTGAACGCATTTATAATCTCCTATGTTGCAGAGAGAATAGAGAAAGATTTCATTTCAAAACTTGCAGATAAAAAAGACAGGACTTAACAAGTGCAGTAGGCTGAGCTTCCAGAGTCAAATGCTGATCGACTTTGACTCCAAGGGGCAGATTTACAAGCCCCTTGCACCGCCGGTGCATCACGTTGCAAGCACTGGTAAAGTCACCCTTCGTGACTTAAACTGTGCTTGTAAATATTGCCCCTGTTCACGCAACACTTTGCATGTTAGGGGCGTGACATGGGTGTTGCTGTGGGTGTTCCCACAAAATACCCATGTCCACTGATGCATTTGCAGATTTACGAGAAATCTTCAATCTGGCAATGTGACGGAATGCTATGCCACCTAGAGGGGTGGTGTAGTGAGGTGCAACAAGGAGGAATATTTTCATTTCTCCTTGTTTTTTCCTCTTTCAATGCGTGCTGCATTCTACAGCACACATTGGTAGAGGAAATCACTTCCATTTATTGTTTTTGTGCAGAAAGGTGCCCCTTCCCGCACAAAAAAATCTCCCCACGACCCAGGCATCCTTTGCAAGAGTGCCTGCGCCATCGCATGGCAGCAGTTTGTGCACCAGTGCAGGGGAAAGCACAGAGATGCAGACATGGGTGTTGCATGGGAACACCAACAGCAACACCCATGTCACACCCCTAACACGCAAAGTGTTGCGTGAACAGGGGTGGTATTTACAAGCACAGGTTAAGTCACGCACCTGGGGCCAAAGGGGCTTGTAAATGTGCCCCTAAGTCTTTTTGAAATTAGTAGAGTTGTTTTGCTGACATCTTAGTCTGGGATTCCACCATCCAGCTGCAGAGACCAGAAGCAGTAATGTTGAGGTCCCTTTCAACTGACAGAAGGATTTGTCCATCATCAGCTTAAAGATGAGCAGAGAAACCAAAAGACTGGACTTGGCGGACAAGAGGGATCATATACAAATTAAAAGCAAGCGGGGATAATACCGAGTCCTGAGGTCTGCCACATGTCAGCATTTTTCTTTTAGATAAAAATGGGTCTAGCTTGACCTAGATGGAACAGGCTGACAAACTTCTGGAACTAGCCCAATACCTTCCCTGAAATACCAGAAGTAGCCAAGAAGGAGAGTAAAATGTGATGGTCAATGGTGTCAAATGCGACCAACAGATCCAATAGTGACCATGGCTGTGGGGACATTTTTATCTGCATGGAGCAGCAAGTTATCCATTGGTATATTGGTATGCATCTCTAGCCTAAGCTAATTACTATGTTTCCCCAGTCCCACGAACCTTGTCAACAATTCTGGGTTAGTTAGAAAGCATTTAGAAGAGGAATAATGAAATGGTTCAAGGAGGGATAAAGACTTCTTCCGGCCCTAAGGCTCTAGATGGAATGACATTGTTCTGTATGAGTTAGAAAAGTTGTGTCCCAATCTAAAGTGGTTTAATCAAGAGCACACTCTTCTATATTAGCCTCAGACTTGTCAACTTTGGCAGACTCTCAACACTTGAGATGTAGATGTGTGGAAACATCAAGAGCAATGTGGCAACTTGCAGTGTTGCAAATTCAATAGGATAGCTGACACCCAACCCCTCCCCCCCTCAGCCAGGATGATGCCACCTTCACAGGATTCTTACTACATGCATGTATGTGCTTCCTGAAAAAAACTATAGTTATCAGGAAATTAACTATACTCAGATATCTATATTGTTTTAGAACTTAACATCAAAAGACATGAAGTTCACAAGTTAACCTACGATCATAACCCAATCATGAATAGGGGTGGGCGTAGTTCGCGAAGTAGAGCTACGCGAAGCTACGCGAAGTGCACTTCGCACTACGCGAACTTCACGTAGCACTACGCGAGCTGCGTAGTAGCATGTTCGCACTGTGCAAGATGTGTTTTCAATAATTGCACAGTGCGGACAAGCATCCGGCACTGTGCAATCATTGAAAACGGCATCTTGCACAGTGCGAGCTGTAGTTTTCTGCTGCTCGAGTAGATTATTACTCGAGCGGCAGCTTTCTCAACCCGAACTGGTAGTTTCTCATTGAGAGCGGTTGCGAGCATGCGCAACCACTCACAATGAGAAACCTGACCTCCCTGCGTTGAGAATCTCGCCAGGATGTCATTTTGCTTGCTCGCGGTCACAAACATGATGTTGAGGACCGCGAACAAGCAAAAAATGACTGCTGCACTACGCTACGCTGCACTACGCGTGTTCGCACTGTGCTACGTGCAGCTCGTGTAGCGCGAAGTTGGGCAAACTTCGCAAACTCCGCGAGCGTAGCGTAGTGCATCGCCCAGGGTTAATCATGAACCTATGTGGTACTAACATAAGCTCAACCCCCACCATTCATCACTTGTGAAAGGTAGTAATGAGTTGTGAATACGTCAATATCTTAACGTGTATGTAAACATTTGTATGATTATGTAGCTACATTGCTTGAGTGGCACTGAATTGAAATGGTAATTGTGACATTTGTTTGTGTGTGTAATTTTTATTTTGTGTGCCTGAATCTCATGGCATAGTTGATCAGTTTTTTTGCTATGCTCTGGAGGTGCAATAGTACAATATAGCATGCTGCTACTATGGTAACAACGTCCTAATGTATTGTGGTGTTACACTTGAAAGTGTCAGAATTTAGACTGGATTTGTTTCTTTGCTGTTGTGGGTATGAAAGTGTATTGTGTGGCATGCCATGCCCTTAAGGATCAATGGTGATACTACTTTAGGTATTGCATTTTGTCTTCTAAAATATTTATATTCCATTCCTGTGTAATCATTATAGATATAATGTATGACAATACAGGTTGTGCAATGTGATATTGCATGTCTGAATACACAGTTCACATTGGTAAGATTGACAAGAGTGGGAGTTAAGTTGCAGCTAAAAAAGTCTCAGAGGACGATAAGGTTAATATAATTTGTGATTTTCATGTCTTTTGAGGTTTTGTTCTTCAGCCACCATTGACACTATGGCCAAAGGAGACACAATAGAGCAGCAAGGCGCGAGAGCCAGTGCTGCATTATTTATAAGTGAGCAGGTAAACTCACCTGTTGAGATTTCTTTAATCATACCACAAGAGGACCATGAACCCCCAAATGCTCTGGCCTAGCCAGAACTGGGGAACTGTCAGCAGAATACACCTACCGGAATGGATGCTGGGGGTTAATATGTTCCCCTCCTGGCCTTTGTAAAAGGTCCAGGACAGTGTTTAATTGCCCAAAGTGAAGGAGATTTACAAGTAATTCTCACACCCTTTCACAAGGGGAGAGGAAGTGACCTTAGTGCTAGAGCGATTGACCTCGAAGCGGGGAACCAAGTTTGAGTCTCGGCAACACTATTCAACATTCTGTGATTCTGGGCCAAAAACGTAATCTCCCCGTGCCTAACAAAAATGAGTCTGTTCATCTGTAACAAAACTGGTGCTCATGTAAAGCGCTCTGATACCCGAAGTCTCGGGTCTAGTTCGCGCTGCATAAAACACTAAACAACGTTTTTTAAAAGGGTGAGGGGTATGCCTTACTCATCCATCTTTGTTCAGGGACGTTCCTTACTCAGCCCCCCAAACCTTTGACAAGGGCAAGGTTGAAAGCCATCACGTTTTCCCAGGGGGACACATGCCCCCAGCACACAATGCCCAAGGGCAGTGGGGTTTCCAGCTCAACCTTCTTCTTCTTGCTTAAGGGCATAGAGGATAAGGGACCACTCCCTAGGGGAAGGGTGACCTAAGGAAGGTAGAATGGAAACCCAAATGATGAGAATGATCACACTGGTGACTGATGGGAATTCAACCGCTCTCAAGGTTCTTCTTACTCTTTAGCTTGATATACGTTTTGTGGTGACTCGTGATTGTTTCGGTCTCCACTGATCTTCCTCCTACATAGGCTACTAGTGAACCAGACCCCTGATTTTTTTTCATTGTTCTTTGACCTTAGGACTACCCATTGCATGAGTGTGGGGTGGTCCTTAAGTCACCCACTTCACCTTGCACAAGTATGAGGGTGGAAATGCCCCCCCCCCATTAACCTTGTAGATGGATAAGTGAAAAAAGCATTGTCCAAGCATGTGTGGAAGGTGGGGTTCCCCACTCAATCCTTACAGCACCCGTCCTGCAAACCCCATCAGCATGAGGGAACCAAGAGGCTTTTGACATGATGGGTGCTGGCAAAGGGTCAGGATTGAAAAGAAGCACGAAGAGAGGGTGTGATGACAGCTGGTGGCCTTCCTGGGTCTGAATGAGTTCCAAAGCTACCAAAGAGAGGCTGCCCTGGAGAGAGGAGCCTGTCCGCCGGAGTAAAGAGCTACTTGGTACCTGTGTGCCAGCCTTGATACTTCTGGAATATCAAAAATGTGTGCGGTCCTGGAAAATCACTTTAAGGCACGCAGGGCACATCAACATGTATTGGATACTCAGTGCTCTGAATTTTTGCTTGACCTAGCAAAAACGATTTTCTTTGCAGTTGGGGTTGGCGGGAGTAGTCGGTAAAGATCATGACATGACACAAGAAGATTGCAACTGCAGAGGTCCTGCTTTGTGTTTCTCTTGTTGGATAGCGTCTCTATCATGACAAATAAGCAACCGGGAGATCAACGCCTGCAGGAGGATTGCTCTGGTAGTGGACCAAGAGGACAAGGGAGTGGTGCACTCCCTCCAGCATGAACCATAAACACAATGCTCCCTCGGGTTTCATGGATTCTACGCAACTTGCCCCCTCACTTTACCCAAGGCAAGGGGAGCTTCAACAAAAGAGCCATCTGTACAGCCAATGGTTCCCATTACTCGATGGCTTTCCGAATACAGCAGGCCATTGAGGAGTGTCAACTGGTGGCTACTCCTGGAAAATCTTTCGAAATGAGAGTAAGCTTCAGGAGGGAATGCCAGCAGATTAGTTTCTTTGTGGCCCATAGAATGCTGCAGACAAAATTGCAGAGGATCACCGGTTACTTGTCCCTACACCTTTTTGTCAGCAGGAGTGATGGACAAGTGGCAGATCACCAGCTCCTCATTAGGCCACAGCATTGTATTTGCTACTAGGGAGTGGTGGAGTGCATTTCTTTTTAGCCTCACTCACCCCTGGGCAAGGAGTGAGGGGGACCAATGCGGCATTGTGGGGGTTGGTAAGTTAATTGCACAGCCTTTCAGCAGCACAGTAGGAATATGGGAACACAACCTACCCCCAATCTTAAGCAAGGCTGGGGTAGTGATTATAAAAAAAAACGTACTCAGGCAAGATATAGGTAGTAATTGTAAAACAACCCCAATGCTTAGACAATACAGGGGAGGCATTTTACAAGTATTACCCCTGTGTGCCCCATAGGGGTATCTAATAATCTAATTGATTTTTTTTATAATTCTCATCTATGTTCATGAACACCAGGAGATATTTTAAAAATAAAATTAAGCACAAGGTCTGGGGAGTATTAAAGAACCACCCCATTAATTCCCAGCCTTAAATTATCAAGCCTCTCACAGTGTTCACAAATATCTGGAGACATTTAAAAAAAGTGTTCTGAGTTGGGGTTTAATAATCTATCTATACCCTAGAATATTAGCAGCCTCTACCCCACTTACCACTGTCACAACCACAACTATTTCCCACATCACTATTACCATCACTATTACCAGTACCAACAAGTCCACCATTACCCCATCACTATTACCACCACTACTTTCATTACCACCACCATTACTGTCACCATTATCACTACTTTCTCAGCTACATTACCACTACAAACAAAAACACCACATTACAAATACCAGCACAATTTTCAACACCATCCCTACCACCATTGGACCCACACCACCTCTACTACTACTGCCGCCATTAAAACCACCATTACCCACAACCACATTACCATTAATACCATTACCAATAATACCATTACCACAACCACAGCCATTGCCAGCAGCACTGGCACAATTAATACACCATCATCACCATAAACATTGCCATATTTACCACCACTGATATTACCAGCACTGGCACAATTGTCACCAATAACACCAGCACCAATACCAGTACCAAACCCATTACCACTGCCACCATAACCATCATGAGCACCACCACTTTCATAATCCCTATCATCACCACAACTATTAGCAGCACTGGCTCCATTACCACCAGAACCATGACCTTTGCAATACACACTAGTACAGCCACAAACACCATTGCACCACTATCATTACTGCTACCAGGATCACTATCACAATTGTTACCACTATTATCACCATCACCATTACTACTAATACTAACAACCTTTTCGCCACTAACATTATCTCTAATGATCACCACCGACATTAACACCAGCATAACACACAGTATCATCCGCAAACACACCCGCTATCATGTGTTGACACAGCCAACAAAATTTGTCAAATCACTAACCATTATATTTCCATACAGCCAACATTTTTCTGTCAAAACACCCATCATCATATGCCCAGGCAGCCAACATAATATGCTAACACACCCACTTCCATACTACTACACAACCACAACTTATGCCCAATAAACATCACAAGACAACTGTTAGACCTGGCACCTTGGCGTGGGTCTCCCTTCCATTTTTGCTGTTGCCTCATGTGTTTTTGCTTGTGTTAGATGCTTTGGGCACTGTGCCACTGCTGTCCAGTTGCACAGTGCATGTGCTCCCTATTGTAAATGAATGTATGAATTAGTAATTCATGATTGGCTGGTTTGTTTTACCTGTCAGACCTTAGTACAGTGCACCAGGAGTGCCCAGGGCTTGTTAACCAAATGCTGCTGGTGGGCTTGCAGCACTGGTTGTGCCACCCACAGAAGCAGCCTGTAAAAGTGTGTCTGAGGTCTGCCATTGCGGACCTGTGTGCAGTCTGGTATTGCCATGCTGACTGGGCAAGTGCACCCACCTGCCCACCAGTCCCTAAACCTTACCTTTTCTTCATGTCAGAAACCCCTATTGTAGGCCCAATGGCAAGGTGCATTGTAAGTATATGGTAGGGCAAGCCCTGGTGTGTGTGGCATGTCCTAATAGTGAATTACAGGGACTTTGTCGACATCAGTAAGTTGGCATTGCTCGTGCAGTCATGATGATGCTTTTGCGCACGTTACTACATACCTTTATCTCTGCAAGACGCAGTTTATGCCTTTCACATGAGAACTGTCTGCTGTGTTCGTTCTTTGCCTGTTCCTGGAGTTTAGTCGGAACATTGTGAGCAAGGTCGATAAACAATGTGCCTTATTATTCTGTTCTGGTCAGGCTCTAGCGGATGTATGACATTATAACGCATGCTTTTACAACGCATGCTGTTACAACGCAGGTTTTACTACACAAACCTTTACAACGCATTACACTTTGGGGTGCTGGATAGTGAATAGTTTAATTTACTATTCCAGCTCCAGTCCCCGTGGACACTAGAGAAGGTGTTGGATAGTAAATTAAACGTATTCCCTATCCTAGAGCGCCCCGCAGTGTAATGCGTTGTAAAGGTATTTGTAGTAAAAAACCTGCGTTGTAATAGCTTTGCGTCGTGAAAGTTTCGTTGTAAAGGATGTTTCCCGGCTCTAGCACCTAGACAAAACCCTGCAGCTGCGGCTGGATACTCGAGCTTTGATATTACGGGGATATATGTTTAGGTAATGGACACTTAGGGCCCGATGTAGGTAGCCAAATACCGGTCGGTAACGGCCGATTTCGGCCGTTACCGACCGGTATTTGAAGATGGAGATGTAGGGGCATGTTAAAATACAGAATCTGTAATTTTACAGATTCTGTAAAATACCGAATCTGTAAAATTACAGATTCTGTATTTTGACATGTAGGTAGCACTTAAATCAGTGCTACAGGGGTTTAAGAAGTCGTTATTTATTACCAACTAGAAGTTGGTGGTAAATAATGAAAACCCTTTCAAAAGCATTTTTTTTTGCTTTTAAAACGGTGCCATGTTGCAGACATACATGCCCTAAGGGCATGTATGTCTGCAACATGTGCACCCATGCACAATTGAGGGGTGCAACTGGGTGTCAAAGTGACACCCTGCCACCCTTCAATGTTTCCCCCAATTACCGAATCAGTATTTACCGATTCGGTAATTGACATTCATTCCTATGGGCCTCCAGGCCCATAGGAATGAATGGCAATTACCGAATCGGTAAATACTGATTCGGTAATTACTGAATCTTACCGATTCTATAATGAATTCGGTAAAATTACCTAAATCCCGATTGCCAGTTCTTAAATACCGAATCGGTATGATTCGGTATTTAAGAATCGGTAATCTGGGATTACCTACATCGGGCCCTTAGAGAGGAACCTTTCCAGGGAGAAGAGCAATAACCACCTTTGATTTAGAATTGCCATCTAAGCTCTAAGGCATGAGGTCTGCTGACAATACCCAGAGATCTTCTATTGTATAATAATACATATTCTATCCAAGGGGAGGGAGCTTAGGCACTATAGTCCTTTCTCAATTGTCTTTATAATATGACATCTCTTTTCAGAATGTATGGACTGGCTGCGATGCTAACTGTATTTCTGTTATGTATTTTTCTGCTTGTTGTGACATGTATACTACATGTTAGAGGACGTTAGTTAAAATAAAATGTTAAACTATATTCCTGTCTCCATCAGATCTTATTGTGGACAGGTGCGAGAGTGTAAGGGAAAAGGTGTGTCTTGTCACCACGATTCCTGACAGATCAAGGAGTGTTGTGTTCTGAGTTGTCTAATCATTTGCTTCTATGCATTTGGTTAGGAGAGCGAGTGAGACACTATAGCTAGTTGGTCATGGTCTTGTGGGTAATAAGGCGGTATGAAGGCTTAGCCCCTATACACCAAGGTCTCATATTCCTGCTCGTAGGTCTGTGTATCCTTAGAATCCCTGCAACATGATAAGCATGATCCACAATGATTAACGATTTGGAGCTGCACGAATAAACCTATGATGGCTGCTAGCACATAACCCTGATCCTAAATATCCCCTGCATGATTGGGCGGTGGTGATAAAACAAGGCCAGATAATGGGCTCAAAATAAAACAAGCATTTACAATGCAATAGGTCTTGCATTTACAAGAGTTTGAGCTACTGGCATTTTACCTTTTATTTAAGTGTTGTTTTTAAAACAGATAAAGAAAAGTCATTGTCATTTACAATGCCAATAGCTTAAACTCTCGCAAATGCGAGACCTATTGCATTGCAAATGAGACATGGTGGTACTAAGGAGGGACTACTAAGCCTATTGAACAATGAACAGCCACAGTTTACAGTGACTAATGACACAAGCCAATGAAAAATATGGGCGGAGAGTGGGCGGAGCTTCAAGTCCCATCTTGAATACAGCATGCCACGCAGAGCAGCACATGCGCTATCCAGGCTCGACCTAAAAAGGACTTTTCAGTGCAAGACCCAGGGTTAGAGTGCTGCTACGCCAGGCCAGTGAATTTAACGAAAAGTGGAGGATTGCAACGTACAGATTGAACTACTGAATATCGACCCCAACAATATTGTGGTACAAGAATTATGAGGACAGACTATCAAGGCAACACATAACGAAAGGTAAGTGCATATAGGAAGGTATAGCTTTATTATTCGAAAATACTCCTCTACGTACCGTTAGCTATAGAACATATAGACTTGCTCACCCGTTGATATTATATTTTCAATATTTTGTGATCGATATTGTGTCACATCGATACTGTGTTTCAATATTCAGAGAGCACACCCATTTTATACATGTGACACTTTCTTGCTATCCACAGAATGTGAACAGGAATATAAACATAGGAAGCCCAGAGTACTGAAAATGACCTTGAAAACAGGGAGAGCGGTGCTGGTCATAGTCAGAGGCCATGCAGAGCACATTCACTTTACACAGATAGTAGGTGTCCACTGACGTGGGGTAGAACGCTGTCAAAGTCATACCATTGCAAATATCTCAAAAACTACAGAGCAGGCTTCAACAGAATCATGTGCCTGCCCATTCTCAGTAACTGACTTCCTGCTTTCTATCCAGTAATGTTGGTTAAGCAGGAGCATAATTCATGTGCGACTTAAAATAGAACATTTTATTTACCCCCTTGATGGATCTGCATGGAGCTTAAGAAAACTAAGCTGCCCACTTGAAGTGTATGCCATACTTTGTGCAGATTCATTTAACATATGCCAGTTTTAAGCAAATCAAAATGTACTAATAGCTTAAATAGAAATCTACCTATTTCCCACATTCATCACCAAAAGTTCCTGAGATGCCTATTGATGCCTATTGAACATCGTCAAGGGAGCCTTCATCAGTTTTTAGACTTGTGATGGAAATGTCTTAAGGAAAAACATACATTTGGTGAAGAATACACTGATTGAACTTCTTACACTATATAGTGCCTTTGCTGGACAAAAGTCACTATCAGGCACATGCATCAATATTGCTTTTTGCGATTCCGTAATTGCGAAAAATAAGGAATCGCAATTAAGGAATCGCAAAATGCAATGCATCAAGAAATCGCTGAAAAAATTGCGATTTCTTAATATTCCTTAATTGCGACTTGCAAATTGCGAGTCACAATTAAGGAATACCTCCCCATTCATTCCTATGGGTCTACAGGCCCATAGGAATGAATGGGACAACATTCTCAATTTGCGATTTGCAATTAGCGAATCACAAATTTAGAATGCGATTTCAAGGGTGCAGGGGTGTCCAAAGGACACCCTGCTGCAACCCTGAAATCAATCTGTGCACATATGTTGTGCACACACATGCCCTAAGGGCATGTGTGTGCGCAACATGAAACTTTGAAAAATGCACAAAAGTGCATTTTTCAAAGTTTTCGCAAATTACCATGAGGTTCAACCTCATGGTAATTTGCTACCCCTAATTGCGAAATCGCAATTTTTTAAGGTTTCGTGCATTGCATTTAAGGAATCGCAAAATGCGATTCCTTAAATGCAATCGCAATTTGAGAATTCGCAAATATTTGCAAATTCTCTAATTGCGAGGGCCTTCACCCTTCATGCATTCTAAAAGCAGATTTTGCGATCGCAAACGGCCGATTTTTGCCATTTGCACCGTTTGCGATTGCAAGATCCTTTGATGCATGTGCCTGTTTGTCTATTCTCTTTCAGATTTAGCATTTCCGTCATATATTGGAGGATTTTCAGTTACCAAACAACTATAAATAAAGTACTATTCTTGAAGATCTGCCCTCAACAGGGAATGGCCAAATATGACTCCTGTGGCAAGAGGGGGCAGTAAGAATGACCTTCTCCTGAGACTTTCTTTATTTGAAGGCTCCATCACAGAAGGAGAACTTTATCTGAAGTCAAGGATCTGCCTTTCACATTCCATGAATGAATGACAGGATTTGTTAATTGCACAGCTACTCAAAAAGAGTGCCCTGCCGTTATACAGACAGTAAGAGGAACGAGAGGAGAAAAAAGCTAAAGTGTAAAAAGTCTTAGTTTTTTTTCCAAAAGATTCCCCCCTTCAATTTGTCGCAATTCTATTGGCAGCCTATTCCAGGCGTAAGGTCCAAGGAGTGAAAATGGTCTGCCCCCAGCTTTGGTTAGGCAAACCCTAGGAATTGCAGCCAAATGAAAGCATCCCTGAGGCACCCCTACAGAGAGACTTAGCACTTCTTATTCTAAAAGGTTTTGTGGTATCTAGATAGCATAATATTATAATTTGGCATCAACTACTCTCCGGACTTTCCATTCTTTTTCTCTTGGAAATGTAAATCCTGTCAGGTACTGAATATCTCCACTTCTTATATTTTGAAGTGAATGATCTGCACTTCTCAACAATCATGATATAATATTTGTAGGAGTATTGGGTTCTCTCGGAAGTGGACAGCTACCTTGGGACAGTGAGAAACCAGTTTTATACATCTCCAGTTCAATCAGGTTGTAATGTGTGTTGTTTCATGCACTCGTCAGCACCTCTTTTGGATCTAAGAATTTGAGCTTGACCAAAGTAAAAGAGGCAGATCTAAAGAGTACCTAGAATGCTCTGGACTCACCACTGGTTGTTTTTTTTTCATTTCAAGTGATTTTGATACTTCTTTTGTGGTAGTTTGGATGTTCACTTTGCGTTCCCTAAGCATTCCTCTGCCATCAAGTCAGTGACTTCCTTATTAGGTATTTTTATCATATATATGTAGTATAATTTCCCAGCTTATAGGTTTTATCACAAAGAACCTTTATTGCATTTAGATTTCTTTTCTCATGAAAACTTAAGAGAAATGATAGTGCAAGACAAAAAGGTGAAAAAGAGTATAGGTGTATAATCCTATTGTATGCATGTCAAATGACATCTATAGATATCACTTGATGTCCCACAATTTACACTTACCTACCTATGTATCCAACAACATTGCAGAATCTAATGTCGAAGACTAAAACTGTAACATTTACATTATTTTCAGCGCAAATTAAGAAGTCATCCTGGTTGAATTCTTCATACTTAATCACAGTCTCAGATGACAGCCTTCCAAGTGCCTTATCATATGCCCCTTGGTGGGGAAAAGCTTCACAGAAACATTGTGCCAGTTAGAACACTTCAACCTCAAAGGCAACAATTTGCCAATTTATTGAAAGGCACTTTGAGGGCGGAGAGATTCAAACTTGTTTTAATTCATATGTTCAGCAATACAGGAGACAATAATCTAGGTAAGATTTCTTCCCTAACAAATGATGAGTTGAATTGAAGTATCAAGGACTATGTGATCATTAGTTTTTAAAGAGGTGGGCATAATTTGGTCACTTCCTTTTGTATGATGCATACAGCTCACAGCATTATGCTGCTCTTTGCCCTTATGCACCACAAAACATCACATCATTCCATTTAAAATATTTCAGTATATACAATATAAATGCTGAAGGAGAGGGGTATTACAATTAAAGTTCTTTTTGTTAGTAAGAAATATCAAGACCATTTCAGGGAGTGCAAGATCCTTGTTGGAATAAACAGGTATCCTCGAGCACTCACAAATAAGAAATTACTATATATGCAGGTATATTCTTCTCATATATTCCAAATACCAGTTGGCATAGTCACAAAAGTACAAAAGTTCATGTATAAATCCACGAATCTTGGGCCTAGATGTATCAAGATTCCATTTTGCGAATCTTAAATAGCGATTTCTTGCGAATCGCTATTTAGAATTCGCAAAATGGAATGTATGTAAAAAATTGCATTTTTTTGCGATTCCTTATTTATCTTTATTTGCGAATTCGCATTTTGCGAATTCGCAAATAAGGAATAATTCCCCATGCATTCCTATGGGCCAGGAGGCCCATAGGAATGATTGTGCAGTAATTCTCAAATTGCGAATTCGCAATTTGCTAATCGCAATTTGAGAATTATTTCAAGGGTGCAGGGGTGTCTCATGGACACCCTGCTGCACCCCTGAAACTTACATGTGTGTGCATATGGCACACATACATGCCCTATGGGCATGTATGAGTGTCACATGCCACCTTCAAAATAGTCATATTTTGTTTTTTAAAAGGATTTCGCAAATTAACACGAACCTCAAATTGGTGTTAATTTGCGATTCCTTAACCCGAATTCGCAATTTTAAAAAGTTTCATACATGCCATTTAAGGAATCGCAAAATTGCGATTCCTTAAATGCATGAGCAAAATAAGGAATCGCAATTTTTTGCGATTCCTTATTTTGCTAATTTCTGATACATCCCAAAAGATGCTAAATGTCCGTTTGCGATTCCTTAAGGCCGAAATTCTGCGAATTTTGGCCTTAACGATTCGCAAAAGGCTTGATACATCTAGGCCTTGGTGTTTCCAAAAGGTATACCTTTTGGAAACACCAAGATTCGTGGATTCATACATGATCTTTTGTACTTTTGTGACTATGCCAACTCGTATTTGGAATATATGAGAAGATTATACCTGCATATATAGTAATTTCTTATTTGTGAGTGCTCGAGGAGATATGTTTATGTTAGGACCCATTTCGTGGATCTAGGGGGTGTGTATGGTAACCATACCCTCTTTTCTGGTAGCACCTTATTATTACCTTGGATATTAGCATTTACTGTTCTCCCCTGTTGAGCACCCATATCGCTTGTTGGTTACCAACTCATACAAAGATCCTTGTTAGGCTGGCATAAAGATATGGTCAGAACTTAGTCCAAATTCTAACGTCCATTAGAAAGTCTTCATTTTGTTGGTTGTGTTCTTTCCTTTTCCTAAAAGGTTTTCTCTAGTGTTGAGATCAGGTCTGAGCAATAGGATGTAACACTTAGGAAGAAATATACAAACGAGCAACCCGGCACTAGAAGAAGTGATGGCAAAGACCTCCACTGCTACTGTGTACTTTCCTTGGGTACTTAGGTATCCTGGGACAAATGACAGCCAGACACTGAGGAAGACTAGCATGCTGAAGGTGATCCACTTGGCCTCGTTGAAACTGTCAGGCAACTTCCGTGCTAAGAAGGCTACTAGGAAGCTGGCACAAGCCAACAGACCAATGTATCCTAACATGCACCATAAGGCAGTCTCTGAACATTCATTGCACCGAAAGACAATGGTGCCAATCTTAAGCTTCATGTTCTTTTCTGCAAACGGAGGGCAACGCAGAATCCAGATGACACAGATGAGGATTTGACCAAGTGTACAAAGCGAGACAGTGATCGCAGGAACCCGGGGGCCCAACCATCTTCTCAGATTACTGCCAGGCTTAGTGGCATTGAAGGCAATGACCACCATAAGAGTTTTAGCCAACACACAAGAAACACAGATGGCAAAAATGATCCCAAAGGCAGGCTGGCGGAGAAGGCATGCAATTGGCTGAGGCTCCCCAATAAAGAGCAAGGAGAAAAGAAAACTCAGCACAAGTGCACCCAGGAGAAGGTAGGTGAGCTCCCGGTTATTTGCTTTGACTATGGGAGTTTCTCTGAATTTGATGAAGATGCATAAAATAGCACCCGTGGAGAAGGCCGTTAATGAGACAACCACAGCCAGAGTTATTCCCAAGGGCTCCTGATAGGACAGGAATTCTATCCTCTTCGGGATGCATGCTGTTCCCTTGTCGTTCGACCATTGTTCACTTGGACACAGCCAACATGTAGTAGAATCTAGAGCATAAATCAAGTGTAATTAATTAATTAATTTCAACTGTTCAATAAAGAATGAGAAATGTTAATGTTAACGTTAGATGGCATTCATGTGTGGAGTGCCTAAAATATGAACAGATAAGTTCACCCCCAGTCAAGAGATCTGGGTTAAATCCATCATTCTTTTGCTCACCATGCCACCCCAGTTTAGACCCAGCCATATGCAAATCAGTCTTGACCCTGTGCCTCATGGGAACAGTCCAGCACGAACTGCCAAGCCAGGTCCTCCTTGGACCGGAAACAAGGGCTGAAGGGGCATCTCAAAGATGAGGCCCAAAGGGATTCCAGCTATCAGATTTTAGCTGGCGTGCACAGTGGGGGCACAAACAGGAAAGACATTTGGTCTCTTCTGTGGACTGTTTGCAAAGTATTTTCATTTAACATAGTTACCATAATGAGGCATTCTTTGACAAAATGCTGTGCTAAGTTATTAAAAGCAGAGACATACACATTGTCTTTGTGTATATGGAGACCCTTGGAGCAGACAAAATCAATCCAAACAGGTACTTTCTGGTTTCTCCTATTTACCTGTTTCATTAGAAATCTCTCCTTCAGCACAGGGGACGCAGTCAAAGCAGCAGACTGGGCGTCCTTTCTGGAGAGCCTTCCTATAGCCAGCTGAGCAGCTATTGCTGCAGACAGAAACCGGGACCTGGAGTATAGTTTCAAATGAAAAGAGTACCATTTTAATTCATTGCATTGGAACAAAGACTCACTTTGCCACCTCAATCTCTAAGGGTTACAGACAAACACAATGTTGGCTATGCGTTTCTTACTGCAAAACACAAAGGGCCTGATGTAGGTAGTTCTAATTTACCACTTCTTAAATACAGAATCATACCGATTCGGTATTTAAGAAGTGGTAAATTAGAGGGGGGGAAATGTAGGTAAATCAGAATCGGTAAATACCGAATCGGTAAGATTCGGTATTTACCGATTCTGTAAATACCGAATCGGTATCCCCCATTGATTCCTATGGGCCTTGAAGCCCATAGGAATCAATGTGGAATACCGAATCAGTATTTACCGATTCGGTAAATTCCAATTTTTACAAGGGTGCAGGGGGTGTCACTTTGACACCCTCTGGCACCCCAATACCGGACTTGTGTGCCATGTGGCACACAGACATGCCCTAAGGGCATGTCTGTGTGTCACATTGCACAGGTGTGCATGCACAGATGTGCATGCACACCTGTATTCGGTATTTTACCACCCAATAGGATTGGGTGGTAAAATAACGAATCTGACTGGCCTTTGGGACTCAGAAGAGTCCCACCTACATATGGAAGGTACCGAATCGGTAAAAATACCGATTCGGGATTTTACCGATTCAGTAAATTTACCTAATCGGTAAAATAGGCCACCTACATCAGGAATGACCATTTACCGGTCGGTAACGGCCGAATTCAGCCGTTACCGGTCGGTAAATGGCCACCTACATCTGACCCAAAGTCACCACATTACTGTTGCCTTATTTTTTGAGAGTTGTAATCAATAAGTAGGTATGGTTTTTACACAAATGCCCGAAAAGAAAGAATATTAATGACTAGTTGGTACTTCAGGATGCTGCATTGCATGACTATTGTCTAAAGTTATTTGAAAATGTTTTCTTTAGTTCCTGCATTGTGGGAAAGATGGACTTCTTCTAGAGTTTGTATCGGGGAATCTATAAACTGTATAAGTAGTAGTGCTTGTAACTGGCTTTGTTCAAAACATATTACCTGTAATAAATCAGAACTATCTCTCTGTTTCGTTACACAATTAAACATCTTCTGGTTGCAATTTCTGATATTTCATAGCAATTTCATCATCCCTGTGGAGTGCCACAAATTAGCCAAAAACATGCCCTTCTAGGACCTTTAAAATAAGTGTTTTATTTGTTTCCTAATAGCTTACATTTCATAGCGATTCATGTTTTCTGGACTGGTGTTGGCATATTCTACATACTAATACATTACAACTCTTCCATTGTTGTTAGACCTACCAGCCTTAGGGTGGTCTTCCCCCAGTCCTTTTGCCTTCACCCCTCCTGTTTTTCTGGATTTGTTTTTGCTGGCTTTAGGACTGTGTGCACTTTATCGCTGCTAATTAGTGCTACACTGCCTGTGCTCACTCCCTAACACATTGTAAAATTGGGTTATACCTGATTGGCATATTTATGTTGGTTTTGACCATGTCTGCAGGTTGATCCCAAACATTTTGTCTTCCTCGTCCTTTTTTACTGACACCGTTTTTGTTGGCTTCTGTGCAACCTTTCTCTGCTAAGAAGTGCTAAAGAGCTGGTGCTCTCTCCTTTACACATGGTAACATTGGCTTGTGCACAATTGACATATTTAATATTCTTGTAAGTCCCTTGTAAAGTGGTACTACATGTACCAAGGGCTTGTAAATTAAATGCTATTAGTGGGCTTTCAGCACCTATTGTGCCACGTACGTTGAGGCACCAGGGGACTCTGTAGGGCACCCTGAGTTTTCTTACCACCACAGTTTCCATGGCAAAATGACTGGAATGAAAACTATGGCAGCGAGGAAATTCATAATATGCTTAGCAGTGCAGCAGCTGCACCACCAGCATAATGGCCTCTGACCACTGCACCACCGCTGAGGGATTACGGATTCCCGGCGGTTGCGGTAGTCCAATGGTGTTCTTACTGCCAAAATCACAATATGGCAGTCAGACCAATGGCGCACACCGCCACCGCTGCGCCACCCCAGGTTTGGCAGTCCATAGACTGTCAAACTCTGAATCAGCCCCTTAGCTTCCAGGATTGAAAACTGTTATTCCATATTTTTGACCCATTGTGTATTAGTCACCAGTTCATACAAAAATGTTCTATGAAGGGCACAATATAGGAGGTGATCTATTTATCACTGGTCAACTTGCATAAAGTGAGAAAGTATTTGACTAAGTTTGAAGCTCATATGAATATATAATGGCACATTGCAGGCACATGCCTTGAGGTTGCATCTACCTTTCCTTAGTAATATAACAACAAAAGAGTAGAGGACCCCACGCCTGACTGTACTTGCACATAGACTGTAAATATGATTTCTTGAAATTAGAATATCTCAATTTCCACACTTGTATTTGTAATTTGATTCTCTGTAAATGTTCATTTAATGATAAGTAAAACAAGCTATGTCTCCACAAGCTCTGTAATTAATCCTGTTTTTTTATTATGAAAAAACAGTGGCAAAGTATCTGCTGCTCAAACCTGACATCTGAATCACCCCAACAAAGATGGGGTTCTAGGCTACAGTCAAAAGCAGCTGACTTGGTAATATGGAGATTATGGGAAGTACATTTAAAAAGGGGGAATGAGTAGGGATTAAAAAGAAAGAAAACTTGATTCCCCATTCAACTATATGTCACCCTCCAAACATTCTATATTTTGAAAAGTTACAATCCACATTGTCAAAAAAGCACTGCTCAGCAGATCATGTCTACTTTATAAACAAGATTTAATCTTCTAAAATTAAAATTATCGGCCATGAACCAACCATTAAACAATCTTACACGTATGGTTAAAGAAACTGAGATAAGCAGAATGTGGTAGTCATGGAATTCCCAAAGCATGACAAAGAAGCATCCCACCAATGGTCGGTGTGTTTTGTTACACAAAAGTAGATCACAATCCATTTAAATTGAATTTGCTAATTTATCACAGCTGTTTTTGGATGGCTGTGGATGGCTGTTTTGAATAACATGTAGAGGTGTGTGAAATTTACATAATTTTCCTTTGTTAAATTATGCAACATTTTGGTAAAATTTAACAAAATTTACACTGAAGAATACTACGCTGTGGCAGTCTAATGCAAATTTATTTCCCGGGACCTTAAATTGTGATCTTGTCTGTGAGTTGGAGGTATTGATGGGATTTGATCCCTGTGAACCAGTGCAAATTTCTATACACGTGATATGGTAACTGTCTTTCCATGAGGCAATTGAGTTATGACAGTCGTGAAATTTCCGACCAGAGGATTGAAAAATGCTATTTTTAATTGATATTGTAAATAGCACATGCTACAAATTAAATCTTATGGTTGCTCCCAATTAATGTTATATGTCCTAACAAATCACTAAGGTCAAAACGCTGTTGAGGTTCTTCTTTGGCAAATCAAGAGGTGGGATATATTGCATTATGTTCTTGTTATAATACAGGCAAATATTTGGATCTTCAGTCCTCTGCTATTGTGTAGATTTTTTGTTTACACTGTGATTTGTTTTGTATGTTAGTTGAGTGTTACCTTGTGAGCACCAATTCTATGTTTGTATATATAATAATTTAAACAACAGAAAAAGTTTTCTACAAAAAATCTATTGTGGGAACGCTGTTATTAGTTTTTTTCTTTTCATTGCTGATTTAGATTATACATTTTTGCTTTGACAACACTGTAACTTGTTTTCTAATTGTATCACTGAACCAATGAAGATTTTTTTAAAGCTGACATTTTTCTGCCCTTATCCTTATGTGCCTGCTGCCTCTCTTGGGTCACATGACTGGGTGTGACCCACATTTAGACTTTGTGAATTCCTCCCAGACAGTCACACAATAAAGGGAATATGTGTGTCTCAATGGGCCATCTGCTAGCAGAATGGGAGCCGGAACTGAGCACAGCTCCACTTACACCTGAATAGCCTGTGCTTTACCTTGACATAAAAAGGGCATAGCAACACTGTATTGTCACTACAGCCAGCTTGGAGCCATGGCAGGTGAGTCAGGACATTTCATACACTTCAAAGAACCTTTCGAGAAGCTTCTCCCACCTGTCAGAAGAAGGGCACCAGGGTATAAAATAGGACCTTGATGTTGGATTCCGTCCACTCAGCCCACACACTGCAGGAACGAAGTATGTTCCAATCCACTTCCCCTGCCCATAAGCCACTCACAAGGTATCAACTATGAGTGTACCGATGGACCAGGAAAGAGGATGGAATATGAGGAGACACCAAGCCTTCCACCCTTGTTAGAATGAAGAAATCACTGCTCCCTCCTCCACGCTTCTTCACCTGAACAAACAAAAAGAATACACTTCACAGTACAGGTACCTTTCCAATTACTCCAGAACCAGTGACCATGTCCTGTCAAAACAATCATGTTTCTCTTACCAGTTGAAGATGCAGGCTTTGTTTCATGGAGACTTCGGATAGCAGACAATTCTGACCCAAGATAACTCCTCTCGGATTCAGGAATGTACTAATGCGCGTTAGGTGTCCCTCGTGTCATTAGGGCATTAGGGGAAAAACATGCCTCATTACCGTCATGAACAAAAAACCCCTATCTGTTTTCGTTCGTTGAGGAAAGGGACAGGAAGAGTCACAGTAGGAAAGCCGGCTATCCCAGCGCTCGGATCCTAAACCAACTCGCGGAATGACCTAAAACGTCATTTCCGCACATAACGACATGGAGCGGGGCAAGAATTACAATGCGCAAAAGGAAACAAAACTGGTCGTTTCGAATAACACTGCGCCACCTCTGCACCTCTATGCTCCGAGACGATGTACGGAATATAACAAGGGCTTTACAAGGGGAGGGGGAAACAGAAGCCCTAAGTACAACGAGTGACGGGAATTAACAAAAACCGGAAGGGAAATAGGCAATGGGAAACTAACTAACTGACTACAGCAGGAAACAGGGAATTGGGGAAGGATGGCAGGAAGGCAAGAACTCCAAAGAGGGGGTTCAAAAAGTCCTCACGAGCCCGTGAGAAATAAGTAAACGAATCCCAGGAAACACAGGAACCAGGAGCCAGCAACCAGGAACCCACACAATAGCAATAACAAGCAATGAAAGAAAGATAGGACTGACCTATATCCCTGAGCTGGTAGGTCATGTGATAACAGTCCATGGTCACTGAAAGGGGACTAGACCCAATTCCTAAAACTTGAGACCCATTCTTCAGTTCACTACTGGAGCTGCGGAAGGACTCACAGAGAACTGCTCCTACTGTGACTTCTGTGAACTTTGCCAGACTGCTGCTGTAGCTGTACGGACAGCTTTGGGATCCCCATGACCTGCTTGTTTTGGATGAGAACTTGGTATCCAAACCACTTCAGGACACCCGGACAGGATGTGTCAGCTGTTAGACCAGCTAGCTCTACAGTGCCACTACCAACCCCTGTATTCTACAGTAGTGTAGGTAGTTTCTGGCAACCACTGAACATGACAACCCTGATTCCTCAGGGATCGTGGAAAACAGTAAGGTACTTCTCACTAAGTCAATCGTGCTCACTTATTCTCAGAAAATACACAGGATGGCGAATAGGACGTTTCAATAAGTATTAATTGGCCCAGTGTCAGTCTTGTTTAAAACATATTTGCTGCAACAATCAGAAGACAGAGCATACAAAAAAAGATTGCTAGTACTAATATAGTAAATAGTAATTACATTTCTACCATACTGCTAATAAGATGAACATAAGCCATTCAGATAAAAACAGAAGCACTTGCACATTCCTGACATGCGTGCCCTACGTAATTTGCCTAAATGTACCTAGCCTAGATCTGTATGTGTAGCATGTATATGCGTGTATGTATGTATCGAGCCAAGAATCGCCTAGGGATGAACCAGCCCCCTCACCGGATGGTTGAGAATGAAGGACCCCGTCTCTGCTTCACGGATGACACCCTCAAGGGATGTCAGACCGCTGCGTGTCAAAGATTCAGCATGCAGGACCCTGTGTCAGCTTGGAAGGAATGCTCTACTTTGCAGGCATAAATAAGGGTCTGGAGTAGTGACTCCAGGGTGTCTTTTAGACTCAATATGTTTTTGAAACAATCACGAATGCTTTGAAAACAATCATCAATGTTTTGAAAACAATCATAAATGTTTTTGCAAACAAATGCGATCATGCACAGCTAGCTTTTGGCCAAGGATGAAAGAAAGCAGTGACCCTTATACAGAGTAATTATGCCGTACCTAAGGACATGTCTATGTACATCAGGTACAGGGATTAGGATAGAATACTAAGAGCCTGGTGTCGAAGAGCCAGGAGCAAGCCACTAGGTAAAAGGTCAACTGTTTCAGAACCGTTATTGTCGTGTGGATGGGACAATGTAATGTAAAAAGGCGTCGGCATGACAGGACTGGCCTATAGATCTTTATAGAACCCTCAGAGGCCAGTCCTGCTGATGAGCCCCACATTTACACCTGCAGCCAGGACTACCAGAAGCCACTCCAGGGCTAGTTTGCTGGCCTCCTGTTCAGAGCCACATGACATATCAGACTCCCACCATCTTGAACTCTCACTTGGTCCCAGACCGAGTGAGTCTTGAACCCCAAGAGGTGTCCCACCAGTCCTAGACCTTCAGCTATGCTGATAAAGGTGCCCAGACACTATGCAAAACTGGGGACTTAAACGAATTGTGGCCAAAAAGTGCTCTGACAACCAGGAGGGGACAAAGACCAACCTGCTCGCCTATTTTCCAGAGGTGCATTGTCAGTCAGATTGACTTTGTGGCTTCTCCTGCTACATTCTTCTCCACAGTAGCAAATAATCTGTTTCAGCAGTCCTTTGGAAATGGGTATCTGACCTTGTAGAATGGTCTTCGGCTACAGCTTTCTGTTTCGCCCCGCTGGAGATTTTTGTCTTCCATTTCTGTGGCTAAGTCTGAAGGTAAAAATCTTCACTGTGGCTTTGCTCTACGACAATCTGACGATTATGTTTCCTCCTAAACTTCTACATTCTCAGACATTTTTCTCTCAAAAGGTTTCCAAGTCCGAAGGTTAGCGTTAAGCGGACACAATCCACATCTTAAATCCAAACCATGCTCCATTGCGGTTGACCTAACCTTTCAACTTTGACCTAGTCTAGTGCAACCAGATGTCCGCAGTTGGTGCTTGGGTCTCTTTTTAGGCACTATTTTGAACCTTAAACTATAAAAATTCATAACTCGGGATCTACTGATTCGATTTTTGATGTTTTGTTGTTAAATAATTTATTAAAATGTACTCTACTTTTCTAAATTGGCATGGGATGTTTCTTGTGTTGTGCTCTCATGTTATTACTGTTTGTGTGCTGCATAAATAATTTACACATTGCCTCTAAGCTAAACCTGACTGGATTTTGTGCAAGCTACCCAAGTTCAAGCGCAGGTTGATTTAGTGACTTTTTGTGGTTCACTCTGCCAGGGATTCTGTCTGTTGCTTGACCAGGTCTCAAACCCCAGGCAACCAACAACCTGATTGCATACAAGGATATTTGCTGTCATCCACTGGTGACCATTTGGGGCATACTGGTGAGGAATAAGGCCATATGTGTTGCTTTTTCCTAATTCCATTTAGTCACTCATATGTACCTTTACATTACGTAGGTGATGATTACAATAGTCAAATGTTAAGTATAAAATGTCAATTGCCTTTTGCTAAATTTCCTCAACAAAATACAATTCCTATAGGTCTGTTTAATATCTTACAGCCCCTAGTGCCTTTGCTTTATAGGAAGATAAGGCACTTCAAGCTCAGAACTAAAGCAAGCAGTTCCCTGCACTACATTGATCAGTGCAGCATCTCCCTTTTAAGCCAACTAAATGACCAAGACCAGTCGAGCCCGGGTATACAAAGAGGGCAGTTGCTTTCACATATCCAAATCATCAGTTGAGCTCTTACCGAAGATATGCTTTTGATCACATGAGCTCTGTTTGTGCATCATATGTCATGCCTAAAAACCTTGCAGCCCTTGTTTACCTAAGGTAATAGATGGATTTACTAATTAGGCAATCATAGGTTTTTAATTGTAACCCTTTTCACTCATGGTATTATCATAGGTTGCAATATGCCAGTTCTCTTCATTTTTTCCAAATACTTATATTATGATTACTACATTTTCCTGCTATTGACCTGTTCATGTGTGATTGTGAGGGGAAGATTGTGTTTAATGTTCACAATTACTTCTTCAATATGTCTGACCTTATCTCCACCAATTAATTCTTTATTGCTCTTGTTCTTGAATGAATCTCCACCTGGGCCATCGTACTCAGTAGTATCTGGTCTTATGTCTAGTCTTTCAGGTTATCAGAGAAGGCTATATGGCATCTAGCCTCCCTCTTACTAGACTTTGAGGCCTTTGATTGCTACTTCCAATAGCTGAATTATATGATTCATGTGGACATATCCTACCTAAACTCGCAGTGTGTTCCAATGTTCACTTGGCCTTTTTTGTGCATCAGGTCTTTTTCCATTTTCTTTATTAACTACTTTAGCGGGAGAGTTATTATTGTAATATTGCTGCTGTCATCAGTTATCCAGTATGGTAAAATTATTGTTACATGGTGCACTATTTTCACAAGTCCCACCCTCTCTCAGACTCTAAATGTTATTAACAGCAACCCTTAGCTAATATTCACGGTTTAACATTCTCAAACACGGTAATTTTCCTCAATGCTTCCCAACCTTCAAATTTGCATGAACTTGTGTAGCCCCGTCAACCCTTTGCATGATATGCAGACCTACCTTTGTTGAATTAAAATAGCAAGGTCTAGTGTTAATTCTACCTCCAGTATTAGGTCATATTTCTTTTTGCATGCATCCTTATTACCTGTATGTGTTCCCTGGCCTGACTGTGTATTTGTTTTTTTATGTTTGTCTCCATTTTTAAAACAACATAAACAATATCTATAAAAGTTGCCCTCTATTCAGTATTAAGTTAGTTGACAATTTAACAGTCATCCACAAGTGTTACAGCAGATACAAAAAGGTAGGGTAACAACATACTACTGGAGCACTTTCCAAATATTCCTGCTGACACACTTAAGGGGGTGGCTGAGCTCTTCTTCTAGCAGCTTCTGTGCCACCGTGCCCTGCGACCAAGCGTCACTCTCTGTGGAAAAATGAGCCTGTTTCAGATTTGGAAGCAGTGGGTGGTGCCCAAAGACCCAGAGGTCCCTGTTCATTGGAACAAAGAGAAAGACAACCACAAAACCCAAAGGAAGGTTGTTCTAAAGTCTTGAAATGCCAGGTGCCCCACATATTCAGCCTTTCACAGTTGGGTACCAGCCTGCTTCTTTTACCAATCAGTGCATTGTTAAAATTTTAAACACTAAGGAGGTCATTAGGATGGCGGGCAGACTTTGCCCGCCCACCATCCTCATGGGGATTAGGACCGCCTGCCATAAGGGCGGGGGTCCCGTGGTGGGGATTAGGATGCGCCCGCCACAGTGGCAGGCGCATCACTCATTTTTAACATTGTGGCTGGCGGTGCTCTCTGCACCGACCGCCACAATGCAAAAAATGCATGTATGCATTTGCATACACGAAGCCGCATGCACTGCGCGGTGCCTGCCGCTTCATGTATGCAAATGCTAGGGGGTACCACAGGTACCCCCCCATGTGCACCCCCCACCTCTCCTTCACTCTGGGGGCCCGCAGGGGGCCCCCAGAGTGAAGACCGCATGCCTTCATTGCTGCCACGGAAAGGCATCTGACTGAGCCCATTGTAATATGGCTGACAGTGTCTAATAAGCACTGCCACCATATTAATCCTTTTCCGGCCCGGCCGCAAGGCGACCGGGGCGAAAAAGCGGCGGACGGTCTTTCCGTCTGCCGTGCCCCCCCTGCCATACTAATATGGCGGGAGGAATATAGGTGCGGATGGCGGGCGGATTGCCCCCGCAGCCTTGCGGGGGCAATCCGTCCGCCATCCTAATGGGCCCCCAACTGTGCAGCTGGGCCCCGCTTTTTGTTTTTGGGTGGGAGCAAACGCTAGGAAGACATTCTGGTGAGAATCTTTGTTCATCATTGACAGATCAGGGTCAGAAGTATAAAATGGCCTCTTTTTGTCACTCCTGTGGTCTGCCACCCTCTGTCTTACACACACTATACCAGCACAGCAATGTCTGCAATCAGCTATTTACAGTGGCGGCTCCTACGCTATGGCAGAGGAGCATCGTCCTACTGCTTTCTCTCAGTGCAAGAAGCAAAAACATAAAATGATAATAATTTTTAGTTATTACCATTTATGTTTCCTTTGCGGTGGTGCTGCTCTGCTAACAGAGCAGGGCTAGAGTGGTTTGCCCACTCCTAAGTACGCACGGACTGTCTGGTCAGCCCTCCCGGGTCGCCCAAGCCAGTCATGTGCACTTGCCCCTTATCCATGTAGGCTGCAATACAGCCTGCATGGAGAACATGCCCACACTTCCAGCCCCTGGCTGAGTGCCTTGTCATGGCACTAAGACCTATCACAACGCTGCATTGCAGCATGGTAATTGGCTTAGGGGAGGGATCCCGGCTGCCTGCTTCCTGTCCCTGTTCGAGTCGGAGACAGAAGAGGAGCAGAGAAGACGTGGGAATTGGCCTCAAGGTAAGTTTTTAGAAAAAATATGTTTTATTATGCTCCCCCCGCAACCCCATGCCCTGCGCCGTACCGCCAGCCCACCTGCAAGCCATGCCAACCGCAACTGGCTATTATGCTAGCAATACGTTTACAGAATGTGGCCAAAACCATTGTCTCATTCTTTTTCTTTGTAAATTATCTTTATTTAAGTTTTGTACATCATTAAATAACAGTTCAGGGCACAAACCCACGCGCAAAGTAAATTAAAACAACAGAGGAGGTGGTAATACACATGCAACTGTTTGCAAGGGACAAGTACATGGCATTAAGAGGGAGTGTCATGGCGAATGGAATACAGTATGAATTGACATCCCTGTACCCTGCCATCAAGAGCTGAGGTAGGGTCGACCACCCCCCGAAATCTCTCAACAGTGACTTCTCCCAGTTACCCTCCTTGACCAGCCAATGCGCTTGTGTTGTATTTGGGGAGTCAAGTAGTCTTGCTCTACGCCAGAGACCTCCCTCCTCCAGTTGCAGCATCATGTGGACCCTAACCACTCTACTCCGCCCCCATGCCCAGATCAGAGACATCAGAAGAGAGGTCAGCCTAAGATAGACGTCGCAGGACAACATGTCAAAGGAACGTTAGATAAAATAGAGGGACTGGGGCAGAAACACCATCTTCATGACAGCCACGTGGCCCCTAAGAGGCTGCGGAAGGGAAGTCCAGAATCGTAGGAACGAGTGCAGTCCCTCAATTAACCTCTCTATGTGGCAATGTTTGTGCCTTAGTGGGATTTGAGCAATAACCATCCCAGACAGTGGAAGGAGTCCAGGTCCCATCGAAGGGGTACCACCAGCAATTTCCCCTCTCCGCAAGTAGGCAGAGACACTAATGGGAACACAAGGGACTTACCATGATTAAGGTGGATGGCTGATAGTTCCCCAAAAGCAGTTAAATAAAACAACAGGATGGATAGAGATCGCAGAGGAGATGATAAACAAAAAAGAGTATAGTCCGCATATAAAGACACCAAGTGGATTACCCCCTCACCCCACCCCAAACCCCCACTTCACCATATGGTGCCGGACCTGAACTGCAAGAGGCTCTAGTGCAAAAGGAAAGCAGTAACCTGCTGATATATTTACATTATATGCACTCTGTAATCTACAAGGTACTTGATCTTTGCAGCAGGCATATTAACCCTCTGCACTACCTTCACAAAAGTCAAAACATGAACTATACAAAACTCTAATCTCTCTCCTTGAAGAACATTAATCACAGGAGTTAACTTGACATTTTTGTGCGGCCTGGTAATTGCTTGAGGAAAGGAACATAGCAGCAGGTGCTTTAAAGAACATAATAAACTTGCAAATACGGCGCCCCCAGGAAGCCAGCACCCAGTGGCAACATGCATTGCTTTAAGGTAGCCTAACTGAGTGCTCAGTGCTAACCACGGGCCCTTCCCAGCCACTCTCACTGCTTCTGCTTTTCTCTACCCCAGCAACTTTTTTTCTTCCCTGCCCCCTTGCACCAAGGTTTTCCATTCCTGCCACCTCCTGATCTGTGACTGCACTACTTCCCTACCCACTTGTAGCAATGTTGCCCGTTCCTGTCATCCCCTGGTCTATCACTGAACTTCGTCCCTGCCTACCTGCAGCAATGTGTCGTTTTCCTTCCAGCTTTTATTTTTTTTAGCTGAAAGTCATACGCTGTCTGGTTTGCTAAAGACATTTTGGAGACATTCAGAAAGATGCGATAGGAATGCATTCTGCCCATTGCTTAATGTTGGCTAAGGGGTTTGTAACTCACATTGTCATGCTTTCTATTTGCTGGATTAATTTGGTTTAGGCTGTCCAGCTTGAGTTCGTCTCTCCGGTTGCCCAAACTTTGATTACTATGTTGTTCCACAAACTCACTTTCTGTAAACAGGCCTTTACATCCTGGTCTTATCTTGTCACATTTGCGGTGCATTCAAAGACAAGGTCAAATGTCAAGCTCTCGCTTCAGAAGGGGCTTGGTGTTTACTTTTCTTTCTCTAACTTCAAAGTGAAAGCATGTATGCGACAATCCTGCTGAGTACCATGTAAGAGGAGAGGGTGTAGGATTTTTTTCCTAGTACGTGTCTGAACGGCCCTCTCCTACAGTCCATGTTTGCCTGGATGTCAGAGCTCCACAAACTATCTCTGGTGGGATAGCCCAACATTACTCAGTAGCTTTCAGATCAAATTGTAAATATGTTATGTAATTGTGTAACTTATTGTGCATATGTGATATTGTATAGGCTCTCAACATTTACCCACCCAATGAACAGTGCTCCAGTTAAGAATAATTTGTAAATAAATTATGATTGTACCACCGTTGGAGTCTTGTGCGTTTCTAAACCTGAAGTGTACTTACCTGTGTAACAAATTCATGTCATGGCGTGTTTATCCAATTTGCATGTGTGAAAATGCACCATCATTTCACTTTTTTAAGTAAACGTTTATAGTGACATTTGGAGCTGCACACGCGCGTGGTCTGGTTCCTGGCGAACATAGCCATGGTTGCAGCGCACAGAGACCCTACACTGCCGCACACAGAGGAAAAAAATTAGAGGGAACATTGATTGAGATGACATCACAGTGTACATTAAGAGTCAAAACCGAGGTAGGGACCTTGTGCATCCCCTGAGGGGTACAGTTTGCAGTGCTGAGTGAACCTCCCCAGACCTGGAAGAACTTGCAAGGGCACCCCCTTCTCTTATACGTGGCATTTTCAGCAGCTATGTATAGGTTCACCCCCATCTTACATTCGGTGATGGTAATGACCCCGTGCACCCTAGTGGCACATCACATCTCGTTTAGCCATCACCAGCCTTAGATTTCAGAAGAAGAGTTGCAGCCTAGGAACATTTACATCACCCGCTACACCCAATAATATGTATTTAGAATTAAGAGGGATGTCTGTTTCCAGCACTTAGCTGAGGACCCGGACCATTTGTTGCGAATATGTCTGAATAGCTGAGCAGCCCCATATAGTGTGTATGAATCAATATCTAGCATCCACTATGCAGACAGCCTTGGGAGGCTTATATTGGATCAGGCATAGTCATGACTTAATGTAAACTTTACATGGGTGCATCAGGGCCTCCTCTGAGTTGATGTGCTCCAGCTCGCCCACGTCCACCTCCCACCTTGCACTCACCTTAGTCAGTGAGAGAGATAGTCTTCTGTTCTAGGTCTTCAACTAACAACCTGCCTTCTAGCCAGGCATAGTCAAGTATGCCCAAGTCTCCAATCTCTCCATCCAGGCATGCCCCTGCTGAACCTACTTTAGATACTGGTTCTAGTGAATGGAATACTCCCTCTGTTGGGATGAAAAGGGCATCAAAATGCCCTCTCCAAGAAGATCTCCTATCCGGGAGAATACTAGCAGGTCACATGCTGTGCAGCCTCTGAGTTTTCCCATCTCACTCAGCCATGCACCTTCCCAGACCGGTGTCACCTGCGTTATCTTTCCTCCCCAGCCTATGTGTCTAGTAGATTTCTGCCAAGCATTCAATGGCACCTGAAGAAGCAGTTGAATTCCCTTCCCTCCAAAGAGACAGTGCAGACAGGCAGACTGGCAAACTATGCTAGCTCTAGTCTGTATTTGGACTGATCCAGCAGTGTAAACACCTGATCATTTATAGCTACCATATGGGTCGCCCAATATGGGGCCCATATTTCAGGGAGAGTGATCCCACCATTGTAAGGGTTATGCTGGAGGGTTGTGAGTGCTATTCTTGGGTGACCTCTACAACACAGGTCCTCAAGTCACCCTCCAACTTGACAAAAGAAGCCTCCGGTATTGGGTAGTAAGTATTCTGCAAGGCGTATAGTACCTTAGCTTAGGGAGAATAATCATTTTAAAAACTGCTGCCCTCCCCAGCAAGGTAAGGGGCAGCATGCACCACCCGCTGGATGTCCTGTATCACCCTACCCAGACATTGAGTCAGATACATCTTGCTGTGGGCAGTGACATCTATGCCCAAGCACTGGAAGCCTTTGTTTGTCACATGGAGTGTCCGGTGAAGATCACTCGGGTCCAAGCCATAGGAGTGACGAAGTACCAATTTGTTCCAGTTGATATGATAGCCAGGATAAGCCCAGCAGAATATCCAGAATCATGATGGTCCACTTGGTGACATAGAGAAGTATGTTGTCTGCGTACAATTAGACTTTTTTTACATCTCCGTCAGATCCAGAATTTTGAACCCATGAATGTCAGGACAGGCACAGATCATAGCAGCCCAGGGCTCTATGGTGAGGGCAAATAGCAAAGGGGACAGTGGGCATCCCTGTCAGTTGACCCACCCATTCGAGAAGGCAGACAATAGGATGCTGTTCATCCTCACCTTTGCAGTGGAGGCCTGGTAGAGCAGGGAGCCACACCATCTATATTTAGGGTCAAAGCCGAATTCATGCAGAGTCTGATGAAAAAAAAGGCCAGTGGATTGTGTTGAACACTTTTTAGGTATCCAACACTAATATTAAATGGGGTTCCTTCCTATGGCGAACCTCTGCCATCCAGTTGTGTAAACGGTGAAGGCTAAGTCTGGTGGGTCTGCCAGGCATGAACCCCGATTGATCTTTGTGGATGAGTGGGACTATCAACTTTAAAAGTCTTGTGGCCAGAATCATGGCCAACACCTTCATTTTGATGTTTAATAAAGAGATAGGGCAGTAGGAATTCAGCAAGCAGGTACTTCGGTCCCGGCACCTTCCCTGGTGTGAGTCCCTCAATTGCCACTTGAATCTCCTGGAACGTAAGATCATCCTCCACCACCAGCCAATTATCAACTGGTTTCACTGACATGTCAATCGTATCCAAATAGTCTGCTATTCGCTGATTGTCTCCCATCAGTCAATTCCTATAAAGCGAAGCATAGAACTGTGCAAAGGCCTCTGCAATTACCATATCTGTCAAGTGGGGAACCCCTGTCTCGCCAGTAATACACTGCACCTATATTTCCTTCTTCTCCCATTTACTGATCCAGGCAAGAAATGTTCCCACCTTGTCACCTGAATCATAAAGGCAGTATTGAATGGCTAATTGCTGTTTCCTAAGCTTCCCCTGTGCCAGGTCCTGATATTCCCTCTGGAGCACCTCCAAAGCACAGAGGATCTGCAGGTCTGTCCAGGCTCCAGGAGAGTCCTCAAGGTCTTTGCGCTGATGCTCGATCCCCTCTATCGCCGCAATTTGCTTTTTGATTCTTTTCCGCAAGACATTCTATGCTCTATCCCTCATGACTGTCATATAGGCCTCCCAAAGCACTAGTGTTGAGTCTTCAGTCCCCTTGTTTTCTGTAAAATAGAGTTGATCTGCAGTTCCCAGGCAACCTCTGCTTTTTTGAGTTCCCACATGTTAAGTTTCTAGCCCACACCTCGAGAGTGACACTGTGTTCCCATTAAATGTATCTCTTGGAGTAGGACTATATCAACTTGCTGATGGCCATCAGAAACCCTTATTACCCAGTCCATTCATGTTTGAGGGCGCTATGGAGTATTGTGTGTTGTCAGGAAGTCCAACAGGTGCCATAAGGTGCAAATGTGGTTCCACCCAGACTACCTTCCGCCCTGCCTGGCAACATGGTGTATCCATACATTTCTCATTCCTCAACAAACAAATCAAAAACAACTAAGCATCCCATGAAAACCCCACCACTCCACTGTCCCTAATGAGACCAAAAACGCATGTCAACTAGACAACTATTTGTGTGTGGGTCAAGAGAGGTCTGTCTTCAACCCACAAAACACCTTCAACAACCCACTTGTGCTCCAACTTCTGCGGATCAAACTTAGAGACGAAACAGAACATCACCGTTCCCCAAAAGAGGAAAAGAGCAGAAAAGAGCATTGCTAATGTAACAGGCAAGTGAAGAAAAGTGAGACAGGGTGGCCACTGAAGTCGGACCCAGCTCACCATCTCTCTCCCCACCTTGGACTGCCCTCAGCACTGCCAGAGTGTCCGGCATCTCTCTACGGTTCAGTTACCTGGAACGCAGTTCAGCCAGTTTCGTCAAGTCCGCCATATCTCACCGCCACTGCCCATGCCAGCTACACAAGGCCAAGAGTCATGTTTAAGACTAATCTTTGGGCCAGGCAGGTCCAAATACAGAAGGCTCATACAAGCCACCTCTCATGAGCTAAGGGGGTTACTGTTCATTCCCAAGGTCTACCGTATACTCCACTCTGGCTTCATCTCTCCTGCCTTCGGCTCTCCATGTCCAGAGTATCATCTTCTCGCACCACCACCCGGGTGTGGGCTGTCGATCTGCACCTGTGTATGGCCTTTGGATGTTTAGGTCTCCCGTTGAGGCATCTTCCCTGCGACAAGCCCTCAGGCGTCCTCACTTTACGCAGGGGGACGACCCTCTCCATGCACCTCCAACCAGTCCTACAAATCTTCCAGGGTGGTGACAAAATGTGAACGACATCTGTGCAGCAACTTCAACTTTGTAGGGTAGAACAGCATGTAGGCAAGACCCATGGCCTTCAGTTTCGGTTTGACCCCCCCAAAAGTATGTCCCTGCTGCTGGACATGTTGAGTGTTATTTTGGAAGATGCGAATTGTATGATTGTCAAACACCGGGTCTCCCTGCCGTTAAACTGTCTGCAGGATGGCATTCCCGTCACTATAACTAAGGAGTTTTGCAATTATAGTTTGAAGTAGGCCCCCCATGGGAGGGAGCGGTGCCAGGGACTGATGCACCCTTTCCACCACAAAGACCTGTGACAGGGCGACCTCAGGGGTCCTTTCTCTGAGCAACCTCGCCAGGAATAGCTCAGATGTATTGCCCTTAATCTTCTTGGGGAATCTCAGGAAGCATAAATTGCATTTTTTTGCCTGACCTTCCGCATCCTAAGCACACATTTCCAACTTCTGCGTCGTGTGGGCCGCCACCATGGCCCTTAGGGACAACAGTTCCTCCCAAATTTGGACAACTTGGTGTTCTGTTGCTGTAGCTCTTTCTGCCGCTTTACGGAGGTCCGCCTAGAGTAGGTTTACATCAAGGGAGGCAGAGTGGATCTGAGCCTTGACGTTTATGCTGCAAGCTTCAATAGCCACCAAAATCTGTACTTCGTTGGGGCCCAGGCATGCCTTCAAGCTCCCTCCAGCCTCTCCCAAAGACTTCCCGCAGACCCTCTGGCAGTGAACTGTTCTATTTTAGTCTGCTGGTTACCATGTGGCGCCCTGTCTCTACTCATGTCCAATCTGAGATGGGTCACACCAGCAGCGTCACCCATGACAGCCGCCCCTGCAGAACAGATTGAAGAGGTTCCAGGAGGCCCCGTTTCCATAGTTTCTCACCTCCAGGTGGGCTCCCAACCCAGTCCAGATGTCCCCTCCTCACATGGGTTCTGCTGTGATGTCCGCAGCTGAACGGAAAAAACAGACAACAAGGTGGGGGAACAGACTCCATCCACTGTCAGACCCCCCAGGACACTCCAGAGTAAGGCATCCTGCACGTTAATCGTTGACCCAATGACTATGCCAAGACTCCTGATGGGGCGGAAAAAAGATATACCGCAACGATAATACCAGGAAGTCTATGAGGGTTTTCGATAAAAAACTAATGGTTTTGTAGAAACTAGTGTCCATTCTCCTTTGATTATTAGTAACTTGTATAGGGGAAACGAATGGACTTCTTATCCTCTTCCCTCTATTTTTGATATTAGTATAAACAAATACATCATGTAGACATATATATACACATATTTACATACAGCACACAACGTATATATTTTCTTCTTGCTCTCTTCGCCCTTTTCATCAATAAGGATGCTCTTCAAATTATTCTACATTGAGCATTCCCTTAAATAATAGATCACCCTATTTGGAGCCACTCCGAGGTTTATTACTCCAATCTCTTTTTTTGCAGTACTCCTATTTTATTGCCTATTGTTTTAATTTAGTTGGGTGTCTTAAATTGTCTGTCAACGCGTTTCCGCCCCAAAACTCATGGGCCTCATCAAGACTAGGGCAGTTGAGTGCATAATTTCCAAATCCACCAGTTCCCCGTCGTACTTCTAAAGCTAACCATCATCCATTTCTTGTTTGTGTAGATAATGAGGGTATAGCCGTGCAGGAAGATCTCCAACCCTTGGACTATCCTGCTGATATTCAGGAATATGCCGTCCCCTCTCAGTGCGGGAATCTCTTCTCCACAGCGATAATCCTCCGTAGCTGTGTCACGTCCTGGGCATACTGGATGCTTGTTTCTGGTCCAGGGAGGACCTGGCCTGGCAGTTCGCTCCGGACTGTTCCCATGAGGCACAGGGTCAAGACTGATTTGCCTATGGCTGGGTCCAAACAGGGGTGACGTAGTGGGCAAAAGAACAGATAGATTTAAACCAGATCTTTTGATTGGGGGAGAATGTTTGCATTGTCAGCATTCCATCCATCATTTGTTTGCTGTAACACAGGCGTACAGCAGCCCATAAGAGTTACGTGGAGCAGCCTGCTCTCAGGCCCAAAGAAGAGCCTGCTGCCCAAGGAGGAACCAGACCTCCAATGACTCATGATAGGCCTCCTGGACTGCAACGTTTGTGTCCTCTGGTGTGGCGCATCCAGCATTCGAAGGCAAGGGCGATGCGATCCACCACCAGCAGAGAGAGGTCGGCCCCGGGGTTACTGCACCACTTGCAGTTGTGCAGCCATCAGTGGAGGCCAGTGGCACCGGCAGCACGCAGGCCCAGGGGTGGAGCCACTGCGCTGAAGAGCAAGGCCTCCCAAACCTCACCGGCTTTGCTCATGGACAGCGCTGTATAATCCTGCTTCCCCACGCAGGATTTGGAATTTGAAGGGCCCGCCACCCTCTTGGTGCAAGCTGCAAATTATCACCAAGCTGCACGGGGGTCACAGGTGACTCGGGATGGGAGGATGCACAGGATATTGACAACGGGCAAGGGGCTCCGGCTCAACACTGCCAGTCGACCATCTTGTGGGCTACGCCCCCTCCATTTTCTAATTCTTAAGCATTTCAATATTTGTGATCATTAATGTGTCCGCAATACCTGAACAAAACTCCTTAAAAAAATAGGTTTTGCTACTGCACCCCAGGATTATATACAATCTGCCACTAGTCATGATGATGGATGTGAGTTTTAAGTAAATACCCCATTGAGATTATGGGGTGATGGTCCAAGCTGTCACACCCCTTACGAAAACCACATTTGCATTTTTGGCGGGACTATTAGATTAATCTATAAAAGTGACCCAACTGTGAAAAATAAAGGTAAACGTCTGAGGACAAAGGGCTAAATGGTGACGTGGGGCGGCTGCAACAATGAGCTTTAAACGTTGTTATTCATTCAGAGTGAGCAAAGAGGAAACAGCCGAAACATTCAGCTGTAAATAAATCAAGGGCGCGGTGGTGAGTGCTCCAGCAGTCCAGGGCTTGCTCGGAGCTGAAGTTCTGCTGTCATAAACCTGGTGGTACCCCTCTTTCTTGTGGGGTGAGGGCAGTATAGGAGGCCAGGCAGTAGTTAGCATTACTCCCTTTTTGCAAACCGTAAATTACCGCCTTTATCTCTACATAATTCCTTTTAAACACCTTCCACTGAAAGGGTAAATCGATGCATTGTGCACTGTGCAAAGCTCGTACCTAAACCAGGAGACGACCCACCGGCACTTTGGATTTCACTTTTACTATTATTTTCAGCTCATGACTAATCACTTCTTGCGTTCTAAGCAGACCTAGCCCCCAGCTAGCCACTCAGGAGCATATTTACAATAACTGGCAATCCCTGCAAATCAGCAGGGTTGCACCAGTTATTGTGCGCCACAGCTCCGGCATCATGGATGCACCGCATTTACAATGCGGTGCACCATGGTGGAAAAACAGCACAGATGCGTGACGCATCTGTGCCGTAAAAGTGAAGCATTGCTAGAGTTGTGTCGCAAGCTTGACACAGCTCCAGCAATGCTCTGGGGGCCGTATCTAGTTAATGCTGCGTCAATCCTTACGCCTGCTTCAGGCAGGCACAGGGTTTTGACGCAGCATGGGCCTAAAAGTGACTGAGTGAAATCTTGAAGATTTAACTCAGCCACTTTTAGGAGGCGTTCCTGCGCCGGAGCGCCTCCCCCCACCCCTGCACAGAAAGGCCTACATGTGGCGCGGGGCTTTACAATGTGACGCATCTCCCAGATGCGTCACGTTGTAAATGCCCCCGCACCATGGAGCAGGATTTGCGCCGCCGCTGCGTCACAAAAGTGATTCAACGGCGGCGTAAATGAGGCGCAAGGGGCTTGTAAATCTGCCCCTACATGAGTAGTCTTGATGCCTTTAATATACAGGGAACACATACAGGGGTGTTCGAAAGGTAAATACATTCTGGGCCAGATCACACATACGAGAGGTTTTCATCATGTTCAGCCCGAGCAAAACCATAAATGTGGCACTAGTTTAATCAAACACTCCTGGATTTATTCCTATACTCCTCTGATGCACATTGTGCATAATGCATTGTGTCCAATCTCCTTTACATTTGTGATGGGAAATTGAAAACATAAATGCCACTGACTCATAATGCTCTTCCCCTGAACTCTCTGCTGTTGTGTGTATGTGTGTTTCCATTTAGTCACTTGCCACTCTCTTCTATGATCATCGTATCTTCATTGACTCAAATGCACCATGCTGCTCCCATCTTTGGCATCCTCTTGCTTAACAGACACACCCTGATTAATCCAGGAAGAATTTAGAGTAATTGCTTACATTTGGTGTTATGTAAATACAGCCACTCCTGTCTAGCTAGGAGTAGAGAAGCTATCTGTGATCTAGTTCATTGCAGTTTTATGCATGCAAGTGGCTGACACATGCATACCTTATGCCTACAATATTTCCTGTGGCTTGACATCTCATTCCTTATGAACCACTGTGTTTGCAACATTTATTCCTCCCATTATCTATAATCATGATGTAGATTAGAAAAAAGTACCCATTGCCCACTGTTTGCATTGTTGGTCATCACACCTGTGTTTCTTGTGTATTCCAGTGGAGTGCTGTTCCATAGAAGTTGAGTCGCTGGCCCTTGGGTGCACGCCTGTTGAAGCTCCCCACCGTCACAACATGCGGATTCCCATCAGGCTGAAGATGCCAGTTCACAATGTCGTACACTGTGGGGGGGTCACCATGTTGGTCAAAGTACATCGCTCCATCCACTTGGCTCTTGAGGTGCACTCTTTTCAAGTAGTGTAGGAGCTGGAGGATGAGGGATGCAGGAGAAAGGAGAAGTATTAGGGATACTAATGAGGTCAAGTTGTGCTTCAATACAGTATTCCATTTATTCTACTTAGCTTTATTCCCCGAAGCTCCACTTTCAGACTGCCTTACTTCACTTCATATTAATAGTTATCTGCTCATTTTCTTTCTGAATGCTTTTTTTACTCAATCCTTTGAACTCTTTCTTTCATTTTTGCATACTTTCCTTGTAACATCATTGGACCTATTTTCTTGGGCCATCCTTTTTAATCATCAATTACAAATTTACAAAATTCTTCTGTAATCTTGTATTTAATGATAGTGCTGTTGTGTGTTATAGTAAATGCACACTAAGTATTGTTTTTTTCTTGTTGCCTCCAATGCATTCCTTTCATTATCCATGCATGTTTTTATACATCCCTCCGTCCTATGCTTAGCTAATTAATCAACATCATCTGTTCTTATACACTCTCATTTTTTTATTACCCCATGTCTGTCTCATCAGTTTGTCCATCTATGTCTCTTCATATTCTCTACAAAAATTCCGAACCCACCATTTGTCTCTCCATTGTACTGTTCAATAATCAATAACCCTGTTCACCAATAGAATCAACCGCCCACCTTCCTATCAATCATCCCATCCATCTTTCACCCTTTCTATCTCACTCGCCAAACGTTTATCTTAATCTGCACCATAATCCAATGAATATCCAGCTGTCACACAGTCAAACTACCCTGTCTCATTTTTCCACTTACCTATCACATTGCCCAGAGCAGGTTAGAAGAAAATATCTCATTCTGTGAAGCTCCCATATGTTATCATACAGCAGAGCCTATAAATATATATCTCATTGTTTACACACCCATCACTTAGTTTAGTGTCCACCAATATATTTTGCTGTTGACAAAGATTTCTTTCCATTCAGACATCTGTTTCTGCATATTTCCACCCATCTATCCATCAGATTTTTTGCCCCTCTAGACTCTGAGCTTGGCACAGATAATTTTCCTATTGCCCACCACCTTGCCTGTCTCATGAGGCCATTGTCCATACATCTGTCCATTTGCTACATTAGTTCCAACCTACTTCTCCATCTCTCCATACCATTTCAAGTTTAACTTACTGAGCTTTCAACTACCCATCCCATATCTATAATAACATAAGTATAACTCATATTATTGTCTACCATTTTATCTATTCACCATTTAGCCACAATTTCCACTCAAACAGTTACCCTCTTGTTTCTTGACCACTGTCCATTCAACTTCCCACCCGCAAGACCCACTGTTCACCAATATTTCCCAAAATTGCAATGGGAATATTGGAAGCAAACAGGTCATCATACAGTAAGAGGATCATAAATATTTTTTTTATTAAAAATTCCTCGCAAAGAGTGACACCAGCGTGTATCATGAACATTCACCACCAGCAACTGCTCTTCCTTACCGCCAACCCAAGAACTACCCCACAATATTCCACATTCCATATTCTACCAGTGCCTGTGTTCTAATCTTATACCACAGAGAACTTCAATCCCTTCTTGAGGCAACATGCTGATTTGGGGAATTTATATGAGATGTTAATTCTCTATTTGCAATGGAAAAGTGAAGCAACACAGACATTTCGAACTGATTGGTTCATGAATCCCAATGAGACACAACATTCTGAGCTCCACAGCATCAAGGGTGTGTCATTGACTGTTTCTGCTCAACCATTCATACTTCTGAAAAATTGTGTTTTGCTGTACTTCTGCTTACATTGTGGACAGACCTGTGACCTCGTGTTGCATTATTTCATTACTTTGGTTTACTTCTTGCTTTATAGTGAGCAATTATCTACTTATATTTTCTCCCTATGTATACTCTGTTGACTTTCACAGCTCTTGTTTTCAGGCCTGACTGGATGATGTACCTGTAGTTGTTTCACAGAGTTAATGTAAGTTCAACAGAGAGGTGCGAAGGATCACCTCCACTTCGCCATTGGTTGTTATGTCATGTGCTTATAGATGAACGCACCTTCACCAATGATAGAAAATGATACCTGCCAAGAATAACATTGATTTTCACAACTGCACTAAGGTGGAGGTGCCTATCGTTTGCCAAAATTTCAGGAAAGGTGCTTACTATTTAATGAGGTAAATTTATATTTACCCAATGCAAATTTATCTATGAGTTTTAGCCTGAAACCTCTGCTAATTTAGCAGCTGAAATCATGGGCCTAGAACGGTCTCTTCCAGAATAAGGTACTTTGAATAACTATATTTCTTTCGCAGTAAAAAAACAAGTAGCTATTGAAAAAAGTCCAAAGCAATAAAAGTGGACACAATGATGGTGATTGCATGCAAAGTTTGTGGATCAACGAAGGAGGACTTCATTCATGTGGTTTGCATATGCCCCAACATGCAAAAAGCTTGTGTCACCTTGCTAAAAAAGTGCTACAACATTGAAGACATAGGTACTAGTAGGGCTGCAACAATAAAAAGCTTGGACCCTTTAGACCCCCAACTGAACTGCAAACTGATGTAATATCCACAGCTACATGAAAAACTGATACAAATTAGAAATATCAAGGAACTGAGAGTCGAAAGGAGGCTGAAAATAGTTTGCTGTGCACAGACATAACCCATTGGCCGAATTGCTTTTATCAGTTGATTCTACTCTGTACATTGGTATCTGCAATATTCTTAGCAATACCATACTAACCAGATGAGCTTGTGACAAAGCCTCAAACACATACCTGTGTATTTGTATGATAATTTACAAACATAGTGACAAAGGGTGTGATATCTCTCTGCATTTGTCAGAGCACTCAAATGCTTTGGCATTGTATATTATAGGCTAAACCAATTTTAGGAATGTTTATCAGAGTTTAGGAGGCAGATACATGAGCATGCATACATTCATAATATTTTGTAATCATTTCCATACCTATGTTAAGGTTGATCTAAAATCATTAAGGTATGTCTTTTTGTCTGATGTTTGATTTTGATAACAGCCTCTATCTAAAACCCCAACTGAGCTACTTAATTAATATCATCCAGTGAATACACATCCAATGTGAGCTTCAGTGTCAACAAGTCAGTTTTCAAATTTCACAAGAGATAGTATTGATGACTTGAGAACTTTAGAGATTACCAGATCTGAGTATTTGTTTGCCATGAAAAACATCAGTCTAGCTGCATAATATCCATAATCCCAAAAGGGCTAGACTTTAACAGACAATGATTTCACCTACAACCTTTTGGTGTTCATACCTTTAAAATGGCTGTCACCTTAGGTTGCCTGTATAATAAAGAAAGCCTAATAGCCAACGTAAGCATTTGTTTTCGTTAACATCTAGCTTTTCCTTGTATTGTTTTGATACCACTTCCTGAAAAAAGGCTTGATGTTCCTGTGTAAGTACTAAGGCTAAGCAGATGTTTTATTTGTGCCCTCATTCACTGAAATGCTAATAAGGCATTCAAAAGGAGAATATGATGTATTGCTAGTGAAATTTGTGGGGTATATCCAGTACATTCAGATTTTTAATAGCAGATGTGCTTTTGGGGCAGATTGATAATAGGTGAATTATTTACTTTGTAAGCATCAATTCTTTTTTAAGAAGTGAATTGTATTTGCCACTTTCCAAGGGTGGCTCTTAGGTTGAATATGAGATTATGCGCAATTTTCGGCAGATTATTTATTGGGACACAAATAACTCCTCTTACTTTTGAATGAACTGAATTAACTCAGCTCGAAATGGGGGAAAATATTTTGGATAATTCACAATGAGAAGGAGACTGAATTTGGGGCCAAATTCACTTTTCCTGCTGGGCAATAAATGTGTTTGACAACCTCAAATAAATTTGGCAATGATGCCTTTATTGGAAGTAGTCCAAATAGCTGCTTCATAGAACAGATATTTCAAAATCCTTCTTCTACTCCAATGGTAGCTGTAAGTTTACTTTTCTCATTTGACTTTACACACGTCACCCAAGACAAACTTTCTTACCTGCCATGGGCTGAAATTCCACAGACTGGCACATGTGTTGTTGTAAAAGGGACCCTTTCCTGGCACGCATACATGCATGTCTTGGAGAGCTTTCGCCACTATGTAAACTGCATTGTAAATGTTATAGGTCAGTCTAAAATCTGGATGAGCAATATCTGGATTTTCATTAGACTCTAGTTTCTCCATGCCTGAACATAGTCTTTTCATTTCCTGACTTTGGGGCGTGATGGTGTTCTCCAAACGTGGCCACTGGCATCCAAATGCTGCCTCCCAAAATGGTTTCACGAGGATGTCATTGGGAGAGGTAGAAGGATGTAGGTGATGGAGGAAGTCTTTAAAGCCTGGCATCTCCTCCTCATGTATGGCAAGTCCTATGGTGCCATTCATCACTGCTCCATAGCCCTTGTTGGCAATGGTGGGAGAGGCTGCCCAACTCTCTGTTGCAATCCACACTATTCCAGATACATTTTCCCTAGAAAGTTCATCCATCACTGGGATCATATACGTTGCGGTAGTATAAGCAATGACAACTCTGGCTGAGGACTTCTTCAGCACCTCAATGATGCTTTTAGTCTTTGAAGCTGTGATGACAACAGGGATGATCTCATGAAAGTCAATGCAGACTCCTGCCATCAGAAGTTCTTCTTTCAATACATTGCCACCAAATTCTCCATAGTCATTATCATTGGTGAGGAGTCCCACCCAGGTCCACCCAAAGTGCACAACAAGTTCGGCAAGACCAAGGATGAGGTGGATGTCGCTAGGGATGGTTCGGAGGAAGGAAGGAAACTGGACCTTGTCACTGAGCAAGGGGCTGGTTGCAAAATAGCTTATCTAAAAAAGACAACAAATGTAGTTAAGACAGTTGCTTGGAGGACGAGGAGAAGACAAGACATTGCAATCTGAGTTGGAGCAAAACTGGAGGTGAGTAAAAGTGTATTTTCACAATATTGGGTAAAGATCACGTCATTTACAGTTCATGTGTCTGTGGAGTCTCTGCGCTTACCTTACTTCACTAAGGTTCAATGGTGACCTCCTCAAATGTTTTTTTTAGAAACATTTTCATTTGACACATTTTCAAAATGTTGCAAAATACTTTTGAAGTTTACAAGCTTAAGTAAGATTTAACACATTTTCTCCCAAACATAGTAAAAACACGAAGAATATACCTACATAAATACGAAATGTACATGTCTGGCTAAAGGTAAGTTACTTCAACCTGAAGAAGACTCAAATCTGAAGATACTATTGAATCTACAGCCTTGGTTGTGCTACTTATCGTATTTCAAATACCTTCTATGTCTGTCTATCAGCCCCATGACATTTTTCTCTTTTTAATTTGCCATTCCCTGTCACTCTAGACTACACAGACATGGTCATGTGGTTGAATATGTACATCTCCTGCTAACACAGAAGCCAACTAGACATTGATGCATATTAATGCAATGCCCTTCACTGAAATCAGGCAGGGGTCTCCATCATTGTCTACTGTAAACCCAAGATCCCTCTTTTAAGTGTATGGCTGCCGTTTTACTGTCTCAGTAGGCATTTCTTCAGGGAAACAGCCGCCTGGGTACGAGTACAATTGTTATGGACACTCACCTGGTGTCGCCTCTGTTTCTACACAGACATTTCTCCGGATGAGAATTGCTGGAAATCGGTCCAAAATCACCTCTCCACAGGCAATAAATTGGCCGGTAAATCTGGTCAATGCATTTAACCCGTACTCTGGGCTGAGAAACATGGACTATCACAATGCAGGGGAAATATTATTGGCAAGAGTAGTTGCTTTTGGCACCAGTAATTCTCGCCCATGAACTGTGCTATCAGTGATTTATCCCTTCACATCCTCTTCCTATCACTGGATTAGAGTTAAATGTTGTGTGATGTCCTCAATTTTGAAATAAACTGAAACAAAGTATATATTATTTATTTTCCTGTGATGTAATCAGGTTCCTAATGGGAGTATTGCCTTGCTTTTCCTATCAAAGTAGGAGCAGCCCAGAGCAACTGAGAATACACACACAATACATGATTAATCTATACATTGGTAACAGACTAAGACTTATAATTGAAATGTTTTTTTTAACTTAATCATTATCTTTTTTTTACATTCTGACATGCAAAAAATAATGAATGAATAAATCACAACAAAACAATAGAATGTAAAGAAAACAAACAATTATCCACACAGTCACACAATCATACAATAATACATCATCAAATTGCAGTGATTGTAATTGTCCTAAATTGATTTAGGCTATGTTTAACATCATGATTAACAATGGCTGCCATTCAATTTGGTGAGCCAATTATGCAACGGAGACACAACATGACATCGGATCCTTAAATCAGCTTTACATCCAGTCTTTTGCTCTATATGTCATCACGTATGCATTCAGTCGAAGAAGCTATCTCCTTTGCAATAGAGCGATTCATCTTTGCTCTGTGATATTTCAAATATCGGACGCGCCTCTATTCATTATAGCATCTATGTAAACCTTGGCAAATCAATTCTGGGCAAAGACTAATCTCCTGACATTCTCTTCATCTCCATCTATAGAATAAAGTGCCCAGCCCCATTCATTCTACCATGGACATTCCTGAGTTTTTGGTCCCCGAGGTTTTACAGTCATATGTTGGATACCCTACAGTCCTACTTGTGGCTTTCCTGAGGAAGGCGATTTGCGCTGAAACATACGTAGATCTCACGAAGACTCATCAATAATTTAAGCCACGTTCCCTGTTCTTTAACCCATTCCCAGCGTCGAACGTTCAGCGCCCAGTGCTGAACGTTCGGAGAACGAATGCTGACCCGTCAGCCAACGGTCTTGCGCAGCACTGGGGAGGTAGCGCTCGTGACGACCGTTGGCCGACGGCAGCAATTAAAGGGTTAATGATCACGTTGGAGTGACGTGTTAATTCAAGAGATTCATTTTAATCATGGAGAGGCTCAATCCTCACACCAATATACAAGGGGGAGGACAAGAGCGACCCTGGAAACGACTGCCTAATAGTGTTAATCAATAATGAAGCAATATACTTTGCGTGAGTTGTACTGGAGAAACTACAACATTGGGCTGAGACACGTTCCATCATTCCTGTGAATAAAACTGGTTTTACTAAACAAGCAGGGGCAACAGCCAACATTATGGTGCTTTCGATGCTAACTGATGTTGCTAAAACAACTGAATGCCTCATCCTTCTGGGTTTTATTCGTTTTAAAGCTGCCTTTGACACGGTGGATTGTGGGAGGCTCTGGAGGAAAACCTTCAAATGTACTCATTCCACATGGTCTGTTAAGAGCCCTGGAAACACTACATACAGACACATGGGTCAGGATCAAGGTAGAGGATGACTCCCACGAATCGAGGAAAATCAAAAATACGCAAGACTTGAAACAGAGTTGTGTCTTAGCCCCAAACTTGTTTAATCTATACATGGCTGACCTCACGCCCTCACTAAAAGAGGTGAAATTTCACCCGCCCAAATTGGGGGTTTTCTTGCTGTCAAACCAACTTTAGGGAAATGATTTAGTCCTCGCAAGTAGAACTAAGGTCGGGCTGCAGCTTTTGTTAAATTAAACCCATGCCTAGTTGTGAAATAATGCAAAAAGAACAGTTGATGGACAGAATGCAGAACAATGTCATACATTCACCCCAGTACAGAGATCTGGGCCTAAATCCATTGTCTTTTTGCTCAACATGCCTTTCCAATTTGAACCCAGTCATATGCAAATCAGTCTTGACACCTGCGCTCAATGGGAACAGTCCAATCCAAACTGCCATGCCAGTTCCGCCCTGGACTGGAAACAAGCATCCTAGGACCGGTTTCGGGGTTTCACCCCTCATCAGCCAGTATAGCTTGAATCCAGTGGCATGGAGAGCACGGGACCCACGTCTGGGCATACCCGGCACAAGTCTATCTAAACCAGGCCATGACTTTGGCGCAACCGTCGCTTGGGATTTAAATCTTGGCCACCGGGAACCCATGAAAATGACCAAATCTATTGTACAACTGTTATCTATGCTTGAGAACAAATAAAAACTCTCTACACGCAGCCATGGGTGGATGAGACTTAAAAATTACACAAGGCTAAATTCACAGGGCTACCTAGGGGAAACCTATGGCAAACAGGATAAAAGTCATAGTTTTAAAGTACAGGATGAGCTCAATACCAATAATACAGCACCTCCCCTCAAGACCAGGGAAAGACCTATGCTGGTAATGCATGCAATGTCTGAGGCCTGTGCCGCGCCAGTTTGCAGGAAGTGGAGAAACTGGGTCATAAGGTCCTGCTGGGAGCTGTGCTCATTTGCTTCGACCCCACAGACATCAGCTTGAACTGTGCCATGATCGAATTCCTACAAATGTTTTAAAAGAGGACTGCGAGTAAGGAGCCAGCAGCCGCAGAGGAGCAGGATCTATTGAAAAGTCATTATATGAGCACTTAACACCCTCAAACTCGTAATCACCCACTGTAATGGTCGACCCAAAAGCCCAATCCTCGAAAGAGGGACCAATCACACCTGATTTTAACATTGGTCCTAAAAACGTTCCAAAAATGTATTTAATAACCCTATAACGCACATTTAATCATTTTTATGGCCCATTTAATGCCCGCATAGGTATATATATCTTATATTTTACTGCTAAAGTAACATAAATATTTATTTTAAATTGTTTTTTATTCACCATACTATTAAGAAGCGGACTGCATATTGCTTTGCACAGGTGTTTTTACATGCATTGTATTGCAAATGTTTTTATGAAGCATGCAATAAAGATTTACTTACTTACTTAAAAATAAGGGGTTTTGCATTGCTCTGTGTTTCTATCATCCTCTGATTTATATTAGTTGTTACCAAACTAAATGGCTGCACTATAGAGAAAACAATCATTACAGTTGGTTGCTGCAAGCTCATGAATGTGGGATATTCTTACCTGGACCTGCCCAGACAAAGAACACCCCCATGTCAAATAACTACTGTCCAAACTTCAGGACAACTATGGCATATTCAGCACATGGACAACCTAGTGGTGTGGCCAACCACTGTGTGGAGTTGTGCATTGATTTTTTCCTGTACCTGGTGATGGTGGACGCCAAAGCAATGAAAACAAAGTTGCGAAGGCCACTGAGGGGTCTTCACAATTTGGGCTCTCATGTGAGAATTATGAGTTTTGTGATGCTTCACTATCACCAACTCCCCACTCTCAACATTTGAATGTAAGTGTAACCTGGCTAACCGCCTCTCATATGTGTGGAGTCATCGACATCGAATAGGTATGCAAAGTAAATCCATGAATACAAAATGCTGGTGATTTACTGGGTCATCATTTGGTTTTTATTAGTGATTTACTTACAAAGGAGTCAGACATGTTTGTGTTCTCCTTGGAAAGAGTGAGACAGTGATGACAGCCTTTTCTGTTGTTTTGCCCAACCTTTTGTTACCCACCTGCTACTAACTAATATAAAGTTGGTCAAACCATCATGTTTCCTTCAGTGTAGTCTCTACTGGGCCTGCAGGTATAATGTTTAAACTGACTGCCCCTCAGACATCAGGCCATCCGTCTAAGTACCTCGGAGTGTCTGCCGCATTTAGCGCATTCTTGTGGACTTTTTTCCTGTTTGCGACCATAAATGGAAGCCTGGTGGTCCCAAACAGGATAATTCAGAAATGACTCAAACACGCAGGAGAAATCTCACAGCGTCTGAAGGCCATTTTTCATGTTAGAAAAAGGGACTCATGCTTTGGAAGTTTGTGCTTTTTAACAAGCTTATCAGTTATAGTTGACATAAGCATTTGCAAAATCACTGGTCTATTCAATTCAATCCAATTCATGATATTTATAGAGTGCACAGCTGCCTCCGAAGAGGTGTCCCGGCGCTAACGGAACATTCATGAGAGTAAAGGAGGAACTGATGCTTAAATACCTACAAGAGAGGAATCAAACAAAAAGGTTTCAAGATTGAGTCTGAAGAAAGATTCCAAGGGGCAGCAGTGCAGACTGAGCGGCATTGTGTTCCACAAGTTGGAGGACAGATACGTGAAGGAGCGCCTGCCTCACCTGGCTTTATGTATGCGTGGAACATGCAGTATCTTGAGATTGTTGAACCACAGAGCTCTGGACTGGAAGTAGTGCCTGAAACTTCTCCTAAGATATAGAGGGCCTTTATGAGTGTAGGCTCTGTAGACCAGAACAAGTGCCTTAAAATGGATTCTCGTTTTCCTCAAAGGAAAACGGGATGCATTTAAAAAATAAAAGTGAAACAATTTATTTTTTATTTTTTTAGAGTAAGCAGTGGTCTATGGGACCACTGCCTGCTCTTAAAAAATATTTTGGCACACACTCACAAAGGGGAAGCGGTCCCCTGAGGATAAAGTTTAACTGAATTATTTTGCACTGACTTATTATTGTTTAACAAATCTATAACTCTAGTTATATGTATGCTATTCTGTTAGTTCTGATGTCTAAATTAAGATAAAAATACACTCTATATTTGCAAGTTGGTGTCAGATTTCTTTGGGGATTGTGACAGTATTGCAGTGTGAAGCCTAATCAGCGCTTCAATATAATAATCTACCTTCCTCCTTTGGTGTTACAGTGGTGGGGCTACTGAACCTGTGGTTTCGTGGTACCACCTGCTCATAAGCGATTTTGCACAAGAAATCCACTTAATTGACTTTAGCATGAAAAATATTTTTTCTTAATTCTTTCGATTTTTCTAATTGGATTGTTAGGACCCTGTGTAGACCTCCATTCCAATAAGTACATTTAAAAGCCTTAGGTGAGTTGGGAAAAGTTTTAAACGTTTTTTCTATAATGTTTAAAAATGTCCTAACTTTCAAGTAAAAGTTAGGCACAATAGAGGCTGGTACGGTTCTTGACTAATCCGCCATTTAGCCCTGATGATCAGTGATCTGAGGGATTTTTGCAAAACAAGGGGCATTAGCTATAGAGATGATTATTGATTAGGTACCAATCACCTGAGCAGGAGTGGTACTTGACTCGTAAAGCCAAACGATCCTGGTTGGAAAGCTTGCACCTTCGGAATTTTGTTGGGTGTCCTTGGGGTGATGACCACTGCCGTTTCCATTAACGTCTTCTTAAAAGAGAAATATATATATTTTTTGAAGCAGCACCTGTCCCTTTAAAGGGCCTGGGATCAGTGGCGGATGGTGAAATTTTAAAGTAGTGGGACATAAAGTTGACCATGGCTTGGACATAGCAAGCGAGTGAAGTGAGAAACCCTTACTATCATAAGCTGGGTTCAGGAGTTTCTCCTACTGAGACCATTAGGAAAACAAGAGCAGCAAATGGCACATTTTAAAGTGAAGTTTAAAAAGAGATTTGTAAGATACAAAGAAGGTTAATAAATAATTCTGAACATGTTATCTTGAAATATTTAAAAACATTAAATATCATCTCATATCTTAGTGCATTGAATATGCTTGGCATTTTTTGAAGTATAAACATGTCAGACTTTTGGACCCCTATCTTGACCTAATCCAGGTTCTGCTGGATAGGAAACTCTGGAGGTCATTTGGATGGTGGGCGGACGTTGTCCGCCCGCCATCCCCCAGTGGAATGGGACCGCCCGCCATAGGTACGGGGTCTCGTGGCAGATATTAGGATGCGCCGCCACACTGGCGGGCGCATCCTGCATACCTGACATTGTGCCACAATGTCAGGAAGGCATGTCGGGCACTTCCATGCACAACATGGCAGGTACCGTGCGGTGCCTGCCATGTTGTGCATGGAACTTCAGGGGGGTACCATGGGTACCCCCCATGTGCACCCCCCACCCCTGAGTCCCTGAGGGCCCGCAATGGGCCACCACAAGCAGACTTGGCATGCCTTTCCGTTGCGGCAATGCCGCCATGGAAAGGCATGTCCTAGCCCACATCCTAATATGGCTGGCAGTGTCTAACAGACACAGCCACCATATTGAGCCCTTTTCCGCCCGGTCGACTTGTTGACTGGGCCAAAAAGCCGCGGACAGTATTTCCGTCTGCCATGGACCCCCAAGCCATTGTAATATGGCGCGGGACTTTGATGCGAGGATGGTGGGCGGATCGCCCCCGCCGGGCCGGCAGTGTCTATAGCCCATTGTATGCAATTTAGGCTTGGAACTCTACCGGTCAATAAGGCGGTAAACACCCAAAATATCGAATTTGAAATATCGGCTGGCCAAAATAAGGAATTAAAAATATAGATAGGCCAGAATGTCGAATTACCAAAATATAGTTGGATAGAATATCGAAATTTAGGTTTAAAATATCGATTTTCATAATATCGAATTTAAAATATTGTTTCCCATATTATCAATTAATTTTTTTAGTGTTATGTATGCTAGTATAAGTGTTAAAATTATATATCATTTTTGTAATGTATGTTTCATTTTTTTAAAGTAATGAATGTTATGTTATTTAATTTTTGCGTAGTTTAATTCTGTAGCGGGTTGTGGGTTTATAGGGGAATAGGGTGGGAAGTAATTTAATTATAGTAAATGAAATAATAATTTTTATGAATTAATAATTATTTTTAATTTAATGTTGCATTGTAGATCTGTAGCGGGTTGTGGGTTTATTGGGGAATAGGGTGGGAAGTAATTTAATTGTAATTAAGGAAATATTTATTTTAATTTATTTGTATTGATAGTTAATTTATTGCTAATTATTCTTTAATTGGTAATTAATTTTTATTAATTGATTAATTGATAATTATGTTAATTGTATTAATTTATTATTTGGAGTGGGTTTTGGGCTATAGGGGAATAGGATGTGGTCATTTAATTGTAATTAAGTAATTTTTGAAATTATTTTCGTGTATTGATAAATAGTTTATTGTTAATTAATTATTAAGTGGACATTTTTTAGTACTTAATACATTTGTAGGATTAAAAATGATGTAGTTGTAAAATAATTATTAATATGTAATACATTTCTAATAAAAAATATTTATTGGTATTTATAAAGAATTAATTATTACATATTTTGTGATTGATAATTAATGTTAATTAATTTTTTATTAGTATTGATAATTAATGTATTCTTATTTAAATATTAAATCATTACTTTTCCTACTGTTGCACTCTCTGGAGTGGGAATAGTAATGTTTACCCCACGCTATCCAACGCTTTCCCTACTGTTGCACTCATTAGAGTGGGAATAGTAATTTGTACCCCTACGCTATCCAATGCTTTCCCTAGTGTTGCACTCACTGGAGTGGGAACAGTAATTTTTACCACAACGCTATCCAAAGCTTTCCCTACTGTTGCACTCTCTGGAGTGGGAATAGTAATTTTTACCCCAAGGCTATCCAACGCTTTCCCTACTGTTGCACTCTCTGGAGTGGATATAGTAATTTTTACCCTCCCGCTATCCAATGCTTTCCCTACTGTTGCACTCTCTGGAGTGGGAATAGTAATTTTTACCCTCCCGCTATACAACTTGTTCCCTACTGTTGCACTCACTGGAGTGGGAATAGTAATTTTTACCCTCCCGCTATCCAACGTTTTCCCTACTGTTGCACTCACTGGAGTGGGAATAGTAATTTTTACCCTCCCACTATCCAACGTTTTCCCTACTGTTGCACTCTCTGGAGTGGGAAAAGTAATTTTTACCCCTACGCTATCCAACGCTTTCCCTACTGTTGCACTCACTAGTAATTTTTACTCCTACCTATCCTACACTTTTCATACTGTTGCACTCACTGGAGTGGAAATAGTAATTTTTACCCTCCCACTATCCAACATAATATTTACTTTTGTAATTGTTGGAGTGTGAATTTTCATTTTATTCCCTTAGCTATGTAATGTTTTTAATTTTGTTATATTTAATGTAGTGGTAAATTATTAATTAACATAAAAGGTATTACTTTAATTATGTAAATTATTATATATTATTTATTTGAATATTTAGATATGTTTTATATATATTTGTAAATATATTTGTAATAATGTTTTAAATATTTTATGATTAAGATTAATAATTATTTTATTATTATGATTAAGTAAATATATATTTAAAAAAATGTTTACATTACATTTATTATTTTTACATTTTAAGCTTTTTTACATAATTTTCATTATGTTTTGTTTAATTGTGTTTATTATTTAATTACTTTTTAATACATTTTAAAAATTCGATATTTTAGTTAACTATATTTTAACATTCTATATTTTGTACTCAATCGTTTAGTACTTACCTGTTTGTAGATAGGCATTCTATATTCTGTCCCTCGATATTTTAGAGTCAATATTTTGGGCAGTCTATATTTTGTACCTCGATATTTAGTCACTGAACCCAATGAGCCATCAGCTAGATGACACACCAACAAACTGAATTCCAGCAACTACCCAGGAAGCAAGACACCAGTGAATTTTGTTGCTCATGTGCTGTTTGCATGTCCAGCTTACGTTCGTCCAAGATCCAAATGGATAAAACCTATTTGTCAGCAAATGGGTACACAGCATTACCAGGGTGCACTGTGAATTCTCAAATCAGACATCAGATCTTCTTGTGTCTCTGCAGTAGCTAAGTTCTTAGGCCTAATGTGGGTCATGAAGAGAAAGGCCCAAGAGAGAAGAATTGCTGAACGCAGTGGACCAGTCCCAAGTATGTAACTGGCCAGAATATCAAGCACCACTCCCGATCAAAATACCCTACATGCTGAGTTAATGCACAAGCACTTTACTGTTCTTAGCAGATGAGTCAACCATTTATGCAGCCATACAACACAAGGGCCCACAGGGTGAATACTACACAAATTCTAGTGGGGCATTCTTTTTTTTGCAACACTTCCCTTTTTAACCATTGTAACAACCTGCTTGTTATTTTTAACCAATTGTATATTGAAATAATGTTACCTCTTATGAATCCAATCCCTTTTATTGAGCACCCAATAGCCTCCAAGCTTTAAAACTCATGTTTTTCCATAAGAGAGAACCCCCATTGCATGTGTGTGATATTCATTGTGTATTGTGTTTCATATCTTTTAATCCCAGCATACGCCTTTCTGTTGCTTGCTTTTATGACACGAGCTGTCGAAATAAAGCTTACATTGATTGATTGAGTATGATAAGTTGACTTCAAAATTTGCAGAAGCTTATTTCATTAACACATGAAAGCACTTCACCTTAGCACATCACATTATTTGGAACATGAGAAATAATCCTGCCCTGATGAGAATGCTATTCGTCAAATAAGATGTGTATCAAGGACAAGGGAAACCCTACTCACATGGAACCAGGGAAATGGCTATGTAACAGGGAACAGCAGTTCCTGTGGAATAGGTGTATAACATTATAGTAATTGTAATTCTCAATGGCATATAGTTGTGGGAATGGAATATCAGAAAAAGAGTCAAAATCATATACAGCATGAGTTTCCAAAAGTACTTTTAATAAGCCTTTACTCTTTACATCGATAAATCAAACAGACAGTGTGTTCAGTCTCCCAAGTGAACCTAGAACCTAAAAAGTAAAGTGACAGTTGGTGATGTATAAAAAGCAAGACCTAAATGTATACACAACAACCACAGGTAAGTATGCTTGATGAGCTAACAGTCCACTAGTCCAATCAAAAAGGCTGAAAGAGTGGTTCATTTGTAATACGTGTCGACTGCGTTTTGACCCGAAGGGCAATAAGGGGGTCTCATCAGTACCAAACAATGCGGAACAATTGAAATAGAGTAACAGGGATAGTAACTTGACCTGCCAAAACGCAACAAAAGGGGGATTTTTTTTTCTCTCTTGCCAGACATTACCTGTAATGAAAACAAGGAAGGTGGCCATCAAAAAATTGAGCAGCTCAAGACAAGATTAGGAAAGACAAGGGATCCTCCCAAAAGGGCCCAGCCGGGTACTGTCAGTGAAGGGGAGAAAAGAGATGAAACACTGCCATATAGATGAATGATGGATACACCTGTAATGATAGCATATGTGGTCACTCACCCCAATGTGAGGGAGACATGTATACAGACAGTCCTATCATGTAAGGGTTTGGAGTGCAATACAATTGTTCATACACAATGAATGTGTCAATAGTCCATCTAAAAATGGGAAGAAAATAATAATTATAGGCTATGGTGGAGGCTCAAGTGATGTGCTGCTGCTGTCAATGCATTGTAGGAAATGCCATTATTCACCCTTTGGGGAGATGTTATTCCATGCAACTGGAAATGCAACTGCTTGATAGAATGGTATATGGATCCTTGAATCATCCAATGATTATCTGTATAAAAGAAGGACACCTTGAAACTGTCTGGTGTGTAGAAACCCCCATATAAAAAAAAGCAGTATGATGGTGGTAATTCACTAGTGGGACATTTATCGGCCTATATTTATTGAAAGAGGTGAAAATAGTGAAACTTAGTAGACAAACACTCCACTGGGGAGGTGGCTACAATTTTCTGGTGTTTGTCACGGCGTAGCTGCATTGCAAATCATAATGTAGGACAGTGTGTGCCCTTCTGCTATGTGTGAAGGTAGTATGAAATATATAAACAGATTCCTTGATGTAGTAACCACTGGGCAGTGGTGAAAACCGCTGTGGTTGTGAGCTATGAGTATGATTATATTCCATGTATGACAGCATGGAGTACCTGCTATGACCGCGTTGATCATCAGCCTTAATATTGGAAATTTGAGACAGTAACCACTGCACAGTTGCTTAAGTCGCGGTGAATTCGAACCGCGATGATGATAAATGCCTGTTTAAAAAATATATATATCACCCATGGAGTTGTTTTTGAAAAAAGCTGCGGTATATATACACTGCGAGGATGTCTACAGACAAAGCCTGTGCTCGGAGGCTTAACAAATTTTACAATCTTACCAGTAGTGGAGGGGCATCTAGATCCTCTGGACGCTGCTGCTGAAGTCAGCCGGCCGGAGCAAGGGAGAGCGACACAATACGCCCTTCTCCTTGAAGCCGTCAATGCTGAGTGTCAATTACACAGCAGTGTGCACTACGTGGTCATTAAGTAAGCATACTTGAATTTTCCTGCCATTTAACTACAGCTGGGTTCTTCCAGGGAGCTGCTTTGTGACTTTATGGTTGGTGAACATGGAATCTGTCTGCCTTTTCTTAGTGGAGTTTTAACCTATTGACATGCAGGACCCTTTTGGGATTGCTGGGGGTTTTAAGGTCTACCAAGTAGGCAACCTCACCCTTCTTCTCTAGGATTGTGCAGGGCCCAGTCCACTTGTCCAGGAGTGCCCTGGGAGCTATGAGCTCCAACACTCACACCAATTGTCCTGGAGTATATTCAAGCATAGTAACCTGTTGGTCATGCCAGAGCTATGAGCTCTTGGCTGGCCTCTAGTTCTCTACTTTCTTTGTACATGTACTACACAACGCAAGATTTTAGGCATAGTACATAATCAAGCATATTGTCCTTGGCTTCCTTGAGAGTCTTTTCAAAAGATTCTCTCACCAGACACAATAGCCCCTTCAAAGGGACTGAAGTCAACCCCTTTTATGGCATTGTTTGTGGCACTTCCCTGTATGCAAACAGTAGGCATGGGAGGAAAGGTACCACCTCCTCCTAATAATGTAAACAACAAGGACCCCCTGTTCGGAAAATCAATTCGTGGTACAGGGAAATAGACAGTGTAAATGAAATGGCATAATATCAACACAAAAAGAGGGAGAAATTGTATGAAGGGCACGCAACCAAATAATTAAAAAACTGGATTTCATTTATTACGTATGTAATTATTCACATTAAAAACACTTAATAAAAAGGCATAATAAAAAACAATTATACAGACAACACAATTGAACAATAATCAAGTACTTATATCACAAATACATAAAAAAAATCATATAGCGGTGGCAAACAATGTTATTCGACGCGCGTTTCGGCGTTGTTGGAAACGCCTTCTTCAGGAGCCACAATAATATCAAGGTATCTATGACGAAAGTGAAACAGACAATATTTATCCTTCTTATTGTATCAATGTCCGTAAATTAAAATCGTGGTAGTTCTTTGCTAACAATGCACGTTGCAGGGACCTCTTCGGATATGGATGAAACTATCTCGTTTTATCTGAGCGAATAGCCTTCATGCCTCAAAGCGATAAAACAATTCGACGAGTAATACTTTTTGTTCAAACACCCACACAGAAGGACATCAAAGCATCAAAGTCTTATATTAATCCAGTTCCAAACGATAGTAAGCAATGTAACCCAGTTACATTCCTTTCCCAACGGCTGCGGGACTCCAGCAGGCATCTTTAGCGCGGCTCCTGCAGGTTGATGCACACGGACCCGACCTCTAAATACTGAAATCGAGTCTCGGCGCGGTGTTATATTCCCGTCCTGTCTATAAATGAAGAAAGGGACCACGAGTCGTCTTCTCTAAGCGCACCCCCATAAAAACTGAATTAGCACGCTATCTGTGCTCTTGTACCGCCATGAACATTGCTTACTATCGTTTGGAACTGGATTAATATAAGACTTCGATGCTTTGATGTCCTTCTGTGTGGGTGTTTGAACAAAAAGTATTACTCGTTGAATTGTTTTATCGCTTTGAGGCATGAAGGCTATTCGCTCAGATAAAACGAGATAGTTTCATCCATATCCGAAGAGGTCCCTGCAACATGCATTGTTAGCAAAGAACTACCACGATTTTAATTTACGGACATTGATACAATAAGAAGGATAAATATTGTCTGTTTCACTTTCGTCATAGATACCTTGATATTATTGTGGCTCCTGAAGAAGGCGTTTCCAACAATGCCGAAACGCGCGTCGAATAACATTGTTTGCCACCGCTATATGATTTTTTGAATGTATTTGTGATATAAGTACTTGATTATTGTTCAATTGTGTTGTCTGTATAATTGTTTTTTATTATGCCTTTTTATTAAGTGTTTTTAATGTGAATAATTACATACGTAATAAATGAAATCCAGTTTTTTAATTATTTGGTTGCGTGCCCTTCATACAATTTCTCCCTCTTTTTGTGTTGATATTATGCCATTTCATTTACCACCTCCTCCTAAGCCAGAAAATCTCATGATCATGCCCTTCACGGTCCTAATGAATGTTTTCACCAGACCATTAGTCTGGGGATGATGTGGGGTGGTAAACTTGTAGGTAACAGCCAGCTAGTTCACAAGCAGATGAGCTAAACCCAGAATTCACAACTGAGTGCCCCAGGGCTTTGCAGTCAAAACTTATGAACAATATTCAGAAAAACATTTTTAAATAACATATTGATGCTGTTATGCACAATTTTATTCAGAACAAGTTGACTTAAATCTTTCGGTGGGACCACATACCCCCAACTTTGCTTTCAGATAGCCAAAAATTGGGAAGTTTGGTAGAACACTTCTCAGCACATTAAGCCTACACTGATGCCAATGTGGGATTTAATGTAAAAAGCAATTAGAGGGCATTTTAGAGATGCCCCCTGAAAATCGCCCAGCCGTGGTGTGGTTCCTGAATGGCTGCCAGCCATTTGCCACCACCAGACAGGTTTCTGGTCCCCTGGTAGAGAGCCTCCACTCTCTGGGTCCAAAAAGATAGCCAGTCCTGGGCAAAGGTGACATGCCTCCTCCCCCAGGATGGGCTAGGTCCATGAAAGGAGAAGCATCTAAGGCCTGCCACCTTTGGACGCTGCCTCTGCCTTTGGCTGCCCACTTTGGGTTGGAAAATCTGCAGAAAATCTAAGCTAGGAAGAGAGGTCTGCCAACCTATGCCAAAACCAAACCTCGGGTGGGGGGAGGTAAAGTGAAGCACATAGCTCAGTACCCTTTATCTTGAAGATGAGGGGACTCAGCTAATTCGGAAGCGGCTCATGTCCACTCCCACTAAAGGGTGGCATAATAGGGGGTGTACCTACCCCAGGGAATTCACCTATTGGTCCTGACCTGCACACCACTTTAACACCCCTAAATCTAGTATTTAGGGGTGACCCTAAACCTTGTCTCCTCAGATTCGAGGAGGAAAGGAGAAGGACTGAAGAGCCGTGCTGACCCAGGAAGACGAAGAGGACACCAACTCCCTTTGCCCCAGCCCTACCGGCCTGTCCCATCTATCACCTGCCTACAGCAAGAACCCCTTTGAGTCCAGGAGCCAGCAACCCCCAGAGTCCAGAGGACATGCCATGCAACGTTCCCACAGACTACCAGGTTTGCTCAACCAAAGACTCACCTCCAGAATCTGGATTCCATCGACTCTGCAATTACCCGCCACTCTGCATCCGATGCCCATGGCCTGAGTTCAATTGGCACAACACCAACCTGAAAGGTCCCCCCGTCTGCGACCAAAGCTGGTAAGAAAAACACGATCCCAGAAGACACCCCTGCACCCAATGCCCCACAGCCTTCGGTGGCCCAACAGATGGTGTCCAGGCATCCCCCAAGATATCAACTTTCCTCTCAAGCCAGTGGTCACCTTCAGGAAGTCTTCCTGCCCAAGCCTGAAGCATCTTTCCAAAACCGAAGGTCTTTATTAGAAATCACAGGGTCCCCACCATCCGTTTTGCACCCCCGTTGGTGCAGCTCCTGTGCTGGCCATTGGACCCTGCAGTGCTGACCTTAGTCCAGGAGCTTAGCTCCTACAGCCGAGTGACCTGGTGGTCAGCAGACCCTAACCGAAGCCCTCTTAGCCCCACTCTGCACCCAGCTGACCCACACTGCTGGTGGGGCAAATTGAGAGCCTTCCTAGACCCTAGAGAACTTTCGTCCTATTCCCCAAAGCTCACCCTTGTGAGTTGAGTACTTAACTCTAAAACCGATAACCATTTTTCTCCCATAGGAACCCATGTTGTAAGATTTGGGGCCTAAAATTGTTCTAAGTGTGGAACTGCTAATGTATGGAGAAAAGAGAATTCAATTGCAAAGCATAAAAAGTGATGCTTACCTTGTATGTAGAACTCCTAGGGTATGGTATCTAGGCATACCACCCCCAATTCTCAAAGTAATCCAAGGTAACTCAAAAATAATCTAAAAGTATTTACTGTATGATACAAACTGCATTTAAATGTGATTCAAACCTGTTAGAATTGTAAGCACAACTGCATTTCCTACTCACCTGTGCCCAGTCCTGCTTGGTTCTTAAAATAAAACATAAGTATATATTTTCTATACCTAACTACTTGGTTTAGATTATGTCTCTGAGTGTGTGTATCAGTCCTTGATTGAGTAAATAGAATAAATGCTTAACACACCTACTGGATAATCCTAACTGCTCACCCACACTACCACAAAGAGAACTACTAGCCTCTGATATACCCCTGGGGACTCTCTGGACACTGTGCACACTATACTTTACTTTGGTTTAGTATGTAAAGAGCCAGCTTCCTACAGTGGCATAATCGTGTCCCAGAAAGCGCTGTTCTTTAAAAATCCAAAATGGAGAAGCTCTCTTCTGGAGGTTAAGATCTAGTTAAGTCAACCGACTGGCGTGGCTAGGTTTCCCTAACACTCCCCTTCCAGCCCCTCTGCTAATTCAATTACTAGGGCCCCTGTCAGCCCTGTCAGGCAGGGGGTGCAGGATGTGGCCTATCCTAACTGGCATTGCCTCTTTGAAGACCAGTTTGGCTATCCTGCCTTTTACTCCGCAGGTGCAGATATCCTCTCCCCGAATCGCCTTTGTCTCTATGCAGGGCACTTCACACCTCATCAGAGCAGTTTGGCTCAGCCAGTCAAAGGCTGGCCAATCAGGAGAGGCTGCTGGAAGGCTAGATTTTGGTTCATCAGCAAATCAAGTTCTATAACTTCTTTTCTGTGATAGTTATAAGAAATCCAACCTTGGCAAGTTGTTGGATTTATTCTATCATTTTAATACTTTGAAGTACATTTTAGCTCACTCCAGTCAATAGTTATACGTTATTAAACTATGCCCAGGCAAGCCTATGAAGCCATGGTTCTACAATGGGAAAAAATGAAACTGGCAGTTTTCTTCTCACCAGGTCATATAAAATATATTATAAAATGTCCCTGCTTTCCGTTGCAAGGCACCCTACACCCGTGGCACTTAGGGGAGAACCTAGGAGAGGCCTATATGTAAAAATAAGGTAGTTTAAGACTTTGGAAGTTCCTTAAGCTCTAAAGTTGAATTTGCATAAAATTTAATTTTAAAAGCAACCTGCAAAGCAGGGCTGCCTTTAAATAGACAGCAGGCAACACAGCAGTGCACACCCAAGTGCAATAAATCTGCTGGGCCTCTAAACCTACATGCCCTACAGTATAGGTAGGTTGTCCGACCAATTGCAATTACACCTAATTACTGTATACTTTTTACATAGACCACTGAAACTAGGTCTGGTTAGCAGAGCTCAGGGCACAATCAGGGTCAGATGCCACCAGTGTCAGTCAAGGCAAATCATGGGGGTGATCAGGGCAAAAAAGGATGAATTTCTCACAGTTTACTGTGATAGCTGTGCTTAATTTGTGAAAGAAAGAGTTGCAGTGCAAGAAGCTCTGCTCAGATGCCAGAGGCTAGTGCTAATAAATGTTGGAGCACTGAATACCAAGGCTGGTAGTTTGAAGTCTACCTAACGCCCCTTTCATCCACTACCAGACACTCCCAGCCCATTTAGCTCACTCTTTCAGGTCCCTGGTTTGTCTTAGATGATTTTTCCATCTTTCTCCTCCTCCATCTTTCCAATTTTTTTCTTTTTCACCTCTTTTGCACTCCAAAATATCTGATATGGATAAATAAGTGCTGGTCTCCATAAATAAGTGCTGTTGGACCCACCAGCAGCTACCGGCTTAAATTAAGAACTCCCCAAATACCTGGTGGAGTGCTAGCTAGCAGAGTAAGGGCATCACCACTAAACCCGACAGATGACCTTATGTTCTTTTATTCCGTCTGTCACAGCCATGGAAACACTGTCAGGGATGAACAGAAACATTGAAATCATGACACCCCTCACACCCACAAAAAAAGCTTCCTGGGAGTGGGAAATCGAGATTAAAAAAACCGAAATCCCACTTTAAAAGTTTGTCGTTGAAAAACAAAATGTTTTGTGGGCAGCCATCAAAACCGATGGCGGCTGTCCACCTAAAGTTTGGTACCTTCAGAGGAATCGCCATGGTGGTTGTGATCTTTAAATATGGCATTCCTCTGCGCCCCAGGGTTGTGGATTTATTGCTTCTGCCACCCTGACGGGTAGAGTAAATAACAAGCATCAACTCTAAATAGGCCCCTAGGTATGTTATTATATATGTTTGTGCGAAATGCAGTAATGTTATTAAAATACATCATAGTTATCATGCCCAATATTTAACATTGGCTAGAAGCCATTCTCAGTAGCCAATTGTAATAAGATGCGGGGAGGACTGGGATGCAAAGAGTGACTAATCAGTCCTTAGCCACCCCAAGTGGAAGCATTCTGAACTTCAACACGCTCAGCTCGCGCACCAAACCCAAATAATCAGGACTGTGCAAAAAAACGTCTTTAACAAATAGTGCTAATTGACAACACACAACATATAAATTCGTCCATGGACCAAAAAAATTACAAAATAACTGAGAAAGTGATCAAGAGGAGATAATCAAAGTTATTGGGCACAATGATGAGATCCATGGGAACACCACAAATCCTCTGTTATCACAAGGAGGTTTCAGACTCTGAAAGCACCAAAAATCTCCAGGCGAAACTCATGGAAGAACTGATGAGGAATTGTTGGGGAAGCCGGTCCTGGGATCACTGATTCCCCAGGTAATTCCTCATTCCTTAAAGACCTCTCAAGGTCCAACTTGCACATCCAGTAACTCTGTTCATCCGGTATCAGTAACTCCAGGAGGGAGGTTATTTGGCTTCACAATAGAGAGATCGTCACGAGGCGCATTACGAATCATTTTAACTGATGACATAAGCATGCTATTTCTTTTTTGTTGGTTAAGTTAAACACCTTTTAAAATATTAATATGATAATTGATGAAAATGTGAACACGATTACTTGTGAACCAGGTACTGCTATGGGAAGTGATAGGTATTAGAACATGATTACAAGCAACATCTATTGAAGAGTAGCAGGTTCGAATGGATTAGATAGTGCTAACTAAAAATCAGAATGGTAGGTTGAGGAAAAGTTGGGCAATAGGCTACCAGCAAGTGCATAAGTGGTGTTGTGTTAGAAAAAAGTATAAAGTGACCTTACTTGTGGGTGTCTTGAGAGACCCAGCAGCCGGGCCATTGGAATTGATCGAGTTGAGGATGAGTCTCCAATGATGGCCACCATCGGTGGGTTGCTCCGGCAACGGTAGTTCAGGATGGGCACCTCCTTTCCGGTCAACATCCACATGGTGCCATGGTGGATTCTTCTGAGGGAGACACAGGTGTTGTAGATCACAAATCCCAGTGTGATGTTTGGAAGTAGGGTCTTGTTGTGGTTAATTTCAGCAACTGCAAAAGCCATAGCCTGGGCCATAAAGTAGCTGTAGATGTGAAAACTTCACACGGGGATAATGGAAATTAAACGTTAATTAGATGTATAATCCCTTTCACTCAGTATTAAATCTTTGCAAAGTAACTACACCGCATGGCTGTCCCAGTGCCCCAGCAGAGGCAGAGAACAGTGAAACAGATCTCAAAAAGACTACTATTGGTTAGATGCCTCATTTCTTGTTCTAAAAATAAGAGGCCAAGTACTCCATGTAGATTGGTTCTGCACTCGATGACCAATATTTGTGAAAAAACAATAGTGACATTTATTCAGGGGTGGTACAAGACGCTAGTGCTCATTAATGGACAAGAAGTGGAAGAAATAAGCACCTATCAATCAGGGGCTTAAAAAAAAGTACCATTTGGTGACATCATACATGTTGAAGGGTGAGCACTCCTCTATCAGACAGAATAAAAGTGATGACTACTCATTAATGAGGGATATTAAAAGAGAAATTCAGCCATGCCAAAGAAGTGCACAAACATTGATTAGAGGTTCTTAGAGAGGTAAGCACATTCCTCAAGCAACAAACGAGAACCAAAGAATTGCAAAAACATCCATTCTAGATTCTAACAAGGTAAACTCTCATCAATATGAGATAGAGAAATTATGAGCATTTTTCAGACATGGGCTGTTAGGAGAGCACTGATCAACCAAGCACTGCATTATATGGCTGATCTCGTATTATTCAGAGTGTGGAGCAGTACACACTCAACAATCTGGGATTTTGAAAGAGCTGAGCGGTCATTGATCCTGTACAAGTCAAAGAGTTGTAAACTCAACAAGAGTTTGTAAAAGAGGTGAGCAGTGAACGATCAAAGAATGAAAGAGTGATAAGTATGCATCAAGCAAGGTCTAGGAAAAAGGACAACTTTCCATCACTTACTGCCAGAGGTGAACAAAGTCTTAGAAAAACGTTGTTTTGTTATGATGTGAACTGAAGACTTAGGAGCATTTCAACAGTACATTTAATATCCCTTATAAGGTTCTGGGTTGGCAATGACAACAAAAACACTTCAGACTAAGCAACACTATAGAGAATGTTTGCAAGAAAAATGACGGAGTGTGACGTTAGCCTACTTGGCTTAATGCCGCTCTCCGAAACGTTTAGAATGCAGGGCTGCACCCTATTTACAACAATACGGTGCAGCCCTGTGTTTCCCTCTGTGCTTGAGCTAATTACAGCTGCCTAGTGCCAACGCAGGCACCCTTTCACCATAGTGCAAGGGTGCTTATCATATTTTCCCGTCAAAAAAAGATTTTAAACTACTATTCTGGGCTACAGTAAAAGAGGAACAGGTTATGCTCTCACAGAAACCTAACTTGACAAGTACATTCTTAATTTGTAAAGTGGTTCCACACACCGAGACTTATTGGGACACTATCTTAAAAAGTACTGATAGGAAATTGTATCATCAATTTCGTGTAGGGACGCTGCCAATAAGGGAATTTACTAACAAGTGGCATAACCATCCTTCCTTGTATTGTCCCTGGTGTTGCGAGCAAAAGGAATCCTTAGGGCATTTCCTGTTTGCTTGCCCTGCTTACTGTGCACCACGCCAGAAATGGCTAAAGCCCATATGTAAAAGGATTAACACATGTGTGTGTGATGAAGCACTGTCAATCCTAAGATTTAACACAGCAGAATGGCTGACCATAGGGATGGCAAAATATCTTGGATGGGCCTGGATAATTAGAGCAAGGTGTTTACAAGGTGTTAATAGCTGAATGCTAAAGGAGACGTGCTAAACTTATGTCTTTTGGAATGAATTTTTGAATTTTTTTATCTGTATTAATTTTGAATAACGTCTTTCTATGTTATTTAATTGATTTTTTTAAACAAGATATATGATAGCTTATATCACATGTATAAGGTTGTACATACCTGTTGTGTATTTTTGTAAATATTTTATATGCTTGTCTTTTATGAAGAAAACTTCGAAATAAAGACGTTAAAAACTGAACTGCTTGCATTATGGAAATGATTGTTTATGTGCAGGAAGGTGTCCCTTCCTGAACATAAACAATCATGCATGGCGTTTTGCTCTTTTTATGCGTGTTGCACAATGCAGGACACATAGAAACAGTAAAAACAAGGAGAAATATAGTATTTCTCCTTGTTGTGCCATGTTAGGACCAGGTTTTTTTTTTCTTAGTTTTGGCGCTGCCCAAAATCAGTGGCTGTTGTGGCAGAATGCTCACCCAAACACCCATTGCCTCCCGTTTTCGTGCTGAGTATAGCGTAAAATGGTGCCTTGTTTACCAGGCAGCAACACAGCTTTGCAAATAAGGCAAAGCCTGTATTGCCACAAGAACGTAAAAAATTTTTTTTCCTGCAGTGATAGGGCTTGTAAATATGCCCCTATGTTTCATGTGCAAGAGACATAGTGATATATGTCTGATGGGAAAAAAGAGTGATTGGAAGAAATAAATAGGCTACCTGTAGAAGCATAGCTATAAAACATCAAAAGAGAAGATGATATTAACTTTATATTGATTTTATTGACATGTATTCATTATTGTACAATTTTAGGGAGTTAGTGGTAAGAGCCACTGTTTCAAACAAGGCTTGGAGGAACAACATGAAGTTCAATGAAGCTTCAATGATGGTTCTGTAATCATGGGCTTACACATGGCATTCAGGGTACGTGGGCTCCTCGGTGTAGGGAAATATAAAATCCATCCGGTCATAGGTTACAGGGAAGGTGCCTCCGATAAGGACCTCACCGGTCTCTCTGTAGCCAGCTTGTTCAGGGCTCCTCAGACTGCAGCTTTCTTCATTTGATGGAACAGGCATCCACATCAGAACCAGCATCAGGGAGAGCCTCATTGGGGGTGGTGAACTCAGCATTCTACTTACATTGATGACTGCAAATCTTAGTTTGAGTTGAGGCTTGGCACTCAATTTTCACTCACAGAAAGTACCTGTTGACAAAAAGCTCATGTTTAGCACATACATAATTGAAATTGTTTTCTAAAGCAAAGAAGATCTTTCTGTGTGGTTGAAGAAAATATTGACTAGCAACATTTGCATCAAACACTGCTCTGAAAACTAGAACTATCAGTGTTAAATGTGAGTCATGGACCTCTGCTTCTATCAGGGAAGGATGTTAGGGGCATATTATCAAGAACGGCGTTAAAAGTTATCGCCGGTTTAGCCGCAGAAAACTGCCACTAAAGAGGCGATAATAAGCTTGATAATATGCCCTGGAGAATTCCAATAGAAGCCCTTGTTCTGGTGTGAAAATGGGCTTCTATTGGAATTCTCCAGGGCATATTATCAAGTCCATTATCGCCGCTTTAGCAGCAGTTGTCTGCCGCTAAACCGGCGATAATTTTAACGCCTTCCTTGATAATATGCCCCTTTGTCTTTTCACAGCGTGATTGTTCTTCAAGACACTTACTTGACATGTGAGTTTCTCTAAAGGGATTCTAAGAATGTATTGTCATGGCTGTGTTCCTCAAGGCCTTCTCTTTAGGTATGTAGTTTGGTCAGAAAGACTGGGGGGGGGGGGTGAGCTTCAGATTTTCCAACAATCGTGTGTGCATTACATGTTAATCGTTAAATGAGAAGCAGCACATGAGGGAGTCTTAAGAGGCAGTGGAAAGGGAAAGGAGTGCGGATTGTGAGGGCATTTAAAACACAATATTGTGTAAAGGGAGACAAGAGTATGTGTCTGTGTTTGTTTGAGTGAGTATGTAAACATCCCAGGTGAAATCTGACAGACACCTCACAATACCAGACTGAAAGCCCATGTACCCAACTATTTATCAAATAATACATTTATTGAAGGGTGTAAACCCCCCTCCTACCCCCCAAGGTATGCCCCTAGTTCTCTTCTCGTTATGAACTTTCTTCATATGAGTCCTTGTGGTCGATGAAGAGGACCTGCCTATTTTATTTCAATGAGTGTAGGGAAAAAACAGTGGTTCATTTGTGCCAGTGTATGTAGGCGATGGGCACCAAAACTCATTTTTGGGGAACAGGGCTTACTTTTCATCATCAGATTTTGACCCAAATTCAGAGACTGCAAGTCACTAAAGGGTGAAAGGAGGAAGAGGGGAGAAAGGAAAAAAGTGGAAAGGGCGAAATCAGGGTAGAGAATTAACCTGCACGAGTAAGATAAAGAGGCAGGAGATAGAAGGAGGTGGAACAAAAAGTCATAAGGTGGAATTAGGAGTAGGCAACCTGGACATCCAGTAGGACGAGAGGACAGATTGGGTTTGAATAGGGGACAGGAAGAATTGGCGCTCAGCGGATACGAAGTCCATAGGTTGTGTGTAGGTTAAGTTAGTACGGTGCAAACAGGTCAGGGGAACAAACCCAGACAGAAAACAGCCCCTGCGTAGACAGGGACCAAGTCCCCTACCAAACAATTGTAAAGAAAATCCTGTGCACACGTTTTTAAACTGTTCAGTTCTAAAGTGAGAACTCAATGCATGAAATGAAAGTTCAAAAATGAGGTTGAGATCCAGCGTAGTTGAATAAATGTTTATGCTTCAGTCTAGATCAGTACATACAAAAAACAACTAGCCGACACGTGTTTCGTCACACCTTGTGAAGTAGGTACACCGTCCATCACATCTCGCCTTGACCTACCATGCAGCCAGATTGCATTACCTTTCGAACTGGCGCGCCGTTACATCATCGTTTGTGTTTTCAACAGCCCTGAAGAGTCACAGCCTTCACACGGTGTGACGAAACACGTGTCGGCTAGTTGTTTTTCGTATGTACTGATCTAGACTGAACCATAAACATTTATTCAACGACGCTGGATCTCAACCTCATTTTTGAACTTTCATTTCATACATTGAGTTCTCACTTGAGAACTGAACAATTAAAAAACGTGTGCACAGGATTTGTTTTACATTGGCTGGACATCCAGTAACCCTGGTATTTGGCAGCACTAACTGTGCGCTTTACAAATACTTTGGGGTCATACAGTTAATTTTTTGAAATTTCAGCACAACAATAAAGATGATAAACATTAACATCCCAGAAGCCAGTGTTGAGACACATGGAAGGAAGATATATTGATCATTCATTTCCTAAAAGAGGAGAGCACATATCTACAGGAGTGCGAGCACTGAACATCTGTGGTTGTGTATTTCAGAGATTTAGTGAAAGAAAGTACACTGCATTAGGAGAAAGCTCATGTGTATGAAGAGGATGCAGCGGAATTAGGAATATAACAAACTGGTTTGTATAAGAGTGTGATGTTTCATCAGTGACACTTGAGGGTAACAGGATTGCGAACGCTTTTGTAGCAGGTATTGTAGTAACGTTTAAAACAGGATTCAAGAGGAAGGTTTCCTAATGTCTTCAAAGAAACGAGCATAGGCCTGTGGCACATTTCTTGAGAACAAGGGACTCGAGGTTGTTTGCATTCTCTAATGGGGATCACAGAGTACAGTAGTGGATTGCTTTTCAGTTCCTGAACCACCAGAAGCCTTTCATATTTGTGCCAGAAACTTGGGGGAATTCACATCAGTATATTAATTATATTTTACCCACAAACTCACAGCTAGCGGAAATGCTGGTAATTTTGCGGTTGGAATAAATGAGCATTCCCTACTTATGTAAAAAAGTCGCGAGGGAATCCAAATTTCCCTGCCAGTTTCTGAGTGCTCACAGAAGTTTGTGTGAAACACTCTAAACATACAGTGCTGCCTTAAAGCCCCATAAGAATCCCTAGGCAACTCCTACGGAGAGTCTTTGAAACCTAAGGTGGAAGAGAGCAGCTGCCTGCCGCATCTAAAAATAAAGGTGCAGCAATTTAGGACAGTATTCTATCAGCATCACATATCCATGTGTATCCCTTCCCTATGTATATAGAGATAACTCTAATCACTAGTATATGCAGTAGACCGCTGTGCTCTCTTCCATTTCTATGTGACTCCTAGAGTATATCCATGTCTATCCCTTCCCTATGTATATAGAGTCATCACTAGTATATGCAGTAGACCTTTATACCACCTTAGAGTATATCAACGTGTATCGCCTCCTTGTGTGACTTTACATCTTGTACATTTACAATTTTTTTCCGTGTGTATCCTTTTTGTAACGCATGTAATCCTAAATCCTTATGTTTCTCAACTGGTGCTTATGTAAAGCGCTCTGACACCTTCGGGTAAAGTTCGCGCTATAGAAAATCGCATAAATAAAATAAATAAATAAATCCCCAAAATACTCTGCAAAAGTTCGTTTCTGCCAAGTTGTCGATGACCCGGGTGTAACACAGGAGGGCACAACCTGCCCGCAGGTTTATGCCCTGCTCCATCCTGCAGGGACGTAGGAATATGATCCTTTCGAAGCCTAGTCTGATGATGAAATATTGAATTTAAGTGTCAGCAGTAAACATAATGCATGTCTGTCCACGTGCTTTCGGCTGCCCCATAAATGACTGCCACTGGACTAAGTTCTACCCAGTGAAAATGAGGAGGGGTGCACTGTCCTGTGGTTATTACCTTGAATCACCAATCTATAATAACAAAACAAAAAAACATAAAATCTATTTTTTTAAAGTGCCACCTATTGGGTCTTCTCACGTGCCCCTCAGTGGAGTGACAAGAGTTGTCTGTTTTGTGTCCCGTTTCTATATATATGCTAATAATGTATTCACAGATTGTCACCCGGATAGTTTCACAAAGCGCCTGGCTATGCACTTTAATAACGAAGTAAAAAAATATTAATGAAAAAGAAAAAATTAAGAAAATGTTTGAATGTGTTAGATATATGCCTGGATGTGCTTTGGTGTCTTTGGTGGGTATATGGTGTGTAGTGCAGTGTGTGACTAGTGGAACGGTAGTCCCTTCAAGTCAGAGAAAAAACCCCTGTCATGCGGGGTGCCGCAAGGCTCCGCCCTTAGCCCCCTGTTCTTCAACGTCTATCTTGCCCCCTTGGCCGACGTTGTGGAGTCCTACGGAGTCAGGGTGGTCTCTTACGCTCACGACACACAGTTGGTGTTTTCTTTCAGGGACCATTCGAACTCCGCATTCGCCAACTTTCGCCAATGCCTCAACAACATCAGTATCTGGATGACCGCGAATCATCTCAGACTGAATGCAGACAAAACGGAGGTACTGTTTTTTAATCAGAGAACCTCCATCCCCTCCTCTTGGTGGTGGCCCACGGCGCTTGATCCCGCCCCGTCCCCCGTTCACTCGGCTCGGAATCTGGGTTTCCAGTTTGACGACTCCCTGTCATGCAAAACTCAGGTTAATAAAGTCACCTCTGCCTGCTTCCTGAAGTTGCGCATGATCAGAAAAATTCTCCCCTATCTCCCCCTGGATTCCCGCCGTACAGTCACCCAAGCCCTCATCACGTCCCACTTGGACTATGCCAACAGCCTCTATGCTGGTGCCCCCCAGTACTTGGTAGGTCGGCTGCAGATTGTCCAGAATGCTGCAGCCAGACTGATTGGTAACATCCCGTACCGCCAATCTGTTTCTGCTTATCGGAGGGAACTCCACTGGCTTCCAGTGGCTAGCCGCATTCAGTTCAAGGTCCTCACCCTCACCTATCGAGCCGTCAACGACCGCGGACCTAACTATCTGAAAAAACGGGTTTCGATATCCCGCTCCACCAGATCCCTGAGATCCAATGACCTTCGCCTCCTGATCTCGCCCCGTTTTAGATTATCTAGAACGGGTGGCAGAGGGTTCAGTGTCATTTCTGCCAAATTGTGGAACTCCCTACCAATCGAGCTGAGATTCTGTCCCTCTGAATCCATCTTCTGAGCCAAACTCAAAACCTGGCTCTTCTCCGGACTTTGAGTCACTCCACTGCTTCTCCTGCTTTATTCCCTACTTTCCCTTGGAGGCTCAGGATTTTAGCGCCGGGACACCCCTTCGGGGGTAGCTGCGCGCTCTATAAACTACATAAAATAAAATAAATAAAATAAATAAAAGGGAGCATGGAACTGTGCATGAGGTCCTGCGTGCTGTCCAGGACGGGGTCTCCAATTTACAATCTGTTTTTTTATCTTCATCCCATATCTCTCCGTCTCTTTATATAACTCCGATCTCGCTCTCCTGTCTCTTCTTTTTCATGGTTCCCTTCTCTAGCAGGTCTTCATCTCCGTTGCTCTCCATTATCTTATCAGTTTTGTTTTCTTTCTCCATTCTTTTACATCTCAGTTCCACCTCCTCCTTTCTCTCTCTGTCACTTCTTTACTTCTATCCTTCTTTCCATCTCTCTCTTTGTTCATTTATCTTATCTATATTAACCTTTCTTCACATTTATTGCCTCCAAACTGATATTTCTTGGTCTTCTTCTCTCTTATAAATCTATTTTTACTTTTTCATCCAACACGTTCGATTGCTCACCATTTTCTTTAATATAACAAATGTATTTATGTGTTTGTTTGACAAAACGGAAAAGAAGTACCTAGGATTGGAGACGCTCGGAAGCCTTCTTGGAATTTCTGTGTCTACCAGCACAGGGTGCCATAAACAGGCTGTGGTCAAGAATATCGAGTAGGGAATATAATTCCACCATAATAATGCAGCCAATGTATGGAGTACAATAATATAGACAGGTATGTATGTACAGATTTTCTATACCTAATTCCACTTGTATGTCCAATGGGTGTTGCGCGCCTGAATGTACCTCGTCAATATATATCTTCAAGGTACGAAAACGTGGTGTTTACAATATCAAATCTATTCCTACCTATAATAGGCTACCTTTTGTTTTTTTGGCACCTCATTATTTTGGCTACGACATTAAGATATCTCAAACATTCCCTTCCCGATATTGCAGGCTACAATCCATACACAGCAGAAGTGTCCGAGCCACCCCATTCCCTGATGTTACCTTCCGCCATGTTGTCTCCGAAGTGGGCCGATGCCGCGCAAAGCGTGAGATCACGCTACAGCAGCCGGTGTTAGCGCGAGCTCCCGCAGATGAGATGGCCACGCGCCGGCCGGAATTTATACCATCCAGGCGGCAGCGGCTGAGACAGCTGTCCAATCCCACGGGAGGGAATGCGTTTACGCGAAAACATGGAAGGCGCGCGCGTACAGCTCGGCTCTCGAGGCATGTACTCCAGGGAGAGGAAAAAAGAGCAAGTTAGTACAATCAACTTCTGCTTATGCACATGCATACTTCATGGAATGAAGGAGTTTAGAAGAAACTGATGCTAAAGAAATCAATATGTGTGCAGCCTCACTGATATTTCTCTTAGGGGCATCTGTTTACATTAGGAGCCTATTTTATAAGTAATAATCTATTAATTGATGCACGTGCACTGCATTATTAAGACATTTTGTATACACCCAGCATGCTTAAAGTTAGCCTTTCGTGCCTGGGCTGACAAATTCATCCCTGCTTGAGGCTCCTTACAGACCACATGCAGTCATCAACAGTACACTTCCTGACACAAATCCCACAAGAATGAATGAATGGATGAATGGATGAATATGCTGGTTCTCCAGCGCACACCTATCAAAAGACATCCTAGCGCTACAATATTGCCCCCCCCCCCCCCCCTCGCTCTTGCTACCAAGAGTGTTTGCGAGAGCACCGGGCAGCCACCTCTGACGTTGCAGAATGGAAAGCACAACTTTAGACGGGTGGGAGTCTGAGTCCACTGTGGCCTTGACTACAAGTTGCACTATATTGGTGAGGTGGGACATGCACCATGCACTAACACACTTAGGCCCAATATAGGAACTAAATGCAAACTGCAGCATTACTGCACCTTTTTCTGTAACATACCCTGCATGCACATGGACGTCTTAGAAAGATGCATATTGCACACTGTGAGAGTGGCAGGGACATGCAGCGGCGGCTCCTCTGCTAAGGGGGAAGAGCATTGCCCCACTGCTCTGCTTGCAGTTTAAAAGGGAAAACTAAAATGATAATAACCAATGTTATTATAATTTTTGTTTTCCGTTCCTGCAGCAGGGGCCAGGCGGAGGAGTGGTGGTGAGCACACTCTAAAGTGCGCATTACGGTTTGGCCTATTGTCTTTGGCCGGTCAAACAGTCAGGCGCACTTTGCATGTTCTCCATCGGCTGTAATGCACAGTCTGGGTGAAGAACTTACACAGGCTCTCACTCCCTGTTTGAGCGCTTAACCACGGTGCTCAGACCAATCACAACGCTGATGTAAGCCAGTGTTGTTAATGGGTAGGGAAGTATGTGGGCCTGTGTGCTTCCTGGTTCCAGTTGTCGTCTGAGGTGCCTAGGAGAACCGAGAGGCAGCTGCCAGCGGGCCTTCAGGTAACTATTAAAAAAAAAAAGAATTACCCCACGATCCAACCCACCCGCGAACCCTGGTAAGTAGCAGCCGCCACCCCTGTTAAGTAGCGGCCGCCACTGGTTACATTGAACACATTGAGGTATGTATAATAGTTCCATTGATGCGCAGTCTTTATGGAGAGCGCTAAAGAAAATGTAGATGATTCTAACTTATGTCATTGTCACTGTCTCTGAAATGATACACTGGCTCTGCCCTAATTATTGGTTATCAAATGCTGGTAACATTGTTGACCACAAGAGAATTTAGCTACAGTACGGACAACTACATCAATATTGTGTCTGTTTGTATGTTTATATATGGATTTCTATAATGTGAACTTTTACTGAGTGCATTCTTCTTTTGTAAACCAACCTATGTATTAATGGATTGGGTCACAAAATACAAATCATGGTAGGTTGCAAATTGGCCTACCTCATTAGTAAGGTAGGTTGCAAATTCCGACACACTGCAATTAGCTGCAATCACAGACATGGTGGGGGTCTGTGATTGTTTTTAAATAAAGAAAACTTAAAAAAAAACTGCAATTTTTCCTAAGAGGCAAATGGGATGTGTCTGAAAATGAAATTGCCAATGTTTAAAATATTTTTTCAAGATTAAGTGGTCGTTCATGACTTCCTTCTCTTAAAAAAATGTTTCACCATTCACACAGAAGAAGTATCCCTTGGCGACCCCAGTCCGTTTGAGAATGGGTTACAACTCCCTTTAAGTTGGAAGTAAAATATTCATGTTTTGCCACCAGATTCTGGTTGCAAAATATCAATAGACACTTGAAGTGTCAGAAATTGGGTTGCTTGTTGGCTGTGGTGTGTGCCACACACCATTGCAGGGTGAATCACAATAAGTCGCTAAATTAACCTGTGCATAACCATGAGTAACTTGGCAGAAAAGCAGTCAGGCTTAACTTAGAGTCAATTTATAAAGTATTTATGCAGCACACAAACAGTAACAAAGTGAAAACACAACACAAGAAAAATCCCACAACAATTTAGAAAAACTGAGAACATTTCAATAAGTTATTTGACACCAAAAACGCCAGCAATCCAATCAGTAGAAACTGAGTTATGAATTTATAAAGATTTTAGTGAAAATAGCTCCAAAAAGCTCAAAGGCCCATCTAGGGTTAGTTGCGCTGACGTTGTACCTTCTTAACGCCATCAGTGCGTTGCAGATTCCCCCCGTAGGCTGAAGTTTTTAAAATCCTATTGTTCATGACGAGCTCAGCTCGTCATGAGTGTACGAGAGGTGTACCTCATGACGAGCTGAGCTCGTCATGAGCTTTGAAGGGGTTAAGAGTCCCGTGTGTGGGAGACAGGACCGCAAAGAGCAGTCCAGGCATAATAGACAGGCATTACTGAGCTTTGCACAGGCAGTCCCCGCAAGCGGTTGATGCAGTAGCGTGAAGGGTGGGCTGACGGCACTTTACTTATCACGGTACGAGCTGCGAGGTCTCGGTGCGAACAGGCCCATTCGCTGTCACAAAGAGCCCAAAAGCTTGAATGCAGTTCTCTGAGCCACACCAGTAGTCCAACAGTTAAGGGGAACCACTTGGGGGTCAGGGCTCACTTCAGCTGAATTCAGGTGCTAGTGCAGGATGTTGGGAGAGCCTTTTATATCCCTGAGGCTCAGATCAGAAGGCCAGTGGTCTGGCCCTTTGAGTCACTCTTGTAGGCCTGGTTTCAAGAATAAGCTAAGGTTCCAGTTCTTCTTCCGCAGGACAGCAGAGCAAAAAGGCGGCAGTTCAGCAAGGCAGCAGCAGATTAGCAGTCCAGCAGGGTGGCAGTACTTTCAGCAACACAACAGTTCTTCTTCCTGGCAGAGTCTCCACTGGTCCAGAAGTGTATTGAAGAGTTGGTGCCTGAAGTTCATTTTTTATATTCTGGTGCCCTGGTTCTGGGAGGTGGGAGACACTTCTAGACAGTGGCTTTGAAGTGAATGGACTTTACTGACTCCCCTACCTGCCCTGGCTCCAAGCTGGCCACAGTGACAAGGTGAGGTCATTAGGCCATTTGTCTAAAAGCAGAGCACAGGTTATTGAATTGTAAGTGGGCATGTGCTGTGCTCCTCCCCTATCCTGTCAAAAGATTTCTCATTGAGTTACACCGACTCCCTCTATTGTGTGACTGCTTGGGAGGAATTCACAAAGTCTAACTGTCAGTTACACCCAGTCATGTGACTCAAGACAGGCTGCAGGCAAAAAAGGGCTAAGGGCAGGTCAATGTCAACTTTCAAAAAGACACAGCAGTCTGTGGACGAAGTTTACCATTAAGCAATGAGGTCCGACCGAGTGAATGTTTGAAGTGGGAATGATCAAGGAACCTTAAATAATTCTGTTGGATGAACACAAATTCTTCATCGATTGCTTGCTAATTTGACTGCCTCAATTCATGGTGAGCAAAAGAACGATGGATTTAACCCAGATCTCTTGACTGTGATGAATGTTTTATTTGTACTGCATTCCGTCCATCATCTGTGTGTCTTTTGCTTTCTTGCCCTAAGTGTGCCGGGTATGCCCAGATGTGGGTCCCGGGCTCACTGTCCCACAGGATTCAAGCTAGCTTGACTGACGAGGGGTGATGCCCCGAAATCGGTCCCAGGATGCTTGTTTCCGGGTCAGGGAGGACCTGGTTTGGCAGCTCGCTCTGGACTGCTCCCATGAGGCACAGGGTAAAGACTGATTTGCATATGACTGAGTCCAAACTGGGGTGGCATGGTGAGCAAAAGAACAATGGATTTAACCCAGATGTCTTGACTGGGGGTGAATGTTTGATGTGCTCTGCATTCCAGCCATCATCTGTGTGTCTTTTGTCTCTTTTAATTCAAACACCACTCATAAATGATGAGACACAAGAGACACAAGTCCCAAATGGAATTCTTTGTTGCTTCAAAAATTTATTGAACGGCAATTGTCACAATAGAAATGGACAATAACAAGATTTCAAGTGAGAAGTTCCGCCCTAAAGAATGAAGAACATTGTCTGCCAGTTCTTGGTTGTGAAGAGAACCATGGACTTCTTGGATTCAAAATGTATCAACAGTTCACAAATCAGGGAGTTGCTGTGAAAAAAGGAACTCTGGCACCTAGGGAACCCTCTTTTTGAGTAACACATATTCTGGGTCCTTTCTCATGGCCTGATTATGAATTGACATTCCAACCCCTCGTTGTGGCTCATTGAAGGAATGAGATAATCAAATATCAGCTACTCCTGTCTTCAAAATTTTGGACTGGAATATATTAATTGTTTTAAGTCTATGTTTTGTTGATGACAAATTTCACTGTCAGAATTAATTTTTGTTGTGAGTGACACATAAATTATTTTCGAAAAACAAATGAAGGAGTATCACCCGATGAGTAGGTAGAAGGTTTTCCAAACGTGGAATCAATATTCCTTGGTAAAACCCCTCACTCACCACCTAGTGGTGACATGCTTCATCATCGGGGTCCACCCTGGCGGCCTAGCGTCACCAGGGTGTGCTTCGACACCTGGATTACAGTGGAGCAGGTTGTGAAGTGTAAGTGCAAAAAGGAAAAATACAGTGTTAAAAATTGTCCTGGTTATGGCTTTGTAAATGATTTTTTAATGAAAAAAGCAACTGGACAATATTAAAATAAGGGGTGAGATACTGGAAGGGGAGTTACGACCTACGTATCTCAATTATGTGTTAGTGGTGTATTGGTCAACATGTTTCAACCATCTGGGGGCAATCCCCGGTATTCATCAAGACCAAAAGGAGATGGGAGGTATGAGTCCCCTAAAAGACTCACCCTGTCCTAAATCCTTGATCAACCAGTGGTAGAATGTACCACTGGGAAGACACTCTTAAAAATGTGGAGCGTCAGTAAAAACCTGTGGAGAGAAGAGATGAAAGAGGGAATCAGGCGCAGATTCCTATTACTAGCCTGTAACGTCGTGCAGACTCTTTGTGCAGATTCTCAGTGCATACATACTGCATACCACAGTGGTGTTTGGAAAAAAGGCTTCTAATGTTGTTAAGCCTGCTCATATGGTGGGAGTGAACGCTTATCATGAAGGCTGGGATACGATTGTATCAAGAGTTATAGGTGCGTGCTGAATGGCATGCAATAAATCTATATTATGTCTCTTGGTTGAGGGTCAGATTTCGAAAATTATTGGTGATGTGCGCCACAGTTAACTGATGTGGGCGAATGCGCAAAACCAAATACCAAGTAGAGGCTGTTAGTGCTTAGATATGGACAAACAAGACTCACAAACATGTAACACAGAGGTATTCACAAACGTAACATGACTGAGGGCAGGCTTACTTGAGGCGTTTTCCTATTAGGCTTCAACGTGCAGGGGGTAGGTGCATCACGAAGTACAACGTATTCTATGTAAAGAAATGTTGTACCCGTGGTTAAGTATAGGGTTTGGTAAAGGCAATGGCGCGAGCGGGCTGAGAGTATGCCGCGCATGCGCAATGGCGCGAGCGGGCTGGGATGTAAGATCTATTGCAGGCAGTGTTGCCGGGTGGCTAAAATGTGCACAGGGATAAAGGTGCGCTTGTTACTGTTATGACCCATAGGGTGATATAATGGTCAAGGTTTTTATAGCGTTAACTTCAAAATTACAGGGCATAATCTCTTAAGGTGCGCTCGTTGGATGGTGCTTTGGGACTTCTATGAGCCATTAAGCGATATGTTGGTCAAGGTTTCTGGAAATGGGGGCAAGGTCCGTAGGGGCTGTGGGACACAGCAGGGAGTTTTGAGGTTATTTTAGCACGGAACCCCACGGAATGTTATCATTCAGACCCTTCTTGTGGGTGGAAAGTCTGTAAATCCATCGCTGCTCTTTTTCAAAAAGGCGGGATTGTATGTTCGGACCTGGCTGCAATTGTTCTATCACAGTCCACCTCATGTCATTAGTGGTGTGGTGGACAGTGAGGAAATGATCCGTCAGTTTAGTTATGTTTTTCTTGCAGCGTATGGTGCTTCTATGTTAGCAGATGCGTTGTTTTATCTTACGAGTAGTCATTCCTACGTATGGTTTCCCACAGGTACATGTGATGAGGTAAATGACATTGCTGCTGTTGCAATTGGTGTGGGATCTCTGTTCCCACACTTTGCCTGCTTCTAGGTTCAGTGTCTTGGTGTTCTCCGTGAGGTGGCAGACACTGCAGTCCCCACATCGTGAGTGTCCAGTTACAGGAGGCAGACCCCATATCTGAGTGAGGGTGGGATCAGTGATTGTTGTTATATTTTTAGATCTTGTGTTGACCAAACTGTTTTTCAGGCTCTGGGCTTTCCTATAGGAGAATAAGGGTTTCTCCCAATTCAGTGTTCCTGAATTTATTATGGACCAATGTTTGTTGATACTTTTGCTGACCTGGTTTGAAATTGCATTATATGTTGTTACACATGTGAGAGGTATATTGTCTCTGCTTTTTGTAGTTTCTTCCAGTAGGGCTTGGCGGGGTTGATTTCTCGCCCGTTTTTGCAACTTATGTGTAATCTTGGATGGATAACCGCGTTGGGCTAGTTTGGTGGTGAGTTCTCCAGCTTGGTTTTTGTAGTCAGTTAATTTACTACAGTTTCTTGGTAGGCGTAAGTATTGACCGTAGGGGAGGTTCTCCCTCAGGGGTCGCGGGTGAAAGCTTTCAAATCTTAAGAGATTATTTTTTGCTTTTGGCTTAAAGTAGGTTTTTGTGGCCAGGGTTTCATTTTCCTTTTGGATTTGTATGTCCAAGAAGACCTTTTTTTTTTTTTATCCGCACTGTGGGTGAAGTGCAGGTGTGGGTCACAGTTGTTGAGCCAGGTTATGAATGTTGTTATTGTTTCTTGTGGACCCTGCCAGATGGCTAGCACGTCGTCAATATACCTCCGCCAGAATTTGATGTTTTCCAAGTATGGATTGTTGGGTGATAAGATGTATTTTTGTTCGAAATCGAACACATAGAGTCCTGCTACACTAGGCGCGAAAACGCTGCCCATGGATGTGCCCCCTATTTGCAGGTATAGGGAGCCTTCATACTCGAAAAAATTCCTTTTTAGGGCTAGGGTAGCACATCTGATGATAAATTCTTTGGGCGTTCGGTGTTCCCAAGTGGTTTGTTCCAATATTTCTTTGAGTACATTAATGGTGGCATCCTGAGGAATGTTAGTGTAGAGGCTTTCTATGTCAAAGCTTACTATAATCATGTTCTCCTCCATCTTGATGGTCTCTAGGAGTGTTAGTAAATTTTTTGTATCCTTGAGGTAGGTGGATGTTCCTTGCACGATGGGTTTTAGGAAAAAATCACAGAACCTAGATAAAGGTTCTAATAGTGAACCTATTCCGGATACTATCGGTCTTCCGGGAGGTGGTAGTTTGTCCTTATGCAATTTTGGGACCACATAGAAGTATGGTATTTTAGCCTCAGTTTTTGTCAAATAATCAGCTTCTTGTTTGGAAATGTGTCCTGCTTCTTCTGCTGTTTCCACCAGATCAATGATCTCTATCCGTAAGTCGTCTGTGGGGTGGTTTGTGAGTGGTAAGTAGTTATTTCTGTTATCCAGCAAACGTCTGCATTCTGTGTGGTAATCTATTTTGTTCATTACTACTAGACCTCCACCCTTGTCTGCTGGTTTTGTAATTATTTTGGTGTCATTCTTGAGGTCAGATATGGCTTTTTTCTCAGACCTGCTGATATTGTGGTAGAGAGTGGGAATTGGTGTAGACTCAATTTCATTGAACACCGCCTGTTCGAAATTGTTAATTTCCACTGGGACAGTGTGTGGAGGAGGGACAAATGTCGATTTTGTTCTTAACCCGGTTTCATTTGTGATTTCTTCTGTGTTCTCAGTGTTAGTTTTTTCGAAGAATGCTTTCAGTTTTAGTTTTCTGAAGAAAGCTGCTAGCTCGCAATGTAGCTTGAACTTGTCCAAGGTGGCTGTTGGTACAAAACCAAGTCCCTTGTTTAGGACTTGTCTCTCCGTCTCAGTTAAGGTACGTGATGACAGGTTTGTCACTAATTCCTCATGTTGCTGGGGCCTGCTCTGTTGGTCCCGGTCTTGTTCCTGGTGTTGCTGCTCACCGTGTCTTCCTCTTCCCAGTGGACGTTGTTCCCTTGTTTGTTGTGGCCTCTCCCGCGCCTGCCTCTGTTCTGAAAAGGAGGACGGAACTGGTTGGGTGGGAAGGGGAATTGCTGAAAAGGTGGCTGCCATCCATACATTGGGAACTGTTGGAGTTGTTGGTATGGGTTCTGGAACGGAGAGTGGCTGTATTGTGGCCATTGGTAATGTCCTCGGTATGCTCCTCTCTGTCTTTGTCGTGGTGTGCTACTATTGGATCCTCCGCTGCTGTTGGAGCTGTGGGAGGTGTTGCTTGCCGCATCCGAGTCTGGATCTTGTGTGGTTGTGGCTTTATAATCGGGATCTGAATACGGATAAGCCTTGACAAAGGTACATTTTTTAAAGTCTTTTTGAAATTTAGATACTTTCTGTTGGGTGAGGTTCTCTCTGTATTCGTTCATCTCTTTATTCAAATCATCTAGTTTCTTTTTGTACCCTGTGATTGTGGTTTTAATTTGACTCTCGGTTAATTGGATTTCTATTTGGATTTTTTCTGATAGTCGCACTGCTGTTTTTAAAATAAGCATAATCCAATTGTGCGTGCAGTGCCACGCTATGAGGGCCCAATCCTTCCTGAACTCAGCATCATCTAAGAATATTCTTGGGGCATTGGTAACAAGGAGGCCCTTTGGGGCTATGTTATTAGTTACATATTCCTTAAGTATAGTCCCATGTAGAATTGTCCTGATGCGGTTGCGTTTCATTTCCGTGAGTTTGTCCCATTCAGAAGTCTGTGATATGGTGTTGCTGATATTGGCATCAGCAAATACGTTGAGATTGCTCATGATAGAGTCTATTTCTTCTGTTGAGAAGGATAAACCTGGGTTCTCTGCCATGTCCGTATTGTGTCTAACCTCCTATGGTACTGTTGAGAGAGTTGGTGTCTAGACTCTCACAGCTGTGCGCTGCCACGATATCCGAAAAAACAAAATGGAGAGTAAGGGATTATGCCCATAAACGATGGACGAGAAATACTCCTGATCCCCTGGTCACGGATATTCGAAAAACAAATGAAGAAGTATCACCCGATGAGTAGGTAGAAGGTTTTCCAAACGTGGAATCAATATTCCTTGTTAAAAACCCCCTCACTCACCACCTAGTGGTGACATGCTTCATCATCGGGGTCCACCCTGGCGGCCTAGCGTCACCAGGGTGTGCTTCGACACCTGGATTACAGTGGAGCAGGTTGTGAAGTGTAAGTGCAAAAAGGAAAAATACAGTGTTAAAAATTGTCCTGGTTATGGCTTTGTAAATGATTTTTAATGAAAAAAGCAACTGGACAATATTAAAATAAGGGGTGAGATACTGGAAGGGGAGTTACGACCTACGTATCTCAATTATGTGTTAGTGGTGTATAGGTCAACATGTTTCAACCATCTGGGGGCAATCCCCGGTATTCATCAGGGCCAAAGGGAGATGGGAGGTATGAGTCCCCTAAAAGACTCACCCTGTCCTAAATCCTTGATCAACCAGTGGTAGAATGTACCACTGGGAAGACACTCTTAAAAATATGGAGCGTCAGTAAAAACCTGTGGAGAGAAGAGATGAAAGAGGGAATCAGGCGCAGATTCTTATTACTAGCCTGTTACGTCGTGCAGACTCTTAGGGCCAGATGTAGGTCGGTCGGTAACGGCTGAAAATTGGTATTTTCGGCCGTTACCGACCGGTTTACAAGATTTGGCATGTAGGGGGCAATATTTTACCGAATCGGCAACTTCAAAATTATAGGGCATAATCTCTTAAGGTGCGCTCGTTGGATGGTGCTTTGGGACTTATATGAGCCATTAAGCGATATGTTGGTCAAGGTTTCTGAAAATGGGGGCAAGGTACGTAGGGGCTGTTGGACACAGCAGGGAGTTTTGAGGTTATTTTAGCATGGAACCCCACGGAATGTTATCATTCAGACCCTTCTTGTGGGTGGGAAGTCTGTAAATCCATCGCTGCTCTTTTTCAAAAAGACGGGATTGTATGTTCGGACCTGGCTGCAATTGTTCTATCACAGTCCACCTCATGTCATTAGTGGTGTGGTGGACAGTGAGGAAATGATCCGTCAGTTTAGTTATGTTTTTCTTGCAGCGTATGGTGCTTCTATGTTCGCAGATGCGTTGTTTTATCTTACGAGTAGTCATTCCTACGTATGGTTTCCCACAGGTACATGTGATGAGGTAAATTACATTGCTGCTGTTGCAATTGGTGTGGGATCTCTGTTCCCACACTTTGCCTGCTTCTAGGTTCAGTGTCTTTGTGTTCTCCGTGAGGTGGCAGACACTGCAGTCCCCACATCGTGAGTGTCCAGTTATGGGAGGCAGACCCCATATCTGAGTGAGGGTGGGATCGGTGATTGTTGTTATATTTTTAGGTCTTGTGTTGACCAAACAGTTTTTCAGGCTCTGGGCTTTCCTATAGGAGAATAGGGGTTTCTCCCAATTCAGTGTTCCTGAATTTATTATGGACCAATGTTTGTTGATACTTTTGCCACCCTCACTCAGATGTGGCGTCTGCCTCCTGTAACTGGACACTCACGATGTGGGGACTGCAGTGTCTGCCACCTCACTGAGAACACCAAGACACTGAACCTAGAAGCAGGCAAAGTGTGGGAACAGAGATCCCACACCAATTGCAACAGCAGCACTGTCATTTACCTCATCACATGTACCTGTGAGAAACCATACGTAGGAATGACTACTCGTAAGATAAAACAACGCATCTGCGAACATAGAAGCACCATACGCTGCAAGAAAAACATAACTAAACTGACGGATCATTTCCTCACTGTCCACCACACCACTAATGACATGAGGTGGACTGTAATAGAACAATTGCAGCCAGGTCCGAACATATAATCCCGCCTTTTTGAAAAAGTGCTGCGATGGATTTACAGACTTACCACCCACAAGAAGGGTCTGAATGATAACATTCCGTGGGGTTCCGTGCTAAAATAACCTCAAAACTCCCTGCTGTGTCCCACAGCCACTACGGACCTTGCCCCCATTTTCAGAAACCTTGACCAACATATCGCTTAATGGCTCATAGAAGTCCCAAAGCACCATCCAACGAGCGCACCTTAAGAGATTATGCCCTATAATTTTGAAGTTAACCCTATAAAAACCTTGACCATGATATCACCCTATGGGTCATAACAGTAACAAGCGCACCTTTATCCCTGTGCACATTTTAGCCACCTGGCAACACTGCCCGCAACCGATCTTACATCCCAGCCCGCTCGCGCCATTGCGCATACGCGGCATACTCTCAGCCCGCTCGTGCCATTGCGCATGCGCGGCTTTTGTCTGTCCCTATGACAACAGATAACCGCACAGGCCCCCGTACTGGTGACACGCCTTGTACGTGACCACACCCGGAAGCCATCTAGAAGTTAATACCAGCCTCGCGCTACACGGCACTCATAGCCGAGCAGCGGACGGTAGACGTAGGTGACAGGCCTATTGCCACGCATGGAAACTGTAAGTAAATTTTCCTCCCCCACAGGATCCTGACGCGAACAGATGCTAACCCCTCACCTGTTCCTCAGCGGTTACCTTTTATTAAATACCCTGATACCAAACCCTATACTTAACCACGGGTACAACATTTCTTTACCTAGAATATGTTGTACTTCGTGATGCACCTACCCCCTGCACGTTGAAGCCTAATAGGAAAACGCCTCAAAGTAAGCCTGCCCTCAGTCATGTTACGTTTGTGAATACCTCCGTGTTACATGTTTGTGAGTCTTGTTTGTCCGTATCTAAGCACTAAAAGCCTCTACTTGGTATTTGGTCTTGCGCATTCGCCGACATCAGGTAACTGTGGCGCACATCACCAATAATTTTCGAAATCTGACCCTCAACCAAGAGACATAATATAGATTTATTGCATGCCATTCAGCACGCACCTATAACTCTTGATACAATCGTATCCCAGCCTTCATGATAAGCGTTCACTCCCACCATATGAGCACGCTTAACAACATTAGAAGCCTTTTTTCCAAACACCACTGTGGTATGCAGTATGTATGCACTGAGAATCTGCACTAAGAGTCTGCACGACGTTACAGGCCAGTAATAAGAATCTGCGCCTGATTCCCTCTTTCATCTCTTCTCTCCACAGGTTTTTACTGACGCTCCACATTTTTAAGAGTGTCTTCCCAGTGGTACATTCTACCACTGGTTGATCAAGGATTTAGGACAGGGTGAGTCTTTTAGGGGACTCATACCTCCCATCTTCTTTTGGTCCTGATGAATACCGGGGATTGCCCCCAGATGGTTGAATCATGTTGACCAATACACCACTAACACATAATTGAGATACGTAGGTCGTAACTCCCCTTCCAGTATCTCACCCCTTATTTTAATATTGTCCAGTTGCTTTTTTCATTAAAATCATTTACAAAGCCATAACCAGGACAACTTTTAACACTGTATTTTTCCTTTTTGCACTTACACTTCACAACCTGCTCCACTGTAATCCAGGTGTCAAAGCACACCCTGGTGACGCTAGGCCGCCAGGGTGGACCCCAATGATGAAGCATGTCACCACTAGGTGGTGAGTGAGGGTTTTTTTTAACAAGGAATATTGATTCCACGTTTGGAAAACCTTCTACCTACTCATCGGGTGATACTCCTTCATTTGTTTTTCGAATATCCGTGACCAGGGGATCAGGAGTATTTCTCGTCCATCGTTTATGGGCATAATCCCTTACTCTCCCTTTTGTTATTTCGGACATAAATTATTTTGTTAGTTGTGTGGGTTTGACTTATACATTCTGCTGTATGTTGTTTGGTGCTTCAATGTTTATGACAGGTTCAGCAAAAATCACAAAAGTATTACGAAAAATAATTTGCAAATAAAATATCGCTACTCAAATTAAGTTTTTTATGAAGTAATGTCAGTACTGGTTCGTTTGCGAGCTTCAAACTTTGTAAATGGAACTTTTTCTAAATTGTATCGAAAAATCTGGCTTTATTATTACAAAGGGTTCATCGTTACAATTTCATAGACACCAAACATGAAATAGCTACTGGCTCCCATTTGGAAATTACAGCTTATTAAATGTAATAAGGAATCCCCTATGTTATCCTATTTGAGAGGTAGTATGCCTTGCAGTGGTGAAAAACGAATTAAGGAGTTTTTCACTACCAGGACATGTAAAACTTAAAATTGCATGTTCAAACTTTTAACTACACAGCACCCTGCCCTATGGGCTGCCAAGGGCCTACTTTATGGGTGACCTATATGTAATAAAAAGGGAATTTAAAGCTTTTCAATTGGGTTTTAATGGCAGGTCGACATGGCAAGCCTGGGATACTTAAATGGGTGACACTATAAGTGCTGCAGGCCCACACGTAGAATTTCATTTATAGGCCCTGTGTATATGGTATACCACTCTACGAGGGGATTACAGAAAAATTAAATATGCCAATTGGGTATAAGCCAAATTAACTATGTTTGAAGGAGAGAGCACAAGCACTTTAGCACTGGTTAGCAGTGTCAACGAGCACAGAGTCCTAAAGATAACAAAAACAAATTCAACAAAAAGTGAAGGGTAAAGGCAAAGGGCTCATTTTACAAAGGGCCTCTGCATTCGTGGCAGAGGCTTTACAGTCAATAATGGGGTTCTGCACTCATTGTGGGTCCTCCACATTGCAGCTTCTCAGTTTGGAGGTCCTACCATGAGTGCGGGCCCCCTGTTACAACTTCTGGTCCTCCACCCCGAGTGTGGAGGCCCTTTGTGAATCGGGGGGATTCCCTGCAAAGAGGGCCAGAACGAACATAAGGAATCGAAACAATGCCCTCAACATGCCACTTCCAAATTGTGATTCATGAATGTTTCCTAATCCACTTATAGATTATGAAAACTTTTTTGAATGATTAAACCAGGTTGGTACATTTCAAAAAGTCCTTTAGCGGATGCCAGCGATCATATTTAGTGGATCTAAGGGTTCTCAAACGTAAAAATACTTTGCACATCTGGCTCATTGTTCCTGATCCTAAGTGCATAGATGCAAAAGGCCTATGGACTTGTTTTTTCTTTTTTACACTTCTTAGTCTGCAGTCTGACAGTGTACTGTCTGAGGGTTTGCTGAGACCCCCAGAGATGGTGAGCTTGTCTGTGAGATAAGCGATGGTCCTGGTTGTGATGGTTTTGTAGATGACGCCGCTGATTTTGAAGAAGGATTGGCTAGCAAAGGGAGCCAACGGAGTCCCTTCAGGATGGGAGTGATGTGATCAAATTTCTTCAGCCCCAGGATGAAATGTGCTGTGGTGTGTAGGATACCCAAAATGAGTAGGGCATTACCACCACCCAGATGCAAGATTCTAAGGTCTAGAACGGCAATTCCGAAATCACTTTTTGGTAGAATTGGTTTGTCTTTCTTTAGAGAAAAGAAATGGTGATTCTGTCTTTGCTTTATGCAAATGTGTTCCTTGAGATAGAGGATGGTGTCCTGAGTAAAAACAAGTGATTTGGCACTTAGTGGGAGTTTGAGTTTGAAGTCGGCAAGCTTCATCCCATTGAACCAGGTTTGTACTGTATCATATTTTTTATTCTCTGAATATAATAGGAATTCTATCTTGGCTTTGTTGGGCTTTGGTTAGACTCTTGACATACAGATCTGAATGATGTGCAAGTAGGGTTTGAGGGTTGGATTCCTGAAGTAGTGCAGACATTCAAACAGAGATGTGATTCATCAGGATATTGGTGAATATTGATGTTGTTATCTGTAAATAGAGCAGTAAGTGGCTCCATGTAAATGCTGAAGAGACAATATGGATCCCTGGGGAACTCCACAGGTGATACAGATCTTTTGTGCCCTGGACATAACCATGTGAACAAGCATGTGTAGGTTAACAGTGTATGCGATTTTGCTGAGAAGGGTCACCAGTCACACAGAGGTATAAATGCACAGTACAGTGCAAATTTTGAAGCAGACACAAAGGTTCATTACCATCATTATGTTAAAGGCACATAAGAAACATGGTTATTTGGTTGCAACAACTGCTTCCTGTGAGGCACACACCTTCCTGCACAAAAACAATCACCTGATGCTGTTTCCTCTTTTTACTTGTGCTGAGTAATGAGGGAAAATGGAGGAGAAAAAAATATATTTTTTCTCGTAAGGCCTCTCCTGGGAACAACTACGCACCAGCAATGGAATGCCCATCCAGGGCAGAGTAACACAAGGCAGTGACTTGCGCTGCCATGCATTGCTCCAGATTTATCAAGCTTCACAAGGCCACACAGGGTGGCATTGCATTGCTTAGTAAATCTTATTTTAGTGCTGCGTTGCCCCTTGCTTTACCTTGCGTAAGACAAGGGTAACACAACACCATGATAAATCTGCCACTAAGTGTTTCTGGCAGGTGATCACAAAAGGTTTACCGCTAATTATTAACATGATCTTAACACTCATATATTCATCACCACAGATGGAAAAATATATTTCTGTATCTATAGAACTAGGATTCTCATTAACCCTTGTTAATGGGCCAGATCTGATGAATATGACTATGTGAAATGTTCCTGAAATTATTGAGTGGACTCAGTATAGCGATAATGATCATCTTGCCATCTAGGAAGACTCCAGAGGCTGATAGAATTCCTGGAGCTATGTTCAAATGTAATCTATAATTATGGGGTAAACTAATTACCAATTAACAGTGGTTTAAAGTACTCATATGGCCCAACTAACATGTTCCTCAACAGTAATCTTCAAGAATGAAGGTAGACCTATTCCAGCTGTTGCTAGCCAGCGTCTGTAATCAATATGTTGATAACACAGCAGCAAAATTGTGCGTACAAGGAGGGTGGGAATAGTGATACAGCAGTCATTTCACTGTAATTTCTCAATACAAAACTTCATCTGCCTCTAATTCACCGCTGAAAAGGTGTTGGGCCCTTGACACCATGTGTTATCCCTTAGGAGACTTTACATAAATATGCACAGTCAAAAATGCAATTATTATTTAAGCCAATAAAGAGAGTTGGTGAGTATGTTAAAGGGTTTTATTTTCTAGTAAAAATTAAGGTTTTCTCTAACCCTTTATTCATTATTCAAATAACAATCAGGTTACATCATTTTAAATACAGGAAAAATAGCGTTATTACAGAACATATTACAGTATGGATATAAGCATCACATGTAGAAAGGAAAATATGGCGCAAATGTCAGTCAAAACTCTTAAAGAGTTTCTAGGAAAAAAGAGTCTTGCAAGGCTAATCAATAATTATTCATTTGCAAACATCTCCTATTAAGAGAAATAAATTCATAAGACAAATACATCTTTTCTAAACTAATTAATTAGTCAAAGTATAAACTTAGAATTTTAGAATCTAAACCTGTTCTAATCAGCTGCACTCTTTGCTCTGGTGATGCTCAATCTGTCTCTCTCCCTCTCCATCATCTGACAGAAAAGCTGCTTCTTGAAAATGCCCTCCTTCACAAGTCCTAAGAGGAATGGGATCTGCCTTGCCAAAAATATGATGTGCTAGGACTTCTCTGAAAAAATATGAGCAAAGGCCCCCTACCTCTCTCTGTCTCTCCTCGGACGCAATATCCACCCAGGCTGCACGTGCGACGATCATGTACCTAACCCATATGATGTCTGATCTCATCTGCTGCCTCTCCTCTCTCCTCCCTCTCTGATAGAGGCCCCCTGGCTTGAAAAAGAGAAAAGCCCACACACCCCCTAAGAGGTCATTATTTATACTCTCATTTTCGGCAAAATACACAAAAATGTTTCATATTCAGAAAAGCTTGTACCTAATTGGTTAACCAAGATGACATAAGGGTCTCACCATCCTGATTTCATTGGAAATTCCAAACCATACCAGTTTTAACAAAAGAAGCGTTAATGATTAATACATTTATATGTTTTAGCAACATTTAATAGGAAAAACGTTTCATTCTATTTTCCTCCTTCCTGTCACATCGCACGCAGGAAGGATACTTTAATTAACACTTGTGCATTGGCACAATAACAAGAATGTACAGTTCAATGGCCTTGACTCCTTCTGTACTTGAGTCAAGCTGGTATAATCTGCACATGCTCTCTTCTTTTATACCATTCACAGCCTTGCTGAATTCATGGGCAGCCATTTTATCTTAGGCCCAAAAACAAAACAAACACAAAACAGTATTAACTTTATGTAAATAAACCCATTATGTTTTTCTACTCCCATACTAATACCCTTCATAAATGATTACCTAGCAAAGCTATTAGTTTAAAGCATCTTTTCTTATTGTTTGCGCACAACAGGCAAAAAAGAAAAATTAATACATACCCACAGCAACATTCTTTAATGTTTTAGATAGCTTTTTATGCAAAAAGCGTTTTGCCCTACGTGTAGTGTTTGGTGCATTGTTAATTAACACACATTATAAAAAGAGGTGTTATAAACTGAACATGTTTATCCAAATATGCAACAAAGCCAAAGTCTCATAAGACAGGAATAGTGAATGTAGATTGCAAGGAAAATGAGCTGGGAAGAGAGAACACATTCGATGGTTATTCTTCACAACTAAAAAGGCCACTTAAATCACAAGTTTTCTCTACACTGTGAAAAAACACATGTTTATTCAGCACAAGCATTTCAGACTGACTAGGCCTCATTTCATATCTTATGTGCCATGTGTTTTCACTTGCACCATAATGTGTGTGTCAATTTAAGTGCAGTCTGTCTGAAGCACAAAAATAAAGCAATGCCTGACTCTTATCCAGTGTCCACTATTATTTTTTAAGAAGAAATGTGAACAAATGAGCGTAATGGGGTCCTGAATAGTTGTGGTAAAACATGCCTAAAAATATACCATTGTAAGAGTTCAAGTCTGGAGGGCTTTTTACTGGGAGATGCAGCCTCTCACAAAGGGCATAAAGGAGCAGAACTACACTTTGTTCCAAATGACTGCCCTCTATTGGGAAGAGAATCAATCCACGGGTTCCACTAGGTCCCACCATGTTGGACTGGGGAGATCACATTAGTATGACATTACTTCTCTGAAAGGGAATGGTCATCTTTTGCAGTTGATCGACAGCTGGAATTGAATCACTGCAATCACCTGGTGCAAAACGACCATTGTATCCCATGTCCCCATTTGATATCAGTGAAATGGAACTGCTCTTCCTCCGAGAATCGACTGCTTTCCCCCATACCTCTTTGGAACATAGTACACAGAGTTGGGAACATGACAAATCCTCTATGATTCCTGAAGGACAGTGTTGAGGAGGTGCACACTGGAGTGTGACTCAATGTCAGGGAATAAGATAGCTAGATAACTACTATTCTCAGAAGACCTTACTAATAAAAAGACAACCTCAAGATCTGAAGACCTCAACATGGCAATAGTAACAACACAGACTATAAAGTGTAAAATTAAGACTATTCAGTCATAAATCTCTGTGTTTAAGTTCTTTACGGCACTAGAAATTAGAGAAATGAAATTGCTCTGAGACAAAATCACTGCATTGAGAACACAGCATTAATAATAGGGGGATTTCTAGAGCGCATGGTGACGCCTACGGCGTGTCCCCGCGCTGAAGATCCTAGTGCTAGCAGAAGAGGTGAAAAGGTGGGTCGCTATTGGGCGTAAAGAAATGTTTTAAGTGTAGCTCTGAAGATGGACTCTGAGGGTTCCAGGCGAAGCGCCACAGGGAGTTTATTCCAGCTGGACGCTGCCAGGTACCTGAATGACCTGCCACCCATCCTAGCCTTGGACACCTTTGGGATGGACAAGCATCCCGTGACAGATGATCTGAGGGAACGCATAGGCTCGTATTGTGCCAGGAGATCCTGCAAGGGGAGAGGTGCCCTGCCGTTGATAATCCGGTGACACGTGCAGAGTGCTTTAAATTTCACCCTGTGTCTCACCGGGAGCCAGTGCAGCGTTTGGAGCGCAGATTTTGATGCTGATCTTCTGGGCTGTCTGAGGACCAGCCGAGCTGAGGAGTTTTGTAACACCTGCAGGCGGTTTAAGTTCTTCTCGAGGGTCCCTAAGTAGAGCAGGTTGCCATAGTCCATATTGGATGTGACTAGTGCGTGCACAAGTGTTTGGCGGGCTTTGATGGGCAGGAACTCCAAGACCTTCCTGAGGGTATTGAGAGTCCCAAAACATGAGCCGACCACACGGTTGACCTGGGGGCCGAAAGTAAGGTTGGAGTCGAACCAAACACCGAGATTCCTCGCTTCCTGGCAAGGGATTGGTATGGGTCCTAGGCAGGGTGGCCATCACTCTGACGTCCAGGCCGCTCGGTCTCCCCCTACCACCAGCACCTCGGTCTTGCCTCCGTTGAGCTTGAGACAGTTGGCAGACATCCAGGCAGGTAGGTCTTGCATGCATGCTCTGAAGATGTCTGCCGCAAGACCGGGCGCTCGTGATGGGGAGATGACCAGCTGCGTGTCGTCAGCATACGACACCATACGCAGGCCGTGACTCTCCACTATGGTGGCAACCGGGGCAACATAAAGATTAAAAAGAGTTGGGCTCAGGGACGAGCCCTGTGGGACCCCCTGGTCTAGAGCAACTCGCTCGGAGTAGCTGTCACCTAGCCTGACTTGGAAACCACGGCCAGATAGGAACGACTGGATCCATTTGAGGGCTGCTCCTCCTACCCCTCCTTTGTTCAGACACTGTAGCAAGATGGAATGAGATACAGTGTCGAACGCAGCGCTTAGATCTAGTAGGATCAGGGCCATAGTGTTGCCCTCGTCGACGCCCTGCCTTATGGATTCGGTTGCCATGAGAAGAGCCGACTCCGTTGAATGTCGGGGCCGGAATCCGAACTGGGTGGGGTGTAGGAGACTCGTGTTCTCCACAAATTAATCAACAGAAATTAGAATAAATACCCCGGTAAGCAAAGCCGTGAAATATATAGACCAGGGGCTGAGCTCTCGCCTCTACGGAAAATGCTGACCAACTTATAGGACCAAAGCTAGCAGGATAGTGTCTGGATTTCAGGCACACTGGAAATGTAATAGGCTAAAGACATGATTCAATTCACAGAGCAGAGAATTACAAGAAGGACTAAAACCTTGAAAGGCTCCTGGTGATGTGTCATTGCATGTCTACAGCAGCATCAACATGATCCAGCTGCTATTCGTCTGTCGTGGCCCCTATCTTTACAAACACCATAGAATTTCTTTTGAAGTATATTCTTCTCATGAGCCCTGTATTCTTTACAAGAAATCATTGATTTGTCATTCTTTAAAGGCAAAAAAAAAAAAATCAGATGTGGTTTACTGAACCTAGCTTTATTGTTAGTGACTCTGAATGGGGTTACCATGGAAGGTCACAATCCTTAGGAACTGGAAAAGGTGTAGGAAAAGGTAGAACCTCATCCACAGACATAAAGATGCCTCACCATGTGATAACAGAACCAATACATCTCAGATGAGACTTGCCCCCTAAGCACAGAGATACTGATCACGATTTTCACAGAGTTGGACCCCATAATATTACAGACAGGGACAAATTCAAATTGCTATTGAAAGAGTGGCTCCCCAACTTTCCTCATAAACTAATTTACTCCTAAGCTGTGATGTGTTGCCCCTAAAGTGGCCAAATACTCCTCCCCCAATCCTTCTCCTAATCACAACAATAAAATATGTTACAAGGGTTTCATAACTTTCTTACTACAAGCACACACACATGAGAAGGATGCTACCACTCACCCGACTGAATCCTTTTATTTCTTGATCTTCACTTCTTATTTTTTTCATATAAATATAATTGACAAGCTTTGCTCCTTTTCTGAAGACGCCCACCTTTATTGCTTTAGTTGGGAAATACTTGCCACTCTATCTTATAGGGCTCAAGGCCACTTGCACAAGGTCACATTGAAAGCAATCAGATATCTCTCATCATTTATTATATCTATTTTGGAATGCTTTGGGGGAGAAATTATTCTCCTCTGGAAAAAAGACCTCAATATATGGTCACTCAATGTGAATAGCATGACACATTATTTCAAAGGGAAGAAAGCACATTCTCAGTTAGCTTTAAAAAAGCCCCACATTCCTCTCCTCCAGGAGACACATCTTTCAAAACTAGAACCTGGGAAATTGAAGAGAGACTTGATAGGCAAGATGATCTCTTTTTCCGGTGGGCCTTAAATAACAATGACTGACACTGAGATTTTACTTTATGTTAAAAAAACCTTAGAAAATCCCCACAAAAATAAAGGTTAAGATAATGCTATATTTAGGTAAGGTTGTACAATTGTTTCTTACATTTATAAAACCCTAGATATTCACTGGAAAAAACAAAGACTACAGTAATGTTTAAAAACAAAAAATATTAAAATTCACCAGTGATATTTTACTGATCTAACTATAACTTGCACACCCGCCATGAACTGTTTATGCCCTCACATAATACCTAACTTAAGACATGTTAAATGACATAATTGATAATATCATTGATGCTATTATTGATCACATCATCTAAGATACTGCTGCTGAAATAGAAACAGTGCAATACCAGCGAAAAGTCTCATTTTGTATGGTAAAAATTAAATGGTGCACACTTTAGCGGACAGTGAAGTTTATTAAGGTAGCGACTGAGCTCAACTAGTGTGACTGCAATGATACATTTCATAAAGGTTGTGCCATACTTCAAATGCTTTCTACCAAACATATGAGAGAAACCTAAAGCTTCTTCTCACAGTGCGTTATTCTCCTGATAGTTTCTGTGTTTGTTAAAGAGCTGTCATGTAGTGTCATAGACAATTTCTATATCATCTGGAATTATTTTCCAACGTTCAGTGAGAATGCTGCGACATTATACATTGTTGCAGATGTAAAATCTCTGGGTGAGTCATTCACAGATGCTTCATTGACAGCAAGCATTGGTAAACTGTTACACACCATTCTGCTTATTTCAGCAATATCTGTAGGGTACTTTTACATACTACAAAGGGCTGTACATAGGGCCTGGAAGTACCTGCTTGGCAGCTGCTCCCTTATAACTCTAGGTCAAACGAGGTGTTTAACAGGCGTATTCAAGTTATAATATGTTGATAATTTAATTAACGGCTGCAGAGCCTTTGCATTTCTTCTGCACCTCAATACCAGTAAAAAAGAGTATAAAGGTTATATCAGCTACTTATTTTTGGTTATTTTTAAGACATGCATCATATTTTGTGCTTGCTCTACTTGTTGCGAAAGGAGACACCCATTTGTAGTATAGATGTTATGGGAAATGAGGTTTATGTTTACTCTGCTGAATACCTCCCGGTATGAAAAGCTTACAGCAAACTGTCATATCCATTGGATGATGTGATTATTAGTGATGTGATCAGCGATGTCATCAATTATGTCACTTGAGATGTTATCAGCGATGACATAAATTATGTCATTTAACATGTCATGAGTGATGTAATATGTGAAATCATAAGCAGAGCATGGTAGGAGTGCATGTTAGATTTAGCTGGCAAATTTCACTAGATTTTAGCTTTTTAAACTTTTGTTTTTATACAAATACAAGTCCTAATTATATAGTCACTTTAACCTTTGACTTTTTCAGTGGATTTCTTATGTTTTTTTAAACATAAGCTAATATCTTTTAATTTTAACATTGCTTTAATTTTCTGTTGTATATTGAATTTCTGAGGCTGTTTTAAATATAAAGGAACATTTTATTACCATGCCTGTTTTGTCACTTGAACATTTGTTTTTTCAGTTAATTTCAATGTTTTCTTTTAGGGTAAAATAAAATCTTACTGCTATACCTAATTAGAACATCACTTTAACCTATGGATTTTAAGTAAATGTCTAATTTTTTATCATATTCAGCCAACTCCCTCACTGTGCATAGCTTTAGGTTGTGTGCACAATGGGGTTGGCTTCAGGGCCAGGCATGCGGCTCCGCCCTGATTAGAACACCAGCCGCCCTGGTGTCAAACATCCCCATGGGAGGCCTACCAACCATAGAGTCCAAACTCACATTTTGTCTTGTATTTTTTCTTTTTGCACTCCCATGGTACTTCTGCTGTAACACAGCCGAAGCATCAACAGTGGTACCACAATACCAAGCAATCTTCTCTTGTTGAAGCCTGCATGGTCTTGCGTTACAACTCCAGCAGGAGTCTTGAGGTACTATGCAGGGGTGCCATGGAACCTACAGCTCAAAAAATGGTACTTTTTTTATTTTGGTCCCAGATACAGTCCAGAGTAGCACAGGTCCTGTGAAACCGAAGGGGGTGACAGGAAAAAAAGTCCTCTCAGTCAATCAGAATGCTCTATTTTTTTAATTTGTGGTACTGCAGGAGTGACCAGGGACTCTAACGTGTACAACCATCCAGATATCATTTTAGTTTTAATGTTAATTTCTCAAAAATGACTGAATGTATTTACAACAAATCAAAAAAAAGCCTGCTTTCTAATCAAAGATCTAACTTTCTGTCAAATTTTCCCAATTCCTATGGCATAAAACATGAGAAGGAGGTGTTTGTGACCCTCCATTTCCACAGCCCCTGCTTGATGGAGTATGGTAAACTTACCAGGATGAAGCTAGGTGGGTCACTTACCCATACCCACTACTTCAGCTTTTAGCAGGTACAGCAATTCTGCTCGGAGTCCAGGATGTTGGCCCAACAGTGCATGACTTGCTATTGGTTGCAGGAGATGCCAGCCTATGCCCTTGCTACTGGATGCGACGGGGACAAAATTGTGAAAAAAAGACAAGCAGAGGGAACATAAAAATAAACACATATGAAAAAACGAATAAAAAGTGAAAATAAAGATGTGACAGGTGGAACAGAATGGGATGGGGTCTAGGAACAGGAAACCCCAGGGAATCGCTAGGCAGGAGCACGTTGTAGTAAACAAAATAGTTGCATTCTTCCCCAACTCGCAGTGATGTTTGCACGTTTTTGCACGCCAAATGCATCACCAGTGTCAGTTGTCTTACACAGTGTGCGCAAGATGCATCGCAGATAATTATATGTATTTTCAACCCCCTTTTTTTATCAGTTACTAGACTAGTTGCATATAGTGCTACCAACCTGCTTATCAACATCATAACCTGTAAGTAATTAGGGCCTCATTACGATGTTGGGCAGAACATTTCTGCCCAACTCTGTCTCGGAATCAGAACCGACGACTCGCATTCTGCAGTTCCACCCGAGCGATTATGATGGCGATTATGATGGCGAGACACTGTTTGGTCGGATTTCCATTTACTTCTATGGGAGTCTGTGTTCCTTCTGACAACAGAGGCTCCTATGGGGGTGAGGAAAACCCTGCACCCTGTTTCAGGCACTCTATTGTACCTGCCACACAGTGCAGGGCTTTACAGGGGGGTTCCTTGGGTACCCCCTCAGCCCCAAACCGGAGGATGCAGGATGAAGAGAGGCTTACCAGGAGCCCCCAAAGTCAGTTTCCGACAGCCTTTTCGTGTCGGACAGATCGACTCGGTATGGCTGTTGGAAACCAGCAATGTAATTGCTCGATCAGAAACATTGTCTGTAGAGGTGTACGATGAGGTTCCGACCAACACGAATTCTCGGCGAGCCACTTGGAACCAATTCAGAACGACCGTTCAGTTTACAATCCAACCGCGAACATCATAATCAGTCGGCCAGATTTAAGCACGGCCGAGTCAGTCGGAAGGGTTCCTACACGGTCTAGGGGATTCCGACTATCGGGAGCAGGATTTCTGCCCCACATCGTAATGAGGCCCTTAGTTGTAATATCTGTTAGGACAACTTTTTTGGTATACATTAAAACCTCCAGATGGAGTTGGTTGCATAATGAATACTTGTGTAAGGATACTCTGTGGTTGAATGACATAGTCTGATGAGTTGTACGTTGTTTGGAAACCTGCCTTTTGAAGAATTTGTGGGAGTTGTTTATTTTATTCAATAGCATTTACATAGATTTAACCTGGTACCCACATATATAAATGGTCAGTTTCCCTCTTTTTGGATGGCTCTTATGTCCATGACTTGGACTGAATTGGCCTTCATTTGAATATATGTGACAATTTTATGCTCACAGCTGTTCTTTATTTGCCTATTACATCCTCTGATTTACTCTTTATAGGTGCTTGTTTTTTTAATAGGGGATGGCATACTTTTCAGATGAATTTTCCTGTCCAATTATTATCATTATAGTTTGCCCCTATATTCATGGGTAAATGTTTGGTATTCTAAATTTAATGTTTATCTTTAATCTTATTTCAAATAGAATGAGTGACAATGGAATTTGTCAACAATGTTGATGCCGTAGGCGTAGAGTATACTAGCTATGATAGGTCATAGCTTGTTGACGTTGCTCATTTTTTAGTTGCCCCTCATACATTTTCAATATCTATGCCTTTATTGATGGATGCTAAGTTATTTAGAGTACGTTGTACAGATGGTGTTATTGGTTCTTAGAATGTATCTATTTTTGCACGTGTTTTTTCTGATTAGGTCACAAAGCCTATTTCTTTTAGCTTACTGTGATCTTTAAATATGTGAAATTAATTAATAATTAGTTACAAACAACACTGTGCATAAATATATAACTTTATTTGATGTGATCACTTGCTTGAGGGGGATAGGTAGCGCTGAATGAGTCTTTGATTGTTTACATTAGCTTCCCATGTGAGTTGGCATTGTGGCTGATTACCAAATCCCAGTCCTGGCTCCTGCAGGTAAGTATAGTGGGGCGGTGGGGTGAGGCGCGTGGATGAAGTGGGAAGTCGACAGACGCCAGAATATGATTTATTTATTTAGTTTATTTTCCCTTTCTCGTCGTCTGTCTGCCCCCCCACTCACCCACCCCACTGCCCCACCATGCTTACCTGCAGGAGCTGCGACTGACAAAACTTTCACCTCTTACTTACCGAACTTGATAAGGAGGTATAATGAGACACATGAGGTTGCAACAATGTTTCTGAATTGAAAACTAAATTGACAACCTAAAAATAGACTCAATATATAAGAATATCATTATTACCAAAAAATCAATTTGATGAGATCGCTGATCTCAATAATTATTTGAATGATTATTAATTATGCACGAGGTATTTGATTGGTAGGAGAGAAATGTATTACAACAACAAACTGCTTTCTTCTAAACTTATTGTTATTTATTGTTTCATCAGCACTTTTATGTATGTCAACCCATGATGGATATAGTGCTCATGGTTTTACATGATTTTCTTAGTTAGGTTTAGTACCTGTTGTTTGAGGTTTGGACTCTTAATCTTTTTTTATTGAATACATGTTTAACTATCAGCATAAATAATTTGATCATTTACTCTTCACAGATGGTCATTGTTGAAAATCAATATAAATGGCAACCTTTGGCACCAATATAGCATTACCAACTTTTACACTGTATTTCTTTTGCATATTATACTGATGATGTGACAGAAATGTCAACCGCAAGGCTCCACCTACAGGAGATCTGCTAGTGGGCATCTGGCCAGATCCACATCCAAATTCTGCCATGACACATATTCCAGGAAATCGTGCTGGACCAGCCAGAGTTCAGGTCAACTTGCTCCAGTCTTGGTTGACTCAGGGTAGTTTCAAGAAACCTAGCTTATGGTCCGTGCCATTCAGCCAGGACCACAGAGCAGAGCGTACGCCACAGGAGGTTTTAATGCAGATCCCTCAAATGTATGCTTTATAAGCATCCCTCTCAACCAACGGTGTGGAGGCCGAGTTAGCATTACCTTGAAAATCGTGTATTATTTCCTCGCTCAAAGTGCCCCAGTAGGCAGTGTCCTCGGGCTGCAGCTGTTGTAGTGACGGCTCTGCTTGGGTCACCCTCTTGTGCAATTTCTTTCATTCCTCCTGGAGTAGGACCTGGAGAAGGCCCAGCTCCACTCCCACTGTGTTTATCTTCAACCACCTGGAGGTTCTTGAAGAGTTCACCACCTCCAGGATCAAGTTCCTATAAGTGTTCCTGTCTAGAAACCCCTCACCTGTTAAGAGATAACCGTTAACAGCCATCCCGCTATGCGGGAAATCATGTGGCCCACCATGTATACCTAAGCTAAGTGCTTAACCCCTTCGCTGCTCATGACGAGCTCAGCTCGTCATGCAGTAGACTGGTCCTGTGCTCATGACGAGCTGAGCTCGTCATGAACAATGGGATTTTGAAAAGTACAGCACCATGGACGAATTTCCTTAGCACTGATGTGGTTAAACAAGCCCACCTGAAACCGCTTGAAGATATCCAGGGGAGGGCCATGCGGCCAGGTGTCTTGTCCGTTGGCAACTACTTAATCACCAGGGCTATATTGATCATGTGATTAGTCTCTCCATCGGGGATCTGTCCTCCTTGGTCAATGTGGTCAGAGGCATATTGGCCAGAAAAGAGGTCAACTAATCTTCATCCGCATCTGGTGCAGGTCCATACAGGTTTTTGTAATAGTTCAAGAACATTGCAATAATTTCTGCTTGCCTATGCATGCAGTGGCCTTTCAGGTGTCAGAGAGCTGTAACCAGGGGTGGGCTGTGCTCCACCTACAGGAGATCTGCTAGTGGGCGTGACGCCAGATCCACATCCACATGCCTCCATGACACGTATTCCAGGAAATCATGCTGGTCCAGACAGAGTTCAGGTCAACTTGCTCCCGTCTTTGTTGACTCAGTGTATGACATGCCGCAACATCCAAAATCATGCTTGGTTTTAAGAAACCTAGCTCATTGTCCATGCCATTCTGTCTGGACAACAGAGCGGAGTGTACCCCACAGGAGGTTTTCATACAGATCCCTCAAAGGTATGCTTTAGAAGCATTCCCCTCAACCAACAATGTGGAGCACGAGTTAGCGTTACCTTCAAAATTGTGCATTATTTCAACACTCATAGTGCCCCAGTAGGCAGTGTCTTGGGGCTGCTGCTGTTGTAGTGATGACTCTGCTTAGCCTATCAATCCTCCTGCTGTAGAATCGACTGCATGCCCTTCTAGTTTTGAAGCACAAAAGTTGACTATCCTTTTCTGTAATGCGGCAGGTAATTTATCTTTCAGTTATGGCCCACCTTAGAACCTTTCGGTATTAAACAAAACACCTTTTTATCAGCTACTCTCACTTGAATTCAGGAATGGCACAAGGCTGGGCATTATCAATTTCTACAATATTCCCGCTGCTTACAGAGAGTGTGTGTTGCTAGGCTGGAGCTGGTCATAGATGCCCTTACACTAAAATTTGTAGCAAAGACTCTGGCTTGGTGTGGGGGAACAGATTGGAATTTTCATCTCTGCCACACTGCTCTTTGGGATGCCTGTAGGCTTCTAGTCATAGATGGAAGTCATCAGACCAACTTTTCACATGACATCTATGGAAGCAGCCCCAGCTTCATCAAGTCCAAGTTCAATATGGGGGTTTGCCAAAGAATCTTGTAAAAAATAATGTCCCCTTTTTGAATGCATATATTGGCAAGGGAGAGGGTCCTCTTATAGATTGTATTCAAATCATCAAATGAAATCAAGCTTTATTCGGTTGTAAGCAAAACAGCCATAAAAGTAAAGTGTATTTCATACTCAAAAATCACAGTAAAATCACAATAAAACTTTTTGTTTTTAAAAACACGGTGCCCGAAAGAATAAAAACAAAAACCTAAAAAATAATGAGTTAATATATAAAGTCCTAAAAACAAATAACGGCAACCCTAAAAATTGCATAAACTGGCATAAAAACACAACAGATTAGAATATTAATAGTCACGAGAGGACGCTAATTTAGGGAAATGCAAAGGTGATTCAGCCCAGATTCTGCCTATGCCTAATGGCTAATTTTAGAAATGTTACTACTAGTCTAGCAAAAGGCTCGGCGTCAAGGAATTGGAGGGCGAGGAGTGCTGGACGGCACCTACGCAGACCAATTACTTTAAGAATTGGCAAAAGCCAATGGTACCTCAGTTCCTGATAACATTTACAGAAGAGTGTTATGTGGATCGTCGATTGGGGAGAGCTGCGTCACAAGGACAAGCTTGAAGGGGTTTTGTCCAGGTGTTGCTCTTAGGAAAAGTAACCAGATGATGGAAGATATTAAGTCTGAATATGGTTAACAAGAATCTTTCGTAGCCCGTAAAGTTGTAAGTTAAATAGTGCTGGATCGTAAGTGTTGTTTGGATTACTAGTGAGTGCTGGACTGAAACTTTTGAAAGCTCACTAGCAAGCCGAAGGGATTCTAAGTGGGCCAGACAAATCTTTTTAAACTTCTTTCTCGGGATTGCAGCTATTGAGATGGGGGAGTGATAGTACTGTATCATGCCTAGGTCATTAAGGAATTTTCTGATGTAAGCAAGCCAACCGATCTTTAAGGCCATGTCAAGGGAAAGACAGTCCTCTATGATCCCCCGTCAGAGAGTTGTTTCACTAGGCGACCAAATACAGTGCCACAGAAGAAGAGGTTGGATCCTGATCAGATCTGTTAGATAGGACAAACCCACTTCCATGTGACAAATGTAGGTGGGCGTACCCTGAGGGACTGCCAAAAGAAATCGAAGAAAAGTTTTTTCTACCTTTTGTACCTCCTCGACCTTTGCGTAACCCCACACTCCTGCCCCATAAAGTGCTCTCGACACACATTTAGCCCTGTAAATTTCTAGGAGTTCAACCGTGGGCCGTCTACCTAATTTATTCGCGAACTTTACTAAGGCAGCAGTTGTTCTCATAAGGGTGAGTTTCCTGGATTCTATGGCATATTTCCAAGAGCATTTGTGGTCGAATGTAATTGGATACGTAGTTGTACTCTCTAATTTTTGTGCATGGATATCTATGGACTTGATGTTCTTAATCCTCGACCCTGAGGACATTACGAATGTTTTCTTAATGTTGACCTTGAGGTCGAGGTTGGCCATAAAGATGTAATATTTCTCGAGTGCACGCTGTAATTCCATAGGGGTGCGAGCTAAAATTACAGCGCCGCCCTTGAGAATTCCCATAGAAGCCCAGGTTCTGATGTGAACATGGGCTTCTATGGCAATTCACAAGCACATATTATCAAGCCCATTATCGCCGCTTTAGCAGCAGTTTCCTGCCGCTTAAGCGGCGATAATTTTAATGCCGTTTTTGATAATATGCCCCCTGGAATGTCCAATACTATCGCCTTTGACTTAGGACCTACTGACCTTGAATAGATGTGATAAAAATAATATGTCAAACTACCCTCCTGGGTAAGGGTACACACATTTAGTCATCAGAGTCCACCACCACATCGTGCAACAGAGCTCAAATGGAAGTTTTCATCCATATCAATAGTCCCCCTGAAGGCCTACCCGACCCAGATTAATTGCTCCCTTAGAAAAGTTTACAAAACCAGGCAGAGTTAGTGGCATCAAGGCCCAGGTGTCTTGGAAGAGGCAGAAGTCAGAACGCTTTATGAAAGCAGGCCACTCGGGGTTGGACAATTTTGAGACCAAAGCTGCAACATTCCAAGAGATTAGCTAAGATTGTAGGGCTTGAAGGGGCACTGAGATAGCGCCAGCTACCCCCGAATCCGAGAAATCGTGAACTGTATTAGAGTGTATTAGAGTGCTACTGTAACTAACCATAGGGGAAGTGCCTTTTTCACACAGGGGGTGGGTGAGGGGATGGGGTGACTGAAAATGTTTAAAAGAATTAGTGGATCTGTAACTTCTGTAATTTGGGAGACCATGACCTCAAATTACTATTAAGTAGTCAATCAATTCTATCTCATGCATCAAAGCAATTGCAAGTAGGGATTGCATATCTATCTCCCTCTCTGATTTGTAAATTGTAAGTATGATCAAGGGGGGTGATAATTTGTTGCGGTTGTAATAACTGTTGATAATCTACCCAAGGGGGATAGTAGCAGTTTGTAAAAACCCCAATGGCAGTGGTTTGATGAGACTGTTGGTTTTAGAATTATGTACTATTAAAAGGACCTAGTGATCAATTACTGCAAAGATTTATATAGTAAAATTTTACTCCTCAGTGTTTAATGTACAGCACCTGACGAAACATTTGTAACTGCTTATTCCGGTTCTAGAATTTTGATCATGTCCAGGAAGATGCACAACTATGATTTTTCATGTTACATCAGGATTTGTCTTGATTTGTGGTGCATTGCTGAGGTGCTCTTTTTGAACTTTGCTCTAGTAGGTGCACATAGCGAACCCTTTTATTAGAGGGTTTTGTTCTTGTTCTTCTGTTTGTCAGATCATTATGTACTGCTGTGCAGGTGAGTATTACATTTGAATTTGTATTTCTCGATTGCGTTTCATGTTTTCATCTGAAGTATTTTTGATTATGTATTTTGTCATAACCTCCTTTGATAGTATGGTATGGTAATGTATTGTTAGTACTTTTATGGCTTACTTATTGGACCAAATAAAGTTTCTTAAATTGATTGGATTTGACTTAGGGGACCTGCTTTATGTTGTGTCACACCCTGCTTACCAGAGGCATAGCCAAACCTTTTGCCACCCGTGGTGGTCCCTGCATTTTCCACCCATCTTTGGCCGAGGTAAGAGCGAATAGCGGGGTGGGTAAAAACTGCAGCTGCCCCCAAAACTCAGGAGGCCCCCCGCCTTGCTATGCCACTGTGCTTTACCGATTCTTGTGACCTCCAACAACTTAGCAGGAGAAGTGTCATGAGTCCCCAGCTGGATTAGCCCACATTGACTGACATTTGGACTGGTTGTCATTGTTTCCATTTGGTGATGGTTTTGACATGGCATGAGAGTTTGGAAATAGTGTTTAATGGAACGCAGCATTTATGTGGGTAAAGCCAACAAGCAAGTGAAAGGAGGATGGACAACAGAACTGTCATATTGTCTGGTCTGCCTTTCGGCATTGAATGTACCACTAGGTAACTTATGCATCTCTATAGAACATTTACTTCTACATTTGAAAGATTGAGGTTTACATCCTATGATAATCATTCATCTGATCACATTCACTTAATATTGGTTTGAGACTATACAGTTTGCAAACACTGTTTAGTTTTTTAGCATAAACAATTCTAAATGTAAAGAAACCACTAATATTTTTACTAAATTTTTGCATGTAGTTTTTCCCATAGGTGAATATCAGGTTCCTTGTGTACACATTGATTTTCTTTAAAGGTTTTCAGTAAATACAGTCTTATTTTTTCATGACAACTAAAAGTAACAGGACATCCACAGCGTTTGTGTTTTCTATGATTTAGTTACAGGAATTGAGTTTTTATCTAACACCACTTCCTTGAGTTTGCCTTGACAGCTCAACCTCACTATTTCCTTGGCAGTTAAGTCCCAACACAGTAGCCCTATAACCTTTGAGTATTATCAGAGTAAATTTCAAGTGTGCACTCATCTGGAAAATTGGATTTCACAGACATAATACCTAACTACTAATTTAACAGAACCAACCGACGCCAGTGCAAAGGATACAATGCAATTCAGGTGGTGAACTTACTGAACAGGGAGTGGCACAAGAGAGAAAGAAACAAAGAAAAGGGAGATCTTTGCTTACAGTTAGGCTCAAGCAGCACTATAGAAATGTTTATATATTAATATAATGTTTTGTATTTATGAATATATATGTTTATGTAATGTTGGAACTTCCTAAAGTTCTAGTGAGTCATAAATCTGGCCATCTAAATAAGTCTATGCTCTGTTTTGTAATGTAACATGTTCATGAGTATAATTCCATGTGCGAGTCAAAAAGAAAAGTCGGGCAAGCTGAGAACTCTTCTCAATACTCTCAGAAATTAGAAAGTTCAAATAGAGTTTGCAATCCTTTGAACGATCACTTTATGATACTGTGCAAATATCAAACATCGAAATATTTAATCTCAACTGCTATCCATTAAACCTCTCTGTTGCTAGCAAGTCATTGAGTACTTTCAGACGTTTAGTTGAGTCCCAAACTCTAGCTGTCTGTAGTAACTAAGGGGCATATTATCAACAAATAGTAGGGTTAGCTGCAATTTTTTTATCGCTGCGCATCACAGGATTTTATCGCTGAGATAACGTGCTATTAGCAACATTTATCTCAAAAGAGATAAAATTCCCGGCGATAGTGGCAAAATCCGTGAATATTGCTGAGAATACAGCAGTATTCATGCATTATCGCTAACAGGGTCTTAGCCATTATATCCACCTCCCATGGGATATAATGGCTAAGAACTGGTCTGAGCAGGTATTAGTTTTTGGAGATATTCGCGCTTAGCGCAAATATTTCCATCGCTACGCCTGTGTTGCTAATAGGCGATAGTGATGTTAGCGACTGCTTTCAGCCGCTAACAGGTTGGGTACGCCCACTTTGCATGTCATTAGCGATAAATATCGCTGACATGCAAAGCGGGCCCCAAATTGCTCGCTATCGCCTACAGATAGTTCTTATATTTTATTGTAAACAGCTGAGCATCACGTGTCCCAGAGAAAGTATCTGACTTTATCAAAATGCTTGTAATAATTAGTGCTGTCCTCTCAAAGTGTGATATATATATAGTTTTAAGTAACACAAACATGACCTCTGGGGTTGTCAGTGCACTTCACAGATTGGCAATCACGAAGGTACTGGAAGTAGTACAGTAAAGCAACTGGTCAAAATATAATCATAACAGTTCAATATCGACAGATAACGACAAGCGAGTCCTAGAATGCCTGAAGGGCTGGGGATATAGGCCAGAATTTTCTTCATCAGTAATGCTTTACCTTCCCTTTTGAAAGAAGCCGTGGAATGATTCAGTCTGCTTTCAGGTGGCAAGGAATTTCAATTTCTCTGGGCGATCCTTGAGAATGCTTGATTGTTGGTTTTCTTTTATGGATATTCTTTGGCTTGAGCAGTAAGGTGCTGGAGCCCCCTGAGTATCTGGAGCCTTCAGAGAGCCCACGTTTTTGTGCAAGGTATATGGGTGCCTGAAGTCAGGCAAGTTCTGCACCTGTTTGGAGGTGGGACTCCGGCAGCATCGAGGATAGCCCTGTGTGTTGAGAGGAGGTGATGGAGCCTTGGGGCCTCCCACCAGCTGGAGGCCACCAGAGGTCCGCAGGCAAGGGTGTTGCCAATGTTGTGGGTGCCAGGCCGCACTGTGGGTTTCTGGCCGAGGGTCCATTGTCAAAGTTCACTCAGGGTGCTAAGGTAGCACTGACTTCTCTTTCCTGCATTCCCGGCCTGGTAGCTACGCTGCATGATCGCGGGCAGCTGCCCATCAAAGAGGCACAGCATCAAGGGCATGCTTTAAGGTAGACAAGGGTCTGAGGTATAAAACCCAGAAAAATAAGATAATGTTTGTGTAAATGTATGTGATGGCAAGTAAAAACATTACATGGAATACTTGTCTTGTGCAAGAAATTATGACCATAGTGTTGGTGACATTACATCTTGCCAAAATCTAATGTTTCATCATACAATTCTTTTTTTTTTAAAGGAGCACATTGTTCTAAATCAGACAGCATGCTATTCGCAGTTTCATAGTCCCAATCATCAGAGAATGCACTGGAGGTGATGATATCATTGAAAGACATTTTAAATGCATGTCGTTTTTTCAAAAATTCAGTGGGACCAAATACATCATAGGAAACCCTGTCCCAAACTATTCCTTCAGGACTGCTGTAATGTTCAAAAAGGACTGGTCTCTTCTTTCATGAGGTGACGTATGAGGTTTCAGGACCAAGTTCACATGTTGTACTGCAAAGCATTCTGAGAGATAATGTCCATTCTGAAGCAGGAAACTACCCCTATCCAGAGGACTAGGAAAAGTAGACCAATTGCCATCCAGAGCTGTAGCTCGGGAGAAACAAATTAAGCCTTTTTCAACCAAAGGTAGATGTTATGTACTTTTTCTTTGTGGGAATCAGAAGCTCATGGTGACTCATCTTCACTCGAATCCAGAGAGAAGATATCAAAATCGACGAGGAAGCCAGATGCTATCTGTGGTAGCTCAGCAGGTTTTGTTGAACTGGCAGATGACTCGTTGTGAGACATATTCACATAGATGTCAGTATTAGGCCGAATTGATTGTTGTTGTTCAGTTTCAATAGGCACGAGTTCCATTCCATTGTTGTTAACTCCATTACTTCATGTAGCAGAATCTTCAAACTTTATTAGTCTTTCTGTCTGAATTTCCAGTATGGTAGCAAGAGGATATTGGTGGCTACCCAGGAGCTGATGCAGCCTCCTATTCAGTATCGGCCACGTAGTGTGGTGTGATCAGATCAATGGAGATGAATCTCTTCTCTTTTTTGATGGTAAGAGGCGGAAGAAGTACTGTTCTTGTTCATTCAACAGCCAGGACAGGTACAGGCATTCTGTATGTTGGCCCACATTCTTTTTTGTCCACAACCTTATCTCTGACCAGGTCCCCAATCTTTAGGACCCAGGCAGGACTTGCCGAAACTGCTTTAACTTCCCCAGTGGCAGTGCATTTTACTTGGACGTTGCTTTGAAGTGCCCGTAATTCATTGAGTTCCTGTAAAAAAGCCAAACGATCATTGAGTTCAAATGCTTTTTCATCCATCACTGTGCTGCCACCATCGAGGTCAGGTACCCACATTCTAGTTTCAAACAGGACCTCGTATGGAGTATGGCCTCTCAAGGAGCTTCTTGGCATGTTATTAAGTGCCCTCTGGGCCCCATATGGGGCATTGACCCAACTGCAACCTGTGCCAAATACCCTTGCTGTTAAAGATGTCTTTAAGTCTAGGTTTTTCCGTCCTGCAATAACATTTTCCTCAGGATGATATAGAGAGAAGTACTGCAATGCCACACCTAAACTTCCCATGGCTTCCGTGTAAGCCCGAGAGCTGAATGCTTGGCCACGGTCAGGATATAATGTGCAAATTGCGTATGTCCCTATAATAATAATAAATAATAATAATTCCATTTGTAGTGCACCTGGTCACACCCAACCATGTGTCCCCGAGCTAGGACCTAGATCCCCTACAGGAGAGCAGAGATAGCACCTTAGGGAGGAGGAGGAGTAAAGGAAGGCATACGGAGAATCTTGGATTTGGTGTAAAATAAGCATGTTTTTAGATCTTTACGAAATATGCTCTCAGTGGGTTCAGCTCTCAGGGTGAGCAGTATGGTGTTCCACTTTTTAGCTGCCAGATAGCCAAAGGATCGCGCTACCATCCTGGCCCTTTGGAATTTGGGCATTTTGACCAGGTGGGCTTCCGTCAACCTCAGATTACATACTGGAATGTAGGGGGTTAGCATGGGGTGGAGATAGCTTGACCTCTCCTCCACAGATTCTGTGGCAATAGCACATTGCTTCATAGATGATCCTTTTTTCCACTGGCACCCAGTGGAGGGTGTCCAGAGCTCTGGAGGAGGATGATCTTCTGGAAAGATTCTGGACCAATCAGGCAGCCACACTCTGGATGCGTTGAAGTTTGTCTTTTTTAAGCGGCTCCTAGATAAAATATATTGCCATAGTCAATCTGAGATATGACTAGAGCATGTAGGATTTTTCTTAGGACTTTAAGAGTCTCAAAGCATTTTCCAGCTACCTCCCTGATTTGATTCTCAAAGTAAAGTATGGGATCAAACCAGACCCCAAGAGTTTTGGTTTCTTCAATGGGGGTAAGGGTTGGCCCAAGGTCTGGGCAATCAAACCAAAGACCAGATTGGGGAGACTTTCCCCATGATCAATACTTCAGTCTTATTGCAGTTCAATTTAAGGCAATAGTTGGACATTCAGGAAGCAAGCTCTAATAAACAAGACGAGAACTGATTGGCAGCTGTCTCCTTGTCCAGGGATAAGGTGACGATCAATTGCATATCATCTACGTAAGATACAATGGTTACTTTGTATTTCCTCAGAATATCTGCAAGGGGCCCATATAAAGATTGAAGAGAGTGGGGCTCAGTATTGAGCCCTGCACGAGTGGAATACTTTTAGATGTTTGTGGCTGTTGAGGGACTTGAAAGCTGTGAGAAAGGAGGTCAACCAGCAAAGAGATGATCCCCCAATCGCACAAAGCCTTAGTCTATGCAGGAGCAAGTTATGGGATACATTGTCAAAAGCTGCACTTCGGTCCAGCAGGACCAGTGCAGTGATATGGCCTTCATAAGCGCTTTTAACCAATGTTTAAGTTGTGAGATGTAAAGTTGTTGCTGTGGAGTGGGAGGATATGAAGCCAAATTGAGAGGATTAAATACATTGTTGAGATTATTGTGGTTATCGAGTTGTGTGTTCACAACTTTTTTCGCAATTTTGACGAAGAAAGGCAAGAGCATGATTGGATGTAAGTTGTCTAGCAGACCAGGGTTGGCGGAAGGTTTGTTTTTTCAAAGGGAGAACTATTGCTTGTTTCAACTTCAGTGGAACTTCGTCACAGTGAAAGGATATATATATATATGAGTTGTTGAACATAGGGCAGAATAACGTCCATTCCTTGCATCAGGATTTTAGGTGAGGCTGGATCCAGGGGGATCCAGATGTGATGCTCATGGCCAGACTCTTAAGATCATCCAGCACTGGGGTTTTAAATTCAGAGATATCAATCCCCTCAAAACAGTTGTCGTAGGTGGTGTCAGGACAAACACTGCTATGTGCTTCTGATGGGAGTGTGTCGTAGATCTTTGCGACTCTAATATTACTGTTCTCCAATGCAGTAGGTGAGGGGGCCATAATGTGGTCAAATGAGGATAAGGATTAAAATATGGAAACATTTTCTTTAGATGAGTTGTTGGCTTGCTCAATTTTCTCTGAGTAAAATGCACAGCGTATTTTTCTAATGAGTGCATGATAGTGTATAAGCTCATTCTTATAGATAGTTTTACTTATGGGGTAATAGTCCTACTTCCACTTGCACTCAAGGTGTTTACACATTGTTTTAGCTACCTTCATAGTGTCATTGAACCAGGGCACAGAGTTGTGCTACCTCAGAGTGTTGTGAGTGGTCCACAGGGCTATGTTGTCTTTGGCTTTTAGAATCCATTTTTCCTCATTGGAAAATATTGGATAAAGTTTATGTCCGAGTTGATGAGTGTGAATCTTCAATTTTTGACTTAAATTCATTGTGTTAAGTTCCTTACATAAGGATTGTGTTTTCAAGTAAGAATTAGTGTCGTAGTGCAGATTAAGATCGCCTAGGATTATCAGATTTTATTGGCCCAGTGCTGGTTGGACAGTTTCTTCAGCTAAACTAAATATAAATTTCACTGCTGGTCCTGGAGCCCAGTAAATCAGGAAACCTGCTACAGCATGGTCTTCTACAGTGGATAAGGTGAAGAAGATGGCCTCACAGTTTTCAATGTTTACAGCCTTGATTGTATATTTGAAGGAATGTTTATAGATAATTGCTATTCCTCCCCTTCACTTAATAGGGCGGTCATGTCTTAATATTCCGTAAATTTGAGGTAAGGCATCTAGAATATCAGGGGATGAGGACTCATTCAGCCTGGATTCTGTAAGAAGCATGTCATCTGATTGTTTTTCTATAAGACACTCGTTTTTATGTTTTGTTAGTGACCAGCAGTTAATAAGTAGGAACCATAATTTGTTCTTACTAGCAGGCGTTCGCTCTATCTGATCCGGATTAAACTTTCAGTGTGAGCATTTAAATGTAAATGTAAATGTGTGTGTCTTGTAAAGCGCACTGCTACCCGGAGGCGTCCTGGTGCTATAGACCGCTGGGGAACCCATCCTGGCTTTCCCTGTGAGATGTTCCCTCCTGGGTATCTCCAAGGTGAAACCAGGCATCCCCGGCGTTTGTGGGGGGCCGTTGTGGAGATGAGGCAAGCTAATGCCCAGAGTTGCCGAGTGTGATCCCTGGTTAGAGTAGGCACCGATGCGAGAATTATCGAGTCCGCTGACCCTGGTTCACGACCTTGCGGCATTGGGAATTGAACCCTGGTCCCAGGCCGTCCTCTGCTTCCGGGTTTGCCACCTCTAACCAGTGAGCCACACCACTCCACACCAGTGAGCCACACCACTCCACTTTAAACAGGCCGGCCTCTACAACTAGCTTATGCCGGCATGCTTCGGGGATGTCAGGCACTAGGTTCCTTGATTGTTCTGCAGAGTTTTTTAGAGGCTGACCAACAGAGAAACTGGCAGGGGTTCTGGCCCCTGCCGGACACAGACGGGCACGGAGGTGCTTACCTTTTGCGCGCTTTTGATGCCACAGCCATTCTGATGTAGACCACCTCCGGGGACATGGCCAGTTTCAGCCAATCCTGAAGGAGCAGGGCATGGAGTGAGTCCACTCACTGCTCCCTGCAGTCGATGTCACAGCAGGTAAGATCACAGGCAGGGAAAGTGTGCAAACAGCAGCAATACGACTGAAAAGGTGAGGAAAGTGGAGCCAGGTAACTCCTGCACTGAGGTGCTACAAGGAAAGTAAAAATAAATTGTACGAGAGCCAGGCACCTCCTTGCAATATGTGCCTCAAGGAAATATAATATTTAAAACACACAAAACACTCCTGCCCAAGTGAGTAAACACTCAGTAGGCAGTGGATGCACTATTAAGAAACGCTCCTACAAGAGGAATTAGATCCAGTGTGTCCGTGCGCTGCCATTCTGATGTAGACCGCGTCCGGGGGCTTGGCCAGTTTCAGCCACTCCAGAGCCAGCAGGCTGTGGAGTGAGTGACTCACTGCACCCTGCAATTGGTGTCACAGTAGGTACGATAGAAAGCAGGGAATGTTTGTAAACAGCAGCAATACGACTGAAAAGATGAGGAAAGTAGAGCCAGGCAACTCCCGCACCAAGGTGCTACAAGGAAAGGAAAAACAAATAATATGAAGTTTATGAAAACTCGCAAATCCTATGCACTGAGGCCAATCTCTATTACACCTTGGTATTCAAGTTGATCTAAGATCCCACTGGCTTATTTATGTGTCACGTTTTATTGGGTACTGTCTCCGTGGAGATAGAGTATTTTTCACTAGGATTTCATGGTGAGGTGACTCAGCATCCCCCCTACATGATTGCAGTATAATGTAGGGGCTAATGCTACTGCCCACTCCTGCATGCATGAATGTTTTAGCGATTCTGGATCGAGGTTGGAGAAGACTGGTAAAATTATAGTTTCTCCCTTTGGGTAGTCCATACCTAACTCAGGCGGTCTATCGTTTTCTGCTAAAAGGATGTCATATCCAAAGGACAGGTTCTCCCAAAAGAGACCTTTAACTTTCCTGTGTATGTCCCCCTCCATATTGAGTGTTAGTTCATATAACTGGTGTGGAACACTTACCCTAGTATCAGGTATCTCCACCATGATTTGTTCATTCAACACCGCTGTTACCAGAACTTCCATAACGTTCTGGATAACTACTGTGACTTCTGCTGCTAGCATCTTCCAGAAGTTGAGTCCTCAGTAGCCTGGGCATTTCTTATTATAAGGCCTGCTACATTTTTCTTTTTAAATTGAGGTTTTGATTTTTGTTTATATTCTATTTTGATATTATAGTCTGAAGTTCGATGTGTGTCTTTTGGCTTGGCTTGGCTTGGTTTGCTCTTCTAATCTGTGTTCTGACTGTCCTTCCCTCTTGGTGTTTTTCTATGAACCCTGAAAGGAACGAGAGGAACGTGTATCAGCATCCTGATACCGGTCATGTTTTCTAATGTCATCACGGTTTCTAAAGTTATACCTCCTGTCGGAGGGTTCCTGTTGAGGAGACCCACCCAGTGATTGTGATGCATTTTGCGTATTTTGTTGTTTATTATCCCATTACTTCTAAGAAGGATCTGGTGTTTGCTTAATATTATCCTTTTCCGGATTTCACATTACTTTTGGTTTCATAGGTCAACCTCCCAAATTATCTCTACCTAATTCGGCGTATGTATCGTGGATAGTTTTTGGTAAATCCTCAGGCGTTGGCATATAGCCACCACTGCTGCCTCCCCTTTTATTTTTGCCAACATAATTGTAGATACCTGGTGAAAATTGCCTATTAATCTCATCCCTAAGTTTAGAGCAGGTTCTTCTCCATACTCATTCTGTATTTGCCTCAATACTTCCGGTATCACTGCTATTGAAGGGGTGCCATGATTCCTGGTATAGATGGCAGCGAAGACTTTACCCCAAGTGGTACAATCCTCTATAGGGGTACCTATCCCTCTTGGCAAGCAGATTGTCAATATTCAGTTTTTCTTATGGGCCTGTGTGTGGAAACACTGCCTCTAATTGTGCTATTTTCTCTGCTATCCAGAATGGCATTTGCTCACGTTTAGTGGGCATTCCTCTCATAACTGTGTTCAGTGTTTGTGGGGTAATTGTAGTTGCAGTCCCTTGTAGTTGACCTGCTAGTGTAACCCTTGTGGGCTGGAGTGTGAGTGTTCTCATAACGAACTGTGTCAGATTTCTGTAGTGTTTTATTATTTCTTAAAAAGTGGATGTAAGTCTGCTATTGGCAATGTGTCAACTTCTGGATGCGGTATGTAAGCAGCCAGAGCTGGCCAAGCCTCTCTGTCTCTGCTGAGCGGACTGAGTCTCACTTTTTCTGTGCTGTGTGGGAGGGTGCTATTAAACCAATTTATATGCTATTGGTACGTGAGCGGAACTTCTATGTTCTCATATCGACAGTATTCCTCTGATATTTCTTCTGGAATATAAGAATGAAAGGTATTTGTGGGTGCAACTGCAGGTGGGAATTTAACCCATCAATAGAATACCTCTGTCCTGAATGACTCGTGTGCCTCCATCACGAATGTTACGGTCCCTCCTAGTGCTGAGAGAAAATTGTCTAATTTTGCGGCCAGTACATTTCGGACATTTTCTGCAATATTTATTGCACTTTCCTGCTCTGCCTCTGCATTTGCATGTAATGCTGCTGCAGCATTATCTTCGACAGACATTTTTAGAAATAGTTTCAGTAAAATAAGATAAGGTTCATTGACGACGTTAGGGAACTATAAACCTTCAAGCTTGAACAAACCTACAGCTAATACACAGAATATACCTACTCAGCTGTGGCAGATTTTACCCTTCCCACTCCAGAGGTCTCTGGGAAAATGTGAGTAGGGGTCTCTGAGAAAGCACAACTGAACTACTCAGATTTGACTGTTAAATCAGAACCAAACCAACGTTGGCGGCACCATGTCGTGTAGCTCCTACAAATCTATACAGGATCTGCATGTTTAGACAACATAAACTAAGGGTTTGGTGTCCAGACTGATTCCAGACACCCCCAAAGGATATGTTAGTCTGTAGACCAGATAGCTCACATTGCCACTATGAACCCCTTTTACCAAGGAGCAAATAGTTTCTGGCAACTATCGAACATGATAACTCTGACCCCTCAGAGATCGTGGAAACAGTACAATACTTTGTCTCAGAGAGATACACAAAATAAACTGTGTGGACGTTTTCAATAAGCATTTCATGAACCAGCATCATTCTAGTGTAAAATATGTGTGCTGGAACAACCATTAGACAGAAAAAGTTAGATATGATTATGAGCACCAGCAGAGTAAAGAAAAGGTAGAATTCTACCATAGAACTAAACCAATGAATATATGCAGGCATATAGATGCATGACAGTAATACTGATCCCTCCTACAATGCAAACCCTAACTCGATGTACCTAAGTGTACCTAGCATGTATGTAGGTGTATAGCCAAGAATCTACTTAGGATAAAGCCAACCCAATTACCTGATGTGGGAGAGCAAAGGACCCCATCTTCGTCACAAGGACACCCCGCAAGGGATGTCAGACCACTGCGTGTTGGAGTGTCTGCATGCAGGAACCTCAGCATCTCCTGTCAGCATGTCAGCATGGAAGTATTTTTCTCCTCTGGTTTACCCAGCGAAGATGTAGTACTATATACCCAAAAGTTATTTACTAGGGACATTACCCAAGAGGGCTGAGAGACCTTCCCACTGTCTCTAATATAACGCACAGGAACTACATCATCGTCCATAGAGCAAGATGCTGCAAGCTCATCTCTGCCACTTCTAAAGGTCTTATGAGGTTGGTGGTAATTCTTCTTCTTCTTGGCAGCCATGTATACCCACCCACTCCCTTTTCTCTGCCATGGAACAATTATTATCCAGTCCCTGCTGTGGGCTGTTCACTCCGGGCTGATTAGAGGCCAGAATGCTCTGTACTATGAGATGAAACAAGCTGGGGTCCCGTTGTGAAGAAATGGGCGTCAGTCCTCTCTGTTAATTTGATTTCTGTAGCCACTTCCCCAGAGGCCCTTTGTAACATCTTATCAATCCAAGTGGAATTTGAGGAAGATATTGGAGACTGCGCCCTCCCTTGGCATTTCCGCTTACCCATTACTTTGACCAATAGATCAAATTTACTCAGCACTCGGCTCAACAAAATGACGCCCAAGATCAGCATGTAAGGCTCTAAAGGGCTGCCTCAGTCTCAAACACAACAATGGCCCCTCCAGACCAAACAGTGGGCCAGGTACATCAGACTCAGGCTTTGCTACCACTCACCTCAACAGTAGCTCTCTCTGAACTGTGGCCAAGTGCAAACAAAAGAGATATGGCCCAGCTCAGCCTCCTCTGTCCGCGGACAGGTGCAGATGGGCCCGTTCTTCATTCAGGTATGTGCCTGTGCTGCAGTGTTAAATGCGGGCCTTAGGTGCCTCCAGCCACGAAAAGAGCATTGATGGCCCTTTGCTTGCACAGGTGGTTCTGAGGCTGGTGGTCACATCTCCCCCAGCTCTGGTACACCACTCCAGTGCTGTAGGGTCTATATGCTGGCTTTATTTGCTGCCAGGTGCGAAAAGAACGTTGGTGGCCCCTCACTGCCACAAAGGTGCTGGGACTAGTGGTCATGCCCCACCCCACCCCCCGGCGGTGGAAAACTGCTCCAGGCTGCGGGGTCAAGACGCGGGCTTTATGCACCTCCAGGTGCAACGAGAACGTTGGCGGCCCCTTGATGCCATGGGTGGTGCAGGGAGAAGTTGTCATGTCCCCCCAGCTCTAGAAAACCGCTCTGCTTCCTCTAAATAAGTTCAAATCAGATATGGCACCTTGAACTAGTTTTTACTATGTTTAAAGCAAAAGTGGAGACAAGTGTCCTATAAAGTCCTGGATGTCAGCCATTCTAAATTACTTGACAACTCTGGAAAATGATTTCCTAGGAATATGCAGCCTCCCCAAATCAATGTCCATTATGAGTCTCAGAAAAGAACCTGATGACAAATGCAAAACAGACATCACATCTACAAAACCAATCCTCCATTGTGTCTGTTGTTGACCCACTTCAGACATCAAAGATTTTCAGGATGGCTGCATATCGTGTGCAGGCCCATTTGAGCTTTGGAACAACCCTGGATCCCATATATGTGAAATACTCTGATTGATATATGGATGAGAGCTCTGGGCTGAGCTAGATACCACAAACAAAAAAGCACTGAAGATAGTAGGAAAAATTGTAGTGATGCCCTTGTCAAGAGATACCATTACTGACACAAGTACATGGCCTATTCCAATCTGCCCTTCATAAATAAATATCATATAATACAGTTTTAGACTAGAGACTACACACTTAAGAACTGCTGCAATCTATATGGGAACTAGAAGCTCCCAATCAGTTCCCATGAATATATTGGAGAAGGCATGGGCCTTCAGTGTCATGTCATCCTCTATTTGAAAGACATCCACTTGAGCAAGTCTTAGATTCTCTGAAGCCCCAAGACAGCACCTTTTTAACATCTGTTTGGACTAAGAGGGCATGCTGATGTATATTGTTCCTAATGCTTATCTGTGAGGATATAGTTCTAAGTCTATCCAGACATTAAGAGGTAAATTACATTTAGTACTTAGTTGACTAAACAAGCCTCCTCTATACATATCCCTGCATGAACTGGTACCAAAGGTTATTCCTTTACCACTATCAAGATACATTTGCATATGGTTATGTATCAATCTAACACACAGCTGACCTGGCAATATGATAAAGAGACTGACAGAAGCAAAGTGCAAAAGACGTCTATTAAATTAAGCAGTTTCTTCCCAAATAGGCAATATCATAATCATAGTCTTCAAATTGTCAATAATGAGTTTATTGTCATATTAATTGTACATCTTTTGGGCACTTTTGTTATGCACTTCCTGGTGGTAAGATGTTCTCTCATTGATAACTGGACTTTATGTGGATTGGAAAAGTAAATGTTGTGAATTATGAATAAAATATTTGTAGCAAACATACCGAGCCTAGTTTAACAATAATATGGAAAATTCTGTAATCTCATATACAAATAGTCTAAAAAGCACTAAGTATATTTAAATTTGTGAGTGATACAGAGCAGATATTCAATGTTCCAGGATGTGCATAGATGTTAAATAGACTTCATCGGGAAACGTCCATTACAACGCAGGCATTACATGGTAATGCCTTTACAACACAACTTTTACTATGCTAGTGCCTTTACATCACATGCCATTAAAATACATGCCATTACAACGCATGTCATTACAACGCATCCTATTACAAAACATGCCATTACAACGCATGCCATCACAACAGATTATAAGGTTAGTAATGGAGATTTTTAAGTTGTAGGGTGGGTATAGGTTTTGGAGCAGTTGGTAATAGTAAATTTTACCCATACGCTGTCCAACACTCACCTTACTGTTGCACTAAAAGTATTATGCGTTGTAATGGTATGCGCTGTAATGGTATGCCTTATAATGGAATGCGTTGTAATGGTAATTTTAAAACATGTATTGTTATGGTACGCGTTGTAAAATCATGCGATGTAATGGAAGTTGCGTTGTCAAAACTGTGATGTAAAAGCATGCTTTGTAATTGCTTGCGCTGTAACGTCATATATTCGTCTTCATCTTATGTAGGCATCAGTTCGTTTCGCTAACAAATGTTCTCTTGTGTTCAGTTCAGGTTTTATTAAAATGATGTAACATTTTGGGAAAAAAATACAAATAAGAATTCCAGCGCTGGAAGAGATGATCCCGAAGACCTCCACAGCCACCATGTATTTGCCCTGCGTGCTTAAATAGCCAGGGACGAAGGACATCCACACACTGAGGAAGACAAGCATACTGAAGGTGATCCATTTTGCCTCATTAAAGCTATCAGGCAAATTCCTTGCCAGGAATGCCACCAAGAAACTAGCCAATGACAGCAGGCCCATATATCCCAACATGCACCAGAATGCAGTTTCTGAACATTCATTGCACTGGAAGACAATGATCCCAGTCTTCAGTTTCATGTTCTTCTCTGGGAATGGAGGGCAGAGAAACATCCACAAAGCACATATTAATATCTGAAGTAATGTACAACAAGAGACAGTATATAAAGGAACCCTGAGGCCCAGCCACCTCCTCATGTTACTGCCAGGCTTGGTGGCATTGAAGGCGATGACAACCATGATGGTTTTTGCCAATACACAAGACACACAGAGTACAAATATGATGCCAAAGGCAGGCTGACGGAGTAGGCAGGCAATTTTTTGAGGTTCTCCAACAAAGAGGAAAGGGCATAGAAAAGTGAGCGCAAGAGCCCCCAGAAGAAGGTAGGTGAGTTCCCGGTTGTTGGCTTTTACAAGTGCAGTATTACGGTGCTCGTAGAAGATGAGTAGAATCAGAACAGTTATAAGGAAGCAACCCATTCCTGCAGCAACAAGAAGGTAGCCAATTATTTCCTGATATGGAAGGAACTCTATGGTTTTTGGCACACATTCAGTTCTCATCAAATTGGGCCACAATTCCAATGGACACGGCCAACAGTTTGAAGAATCTGAAAGAGAAATGACATTGATGCATGGAGGGACATATAATATCATCAAAAGCTGGATGTCCTCACAATGTGTATGTTTTAGGTACAGCAAATCTATGAATTTTGCATTCTAGATAACGTTTCTGACCACTTTTGACATACACAGATTTACATTTCATTAATAGGGTTAAATTGAGGCAGACTTTGTGGATGAGAACACAATTTACATCTTGTTCTTTTTGGAACTCTAAAGCAAGAGTTCTCATCTGCCAATCTGAGAGACATCACTGTCAGTGGGTAACTATAGTACCCTTGAGCTGTCAATTTCTTAAAATTACATATATTTTTTCAATGTGAATGCATACTCAAATGTGCCAGTCACTTTTTCGTACTGTGAATGGTTGGAATGGTAAGGTAAGGTAATTTTTATTATGCATAGTTAATTAAAACCAGTGCAAACATTTTACAAAAAGCTTAAATATCATAAAAGAAGTTGTATCATTAAACGTCATTAAAAGAGCAAACAGTAAAGCCCAATACAAAGTTCCAGATGCATTACTTTTGGGTAAGAGCAGGTGTCATTGAGTTCAATTGGCGTCTATATGTTTACTATCTAATATTTTTTGGCAGTTTCTGCTCAATTAGCGCAAGGAACTTTACATACCTGCAGTTCAGTTTTGTGTTTGCAGGGTTAAGACAAGCCAGTACTGCTTGCCTTCTAGTGCGAGTTCCTATCGGTTTAAGCTGGTCCTTTAAGAACAGCTGGCGTGCTGGCCTGAAATCTTGGCAGAGACAAGTCATGTTAAGTATGTCGCCCTTCTCTGTATTGCAGAAGTGCAGGCATTGTGGCCATTGTTCCTGAGTCATGGTGAAAAATGCTCTCTAGTAGGCAAGACCCTTGTCTGTATTTCAGAAACTTCAGTTTTATTGTCTTGGGGTAACCCTGGCTGAAGTATGGTTGAGGTGTCAGGGATTTATATGTGTTTATGGTCATCCATGCATGGTTTCTTTTAGCAAATGACTCTTTATCCTCTAGTAGTGAAAGAGTTTTGACAGTTTTCCAAACCAGTTTTTTTAATGCTTTGTGGCCGAGTTGCATATCCCAAATCGCAGTTAGTTTGGTAGCCCCCAAGGCTGTCTTCAGGTAAGATCTTGCCTGAGATGCGTCCCTGCTTTGAATGTCTTGCCATAACAGCTCATTTAAAGTGTTAGTAGTAGCAGAACGAAGTTTGTGGCAGCAAATGATGTAAGCTCCCTGTCTTGCAAGAGCTTGTTTTTGTAGTCCAAATTCCAGCCTGAGTTGGGCGGGGGATGTATAGGACGAGACGGGAGCGAAAACATTGTTCGGTAGGCTTTTATCTGGATTAAGTCCAGATGGTTGGAATGAATAACATCCAAATGGGGATTGATTACAGGGTGTGTCCGTGGGATTTGTTTAGTAGGTTATGAACACATGGTGGCTGGGAAAAGGGCCTGTAATCAAAATTTCCTATACATGTCCAAAGGCTGTAGAAAGTTTGCTATGTCCATAGTGGGGTTTGTTGCACTGCCAAAGGTAGTCTTTGTTTCTTAGAGACCATGGGGCAGATTTACAAGTCCCTTGCGACATGTTTACGACACTGTTGATTTTCTTCTGTGATACAACGGCGTCGTAAACCATGCGCCACCATGCAGCAGATTTACAAAGTGGCGCATCTAGTGAGATGCGTCACGTTGTATAGCCCTACGCTACATTATACCTGCATCAGGTACAATGTATGCAGGGTGGGTGTTTCGTCGCAAGGAAGCCCAGTAAAAGTGACGCAGTGAAATCTACAAGATTTCACTGAGTCACTTTTACGTCCATACTGCGCCAAAACCTTATGCCTGCTTGAAGCAGGCATAAGGAGTGACGCAGCATCTTAGGTACAGGGTGCCCCTGAGCATTGCTGGAGTTGCGTCGCGCTTGCGACACAACTACAGCAATACTCTGCCCTTACTCCAGAAGATGCAACACGCATCTGGCTCTCCTTGCACCACAGTACGTCGCATTGTAAATGCAACGCATCTGTGGTGGCGCAAGGGTATTCCTGCGTGTCGCATCTTTACTGGGGCCTCCTTGCAAATATGCAGGGATTCCCCAGTCCTCGTAAATCTGCCCCCATATGAATAGAAGTAAGTCTGTGCCCTAAGTTCTGAAGGCCATGCCTTTGAATGGCAAATCAGAGGGAGCAGAGAAGGAAGGAAAGGAAAGAAGTAAGAACGCTGAATGGAATGGGAAAAGAGAAAAAACAAGAGGACAAAGAAAACAGGCACAAATAATTAATAAGAGGAAAAGGGGAAGGGATAGGTTTCAAGCTCCCTCATCCACACTTTATTGGTCAACATCATGCCTGTCAACACATTTGGTCCCAGGCTCTCCAGATATGTCCTCTGTAAACAACTGAAACCATATCTGGATTCCTATCAGTGCACTGCACAGACACAGAGGGGTCGTCTTGAAAATTCTGAAATAGTTCATGTTCTGCAGGCAGCTGAACACGGAAACGCAGGCAGTAATTACCTCTTCGTGTTTCAAAGCTCCAACGCCTGCAGCACATGCAGTAACTCTGAAAAATGTCAAGTTAATAGCAATATTTAGGTCTCAGAATATATTAGCATAAAGAGGGTTTAATTTGTGGAGCTCTGGACATTCGAAACCCATATGCTCCCATTCTACGATTGTATATTTACAGTACGGACAAAAATAACTAGTATCAGGAAACATAGTTTTAAGTTGAATACCGGCCAAAAGAGCATACACATCTCAGGATATTGCACACAGTGCAAATCTGAATTCATTATTACCTATTGTGTTGAAGGCAAAGTGTCTTTCCTATATTTGTCAAAGACAATGATTTTATTATTATTTTTTCATTTTGTTAAAATCTTGGTATTATCATAATAATTTTTTAGTCGATTGAAATTCCAAGATTGATATTTTGCTAAAGGTGTCTGAATACAACAACATTAAATAACTGTCAAACTAAATTCAGTGCCAATGTTTCCTCTGGGACCCAGACGTTATCCCGAATTGGGTTTTATCTATGCCAGGAATGTATTCCATTCATATGAGAGTGAAGATTGATAATGATAAGAATAATGCATCTGTTAGACCTGACAGCCTTAGGGTGGTCTTCGCCCAAATGTTTTGCTTTCCTCTTCCATTTTTGCTGATCCAGTGCTAAAGTGTTTGTTCCCTCTCCTTTAAACATGGTAACATTGGCTTACACCCAATTGGCATATTTAATTTACCTTTAAGACCCTAGTACAATGAGCCAACATGTATTCAAGGCCTGTAGATTAAATGCTATCAGTCGGCCTGCAGCATTTATAGCACCTTAACCATGTCTCAGGCCTGCCATTACAGCCTGTGTGTGCAGTTTTAAACTACCATTTTGACTTGGGAAGGTAATCCTCTTATCAGGCCCATACCTATAATTTTGAATACATATGTCACCCCTAGAGTAGGCCATACCAGCCGGTTCAGGATGCTTCTTCGCTACAAGACGCAGCAAACCCCACATTGTCATCTTGGTAACGACGCAGGGCCTTTCATCGCCCCCTCACAGTGCCCAGGAATTACCACTGTGTAATACATTGGTACACCAAAACCTCAGATCTGCTCAGCTGCATGACGCATCCTTGACGTAGAACATCACAACGCCCTGCAACCAGATTTAAGGTACTCTTGTTCAGCTGGCCTAACTTGGTCCCAATATCTGGCTCATTCTATTAAAAGATCTAGCTATTTACACTCCTAACAGAGCCCTTCGCTCTGCTACTGCATTGTTGATGAAGGTCCCTCGCGTCAAGACTGCTACATGGGGTGACAAGCGCTTTGTTGTTTCAGCTATTAGACTTTGGAATTCTCCCCCACTACATATCAGTCTAGTTAATCTTTAGAATAATGTCCAAAATCTGGTTATACAATGAATGAATACAATGAATAACTTCGTTCATTAGCAGATGCCGTTGTCCACATCGCAGAGACACCCTCGGGTATTTAAGCGCTTAATAAATCTCAAAACTAATTTAAAAAAAATGCTCTATCTAAGTTAAGCCTGACTGCTTTGTACCAAGCTACCTGAGGGTTAAGCACAGGTTAATTTGGGGTTTGCTTGTGTTTCATTCTGACAGAGGTTGAGGTTTCTGCTTGAGAAGCAATTAACCCAGCTCAGCCTGTAACCCAATTTCCAACACATCTAATTGTTTATTTTTAAACATTTGGATAATCAAATTTAAAAAGAAAATCTCCCATCTAAGATGTTTGGTCATAAGTTGTAATTGTTAAAGTCACATCTCAGAGCTCAGCTTGCTTTTGAAGATCTTGTTGGACTCTGCTCATGCATAATAGTATCCCTCTAGATTTGGTCTTCCTTCACCATATAGTTCTATAAAATATTTTGACCAATAACCCAAGCTCTTTGTCTGATCAGATGAACTTTGTGACTACAGCTTGCTGCTCCAAGAAATGAATTAACATTAATACAAAGCAAATGACTACATTAATTGTTATTGCATGTATGCAACCAGTCAGAGGGCGTTTTCCCAAATCATTAGCTGGGGTTAGGTTTTATTTATTAGATGTTTAAGATTTAGATCATATACCTTTGAAATGTCTGTGGGGCATATTACCCTAATATAGACAAACATCATGTTTATTTGTTGCATTCATAAACAATGGGAAAGTCATAGGGCTCTGGACCGCCAAACCCAGGGTGACGTAGCGGTGTTGCTAACATCGCACCAGTGATCTGACTGCCGTATTACTGCTTTGGTGGTCAGACCGCCATTAGACCGCAGCAACCGCTGTGGAACCACGATCTATGCCGGTGGAGCAGCAGTCTTGGCAGTACTCATACCATGAAAATGCTGGAGGTGAGGAAACTAAGGGGGCCTACAGGACCCCCTGTTGCCTATGGGCCTGGGGATACATGCAGGAAGGCACATGGTGTGCTCCCCTGTGTACATGCACCCCCTATTCTGCATGGCATATCATCGCAGTCCATGCCACGCAGGAATGGGCTTTAGAGCTACCGTTGTGGTGCCTTTCTAAAAGACCAACCACCAGACCACGGGGAAACTTGTAATCTGGTGGGCGGTGGGTGGTTGGCCGTCGAGTTTGGGCGTGTTGGAGTGGGGCGCCTACATGGCAGATCGCTCCCACAACGCCAAACTCGAATCAGCCCCATAATCTTTCCATTTCAGTGTCCCTGATTTCGAATTATAGACTAATTTGCCAGAGACTAACTAATGGAGCAATTACATGTTTACAATAGCTGAAAACAGGAACTAATTATAGGACCAACAGTCTAACTAGGAGCTCAGATTTTAGGGCACATTTAGAACTTAGTTGCTTCAGATTTGGGGAATCTATACTACTATTATAAAGAGAGAACTTGCACCTTTTGGCCAGGTAAACTCGGGAACCACAGCGCCAATCTACACACCCGATACATCTATGAAAATGTCAGGGTGTGTAGATGGACATAGGCTATATAAATAAATAAAAAAAAGTAAATGTAAAAAATTACGTTTGTAAACAAAGTAGTCCCCTGAAAGTAGCGCCGGCCGGGACCTAGCGCTGGGCACGACGCGACGTGCGTGATGACAACAAGGAGGAGGGCGGTGCAGTTACGAGCGGCTGTGCAGCACTGCATTTTCTTTCATGATGTACACTGTCACTTTCCATTAATTCCGAACTGGCAAATGCTTTAGAAACCAAGGCGGAATATTGGATTAGATCTGAGCCACGAATACATTTATTTCCCAGCAAGTGTAAAATAAATGAGATCCTGGCTGAATCCCCTTAGAGCAAAAAATGTCACAGTGATTGCGAATACCGGACTGCACAGAGAAATGCCTAATAAACCTCCTATTAGAATGTCATACCTGCTTGCTACCGAATTCTCTAGAAAGTTTATTTGATATGTCGCGGCCAATTATCACAGCCTTGGTGATAAGGCGCAGTATACCGGGCCCGAGCAGTGTCAGCGTGGGATAACTACATTGTGAGAATTCATGGACCTCTGCTTTGAATAATTAACTCGGCTCTTTTTAGATCGCATTCACTTTGAAAATGACATTTCTTTCTCTCGTGGAGGATTTTGCCCTTGCTTTGCCTTTGAAAACCGAGCTTGCTGCACGGCAAAGCTGAGTCCTCGTTTTTGTTTACAAGTTTTAATTTCTGCTGCTTCCCACCTGCCGTAATGAATCAGCTGATATCTGAAATTTGATGAACAGTAACGTCACTTTTACTGGAAGTTCATGCGCATCTCTAGAACGGCCGTGCTCACTGATGCATCGCCCTGAAATGGAAGTGTGTGTCACTCATGCAGTAACATGATGATGCAATCCAAGCCCTTGTGTCTGTAGAAAAGTGTGCAGTCAATAATTTATTTCAAGGAGATTCATCGCCTAAACACGGTGTCAAAACCAAGACGGCATGCTTTCTTCTGATTATAGCGAAAATGTATATTAATTGATCAAATACCTATATTAAATTGTGTGACAATACTGTATATTTTGTTTGAATAATTGTGTTATTGTGTAAGGCTGTCATTTGCAGTAATGATATTGTTATCTTAATTAAAGTATGTGTCTTGCTTTTCTTTGTGCTGGGCCTGTGCAGAATTTGGATTTTGCCAGAATATGCGATTACTTCTCTTTGCATAATCTATACTACTATTATAAAGAGAGAACTTGCACCTTTTGGCCAGGTAAACTCGGGAACCACAGCGCCAATCTACACACCCGATACATCTATGAAAATGTCAGGGTGTGTAGATGGACATAGGCTATATAAATAAAAAAAATTAAATTAAAAAAATTACGTTTGTAAACAAAGTAGTCCCCTGAAAGTAGCGCCGGCCGGGACCTAGCGCTGGGCACGACGCGATGTGCGTGATGACGACAAGGAGGAGGGCGGTGCAGTTATGAGCGGCTGAGCAGTGCAGGTAAGGAGGCAGCAGTAAATGAAAATGTCTGGGCGGGAGGGGGGTGCGAGTGAGTCTGAGCGGGAGGGGGGCGCGAGTGAGTCTGGGCGGGTGGGGGGTGCGAGTGAGTCTGGGCGGGAGGGGGGCGTGACTGAGTCTGGGTGGGAGGGGGGCGCGAGTGAGTCTGGGCGGGAGGGAGTCGGTGCGGGAGGAGGTCGGGGCGGAAGCGGGTGTACTGCCTCCAGCCCCCAGCCCCTTTCTGCACCAGGCAACGCTGGGGCAGGCTGCTAGTTGATTATAAAATTGATGTTGACCTCACTTGAATTATGACCATTAATAATTAGCAGAGCTCCTGCACCGGTTGAAAGATGTTTCCTTAACCAGGTCAATTGGGAAAACAAACTACCAAAATACTTAGTTTACCAGGTCAAAGATCTTCCCAGCATTTAATGATATTGCTACCAACACCTCAGTCAAATAGTGTTTCTTTGCTTACACTCCTCAACCTGATGGATATAATCTATGGAAATCTTGTAATCCGCCGGCCCGGAGGATGCGGAATCACCACAGCAGTGCCTCCAAAGACCCCCGCCAGATTAGGATGGCTAGGAGGTCATCGGCGGACAGGAAAATCGTCCGCCACTTTTCCGCCGCAGTCGCCTTCCGACCCTGGTGGAAAAGCTCTAATATGGTTGCGGTGTCTATCAGACATCGCCAGCCATATTAGGATGGGTCAGGAAACATGTTTTTCCGTTGCGGGCCCCCAGGGTGTCAGGGGGTGGGGGGTGCACATGGGGGGTATCTATGGTACCCCCTGCATTTACATGAACCGTGCGGTGCCTGCCGCTTTGTGCATGTAAATGCAATACATGCATTTTTAACCTTGCGGTGGGTGCTGCTTCAAGCAGCACCCGCCGCAAGGTTAAAGATGCAGGATCCTAATTGCACCGGAGGGACCGCCGCTGCCCCTTCGGACGGTCCCTCCACCTCGGGGGTGACGGAGGGACGCAGGTCCGCCCGCCATCCTAATAGGCCCCTATATCTTTTTGTGACCAGGGGAATACTATCAATATATCTTCCTTGCAGGTATTGGAGACTTCCTTAATGTTATTACAAAGAAAATCATTTGAAGGATAATATATTCTTTTGCTTTACTATTATGTGTCAATGCTATCTAATTTCAGGAACTTCCCATCACCAAAGATTTATTCACTACTAAAAATGCATAAGATTTTATTTCTACTAGAAGGTTATCCCTTTTTTAATCAGTCAAAATTCAAGTTATCAGAAGTACTTGCCACACTCCTGGCTGGAGAATAGAGTCTTACAAGAACAATGGTTGATAATATAAAATAAATATGGCCCTTATGTTATCATGGTAAGTCAATACTTCCAATACAACCATATGCTTCATTTAGTAGTATAATTATGAGCCTAGTAACACTTACCTTGCCAGGTAAGATGCTTCCCAATTGTATTTCCCACCTCATACAAGCACTGCTTGTAGGTACTATAATTCAACACATTGTCATTCCCTATGGCCCCCTAAAGGGAGGTTTTTGTAATGTCCAGTTCATATTGTATAGTTGAACTATACTGCTACATAAGTCTTCTAATCAATCCATTAAGATGCACTCTTATTAATTCAATTTGTTCTCTGTTTACCATAAGCAGAGAAATGTGTGTTGATTTTACCTGGCCTAGAACAATCTACTAAAATGCTTTCCAAGTTAGAAGTACAGATGCCAATTTCAAATGTTTCCTGAAATATACCTCAATTTAACTTCATATGGGATACTCAGACTAATCTTCAGCCAGCACAACAGTAACCAGTCATTGTGAAAAGTGCATTGTGAATCATTTCACTTAAAATAGGCTATAGTTTTAGTCTCTGCTATTTAACAACAGATTAATAAAATACAAAAAATGTATCAGTCTTTGAATAACTACAGTGGTCAAAGAAATTGTCCACTTGTATATTCATGGTCAGTTACCTTCATGTGTCCTATAATGCTAGCATACATCTTACATGTATTAAGCATGTTTCAGTCTTGGGTGAATGTATTTTTCCTTAATACAAGAAAGGGTTGGCTGGGGAAAATCCTGCACCCTGAAACAGGCACCCCTTGGTGCTGGCCACAATGTGCATGGTCCCTTGGGTCCCCTCACAGGCCCCATTCGGAAGGCTCCGGGTGAAGCGGGCCCACTTTACACCCCATAGTCAGAATCCATGTCAGAAAAACCGATTCGGAAAGGCTGTCCCTATCCGATATCGTAATACATTGGTTGGAAACGAGGTCCGTCGATCTGTACAATACAGCTCCGACCAACTCGGTTCCTTCGAATGCCATTCGGAACCGACTCAGAAAGTCGAAACATTTTCCGACTATTGTAATTGGTCAGTCCGAAAGCTCTCCAAATCTGTTGGAAAAACAGGTTCCGAATCGGATTCAGCAGGCCAGAATCGGATGTATGTCATTACAATGCGGTGTTTACACCGCGCTACAATTACAACGCAGTTATCACAATGCAAGTTGTTACAAAGACTTGTGCTAGTGGCGCTGGACTTAGGAATAGTATAATTTACTATTACAATTCCAGCCCACGTAACAGTAGGGAAGGTGTTGGAATAGTAAATCATACTATTCCTTGGTATATAGCGCCATCCAGCGCAAGCCGTTGTAACGACTTGCGTTTTGATGACCACGTCGTAATGGTAGCGCGGTGTAAAGACCGCGTTGTAATGGTCGTCTCCTGCCAGAATCCAATTGGGAGCTTTTTCGATCTACATTGTAATCAGCCCCTAAATGTTTTATTATTGAAAACATATTCAGCCTACATAATCCTAAAACTAAACTCCTTACTCAAGTTCCTATTTATTTTCTTGCTAGTAGTATACAATTTCTTTGTGCTTTCACCAGTCTTTGACCAATGTTCCACTTGCCCCATTTTTAAGCGAGACTCCAAACCAACATCCTCCTTGTCTTGCTGGGAAGTATTGCCAGTTCAATGGATTCCCACTGCCCCACCGTGTTGTAATACATCGGTCTCAATATCAAACAGAACATGCAACCTCAAGAAAAGAACTGTATCAAAATGCAAACAAGATATTCTTTTTCTGTGTTTGCTAACTTGGAAACCACTCAAAAGAAAAGAGATGAGGGTGCCCATCCCTGAATTCCAAGCCCTATTTCCACCATTTTGACTGCAAACCTTAAACTTCAGTGGCTGCTCTTCTTTAATATTTTTATCAAATTCAGGAAAGCCAAATAATTATTTTCTCAAAGAGAATTATAGAATGTGAAGGAAAGAAATGGAGGCTTTGACTTAGCCATAGGGTGGTCAGATTCGTGAGATAGCGAAAATGGTGGATAACTAGTAACAGACAGAACATATAGGATACAATAAATGAATGAGTGCTGGTGAAAGAGAATGTGGAACAAGATTTGAAAGGTGAAAATACATTGTATTAGGGTAGCTAAAAGTGTAGGTTACAGGGGGGAAGCTGGGATTTAGAGATGCTGAAAAGTTCATTGTCAACATGGAATCTTCAAAAATATTTAATCAAAATGCCTCACCAGGAAATTCCACTTAGAAATATAATTTCCAAGAAGCTCATGTGTCAAGATGCCAGACGTATGACATATGAGGACTTTGGCAAAAAAAACATTGCTTATACAGGAAAACCACAGCACGAGGTGATAGACTACAATAATGCCTACAGAAATATCAAGGTAAGCAATGTCTGAGATACTTAATGCGTGAGAATTGAGGGGTACAAGTTGTACACATGTTGCAAACACAATAAAATAACCATGCTCAGATGTAAGTTGTCACTGAAAAATTTAAATATACGCATCTTGATGATGCAATTAACGATGTACCTGTTTCATTTGAAATTCCCTCTTCTGAACATAAAATGCAGTCAAAGCAACAGTGAGGCTGTCCTTTTTGAGGGGCTTTTCTGTAACCTGGGCTACAGCTCTCACTGCACACAGATATGGGAACCTGAGGAGGACATGCACAAGTGAATATTTAAAATATGTCATAAAAGCATTAATGAAGCTGTACTAAAATATTGGCATACCATTCTTAATCTAGGTTTTATAATGGATTGCAAGTGAATCAAAGAGCTTAGTATAAATTAAGCAGTCCCAACAATAACTTACATCCAAGACTGTCCTAAATGAGATCCTAAACTAATGAGCCCCCATATAAATGTAGCTTAATACATTTATTTATTTTATTTTAAAGATTTTATATGGAGTTGGCTAGACCCGGGAGTATCAGAGAGCTTTACATGAGCATGAAGATAATAAAGACATAACAATACTTCAATAACATAGCATTCCGACAGGTTAACAAAAAAGAACGGCTAGAATTTGTACAGATCAAATTAACTGATAGATGAAACAAGAGCTATTTACATAGATAACATAGATATGGGAGATCACATTTTAAACTATGATATGAGATGGAGATAGGCATGAAGTACTACAGGCAGTAAGTAGTTAGGCATGAGTAGGGGGTGGGAAGCAGATGGAGAGGGGGTATAGGAGAGGATGGGAAAGACTGGGGGGTATATTATCAAGGGGGTTTATCCCCGCTTTTTTGGCTTTAAAAGCCAAGAAAGCGGAGATAAAATTATCTCCCTATTACCTAGCCGTCCCTAACACCAGTTAGCGACAGCTAGTAGGAGATAGCGACCATCTTGAGCCCCACTTTGCATGTCAGTGATATTTATCACTAATGACATGCAAAGTGGGCGTGCCAAGATGTTAGCGACTGGAAACAGTCGCTAACATCGCTATCTCCTATTACCAACTTTTGGAGATATTCGCGCTAAGCGCAAATATCTCCAAAAGCTAACACCTGCCCTGAGCAGTTCTTAGCCATGTTATCCAATGGGAGGTGGATAACATGGCTAAGAGCATTAGCTCGGTAATGCATGAATATCGCAGACTTTTCACCGATATTCATGAATTGCAGCGATTTTTATCGCATTTGCGGTAAACCTTGGTAATACCAAGGTTTATTTGCGGTAAAAAGCGCCGCAGCTCAGCGGTAAATTTTTGTCTCTAACCAAGCAATAGCGATAATTATCGCTATTGCTTGGTAATATGCCCCTGGGTGATGGAGCAGAGGAGAACAGGTGGAGGAGGGAGTGGAACCAGTGAAGGGGGAGGGGGGAGACAGTAGGAGCGAAAGGAGGACATTAATGGTGGAAGCAGGGTGGGGGGTCCGAGGGGTGTGTTATGGACCCCAATATTTGTGGAGGATGTGCATTTTAAGGTCTTTATTAAAACTGACATAGGAAGGGTTACATCGCAGGTCTTTAGGGAGGGCATTCCAAATGATTAGGGAATTTCCAGAGAAGGAGCAAGATTGTGTGTTTTTCTTTCTTAGCAGGGGTGGGACGCGGAGGAGAGCGTTGGTGCGTCTCATCGGTCGTGAGCAGCCCGCTTTGTTGAGTTTATTATAGAGGTACAGCATGGTATTTTGGTGAAGGGCTTTGTGCGTAATGCAAGCAGTTTTGTAGGAGGATCTGCCTTCGAGGGGAAGCCATTTAAGGGTTTTGAGGGCAGTGGAGATGTGGTTGAAACATTTGCAGTCGGTGATGAGCCTGGTCGCTAAGTTGCGCACAGATTTGAGTGGGGCTAGGTGGACCTTGGGGATTCTGGTGAGGAAAGCATTGTCGTAGTCAATTCTCGAGAGGACCAGTGATTGGACAACTAATTTAAAGTCATCATTTGGAATAAAGGGTTTGATTTTCTTGAGATGACGGAGAGTGAAAAGTGCACCTTTAGCCACATTTTTTATGTGGACATTGAGAGTTAGGCTATTGTCAATGGTGATACCAAGAGATTTTACTGAGTTGAATAAGGAGAGCAAACAGTTGAAGGCGTTGAGGTCAGAGATTCACGTTTGGAGACAGGTTTTTTTTGCGTTTTTCTAAAATTGAGTTTGAGATGATTTGAATGGAACCAGGATTGAATCTTAGTCAGGTATTGTTAAGGTGTAGAACATTAGAGTGGGATTTAATCTTATAGTAAAGTTGGGTGTCATCGGCATAGATGTGGTAGTTGATTCCAGCTTGTTTAAGAATGAGGGTGAGGGGTTAAAGAGAGAGGGAGAGAAAACAGATCCATGGGGGACACCTAGGGAGACCGGTGTGGGGTTTGAGAGGCAGTTGAAGATTTTGATTTGCTGTGTTCGGTGTTGGAGAAACCAATTAAGGACAGGACCATTGAGGCCAAAGCAATCTCTGAGCACATTAAGTAGAGCAGAGTAGTAAACTGTATCAAACACAGTGGAGAGATCGAGGAGAATATGTAGGCAGGTCTCACAAGGGAGTGGTGGATGTGGATGTATGGCATTACAATGCATGCTTTTACTACGCATGCCTTTACAACGCGGTTTTTACAACGAAAACCTTTACAACGCATAGCGCTTTGGAGTGCTGGATAGTGAATAGTTTAATTTACTATTCCAACTCCACTCCCCGTGGACACTAGTGAAGGTGTTGGATAGTAAATTAAACTTATTCCCTATCCTAGAGCGCCCCCCAGCACAATGCGTTGTAATGGTTTGTGTTGTAAAAGTTGTGTCGTAAAGGCACTGCGTGGTAAAAGTTGCGTTGTAAAGGATGTTTCCCGGTGGATGTCATCAATTATGCTTAACATGGCAGTTTCTGTACTGCAGCCTTTTATGAAGGCTGACTGCAAGGGTTCCAGATGGTTGGAAGTATCTATGTGTTTGTCCAATTGGAGCAGGGCAAATTTTTCGAGGGTTTTGGAAAGAAGGGGGAGGTTAGAGATGGGGCGGAGATTGTTAAGGTTATTTGGGTCGGCATTAGGGTTTTTAATAGTGGGAGTGATTTGTCCGAGTTGGAGGGAGTTGGGTATGCACCCCATGGCAAGGGAGGAGTTGATGATCATAGTCCAAAATGGGGCAATTATGTGCTTTAATTCTTGGACAAGGTTAGAAGAGAGGTGGTCTTTAGTGTGAGAAGACGGTTTTAGTTTAGCAATGATGTTAAAAACTTCAAGCACAATAACAGGGTGGAAATTACGCCAGGAGGCATTTTTTTTTAGTTGCAAATTAAAGTGGTTGGTTGCAAGAGGTATAGTAGTAGATAAGTGCAAGTAGGAGTCAGGGGGAGGTGTAGTAGCGGGTAAGTATGAGACAGAGTGAGGGGGTAGGGTTAATAAGGTATGAGCTTTTGCAGTAACATCAGCAGTGTATTGGGAGTTGGATGGGATCTGAGTAAAAAGGAAGGACTGATCTATTTTGGAGATTTTTTTCCAAGAAGAAGTTAGCAATTTCTTTGCATCTAACAGTAGCGGCCGTCAGCTTTGGGGGGTCGGAGGATATTTGGTTACGAACAATGTTAAACAGTTCTCTGGATCTATTTTTGGCACAATCAAGTTGTGTACGGAAGAAGAATGCTTTTTCATTGAAAATGTGTTTCTAGTCACTAGATCTAGCTGATCTGAGGAGTGCGAGATGTGAGGGAGAGGGATGCTGTCTCCATGTTTTTTCCGTCAGTCTTAGTGAGCGTCTTTCATTGTTGAGCTCTGAGTTGAGCCACAAATTGGATAGGATATTTCTTTGTTTTAGGAGGGGCACTTTGGTTTAAGACCTCAATGACAGTGTTATTAACGTGTTTGGTAAGCTTGTTTGTGTTTTGGGAGCGAGGAGTGAGAAGAAGTTGACCTGGGAGTTTAGACTCCAGTTCACCAGGGCGGATAAGATTTACATTTCTGGTCCTTTCCATAGGTTTAATGTTTTTAGTGGTGGGGTGAGGCTGAGGTAGCGATGGTGAACATTATGAGGTGGTGGTTAGACCAGTCGATGGGGATGATGTTGGAAAGGAAGGCCAAGTCATTATTGGTAATAATGACATCAAGAGTTGCCCCTTTGGTGTGGGTAGGGGACTCGCACACTTGTTTGAGGTCATTAGTCTCAAGAAGATTGGTGAGGAGGTTGATTGTGGGATCCTCATTATCCTTCCAGTGGAGGTTAAGATCTCCAAGGAAGAGATTTTTTTAGTTGGATAGTGAGGATTGTGTCAGAAGGTAGGATAGTTCCTCCATGAAGGGAAGAGGATCTCCAGGAGGGTGATAGATATTATGTAGTCGAATTAGGTAAGAACCCTGCACCTTTAGTTCGGCTTCAAGGTATTCAAAGGTAAAGTGGTCTGAATTTTTAACAAGGGAGAGCTGAAGTTCATATCTGAAGATTATAGCTAAACCACCCCCTATTCCGTCACGTATGTCTTTTCTGATGATGGAGTAACCGGGGGGGGGGGAGTAAGTCAAGCATGCTCGCTGAGTGGTCATTTAGCCAGGTTTCCGTGAGGAAAGCAATGTCAATATTTGCTTAGGATGGTTTCAGAAATTTCAGTTGCATGTCAGACAGCAGATTGAGAGTTCACAAGCATGCAGACAAGGGGTTTAGGGATGTTTTTGGGGGTCGGCAAGAGTGGATAGTGGTGAATTGAGAAGGGAGTCTGGGGGAAACGAGAGAGGAGGGGATTCTGGTTGTCCCCAGAATAACGGGATGTTAGAGTGGGGGAGGATCGTTAATTGAAGAATTAATAAGGTAAGAATTGCATAGGTCAAAAAGGTCGGAAGGGGAGAGATAGCTTGAGGTGCCGCAAGCCCTACAAATATGGCAGTAGAGAGGAGTAGTTCTACAATGTTTGTAATTAGTTGTGTTTTTCAAACCAGTCACAGGAATTTGAACAATTGAGGAGTGTCCTGGAGCAGAGGGCATTGAAATTATCTCTCTAAGTCGAGTGAGTTTGGTCGCCAATGTGGAGAGATTGCGTTCTATGTTGAGTAGTGTCTGGGTTATTAGCAAGAGGGGTGACACAGTTGGGGAGGAGGGGGATAGGTATGTTCTGTGTTTACCGCGGAGGGAAGTCTGTTGTGTGGAGGATATGAGAGGCCAGGAGGGGGGTATGAGGAGTGCACAGGCTGTTGGACAAAGGGAGGGACGTGGTGGGGACGGGAGATTCATGTCATCAGGAGAAGTGGTTTGAGATGTTAAGAGGGTGTGAGGAGTGTGGAGAGAGATCACATCAAGGTTCGGGGGTGGTGTGTAATTCAGAGACGGAAATAATGCGTTCAGAGAGGGAGATGATGGGGCATGTAAGAGTACAGCAGGGGAATCCGGGTGGGGGTGCCAGGAGGAAGGAGAGGGGTTATAGGTAGTATTAGGGGTTGCAGGGGATCGGTCAATAGAGGGCGTGTGAGTTTGGGAGACTGGGTGTACAGTTAAGATGTCAGGGGGAGGGAGGGTCGCTAGGGCGAGTGAGTAATTTGGATGTCAGTGTTTGGAAGATTACATTAGCGATTGAGATGTCTGGGGTAGATTGGGGTCGGAGGTGAGGGGGAGGATGAAAGGGCGTTATGTGGTTGGGTAGACGGAGGGTTACATATTATTTAAAACATTTTGCAGTCAGTATTTGAACTTTGCTAGTGGTCTACTCTCAATCTTGATTAACTCCTGCCATCCACAACTACATTCCGAAAATGTGCTTGCTATCCTGTACCTCAAAGCACCCAATGGCCTAAAAACTGTGCTTACATCTGCTAAGTACAAAGCAAAAACTACCTTGACAAACTAATTTCACAGTGATTGCAATATCAATGCATGGTCTGCTTCACCAATTTTCTAACCTTCCCTAGACAGTATTTCTCAATTAAGTATCTCTGCCTCCACTTTGCCATTTAACATGTCTCCAAGTTCTCTATCATTAACAGATTGGCACGTTGTTAGAAAATACTACTCTAAATGGAAAGGAACAATAAGAACAGTTGATTCTTGCTTTACTGTTCTGGAAGGAATTGACTATCCCTTGAGTCAGATTGAATTCTACATATTTTGACATATTGGATAATGGGAACTAATAAACTCTTTTACTGGATGTACTTGCTCCAGTTTGTTGCTTTAGAGGCTGAGTTCCTATTTGCCCATCACATTTTGAAGGATTGAAGAATGTCTGGCGAGACGTTCCAGCCAATTATCTTATTGTAGGTATCAATGATTATTAATTATTTTAAAGCAGTATTTACCACTATTTACCAGAGTGCGGGGTATAAAAATGGTAGACTACCCTGTGGATTTCAGCAATGTGCTAATGCCAGGTGGCCTGCACTAGCTGCTCAGTGCAGTCTCTAAATGCATGACCCTCATCTACACTTTCAAAAGAGTCATCATTGCTTGATAACTAGCCTTTTATCAGCCAGTGCCTTTTCATCCCAAGGCATTGAACCCTGAGACTGCTAACTTTGAACATCAAGCATTGCTTATATTCAAGACAATGTTTATGAAAAGGAACACATTTTGCATGCTTTCAATATATCTTTAATGTTGGCAGATAATTGGTGGCTTGTTGCCTATCATTTATGGGTCACTTGGTACCTTAGTATTATGAATGTTCCATTGTATAGCACTGCTGTTGATGGATAGTTGCTTCCCATCTGGTGCTCTGGAATCAAAGCTTCCAACTTTAGCAAAAACAATTTTTCCATCAGGTTCCAGGTGCCAATTTAAAATATCGTACACAGCTGGGGGGTTGCCATTATCATCAAAGAACATACTGTCTCCCATCTTGTTTGTAAACCGCACTCTCTTCATATAATGGAGGAGCTATGAAACAAAGAACAAGCAGAGCTGAATGTGTTGCAAAGCAGGAATAGTGTCACACTCTGTATCATAGTTTTGGGGGTGGGGTAAACCACTAAAACAGGAGATGTTTGTGAAAACTAAAAAAGCAAGTAATGCCTCTAATGTGCAATGATTTTTCTCTGTGACATTTTTGTTATTGTCCGGTTTTGGACCATGATGCATACTGTAGCCCTAAAAATAAGCTTTAGAAGGCCCGCCCTAACAAGTGCTGCTTTCTGTCACAATGAAGCCAGCTGCATTCTGATGTATGGTTCATTGATTGAAGGAGTCCAATGGTCAAATCGACTGTAGATAAAACATCTAGGGGCTGAGTATGATGTCAGTTGGAGCTGCCTCTGACGGACATCAGTCTCGGGACCGACCAACCTCTAGTCGGTGGTTCTGAACACCTGAATATGATGCAACTGAACACTGTAAAATTCTGCATCATGTGGTGGGGACCCCATGGAGCCTGTCACATAGTGCAGGGTTTTACAGGGGGGTAACCTAGGTACCCCCTCGCCCACCTACTGGTGGCCCCGGAGGCAACAGGGCTCTGCTGGGGGCCCCGAAAGTCGATGTCTGATAGCCTTTCCATGTTAGAAGGGCTGGCACAGAAAGGCTGTGGGAAACAAACATTGTAATCCTGATAGCGGAAAACGCCGTCTATAAGGGATTATGATGCGATTCTGACGGGTCGGCAGATTTCGACACCCGGTGGCAAGCGAGCCTGAAAGTTCGGCCAGTTTATGTTCTGATCGTGCACATCCTAATCAGGCAATCCGACCGCAAACCGACAGTGTCGGTCGGAAAGCTACCGACTAAAAGTCAGAGGCTTTCCAACTGACATCGTAATCAGCCCCATAGTATTAATGGTTCCAAGTTTAAACTTTTGAAACACTATTAAATGTTTTAATCCAGATTGCACCTTGTAATCTCAGCATATATTCTTTGCCCTGCTCCTACACCTCAATAGGTTGTATATGGTCAATACCAAAAAATGTGAGGTTTTTATTTTGTTCCAATAAATGATCTTATTAAGGTGTCCAGCAAGGGGAAATGTATTTTCTTTGTTTTTTTAAGATCATAAATGCTCCTGTCACTTCATTTTCAAAGCTCTTATTGAAGAACCCACATAAATGATTTCACAAATAAGTATGGCACAATTTAGATTTACAATTAAAAAAATGCTTAGGGCCCCATTAGGATGGCGGGCGGGCTTTGCCCGCCCGCCATCCTATCGGAAATCGGGACTGCCCGCCCTAAGGGCGGGGGTCCCGCAACCACCATTAGGATGTGCCTGCCACTGTGGCGGGCACATCCTGTATTTTTAGTATTGTGGCGGGCAGTGCTCTGTGCTCCGCCCGCCACAATACTAAAAATGCTTTGCAGACACCGCCTGCATGTTACTCGTTTTCCGCCCCGGCCGCAAGGCGACCGGGGCGGAAAAGTGGCGGGCGGTGTTTTGCTCCACCGTGGTCCCCCCGCCATTCTAATATGGCAGGGGGGAATACAGGGAAGGATGGCGGGAGAATTTCCCCCGCCAGGCTGGCGGGGGCAATCCGCCCGCCATCCTAATGGAGCCCCTAGTGTCAATTTTTCCCCTATGGTCTGAAGCACTAAATTTGAATTTCAAATGTCAAATTACTTTATTGAATGTCAAATCACACCAATTACATTCTCTACATCTGTAAAAACCTTTATGTTTCCCTAGAACCATTGGTGTCTCATGTTCCTTATTTATATATTGTATTGTATCACACTTCATTTGAATGTTTTGAGAGTACTTGGTTTCCTAACAGTTAACAACTATTTGTATGGTGTTTCATTAGCATTCAACTTCAATATGAGCACATCTTTTTGTAAATATAGAGGTGATTTTACTACCTGCCTTATAGGTTGTTATAGATCTCAAATTACTTTTTTGTCTCTTTTCACCAGGTTGATTTTTTATACAGCATATCATTTGTTTTAACATTTTACACTTTTCTCTGCAATGTCTAGAGTTTTTAGATTTATATCCTGTTTGCATGAATCTTGCTGTTTATTTTTTATGGCCTCTATTTCATTTTCAAAGTCTATGTCTGAACTGTACTTTCTTTTCTCCTTGTTCTCAATATCCCCCCATAACTGTAGTTTACTGTTGGTGGTGGTGAGCATTCTATAGAGATTTTTCTATAATTTCCCTGTGTCTCATCTACATAAGCGTCCACATCCAGAATCACTATCTTCTGCTTGATTAGATATAGAGACACCTTGATATTGTTATCAATTGCTATAATTGTTATTTGATTATGATTAGAACTGCATCAATGATTCATGTATACAATTCCAAATTGAAATGATACCATCAATGAATTTGCCACAATAAAATCAAGACCTTGTGATAAACATTGATACTCTCATTCCAAATCAGTTCCTGCTCAGAAACAAAATGTTGTAGAGAATGAATATTATCATTCCAAAATTCATAATAGAATTGTTTTAAAAAGTGGCAGATCTAGTTTCCAAGTATGTCCTTACGGCATCTTTATCTCATGCATGTCCTTTAATGGTATATTGATTACACGTCAGCTGAGACTAGTGTATAGGTGTTATTCCATCTCATCTCTGCTATTGTACTAGCATTTTTTAGGGAGGTTTTCAGATAAGGCAGTAAATTCCATACTGCAGCTGCAATGATGGAATTCTGGCATATTTTTCCGTTAGGGATTGTTCGGTGGCAAGGAGGAAAATTTGTGCATTATTGGTAGGAAAAATATTATTGGAGTGATACAATGTTCTATAATAAAAATACAAAAATACTATATTCATCATCCAATGAACATAGATTTTAAACCATCTCTTGATTATTTCACTGCATTACTAGATTTTTATGAGTTTAGTGTTTTTGACAACTATATAGTCTCTCTTTTTCATAGTTAATGAACATCAATATTACCACATTTTCCTCTTTATCATATTTTGTAATAATGACACATTTATCTGTTTACAACGATTTTATTCTTACTTCTGTGATGCATTAATAATATATTCTTTTTTATGTAATTTCATACTATCAATCTCTTTAGTTGCCCATTCATAAAAAGTAATCTCTAGTAAAAAGCTGGATAACCAGAGCAAAGTTAGACTTCACTTTCAATTTGTTTACCTTCTGATGTGTCTATGTTCAGGCGCTAAGAGCTAAGCCTACAATATATACAGGGGCAGCTCCTCCGCTAAGGCGCAGGAGGGTCGCCCCACGCTTAAACAGCAGTGCAGAGGAAAAATAAAATGATAATACCCAAACGTTAATATTATTTTATTCTTCTTTTCCAAGGTGCGGGGAGGGGCGGGGCTTGCCACAGCAAGTGCCGGGGGTGGAGTGGGGAGCAGACTCAAAGTGCACAGTATCAGTTTTGCAGTTCAATGTATTCACATTCTTCTGAAATGTCTATCTTGTATCATTCCTGAATTTTCTTATGTTCCATAAATTTGTTTGCTCCTTAAATGTTCCCTCTGTTTGACTTCTGTTTATCTGTTGTCTCATTCTTTCCAGTTTGTCTAAAAAGAACATTTGCTTTTGTCTCCCATGCTTGTATTACTTGTTAATGAGTATTCTCTTTCTAAGGCTTCACTCTTGGAGTTATTTTCTTTTGCTTATTTTACATGTGCTATTTTAACTCGGAATGAGATTTTGAAACAAAAATCAAATTATGGGTGTAGAAATGAATTCATCATGAGGCACAGGGTCAAGACCGATTTGCATATACCTGGGTCTGAACTGAGATGGCGAAGTGAGCTAAAGAATGATGATGGATTCAACCTAGATCTGTGACTGGGGGTGAGTGTTTGAAAAATTTCAGCACGCCGTCCATCATCTCTTTGTGTTTACTTTGTTCACCGTAAGTTGGCTAAGTATGCCCAGACGAGGGTCCCTTGCTCACTTTGTCACTGGATTCAAGCTAGCGTGGCGGATGAAGGGTGTTACCCAGTAACCGGTCCCAGGATGCTTGTTTCCGGTCAGGAAAGACCTGGCTTGGCAGTTCGGGCCGGACTGTTCCCATGCGGTACAGGGTCAATTCTGTTTTACTTATAGCTTGGTCTAAACTGAGGTGGCGAAGTGAGCTAAAGAATGAGACTGGATTCAACCCAGATCTGTGACGGGGGTGAGTGTCTGAAAAGTTTCAGAATTCTGTCCATCATCTCCTTGTGTTCGCTTTATATATGCATATATGGCCGTCCGTTATTTGATGCACGCTTACTTTGCACATGGTGTGTAAATAAAAATATTTATAAACTGTTGCTGTGCCGTGACTTCAGCCATGACAGTTGTGGTGAGAAGAGACGAGGCAATATATATATATATATGTATATATATATATATATATATATATATACATATATATATATATATATATATATATATATATATTATTATATAATTCAACAAAGGTGTCCAAAGCATCAAGAAGGCACTCAACTGCACCCTCGCACTCCGGCTTGTTCATGCCGCTCAACGCAATTCGCCATTTGCATATCAGCCTCTTCTTCTTGGGCTGCCAAATAACACATCAGAGGCTCGCATTATTTCATTGCCTTGACTTTATTTATTTCCATGACCCCAATGGGCGTGTCCTTTTTGCAACGTCCACCGGCTGCCATTGAAGGAAATGGTGGTTGTGGAAAACCTTGCACACTGCCTATGGCTTGCACCAAATGGGGCCTGACATATTGTGCATGGTTTCAAAGGGGGGTTCCTTACGTACCCCCAAGGGCCCTAACTGGAGGCCTCCGTGTGAAGAGGGGGCCTTCTACGGACCCCCCAAAGTCAGTTTCCCATAGTCATTCTGTGTCGAACAAACCTATTTGGAAATGCTGTCTGAATCCGATTTCGTAATACATCTGTCAGAAACGCGGTCCATAGAGCTGTATGATTCAGCTCCAACTGACTCAGAGTCTTTGAATGGCAGTGGGAACTGAGTCAGGCAGACCAAGCCGTTACCTTTCCATCCTAATAGGTCAGACGGAAATGTTTACGAGTTGTCAGAAACATGGGATTTGACATGGGTAAGGAAAATCCGATTTCCGATCGGAGCCATTCAGACCGAAATCATATAGAGGCCCTACGTGTCAAAAAAGGAACACAGAATTTAAAATAAATACACAATAGGCAATGAGTAATACAATGCATTTGCATCACCCTCTGAAGAATAGGTTGTTCCCACTGAGATGCTTAACTCTGAACTGCAGATTTTACACACACTAACCCATTGGGCTATTAACAGAATTACACGTTCACATGCTTACCTGCCATGGTCTTATATTCATGATGTCTCCACATGTTTTTCCAGCAAATGGGCCATGCTCTGGCACACAAGACTGCAAATCATGTAGGGCATGTGCTACTGCATAAACAGCATTATAAACATTATAGCTGATTCTTGGATCATATTCATCAGAATACTGGCTCTTGAACTGTTGAAGCCTTTCTGATCCAGTGCAAAACTTTTCTGTTTTATTGAATCCCAATTTTTCCACATTGTCTTTATTGTCAGGCCACTGACAACCGAATGACTGCTCCCAAAACGTCTTCATAAATATATCATCTGGAGAGGTTGAAGGACGAAGTCCTAGAAGGAATTCTTTAAGTGCAGGCATAGTTCCTTCCTTTTCTGCTAGACCAATTGTTCCCTTCAACATCTGGGTCAATTCTTTCATGTTAGAAATACTGGGACTGGTTGACCAGGCATCAGTAGCAATCCACACCTTCCCAGTGATGTTCTGTCTAGCTAGCTCCTCCAATACTGGTGGCAGAAAAAGTCCAGGGAAAAAGACAATTATGATGTTGGCAGAGGAGGTCTTGACCACATCCAAATTGTCTCTGATTTGCATGGTCAAAGGGACGATTGGCAAGGCTTTGTGGAAAGCAATGCAGACTCCAGACTTAAGGAGCTCCTCCTTTAAGAGCTGAGATCCAAGTGTGCCATAGTCATCCTCACTGGACACTATCCCCACCCAGGTCCAGCCAAAGTGAATCACCATATGGGCCAGTCCAAGGGCCTGGTCAATATCACTGGGAATGGTGCGGAAAAATGAAGGGAACTGAAACTTATCATTTAGCATGGGGCTTGAAGAAAAATAGCTTACCTAGGAAAAAAGAACACCTTCTGAGAAGACAGAAAAACACTTATTTCACAGGAAATACAGACCTAATCAAAAGAGCTTGTACTACTTGAAGAGATGTGATGAAAATGATTGACACAACTGCCTTCAATCCTGTGGCAATTACTTTATGATCTCAGAGACACAGTACATATTTTCAGGTCTAGCTTAAAGACAACCCAATCTGTCTGGCGTCGAAGCTTTATTATTAACAATACTAATATTTACAGTGGCCTTTGGGTCAATCTATTACTCACTATTGGTTAGCATTCTTTAATGCCTAATGTGCTTCTTATTTGCTGGCTTTTCTTCTTTCTGTTGTGTTTATCCATCCCTGCAGCATAGTTTATTTAACATCTTGATGATTGAATGACTTGTATCTTGCCATTGCTTACATTCTTAAGAACTACTTTGTTGCTTTCTCATCAACAGCCCAGGAGAATGCAATTCTTTTCTTTCTCTCTCCCTTGTGTACTGCTTCCCCCGATAAATCCACTGCCTATCACCCTGTGCAGTCTGTGTTGAATACCAACCCCTGCTCATCTCCTGTTGCTTACCCTCCCAGTCTCTGTTTTATTTTATTTTTCATTTCCCCAAAAACCTCCAGACCTTTATACCTGTGACTTCACCGCACCCATGGCCCTCACTATCATGTTTGGTTGGTTTTTGACATTTTCTTTTCTTTTTGGAACACCTGGGAGCTTCAATTTACTAATGGCTGCACTTTTCTCCTAATGTACTTTCGCAGATATGTTTTATTTGAATTTACTCCTCTAACACTGGCAACACTGGCATCTGCCATCTTGGAATGGTAAAATAAAAGTTACAAAATTGAATAAAAAGACCAATATGCCATGACACATTAGGGCGCAGGCATGTTGACACAGACACACGGATATGTTGTCATGCAGTGGTGTTTTTTTGGTTTTTGTTAATGCTGTTACACATTGGCAGATAAGCATTTCTTTCTTTTTCTTTTGCAGATACGGGACAGCCTTAGTAAAAACCATTTGCAAAGACATACATTTGGGTAATACTACTGTAATGCGAGACCTATTTCTTTTTCTGGCTTCTTAATGAGAACATTGGAAAGCAGTTTAAACCTGTTTAAAGGACTACTCAGCCCAGCTTCCATATTATAAAGCCTCTCTAGGAACAGCAAGAAGTGTCTTTACTGCAAAAGGCATTGTTCATTATTTAGTTTTATTTATGTACATAATCTATTAGAGTACTGAATCAGCCAATGGCCATTGTAAATCTAAACCAGCCAAATATCCCCTCAGGTACATGGACAGAGAAAGACTTCTAACAAAAAGGAATTCCCAAACAATTTTGAGAACCAAGCAATAGCGGATTTACAAGATGCCATAGTTCTATACTCCTGATGCTGCTCTCAATCTGTTATCAGATAAACATTTTTAAATTTGCCAAACAGTGTAAGTTTTAATTTCTTCCACTGCATTGGCATAATATAAAGAAGCAAGAAGACATGCAAAGGAAACAGTGCCAAAACCCTGTGTATATCGTACTAGAAACTTACTACATATTGATAAAGTTATACCCCTTTTCTTGACATGTAAAATTAATTAATCAGAAAGATGTTTTCTATGGTGAATATCTCCAATCCACTTACAATCAAGGGAAACTGTCTCCTGTAGTTCCTTGTACAAGAAAATAATGTACTTGTTTCTTGAATAGCTGCCCTCTGTGGCATCTTTGTACATTGGGACTCAATCTTCGGTTGACCAGAGATTTTCTTTCTCCTCTGAACTTATCATTGTTGCTGTTTCTTTCACATACGTTACTGATTGGACAAATGGTTTTAGGAAATGATCTATAAACTGTGGATTTGTGAGTGAGTTGATACTCAGATCAAGAGTCTTAGTAATGGGTATCTATAATTAGTATGCTTTATTATACTGTTGGGAGACCCTATAACACAGGAGAATTGGAGTTATAGTTGTTAAGGAATTCAGTAGTCTGTTGACAATTCTATCCCAAGTCTCAAGACTATTGTCTCAAAAAGAATACCTTCACCTTTAGGTCATCTAGCCTTTTATATTGGTTTTAGTATAATGTTATTGTACTAATAGTACATCCTTCTTTTGTAATCAGAGAAATAGAAACAAGCTGTTCCTAAATAAATATAGTGAGACAAAAATATTGTCAAGAATATTGGGATGTCAAAAATATAGTCAACAGGAATATCAAAGGTAAACATATTGTTTTTAGTGTTGTATATATTATTGTTTATGTCTTAATTAGTATGTATTTTATTGTAGTGTGTTTGATTCTACGTTTATTAATTTTCTGTATTTGATGTTTTTTAAGAAAATTGATTAGCTATGACATTTACGAAATTGTATTTATTTAGTTATATAAATGTGCATCAATATTGGTTTCATACATTTTTATTAACTGGATATTGGCCTTTTATTGGATAAGGGTGGGATGATTTTTTTAAAAATGCATAAAGTTTTACAATAATTATTATAATAATATGCAAAATAATGTTTTTTTAATTTAAAATTGTATTTTCTTACATTAACATATTTTTAAAAAAATTATTTGAAAGTATATAAAAATATAATATTGGTATTAAATACAGAATTTTATAAAAAATTATGTAAAAATTAAAAATATATAAGAATGTATTTTAATAATGCAATCTAATTAGAATTTCCTCTATAAAGGTTTTAAATTATATAGCTGTATGTAAAATACATTTTAATATTATGTATTGTCAAAATATTATTTTATGCAAAAAATGCATTTTGTTTTTATAAATGAGGTTTATATATTTTAATATTTTATGATTGTTAATTTGGGATTATGATTTATTATTCTATTTTATGGTTTAAAGTTTAGGAGTGAAGGTAAATATTTTTAAAATGTATATAATAAGTCATATTAATACTATACTTTCATATATGTTAATGTTTAATTATGAATATATGTTTGTAGTTTGTTACTATGCTTTATAAATAAAGTAATATATTTAATAAGAAGTGTGTGTCATTATGAATTATTACTTGTGTATATAAAATGTTTAATGTGCATTACCGTGCTTAAAATATTTTAGATTTTAGTGGAAATAGTAAATTCCATGCCTTTTAGTGTCCAACACCTTCTTCAAGTAGCCTTAGATTGGAGTAGGGATAGTAAATGTCCCCCTTTTATTGTCCAACACCTTTTCCCAATATGGGTACATTGGAGTGAGAGTTGTAAATGTAACTTAATTAGACTTTAGCACCTTCCCCCAATATGGTTAGATTGGAGTGGGAAGCGTCACCTTTTCAGTGTCCAACAACTTCTTCGAAGTGGTATAGATTGGAGTGGGATTAGTCAGTGTTATCCTTTTAATGACCAGATATGTCCCCTACATTGGTATAGGTTGGAGTGGGAATAATAAATGACACCTTTTTAGTTTCCAGCACTATCTCCAAATTAGTTTTGATTGGAGTGGGAATAGTATATTTCACCCCTTTAGTGACCAACTCTTTCTCAAAATTGGTTTAGATTGGAGTGGGAATAGTATATGTCACCTCTTTAGTGTCCAACACTGTCCCTAAATCGATTTAGATTGGAGTGAGTATAGCGTGTTTCATCACTAGAGTGTCCCACATCTTCTTTAAATTGGTATAGATTTGAGTGGTAATAGTAAATGTTAACCTTTTAGTGTCCAAGACCTTCCCCAAATTAGTATAGGTAGGAGTGGGAATAGCAAATAACACCCTTTTAGTGTCCACTACTTTCTCCAAATTGGTTTAGATTGGACGGGGAAAAGTATGTCACCCCTTTAGTGTCCAACAAGGTCCCCAATTTGGTTTAGATTGAAATGCGAATAGCATTTTTCACCCCTTTAGTGTACCAAACCGCCTTTAAATTCTCATAGGTTGGAGTGCTAAGAGTAAATGTTACCCTTTTAGTGTCCAGCGCCTTCCCCAAATTTGTATAGATTGGAGTGGGAATAGTAAATGGCACCCTTTCAATGTCCAACAATGTCTCCAAATTAATGTAAATTGGAGTGAGAATACTAAATGTCACCAGTTTAATGTCCAACACTTTCCTCATATTGGCTTAGAATGGAGTAGGAATAGTAGTTTTCACCCCGTTCGTGCCCCAAACCTTCTTCAATTTGGAACAGATTGTAGTGAGAATATTAAATGTTACCCTTTTAGTGTTCAACACCTTTCCAAATTGATATAGGTTTTAGTATCCAACACTTCATTATAAACTATATCATTTGGAGTGTAATTATTTAAATTTTATGTTTTTACTGTTAAATGCTTTCCTAACATTTTATTTGTATGAAGTAGAAATATTTTGTGTTATTTCATTAGTTTTTTTTGTTAATAATTCTTTATTGAAGAAAGTAGCGAAACAGTTCAGAGATTGATGAAGTAGGGGAGTACACAAGGTCCTAGAGGCTTGAGAGATGTGAGCTGCCTCCATAAGTGAAAAAGGGGCAATACAGACTTGTTCCACTCATCCCCAACTGTACAATCGTCGAGAGCGGAAACTGAAAAAGAGGTCAAATTTTGCTTCCAAGAAAGGGCAGAGGGGTGTCTCCTGAGATCAGGGAAATTAACACCACCATCATTCCTAGCTTGTTGAAGCCTTAATAAAGATATTCTTGATTTGCGTTTGTTCCAGACGATGGTTTGAAGTAAACGATTACCAGACTTAAAAACATCCAGAGGGAGCTTGACAGGAAGCCTGTACAAATAAAAGTTCATAATTGGTAACATCATCATTTTACTTGTCGCTAATCTCCCCCGCCAGGATAAAAACAAAGGAGACCAAGCAAGGGACATACTGGATACTTTTAATCTATCCTGCTGTAGATTAGTTTGAATAGTTTCTTTAATGGCGTTAAAGTATAGAATGCCTAAACATTTGAGGTCCAGATAAAATCTGTATCCTTGAACATATCAGGGAGACAGTACTTATTTATTGCCAATACCTCTGACTTCTCTACATTAAGTTTATTACCGGATACCAAGGAGCAATAATTTAATAAACGTAATAAAGCAGGAATCGTATTTAATGGGTTTGCTACTTGGGCCCTGATTCTGATGCGGGTTGGAAAGCTTTCCCACCTAGGGCCTGATTCTGATGAGGTAGGAAGGCCTCCTAATGTCATTTGCTCCTTTCAAATCGGATCAGGAACGACCCAGGGCCCAATTATGATGCAGTTGGGAACATATGCTCCCACTGAAGTCAATGGGAGTGCAACCAAATTGTATCGGGAAGTGCATTGTACTCCATCGGTTGGACTGTCCCAATCCAAGTGGGTTGGAAACCATTTTCGACCCGATTCAGTCGGGAAGCATTTCCAACCTGCATCAGAATCAGCCCCTTATAGTAACACATCATCTGCATACGCAGTGAATTTAACTTCCAAATGCTTATATTTGAATACAAAAAAAGCAGAGGATCTATGGATTTTCTCTAGAAAGGGTTCCAAGTAAGCACGGGCGGAAAATCCGTTTCGCTCGCGGATTTTGCGGATTTTCGGTAAATTCGCAATCCGCGAGATTCGCGAATCTCCCGCAAAATCCGCAAATCCGCGAGCAGCGGATTTTATGGCTTGCTCGCACTGTTCGCGTGAGTTCGCGGCTTCCCAGTACAACTTCGCGCCCCGCGAATAAGCGCTAAATTGCAGAAATACGATCTTAGCAAAACTGAAACTACTTACCAGGTTCAAAAGTTCAGGCTCATCATTAGTAGCCATTTCCTGTAGTGCTTCCTGAGGGGCCCCTCCAGAGTTCAGTTGCCAGTTGCTACTATTATGTGACCCTGCTCTGAAACTCAGAATAGTTACACATATGCCACAAAGGTCCTGAATTACAGCTAAGGGAGACAAGCAGGAGCCAGGCTGGAAGTTCAAATCCATTAATCAGCCCCTAATTCATTATTGTCAGTTGGGGCAGGGCAGGTGTTGTAACTAATTTTGCAACAATGAAAGCACTTAGCAAGTGCAAAAGATCACTAATCAGGAAGCACTAAGGAAGCAGGTGCCAGCTAAAAAAATATTCTGTGACACATTAATCAGCCCCAAATTAATTCAGGTCACTTGAGGCAGGGAAGGTGTGCTTTGCTTTGCCACAATAATGTACACCAGAGGGTGCTGTGATGAAACAGAGGGTGGCATGGGTGGGCCAGAGGGTGGCATGAGTAGTCAGAGAGTGGCAGTGGTGACACAGAGTGGCAGTGATGAAGAAGAGTGTCCCAAACAGGCTGGACACGTAGAAACAACAAGTTCGCAAAACTTGCGACCCGACAGGTAAGTTCGCGTTTGCGAAATTGTACAAAACCCTCGCGAACTGGCAGAAACCCGCGCGAACACAAAAAAAAAAAAAAACGCAAATTCGCGAGAATTCGCGGATTTTGCGGATTGCGAGTTCGCAAATCCGCAAAATTCGCGAACGCGAGATTCGCAAAATTCGCCCATGCTTAGTTCCAAGGATGAAATAAAAAGAAGAAGTGATAAAGGACATCCTTGTCTGGTACCTCTGAATAGAAGGAAATATGAGGATTGTTTACCATTAACTAAATATCTTAGAACGTGACACTAAAACCATGCCATTTTAAAGCACCAAACATAAAATCGCAATTAACGCGGTCAAAAGCTTTTTCAGCGTCCAAAGTTATAGCCGCACAGGGTATGTCAGATCCAGAGGTCATATGGATGATGCTGATAAAGTTTCGGGTGTTATCAGAAATAAAACAACCTTTCATAAACCTGATTGATGAATGCCTATTAAATACAGAATAACCTGCTTGATGCGGATTGCAAGGACCTTTGTAAATATCTTGCAGTCCGTGTTAATAAAAGACAATGGCCTGTAATTCCCACACTTTCATAAGTCTTTGCCTTTCTTGGGAAGCCGGCAATGCATCGCTTGTGAAAAGGTTCCTTGTGTGCACTCTTAAGTGACAAAATTGGAAATTAAGAGAACTAGTTTTGTAAGTAGGAAAGGTGCAAAATGAGAATACAAATGAATGGAAAAACCATCAGGATCAGGAGCTTTATCTTTGAGAAGTTGAAGAACAGCATTTCTGAACGCCGTCTTATATCTGCATCCAATTCAGAGAGGTCTAGTGTATGATCCGTCAACTTAGGGATAGAATGGAAAAAAGCATCTAATTGGTCAGTGGTAGGAGAAGACTCTGCTAAATATTGTTTAGGGTAGGGCTGTATAAAACATTCTAGCATTTTTGTATCAGTGGCATGATTAAATCCATTTCTGCCTGTGATAACGTGAAATTTTGTTTTTGCTTTTTAATAGTTACTCAACATTTTCCCTGCTTTTTTACAACCACCAAAAATGTTTGCATTAATTTAAAAAAAGGTACCACATGCATCGTTACAAGACTGTTTGTTATACTGTAATTCAGCTTGAATTGATTTAGGCAGAGTATCTTTTTTTTAGATAAAAATATTCATGCTCCAACATTTTGATTTGTTTAAGTAATTGCAAAGAATCCTAATTGATGTATTTTCCTTCACTGCAACGTAGTCTATAATAAAACTCCTGGCAGACGCTTTATATCCATTAAAAAAATAGGAATCTGGGAATCAACAATAAGATTGACATCAAATTTATTTTATTCAAATCTGTAAATGAATCTGTAAACTTTGTCTTGTAGTTATACATTGAAAAATCTCCATCTATTGGACTGGGGATTGTTGTTAGGAGTATCTAAGTCTAAAATAACAGTTGCTTAGTCGGAAATCAGACTGAAACCAATCTCAACATTTGAAACTGATTGGAGAATATTCTGTGTGACAAATAAGTAATCTATTCTGGATTGAAAGGCATTCACAGGAGAGAAGTAAGTGAATTCTAACACTTCTGGGTGAAACGTTCGCCAGGCATCAATTAAACCTCTAGACGAAATAGTCCTCTGAAAAGATTTTTGCATGTTATTAGGGCTATATCTAATTCGGGATGTGTGGACATTAAAGGGGTCCATTAATTGATTACAATCCACCTACTATTAAGTTGTCTGAAGCACAATCAGATAGGAGAGTAGAAAAGAGTTCCAAAAAGTGTAGATCCACTCCTGTAGAGGTAAAAACATTACATAGTGAAAAAGGAGGATTGTTAATTTTAACATTCAATAGCAACCACCTCCCAGCATCATCTTTGGTTTCACTGATCACTTGAATATTCAGATATTTGTGAACTAAAATTAAAACACCATTCTTATTATTAAATGCAGGGGAGGAGTAGAGAGAACCCACCCATTCAATGTCCTCTTCCTTAAGATGTGACTCCTGTAGAAAAGCAGTCTGGCAGTTCAACTTAGAGAGGTGGGTCAAAATCCTTCCTCTATTTTTGAACAGGATTTCAAAGTCGTTTTACGTTCCAGGAAACAACACGCAAATTCATCACAGAAAATAAACATTTACTTATAAATGGAGGTACAAGAATACGTTTTGAAACAATTAACCTGACACCAAATAAGTAAAAGTTAAGGTAAACTGAAGGAATAAACAGGGGTATGAGAATATGTGTAAGAGTTAGAAAAGAGCCACAGTTAGTAAATATAAAGGGAAAGACGAGAATAGAAGGAAAGAAAGCAGATATAGAGGGAACAAAGTACATTAGAGAGTGAAAAAAACACCTCCCCAGTGTATAAAAAAATCAAATATATGACATAACGTCGAGAGACTTCAGTAATATCTTTGAAACAAAAACGAGCAATAGGAAAAAATACCGGGTAAGAGTGTGGGGACAGGACAAGATGTCCTGCCTGAAAGGGAAGACATTAGGAGAAAGAATAACAACATATGAGATCAGGAGCAGAGGCTTGATACAGGACTACTAAAGGAGAGAATAAACATATCCAAATAAATAAGGGGCACAGAACAAACCTTTTTATAAAAGGACTTGGTCATGTGTACACAAAACCTGAAGACTGAAAGTGGCAGGTCAACAACATGCATCACAACACGATCCAACAGACCAGAGAAATGTAGAATGTGTAGGAGACATCAAAAACAGAAAGTACAAGAATAAGAATTACATAGGTCAAGTTTTGCTGAGTTGCATATCTTCTCTCTTATGCTCATGGATGAATCGTGTTAGGTCCTTGGGATCTTCGAAAGTAGTCGTCTTGTCTTTGTAAGTGATCTTCAAAAAACATAGATGGATAAGCCCATACTGTGCATTCATGGATTTCTAAGCATGTCTCAACTCCAAAAACTATTTTCGGCTTGCAGCAGTAACCTTAGAAACAGCCTGACTAAAAAACTTTTTTGCCCCGACCAGAGCATCTGTTTATGTTGTTTGGTCATCGAAAGAACTTCCATAAGATCAGAATGTTGTAAAAACAAAGCAATAATCCCTCTAGGTCTGTTGGATGTTGTAGAGGAAAAGAGGCCAATCCTATATATAAGCTCTTTGGGTATTCAGCACCACCAAAGATTTCAACCCATCAATTTTAGGGATGTGCAAATTAAGAAATGTAATCAGACGAAAAAGGGTCTTTCTTTACTCTTTTATCATGCCACTTTCAGGTTCCTTACGTACCATAGTGCTTGAAACAGAAGAAGCCAAATTATTAGAGGAATGAGAAGTATCCATTTTGAAATCCAATATGAAATATGAAATTGTCATCCAGCGAGGATTAGTAATTAAGGAAACCAAGGTGTAACAGCAATGAAAGTGTACTTGAGTAATAAGAAAGCATTCACAAAAACATTCACGTAGGATGAGATGGTGAGGTATCTGTCAGGATAATAGCCATGTATGCCATTAAAATTGAAAAGAGAAGATATCTGCAAATATGTCATGCCATTGTAGTTCTGAGGCAGACTGTGAACAACTCAAAATGGCAGCTTGATTCCTGACAAAGCAGAAGCGGTTAGGCAAAACCTATGAAAAAAGCCAATTTAGGCTCAAAAAACATACCTTGCCACTCCCTGTAATTTCCGACGCCTGTTTCAGCCGAGGACACTCACTTGGCAAGCCAAAACCACCTAACCTTGAAGAAAAGATTCTTTGGCTCCCGTGGAGGAAAAGTAGAGGGCACCCATTTTGTTTGTTGCTGCTCGCGCTCCCGTTATTTCCCCAGCGTATTTAGTGTTTTGACATATAATAGAAAATAGTTAGTTGTATGTTTGTAAGCAATTATATTCTAATACAAGTTTTAAAGAATAGAGACATGAAACACATTTTTCTCATCTTATTTATGTTTTCAAAGTTTATTTATTGTATATTTGAAAATGTTTACACATATCACAAAATAATTAGATATAGTTAAGTAAATACATTCTTTTTATTGATTCTATATTTTTAAATTAAAAAATGATAATTATATTTAAATACTACTGTATGTTGTACATTTTTCATTTTTCTTTTCCATTGCTTAACTTTTTAAAAACATTTCTTAAATTGTTTTGCACACATATTTTCAACAATATTTTAACATACATTTTCTCAGGGTATAATAAATAATTGTATATATTTATACTATTATCTCATTTATACTTTACATTTAAAAAAACAAATCTGTTAATTGGAAATGTTACATTTGTAAACAACCAAGAACAACAAAGCAACGTACTGATCCAGTGGGTGTAATATGGACAGTAATGGTGCATCAGACATCTTTGCCATCACACTGAACATAAAGCATGCAGATCTTGTACTTTCAGTGTCTCATCCCCTCCCAACCTCCACCCCCTCCCACCCTTCTTCCACTCATTATCTCATAGAGGTCTATCATTTGGGGACTCTGAGATCCTATTATTCATTTCTCCCCATGACACCAGGTCATCCTCCACTGCCTCATTTCGCCTTGTAAGTTTAATATCTATTTAATTAGCTATTGCCCATTCCAATAAAACCTTTTTCCACTGCACCACTTTTGGGGGTCATGTAGCCACCCATTGTATAGGAATTCATTGTCTTGCCAGCACAACTTCAAGAGCAAACATCCTGGCCTCCATTTTCGTCTGCTGCCACCATGGCAAAATGCCCAAGAGACAGTTTAACCTCAACTCCATTATTCACTTTGCATACAATATTACATAGCTCCAGAATTTTGCTATGAAGGGACACCACCAAGTCATGTTTAAGAAATCCGCCACAAGTAGGCCACATATGCCACACACCGCTGGCAACTCTGGATATATCTTAGTACGTTTCAGTGACGTCAAATCGGTCCTGTGTAAATAATAGAAATGTTTAAGTCTGAATTGTGCCTTTGGTGACCCTTTTTTGGCTTGTGTGCAATCATTTTTCAAATTCTCATTGTCAAATCGTCTGGACAATTCACATTCCATTGCTCCCGGACCCTGTCTGTGGGTCCCTCCCCTCCACCACCAAGAAAGCGCACAAGTGTATCATAAATTGGCAGCCTTTGACCAGTTCCATCATTATCCTCACCCTTTCATGTTCCCGTGACTTGACGGGAAAGGGGACCAAATCCTTTGCGTAGTGTGTGCAATCGTGGCAAACAGCAATATTTAATAGTTCCCACATAATAACACTCTTGGGACTGGGCAAGGTCACAAAGTGGTCATTAAAATACAGGTCTCCAACCATCTGATAGTCCCCCTCCCACCATACCATGCAGAATGTGTCTTTGTTTATATTATAAAATGGCCGTAGCATCCCCAGAGGGGAATATACTGAAAAAGGGCCCCTTCAAAAACCCTTGAGAACCCCCATGCTCCACACCACTGCCACTTGCCTAATCAAACATGGGAATTCTCTCAGTACACCCTCTCCCATTGGGAGTGCCTCCGGGAGCATGTAGGAGTCATGTGTGCCCTCCAGGTGTGTCTTTTCCGAAATTGAACCCTCATCTACCCATGCACTGTATGCTGCAACTGCACAGCCGTGTTATAAAGCAACATTTCCGGCAACCCCAAATCACCTTCTAACACTGGGAGCTTCAGATTGGATAAGCACACCCAATTTATCTCCCCCACCCACAACAGATCCATCAGCAGGTTATCCAATCAGACAAATGTCAACACTGGCACTGGGCACATTTAATTTTACAGGGCATACAAGCACAGTGGCAAAACCACAATTTGTGTCAGGGCATTCCTCCCAATCATTGACAGTGGAAGCATTTTTCAGAACTCAACTGACCTTGCAAGCCCCTCCAATACCCTTCCCATATTCAAATTGTAGTGTTCCTACTGTGCCCACTTCACCCATATCACCAGGTACTTAAATGTGTCACACTCCCACCCTAATCTCAGTCCTTCGGGCAGCACTGCTCTTTCACGTCCCACTCCATCCAATAGGAATCGTTTACATTTCTCTTTTGGTCTGTAGCTCAGACACCACAGCAACGTTGTGCAGTGCCTCTAACATCAAGGGCACTGAGTGCTTCATATCCCAGGGATAGAGCTGTGTATTATCTGCATGCATTGAAACTACATGGACAGTATGCACAATCTGTATGCCACACAGTCCCAAAGACCTTCAAAGGTGAATAGGTCCAACACCAGCACAAACAAGACTGATGACAGTGGGCCATCACTGTCTTGGCCCGCTGCCCAATCTCCATGGTTCGAGAAATTATATTCTCCATTCGGACTGTAGTGACCGGCTCAGTGTACAATCCCTTAGCCCATCCAATGACCCCAGACCAAAGCCCGTTTGGCACATAGTCGCTCACATGTACATCCAGTTCACTGTGTCAAAGGCACATGCCAAATCTAGAGCAGCCAATGCCACCTTCTCTCCTGATTCTACTACAGAGTGCATAACATGGGACAGCTGCCTGATATCATGCATTGTGCTGCTTTCCGGGATAAAGCCCACCTGTTCAAGGAGGACCAACTCACATACCACCCACAGCAGCCTATTAGCCAGCACTTTGTATAACAATGGTCTATAGGTGAGGTGTTGGAACCCTAACTCCCTTGGGAATTGAAACCATCACCACCTCCTTCATGGTTTGAGGTAGCACCCTTTTCTCCTTTGGCTCCTCAAACATACTCAGAATCATCTCAAGGAGTGAGGATGGTAGTGCATGATAACCCATCATCTCCTGATGCCGTTCACCGTACCTTAAGTTCCTGTCCCATTAGTGGGCTATTGATGTTGCATCTCTGCTCCCCCATAAGACCAAACAACTCTGTCCAGGTTAGGAACTGGTCTAGGGCCTATTCCATCCCAAGTTTTCTGGTGAATCATTCCCCCAAAAGTAGTCACTACAAGCATAATGATCTGATCCCTGGTTATTAGGGCTACCTGGCCTCTTCTTGATGCGGCTTCTCTCTGTCCACCAACCAAGTCAATAATCTGCCAGATTTACCTACCTCCCAAAAAAGTTTGTGTGCATTGTGTTTGCATATATTTGTCTAGCTGCATCTACACTTCTTAGTTCTGCCTGGTAATGCCCACTAGTCTCTGAAACCTCTCTAGGTCCTTCCCAGACTGGTTTCCTTATTGTGCCTTTTCCATCTCCAGGTCAGTTAGTTCTTGCTCAACTATTACCAAAGCCAAGCACCGCCCCCTTGGCGCCACTTTACTTTCCGAGGAGCCTCGATTATCACAAATAAGTGTGTACTCTCTAACATGTGCAAGGAAGGCACTATCGGTTAGCACATCCGGTCTCATTCTCCACAGTATGATTCTAGGTCTAGTCCACCCAGGCCGGAGGGTCAGGAGCAAGGATGAGTGGTCAGACAGATATCTATTTAGGTGGGCTGAGGACGCATAGGGTTACAGGTCCTCCCTCCTTCCCAGCACGTAGTCTATGCGGCTAGAGCCTCTATGTACAGGAAAATAGTACAAGAATATCCTATCACCTAGGTCCTGATCTATCCAGACATCTAATAAGTGCAGGTCTGCTTTTCCTGTACTAAGGCCCTCTCATGGTGGGAATGTGTACAATTACCAGTTTTGCACAATGCTAGAGTACCTCACCTGAATAACATGCATCACTGTGCATGTGGCTAGTATTCATACCTCTTCTGGGAATAACAAACCACCATCTACATTGGATGCATACATTTTCATCAGACAGGTCTCAAATCTATCCAGTAACACCACAACTATTTGATATCTACCTTTAGGGTCTGCATGTACAATTCTTTTGTCAAAGGGAACCCCCAGCAGTATCCATGTCACCGCCCCTCTAGTATAATTAGAATATGTAACTGCATGCTAGTGGCTCCTCCCTCGTTTGCCCAATTGCACTACCTCAGTCTGAAGCAGATATGTTTCCTGCAGCATAGCTATATGAACCATATATCTCTTGAGGTAGGTGAACACTCTTTATCTCTTTGGATAGCCATTAGGGCCCGCACCTTCTAGGTCAACTGTACTTTAGCCATGATCCTCAAAGTTGTGTGGAGGAGCTCCTAAGCTAGATTGCTCTGCACCGATTCCCCCGCCTGTCCCTCCTTCTCTACCTCCCATCTTAGCACCCCACTTCTGTATTTGTCTTTGCTCTTTTTACGAGTAGACCAAAACAGATAAATAGTCCTGCAAAGAACAAACCCCCTCTAGTACCCCCTTCCAATAGGCAGTTCCTAACTACCGTAACACCTGGTCTACCTACGTGTATCGCCAATGCATTTGAGGCCAGAAAGCAATCATGTACTCAGTCCCCCCCACAAATGTCTGTGCTGTGATTCCAGCCTTCTCCCAATCAGCAGAAGGGGGGAAACCCAGGAACTAACTAATAACCGCATCGCTGCTGCGGCTCGTCATCAGCATCGAAGTGGTTAAACAACTAGTTAATCACATGATGTAAAGTTCTTGCATGCTGCCTGCTGTATACCCAGGAAACCCTGAAAAAGGGTTATCCAGCCAATGCAGACCCACCACCTGTGCTCCTCCATACACGGCGCAGGTAGAGTTCTCCAATTGGGGCAGAACTAGGCTGCCAAGCCACCTCCTAACAAGTGTGTAGTTACAGTACTTTCTCCAATCACCACCGAAGTCCTCTTGTTGACCAGAGTGAATATCGAGACCCCAAGAAGGTTCTTTGTGTCCATGAGTTCTTCATAGCAGATGCCCATACAGTCCATATTCATATTCTAACTCTCAGCCTCTGTGACTCCAGTCTCTCACCACTCTGGACACTGAAAGTGGCATGCAGATGTACAACTTAAGAGGCATGCCCCCTCCATATGTTCAATCTCTTGGCTGTTCAACAGGCTGGTCACATGCCTGGATGGCTCAAGGTCTTCTGACATAGATTATTCCTCCCTGGACATAGTCCCATCCTCCTGGACTGTGATCCTTGAAATAAGTCTTTGTCCCCAGTTTGGGTTCTCAGCTGGCACCAGACACCATGCCTTCTCCCCCGTCTTTCCAGGTCAGCTCCGAAGGCTGTTCATTTCTGCCCCCAGGCCGGTATACCCCATTTCCCAGACTTAAAATCAGGCCCAGACCTGCTCTGGGGATTGGAGAAAATAGCTCTTGCCTTGTGTGTGTACCTTAAAGCATACTGGTAACAGCACCATTTATTTGAGAACCAGGGTTCTACGTTTTTGCTTCACCTTCATATAAGCTTTCATGTAGGTTTGCAGCAGTCTAGTATAGTCTTCATATTTAAACAGGAAACAATCTTTACAAAACAGTCATTGTATCGCACTGCGTTTACAAAACAGTCATTACATCGCAACATCGTTTACAACGCATGTCACTAAAGCGCAGCCATTACATTGCGTGTCACTACAAAGCATGTCATTACAATGCATGTCACTACAATGCAGGCATTACATTTCATGTCATTACAACGCATATTATTACAATGCATAGTACCCTTACACTATCCAACACTTACTTGTCTGACGCTTCCTGTTGTAGAGGACCATATCATCTCCCTCCTAAACAACTCGTTAGACACTGGCCTTCTACCAGCTAGTTTTAAAGAGGCACGAGTCAAGCCCCTGATAAAAAACCCGGGGGCGGACCCGGCTATTCTGAAAAACTATAGGCCAATATCCCAGCTGCCTTTCCTTTCTAAGATCCTGGAACAACATGTGCTAAAGTCCCTGTCTTTGCTCCTGGAGTCACACCATCTACTCCAGGAACGTCAAGCGGGGTTCCGCGCACATCACAGCACCGAGTTAGTAATGCTCTCGGTGCTGGATGAGCTTAGAGGCATGGCTGACCATAAGAAACAAAGTGCCCTGATACTTTTAAATCTATCAGCGGCATTTGATACTGTCAGCCATGCCCTGCTTCTGGACAGACTGGCCGCCGTTGGGATAAAGGATCTAGCACATCAATGGCTAAAATCCTTTCTGTCAGGGAGGACCCAGAGGATTCAATTAGGGGATTGTATATCTGAGGTGGGTGTTCTTGAGTGCGGAATCCCGCAGGGCTCTGCATTGTCACCACTCTTATTCAATCTTTATCTACAACCACTGATAGACTCCCTTGCAAGCATGGGCTGCAGAATTTTTAACTATGCCAATGATACTCAGTTGTTACTGAGTATTGACAACACAGCATTTGCACAGACCCAGGCCCAGAACATACTTAGATATACGGTTAGCTGGATGACGGCAAATTTGCTGAAAATAAATCCCGAAAAAAACAAGGTTCTGGTGGTTTCAACTACTGCCTGGCCCTGGAGTGATTTGTTTTGGCCCCAAGAGCTTGGCCCCACCCCGAAACCATGCCCCAATGTAAAAAGCCTTGGTATTAAGATCGACCATGTGCTGACAATGGCTAGCCAGATATCTTCTGTTGTTGGGACCTGTACTAACCTAATTAGGCAGCTACGCAAGCTAGTTACCTTACTTTCCCTAAATATGCTCCGGACCATTGTCTCAGCGACAATCATTTCAAGGCTTGATTATGGGAATGCGCTCTACCTAGGCTTGCCAAAAATCCTGATCAATCGCCTGCAGGTAACTTTGAATGACGCAGCACGACTGATCTTTGGATTACCTAGACAGACCCATGCCTCCCCATTACTGCGCAGGCTACATTGGCTTCCTATAAAGCAAAGGGTGGAATTTAAAAGTTTATGCATTGCCCATAAAGCAATCTATGGGCACGCGCCTGCCTATATAAAAGAACGGCTTGAGGTCTATAATCCCAAACGAACGTTGAGGTCTTCCACCTCCCAATTGTTGTCTTGTCCGCATTTCAAAATGACAACCAAGGGTGGGAGATCTTTTTCTGTCCAAGTCCTACAGATGTGGAACAAACTACCGGAGTTCCTCCGCAAAGAAGCAAATCTTCTTCATTTTAGGAAGTCATTGAAAACACTCTTGTTTAGGGAAGCTTTCTGTTCAATTTGAGTAATGTTGTTATACCTGTACCTCCTGTTTACCTACTCAGTTGTTGTTACTGCTTCTGTCATGAGCACCTAGAGACCTGACAGTGAGGTGGCGCTATACAAACCTCAGATAACAATAACAATAACAATAACTTACCCTACTGTTGCACCCACTGGAGTTAGAATAGTAATTTATACCCCTACACTAGCTAACACTTACCTTAAATGCAATGTAATGCTATGCATTCTAATGGTATGCGTTGTAATGGAATGATGTGATGTAATGGAATGCGTTGTACGTGTAGTTTTAAAAAATGCTTTGTAATGGCATGCAATGTAAAATGATGAGTTGTAAAGGATGTTGCGATGTAACAACTGAGTTGTAAAAGCATGCGTAGCAATTGTATGCATTGTAATGTCATACATTCAATTTAAACATGACATGGTTCTCTGAGGTGCCTTGTCCCACTTGTCTAGAAGTTCTTGAAATGCAGCCTTGATCTTTGTGGTTCAGGATTTGTGCAATCAGGGCTCTCATAGGGGCCCCAGGAGGGTGCAAAGGTGCCAACTCCCCATGGGCCTTTTCCACAGTGAACCACTGTGAGAAGCACTTTGGTCAAAGTTCTCTCCTCATCCAGTTCTCCAAGAAGACCTCCTAGTCATCCCCCTTCACCCATTACAGAATCCCCAAAAAGCGTAGGTTGTTTTAGCTGGAGTCGTTTTCTGCATACTTTGCCCTTTCTTATAAAGTCCCCGTCACTGTAGTCAGCCTAATCATTTGGCCTTTCAATAATTTTACCTTGCTTTGCAATTCTGTGATCATGTCCTCAACTGAGTAGACTCTCTCTAAAACTTTATATAGATCAGCATGGAGGAGGTTGACAACAAGGGCCGTCTAGTAACCATGTATCGGCACTAGCAGATTCGCTCTTGAGGGTTCCTCCAGCGACTACTGCTGGCCCTGGAACTTCTGAGCTTCCTCCAAGTGCATATTCCTCTGTGTGACAAACTGCAGGGGTGTGTACTGGATCATAGTGTTCCCCTGGGTGGACGTGGGCTCTGTCTCTTTGCCCATGGTCGACCTCTACATCGTCCCTGGCCTCTGCCCAACTCTTCCCATTCTCTGCTCAAACCTGCATGCCTACCAGCTCCTACCCAAAAGTCCACCTACTCGCCTGCAAGGCCTGTAAGCCCCCCACAGTCAGGAAGGTATCAGGGACTCGTCTCCCAGGGCTCAATAGCTGTCATCTCTGCCTTTCTCCTACCTGTGGGCAAGTCCCCCACTGTATGTGCCTTCTCTCTCCAACCTTTATTCTTTCATCCTGGGCTATGAATTGTGTTGTGGTCAAAAGGTCTGGAGACCCAATCCAGATGGCGCCAGCTGCCATCTCCTCTTAGTACCAGCCCCTCATTCCATTTTCCAGTCAATGCTCCCTCATGCTACCTTCCAAAAAATGGGGGGATTCGATCCCGTCTTAACACCTGTCTCCAATTGTTGTGGTGCAGTCTTTCTTCAAGTGCCATCGTGTCACTCCAGACTGTGGTCTTTAAGCTGTTACTGCTGCCAGACTCCAGGTGGACCCACACTGGCTTCTCATGCTTCTTTAGCCTCCCGAGACAATATGGCTCCACCAGACATCGTCTTGCTCAAAGGAAAGGTGCACGTGCACCCCCTCACTCTGCTCTCCCAACTCAGTCCATCTGACAGCTGCCAACTTTAGCGCTACCTCCAACGTGCTGATTTTCTCTAACAAGCCTTTTCTCAATCAGGCCTTCAGAGCCACAAAGGGCCACAGGTCGTTTCTCAGTGTGCCTCTGATACAGGGAGATAGTACCAGAGCAGATCCAGTAGCCCACGCAGAGTCTCATTGGACTGTTCCTCTCCACCAGCATCTCACCCACTCCTCCTGTGGCTCCCCCTGCCTCAAGTATCCCCCAGGAGCAACAAATGACCTGGTTGATGAGCTCTGGACTTAGAAATTCGGCTTTTGACATATTCTTTCCCGCACACGAGTGCTGTTTTTTTCCTGAGGTCTGTAGCTGACCCTTGTCTGTTCTTAGACATTTACCTGGCACTTAAGAGTCTTCATGAAGACTGTGGAGTTTTAGAGATAAAGTATGTTTTAAACAGTCTCCTATTACTTGTCACTGCATATTGAAAGCGAGACGTCCTAGTCTCTTGTTTCTAGGAATTTACTAGTAGAGTGCCTTACTAGTCCCGGAAGTCATTCATTCTTTATTTATATCATCTTAGCGGCAGAACTGCTGGTGAGTGGGTGTAGAGTTATATGTATATACAGAACCTGTTTAGATAGCAGAGTGAGTTCCTCATGCTTGTTGTATTGTCATCCTGATCTACAGGTACATGTCCAAGAGTGCCGTAGAGTCTCCAAGTCAATACCCTGAAGAGACCAGAGGCTTTTCCGCAAGTTTGTTGTTTTGTCCTTTTCCCTTTTTCCCCTGGTCACGATCTCACGCCGCAGGTTTCCCTTCCTCTGCTGGGGGTTGCATTCAAGGAAATTGGGGGGCTTTCATCTATCACCGTCTCTGCTGGTCACCCGAGAAAGGTTAGTGGCATATCTTATATTCTTGTGCTACTGACAACCCTGACAGTAACTCATTCCTCAAGGCTGCCTCCACTATCATTTTTGCTTGTTTTATAATTTTTCTGCTGTATCCTCTCTCACTGAACCACCTGAACATAATAGTTTTCTCTTTCTGAAATTATTCCTCTGTGCTACAGTTCAATTTAGCAAGAAGCATAAAGAACCAACATAGGTGCAGAAAGAGGGAAAAGGGGTGCAGAAAGAAATGAAATGAAATGAAAAATTCCACTTATATAGCGCATAACTACCCGGAGGCCTTGCAGTTACTGTGTTCGGCTGCAGGGTAAAATTAGTACGCTTTTGAAAACAGGTAGGTTTTTAAGTCTCTCCTAAATGACATCAGGTTGTCGTTTTGTCTGAGGGGTAGAGGCAAGGAGTTCCATGCCTTCGCCGCTGAGCAAGTGAATGAACGGCCACCCCAACGGGCTTTCTTGATTTTTGCCGTAGTTGCCAAATGCAATGAAGCCGAACGAAGAGTTCTAGGCGGCGCATAAGGCAACACTAGGGGGTACAGCACTGCCGGGCCAGTTTGATGAAAAGATTTGTGCAAAATGCACATAGCCTTAAACAGTGTTCTGGCAGCCATTGGGAGCCAATGAAGCTCTTTTAGGGCAGTTCTCGCTGACTGCCAGCGAGGGATGTTAAACAATTGGCGCGCGGCACAGTTTTGAGTGACCTGGAGTTTTTTTGTCACTGTTGCCGGAGCCCCTAGATATAAAACATTTCCATAATCCAGGCGAGAGAGTATCAGGGCCTGTACCATGACCCTTCTCGCCTGGAATGGAAGTAAGGGGAGCACTTTCCTGAGCATTTTCATTAGCCCCACGCATACAGAGGCTGTTTTAGTGGCTTGGACCGAGAAATCCAGTGCTCTATCCAGCCAGATTCCTAAGCTCTTTATCTGGTCTTTAGGGGGAGGGGGAGCACCGAGACACGAAGGCTAGTTCAACAACAGGGAAGTAGGAGAGGGGTTACCTAGTAACATGATCTCGGTCTTCTCCCCGTTAAGTTTGAGATGGGAGAGTTGCATCCACTCAGCAACAGCCTCTAGACACGGGCCCAGGGTGTTAGACGAACCCTCCTTGTGGTCCAAAGAGACCACAAGTTGGGTGTCGTCAGCGTAGGTGACAATCCGCACACCAAAAGGGAGAACTATCTTCTCTAGAGGCTGCATATAAACATTAAATAATGTGGGGCTCAGGGAGGAGCCCTGAGGAACCCCACAGCTGAGCGGATGCTTAGATGATACCACCTCGCCTTCAAATACCTGGAAAAAGCGTTCCTCTAAAAAAGAGGTCAGCCACTTCAGGGCCGCGCCCGACACCCCCATGCCCTTCAAACGATGTAGTAGTGTGGCATGGTTAACAGTGTCGAACGCGGCACTGAGGTCCAGAAGTATGATAGCAGTTTTTCCACCTTGGTCCTTTATTGCTCTGGCAGCCTCTGTGACCGCCAGGAGGGCGGTCTCAGTGCCATGCTGAGGACGAAACCCTGTTTGGGAGACCTGTAGAAGTTTATTGGACTCCAAGTAGTCCCCTAATGTTTTGTTGATATGTCTCTCCAGCAACTTACTCATCCACGGAAGCAGCGAGATAGGGCGGAAATTGGATAGATTGTTAGAATCCAAGTTCGGCTTTTTCAGCAAAGCCCTGGCCAACGCACACTTCCACGTAGATGGGACAGAGTTGGAGGTAATGGAGGTGTTAAGAACCTCCAGCATAGACGGGCGAATGGCGTCCATTGCTTTTACTAAGGTCTGGGGCGGGGCTGGGTCATTTGGGGATCCTGAGGTGACCTTCTGGACCAAAGTATCTAAGGTATTAGAATCCAGGTGTGGAAACGTGACCAAAGAGCATGGTACATGCGAGTCAGAGTCTGAAACAGAGGGGGAGAATATGCCATCGCCATTTATCGCTAGTTGGAAATAGATGGCCTGAATCTTCTGAGAGAAGAAGGTGGCAAGATCCTCACAGCGGGCCTGTGAGCTCTCTGATGGTGGTCTTTCAGATGGATGGGATATCAAAGATTTTGCAATTTTAAAAATTTCCCTCGGGGAGTTGGCTGCCATATTAATTTTAATTTCATAAAACTCAGCTTGGGCAAGTTTTATCTGGCTCTTATAGTGCCTTATTGCTGATCTGTACTCTGAACTCTTAGGTTGAGAGCGGTCTTTCCTCCATGCTCTCTTTGCTTTCCGGCAGGCTTGCTTCAACAGCCTAAGGGCAGGAGAGTACCATGGAGCGACTTTAGATCTTTTTATTGTTTGCAAAGAACACTTCGGGAGGACTAAATCAAGTGTACTTGAGATCCAGTTGTGAAGATTAAGAACTGCTAGATCAGGATTCGTAGTTTTTCGGGGCGGCTGTTCAGAGAGGGCCTGTTCCCATATAGGAAGCGGAAGAGCATTCCATTTCCTACCCCAATGCCTGTCGTGGGTTTGACCGGTTATAGGAGTGTTAATAGACCATGTGAGGGGGACTAAAAAGTGGTCCGACCAAGGCAGTGGCACCGGCATTTCTACTGAAAGCTTATCCAGGTTGCTAAAAACATGATCCAAGAGATAACCCCTGTTGTGTGTCGCCTGAAACCCCTTTTGAGTCAGGTCAATAGCCTGAAGATTTAGGCGAAGATTGTTAGCAGCAGTATCAAGGGGATCGTCTAAATATAAATTTAGGTCACCTAACAGAGTGAAGTTGGCTGAGGTAAGCACAGAATTAGCGACCAAGTCTGTTATGTCGGAAATGAAGTCGCCGGGAGAGCCCGGTGGTCGATAGACCAAGATTCCAGAGAAGGTGCTTGTGGGGGAAAAATATAAAGAAAAATATAAACTTTCACATGTTAAAGAGGTCGAGGGAATAACACGACAGCTGTAAATGTCCTTATAAATAATAGCCAGTCCCCCACCCCTTCCTGACTGGCGATCAAGGCGTTTAATGGTATAGCCTTGGGGGATGGCCCAAACTACAGTTGGATCGTTTTGAAACTGGAACCAAGTCTCAGTTAAAAAAAGGGCCTCTGGATTGTGTTCCTCGATCAATAGTGCCAGTTCTATATGATGTTTAGGGAGTGAGCGACAGTTAAGAAGCAGCATTTTTATAATATGTGAGGACTGATGTTTACTAGCTTGTTTGCCTGTGCTCGGAGGAGGTAAGCTCCAATTACAAGATTTGGAGCGTATATTAGTGGGGTAAGGAGGGACTGAATTAATGCAACAATGATTGAAAGTGGGTCGTAGGGCGTGCAACGATGAAGCACTGTAAGAAATGCGCAGATCTACCATAATGCCTGGCCAAGAAGCCCGAAGCATCTGAACACGGACTGGCGCAGACTGGCTTCTCTTTGGCGCCTCTTCGGCGCGTCTAAGGTGCTCCCGCTGCGCTGGGGATGGAGGCTAATAAAGATTAGGAGGTGTGGGGAGACTAGACCGTCGCCCTTGGTAAAATGTCTACCCACCAAGGAGCGATCCGGCAACACTAGCGCTTTCCTCCCTCCACGCAAACAGCCTAAGATCGCTGCGGTGGACCTGGGAGTACCGCGACCAATTACAGTAATTCAGTTATTCAAGTAAAGTGCTCAAACAATTTTTAAAGATTCTGTATTTTAAAAAAATTAAAATTTTAAAACACTAGTCCCAAATGCGTCACTAGTGCACCCGTTAGCGCGATAAAGTTTGTAGTCAATCTCTCGAGCGCTAAGGAGTCCCGCCCTTTGTAGTCAGGGAGTTGCGGGGAGACTAGACCGTCGCCCTTGGTAAAATGTCTACCCACCAAGGAGCGATCCGGCAACACTAGCGCTTTCCTCCCTCCACGCAAACAGCCTAAGATCACTGCGGTGGACCGGGGAGTAGCTCGACCAATTACAGTAATTCAGTTATTCAAGTAAAGTGCTCAAACAATTTTAAAAGATTCTGTATTTTAAAAAAATTACAATTTTAAAACACTAGTCCCAAATGCGTCACTAGTGCACCCGTTAGCGTGATAAAGTTTGTAGTCAATCTCTCGAGCGCTAAGGAGTCCCGCCCTTTTGTAGTCAGGGAGGTGCGGGGAGACTAGACCGTCGCCCTTGGTAAAATGTCTACCCACCAAGAAGTGATCCGGCAACACTAGCGCTTTCCTCCCTCCACGCAAACATCCTACGATCGCTGCGGTGGACCGGGGAGTAGCGCGACCAATTACAGTAATTCAGTTATTCAAGTAAAGTGCTCAAACAATTTTAAAAGATTCTGTATTTTAAAAAAATTACAATTTTAAAACACTAGTCCCAAATGCGTCACTAGTGCACCCGTTAGCGCGATAAAGTTTGTAGTCAATCTCAAAAGAAGCAGCAGAGGTGCAGAAAGAAGCTAGGGAACTGCAGAAAGAAACAAGTGAGGTTCAGAAAGAGGCAAGAGAAGTACAGAAATAGGCAAGAGAGGTGCAGAAAGTGGCAAGAGAGGTTCAGAAAGAGGGAGGAGGGTGCAAAAAGAGGCAATAGAGATACAGAAAGAAGCACCAGAGGTGCAGAAAGAGGCAAGAGAGGTGCAGAAGAAATAAGGAAGAGAGGTGCAGAATGAAGGGAGGTAGAGAAAGGGAAAGAGATGTGTAGATAGAGGCAAAAGAAGTACGGAAAAAGGAAGAAAGGTGCACAGAGAAGCAAGAGAAATGCAGAAAGAGGCAAGAGAGGCACAGAAAGCAGAAAGAGTGGTTTGTGCACCATTAGTACCAATTTAACACCCACATTTAGCAATAAGTAACAGGTGACCATTCCAGGTTTGCAAAGGGCCTTCCACTACGCTGTAAAACTTGTCGCTGCGTTTTTGGTAACGTTTGAGCCGTTTGAGCTAAAAACTATTTTTTTTGGTTCAAATCTGCAGATTATGCAGCAGACAATGGATAATGTGGCAAATGCGGAAACTGTATAATTATGCGAAAATCGGTGCAGCCTAACAGTCAAATGCTCATACCTCCGACTAGGTCCAGAAGTGCTCCTCAGTGGTTCCTTCTTTTTTTTGTCTAATCAAGTTCATAGTTTATCTTCTATGGAAATAAAGAAGACTAAACCTGAGGTTACCACTACACAACACGGATTACCATTCCACATAATTACGCTCCATACCACATAATATCACTCTATATAATTCTTATTCACTAAATACCACGTACTTTCAATCAACATAATTTCACTGCACAACATACCGTATAATTTCACTAAACACAACATACATCCACTCCACTCCCAAAAAACATTAGTACAAAACTTTTACATTTACAATACCAATAGCCGTCACTTTCACAAATGCAAGACCTATTACACTGGAAATGCTTCTTTAACTAGTAATCGCGTTTGCAGAGTGGTGGATAAAGGGGGCTGTGCCTCCGACCAGCGCTCAGGAATTCCGCTGCGTAGGACTTACAGGAGATACCAGGAAGGCTTCTTGGCCCCTAAAGCTCCTCAGTAGTATATTGGACTTCATCCCCCAACTAGTAGTGTGCCAGGAGGAGTGTTTGCAGAGTGGTGGGGAAAGGAGGGCGTGGGATCCAAAGACTTCTTAGCAATCCCACTGTATGGGACTTATTGGAGGTAACAGGAGGGGTCGTTGCCCCCCCCCCCCAAGGACTTCATCTCAGCAAGCAGCGCAGACCTTGAGCAGAAGGGCATCTGGGTGTCAGGGTCTGAAGATCTCCTTTTTAGTTCGAGCATTCAAGACCTCTAGTATATACTTTAGTATATCCTTATTATATACTTATATGTGTATGTTCAGGCGTTAGCTAACTCCAGAACTGAATACAGTTGCTCTACCCTATCTGGCCTGCCAAAGACTTCCACGGCCCCTCTAAAGCTTGCCTCAATGCAGCAGCTAGAATCTTATCTGGCTTAAAGCAATTTGACCACATTTCTCCACATCTGAAGGCCTTGAACTGGCTTCCTCTTGAGGCCAGAATTCAGCTCAAGCTGGCCTGCATCACACACAAAGCCCTGTATATGAACTCTCCGGCATATCTCACCCAGAAAAATGTGGTACCTGGTCCACCAGAGACCTTGTGCTCCAGCCACCCCACTTCCCCAAGGAAAAAACATATAACCAAGTGTTCTCTGACACTGCACCAAGAATGTGGAACTCGCTACCATCCTCTATCAGAAAAATGCCTTCTCTGTCAATCTTCAAAAAGGAAGCTAAAAGCTTCCTAAAGAGCAAATTCCTCCTCTTACTCTCCTTTGTCATGAATACCGCCTTTTATCATGGCTTTTGTTTCTGTGGATAATCTCCTGTACTGCGTGGCCCTCCCTGTGTACCAATTCTCACCCCTTCATATGTTCTGCCGGGTCTCTCCGCCTTTTCCTATGATTGTGTCCCCTAGTATACAATTGATCATTTTCGCTGAACTGTCGCTCGCTGATTTTGGTACTGCACTGAATATTGTTATATAACTTTGGCGTTTGTCCTATTGTGTTCAATTCCCTTAACCCCATTCCTTGTATTTTGCCTATGCCTAACCTCTACGTAACATGTTAATCCCTGTAAAGCGCTCTGAAACCCTAACGGGCCATGTCGCACTCTATAAAACTTCAACATTATAAATAGATAAAATAAATAAATGTACTATGTGGGCTTTGGAAATCAGCCCTAGGACTTGTCTACTTCCGCTTAGAAACTTTTTTTCTGTTCAACTGCCTCTATTTAACTGTCTTGATAGAAAACCACCAGCAGAGGTCAGTAAAATACCAGTATTGCTTTCTGCTAAGAGAATTTTTTTTATTTTTCTCGCAACTGCCTCTATTTAACTTCTCCCCCACTCTTGCACTGACCTCAATTCCCACTTAAGCAACTGTGCCAAAATGAAGCATTAAGTTTATTAACTGAAATATTGCTGGGTGAAATAATAAGAAAATGGGTACAATCTAGCTTGATTTCAATTCTCAGTATGGCATAACTGGATTACAGGTGACCTGGGACATGATACATTGAAGCATCCAAAAACAAACATAAGGACATCTTTAAAATAGTCAACAGCTTCAACAAACCTAAAGCTCTATCACGAGAAATTCCACCGTCCCAGACCCTGTGCAACGACATCGCAAACTACTTTGCCCAAAAAATCGACACCTTGACGAAAGACTTCCCACAACCAGTCCTAAAAAACTTTGAGGCAAATCCTGGCTCCAATCCAGCCCATCCTTGGTGAACAAAGTTCAGCCATATTACGCTGGAAGAATCCCACCAAAGGATATTGGCCACCAAATCGGGCTCCCCGTTTGACCCCTGTCCCCCAACACTTCTGAGAACTATAATACACGAGGACAACCCTTGCATTAATTCTATTATTAATGCGTCCCTGCAAACAGGGGATATTCCTTCACAATGGAAACTGGCCGCAGTTAGACCCCACGACTTTGTCTAACCTGCGCCCCATTTCCCTCCTCCCAGCAGTATGCAAAATCACCGAATCCCTTGTCAACAAACAACTGATGGCCCACATAAAAAACAACAATATACTACATCCGTGCCAAGCCGGTTTCAGGGCTCACCACTCCACTGAGTCAGCGCTACTATCCTCAGCTGAAACTATTCGAGCAGCCTTAGATCAGGGAAAAATGGCTGTCCTGATCCTATTAGACCTCTCTGCGGCTTTTGACACGGTGTCACATGCTATCCTGCTACACCGCCTGACCAAAGCTGGCATAGCAGGAACCGTGTTCGAATGGCTTAAGAACTATCTGGAGCAGAGACGGCAGGTTGTCATGCTAGGCAACTTTCTTTCTGAGGAGAAGCTCCTGACATCTGGGGTGCCGCAGGGCTCAAGCCTGAGCCCAACCCTTTTTAACCTTTATATGGTACCGCTACTGGAACTTATCTCCACCTTTAACATCAGTACTATTGCCTATGCCGATGACACCCAACTCGTGTTGACCCTTGACAAAAATCAAACTGACGCTGAACAAACTCTGAAAGAGTGCTTATCAGCAACCTTTGAGTGGATGACCCAAAATCATCTAAAATGTAACTCAGCCAAAACTGAGATTGTTCCTTTTGGCCTCAATAATTGTTTCTCTCCAAAGGACTGGTGGCCGGGAATGGTGGAAGCCCCCCCCCCCCCCAAGACAACTAATTCTGTTCGAAACCTGGGCATCAAGTTCGACAATACCCTCTCTTTCAGTCTACAAGCCAAAGAAGTAGCTGGGACTTGTTTCAGAACCATCAAAAGCCTTAGGAAATTTTTTGATTTCCTTCCCCTAAGTGCCAGGCGGACAGTGGCTGTAGCGCTCATAACGTCCAGACTGGACTATTGCAACAGTCTGTATGCAGGGCTGAATAAATCGGCCCTGCACAGACTGCAAATGGTCCAACACGCAGCAGCCAGGCTTGTACTGAAACTACCCAGAAGGTCCTCAGCATCGGCAGCACTGGATGCATTGCACTGGCTCCCGGTGCATAAACGCATCCTCTTTAAAGTACTCACCATCACCTACAGAGCCTACCACAACCTAGGCCCGCTGTACTTGAGGAAGTACTTTCAAGCATATCAGCCGAAACGAACCCTCAGGTCATCTACCACTAACCAACTTAAAGTCCCTAGATTCAGGTTAACGACCAAGGGAGGAAAATCTCTTGCAGTCATCGGAGCAAAGGCCTGGAACAACCTCCCCTTGTCTCTACGCCAAAATACAACGGAACTCAGTTTCAGGAAAAACCTAAAAACCTGGATCTACTCCCTGTCAGAATCAGACTATAAAGCATTGCTATGATCCCCTCCCTGCACGCTCACCAAAACATCATTACCTCTCATATCTATTTAACATCCTGGAGTCGTAGCGCCAAGATACTCCTTGGAGTGGTAGCGCGCTATATAAGAACCCAATCACAATCACAAGTGTTGAGTTTAGATTAGCTAAGTGCCCTTCCCCCAACTTTTACAGGTCATAATTCATAAAATAGAGATCGAAAAGAGGAAGATAGTGATCAGCGAAGAGGTTTGGGAATGGGATGAGTTGTTTCAAGGAAAATACCTACAACACCACTCTATGTTCTTGGACATAGTTAACTATACATTTTTTGTCATCACTGCTTTGGGATCGTTTGCCACTCACATTTACCCAGATAGTTGGGTAAATCAATTTGAAGGGATTTATAATTTTGATTGTGCAGATTGGCATGCTGAGATCCCTAGCCAGAAGGTGTGTCTACTTTGGTAGTCATCCACGAGGAGGTGAAACTGGCTATCTTAGGGCTTTTGTTCAACTGGGTCTCCAGTCCTGATGGGATTCCGGCAGATCTCTTTTTTTTTTAGTAAACCAGACCTGTGGGTCTGTTGTTATTCCATATTATCAAGAAAGTCATTGTGGGGGTAATTCTAACTTCATAGCCAACTTCCACAATTATTCCCATTATTAAAAAGATTGATAAGGCTTCCCCTTATTGTTACTGTTAAATCTCATTAATGTATTCTGTTGTGAAGGAGCTGGTGATGGTAATCCTCACCAGGCTCACAGTGTGGGTCAAGAAGAATGGTATTTTGTCTGACTTAAAGTTTGGGTTTAGTCACGGCTCATGTACGAGTGATCAAAGCTTGAACTGTAACATTATTGTTAGTAAATATGGGGTTGCTAGGTCAGGGTCACTACATTTGTTCTTCATGGACCTTATGTGAGTCTTTCATAGAGTCAATTGAGTGAAGCTATAGTGCATTCTCTTATCAATGGGAGTGGACTATCATATTGTGATAATTCTTACAGATTTGAATTCTAATATATCAGAGTTGTTTTTTTACTTAATACATTAATAGCATAGGAAGTTACCTGTTATTGAATTAAGCTGACTTTCTGACGGTGGACAGGTACCCTATAACTACATTATTATATGAGGATGACACTGTTTTAATATCTAGAACCGCATCGATTAGACTCCTTTGTGGTCTCTATGGAAGCTCTGGATTTATCCACCATAATAGGTCCTTTCTGATGGTTTTGGGCCCCAAATCTACTAAAACAAGGCAGTTTAAATCAAAGGCCAGGGTTACATCCTTTCCTTACTTAGGTGTCATCTTTGATCGTGTAGGTAACCTTTCACCGCTTAGTACGAGTAAGAAAAACACCTTTTCAAGGTCAATCACTGCTATGTATAGTTTTGTGTCTAGGCTAGGTAAGAAGCTTTTGGGAGTATTATTGAAACTGTACCAAGCAAAATGCATTTTGGGCACAATGCATGGTGGTGATGTGTAGTGTGTTAACATTTTGTAGAAGTCTGCTAAGCGTCCCTCAGTATTTCCATTCTACATAGCTCATGGAGAGGTAGGGCTCTAATATCTTTCAGACATTGTAGGTTTTCGTCTGCTCATGAGGTGGCTCACAATCCGGACTAGACCAGAATGTAATTAAATAGATTGGTCTCAAGGGACCATATTTCCCTGAAAAGATGGAAATCCATTTCCTGGCTGAGGTATGTCATCAATTCAATTTGTCAAATGGGGAGTGAGAACTTTTTGATAAGCCTAATGAGATTGTGAAGGCGGACTGTATGTGGTTCCCTAAACACTTCTTTTTGTGGCAACATTAAGAGAAGATGAAAAGCTTATTATACCCGCATTTAGGGGTTATGTCCTTCTGCATAAAAATATTTATATGGCACCAAATCTTTTATTTGTCTCTAATGGTTATCACCATTTTTTTTTACAAACTTATGGCGTAATTTGGTACATCAGTTATTGTTGATACCAAATCTTAGTAAGGACGAAAGAGATCATGGAAATTGTGTTTGTGATCACATGTTCCCTCGAGATACAATGCACTTTATGATGTGTGAGAGTTTTATCCAGGTTCACCCAGCCTTATTGTACTTGCAACTATTGACTGATGCTCACACATGCTTTTCAATGGTGTATTTAGATATTGCTTTTAAACAAAGAAGACCTTTGGTGGGACACACTGGATCTTAATTATTCACATCAGTCTATGAATTGTACTGAGCGATTTTATAACATTTTTGTTTTGTCTTCTATTTTATGAAATTTTTTAATAGATTGTCGGAAGAATGAATTGTGTTTATCTATTTTCTATGGTTACATAATTTTAACCGAATAAAGGACTACTGAATCGAAATTTAATTGAATGCAAATGCAATGAAGAAACCTAAAATAACGATCTCAAAGTCAAAATAACCATGCCCATGTGAACATAAATCTCACAGAGAATTTAAAAAGCAAAACAATAAAGGGAATTTAAAGCTAAAATAGGTAAAATGGGGCCGTTCAGCTCCTAAGATATAAATTATATGTCAAAAAAACTTCCAGAATATCAAATAGGACAAAACTCAATGGCTGCAGGGCTACCGCGCCATTCTTGAGAACACAGTCCAACCCCCTGAAATCTACAATACAGGGATATTGATATAAATAAAACCAAGATGCTGCTGGTGATATCAGACTTAGGGCCCTATACTGATGAGGTTTGGAAATCTTCCTGACCGAATGAATTTGGTTATGGTTTCCGACCTACTCGGATTGGGAGAGTCCGACCAACCGAGAACGATGCATCCAGATGCTTCCAGATACGATTGGGTTGGACTCCTATTGACTTCAATGGGAGCCTTTGTTCCTACCGAATGCATAGGTTCCCATTGAAGACAGGAAGAAAGGAGTGGCTGGGGAAAATCGGGCATCCCTGTTGCCTGCCACCCTGTGCATGGCTGATAAAGGGAGACCCATGAGTACCACCACAGGCCCGAATGGGAAGGCTACGGGTGCAGGGGGGCCCACTATGGCCCAACAAAGTCTGATTACAACTGCTGATTTGAGTCTGAAGGCATGATTAGGAAAGGCTGTCCGAATCCAGCATTGTACTCGGTCATTTGGAAACACGGCCCATAGAGACGTATGGTTTTGCTCCATACGGCTCGGTCATTCTGAGTAAAGCACTACTGCTTAACAAAACCAGACCCCAGCACTGCTGCTTTTGTTACTGGGGCTGATATTACAGCATTGTTGCAAAACCGTCCACCAGTAGTGAAACCAGCTCCCACCCTCCAAAACCGGCACCCACCCTTCCAGCCTCCGGAGCAAATGCCCGATGCCCCCTATGGCCAATCTGGCCATGATCAGCAGAAAGGTGGAGAAGGATGGTGGTGATGCTAAGTTAAGCACATGGGGATTCGACACTCATGGATAATGTTTAATATTGGATAATAAAAAATAATAATCTATTAAAACATGATACAAGATTGAATTGAGAATCACGTGTGCACCACCACACTTTTCTTACATACTGTGCCAATGGATTAGTTTCCTATTTTAAAGAAAATAATTAAATCATTCCAAAATGTGTAGGATGTGAAATACATTGAAAAGGAAAGTAAAGATATGCTTGGAATCTGACCAATGGACTTGCTAAGTCATTGCAGGAAGCTCTTGCCTCTGCTGAGGCAAAGGAAAACCAGGACAATAGGTAGACGAAAGGTGGTACATTTGAATAAGTGATGCAGTGCAGGGAGCCGCCATCACACTGGGAGAATCAAGTCTCCTGAAATGTGTTTAAGAGGGAAGGCGCACCAGAACAAAGTCAGTAAACTCCAAGTATATCAAAAGTATCTTTATTGTTGTTGAAGTTAAAAATTAGACATCAGCCAACACGTTTCGTTCCACAGCTGGAACTTCATCAGGGCTGCAAGAACATACACTTTTTTATACACATGCTTTGTGTAGCTTAAATGTTTTGTGCCATTCAGTTAATGTTATTGATTTGTCTGTATGCTTCTCATATATATATGGTGTATGTATTTTCTGTGTTCTTGTTTTACGTCACTTAAGCGTGACTTAAGTATTGTTTTGAATATATGTTTTTTCAGCCCTGATGAAGTTCCAGCTGTGGAACGAAACACGTTGGCTGATGTCCAATTTTTAACTTCAACAACAATAAAGATACTTTGGATGTACTTGGAGTTCACTGACCTTGTTCTGGTGCACCTTCCCTCTTAGACAAATTTGCTTCTCAGTTTTCCAGTGGAGTGGAAGTGTGGCGAGCTCTTGAAGTAGTTGCACAGACTCTCTAATTGTTTATCTCTACCTGGGAATTGATGTGCTTAACCGTGGTCAGCCGCATTCTGTCCTTTTTTTGCAGTCTCCTAAAATGCACATGGTGCACTGGATGTGTCATCACAGGATATTCTGTGACTCGAAAGCAGCATTGGGACAAAATGAATATTAGGAATTGGGCAAGCTTATTATGTGATTTTAGGAGTCTGGATGTTCGGGACAGTGCACAAGAGCTGTGTGAGACTCAGAGAACCTGGTGGGGTGGATAAGGGGCTGATATGGTAGTTGACAGATGCAGGCTGATGAACATGGGGAGACATCATGCGGGTCAGAGCACTGGGAATGTCTGCCAAGTAGACCAAGTAGACCAAGTCCATCTCTTTCCTCTTTCCTCTTGATGCATTCCTGTGGGCAAAAAGAGCCATTCAAGCTGGCCCGTATTTTTATTATTAAAAAAAGAAACGTTGTGGATTCTTACACTTCCATGGACTTGCATAGATATTTACTCAATTATGTACTGCACAATGATCGACTGACACACACCACTGCTTTATACATGTCACATTAAACAGAATTTTATAAATGCTTGTTTCCCCATTAGTGTAACAATATTCTCTGCTCCCTATCACTTACTTGAGGATATCTGTAAAGTCCCAGGAGTCTGGCTATAGAAATTGATGCAGTGGAACGGGCTTCCCCAATCACTGCTGCCAGACGTGAATATTGCTCACAGTTGTAGTTCAGGACAGGCTTTTCCGGACCAGTCAGCATCTGAAGAGTGCCCTGCATAGTCCTTATCAGTGACTGGCATGTATCATAGATAAGAAAACCCAATGTGATGTTTGAGAGGAGTAACTGCTCTCTGTTGATTTCGTTGATAGTAAAGACCAGTGCAAGGGCGAAACCATAGGACCATACACTAAACCTGAAGGGGCAAAGGCACATAAAACCTTCAATAAAAAAATTATTTATATGTGAATAAATAAAATCCTACAAAAATACAGAACATAGTAAGCAACAGAATCAACAGTTGCAAGCCTGGCCTAACTGTCTATTACCTGCCTGGTGGTATATAATCAAATTTAAATGTTCAGCGGTAAACCGAGCTGAAGTTAGAGGGGTAGTAAGGATGTTAGACATCTAGTCTAGGGTGTGATAAGTTTAGTGCTTGATCAGCTTCATGCTATAGCATGCATCTGTACAAATATAATTAATTGAACTGAAATTCTGCATTTTGTAAGTTGTGATGCCATTTATTGTAGCAAGAAAACACACACACATACTAATTAATGCATGAGCTTTAAAGGCTAAAATGAGATTTTCTTTGGGTGCAAACCACACAATTTGTTAGCTTCTTTTGTCGGACCAATAAAAGGGATCACACCAGGTACCAATTAATTTGTAGGTTTGGTCTAAGACAGCTTTTTTTGTGAAATACACTGAGGGCCTTAATACAAGTATGGCAATCCATAAGATCGTCAAACCTGTGGTGGCAGTCCTAATACTGTCACACTGTGGGCCCGCCCTCAGTATTATGAGTGTGGTGGTAATACCGCAACAGGACCACTGTGATCGCCAGGTATCAAGGATCCCACGGCGGTTGTGCAGTGGTGAGGCATAGTAATATGCTGGTGGTGCCCTGGCGGCACCGCCAAGTATATAAGTAGTTGCCAAACCACAACCCTTTCCATGGCAGTGAGCCTGCCATGAAAAAGGGGGGCTGCTCCTGGCCCGAGAGGGCACATGTAGTTGACATTCAAAACAAAATCATTATGACGCTGCATACAGTGCAAAATCAGGCAGGGGGACCCTGTTCAGCCTATCATAGGCTCTCAGTTTAATTCAAAGTAAAGTTATGAACATTGTGCATTATACATTAGGCATATTGAAGCATGGGTTATAGTTTACTAAAACAAATTGCCATCCTCTATGCCACTGTGGCATAGCCTACAATCCTCCTTGACAAATTTATTCAATTACATTTCTGTCAGAAATTGGTTTACTGGATGAGGGGGGGTGAAACCCTTCCCAAGCAGCAACCACAATTCTTTTCAGGGTGAAGTCACAAGCAAACCCTAAATGAACCTGAGCTCAACCCTCGGGGAGCAAAGCAGTTAGGTTTAATTCAGAGGAAATGTGTAAAGTATTTGTGCAACACTCCAAACAGTAAACACAGTGAAGACATACCACATATGGAACCCAGAACAGATTGAGAAACATAGATTCATTTTTACTAAATAGAATAACACCAAAATAACTTGAATCCAATCAGTAGAACCGGAGAGATTACATTTTAAAGATTTGAATAAAAATAGAGCCAAAAATCACCAAGTGCCAACTGTGGATATCTGGTCACACTGGACCGGGTCAAAGTCACAAGTTCAGTCCAACTGTGATGAAGCAATTGACCTCTACAGGAACCCAATTAGGCCTGATGAACAAAGTACATTAAATTGGGATATGCTTCGCAGAACGAGGATCCGTATTGAAGATGCATTACACAGCTGAGGCAATGCACTGGTTCCGAGGTGTGTTGAGGCTGCATTGCAAGATCTTTGTCATTGCTGTAGATTCTGTCAATGAGGGTTTGCGATGCGAATTCCGGCGGCAATGTGTCATGCAGTCGAGGCGATGCATCGGTTCCGAGAATGCGCGAGGCTGCATTGCAAAATCTGGTGACTTTGGCAAGGCTTCCATCAATGAGGGATGTCAGGGCCAGCTCCAAGCATGCGTTGCAAAGCGATGGTTTAGAAGAGGTTGTGGTCTGTGGTGGTGTTAGGCAGCAGATCAGCAAAGTAAGGCAGCAGGTCTCCAGAGCAGCATTCCGGCGGAGTGGCAGGCCTTTATCCTGGCAGAGTATCCAGAGTTCCGGAAGTGTACGTAAAAGTTGGTGCCAGAGGTCCAATATTTATACCCAGTTGTGTCATTTGAAGATGAGATAAGCTGTTAGAGGTTTCTTGTTGCAGTTCTGAGGCATCCTGCCTTACCTATCCTGGTTCCAGACTAACTACAGGGGTTGTGCAGCTCTTTGTATGGAAGCAGGACACAGCCATTTCACGTGTAAACAAAGATATACACAGCTCTTCCCTCCTCATCCTGTCAGTAATGGCCCAACCGGCCACACCTAAAGTCTCTACTGTGTGTAGCTATCTACGAGGAACTGAGGAGGAAGCTCATTTTGTGCAGGATCAGGTCGTCTAGTCTTTAGCAACGACATAGGAGAAGGCACGACCACCTGATCTGGTTTTGTTTGTGCAAGTAGGAGTCCATTTAAATGGAGATGTCTGGTAGGTTTATTGAGATTTGTGTGGCCAATGTCCCTTTTCTTAAGCAGCAAATTCACCAGCATCTATAAATACTTTGAGCCCTGCCCACACTCTTCCACCCTCGCAGCCCAGTTGCCCATCTACCAACTCCCAGAGTCCCACCCTGGCACATGGATTACCATCACCACTCAAGAAACCACAATGACCTTGACCTCCATATGCTCTGGAGACTCTCAGATCCCTGCCCTCACCACGTCTTCATCAAAGGACATCACAGTCACCTTCCCAGATACCTGGAAACCCACCACAGTGCTACCCCTCCTCAAGAAACCCTCTTCCGATCTGAAGAGGCTTACCAACTACCAGCTATCTATCTGTTACCTTATCTGGCAAAAGTAATGGAAAAGATGCTAAACAAATACCAAACCCCCACCTCTTTGACATCACTCATTCCAGATTCAGTCCAATCCATAGTACAAAGATCGTCCACATAAGTGTCACAAATGACATCCGGATGATCTTGGAAATATGAGGCCATGGCTCTCATCCTACAAGATCTTTCTGCAGCCTTTGACACCATCTCCCACCCCATCCTTATCCAACACTGCTCGATGTCAGCATCAAAGGATTTTTTCCTCCCTGAAAGGCCACAGCCATTCGGTCAGCCTGACCCTTCATCTTGGACGCTGACAACCTCATCGGTGGAGTTCCACAAGGATCCTTACTCAGCTTCACGCTTCTTAATGCCTAGATGACCCCATCTGCTAGCATCATCTGCGCTGACAGAATGAACATCATATAATATGCTGACGATACCATATCTGACAAGACAGCGAAACCCTGAATTAATTTCTCTGTATGCATGACTAAAGTTAAAAGATAGATGAAAATCAACTGCCTCAAGCTCAACACAGACAAGCCAGAAATAGCAATCTACAATAAAGGAACCTCTGTTGGAGACCTCCAGGTAGCCATGTGCTATACAAAAACCCTAGACCAGACTAGACTAGACACCCGCTGTGAATCCACCTGGTGGGCTGCCGAACTCGAACTCACAACCCTCCCGGCAACCTACACAAAGAACCTCGTGATAGCAATCAACAACCAACTCACCATGACCGTCCAAGTGAACACAATCTCCTACTTTCACACATTCAAGATGCTCAAGAAAATCTTTGAATGGTTCTCGATAAACACTTGCAGTACTTTCCCAAGAATTCATCAGGCCAAGCTCGCTCTCATTCTCCCACCCCAAACTCATATCACCCACAACTCAAAGACTCAAAAGCTTGATTGCCACCCAATCCACCAAAAAGGCACTTTTCAAACTCCGGGTGGGAGTCTCAGTTGAACAGGCTGCCACGTGGAGTCAAAGGGAGCTGAAGATTACTACTTCTGTCCTCTCTGTGTCGAGCTTGTTGAGCAATTCTTGGGGAAATTGATAGGGGAAAAAAGTGATTTTTGAGGGACTAAGTGTGAAAGAAGAATAGGGTGTTCTTTCCTCTTGTATCATCATCAAACCACCTCCAGTCTCCTATTGACTGCTTGGACTACTGGACAATTTAAAAGAGCATATTTACGTTCTGTTAAGGCACAGGGTGAGCCATGTATCACATGATAGGTGCCAGAGGTCATAAAGGGGGAAAGGACTGGCAGCTGATACTACTTGCGACCCCTACAATAATGTGCATGCCCTGTTTTTCATGTCTTTGTGCTTTTAAAAATAGCCAGGTTAAATGTAAAGTGCTTTTGGTATGAAAGCCATGCATTAAACCACACTGCCAGCCAATGTTGTGAAACACCGGCGGTACACGTATGTTCGCACCCGCATACACACACTCACTCATTCCACACCACTACGCAATGCCACTGGTATCAGCATTTTGTACAGAATGTTCTTACACTCATATGCACTCAACACCCTAATGTAGTGAGCTCATACTCAGCAGGTCAAGTGATAACACTCTGCAGACCCCAACCCTGCCCAGGTCCGTACCTGCCTCTGCCTGCCAGTTAACTCCGACTGCCCTGTTACCCTGAAAGAAGGACCCCAGGTCCCACTTAGTTTGGGTTCTAAGGAACAAGTTGAAAAAGTAACTAGTTTTAATTAAGAGGTAGATGTGAACAACAGGGGTTTGGCTGCCACTCAGGAAATCACCTTCAGGTGTCAAAACAAAAAGAAGTCACACAGTCTCTTGACCCACTTCCGAACTGCATTGGAAGCATCCCTCCAGCCCAGTCAATCTCTCTTGCTACTACCTCACACCATGATGTCTTTGAGAGGGGCCATGTGAGGAGAGGCAATTTGCTCCACCATGATGAAAATAAAGAAGGTAGCAATGATGAATGGGGAATCATGCAGGAGAGCCGTTCGGATACAGTAAGGTACATGTTTATCAGAGTCATACCCAGGCAGTCCGGGCACATGATCTGGAGCGCAATGGTTTGAGTCACACTGGGAACTTCAGGTCACACACACAAAGAGTTGCAAAAAATGTGGCACAATGACTGCTACACGTTGCTATAGGTTGAACAGGCAATTTCGATCCCACAAAATGTAGACTCACCAATTCTGCACCTCCCTGAGGCACAATGTCCAGTGCACGTTGATTTGGGTTACACAAGACCAGTTTGGTCAGACAAAGGAACAAGTTCAGCAGAACCACCTGAGGTGGAATGAGGTTCTACTACAGGTGCACCCCACCTCTGAGGGGAGCCCTGTGTGAATCGGACACCACAATTAACAAACTACTATTTTTAATTTATGTTGGAAGTTTAAAGTAATATAAAAAAGAAAAATATATCTTAATGATTTAAAATATAAGAAAACGAAAAATCTATAATAAATTAATACATTAAACTATTCGAAAAAAATTTCAACTTACATTTCCCTATACAATGAGTGCAAACGTAGGGAAAGTGCTCGATAGCAAAGGGGTAAAAATAACTATTTCCAATCCAGTGAATGCAAAAGTAGGGAAAGAGGTAGATAGCAGAGAGGTAAAAATTACTATTCCCACTCCAGTGAACACAACAGTAGGGAACGTGCTGGATAGCGGAGTTTTAAACATTACTATTCCAACTCCTGTTAGTGCAACAGTAGAGAAAGTGTTGGATAGCGGATGGGTAAAATTTACTATTCCCACTCCAGTGAGAGCAACAATAGGGAAAGTGTTGGATAGCGGAGGGGCAAAAATTACTATTACCACTCCAAAGAATGCAACAGTAGGGAAAGTGTTGGATAGCGGAGGGGTAGAAATTACTATTCCCACTCCACTAAATGCAACAGGAGGATAAGTGTTGGATAGCGTAGGGATAAAACATTTCATTCCCACTCTGGTGAGTACAACAGTAGGGAAAGCGTTGGATAGCGGAGAGGTAAAAATTACTATGCCAACTCGAGAGAGTGCAATAGTAGAGAAAGTGCTGGATAGCGGAGAGATAAAAAATTACTATTCCCACTCCAGTGAGTACAACAGTAGGTAAAGTGCTGGACAGCAGAGGGGGAAAGAGCTAGATAGCAGAGGGGTAAACACGATTTTTCCCCCTCCAGTGAGCATAACAGTAGGGAAAGTGCTGGATAGCGGAGTTGTAAAAATTACTATTCCAAGTCCTGTTAGTGCAACAGTAGAGAAAGTTTTGGGTAGCGGATGGGTAATGTTTATTATTCCTACTCCAGTGAGAGCAACTATAGGGAAAGTGTTGGATAGCGGAGGGGCAAAAATGACTATTCTCACTCCAAAGAATGCAACAGTTGGGAAAGTTTTGGATAGCGGAGTGGTAAAAATTACTATTCCCACTCCACTGAATGCAACAGGAGGATAAGTGTTGGATAGCGGAGGGGTAAAACATTTAATTCCCACTCTGGTGAGTACAACAGTAGGGAAAGTGTTGGATAGCGGAGAGGTAAAAATAACTATCCCAACTCGAGTGAGTGCAATTGTAAGGAAAGTGCTGGATACCGGAGAGATAAAAAAATACTATTCCCACCCCAGTGAGTGCAACAGTAGGTAAAGTGCTGGACAGCAGACAGGTAAATATTACTATTCCCACTTCAGTGAATGCAACAGTAGGGAAAGTGCTGGATAGCGGAGAAACAAAAATACTATTCACACTCAAAAAGATGAAAAAAAAATCATACAAATAAATAAATAATATTAAAAAATAAAAAAGCCAATATAATAAACATATAGAAAACACACATATTTTATTATGAATTACAAAAAAACCCAACAAATATTATATAAAATCAAATAATAAATAAAACAATTAAAAATCATTCTTTTAAACTAGAAAATATTTACAAAAAAAATGTATTAAACATCAATATATTTATTTTGTTTCCTAGCCTATAACACCACAACAATATCAAAACACTTCAACATTTTTTGTTAAATGTATTTCCATAATTAATATCATTAATAATCAATAAAAAATGTTATTAATAAAAACACACTTCAACACTATAATATCCACAACACACACCTAAATGGAACTATAAAATAATAAAACACAATTAAAACGAATGTTTAAATTAACAACTAATACTATTAACATATAATAATTAAATAAGTAACATGTATTTATTGCCCACTCTTTACCCCTTTAAAAGTAAAAACAACACACACAAAAATAAACAATTACTCAAAATAAATATCAAATAATTAACATTAATTAATAACTTTATAGTAATTAAATAAACACAAATTGCTTCCCACCCATTACTCCTATAAACACCAGAACACATACCAAAAATTAATGACACAATTACCATAATTAATGACCAATTAATGAATTAAAATCAATTAACAAACAATTATTAATGTATCAATTAAAAATAAATTACTTCCCAACCTTCCGACTCTTTATACTATAACACCACAACACACACCTAGATGTTAGTACACAATCACCAAAATTAATTAACAACCAATTATTAATTCATAAATTAGAAATAATTACTTCCCACACTTTGAACCTATTAACATCGCAACACACACCTAACATTATTTACACATTAATAATAATTAATTACCAATTAATTAATTGATTAAAATTAATGATCAACCAATTATGAATTCATAAATTAAAAAGTAAATTACTTTCCACGCTTTATACCTATAAACAGCACAACACACACCTAAAATTAATTATACAAATATTATAATTAATTACGAATTATTAAGTAAAATGAATTAACAACCAATTATGTATTATTTAATAATAAATTACTTTACATGTTTATCACTATAACATCTCAATTAAACAAATATTAATAAATACAATATAATCAAAAAATGTAATATAATTAAATTACTTCCCACCATCTTCCCCTATTAACCCTCAACCCGCTACAGAACTAGAAAAGGCAAAATCCAAATAAAAAGAAATAAATAACTACTAAAAATGTAACACATTTATTAAAAATATGAACAATTCTTATATAAAAAACATACATCACATACATATAAATAAATACCAAAATACATAACATTAATAAAAAAATGATATTTTTAACAACTATGAGGCTCATTATGATGGTGGGCGGAAGAACCATAATGGTAAACGGGACCGACCGCCATAGGTGCAGCAGTCCCGCTGTGGCAATTAGGATGCGCCCGCCACCCTGGCTGTAGCATCCTGCATATTATGCATTGCGGCGGGCGGTTCTGTCAGCAGCACCCGCCGCAATGCACAAAATGCATGTTGTGCATTGGCATGCACAACTTGACAGGCACCGTGAGATGCCTGCCAACTTGTGTATGCCAATGTAGGGGTGTACTATTGGTATACCCCAAGTGCAGCCCCCCACACCCTCAGCTCCCCAGGGGCCCACAACAGGCCCCCAAAAGTGATCACTTCATGCCTTTCCATGGAAGAGTCTCTACCATGGTAAGGATTCTAAATATGCACATCCTAATATGGATGGCGGTGCCATTTGAGGGCCTTTTCCTCCCAGCCAGGAATGTGACCGGAGGAAATGCGGGGGACCATCTTTCAGCCCACCGTGGTGCCTCTCACCATTCTAATTTGGCAGGGGGTGCAAAGGGAGAATCTGGCTGGCGGTGGCCACCGCCATCACGGCGGTGGCGATCTGCCCGATATGCTAATGGGCCCCTATATTTTTGCAAACAATATCAAACAGTACGATATTTTTTAAATTAATATTACTTACTTTAAGTCAATATTCTTGACCACGATATTCTTGCTGTCGATATTTCGGACCCACGACATTAATGACTCGATATTTGTGCAACTCGATATTTTTTACTCGATATTCTGTCTTTGCACCGCCAAAAATTATTTGGGGAAAATGCATTGACAATTGTGGGACATGATGACTTTGTTTAAATAATGTTTTAAAATCCACAAATTGATCCCCATTTTGAAAGTCTTACCATATAATATTGAATATTTATTGTGATGTGGTATCAGATTTTGTCAGATGCTATCAATATTGCATCCCCCTGGGGCACCCATATTCAGGGCCTATGACACAACAGCACTTTGACAAAAACTGAAGCTGATTCACATTTTGCTTTGGTCACCTAACGAGGGACAAACCTTCATCAATATCATATGTCTCACCATTGGGGTTGAGTAACGGAGTGAATATGCAACTTCTGGTCCCAATTGGATGTGTTCTCATTACCAAGAGACAGGTAATATCAGAAATTGTCTTGCAGAATGCTTCGTTTTACTAATCGTTTACACAACATGATGCAGCAGGGAAAGTTGCTGTGCTGCCTTGTGTGAAGGGGAGAGATCTTGAACTTCACCAATTTACACAAATCCGGGATTCTGTCCAGGTCATTCACTGTGCTGACACACTTGTGGCTTCCTATTGCAAATTCAGGCACTCTGGTGAAATGTTGTTTGCATTGTGGGTAGATTTGTTTTGTGTAGGAAGGAATATTTTCCTGAACAAAAACAATCCTTACAGGCTTACTCCTCTTTGTATGTGTGCTGAAGTAATCAGAAGAAATAAAGATATTTCTCTTCATTACAACAAGGTCGGATAGGAACACCATTTTGGTGCAAACCCAGGTTGTCACATAGGCATGGACTGGTGTTTGAATTTATTCTCTGGGAACCCAAGCATCAAGGGATGCTCTGTTTCATGCTGATCCAGAAGTTTTCTATCAGGGGGGACATTTCTCACTTTCCTGTTCTTTTTTCTGTTTGCATTAGGAATTGAAGCCCTCTGGTGGAGAATAGAAGCCTTCTAGAGAAGTACACATAGCGATGGTCTAGACGTGGAATTCTTCTCTTCGTTTCCACCCTCTCCCTTTGCTTTTGGTGGGTGTTTTCAGTATTACCTTTTTCAGGAATCGCTGCCAAGTCGAAGGGAGGGGATTGGGCTTATCTTTACTTCTGCAGTGTGGGTTATTCCTTGGCGGTAGCTGGACATTAGGTTCAGACGGAAGTGCATCAGGATAAATCTGTGCTGGGCAATAGTAGTACGGGAGAGATATGAGTTGCCTTCCTTTGGTCTTGGCGGGATAAGGTCATATGCAATAGATGCTTTTTGGCGCTGGTTCTTTTCCCTGCTGGAGAAATTAGCCCTCGGCATATAAAATGAAAGTTATTTTCTGTTTTGAGACCCTGCTGCAGGAGAGAATAGTTCTCTCTGGCTGATTGCATTCAGTTCAGCCTCTACATATCTGAGCCAGCCAATCTTGCTATGACCCTCCATAGTCGCCAACTATACGTTGTGTTAAGTTAACAGTGGTCCTGCTCCGGATTGAAAGCCACAACAAGATTGGCACCAATCTAATAGAGCCAGACTGGTAAGGGAGCCCTAGTTCAAGGTGTAAGATGTAGTTAGGGAATGAATGTGGTGGCGAGACCCTGGTTTTGAAAAAGCTATCTTCCATTCTCTGGAGTTGATCAATGTGAGCCATCCCTGAGACTTCGGCCCCAAAAATTGCCACAGCCTTTGTTTTTGCATGATAGATGTTTTCAATTGTGTCCAGAGGGCTTGCTCCTTGCTCTTGGCAAAGCCTTTTATGGCTTGATGACTTCTTTAAATACCTAGGACTCTTCTGCCACCCGGTTTGTACAAGAGTTTTTTTTATCGAACATGACTCCCGGGTATGAGAAGGACTCAATCATTTAGATTTTCTTTGAGGCCAGATGGAAATAAGGGGATTTTGCTCATCTAGGAGCTCCAACTTTAATGATGAAAGATTTTGTTTCATTCACTCTAAGATCTAATGAAGCCATGAATGAAGCATATGAAGTTATAAGGCTTTGGAGGGCTACCCTTGTCCTAGCAATAAGGACTGCATCATCAGCATACGCCAATATTGGGAGGGGGATGTTGTCAAATTTAGGCAGGTCTAAGGACGAACCAGACAGGGCCGCCTCTACCCCTTTTGTATAGATGGAGAAAAGAAACAGGGCAAGGACGCATCCCAGCCTGACTCTTTTCTTGATCTTAAATGAACATGTTCATTCCCCATTTATGCCATATCAAACACAGGCAGTGGCATTAACATATAACTGACTGATGAAGCAGATGATAAGGGAGTCAACCCCCATCCTCTCCATCATATGCCACAGCTTCTGATGGGACACACAGTCAAAGGCTGCTGACAGGTCCATAAAGGCCATGTAGATCTTCCTGCCTTTTGCTTTAGTGTATTTGTCTATGCAGAGATTGCGGCATTGATCCACAGTCCCCTTCCCCTTCTGGAAACCATATTGCACCTGCATCAGGATGTTATGTTCTTGCCCCCATTCCTCCAACCTAGCTAATAACAGCTGGCCCATGAGCTTGGCAGTGGTGTCCAGAAGGGAGATGGGTCTGTAGTTCTTCGGGCTGCCCTATCTCCTTTCTTATAGTTTGGAACTATTTCACTTTAATTCCAGGATTGTGGGGGCCTCTACCGCAATGCTATTAAACATATTTGTTAGTAGGGGTACCCATATGGCATAGTTTTCCTGAAAGAGGTTGAGAGGTTTAGTCCAAAAATACTTTCAAAGTGTCCCACCCATGCATCCTCATCTACATGCGAATCCAGGGACGGATCCTTGGAGTCTTTAAAATAAGGGGCATTTATAACTTTCCAAAAACTCCCTGCTGTTGCCTGAGCAGGCAGCTTGTTCAAGGTCATCCCAGGCCTTTTCCCTTATATCCTTCACTCGTTTACTTCTGGCATGCTTATGGTCGCTACGTAGTGATTTATCAATGCTGTGTCTCTAGGGTGGATTTTAAAAGAATTGATAAGGGCTCTTGTAGGTAAGAAAAATGGGGGATTGAACAAGCGACTGGGAAGAATGCTATTTACCTGCTTAAGATGAGTGAGTACCACTTTTAATTTTGTTATAAGGACTCTAGACTGAGTGACTAGCAGTGAGGGAGAGGACACCTTGGCCAGGCAATATAGGATGTCATATTTCCCCCAAATTCGTTATCATAATAATTAATTTAAATCAATGTCCTTCATTTATAAGCTCCAGTTGGACAATGTGGAAATGGTTATTCAGGGAGCCAAACAGCCTTGGGAAGAAAACTAGCTCCTTGGCCCATGTCTCCTGGAAGCAAATAATCTCCATCGATTGCTGGATGTTATGTCCCTGTTATGTCCTTCGAGGCATCTCCCGCCACATTCCTCAATGCTAGGCTAATCTTGTTTCTGTCAGCTATTCTCTGGAATAGAAAAATCATAGGGGGCTCCTGTGTAACAAGCACCAGGTTGGCTGGTATGGGAACTCTCCTAGCAGGTGGATGGATAGATGGTGGTAGTCAGTTGCAAGATTCCAGATCTGAAAGGGGAGCAAGTCTGTTATTTAGCCTAATCCCCAGAATAGTGCTGGGGCCCTCTGCATATCTAGGAGTGAACTTGCCTGATCTTATCTTGCCCCTCTGACCATTTCCTGACATCACATCCTGTTAAAGAAATGCTACAGTGGTAAAGGATTACTTTACCACTGTGTACTCTGGGTACTCCTAACAGATGTTCTCTGGAGATTTTTGAGGAGAGAGGTACGCATATGTACTTTCTTAAAGTTTATCACCACACAGTCTCCAGCAATGGATTTAGTGGAGCTGCCCACCCACCCCACTCTCCTAGCCATAATGATTTTGTTAGGTAGCTGATGGCACCTCATTCCCAAATCCAGAATATGATGTAAAAGCCAATGTAGGCATATGTCATTAACTGCAAAGTAAATTCATACTGTTTATCCCGCAGGGGAGGAACTTTTGCCAGCACCAGCACTAGGGGGTAGGATGCTGATGGAAGGTGGAGGACTTGTGTGAATGGTTGTCCACAACGACCACAGGAGTATATTGTGTTCCTAATGGCTGGAGAGCCGTTCTTAGTTCCCCCAGTCCTACTGGTGCCTGGTGTGCTGTGTCCCTTAAGTCCAAAAGTTGTAGTGATGGAACCTCCGGCTGTATGTTGGAATGGCCGTGAACTGTAGGGAACAACCCACCCGAGTGACAATGCTAGATGGAATATCCAGAGACAATAGATCAGTTGTAACCCGGTCATCATGGGCAAGAGATGGAATTTTATCTGCAACTGAAGATATAGGGTCAGCAATCTGAGTCTCCATCGGAGGTGGGGCAGGTATGTTCTGTGACTCTAGACTGGCTAATCGTTCTTCGATCTGTGTTAGTTTAGATAAGATAGGGTCCAGTAAGGGGGTCATCATTTTGCTTACTTCTGCCCATAATGCGTCATCCAGTACTGTGTGTGGGGGTGCGGTATTTGCAATTAATGTCATTGATGGTGTTGATGGACTAACTATGACGACATTGGGGTGAGCGGCCTTGGCTTTGGGAGCACGAATGGTTTTAGTTGGCTTGGGCTTAGAAGTACTGCCACCCCTAGGTTGCTTTGCTGGAGGGTTAGTGCCTGAGGGAGTATGGGGTGAAGGCACGGCGCCCCTCCTATTAGTGATGGGTAGGGCTGGAATAGCAGCTGAATGTTCCCGTTGGCCAGGCGGAAGGGCGCTAGGTGTTACCTGTTGTGTCAACGGAGTATGTAAAACGTTCTCATGGACATTCCCTGTTGGTGACCTGTGGGGAAAAAGAAGAGGTTCCATGGATAAGCGTCTCTCTGTCAATTGGATTTCATGAGTGAGGACACTCTCTCTGGTCAAGAACGCATCAAGTGTTGTTCCAGTCCCTTCACCCGCTTACTCCATAGTGACTTTCCCATTCACCATACTGATGAAGAACCGATAGAAGGAGAAGTGAAAACAGTACCTTAAATCAGATGCAGGACATTAGAGGGGGTTGCAGCCCAGCCTCCTTTGGGCTCTGATGGGTGTGGACGGGCACGCCGATGACCCGGGCTTCGCCTGTGCGTGGTTTGGGCGCGGCTTCATGCGCGTCCCATGCCGCGGGACTCCTGGTGCGCTTTTGTGCAAGGCGTTGGTGGCTGGTGGCACAAGGGCTGCTGGGACTCTGAATCCCCAACCATGATGCAGTGCTCCCAGTGGGAGTAGTGAGGCTGCGGCTACAGCGCCATGGGACTCCTGGTGCGCTTTTGTGCGCGGCGTTGGAGGCTGGCAGCACAAAGGATGCTGGGACTCCGAGTCCCCAACAATGATGCAGTGCTCCCAGCTGGAGTAGTGAGGCTGTGGTGAGGCTGCAGTACATGCATTCTCCAGCATGTGACTTCTTCCTGACATAGGGTAATACAAGACAGTGCTAAGTATTGTGTTTCTTTGCCAGTATTTTGTGTGACTTTTGAATTTCCAAATTTGACTACACCTCAAATTTTACACAGGATACTAGCAAAGTATATTTCATGTAAATTTGAATGGTTTGGGGGAAATTCTACACCAACAAATGCAATATTGTCGCCTAACATTTGTGAAATGAGTAAGTACTTCAAATGAACCTATTTGTAATGTGGTCAACATCTCTTGTGCGCTTTGGTGGGGTTCTCAGGGTTTGTCCTCTTGTTGCCTCATTTTGCACCTGAATGTCAGTAATGACTTTCCTAGTCTTTTTATTGTCTTTCTTGAATTTGTGTTCCCCTAGGAGTCTCTGATTTAATGATATAGGGATTTCTACACAGAAGGCTGTACTCAAAGGTGTTTATAGGAAGTTAAACCTTCTGCTCAAGTGATGGTCACTTAGCCAAAAGGTCCACTGTGCTACACGGAATGTAATTTTCTGTAACTCAACTTTGCTGACAATGTTATTAAAATCAAAGAAAATGTGTATTCAAAAGCATTAAATGATTTCGACCTCTCGTAACATTACACATTTCACTTCCCATTCATCAAAGTTAGCATCCTCCCTCCATGATCATACAGATGAAACACAGAGAAAGCCATAACAGTGGAGAATGATGAGACTGAAATCAATAGCAGTACTCGAGGAGCATGAAATACCTCCTTCTAAGGGCTGTTTAGCGCCATAGGAATATACAATGGGTCAATTTTGGGATATCAGCAGGTGTTAGTGTGAAGTGTCATCTTCACTACCCTGTTCCTTTTGGGGTATCAATGACAGGGACAATATTATTCTCCATCTAAAATTATTTCAATCACACCTAAACCAGATTGATTTGAAGCAACTTTTCAAGTGTAATTCAGAAAAACGACAATTCATGTTAAAAGGAGACATGGTGAAGTAAAAGCAGCACACAGTTACAAGTATTTTTAAACCACCTGGGCATCAAAATCTAAAATCAAATATCTAATTCTTTAGAACATGTATATCTGGTATTGAAAGGTCTTAGGAGCTCACGTGCTGCAAATGACAGTCTGAGGCGGTTCGCTGAATGGATTGGCTGGCTCCTGCCACTGAGCATTAATGGCAAATATTCCTCCAATCAGTATATCCCCTTCTGTTCTGTAGAGGTTCTCAGGGAGGCTCCTCAGGGTGCACTGCAAGGCGTCCACATGGAACAGAACCGAGGGCACTGACATGAAGACAGCTAAGAAAAGCATGACCAGAGAGTGACGTCCTGGTAAAATGGCATCAACCCAAGAAAAAAATCACCTAAGGAGAGGTAAAAAAAAAAATCCAATCAACTAAAAAAACAAAGTGTGTGAAGTGCTAGCAGCAGAGTATAATACACAGAGACATGATGAGTATAAGAGAATATTAAACTATAAGCTTAACAAACATATAGTCCACAATATAAATAACATACGAAAGCACGCTAACGCAAACTCTTAGCGTGTTATGAACTGACAATTTTAACTTAGAAATGAACTATGAACAAGACTGTATTAACAACTGGTCATATTTTACCAGGGAATATATGAGTCACACAGTAATATGTATTAACTCTATTACAATCTAATCACTGTAACTGTCTCGTGCTAACTCTTCAGAGTAATAATTTTCATTTGGGCAATTATAATAAGTTGGTGTTGCTTATATGTTTTATTTTGGATTGCAGCTTTCCTTTTTAAAATATTTTACTGTTATTATTTTATTAGCTGTTCCTAGAGAATTTCGATGTATCATGTTAGTATTATAGAAATGTTTCTTTTTTTAAATCAAACTCAAAGATATTGTGATTAGCAGAAATTAGACATAATATACAATTCTAAGTTTACTTAGCCTAGAATACTACTTTCTACCATGCCAGTGTCTTCAGACAAGAGACAGGAACGCAGAAATAAGCATTTAAATAAACGAAAAGATCGGAAGGCAGCACAGGAGTTATACAAGAAGTACCCAGTTAGCTATAAGCTCTATTCTGAAAAGACACATTTTTCCAGCACTTAAATAGTTAATTAGTAGAAATTTTTACTTACTCACTAAAGAAGTGTATTTAAAGAGAGTATCTGAAGGGGGTCATTACAATGGCTGGTGGACTTGAATCGAGGCAGGAACTGAGACCTTCTGCCTGTAAGGCGGCGGTCCTGCACCCCTGATTGCAATGCGACCGCCACCGTGGCAGGCGCATCGTGCATGGTTAACATTGCAGTGGGTGCTGCTAACAGCAGTACCCGCCGCAATGTCAAAAAATCATGTTGTTCATTTGCTTTTTATTTTTCTTCCTTTTTCTTTTTCCTCCCCTGCCTTCTTTATCATATGATATTTATTGTGATAACCTAGTTTATTATCCTTTTTGATGATGATGTATTTCATTTTGCTTTTTGTAATATCAACTTTGTTTCTCCTAATAAAATTGTACTTGAACTTAAAAAATCATGTTGTGTCTTTCCCTGCACTATGTCGCAGGCACCACGCGGAAATGTAGTGGGGTACTCTAGGTACCCCCGACTGCACACCCACCTCCCCCAACACAAGGGGGGCCCGCAACAGGCCCCCAATTGCAATCCCCACCATCCTGTGAATGGCGGTTTCACCGCCATGTACCGGCTGGTGGGGATAAAGCATTGTAATATAGCGGACGTTGCCTGCTAGGCACCACCACCATATTGTAGATGCAGGTGGGTTCGCCAGGCAATCATAATGATTGCCTGTAGTGGACCCGTGTGGCGAGCGGACTTTGCGTCTGCCAGTACACCACCGCCTTCATTATATGGAGGGTAGAGAAGTGAAACCGGCAGCCTGCCAGTGGCAGTTTCCCCACCATCGTAATCAGCCCCTATGTTGCTACTTATATTTGAGGTTCCATTAACCAATGAACATTTGGAGAATCCAGTGACTGTGTTTGAATTTGACACAGTCTATGAAGATATACATCCTGTGCTTCAATTATACGTGTTAAAAACGTATTCTGTAAAACACACCTTGCGCACAAAATGCAACAATCAAGATTCATTCTGAAAGTGTATGAAGTACAGCAGATTAAGGGCCTTGACCTGTAAGTAGATAGTTTCAATATTTGGTTGATTAGAAGTGGTGTGGTTCAGAGGAACAGTCCTGGTACCCAGCCTTGAACTGTAAAGTTGTCTGCCTGCTAAATAAATTATTCATGCTTCACCCATATGCACCAGGAGCTCCACAGCTAGGATGTCAGCCCTTGGGGGGCACGGTCATAATGCTACACAAGATTCACTTAGCATTGCCTGCTAGTCATGCAGGGTGCGCTACTCCAATGCTCATGAGCATGCATGTCTTCAGGAGCAGAAGAGCATAGAAGGGTGCTCAAGGTGTGGCCACTCTCTAGACAGAAGCCTTGTATCTCAGAAGGATGCATGGCATGAAATATCTGGGGTAAATACAAGAATTTGATGCTGAAATATAAGGAGGAAAACCTTAAACATTAAGAGACAACAATTTTGATGTGAAGCTAAATTGATCTCACTGATGTATCTCCTTGTTTACAAATAGGAACTAATCTTTCCTTTATGTTGATCTATCCCCTTATTTGTTATGCAAAAATTGTAATCTTCTTACTGTGGAAAGACTTAGTGAGCATAAACCATATTGGTTATGACCTCTCTTACTGCATTTGTTTTAATAAACTGTGAGACATGAATTCTATACATGTTGCCTTTTTGCATTGTCTTTTTATATAAGTCGTCTTTTGTATTTGTTATTTGTTGTTTGTTTCATTTGTTTATTTGATATATTTTTGCCTTTTAATTTATTATGTATATGTACAAAGGAATGTTTTAGCGTGTATCTGCCCAAAGGGAATCTTTCTTTATTGACTTTGTAAATACAAGAAGGCAGGAACAGAAGAGCATAGAAGGGTGCTCAAGGTTTGGGCACTCCCTAGACAGAAGCCTTGCAGTCATGAAACATCTGGGGTAAACACAAGAATGACTAAATTCCCCAAGTAGCCACAAATGTAACTCAAATTGGTGCAAAATCTTTTCGTCTGATTTTCTTTCTAGTGATAAGCTGAATAGCGCTGGAAATACCATGAAAGTAATGCGAAGCCGCTCATACAGCTGCTTTGCACTACTTAGCTCCAAGGGGGCGTGCCATGAATGGTGCATGGGTGTTTCCACGTAACCACCCAAGGATTCTGACGCTAAACCCAATTTACTAAATAAAGTAGACAGGGTTTAGAGTCAGAAAGTAGAGCACCCTTCAGCCAGCACATTGCACGTGTGCTGCACTGTACTGCACACTCACAAAGTAGGAAACATTTTTAAATTGTCTAAGCATAGTATTTTGTATTGGAAGTACAAAACCTATGATTGACTCACAGGGACACCCTTGCACTATGGCGCAACAGTGTCTCCATGGCGAAAGACAGCTAATTCCGGTGCAAGGGATATGAGAGGAGAGTGCCATATTTCAGTAAATTTGGCTCTCTCCTTCTAATGGAGCGCAGCACACATTCTGTGGCTGCGGCACTGCGGTGCATGAGAAATGGGAACATCCGGCCCTTGGTGTCCCTGCAGTAAATTGTGATGTGTAGTTACAACAATATTTACAACAAGGGGTGGTGAGGGACAGAGTCTCTGAATTAAGCAGAAAGCTCTCACCCAGTCAAGAGATCAGGGCTAGATCCAACACCGTCAGGATTCAAGCAAGCCGGGCCGAAGACGGCTGAAATGCCAGAAACCGGTCCCCGGTAGCTTGTTTCCTTTCTGGTGAAGAATTGGCTTGGTAGTTTAGTCTGCCCTGTTCCCATGATGCACTGGGCCAGGGACAGACTGATTTGCATATAGCCAGGTTCTGAGCTGGGATGGGGCAGTGAGATAAATAACGGTGATGGATCAAGCCCTGATCTTTGGACTGGGTAAGAGTGGTCTGCTTAATTCAGACACTCTGTTCATCACCACCCCCTTTTCTAAATCGTTTTTGGCCACTATAGGTGTGGCACGGTATACTCAGACATGAGTACCTTTCTCACTGCTCCATCAGGATTCAAGCAAGCCGGGCCGAAGACGGCTGAAATGCCAGAAACCGGTCCCCGGTAGCTTGTTTCCTTTCTGGTGAAGAATTGGCTTGGTAGTTTAGTCTGCCCTGTTCCCATGATGCACTGGGCCAGGGACAGACTGATTTGCATATAGCCAGGTTCTGAGCTGGGATGGGGCAGTGAGATAAATAACGGTGATGGATCAAGCCCTGATCTTTGGACTGGGTAAGAGTGGTCTGCTTAATTCAGACACTCTGTTCATCACCACCCCCTTTTCTAAATCGTTTTTGGCCACTATAGGTGTGGCAGGGTATACTCAGACATGAGTCCCTTTCTCACTGCTCCATCAGGATTCAAGCAAGCCGGGCCGAAGACGGCTGAAATGCCAGAAACCGGTCCCCGGTAGCTTGTTTCCTTTCTGGTGAAGAATTGGCTTGGTAGTTTAGTCTGCCCTGTTCCCATGATGCACTGGGCCAGGGACAGACTGATTTGCATATAGCCAGGTTCTGAGCTGGGATGGGGCAGTGAGATAAATAACGGTGATGGATCAAGTCCTGATCTTTGCCTGGGTAAGAGTAGTCTGCCTAATTCAGACACTCTGTTCATCACCACCCCCTTTTCTAAATCGTTTTTGGCCACTATAGGTGTGGCAGGGTATACTCAGACATGAGTCCCTTTCTCACTGCTCCATCAGGATTCAAGCAAGCCGGGCCGAAGACGGCTGAAATGCCAGAAACCGGTCCCCGGTAGCTTGTTTCCTTTCTGGTGAAGAATTGGCTTGGTAGTTTAGTCTGCCCTGTTCCCATGATGCACTGGGCCAGGGACAGACTGATTTGCATATAGCCAGGTTCTGAGCTGGGATGGGGCAGTGAGATAAATAACTGTGATGGACCAAGCCCTGATCTTTGGACTGGGTAAGAGTGGTCTGCTTAATTCAGACACTCTGTTCATCACCACCCCCTTTTCTAAATCGTTTTTGGCCACTATAGGTGTGGCAGGGTATACTCAGACATGAGTCTCTTTCTCACTGCTCCATCAGGATTCAAGCAAGCCGGGCCGAAGACGGCTGAAATGCCAGAAACCGGTCCCCGGTAGCTTGTTTCCTTTCTGGTGAAGCATTGGCTTGGTAGTTTAGTCTGCCCTGTTCCCATGATGCACTGGGCCAGGGACAGACTGATTTGCATATAGCCAGGTTCTGAGCTGGGATGGGGCAGTGAGATAAATAACGGTGATGGATCAAGCCCTGATCTTTGGACTGGGTAGGAGTGGTCTGCTTAATTCAGACACTCTGTTCATCACCACCCCCTTTTCTAAATCGTTTTTGGCCACTATAGGTGTGGCAGGGTATACTCAGACATGAGTCCCTTTCTCACTGCTCCATCAGGATTCAAGCAAGCCGGGCTGAAGACGGCTGAAATGCCAGAAACCGGTCCCCGGTAGCTTGTTTCCTTTCTGGTGAAGAATTGGCTTGGTAGTTTAGTCTGCCCTGTTCCCATGATGCACTGGGCCAGGGACAGACTGATTTGCATATAGCCAGGTTCTGAGCTGGGATGAGGCACTGAGATAAATAACGGTGATGGATCAAGCCCTGATCTTTGGACTGGGTAAGAGTGGTCTGCTTAATTCAGACACTCTGTTCATCACCACCCCCTTTTCTAAATCGTTTTTGGCCACTATAGGTGTGGCAGGGTATACTCAGACATGAGTCCCTTTCTCACTGCTCCATCAGGATTCAAGCAAGCCGGGCCGAAGACGGCTGAAATGCCAGAAACCGGTCCCCGGTAGCTTGTTTCCTTTCTGGTGAAGAATTGGCTTGGTAGTTTAGTCTGCCCTGTTCCCATGATGCACTGGGCCAGGGACAGACTGATTTGCATATAGCCAGGTTCTGAGCTGGGATGGGGCAGTGAGATAAATAACGGTGATGGATCAAGCCCTGATCTTTGGACTGGGTAGGAGTGGTCTGCTTAATTCAGACACTCTGTTCATCACCACCCCCTTTTCTAAATCATTTTTGGCCACTATAGGTGTGGCAGGGTATACTCAGACATGAGTCCCTTTCTCACTGCTCCATCAGGATTCAAGCAAGCCGGGCTGAAGACGGCTGAAATGCCAGAAACCGGTCCCCGGTAGCTTGTTTCCTTTCTGGTGAAGAATTGGCTTGGTAGTTTAGTCTGCCCTGTTCCCATGATGCACTGGGCCAGGGACAGACTGATTTGCATATAGCCAGGTTCTGAGCTGGGATGAGGCACTGAGATAAATAACGGTGATGGATCAAGCCCTGATCTTTGGACTGGGTAAGAGTGGTCTGCTTAATTCAGACACTCTGTTCATCACCACCCCCTTTTCTAAATCGTTTTTGGCCACTATAGGTGTGGCAGGGTATACTCAGACATGAGTCCCTTTCTCACTGCTCCATCAGGATTCAAGCAAGCCGGGCCGAAGACGGCTGAAATGCCAGAAACCGGTCCCCGGTAGCTTGTTTCCTTTCTGGTGAAGAATTGGCTTGGTAGTTTAGTCTGCCCTGTTCCCATGATGCACTGGGCCAGGGACAGACTGATTTGCATATAGCCAGGTTCTGAGCTGGGATGGGGCAGTGAGATAAATAACGGTGATGGATCAAGCCCTGATCTTTGGACTGGGTAAGAGTGGTCTGCTTAATTCAGACACTCTGTTCATCACCACCCCCTTTTCTAAATCGTGTAGTTACAACAGGCAGGAACTGTTGTTGGAATCCCATCACTTGCCCTAATTTGTTTTCAAAGAGTGATAAATAGGGATTATGAACTGTGTATCACTTATTTGTTCACAAAGAGTCATCAATTAAGATTATGAATTTATCACACCTGTTGTTTTAATCCAGAGTCGAGTGTGGGATTGCAGACACTATTGTACTGATTGTTTCACAAGCAATTACACAAGTGGGTTAAGAACTTTTTGTGCACTCCAATGGAAGTACATTAGCACAGAGGTATTGTCGTAAGATACGCTGACCTTAAAGATAATTAATACGTATGTGACCAGAGACAAAAACTAAGTGCACAATAACAACAAGGTTTTTCATGGTAACATTATTGATTTGTAACCTTGAACTTAAATCAAGCATGAAAAGTGATTTCCTAACAATAAAGGTAGCCCTCATTATCAAACAAATATATTTCAGTCCTGATTGCAATGTATTTGCTATTGCATAATTTAATTGCATTTCAACCAAAACAAAGTTCATTTCCTAAAACTATGAAATAGAGTGGAAGTGCAGAGAGTGTCAGCAGCCAATTCACATCTTAGACAATACTTCAATGTTTAAACCGCATTTCTACTAGAAATCTATGGGATGATATCCTGTGTATCTCTTATCATGTTTCCCTTTCTCCAAGCCTACTGTATAACTCCACTATATCTGTATGGAGTTGGCTGTACTATGGAAACTACCATTGCTCCTGTTGGATCCATATTTTTAGTGCGTCCTGACAATGAGAAAGAGTTCTCATACATTGTCCTGCGTATCCCTCTAACAAAATGCAGCTAACATAGAAGCTGTAAATGAAAGAAATAAAGCAATACATAATTGCTGTTATAATTGTTGTTATTATGATTATTATTATTATTATTATTATTATTATTATTATTATTATTAATAATAAAATTATTATTATTAGTGTTGGTTGTGGTAGTTGTAGTTGTAGTAGCAGCTGTTGTAGTAATAGTATTGATTATGTACTGATGAATTGATGCTGGAAGAGTAGCTCTATAATCCATGGGTCCTAATACGCAAAATTACTTAGGTTCCGCAAGTACTAGAACAACAAATGACAGAATGCATGACTACTGGGTATTCAAAAAAGGTGACCTACAAGATATAGATCTATTTCAACCTGGTAAATTTTACTTGAAGCTCCTTACCAACCATTTATCTCTTAGGAAATGCTCAGAGATTTCCTTCAGTCAAAGGCAGAAGAAAATCCCTTTCCACTGGGTTGATGGAATAGAAGCCCCCTAATAATCAGGGGGTGTAGGAGAAGGGATTTTGTCACATGTAAATTGTTTTCACATCTACTAAAATTACTACAATTGTCAGCATAATATTAGAGTTGAATCTCTGCCTCTGGTGTTCAAGCAAAGAAACAGACCTTAAATCAATGTCTTTGTTTTAAAATAAAATTGAAAACACATTGAGTTTTTTTAAATAACATAAATAGAGGCATATTTACTACATAATACATGATTTATTGATTCTATTGTGGAGAGAAAGAACAGCACAACTCTATAAAGTTTTATTAAAAATGTCAAATAGTCTAAGACAAGTATCAAAAGTAAAATCTAACAGTGGCTAATGAACAGAGCAATAAGGGTGGGACCTTCCTTTGCCCTTGAGGGTCTGGTACCCTTGTTATTTGTACCTCCTGAAGTGGAGGAATAACGTCCCATTTCTGGGTCACTCTTAATGAGGGCCTTGATACAGGTGCAACATCTTTGCATAGATTGGGTCAGACGTCTCTGAACACAAACTAGTCCAGCTATGTCATTAAAATAAATGAATAACACCTGATTCAAACAGAACCCCTTGTATGATGCTGCTTGTATGATCTACCATATCTTTGGCAGATGATGCTGACCGTCATTAATCCACTAAAATTGTGCTAACATGTTTGACACATGGTTTCACGGATGGAGCAAGGTTGCGCTCGTAAAGCAACTTGTTTGTATTTAGCCCTCTCGAAAATAATATTAACATACTAATTAATATGTTTTGTTTACTAATAATTGCATTACACAACATGTATAGTATCTAGGGGAAGCTTGTTTATGAGCTTTTTACTAACTGTAACTCTATAGCACTAAAATGGCCGCGCAACGCAGGATTTCTACTGCGCATGCGTATGTCACACTCACTTGACATGACGTATTACTCCTCTTGATGGGAAACTTTTGCTTCTGTGCAGTAGAACTAAGATGGCTTCTCTATGTTTTAAATGTGCTAAAGCTTGCATCGCTGCTTTTGTTAAATAGTTTGTTCTGCCTAATCCGTAACACTATAGTTAAAATAAAATATTGGGAATAGAGTAGAGATAAGTGGTATACAGTGTATTCATTTATTTCTTGTTCTAAAATTGTTTCTCTTCTATTTTTGCATGTATCGTACTTTGGGCCTGACATGTACTTCTGAACTCCATCTTTGAAGGAACTGCACCTGTGCACAGAAACTCAAACTACTGAATCATTGGCATTGCATCTATGCAAGCATCAGACTTGAACTGTTAAAACTATGGGAACATGACCCCTTCACCCTGCCAGAGGAAGCTGAAATGTACAAAATTATTACAATGTTATAGATATTCATACATTCACTGCCGGGTGGAATAAAAGTGCATGGGAAGATAAAGTTATGGGAGGGAACGTAATTTGAATACGGAATACAAGTTACCTCATATCAATATGGTGTGATGACCTCTCCTCGTCTTTTGTCCAATCAAACTGTGGGATTTACACATTTGCAACATTGGGGGGTGGTACACTGCCCTGGAAAATGGTATATCTAAGGTAGGCTTAGCTAGTTAGTGTGTCCGACTTGTCGGAATAGCTGACCTGTCACTGACCCAACGCACTCAATAGGCGATCGAGCAAAGAGGTGCTGGCGGAGCACTCTGTCAGAAGATTCGATAACCCAATCAGGGCCCAAATGTTAGCTGCAGAGAGGGTTGCGTTGCACTTTAGCTGTGGGTGCCCGTCCTGACTTGCGGTGGTACTGCTCTGATCCGAATTTGGTCGGTACCTGTCCTGATTCTGGTCTGCACCTGTTCTATCCTGTTGGCACCTGTACTATCGGGGGGCTCCTGTTCTTTATCCCAGCCCATGGCCAGGGTGGGTCTTCACACCATTCTAGGTAAATATGAAATAGGGTGAACACAACTATTGAACTATTTTCCTTTTCTTCCCCTTCCCATAATTCTATGCTTAAAGAAAGTCTCCTTAAATATTTTTGCATCAGTTTTGCTTTAAAATCCTAACAAACTTTGACTGATTTAGTATGGACATTTGATACTTAAAATTACATAGATAAAATGTTTAAAACTTTGTCTGAGTTTGTGGTTATTTTATGAGTGATTATGCTAACACCCTTGATCCCTTAGGACTTTAGGTACCGGTGACTAGGATTGGTAAGTCAAATGGTATAGGTCCTGAATGGTTAAAACAATCTGACAAAGCGTAGGTTTACCTGTTCAAAGTATGTAATGTTTTTTTTATGGGCCCAGGTGAGTATGGCAAAATCTCGATCAGGTAAACCCGCGCTCTATCAGCACCATGAACATGGCCTCTGAGCCTCTATTTTCTCTGAGCTCTAGACAAAGGACAAGATCATTTAAGAGGGGAAGATTATACTCTATCTTAAGCGTTTTCACTGACAGACTCCACTCCTTTTGAGGAACTACCATTACCTCTTCCAGCAGTGCTTTGAGCTTCCCTCCTGCAATGCAGTGGTGGACATGGTATATCACATCTAAAGTTGGTTAATGCCTATGCATATCTTCAATGTGGCACTGCTTTGATGTCAAGTTCTGTTGGAAAAACACTCCCACTGTAACTTCTTCCTGTGGCTCAATCGTCCCCAGTATTCCTTCTTGACACACGCACACTCACACTCTGACACTCCCCAGAGAGAAAACCAAGAGATTTCGAGATATCGTTGAAGCAAGGTAGACATAACCCGAGGTAAATCTTGGCAGTGCCTATGGTGCTATATGACTAAAACACACTTGAGAGACAGCTCTCTTTCCAGTATCCAGTGATGATGCACAGGAGCACAATTGATGCCATGTTACATTTGCAGATGCATACAAAATTCCTTCAAACCTTCACTCAACTTCTCAGCTCATCACCATACCCATGAGCAGAAAAAGGCACATACACGAGTCCTGGTGGGACAGAGTTCCACGGGTAGCAGCCCACTAGTTTTGAGGGACCATGTATGTGCAAACCACTAATAGTAATGCAGTCTATAACTGGATGAATAAGCAGGAGGAGTTGGATCAAGGGCAACTCAGACTCCAGGTATCCAGAACAGACAGACTTGCTAGAAGTACATCATAACTCTCCCTGCACAGCCAAAGCTTTGAGTATGTGTGCAGCATATCCAAACTACCCTGGACAACTCCAGAGATATGAAAACATAATATTAGCAGCACATACTGGGAGCATGTCTAGCTGTATGATAAAGGAACATAAGTCAAGTCCCATTAAGTACCTATAGAATATGGTAGGCTGATCTTTCTCAACATACAGCACCAAGGTACAATCCAAGTTTGAGAAAAGCTTACAACAGGGAAAATGGCTCCTATGAGACAAACAAAACAGGTATACTGACCATAGTCTGATAAAATGATGTCCCTGGAAGGGAGAAGCGTTAATGAGAGTTCTAAAGAGCTTAATCCTTGAATGGTGTTCCCCAGGTATTTTCCTGTTCATTTAATCCTAGCTGAACTCATGTATCCAGAGTCAGGGGTTTAAACCGTCCAACAGTGCCACAGTAGCATCACCATGGTCCACCTGTTGACCAATAATTACAGACTCCACTTCCCATCATTAGTGTTGCACTGTGGAGAAGTGTGGCTCACTGGTTAGAGCAAGCAGACCTGGAAGCAGAGGTCAGCCCGGGACCAGGGTTCAATTCCCGTCTCTGCGGGGTCTTGAGTCCTAAAATGTCCACGGACTCGACACTTCTCGCTCCGGTGCCTACTCGACTTATGGGTTCACACTCTGTGACTCTGGGCAATAGCTTACTTAATCTCCACAACGGCCCCTCGTGGCGGGATGCCTGGCTTTCACCTTGTGGATACCCTGCCGGGGTTATCTCACAGGGGAATACCAGGACGGGTTCCCTAAGCAAGCGCTTAGATACCGGGTCAGTGATTTGCGCTATATATAAATACATGTACATAAGGGTTTGACATCACTGAAATGTGCTCAAAATTCTAGGAATGTGGGTCCTCTTCCAGAACAAGAATGAGAGAGGCCCTACGTTGATTTTTCAGCAAACGTTTAGCTGGGGATGCATGCATGAAGGCTCTTTAGCCAAATTGTTGGTAATAATTTCTTCTTAGTGATTGCCTGAATCCCATTAGTCTCACAAACATACACAGAGAGTCAGCAACAGTCCAACATTCTGTGATGATGGCATAGTCTCTGTGTAGCTTTCGCTGGCACAATAATTCCCCTTCACATCCACCCAAGGTTCACACTCTCCCTAAATAACCATAGCCTGAACCATCAGTTTTCTGCACTTTGTAAAAAATACATCAATTTTGATAGTAAGCCTGCACCCAGGTAAAAAGAATAATGCTGTGTCCACTGCCTATGCTTCATCTCTGCCAGGCAGAGTCCAAAAAACCTCATCTGGGTTACAGCAAGGGGTTGAAGTTTGTGCGGGTGAGAAGAGTCATTTTGACCCAGTTGTATTTTCCAAATAATTTTATGAGACCCGCCAAGGCATGAACTTCAGCCTTTCAGTTTGTCAGATGGTTCTCAGAGGGCCAGGTGACATCGGATAAGGCAACCTATTTGAAGCCTCAATTTGGGAGCAAGGGTTCTATATTTATTACTATGACAGGGCAGTGCCAGTGGGCCCAGAAGCTGAGAATGGTGTTAGTGTAGAAGCCCGTGGATTTGGTTGTGTTTAATTTATGAGTGAAGCATCGAGTAGCATACCTGCAAGCCATTCCTGAATCTGTTATTGCCAATTTCTATTGGTAAAGAGCATAAATTCTGTCACAGTCGGGCTCAGCTTGAGACGGGCCTTGGATATGTCTGCTTCGGTCATGTAGAGGCAGTCCAATAGTCAGTAGATATCATGGCCAGACAATGGGTTCAGGTAAAGGTGGTTATAATCTGCATATTGAGGAATACTAGTATCTTTCCTGCCAGAAGGACTCTCTGGGCACACCACTTGTTAAGAGGACAGTCTTTGACAGGGAGAAATACATGTACTACAAAGTAGTAGGTGATACTAGGTAAGGACTAGCGATCTGCCACCAATCCTTTGTTCAATTCTATCATATTCACACACAGGATTTTTACCACAGAGACAACTATTCTGTTGCTTCCACTTCTTGAATCCTGAAGAGCTTTCCCACAAACCGTTGGTCACGCTATGTCTTAGCGTTATCCCTCGAGCCCCCAGCTATTTCATGCACCCCAGCATGCCTTGTGCTGCTTCAGCATTATTCAGGTATATCCTCTGGTGACTCCATCCCCTCTTGTGATGCAACAGATGTGTGAGCTCTAACTTCTCAACAAGCCTTATCTGCTGCAGAAATCAAGTTCTGTTTACATTGGGAGTCCATCTTTTGGGAAAGCAAACCAGTCTATCGGTTATCACCACTTAATTTCTGATTGTTTGTGAAGTTGGAAAGGCTCCTGGCAATCTCTGTGATGAGCACATTGAAAGATTATCATCAGCAATCGGCATGCTATTGATTGCTTGTTGAGGTAAATCCTGGCATTTACTGGTAAGCTGTTTGGCGTGCATTCTGAAAGATTCTCGCCAGTGACAGGCATGCTAATAATTGCCTGTTAAGGTAAGTCTTGGCATTAACTGGCAGTCTGTGTGACGTGCACGCTGAAAGATTCTTGTCAGCGACAGGCACGCAATTAATTGCCTGTTGAGGCAAGTCTTGGCATATTGGCAAGCTGTGTGGCGTGCATGCTGAAAGATTCTCATCAGCGCCCGCTATTATTTGCCTGTTGGGGTGAATCTGGGTATTACCCAAAAGTCTTACTCAGCAATAGAAATGCTATATTTTGTGTTTGATTGCCAGTAGCAATCTCGTTTGTGAGTTTTTTGCATAATTTTGCTCTAGACCATTTCATTTTGTAAGTATGCAGAATGCAACGGCTCCGCCTTTCTTCCTCAGGGTAAACCAATACTGTTGTGACAAAGGTGGAAGAATGTTTTCACTCACTATGCCAGGTTGTGTGGGACTTCCCTGAGAGCGGAGAGGAAAATATCATTACTTATGCACTGCTTGGGACAAGAAGTGTTCGAGCTCCTGCCAGAATTATCTCCAGAGGATGCCAATGGTCTAAATCCTCTAAACGAATATGAAGTGTGTTTAAAAAACCTGACTTCCATTACTTGCCAAAAATCAGCACTATTTTTGAATGCTATCATTTTGGTCGTAGAATACAACATGTTGGAGAATCGGTTGAGACGTATATAACAGCATTGCGAAAACTAGCAGTCACATGCAATTTTGGCAGGCAACTGATGAAAGGTTGCAAGGGAAGCTCTCTGGTTGAAGCAATACCTTGCTCTCTCTGTGGTGGTGACAACAGCTAAGGCCTGTAAGCATTCTCTAGCATGTGTCAATGCCATATGCAATAATAAGCCAGGGGACGAAAGGAAAGAAGCAGTACAGGGTATGAAAACAAAGAGTTTCACTGCTGCCTTGGAGAAGCAAGAACAACAGGTGACAAAGAAACCTGGATTCAAATGAATTAGATGTAGAAATAGTGGGCATATAGCTAACTTCAAAGAGTGTCAAGGATGTAAGCCCTTATGCCAAACCTGTGGTAAAAATGGTCACTTTACATCTTGCTTCAGGTCAGGTCGGAGCACGGAGAAAGTGAGAGATGTCATTTGTGACTCTGATCCATAGTGTGAGAAAATTGTTTTGCAAATAGGAAATGGGGAACGGATGCCCCAATTGAGACAGTCCATGTAAACGGTCCTTCTGTAAAAATGCTTTTTGACTCTGGGGCAAAAATAATACTGATTCCACATACATTTCTATGAGGAATGCCTAAAGAATTCAGTTGTTTTAAGGAAGCCAGACGTCAAGCCTAAAGCTTACAGTGGACAGCCTATCAAGCTTATTGGTTACTTTTAGGTAACGATTGAGTTTTGCAACAAGTTAATCTCCACTAAGATATAGGTGTCATATAGGGATGACTCTTTGATTAGTTGGCTTCACCAGAGAGATTTAACTGTAATTTGTTTAGATCCAAACGGAACACCATTGGTGAAACTAAGAGATGGTTGGGTTGCAAAAGAGAAAATCACAGTGTCTGAAGTACTAGGAACGCATGTATTTGATGATTATAAATCACTTTTCTCTTCGGTATTCCAAAAGGTATTAGGGTATGTTAAAAACTAGGTGCATCATATTAAGCTAAAACCAAGAGTGGTTTCTGAGGCTGGGAATGCAAGAAGTGTTCCTCTAATGGTAATGGAGGCTATAAAGAATGAACTGGACAAATTTCAGTGTAGTGGTGTGATTCAAGAAGTGGAAGCGACAGAATGGGTTTTCCCTATAGTCATGGCTAAAAAAAGCTAATGGAAAAGCTAGACTGTGTGTGGATATGAGAGAACTGAACAAAGCAGTGGTAGCAGTTCGTTATCCCTTACCCAATCTCACAGAGAGGTTGTACAGTTTTTAGTAAAAGTATTTCACCTCATTGGATCTCACATCAGCATACAATCAAATAATGTTGCATCCCCAATCACAGGAATTGAATTAATGTATTACTTGTTTTGGCACTAACAAGTACATGAAGGTGCCTTTTGGTTACATTTCTATGTTGGCAGTCTTTTAAAGAGCCATGGAAAGTATATTGCAAGGGGCTGATGGGGTAAAAGTCTATCAAGACGATATATTAAGTTATAGCAGAACTCACAAGAAGCACGATGTCAAGGTATGTGAGGTGTTGAGAAGACTGAGTGTTAGTGACTTGACCCTGAAACTTGAGAAGTGTGGATTCAGCGGGACGGCAACAGCATAGCTCAGACATCTTATAACCGCTGATGGTATTAACCCCAAGACTAACCTCATTAGTGTGATCAAAGAGATCCTGATTCCCAATTCTAAGGAATACCAGGTAAATCTGTGAGAACAGCGGAATTCTATAGTAAATTCATCCCTGATTTTGCCGAGAGTTGTTGTAACATGGCAGAGTTGCTGAACAGGGCAGTGAAGTTTACATGGATGGAAGAATGTATGAAGGAGTTTGGGAATGTCAAAGAACACCTGTCAAAAGCATCTAACCTGTGTATTTTTGAGCCTGGTGTCAAAACTATTTTAAGGACAGATGCAAGCACGAAAATGCTCATCAGAGTAATCCAGGAATATGCAATATAAAGGAGAAGGTGAGAATGATTTATTGGTGGCCAGGCATGGATTTATTGATTGAGAGGGTGGTATGTGAATGTATGGAATACAATGGAAGTGACATGATTTTAACTCAAAGTGGCCAACACTATAGAAACTTGTGATGTGATTCTGTTTTTAGAAGAGATGTTTGGAAGGAAAGGATTTTCTGTGTCGTTGCTAACCAATTATGAAGTACAGCTGACATCTGACAACTTACAGCTAAGGTGCTGGAGTAATTCTTGAGTGAGAAGACCACATCCTTATATTATCCAGCCACTGATGGCATGATTGAGCATTTAGACAAGGTTGTAAAGGAGTGCATTCAGCTTGCAGTGTCAAATGGCATCAATTGGGTAGATAAACCTAAGGGGAAGGTCTGTATGTACAGTTTGACTCCTCATTCCTCAAGAGGAGTCCAAATTGAATTGAGGATGTGAAGAGCTATGTGAAGAGATAATGGTGAATAAGGAAAAAGAGGTAGTGAGAGAGAGAAAAGAAAATTTTGACAAAAGAATAGCAATAAAGGAGACTAAGGACAAAGTTGGAGATTGGGTCAGGATACAAACCTGAGGATAAGGGGTCTGTTAGAACTTTTTTACTAACTTTTAGGGTTATTAAACTTTTCAGAAATGCAATAAAAAATGATGATCACTGGATTTGGAATTTGGGCAGGGTTACTGTGTAGAAAAATGGACGGTCATTCTACTGCCAACGCAGTTCAGCAAGCAAGTGATTCCCCTACTATCATTGAGCATGTTCTTAGTGGCACTGTAGCCAAGAACAAGGTAGTATCTTGCTCTTTGGATTCCAGTGTTGATGGCAAGAAACCGGTCCCCGGAAGCTTGTTTCCTTCCCAGTATAAGAATTGGCTTGGTAGTTTGGTCTGCCCTGTTCCCATGATGCACTGGGCCAGGGTCAGACTAATTTGTATATAGCCAAGTTCTGAGCTGGGATGGTGCAGTTAGCTAAAAAACGGTGATGGATCAAGCCCTGATCTTTGGACTGGGTAAGAGTGGTCTGCTTAATTCAGACACTGTTCATCACCACCCCCTTTTTTTAATCATTTTTGTCCACCATAAGCGTGGAAGGGTATACTCAGATGTGAGTCCTTTGCTCATTGCACCATCAGGATTCAAGCAAGCCGGGCCGAAGACGGCTGAAATGCCAGAAACCGGTCCCCGGAAGCTTGTTTCCTTCCCAGTATAAGAATTGGCTTGGTAGTTTGGTCTGCCCTGTTCCCATGATGCACTGGGCCAGGGTCAGACTAATTTGCATATAGCCAAGTTCTGAGCTGGGATGGTGCAGTGAGCTAAAAAATGGTGATGGATCAAGCCCTGATCTTTGGACTGGGTAAGAGTGGTCTGCTTAATTCAGACACTCTGTTCATCACCACCCCCTTTTTTGAATCATTTTTGTCCACCATAAGCGTGGAAGGGTATACTCAGATGTGAGTCCCTTACTCATTGCACCATCAGGATTCAAGCAAGCCGGGCCGAAGACGGCTGAAATGCCAGAAACCGGTCCCCGGAAGCTTGTTTCCTTTCCAGTATAAGAATTGGCTTGGTAGTTTGGTCTGCCCTGTTCCCATGATGCACTGGGCCAGGGTCAGACTAATTTGCATATAGCCAAGTTCTGAGCTGGGATGGTGCAGTGAGCTAAAAAACGGTGATGGATCAAGCCCTGATCTTTGGACTGGGTAAGAGTGGTCTGCTTAATTCAGACACTCTGTTCATCACCACCCCCTCTTTTGAATCATTTTTGTCCACCATAAGCGTGGAAGGGTATACTCAGATGTGAGTCCCTTGCTCATTGCACCATCAGGATTCAAGCAAGCCAGGCCGAAGACGGCTGAAATGCCAGAAACCGGTCCCCGGAAGCTTGTTTCCTTCCCAGTATAAGAATTGGCTTGGTAGTTTGGTCTGCCCTGTTCCCATGATGCACTGGGCCAGGGTCAGACTAATTTGCATATAGCCAAGTTCTGAGCTGGGATGGTGCAGTGAGCTAAAAAACGGTGATGGATCAAGCCCTGATCTTTGGACTGGGTAAGAGTGGTCTGCTTAATTCAGACACTCTGTTCATCACCACCCCCTTTTTTAATCATTTTTGTTCACCATAAGCGTGGAAGGGTATACTCAGATGTGAGTCCCTTGCTCATTGCACCATCAGGATTCAAGCAAGCCGGGCCGAAGACAGCTGAAATGCCAGAAACCGGTCCCCGGAAGCTTGTCTCCTTCCCAGTATAAGAATTGGCTTGGTAGTTTGGTCTGCCCTGTTCCCATGATGCACTGGGCCAGGGTCAGACTAATTTGCATATAGCCAAGTTCTGAGCTGGGATGGTGCAGTGAGCTTAAAAACGGTGATGGATCAAGCCCTGATCTTTGGACTGGGTAAGAGCGGTCTGCTTAATTCAGACACTCTGTTCATCACCACCCCCTCTTTTGAATCATTTTTGTCCACCATAAGCGTGGAAGGGTATACTCAGATGTGAGTCCCTTGCTCATTGCACCATCAGGATTCAAGCAAGCCGGGCCGAAGACGGCTGAAATGCCAGAAACCGGTCCCCGGAAGCTTGTTTCCTTCCCAGTATAAGAATTGGCTTGGTAGTTTGGTCTGCCCTGTTCCCATGATGCACTGGGCCAGGGTCAGACTAATTTGCATATAGCCAAGTTCTGAGCTGGGATGGTGCAGTGAGCTAAAAAACGGTGATGGATCAAGCCCTGATCTTTGGACTGGGCAAGAGTGGTCTGCTTAATTCAGACACTCTGTTCATCACCACCCCCTTTTTTGAATCAGGCAATTTTCAAACAGGCACAAGGAAAAGTTGGCATAAGAGGTCTGCACATCTGCAGTATTGTGTGTACCGTAGAAACCTGCTGTAACATATGTTAATATAGCGATTAATCTGCTGGCTTTAGCAATAGCATGTATTAGCTTTCTTTGTTAAAAAAGTTTTTAAAAAACTATAAAAGTTCTAATTGTTCATTATAGTAATGGGGGAGGTGTGTAGTATGTTGCACATGGTCCTTTATAGTGGTCCTGTGAGGTTCTAGAATTGGTAAGTTTGGAAAGCTCCCTTGAGGAATGTTCCCAATCAAACAGAGTGGAGGTTGGCAGGGATGGGGTTGATAATGTTGTACCTAAATAACAGGAGTTTACCCAAATTGCGATGTCCCTAGTTCATTTCCACATAGCACTCGCTATTAGATAGGGTTGCACGGTGAGACAAGATCAAGCAGGGCAAGAAAACAAGGTCTGTTCTTGTCAAAGAACACAAGAGCATATTTGAGCACACGGATTGTACTGTAGCCTACAATTTATATTTTTTACATTTGATATAGCGCAAACTTGACCTAAAATCGGGTATCAGAGCACTTTACACGCACACCAGTTGCATTACATGAGGGCACATTCATTTTTGGTAGGCACAGGAAGATTAAGTGATTTGCCCAGGATTACAGGATGTTGAGCACTGTTGCTGAGACTCGAACTGGGAGCCCAAGATTTGAGGGTGACCGCTGTAGCCATTAGGCTACATCCTCTCCACAATGAGGCATCGCTTCATCCTGGTAAACCTCCTAAAGAAGGTTTTTCCTGATATTTTTCTATAGTTCGGTGGTGATGGTCTTATCAGTGTTTTTTTACAGTAATGGCAAGTTCTGATAAAATCTGAGGCGTCATTGGTGTAAAGATTAGCCTTTTCTCTGGTGGGGCATTTTGGATAGCTCCTTTTCCAGTGAATATGGAATGAAACTGTTTTCTTAGGACATGGCCTTCACTAAAGTAGGTTTGATAAGTATGACAGGTTTTTTGAAGGAGGAACATGTAGTTGGGATCTGGTGTGTGGGTATGGTATCAATGGGGATGCTGTTGGTCATGTGCTTGATGTTAGTGTGGCCTGTCCAACATAATTATACAAAACAACTGGCAACTTATGGCTCATTATTGACCAGGAGAGCAATATCTTACGAGCACGAAACTGACGTACTTCCTCACTGAATTTCTGCAGGACACACTTTGGAGGATAAAATTGATCTATGTCTGTGTCACAAAGACATAGTAGCAGACATGAATCATGTACATGGATGGCTCATTTAAGCAACTGTGTAACATAAATGCAGAGCCAATATCCACTTTGCACCCCTGTTGGTTATACGGCTCGGGTGCAGAGGCAAAGGGATTACCTCAGACCCCATGCAAAAGAGGGAATGCCCCCTTGAAGATGGTGCTGGCGCTTTATGTGTGCCAGCGCTATTGGTATTACAGAAGGGGTTGCACAAGTGTCTGCGGCCCCGTCTGCCAAAGTGCCCCGGGGAGCAAGCAAAGCTGGAACAAACACCTTATGCGCCCCGGGGCACGTTATATAATATGGCGCACCTATGCAAACAATTGTGTATGATAACACAAACTCAGCATAGTATTAAAAAGCTAGGTCATGGTTCCATGGAACTGTTTGTTCAATACTAGCAATGTCTGAATAAAATGTTGCTGTTCTGTCTCCTTTATGTCTTTTGTGTGCAAGACCTTCATCAGGATCGGCAGCTGCGACCCCTAGTTTGCCCCTTGTGATCCATGCCACTGCCTTTGCGACTCCTGGCATCAGAGGTGGCAAAATCAGTACCAGGAACACACAGGCAACTCATCCTTATGGACGTCGGTTGGGGTCTACTTGGGGGTCCACTTTCTTGTTTTCTGTCAATTTGGTAATTCCTTAATAGTGAGTAATATTATTCACTATTAGTGTAATAAAGAATGGATTACAATTAGCTGGAATATGAACTCCCTGGCTGCTGAGGTAAGTAAAAATGCTTTTTAATATATGTTGTGTGCATGCATGAGGGTGAGAGTCTGTTTAAGTTAGAGCAAGTGTTTGTATGTCTGTGTGCAAGCATGTGTGTGTGAGTGAATGAAAAGATGAAATGGCATGCAATGTTACTTCCACTACCCCTGGCCTTTTGGTGAATTGTTGTTCATGCACGTATTACTCAGTTACCTCATGCTGTTGGCTCTTTGGTGTATCTTTCCACCTTCAGGAAGAGCTCCTAATGGGATGGATGAGAAACTATTTTACACCAGAATCATTTGGGCGGGGCCTCTTCCACTGATGCCACTTCCAGTATGGTTATCATAGTGTTTACATGTGCAGTTGTGTTCCTACCCAGGATAAAACCATGCTGGTTCAGATCCACTAGATCGAACATGACATCTGATAGCCTATTAGCTTGAATCTGTGTATATATCTGTGAGTTTGAATTGAGCAAGGAGACTGACCGATAGGGACTGCATTTCGTTGTATCCTTCCCTTGTTTAGGGAAGTTAGCCAATCTGGTTTTGCCTCAGGAACAATGGACCCTGCCCAGGAGTCAGAATATTTAACCCCTTCACTGCGGCGGCTATTCCGCCGCAGTGCTAAGGGGGCGGTGCGGAAGAGCGGTGGGCGCATGCTGGTGATGGAACCGCTCCGTCACCAGCGTCGGTTGCCCTGTGCTTATGACGGACCGGTTCCATCATGGCCCCGCACGCACAATAGAACGCTCAGCGCAGGCGCGGAATTCGCGCCATGCAGGAGCGTCGGGCGGGCCATGACGGAACCGCTCCATCATCAGCACAGCGCCACCGCAGCTGATGACGGAGCGGTTCCGTCATCAGCAGGGTAGGGGTTAAACTGGTCCTGAAGGACCAGAACAAGCAGGTTAGATAAGGTCTTGTAAAATTCGAGAAGGTCCAGCCACTTTACCACCCCCACCAGACAGGAGAAAAATCTGGCGGGTGGTTCAAACATGGGTTTGGTAGTGTGGGGCAGTCCCGCTCCAAGCACCTCCAAACTCATAATATGGCCCAAAACGCTTTTCAATTGTAATTCAGTTGCAAAACATCAATATATACCATGTGAATCAGTATTTGGAAGGGATGCCCCAAACATGCCCCTTCCAAGTACCAAACTGTAAGCCCAAATTGTGATTTGATAACAAATGACGAATCACAATTTGGCTTTTGTACATTTAAAAATACCTTTCTGCAGCCACCAATGGCCAAACTCTGTGAATTGGCCCATTTGGGACCTCCAAAAATGCTTTGGACATATGGCCTCCAATCACACAAAAATCAGGTTACAATAATTCACAGTACGCCTTGTCGGTGCATAAAAGAGGCTCTCAGCTCTGTACTCTGCATTCTGTTTCTGAGCTCTGCTCTCTGAAAATAAAGCACTAACTCCAAGAAATCTCAGGTTTACTGAATTCACTGTACTTTTTTGGAAGCTTATAAACAGGAGCTCACACCTGCCCGGCACCTGAAAATACCAGAATGTAATGGCCCAAGGCTCTGCCAACTGTAACAGTTGGCTCTTCTATAGAGAACAGTCCCAGTTCTCCAATCCACTATAACAATGAGGAATATTTACAAGGGCATTGCACCACTGTAACATCACTTTTTCCGATGCTCCGGTGGTGCGCTTCCCTGCTCTCTATTTACAAGACTCTTGCATAGCTTAACGTTGCCTTCTAAATATGGTCCTGCTCAACACAGTTTCCTGTGGCAAAGGGGCATGCAGTTGGTGTTTCTGTGGGTGTTCCTACGCAGGGCCAAAAACAAATGCCTTTCAAAAGGAGGGGTTACTGTGGCGCAATGAGGGGAAATATTTTTATTTTTCCTTGTTTTTGCTCATTCTGTGTGTGCTGCATTATGCAGCACACATAGAAGGAGCAACTCACCTTCAATGGTTGTTCTTTTTGAAGGAAGGTGCTCCTTCCTGCACAAACACAATCATCCATTCAATTCAGGCACCCTTGTACCATGCGCTATGCAGCTTTTTTAGTGCCGGTACAGGGGAGAGCAAAGGGGCACGCCATATTCTTATGAACCGCATGCGCGCTAGCGGGTTTTCCCGCTGCGCGCTGAAATTTGAAAATCGCGCGTTACGTGACAAAGCCAGCTCGTCATGCGCGCAGCGCAGGTAATGCCCATGACGAGCTGGCTTTGTCACCAGCATCGAAGGGGTTAATACGGAGCATCCTTGCGTTTTTTTAATTATGTTGCTCGGCGCAGCTAATTTGCTTGCAGTGCAGTGCTGAACCATTTCATTATTAATATCCCCCAATATTTCCCAACTTTAGGTTGCACCAACATGTGTGTCGCCAAACGATTTTTGGTAAGTCATGACAGTCCAAGCAATGAATAAAGATGCCCTTAAACTCTGTGCTTATCTTGTCACATTTGCTGCTTCTGTGACAGAGGTCAAATAAAGAACATTTCTTCTTGCAAACTGATGCCCATTTTTCTAATATGTGGATTGGAGTTTACAAATTCCTCTCACTTTGCAGTCAGAGAAAGACAAGTAAAATTAATGGTGTGTCAATCTTGCTGGGGTACAGAGTTTTTGAAAGGAAAGGCTATAGGATGCCATTTTGTGTAACATTTAACGAAATGTAAAAACCTGTAAATAAACTGTACACATTCAGAAGTTAAAAAAGCAAACATTTAAGCACTTTTATTTGTAATTCTGAAATGTGATGGTACAAAGATTTCATTCGGATCAAAATAGATCAAGAAATCTTTACTCGGTGATGCGCAAGTGTTAAACATTCACGGAAGCATTATCACTTGTGTGTAATATTGTTTTATCAGTAAAACTCTGGGGCGTATTATCAAGGACCGGTGTTGAAATTATCGCAGTTTTATTGGCAGGAAACTGCAGATAAAACGGCGATGATGGGCTTGATAATATGCCCTTGGCAATTTCCATAGAAGCCCATGTTCTGATGTTAACCTGGGCTTCTATGGGAATTAACAAGGGCGTATTATCAAGCCCATTATCGCCGTTTTATCAGCAGTTTCCTGCCGATAAAACGGCGATAATTTTAACACCGTTCCTTGATAATATGCCCCTCTAGGTGCACATTTTAGTGGCAATTTCACTGGCAAGTGTGCTGGCTATAAACAGTAGTACGCTACCACACAATGCTTTAGTTACATAAAAAAATGACCCGCCTCATCTTTGTTAAAGTGTGGTGAGTCGCAAACGTTTACATGCTACAAAGTGGGTCATGGGTTGCGAAGTGCTGCACTAGAAGCTATCTCGCAAAGACTATGCTAACACATGAAACTACTTACCGCAAAAAACAGTGCACCTACCATTGCTTGCAATCATTCTGTAGAACATGAAAAACAAGGTATCAAGAGCACCACGTTTACAAGGGCTTCATTCTGGATGTAAGCCAATGATTGGGAGTAAAAGCTGCAGAAGTATTACTATTACAATAAACACTGTCCCTTCTTTTTGTCCCTGATTGCAGACCTACCTGGACAGTGTGAACAAAAGTAGAGCTCTTCCAGGAGCAGGAATAGTATCCTGGTACCAAAAGCCTGGTCAGGTTACAGGGTTTGAAGTCTGCCCTCCTGTAGTGTGAGATGCACAGAGCAAATCTCTTCTGGTTTTAGTTGACATTTATAAAGTCTCTGACCTATGCAGGGATTGGCATCACAGTATCCCTGTGGGTGTAAAAGAAGGCACTTGGCATATAATTGCTCATTGCTAGTGCTTAGCATGATTGATGCAATGTCTAATTTACAAAATGTGGACTTAATTGGGGAAATTGAATCAAAGTGATGACTTATGCACAGGGGGCTGCCTGGAGTAACTGCACAGGTCAATTTGCAACAGTCTCTGCTTTTCTTATAGGATCATTTCCCAACACATCACTGCCAATGCACATGATGATCTGCGAAGCACCTGTTTTCTGTGTGCGAGGTGTTTATAATTCGAAAATATAGCTTTGAATTTCTCTGAGTTAATGAATGAACTTTAGGCAGAGCAAGTTGAATCCAGAGAGAGGGAACCCCTGCTCACAATTTCTGACTTGATTCTGTAGCAATTTATTTTGTAGCTTCCATGGAAAATAAAAGACGACTCACAAGCTAGTGCTATGAATATGTGCAAGACTTGCACTATTAAGGTGGTTGCAAGAAAGTGATATATTAATTGTGGTGAATTGGTGCGACCACAAGTAATAAAAGTCACTATCCTGTTAAATCCTGTATAAGGTTTAAATAATTTAAACCTCTTCTCCCCTGGTAGCTATTGTACAGAGCAGACTGGATTAACTTTAAGTAAACTTCTAAATCATTTAGAAGTATCAACATAGTTAAATATGCAATAACACAACAACATGAAAATCCCACTTCAAAATAGTTACGTAATAGTAATTGTATTACCAATACATCAGCACATAGAAACCTAACAAATTTACATATGACTATATTACATATTTACAGAAGACAAGAAAAAATAACAAGTGGACCACACCGAAGGAACATCTAACAGATGCATGGAGATATTCTAGATCACAAAGGATTTCACCTCACCCTCAGTCACTGTTAACAAAATGTCTGCCTCCCAACAACTCTGCGACAACCTATCCAACTTCTTCACCAGCAAAATCGCAAACATCTACAGTAACTTTGCACACCAACCCCAAATAACTTTTTGCTAACCTACCCACCCCCACCCAAGACAGCCAACTGCTGTCCAAATAGACAACCCTCACTAGAAATGACACGGCGGCAATCATGAGGACCATTCACTCAGGTGCCCCGATGGACCCATGTACTACCACATCTACGTCCTGGGAACTTCACAAATCAGCACCACCCTAATCCACATCAACAACTACATCAGTTACCTCACTTTCCAAGATGAATGAATATTTTCACAAATGAAAAACATCCTCAAGAAGGCCAAACAGAACCCAAATCAACTGAGCAACTTGTGACCCATGTCCCTGCTTCTATATTCAGCTGAAGTGCTTGAGAAGATCATCAACAAGCAAAACACAACCCACCGCGATCTTCACCATCCACTAGACAACACTCAATCAGGATTCAGAAAGTACCACATCACCTGAACGGCACTCATTGAGGCCACCGACGACATTCGAAATTGGACTGAGGAGAAAAAGAGGCCTGCTTCCAGCTCGATCTCTCCGTGGCCTTTAACACTGTCTCCCACAAAACCCTCACCAGAAGACTCCACAAGATTGGCATATAAGAATCCGCTCTCAAATAGATCAGGTCATTCCTTATGGGAAGAACCTAAAGGATCAGGCTGCTAACCTTCACATCAGAGAACAAAAAACGGACATGCGGTGCCCCACAGGGATCGCCCCTCAGCCCCACCCATTTTAACATTTTATACATGACACCGCTCACCAACATCATCGGATCCCAAGACATCACCATCATCTCCTATGCAGATGAAACCCTATTCATCCTCTCCTTACAGACAAGACAAACATCACCAGAACCAACTTCGCAAACTACAAGGCCATGTAGCAGACTGTATGAGAATCAACTGCCTAAAGCTGAACTCCGACAGAACAGGTATTCCGGTCTTCCACATCAAGACTTATCCATAGGATCCCACCTGGTGGCTATAGGAGCTATAGACTATTCAAGAAATCTATGGATCATCCTAGGTGACACTCTCAACATGACCACTCAAGCCAATGCAGTGTGCACCTCCTACATCAACATCCTATGCATGCTGCGAAAGGTTTTCAAATGGTTGTATCAGAGCACCAAATGGACCGTCACACAAGCACTCATTGGGACTATGGCAACACTGTCTATGCCAGAATCTCCAAACAACTCAAACACAGACTCCAGACCATCCAGAACACATCACACTGCACCTCAGGAAGCTTTTCCAGCTCCTCTTACAAAAGCACAGCCAATTCAAACTTCACCCGCTCACAAACAAAACCCTACACAACACAAGACCAAAATACCTAAACACTTTTATCAACCCACCAGATAGTTACACTCTGCCTCACTCTCACTTGCACACAGTCTCCGCATCCACAAAGGCAAAACTGGATGTCGCTCATCCTCCTACATTTCACCAAGAACCCAAGAACCTGGATACCATCTCAGGTGAATAGTGTGCTATACAAAATAACATAACATAAGGTAGGATAACATAACATATGAAAAAATTATAATATAAAGAATAACATCCCGCCTGCTGTACACCATAAGGATATTGCAAGTAACTGAGGAGTACCATAACCATATCAAGGAACGTGTCTGGAGGCTGAGTTCCTTTATAAGGTTATGGAACTCTGAGGTGACTTGTAATATCCTCGTCATGTACGCCAGGGGATAAATAATTCCTTATGATTCATGATCACAGCGGTTCTCTGACAAAATATCAAAGCCAAAAATATTGTGATATAGAAATATTGTGTCAAAAATATCATTTTTTAAAACATATACTGGTAACTACAAAAATATCGAAGAAAAATATCATTTTACACTAATATAGAAAAATATATACAAAAATAATGTTTTTTAATATATATGTATATATATATAGTTAACACAGTAAAAATAGTAAATATTAAATAATTTAAGACATAACATTAATATCATGTACACTAAATATATTAAGTTAATATTTAAAGATATATATATATATATATATAAATATATATTTATTTATGAAAAACACACACATATATTTGAATGAGTATATATTTACATTCACATATATAATATAAAATGTTTTGAAAAATACATTAATTATAATCTGTTTTAGTTTTCAAATGTTTTTAAATATACTAATATAACAACTATACATATGTATATATTTACATATACACACAAATAAATAATCCATATAACTAATAAACTGCAAAAAAAGTAAAGCATTTCCAATTCAATTGTACATAAAAAGCGAACAATGGATAAAAATACATTTTACAAAAAATGTTTTAAAAATCACATAAATGTATAGATAAATATGAAAACTATTAACCACTAAGAATTATAAATATACAATTCCCACTCCAGTATATGCAACAGTAGAAATAATGTTGGACACCAAATGGGTAAAATTACCTACTCCCACTCCAGTGTTTGCAACAGTAGGAAAAGCATTGACCACCTGAAGGATACCATGTACTTGTCCCACTCGAGTAAAAACAACAGGAAGGAAAGCACTGGACTCAGGAGTAAGCATGGGCGAATTTTGCGAATCTCGCGTTCGCGAATTTTGCAGATTTGCGAACTCGCAATCCGCAAAATCTGCGAATTCTCGCGAATTTGCGGATTTTTTTTCTTTTTGTGTTCGCGCGGGTTTCTGCCAGTTCGCGAGGGTTTTGTACAATTTCGCAAAACGCGAACTTACCTGTCGGGTCGCAAGTTTCGCGAACTTGTTGTTTCTACGTGTCCAGCCTGTTTGGGACACTCTTCTTCATCACTGCCACTCTCTGTCACCACTGCCACTCTCTGACTACTCATGCCACCCTCTGGCCCACCCATGCCTCCCTCTGTTTCATCACAGCACCCTCTGGTTGTCCAGTCAGTGTACATTATTGTGGCAACGCAAGCACACCTTCCCTGCCTCAAGTGACCTGAATTAATTTGGGGCTGATTAATGTGTCACAGAATATTTTTTTAGCTGGCACCTGCTTCCTTAGTGCTTCCTGATTAGTGATCTTTTGCACTTGCTAAGTGCTTTCATTGTTGCAAAATTAGTTACAACACCTGCCCTGCCCCAACTGACAATAATGAATTAGGGGCTGATTAATGGATTTGAACCTCCAGCCTGGCTCCTGCTTGTCTCCCTTAGCTGTAATTCAGGACCTTTGTGGCATATGTGTAACTATTCTGAGGTTCAGAGCAGGGTCACATAATAGTTGCAACTGGCAACTGAACTCTGGAGGGGCCCCTCAGGAAGCACTACAGGAAATGGCTACTAATGATGAGCCTGAACTTTTGAACCTGGTAAGTAGTTTCAGTTTTGCTAAGATCGTATTTCTGCAATTTTGCGCTTATTCGCGGGGCGCGAAGTTGTACTGGGAAGCCGCGAACTCACGCGAACAGTGCGAGCAAGCCATGAAATCCGCTGCTCGCGGATTTGCGGATTTTGCGGGAGATTCGCAAATCTCGCGGATTGCGCATTTACCGAAAATCCGCAAAATCCGCGAGCGAAACGGATTTTCCGCCCATGCTTACTCAGGAGGGGTAACATTTATTCCCGCTCAGGTCTATGAAACACTAGGGAAAGCGTTGGACTCTGGGGGGATATAATTCACTCTTCCCACTCCAATCTGTGCAACAGTAAGGAAAGCGTTGGACTCAGGAGGGGTAACATTTACTATTACCACTCCGCCCTTTGCAACCATAGGGAAAGTGTTGGCCTAAGGAGGAGTACAATTTAATATTCCCACTCCAGTCTATGCAACAGTAGGAAAAGTGTTGGACTTAGGAGGGGTAGCATTTGCTATGCCCACTCCACTCTTCGCAAAAGTAGGGAAAGTGTTGAACTCTGTAGGGCTTTAATTTACTATTCCCACTCCAGTCTGTGCAACAGTAGGGAAAGAACTGGACTAAGGAGGGATAACATTTCCTATTCCCACTCCAGTAGGTGCAATAGTACACAAAGTGTTGTCCTTAGGAGAGGTTACATTTAGTATTTCCATACTGGTCAGTGCAACAATAGGGAAAGTGTTGGACTCAAGAGGGGTTAATTTTATGATTCCCACTCCAGGTTGGGCATCATGAGGAAAAACGTTGGACTCAGGAGTGGTAAAATGTTCAATTCCCACTCCAGTCAGTGCAACAGTGGGAAAGTGTTAAGCTTCAGAGGGAAAAGATTTACTATTTCCAATCTGTGCAAGGGTTGAAATTACTATTCCCACTCTAGTGTGTGCAACAGTAGGGGAAATATTGGACTTTAGAAGGATATGATTTACTAGTCCTACTCCAGTTTGTGCAACAGTATGGAAAGCGCTAGATTTCAGAGGAGCAAGATTTACTATTCCCACTCCAGTCTGTGCAACAGAAGGGGAAACATTGGACTTCGAAGTGGTTACATTTACTATTCCCACTCCAGTCTGTGCACCAATAAGGAAGGCACTGGACTTCAGGGGGAGTACGTTTTACTATTCCCACTCTAGTCTGTGCAACAGTAGTGAAGGCGTTGGACTTCAGAAAGGGAAGATTTACTATTCCCACTCCAGTCTGTGCAACAGTAGGGAAAACATTGGACTTCGGAGCATTTACTATTACAACTCCAGTCTGTGTAACAGTAGGGGAAGCTTAAGACTTCAGAGGGGGTTACATTTACTATTCTGACTCCAGTCTGTGCAACAGTAAGGGAAGTGTTGGACTTCGGAAGGGTAAGATTTACTATTCCCACTCCACTCTTTTCAACCGTAGGGAAAGTGTTGACCTAAAGAGGGGTAAAATGTACTATTCCAACTCCAGTCTGTGCAACAGTAGGAAAAGTGTTAGACTCAGAAGGGGTAACATTTGATATTCCCACTCCACTCTTTGCAAAAGTAGGGAAAGTGTTGAACTCAGGAGGGATTTAATTTACTATTCCCACTCCAGTCTTTGCAACAGTAGGGAAAGCACTCGACTAAGGAGGGATAAAATGTACTATTCCCACTCCAGTCTGTGTAACAGTAGTGAAGCCATTGTACTTCAGATTGGAAAGATTTACTATTCCCACTCCAGTCTGTGCAACAATAGAAAAAACATTGGACTTCGGAGGGGGTTACATTTACTATTACAACTCCAGTCTGTGCAACAGTATGGAAAGCATTGGACCTCGGAGGAATTCAATTCAGTATTCCCACTCCTGTGAGTGCAGCAGTATGGAAAGCATTGGACTTTGGCAGGGATAAATCTACTATTTCCATTCCAGTCTATCAAACCCTATGGAAGGTACTTCACTTCAAACACATTACATATTTGAGCATTATTAATGATACAAAAATTATATATATATATGTTGATGTTTACAAGTTTGTAAGGAAAACCAAATTAAGAAAATATTTTACCAACTAAAACAACCTATAAGATACTATTAACGAGAAAGAAGAATGTCGTAATAACACAACTCACACTAGTCGATTACAAGCTACAGACATGCCGCTTGTTCAAACTTTGCATATTCTTTGTAAAGCCTATGATGTAACTGTAAACACCCAGGAGATAGCCAATGTGGAGGCGATTAACATTCTTAAACCAGGTTATAGTCCCTTCAAACCAGTCGCTACTTTTGTCCCTACTAATGCCCGAGATGCAACTAACATCGTTCATGACCGCATCACGGAAGAACTAAAGAAATTCCAACAAAAAATTCAAGCACAATTAATTAACCCTAAGTATCAAACAAAAAAATATTTTGAGGAGGCATGGCTTGCAGCCGAGCAAGATGGCTGCTGCATAAGAGAGCTCTGAGGACTCAGTAGGCTCCCACGCCAATCCGGCTCATAATCCGTGACACAATTATAACCCGAAGACTGTTGCTGACGCCTTAATACAGGCAGAATCTGTAGAACTAACTCTGGACCAAATCGGATATCTGGCAGGACGGACGGGAAGCGGAGATGCGGTGGCCCAGAAGCCCTTCTGAAGCCGGGATGTAAAGTTAGTGGTGAGCCTGTCAGCGGCGCTGTGCCGTGCCCCACGGGGCAGAGAGGAGCCTCGAAACTGCATTGCTGGTGAGGGCTGGTTCCGGCCTTGGCTCGTGGGAGTGCGGGAGTGAGGAGCGCGGCTCGTCTTTCCCCTCCCCACCCCGGCGCCCTCCGGAGCAAGGAGGCGCTGGGCGCAATCAGCTGGGGCAGAAGTGATCCTGCGCTGCGAGTGCCGGTGAGTGCGGTGGAGCGGGGGCGGCCGGCCATGAGGATCAGAAGTGGGAAGGACCTCTTCTCACGGCTGAGGGGCCCCGCGGGGGACAGGTGTGAAGTGCGGTCCGCGCATTGAAGTGAAGCCGGGTCCTCAATTGCAGAGAGGGCCCGGTGGTCGATTTGGACATAGGGGTGGAGGGCCCCCAGTGAGTTGACACCACGGGAGAATGGCTCCTTAACCGATGGAGGGTCGGATACACCCCCCCACGCAATTTGGAGGCTGGTGGCAGCTGAAACGCTTGGAAGGAACTGGGGGTATGGTCTGCTTTACCCAACCAGGAAGAGCTTTTACGAGATTTAATTGATCGGAGGACGGCAGCTAAAAAGGTATTTAGGGAAAAAATGATTAATAGATATAATAAATATCATTCTATACAGTACGAGTTTGGGGAACACATGGGTAAAGTTCTTGCTCATAAGGTAGCAGATGATTGGGCTAAAAGCTACATTAAAGAAATCAAACTCATAAATGGGACCAGGTATATGGATCAAAAAGGGATCTTAGAATAATGTTCTTCTTTTTATCAGAAACTATACACTTCCTAAACTATATCTAATAAAGAAGACATACAATTGTACTTTCAAAATATACACTTACCACAATTGAAAGAAGAAGATACTGTTATTATGGGTCAAGACATTAGTAATGATGAAATACTATCAGCAAAATCTGCGATCCCCTCGGGAAAAGCAACAGGAGAAGACTCAATACCTTTGGAATTTTACAAAGTTTTTAAGGAGTACTTAATCGAACTATTTAGAGAGGTAATTCAGTATATTGGTTATAACGGTGTAGTACCAGAATCTTAGAACTTTACACGAATTGTCTTCTTCCTAAAGAAAAATAAACCTTCTAATGAGTGTGGCTCTTATAGGCCTATCTCACTTATTAATTCCGACGCAAAAATATTCGCTAAAACTTTGGCTACTCTATTGGCACCGGCTATGCCAGATCTTGTCTCAGTTCACCAACATGGTTTTATTCAAGGTAGGGAGACTACAGCCCATATAAACACTGCAATCACTGCTTTTGATCTGGCAGAAAAATATGGGAGTCAATTAGGTATGCTGCTTTTAGACGTGGAAAAAGCGTTCAATAGGGTGGATTGGAAGTTTTTATGGGATGTTTTGGAAAAAGTAGGAATAGGGGAAAACTTTAAAAGGTGGATCCAGGCTCTATATGGTAAACCGCAAGCAAAATTAATGTACTCAGGAACACAGTCAGAAGTATTTTCAATCTATCGTGGTACACGACAGGGATGCCCACTTTCTCCTCTATTATTTGCCCTTTATATTGAACCATTTCTTTTTTCACTACAACTTAACCCTTAAATCATTCCACTTAGGCAGGGCAGAATTTCATTAAAAGTACCTGATTATGCAGATGATGTAGCTATATTTTCACCTGAACCAATTAGCGCAATGGAAGAAATAGAAAAAGAAGTAGCTAGATTTGGAGCAGTAGCCGGGTATAAACTCAACACACATAAAACGCAGATGTTGGTAATCTTTACTACTAGGGAATATACTAGAGGGGTATGCACTGTGGCTACCTATCTGGGGGTTAGAATATCATCACAGATAAGCCAAATAATACCATTAAATTACGAATTATTGCTTAAGGAAATAGCTACCCTGTTAAAAAAATGGCATAAACTACCTATCGGTATTATTGGCCGTGCTAACATAATTAAAATTAAAATACTCCCAAAATTTCTGTACCTTTTTAGATCCATCCCTCAACGGGTCCCTAATACCTTTTTTAAAAGAATAGATGGTCTCTTTAGTAGTTTTCTATGGGGCTATAAGAAGGTATGTAGAGCGATGGACCTACTGAAGTGCCCTTATGAACAGGGGGGTATAGACTTCCCAGATTTTAAAATGTAATTTTGGTCTGCATTCGCAGCTCGCTTTCAGAGTTTATTAATTCCTTCATGTACCACTTTTTTCCACCAGTTCTTATTGGCAGAAAATAGTTTGATGTATATTTATAAAACTACTGACCCAAACTATTTCAAACGGGTAAAATTTAAGACTCTGCGGGACACTATTTCCATCTGGAAAGCTATTCTTACTAGCCATGATCTATCGTACTACCATGATAAACTTCCTCTGTGGGGAAATCCAATCTTCCCTGAGACTTCTCAGGATAATACATTAAAACAATGGGTGGAATTTGGGATCTCTTCACTTGGGGATCTATTTCATCACAGGGAATTTGTTTCATTTGAAAAGCTGCAAATCATGTATAAGCTACCAGGTCATATGTTTTTTTAATATTTGCAACTCAAGAGCTTTTTGTTGACCCACCTAAGATTGACTAATGTAGCTAAGTCAGAGATATGGGATCTATTGTATCAGGACAAAGCTAAATCTATGATCAGTCGTATATATAAGATCCTCGCGAGTTTTAGAAAGGGGGACGGTAAAAGACTAGCCCAGAAATGGAGCATAATATTGGGGGAGGAGGTTACGGAAAACAGTATTGAGCAAAGCTTAGGGGCAGTAAAGAAATCTGTTCATGCTACTAATTTACAAATGCAGCAGCTTCGTACTATATGTACTTTGTACTACACACCAGAGAAAATAGTTAAATGGGTCACTACTGGGACAGTTAGTACACGTACAAAATGCCCTAAATGTGATTTTTTTCGCTGTGAATTTGAAACATATGTTTGTAGAGTGTCCTAAGCTGAATGACTTCTGGAAACAGATAGGTCAAATTTGTTCTCTGAAGTTGGGGATCAATTTTTCACCTACAGCGAGGGATATCATGTTGGTAGCTGTTATGTTTAGTCATAAACAGAATCGGCTATTACTGATTCTGCTGGTAATAGCAAGATTGGTGTTTGCTCGAGCCTGGATTAGCTTGTACCCTCCAAAGATTAACGAATGGTGGACGTTGGTGAAGGAGATATACTCAATGGAAAATATGCTGGCGAATGCAAAGGGTTACTAGCTATGAACAAATTAAAATCTATATGGGGACTCATATTGTAAAGTTTCAGTTTGGTATTAGGAATGAGTGTTTTTACTTATGTAATTACTGCCTCTTGTTGTGTCTTTTCCCCTTCTTATGTCATTTTTGTGCCCTTTTTTTCCTTTCTTTTGCTTTATGAAACATGTAATCCTGCCGCTAGTTTTTTTTGGAAATTGCTGATTTGTTGAAGAATAAAGATATTTTTTTTAAAAAAAGGAAGGAACTGGGGGTCCCAGCAAGGATAGGCTATAAATAAGCAGTTGGCAGGAAACACGCTCACCAGGAGAGCTGAAGATGTTGATGCAGTGGCTGCTGAAGACACACAGATGTGCAGTGCGTAGTGCAGAGACACTGCATGAGAGAACAGCCCCCCGGCTCCACTTTTATTGGTTTGGCTCACCAGCGCCATTGTATTAATACCCTGTGGCGCACTGGGAACACGACAGGCCACGCAGAGCAGGTGATCTCATGGCAAGTGGCGGCCAGTACCGGAGAGCGCCCCAGTCGTCTGAGAGGATATGGGGGGGCAAAGGCCCACAAACAATGACCACCCAGTCCAAACTGGACTAATTTGCCTACAGAAAAGACTTCCCGCTGCCACCTGAGCGGCGGGACCCAACAAGCAGGGCCGGGGGGGGGGGGAGGGAAGGTGCCCCGAAAATGACTTTGGAGGATATAATGACCGCACTCACCAGTGTACAATCAACATTGGGTACGATATCGGCAGATGTCTTGTTCCTGCGGGCAGACTTTTAAAAAATCACAGGCAGGGTCACAGAATTCAAGCAAGTCACAAAATCTCTAGCGAGAGACACTATGGACCTGAAAAAAACTGAGCAGCGTCTGGAGACGGAGAACAAACTTATGGCTGCAAAACTGGACAACCAAGAAGGACGCTCTTGCCGCAACAATGTCAGAATTACGGAAATTCCCGAAAGTGAAGCGAGCCCAGCAATGGACCTGTATGTGGAGGACCTCATAAAATTGCGGCTACAACCCAGGGGGTTGTCAACCTTTTTCTCGGTCGAAAGGGCCACAGAGTGCCGGGGGTGTGCCCAAGCCCGGGGCCCCCCCTAGACCTGTGTTGGCTCGCATCTTCAATTTCAGAGACAGAGACGCCATATTACAAACGGCAAGGGTGGCTCCGCCGCTGACGATTCAGAACTCAACAGTGTCTTTCTTCCCGGACTATACAGGCGCCGCAGGAGCTTCATAGAGGTCAAGACGGAGCTAAAAGCCAGGGAGCTGCCGTACTCAATGTTGTTCCCGGCTAAATTGCGTGCAGTAGCGGATGGAAAAACATGGTTTTTCGACACGCCAGAGGAGACGCACAACTAGATCGAGGGATGCCGCTGGGTGGGAGGACCCAAGCGGTCGGAGCAGAACCAACGACGACGCAAGATAACCGTCGATCCCGGGGATCAACAGCAACAATGGTGTGAAGACCATCTGCAACAAAGTGAGGCCGAAGAGTAAAGCTGAGCGGGAACTTTGGACACTGAGATTGGGTGGGGTGCGGCGGCACACGCACAGACTTACCTACAGCGAGAACTGGAAAAAACTCTAAGACAGAGCAGTCTTTGGGGTGGGAAAGGACTATGACCGTCCTCGGACCTCTCACCTACACGCAAGTACTCTTTAGGGGTTGGGACTGAGCACTCTGCTAAGTTGGGGAGGCAGGCAGTTATGAGTCCGTCTGGCAGGGAGGAGGGTGGCTACGGGGGAAAGTTCTAATTTTTTGGTTATTTGTGGTTTTCTGTACATTTTATGGGCTTCCCAAAATGTAATGTTTGAACAGTTGCAAGTACACTGGAGGGGGTCCTGTTCCCACTCAGTACTAGGTGGGATGACTCGACTGCATGTATCTTGTATGGTCAATGCATTCCCTAAGAGACACCAGCAGCAAACCCTTAAAGGGCTCCTCTTTGTAGCCCTTTTGTTAACTCTGAAAGGTTCGGAGTTGGGGAGGGAGTTGGCCAAAAATGAAAGGTGGAGATGGTCTCTTACAACTGATGGGGGGGCAGGGGTCGGGGAGGTGGAAATGGGTTTGTTTTCTTAGTTAGGTTTGTTTTTTATTTTGGTTTCTAGTGGCACTTTCAGGCATACCGCATTCTCACACATTGTCCAGCATTCATGGGGCATATGGGAGTCCCCAGAGCTAGTAGCAGTTACTCTCAAGTATGATAACACTACCTCAAGCAGCCTCTGACCCCGTTCAATCTCCCACGCCCCTGACACTGCTTACTTGGAATGTGCATAGACTGGGTGACAAAATTAAGAGAGGTTTAGTTTTGCAGAGTTTGAAGCGGTGCTCCCCAGCAGTGGCCCTCTTGCAAGAAACACACCTCACTGGTACGGCCTTGGACAGATGGGGGTTTAAAATGATAGTACACTCTGAATTCTCCTCTGGCTCCAGGGGTGTGGGTATCTGAGTTAAGAAACAATCCACGCTGATAGTGATTAATACAAAAACGGACAAACACAGTCGCTTTGCAGCCATAATGTGCCAATGGGAGGAGCATTCTATAAACATTGTCTCTGTCTATATTCCCCCCGCACTGCATGGAATAACGCTTCCAGCTCTCAGCGAGTTTCTGCTTGATCTTCCGGAGGGGGAACTGCTGATTGAGGGGACTTTAATGTCACTGTGGATGGTAAGCTGGACCAGCACCCTGCGAAGGCTCATGCACCTGGCGTATCCCGCCTTGGGGGTTCATAGAACCGCTTGGGCTAGCTGACGTGTGGAGATGGTACCACCCCACGACACGACAATTCACCTTTCACTCAGGGGTACACAATAGTTTATCTAGGATAGACTACTTCCTTGCCTCAGTGGATTGTTTAAGGAATATTGACAATATAGAGATAAGGCCCGGAGGTATCTCTGACCACTCCCCAGTACTACTGCAGTATACATACCATCACACGACTAGGCGACGTCCCTACCCCATCTTTCCGGGCTACTTGCGGGTCCCACAAATCAAAAAAGCTGTCATTTCAGCGACAAAACACTACTTCCAGGAGAATGCAATGTCAGTCGATTCCCCAACCACTTAGTGGGAAGCATATAAAACGGTCCTCAGGGGCAGGCCATTGTCTCGGTTGCGGGGCCTAAACGGGAGAAACAACAGGAACTGCATGACTTAGAACTGATATTACATGAAGCTGAAGCCCAACATTCTAGAGATCCAACACCGGCTACATCCCAGAAATTGCATCTAGCGCAGCAACAGCATAGAGCATTCCTCGAGGACATGATCAGGTTGCGTTTGACGGCCACCCAGCATAAGATATATGAAACCGGGGATAAAGCAGGGAAGCTTCTGGCGTGCTAGATAAAAGGGAACAGAGTGGTAGGTGGATAGCAGGGATTCGGATGGAAGACGGGCAAATTTCAACAGACCCGCACAAAATAGTACACGGACTGGCACAGCATTTCCAACAGGTTTATACGTCGACCTCCGGGATGACAGTAGAAGAGGCATTGTCCTACATAAAAGATATTAACATGCCCATGCTGGCCCCAGACGCTGCCCTCACACTTGAGGTGGACCTCACGATCGAGGAGCTACAGGTGGCAATTGGGACATTACAATCGGGCAAAGCGACGGGACCTAAAGGCATCCCAGTCGAACTCTATAAGATGACGATGGGAACTATTGCCCCACATCTGTTGCACATGTATACTGACTGTTTGCAGCGAGGCGAGTTGCCGCTGGATCAGCGAATGGCCACAATAGTGGTGGTACCCAAGCGAGGAAAGCTTATTGAGGAGCGCACCTCTTATCTCCCAATGTCATTGATTAATGTGGAGGCAAAAATTCTCGCAAAACTGCTAGCGATCAGACTCACACCATATCTCACAACCCTGATCCATCCGGATCAGTCTGGCTTTATGTCAGGCAGGAATACTGCACTAAACTTGAGGCGTCTGCACAGAGTTATGGCATGGTTCCCATATTCACAGGAGCCAGCTGTCTTACTCTCTCTGGATGCTAAAATGGTATTCAATATGGTCGAGTGGCCATTCTTGTTCGCAGTGCATCGTCACTTGGGCTTCGACCCTACATTTTGTGCTTGGGTTCGTCTCTTGTACACCAATCAGGTATCTCATGTAAGAGCTAATGAACACATCTCTGATGACTTTCCTCTGGCACGGGGCACCCGCTAAGGCTGTCCCCTGTCTCCGCTGCTATTTGCGCTGGTACTTGAGCCATTGGTGGCATGGATTCTGTGGGTGACAATGATAAAGGGTATTCGTTGGACGGTAGAGTGGGAAGATCGTATCTCGCTATATGCGGACGACGTCCTATTATATCTGACGCTTCCCAGGCGCTCCATACTGGTCCTCCTGAACATATGTGAGCCCTTTGGAAGGGCGTCGGGCCACACTATTAACTGGTCCAAATCCATACTATATGTCTTACACGGCCCACCTCCGCTGCTACCTAACGACTGCCCACTTTTGTTCACAAGCAAAGCATTTAAATATTTGGGGGTTTACATCACTCCTAACCCAGACAAATTCTTTAAATGAAGCCTGTCGCTGCTGCTCGAGTGCCTTAAACGGGATACGGCACACTGGGGAACATTGCCATCAACGCTGCTGGGTAAGGCAGCGCTGTTTAAAATGATGGCGCTGCCTCGCTTTGTGTATGCACTGGAAAATGCGCCAATCCCAGTGCCTCCAAGCTATTTTAAAGCCATAGCGGCCCAGGTTTCCAGCCTGTTATGGGGACATAAACCGGCACGCATTGCACAAGCCAAGTTGGTTTAAGGCTGGTACGATGGAGGGATAGCGCTCCCGAATATACAGTTATACTACTGGGCGGCGCAACTAAAAGTACTCAACCAGTGGAAGCAAGCACCTCAGACAGACCGGCATTTAAGGCAGACAGATCAGTACTGGGGCCAGGAAATATGTTGTCTGCCCTCTATGACAAGAAGCAAGCTAAGTCACTAGTAGGACCCGCAAAACATACAGTTGCTATATGGCATACAGCACAGGTTAGACTGGGCTGGCAAGGTATAATAACCCAACTCACCCCCCTTTGGGACACAAAACAATTGGGACGACTTCGGAATAGCAAGGGCTTCACTCAGTGGGACGCTATTGGAACTTCCACGGTAGGGGACATGTGGCACAAGGGGGAGGTTGTAACATTTGAACGCTTGCAACAACAATACGAGTTAGTGCCCGCAGAAAAGTTTAGGTACACGCAAATACGGCATGCTTTGACAGCAGCCTTACCACCCGGTACCGAGGTCCTGGAGGCTTCGCCTCTCGAAGATAGATTACTGACGTAATGTATGTATAAGAAGGCCACATCATTCACTTACCGTAAATTAATTAACAACCTTCCAGATCCCACAGCAACTCTTAGGGAAAAATGGTTGCACGAGCTAGGTGACATTGATGACACGGCATGGCAGGAGGCGCTAGCTTCACCAAGAGAGGTAGGCATTCCATCACGCCTTAGGTTGGTGCAGCTTAAGATTCTGCATCGGGCCTACTACACCAGATTCACCCTGTACATAATAGGTAGGTCGTCACACCCATATTGCCTGCGGGGCTGCGGGGAGGAGGATACCTTTTACCATACCATATGGCAATGCCCGAAGATTCAAGAGTACTGGGCAAAAGTGATGAGGACGATTTCACTATCAACGGAGGTGTCGTTGACACCAGAGCCCAGGAGATGTTTGTTAAACATGTGGAAACCCAATGACCGGTTTTGGAGCCCGAGATACGCGGAGCGAGCTAGACATATACAAAACGATAGCTGCCCGCTATAAGACTGCTCAGCTCTGTGGAAGTGCGGTACAAATCATGACATATACGTTGTTGGCGTAATATGATAACATTGTCAGTCGTCCCCGAGCAAATATAGAAGGACCATCAATCGATGATAAGCACTAAAAACGCTGACATAGATAAATCAACTGATATCAACATAGTAAGCCTTCCTAAATTACGTTCAGACCTTATACGCTAATCCGCCCATGATAAATTGAAATCCACTTCAAACTAAACACGGGACTGTTGAAAAACCCAAAACCAACTGAATGATCGAATATTACTGAATACTCAACTATACTGTCAATCAACATATGTGCTATTTGATCTCTTGCCTTTTATCACAGCTAAAACAATTGGTTTTTAAATAAAAATGATGCTAAAAGACGTTGTCCTGATGAAGGCAGCAGTGCAGAAACGCGCGTAGTCTCTATTCTGCTGCTAGCCATCATCATACATATCCGCTTTTTGTGTTTAGAATTATACATGTAAATAGTAACTGTAAATAATGTAATTAAATGCATCTGACACTTTTATAAATGGTAAAGAATAAAAAATATCCTAAAAAAATTATCAGAAAATAGAATAAAGATATATTTTTCTAAAATATCGTACTGTACACTATCCATTTTTTGCACCCATTAGAGTTAGTTAATTAATGTATGTTTGCTATTGTTTATTTTTCCTAACTTGTGCTATTTCCCTACACATAGCAAACCCATATGTTCAGTAGGGGTCCCTTTTGTTTTTCAGAAACACAATGACCTTACACACCCTGGGCAAGATTGGGCCACGCTGGGGATAATGTTTGCTAAACGAAATATTGCACAGAAGTAGGGGGCAGGGGAAGTGCCGACACTCACCGCATAGTGCACAAACATGGACACGGCAATGGTGGCAGAAAGAGCGGTATTTCTCAATCGAGGTTGCCCTAGAAAATGGAGTAAGATCTGGGGGGCGTTGGAATGCATTCAGGGTAAATATTTGTGAGCCTCCGGACTGATGAAGGTTTGGGAGAGGATTTCTAGGGAGGGTGATGGTTCAGACTTGTAGGGTGCTGTTCGCGAATGTGGTGCTTCAATAATCACTGAGACAATGCATTGGGACTGTAATTTGCCTTGTTTTACTGAATATGTATGCGTATTGGAAGAACTATGTCTACTGGATGTTGCGTATAATAAAAAAGAATTAAAAAGTATAAATATATATATTTCGAACGAAAGAATAAATTAAAATACAACAATGCCATTGGCATTAATAAATCAAACAAAGGAGGTAACGTCGTACTATGGAAAAAAAATGAATATGTAAAAGAGGCATATCGACACCTTAACGATACAGCTTGCTATTGAAAAATCAATATTGCACAAGTAAAAAGGATACAAAAAAACTATGAGAACGAACTGAATGTATGGAGAAGGGAAGGTCTTATCTCCAAAGATGAATTTATGTTTTTGAATAAGGATTTTCCAGTGTTGCCTAATATTTATTTCATTCCAAAGGTGCATAAGAACTAACTTCTTTATTTATTGCAATTTTATTTTGCGGTACCAGTTTTAATCCGGGGGTTGAGGTAGTAGCAGGTACTCCCCTTCCACTCAGCTGCCCGGTCTCCCTGGTTGCCCGTGTCAGAATCTGACACGGGCAACCAGGGAGATCGGGCAGGCGGAGCGTTCGTCTTTTTTGAAAGACGTTGCTGATCACCTCAAATTAATGAAGAGGGAAGATCATCGTGCAAGTCCATAAGGAACAAAGGATTTGGACTGACCAAATAAAATAACGGAAACAACAAATACAAAGCCTAACGGAGTCCATTTATTAACTCGGATTGTCCTGCACATATTATTAAATCCTCTGACGATACAGCTGAGTGGAAGGGGAGTACCTACTATTACCTCAACCCCCGGATTAAAACTGGTACCGCAAAATAAAATTGCAATAAATAAAGAAGATATTTTAATATAGTCCTGAGGAAGGTGTTTCAAACATCGAAGCATCGAAACGCGTCGACAAACTGTTTTTAATTGATTATATTTTTTATGTATTAAGAATCATGTATTATGTCTAGTAAATATATGCATACTGTCTTTCGGAAAAATACTATATGATTTCCATTTTTACTTGTGATAAAGTGTCTATATAAGTATATGGAAATAACTTTTTTAATAAAAATTGTTTAGATACATTCAATGTTCTGCTGTGGTCTGAATGTAATGTATGTTGAGTCGGGGGTATAATTGATCAAAATAAATGTCATTGTTTACAAGCTATATTAACGCTTTAAAAACTGTATTACACAGAAAGGAAATTCTTTTTTTGATTGTGGGAATCAAGAACACTCTTTCGTTTTATTCTCATACCAGTCCACAACGTGAGTAATCCGAGACTCAGAAAAGTTTAAAATGTTTATTTTTAACTATGTGCTCTAAGATACAGTATTTTGGATAGCATAAGCAGGAATATGATTAGAAATAATACAATCAGCATTGTTACAATTCCATAAAACACAAAGGGACAAATCATGCTACAATGATAGTGGAAACAAGTCCTATAGCACCTTGTGAACCACCCACCCCTGCTAGGAACTAGGTTTTTTAATAATAATAGAAGGTCTCTTAGGCCTAAATGGGGAACCCCATACCTCCAACATCAGCAGAGTTGAATCACATCTCAGGATCAGCAAAGCTCTCTGTCACTGGAAAAGGTTTTTCTCCAAGTGCCCAAATCATGCATGCAGTGGAATATTAAAGGCACTAGAATTTCATCTGGTTGCAGCTGTGTGCATGTTGTGTCTAGAGCCTGGGCTAATCAACATAAATAACAGCATACCTTGTTATGGTGACCTTGAACACTTCTGCATGCAATGTACAGACTAAGGTCACAGTGTAAGTCTAGGGATGTGAAAAACAAACCCTTCTCTTGCAAGGAAAATCAAGCAGTTTCACTTACAACAACAATTAAATGTAGTGGCATGTGCAAAGGCTGCCAAGTGACAAAATGGCGTTTAAACTTCTAATAAGCTTATGCTAACATAGCAATGTATACAAGCAAGGCCCTGTCTTCATTACAAGGCCAGCGGTCAAGAATTCTGCTGCGTAGGATTTACAGGCGGTAACAGAAAGGCTTCTTGGCCCCCAAAAGTCCCTCAGGAGTAAAGTGGACTTCATTCCCCAGGAGGTGTGTTTGCAGAGTGGTGGAGAAAAGGGGCATGGCGTCCGAAGACGACTTAGCAATCCTACTGTGTGAGATTACTGGAGATAACAAGAGGGGTACTTGGCCCCCAAGGATGTCCAACTACCCCTCCTATTACCTCCAGTAAGTACCACACAGTAGGATTGCTAAGTTTTCATAACAGGCCACGCCCCCTTTGCCCACCACTCTGCAAATGCTCTCCCTGGTGCGCTCTTGGATTGGGATTGATGTCCCTTTCACTGCTGGTGGTCCTGCAGGGGCCAACCAGCCTACTTCTTACCTCCAGTAAGCCCCACACAGTGGGAGTGCTGAGAGGTGGACACAGGCCATGCTCCCCTTCTCCACCACTCTGCAAACGCAACCGCTGGCGCATTCTAAGTTGGCGGAATAAGTCCCCTTGAAAACTGAGGGTCCATGGGGACCAATTAGCCCAGCAGGTACCTCCAGTAAGACCCACTCAGCTGGATTGCAGAAAGGTGGCCCAAGGCCACACCCCCTTTCTACACCACTCTGCAAACGCGGCTCCTGGCACATTACTGCTCAGAGGATAAAGTCCACTTGTGTCCTTAGGACACAAGAGGACCTCATCGCCCCACCAGCAGTGCGCCAGGAGCCGCGATCGTTCGGGCCGCGGAAGTGCCATAATTAGGTTGCCGGTGGGGAGCCGTCGAGGCGCAAATAACCTTTGACGTGAAGAGATCCCCTGCCGCTGTGCCCATGTAGCATTGTAATCCAACGTTAGAAAACTGTAGGCCTTGAAAATTCTGAGAGAACCTACACTTGGTAGCACCGTGAGTTTACCTATACATACACACACATCCCCAAGGTTAGGGTACGCCTTAGGGTGCGTATACCGCATGGGGAGTTTTTATTTTATTCTGGTCCTGATGAAAGCTTTGCTGAGCTAGCGTTTAAAAGCAGAAATATGTCGACCTATTCACTTCAAAGGATACATTTGGTTTGAATTTATAACCATTAGTGTCCGATTCACTTGGTTTTTAATGATCGTGGTCTGACCCTTCATTAAAGTTTCTTTGGAGATCAGTCCACCATCTTTTAACTCACTATTCAATCAATTATTTTGAGCACCATTTCACATGTCCATTACACACCAGCTCCATTGTAACTCAGGCGTGGTAGCACACCAGGGAGACATTCGGTCTCCTTGGTGGAACCCTATGATGAAGCATGTCATCAACTTTGTTAGTGACTGAGGGTTCTACTTTTTAACGAAGGTTACTTCCCACCTTTTCACACACCCATTCATTGTATATATTGAACACTCATAAACTTTTCAAAGACAGCCACTGGATGATGTCATCACTGAAGTAATCAGTGATTCATATGAGATGTCATCAGTGATATCACTGACCATGTCATGAGTGATGTAATAAATGAAGTCATAAGCAGTGTATTGCGGGGAGAGCAAGTTATTGTTCACTCAGGTAACTATAACAGCTGAATTTCTATGGTTTTCCATGAGTAAAACCTGACCCTAACTATAACGTCCCTGTAACCTTTGATTTTAGTGAATTTCTAAGGTTATTTTAAATTGTATTTGCTAACTACAACGTCCTTGTAATCTTTGGCTTTTGCAGTGAATTTCTAATATTTTTAAATGCTAATTCCTAACTATAATGCCCTGCAACCTTTTAGTGAATTTCTAAGGACTTTAACAAGCAGTCACATTTGCGCAGTGGTGGTGGAAGGAGGCTGGGCATCAGACCAGATTTCAGGAATTCTGCTGTGTAGGGCTTGCAGGAGGTACCAGGAGGGCTTCTTGGCCCCAAGGTACCTCTGGAGCCAAGGGGACTTTATCCCCCAACTAGTAGTGAGACAGGAGGCACGTTTGCAGAGTGGTGGAGAAAGGGGGCATTGCCTCTGACAAATTCTCAGCAATCCTGCTGTGTGGGACTTACTGGAGGTCCAAGGAGAGGTAGTTGGCCCCGAGGACATCTTTGGGGCCAACTACCCCTCCTATTACCTCTAGTAAGGTCAATACAGCAGGATTGATGAGATCTGACAGCAGGCCAGAACCCCTTTCCCCACCACTCTGCAAATACACCTCCTGACACACTACTAGTAGGGGGAGGAAGTGCCCATGGCTATTGAGGGACTTGGGGGCCAACTACCCCTCCTGTTATCTTCAGAAGGTTCCATACAATGGGTTTGCTGAGAGGTTTTCAATAGTCACACCAACTTTTTCCTCTACTATGAAAACGCGCCCCCCTGGTGCACTATTATTTGGGGGTTGAAGTCCCCTTGGCTCTTGAGGGTCCTTGAGGGCCAACTAGCCATCCTATTACCTCCACTAACCTCCCAATGCATTATAATTAAAATAGTCCCGGAGAGGTGGCATTTTAACTAATTAGCCTGTGGGAGGTGGCGGTCCCCTGAGCTGTGAGTGCCCACTCAGGCCCCCACCTTTTTATTTTATATTGCCCTCAGGACCTGCCCAACCGGGGGCCTAAATAAAACCATTTTTTAAGCAAAGTTGGAGGGATTTGTGGATCCAAATGACTTTTTGGGCCCTGGGTTTCCCTTTGGGACCCCCTGAACAGTCATGGGGTTCAGGGCATTTCTACCCTTGCCCCTATTCTTTTTTTAAAACATCTTTGTTTGTGACACTGTTAAACCAAGTCACAAGATGGCCTCCAACACTTCCTGGTTTGAAGTGTTGGCAGCAAATCAGATCTCAGGCACAAGATCGGCAGAGTTCGCGGAGCCACAGCAGCCACAGTTTTATATCTGAGAAATCTTAACATTTCTTAAGAACTACTGAATGGATTTACATATTTTAACAAAAAGAGTGCCTTCTGGACTAAGAGCTACCTTTTGCCAAATTTGGTGTAATTCTGTTCTGCAGTTTGGGCTGTAGACATGTCTAAAGCTTCCTATGGAAATTAACATAGAGAAAAAGCATTTTGGGACCCCCCTTTCCTTAGTCCCAGCTTGATGGATCACTTCAAAATGTTCAAGACAGCAGCTGAAGTGACTGCACAGACAGTTTGGACATTTCGCGAAGATTCATAAAACAATGTCAACATTAGTGGCAAATCAAAAACAGCTTTCTAATAGTAATCACGTCCTAACTATAACTACCTACTGGTGACCGCCAGTAGGTAATATACATACATATATATTCAGGATTGTGAGGACGGCACAGCTGGCTGCTTGAATAATGGTACAAGATTCCAGTTCTGGAGCCCACTGGAGGGCGCAATGTTTGGTCCAGGAAGGGTTTCAACACACAAAAACCACTGGAGGTTAAAAAGAAAAAAGGAAATACCTACATTTTCCAGCATGCATTGGAACAAATCAAATTGAACACGGCACACCGGAAGCCTATAAAACTAATTATGCAAGCGTGCAAGGAACTGTGGGCGCCTGCAAAAACTTTGTGTGAAACAAACAGCCTCTGAAGAAAGAGCGTCAGGCTAATGGACTGGTTAAAGGGGAGCTGAAACCCTGTACTTTCTGCAAATGAAAGTTTTTAAACTAAGCAGCTGGAGGAGTGCGTCTCTGGAGCTTGGGCCCTTTTGGTGGAGATATATATATATATATATATATATATATATATATATATATATATATATATATATATATATATATATATATATATATATATATATATATATATATATATATATATATATTCCACCACATCTCTCCATAAGAAAAGATCAGAGGCCAAAGGGGATTTCAGCAAGGGAACCGCTTTATTTTCAACATTGCAGCATCGGCGAATGCATTTCAGCAATAAGCCTTCCTCAGCGCCATATCTGCATGGAGTTCTGCTTCAAAATGTGCCCAATACTGCTCAGTTTGTAGAGTCACGCCCTAATTACTCCTCCCCCAAATCAAGGTTCGTAATAGCACACCATTAGTTCGTTGCGCCAAATACACCAACTACAGTTCCCAGAGTGCATCATGATTATGCACCTGGGTTGGCGGCATGGGGAGCAGTGAAACACGTAGGTGCGGGCGTGAAATGATTCTGCAGGTAGGTGATGCTAGTTTCCACATGTTGTACAACATCCACGGCACCTGTCTGAGTCCCCTCTTACCGCTGCTACCAATATGAACGAGTCCGTAGTGGAGGAGGGGCCGTCATTACGACAATCAAGCACCCCCATGTAGGTAAAATACCTTGAATCTCCAATGCAAGCCAAATTCACAGTTGGTGGTCTCCGGACATCTCGGTACCCCGAGCCAGAAAACGCTGTAAAAAAGCGTGGTGCCAGTATGAAGTCTGGGTCACTTTGTGCAGCGGGGCCATCTGTTCTGCGCCCCTGGCCGGCTCAGTAAATATCCCACCACATCTCGTATATATATATATATATTACCTACTGGCGGTCGCCAGTAGGTAGTTATAGTTAGGATTTTTTTCAATGCAAAATCTCAAAATTCTATTTGGAATAACTTTGGCGCTGGTTGACGAATCTGCCTGAAAATTTCCTCAAATATGCCTCGCGGAGCTCCGGTCCGTCCTTGAAAGTTTGGGGGGGATTCGTCAAGCGGGGGCCGAGATAAAAGTGGTGACCCAAAACGTGTTTTCCCCAAGTTAATTTCCATAGGGCGGTCAAAATCACTTTTAGCCCGAACGGCTGAATGGATTTACACCAAACTTGGCAAAATTGTAGGTACTGGTAGCCCGATGTGCCATTGCTATGTCTTAAGATATGTGCTCCAGTGGATTTTGAGTAATTTAAGTTAAAAAATATATATATATATCTATGGCCGCGCCCCGGTACGCGCACCGGGGAGCGCAGCGGGCGCGACACGCGAGGTGCGCACGGAAAGCTGATTGGCTCTCCGGTGTCTGTAAACATTCAAAACAGTCCGGACCGGCCGCCATCTTGTGTCTCGGTAGGATAGAGACACAGAGGTGGAAAAAAAAAGGGGGGAAATGACTATAAGGGGCAGGGTAGACCCCCCTGACCCCCTAGGTTTGATGTGGGGGCTATAAAAGGGCCCTGTGCTGCAAAATATATATATATATTTTTTTTTGATTTGCGCGGGGGGAGCGCCCGGTACGCGCACCGGGGAGCGGACCGAGGAGCGGACCGTGGAGCGGCCTCATGTTGTAACTGGTATGGGTATCTCCTTTTTTTTTGAAAATTTTAGTTTCTATTTTTGAATATGTGTTTCACGGGTTACAGTGAAAGGAGGTCTGTCACTCTGTCACAAGGATGGTGTCATCAGTGATGTCATGAGTGATGTCACTCACCATGTAATGAGTGATGTAATATGTGACGTCATCAGCAGTGCATTACACGCGCAAGTTATAGTGAGTCCAACTAACTATAACGTGGAATTTCAATGGTTTTATGTCAGTAGAATTTCCAGCTAACTATAACTGGTGTGAAACCTATGGTTTTTTCAGTGAATTTAATAGGTTTTTTAAATGCTAATTCCTAACTATAACTGGTGTGAAACCTATGGTTTTTTCAGTGAATTTCATAGATTTTTTAAATGCTAATTCCTAACTATAACGGATGTTAAACCTATGGTTTTTTCAGTGAATTTCATAGGTTTTTTAAATGCTAATTCCTAACTATATATAAGGCCCCAAACCTATATTTTTTCTTTGAATTTCAAAATTTTGTTAATAGCAAATATCTATAGCTATGAAATGTAATATGTTTGAAAATGAATGAATCCTATATTTTATTTCTATTTAAAGCAATTTTTTTAATGTATATATATATATTTTTAATTTTTTACCCTGGAGCGCTCCCAGGGCGCGCCCCTGTGAGCGCCCCGGAAAGCGTAGTCTTTTTAAGCGCCCCAGGGCGCGCTCCGGAGAGCGTCCCGTTAGCGCTATTGCTGCGAACGAAAACATCATCGTGACGTATCGCGTAGCCGCGTCCACGTGATACGCACGGCGTAAGCGCACCCGGAAGCACTCGAGCGAATACGATCGCGCAACGTAAATATGTGACGCGCTTAAGCGACGCGCCCGGGGGTGCGCCGCGTAAGCGCGACGGTCATGTGACCTGAAAATAACACTTTTTATTGGTGCAGAACAGTTTTGGTTTCATAATGATGAAATCCCTGGTCTTGTGACCTGAAAATAACACTTCTCATTGGTTCAGGCCTTTTCTTTTTTCCAAATGATGAAAGACCCCACCTTTTTTCCTTATTCTGACTTTGTCCTTTGACTTAGGAAGACCTGTTTGGCAATCTTTCAAGTATATTTTGTACTTTGAAATGGCTTCAATAGCAGCAGCAGCTGGAGCATCTGCACCACCACCACCACCACAACCACCAAGAGGACCACCACAAGATTGCATTGGTGGTCAACAAGAGGAGGAGGAGGAGGAGGAGGAGGGGAGGAGAAGATGGCTGCAAGAACACAATACCCCATACCAGCCAAAACCACACATCGTATGGGAGGTTTTTTTGATCCCAGAGGGAAAGAAAAAAGTAAATGCGGCCAAGGTGACTTGCCTAATCTGTGGCGTGGAACTTTCCAGGGGAAACCCTAATAAGAAATAGTCTTTCGGAAACAACACCATGATTCGCCACATGCAGCGCAGGCATCCAATCAAATATTCTGCTGCAGAGATGAGGGAACTGGCCAGTAACCTTCCCCAATCTTCAAGCTCCACCTCCCAAAGAAATCAACCCACTCCAACGGGACCAGAGGCAAGGGAGATGATCCCTTGCATTCAGCCACGGTTTGCGGATTTCCGTATAACATGCATACATTGTGGTAAGACCATCTTCTATGGTGAACTGAGCATAAAGCTCATCGTCCTTGCTGGGGACAACCACAAATTCCCCAAAAAACCCTAATTTTTTCTTATTTTTTTTTCTGCTCCAGTTGAGCCATTTTCAATTCCCTGTTTTTTCGTTTATCCCCATAAAAATACCCAAAAAAATATAAAATAGTTCATAAAAGCCAAAAAAAGTACAAAATGTTCCAAAAACACAAAAAAAATATAAAACAACAAAAAGAAGAAAAAAAACAGTTCTTTTTAGAACTACCTCCAATTTATAAACAAGGCTACATTTTTTAATAACTCTGTCATTCTTCTTTCCCCATGGGCCGCTCCCCGTCCGCTACCCGGTGCGCGTACCGGGCGCTCCCCCCGCGCAAATCCAAAAAAAATATATATTATTTTGCACAGCGGGGCCCTTTTATAGCCCCCACATCAAACCAAGAGGGTCAGGGTGGTCTACCCTGCCCCCTTATGGTCAATTCCCCCTTTGTTTTTGCCACCTCTTGTGTCTTGATCCTACCGAGACACAAGATGGCGGCCGCTCCGGACTGTTTCGAATGTTTACAGACACCCGAGAGCCAATCAGATTTCTGTGCGCACCTCGCGTGTCGCGCCCGCTGCGCTCCCCGGGGCGCGTACCGGGGCTCGGCCATAGATATATATATTTAGTTGAACCTAAATTACTCAAAATTCACTGGAGCACATATCTTGAGACATAGCAAAGTCACATCGGGCTACCAGTCCCTACAATTTTGCCAAGTTTGGTGTAAATCCATTCAGCCGTTCGGGCTAAAAGTGAGGTCGACCGCCCTAAGAAAATTACCATAGGGAAAACACGTTTTCGTACCCCCCTTTTATCTCGGCCCCCGCTTGACGAATCCCCCCCACATTTTCAGGGAAGGAGCGGAGCAGAGCGGGCCACGAAGTTTGAGAAATTCGCGAAGATTCGTCCACCGGCGCCAAAGTTATTCCCAATAGAATGTTGCGGATTTCCTATGAAAAGTAGATCCTACTAGGTAATATATATATATATATATATATATATATATATATATATATATATATATATATATATATGTTGCGGATTTCCTATGAAAAGTAGATCCTACTAGGTAATATATATATATATATATATATATATATACATATATATATATATATATATATATATATATATATATATATATATATATATATATATATATATATATATATATATATATATATATATATATATATATATAACCTACTGGCGTGTCGCCAGTAGGTATATATAGTTAGGATTTTTTCCCTATGGGATTTTTGAAATTTCTATGTCTAATAACTTTGGCGTTTGTAGACGGAATCGGCTGAAATTTTCAGGAAAATGGCACATGTTGTTTCTGAGCAGCCCCTAAAAATTTGGGGGGGTTTCCTCAAGGGGGGGCCGAGAAAAAAGGGGGGTCCCAAAACGCGTTTTCCCCATGTTAATTTCCATAGGGCGGTTGGCCTCACTTTTAGCTCGAACGGCTGAATGGATTTGCACGAAACTTGGCAGAATTGTAGGGACTGTTAGCCCGATGTGCCTTTGCTAGGTCTCAATATATGTGCTCCAGTGGATTTTGAGAAATTAACGTTCAAAACAAGATATATATCTGTAACAGCGCTCCGGGCTGCGCTCCGGTCCGCTTACTTTTCGCGAAACGGAACTTTGCGATGCGAAGCTGATTGGCTCCCCGGTGTCTGTCAACATTCTAAACAGTCCGGAGCGGCCGCCATCTTATCTCTCGGTAGGATCGAGAGAGAAGAAGAGGTGAAAAACGAAGGGGGAATTTAATGAAAGGGGGCAAGGTATACCCCTCTTGACCCCCTAGGAATGTTGTTGGGGTTATTAAAGGGTCCCGTGGGGAAAATAAAAAAAAAATTATTTTTCACGGTAGAAGCGCTTCCCGGGCCGCGAACTGGGCCGCAAACTGGTAGCGAAACGGGAATTCACCATTTTGTGCTTCGTTTTAATTAAATTACTAGGTATAAGGGGGTGCGGGAGACGTATCCTAATCCCTTATGTTTTCTGAGGGTGGCTGAGGAGGCTCATATATGTTGATATATGTCTTCCAGCGGCTGTGCGTGCGCCATCTTGTCTCTCGGTAGGATCGAGAGAGAAGAAGAGGTGAAAAACGAAGGGGGAATTTAATGAAAGGGGGCAAGGTATTCCCCTCTTGACCCCCTAGGAATGATGTTGGGGTTATTAAAGGGTCCCGTGGGGAAAAAAAATTCATTTTTCACGGTAGAAGCGCTTCCCGGGCCGCAAACTGGTAGCGAAACGGGAATTCGCCATTTTGTGTTTTGTTTTAATTAAATTACTAGGTATAAGGGGGTGCGGGAGACGTATCCTGATCCCTTATGTTTTCTGAGGGTGGCTGAGGAGGCTCATATATGTTGATACATGTCTTCCAGCGGCTGTGCGTGAGCTTTTTTTTTTTTTTGCTGCGTGACGTCTGTTAACGTTCGATTCGATGGAAATCAGGAAGTGTTGACCGCCAATTTGTCAGTGCGATAAAATATTTTGTTATAAATGAATCCTTATTGATAAACATTGTCTGCGCCATCTTGCCTTTTTTCCAATGCCACAATTTTGTCGTGCACGGCAGCCATTTTAGATGCCAGGCTGGTCCCAGGCTATCACCTAGCCCTGCGGATGTAGTTTATGGCCCCAGCTGTAGAGAATCCAGACATGCCAACCCTCCCGATTCAGGCGTGAGACTACTGATTTCAGTGCTAGTCTTCCGCCTCCCGATTTCTGCAAGCAAAAACCCGGGGGCATATTACCAACAACTAGCGATAATTTTTGTCTCTAACTTGTTTAGAGACAAAAATTATCGCCGTACATCGGCGATTTTTATCGCAGATAAACCTTGCTATTAGCAAGGTTTATCGCAAATGCGATAAAAAACGGCTGCAATGCATGAATATCGCTGAAAAGTCAGCGATATTCATGCATTATCGAGCAAATGCTCTTAGCCATGTTATCCACCTCCCATTGGATAACATGGCTAAGAACTGCTCAGGGCAGGTGTTAGCTTTTGGAGACATTCGCGCTTAGCGCGAATATCTCCAAAAGTTGGTAATAGGAGATAGCGATGTTAGGGACTGTTTCCTGTCGCTAACATCTTGGCACGCCCACTTTGCATGTCATTAGTGATAAATATCACTGACATGCAAAGCGGGGCCCAAGATGGTCGCTATCTCCTTTTAGCTGTCACTAACTGGTGTTAGCGACAGCTTGGTAATAGGGAGATAATTTTATCTCCGCTTTCTTGGCTTTTAAAGCCAAAAAAGCGGAGATAAACCCTCTTGATAATATGCCCCACGATTCCTCGGGGGTTTCAGGTGACAGGGCTTGGTATTGTGTTAGGTGGTAATTCTTCTAGGAAACGTCAGAGGGTCGATGCAGGGGTTCTAGAAGGGGTGATAAACCATTTAAGCCTCATGAACAAGCGCATGGTCTTTTAAAGATCTGTGAAGTACTCGGGGCGGCGGTGTGTGTGTGTCCTCTTTCAGGAGCGGGCGGGGGGGGCACTGCCAGCAACTTGCCAGGCCAGGCAGTGTTCAACACTTGCATCACCCTTTCTCTGCCTGCTATTGCGCTCCATGCTTCGGAAAGGTAAGAAAAAGAACGTTCATTTGAGTTTGAAATGTCCGATCCTGTAGCAGTACACTTGCAAAGCCCACACATGACAATAACCCGATTCAAGGCCCCATTCACCCGATTTTTTAAAAATATATAGCACTCCAACAAAGTAGGATTATAAAACTTTATTAACTTTTAAATATAACGAACGCAACAAAAACTGTAAATACATTTAAACATTTTTTGACAAAAAAAAGCAACAATGGTCAGAAGCTGTCTTTTGTGCGAATAGTCCCAAGGCAGCACAACGTGCTGAGTTCTGGACGGCACCCAGGTGATGTCACCTGGGTGCCGCACTGGTTTTTGGTTTCCTACAATGCAGCTCAGAAAAACAGCGTGGGGCGTCCCGGGTGGTGGGGGGGGAGGCCTCGTCAGTAGCGGTCTGTTGTGCGAATAGTCCCAAGGCAGCAGAACGCGCTGAGATGTGGATGGCACCCAGGTGATGTCCAGTAAACTGCCGCACTGGTTTTGGTATCCTACAATGCTGCTCCGAAAATTGGCGTGGGGCGGCCCGGGGGGGGCATGGGGGAGGCGGCGTGAACGGGCCTCCCCAGGTGGCGGCCATCCAGCTGAGTTGCGCCCGCTCTTGCGGCTACAGCGTCTCGCTCATCATGTAGTTGACTTCCGCCCACTCTTGCAGTGCAGCGATAGGCGGCTGCCACAGGACTCTTAAAATGGCGGACGGCTCTTCGGTTTTGGGCCTGGTCCACTAAAATGGCCCTGGAACTCGGACGCTTGCCTGCTAGGGCTTGGGCTCCATTCTCGAAAGCGTCCCCTCAGCCGTGAAGATTCTACAAAAGTCTTGGGGGCCCTCGACTCCTGCAGGCTTCCGGTGGGGAGCGGCTGCCATGATTGCTCGCGGAATGACCACGACGGAGCCACGAGATGGTGGTGCTCTCATGCTGACGCCAGCTTCAGTCTGAAACATCCAGAAACAAGGTGGGGCTTTCATCGTTTGGGAAAAAAAATGTTCTAAACCAATGAAAAGTGTTATTTTTAGGTCATATGACCAAGCCTTCCATCTTTAGGAAACCAAAAGTAAAATGAACCAATGAAAAGTTTTATAAACAAGTCACATGACCTGTTATGCGGCATAGGGCTACAAAAAGCGTAGAAAATCCGTTGGCACGTGAGGCGGCGTCAGTAGCGGACCGATGTGCGAATAGGCCGAAGGCAGCACAACGCGCCGAGATCCGGATGGCACCGAGTTAGTGTCCAGCAAGTTGCTGCACTGGTGTGGCTATCCTACAATGCTGCGCCGAAAGTCGGCGTGGGGCGCCCCATTGGCCTGTGAGGTCGCGTCAGTCAGTGGGGGCTGTGCGTCTCCCCCAAGATGGAGGCTCCTCGGCTGCAGTGGAGCGCCCCTTAGCGTTTCACTCGCCGTCCAACTGAGTTGCGTCCGCACTTGCGGGTACAGTAGGCCGAAGGCAGCACAACGCGCCGAGATCCGGATGGCACCGAGGTGGTGTCCAGCAAGTTGCCGCACTGGTGTGGCCATCCTACAATGCTGCGCCGAAAGACGGCGTGTCCAGCTGAGTTGCGGTCACTCTTGCGGTACAGTGACTCGAACGCGCAGAGATCCGGATGGCACCGAGGTGGTGTCCAGCAAATTGCCGCACTGGTGTGGCCATCCTACAATGCTGCGCCGAAAGACGGCGTGTCCAGCTGAGTTTCTCCCGCTCTTGCGGTACAGTGACTCGAACGCGCCGAGATCCGGATGGCACCGAGGTGGTGTCCAGCAAGTTGCCGCACTGGTGTGGCCATCCTACAATGCTGCGCCGAAAGTTGGCGTGGGGTGCCCCGTTGGCTTATGAGGTGATGTCAGTAGTGGACCGATGTGTGAATAGGTCGGAACCAGCACAAGGCGCCAAGATCCGAATGGCAAGTCCTGGATGTTGAGTGCCATAGTTGAGAGTTCTGAGCAGTGCTTGTAAGACTGTCTGAAGCTTATTTGCACCTGCTGCAGCTTCACTATTGCCCTGGTGTGGCCAAAGATCGCACATGACATAGGCGGCCGGCTCCCGAGGTCCGGCGGAACTTTTTTCCTTTTCCTTTTTGCTTCTTGTCCCACAATCCGTTTCAACTGAAGACACGACCAGGTCTCTGAATGTGTGCAGGTGGACGTTATTGATTGAATCAAAATGGCGGCTTCACACAAAGCTGACTCAAGCGTTGCTGTTGATGCTATACAGACAAAAATTGGTTTTCAGTTTGTACATTCTTCAGGATTTTTTTTTCCATCCAAGGCTGATTGAGAGTTTGTAGAAAAATGGCTTCAGATTTTCCACATACTACTCTTCAACATTCTTCCTAAATGTAACAATGTGAGACTCACTAGGAGAACGGCTGGTTATCTTTCCTTTCAAAATGCTGCCAACAATATTTTCTGAATGGAAGACACCATCTTGTAGCATAAAGGGCCGAAATGGGTTCTGGTCTGGCCGATGGTTGGTGGAGACATTTTGACTATATCTTGGACCTGCCCGGCCTCGCCCAAAATGGCACCGGTATAAATGGGACTCGTAACTCCTTGTTGTGTACTGGTTGAACAACTTTGATATCACGAGATATGAATGCAGTTTTGATGCTCATGGCGGGCGGGGACGAGAATTGATTGAATATTTTGACATCCCTATTGATATTAAGTTCTGATGTGTTATTGATTACTGTAGTATTGAAAGTTCGAATTAACGTCACCCATGGTACTTGCCCGCAAATGTATATCTAGATGATTTTTTTGTAAGTTGCCCTGTCGTAATTTAATTACAAAATGTACGTCCACCGATTCCGCAACTGTTAGACACCTTAGTTCTTGCAACCTAATGGCCCGCTCGTTACGTTCCTCTATAATGTAAATGTCTCCTCATCATATACGATTTCAGTTTGCTCCGTGGCCGGCCCACGTAGTTATAGGCCCGTATTTGTATACTGACATTTTCACAATAAAGGTTTTTAAAACAAAACATGGTAGTAGTATTTACATTGGTAACGTTTTTACTTTTAGTCACTGTTTTCGAATCAGTAAAAGGCAAGTGAAATAAAGCAGTCCAATTACATGACGGATAAAAGGCATAATACGCAGGAACGCAGTAAAGATAAATGGTCAAGGGCAGTTGTGTTTTCCACTCCTGCAACATAAAGTGATCGATAAGAATCTGATAATCAGGCGTATCGGCGACTAAGACAGCAGGCCGAGTCTCTTTTACTCAACGGCTCCGTCATGGAACGAAGAAACGCCCTTTTTCTCGAAAAAGGAATATATTTTACTTGCAGGACAGTTGTAAATTTTCCGGGAAAGTACATTAGCCTGGAATATTATAATATATATGTTTAAAAAAAAAAGTTCGAAATCAATAAAAAGCGTATTTTTTAGGTCATATGACCAAGCTTTTCATTATTAAAATAACAAAAGTAAAATGAACCAATAAAAAGTTTTATTAACAAGTCACATGACCTGTTATGCTTACGTTACGCGCTGCGCGCCGCGCCCCGGATCACTTCCGGGTGCGCTAACGCGGCATGTCATATAACGCATTACGCGACAACGTAGGTCAAGAATATAGTCAAAATGTCTCCACCAACCAGCGTTCGGAACACAACCCCTTTCAGCAGTCCAAAAAGTTCTGTTAAATGACAACAGAGGGGACAGGCAACAAGAACCATCAGTCAAAGAGGGGAGGGCAAGTTCTTCTCTACCGGGTCATGTTGGGGCTATACCGGAACTGATCGAATTGGTAGTCTACAGTGTTTCTGGATGTTTCAGACTAAAGCTGGCGTCAGCATGAGAGCACTACCATCTGGTAGGTCCGTCGTGGCCATTCCACGAGCAAACATGGCAGCCGCTCCCCACCAGAAGCCTGCGGGAGTCGGGGGCCCCCAAGACTTTTGTAGAATCTTCACGGCTGAGGGGACGCTTTCGAGAATGGGACCCAAGCCATATCAGGGAAGCGTCCGAGTTCCAAGGTGTCCCAGGGCCATTTTAGTGGACCACGCCCAAATCTGAAGAGCCGGCCGCCATTTTGAGAGTCCTGTGGCAGTCGCTTATCGTTGCATCGCAAGAGCGGGAGCAACTCAACTACATGGTGAGCGAGACGCTGTAGTCGCAAGAGCGGGCGGTAAACAGCTGAATGGCGGAAGAGGCACAGTGTAGCAAAAGCGGGCGGAATGGCAACTAAAACGGTAAAGGGGCGCCCCACTACAGCATGTCTTCAGGTCAAACGGATTGTGGGACAAGGTCCAGAATAGAAGAGTCATCAAAAGGCAAAAAGTTCCGCCGGACCCCGGGAGCCGGCCGCCTATGTCGGGGGCGATCTCAGGCTAAACCGGTGCTATAAGACTTGGGGAGGGGGTCGGAGCCAAGCGTCTTCTCCGAGTCCGTGCCATCACACCGCCCCTCGGGGGCCTCCGTCAAGCGGTTTAGGGAGGTACCATATCACATTGTTTTCAAATGCAGTCAGGTCCACAAACGACCCTCACTTACTTTGAGAATAGTGAAGCTGCAGTAGGTGGAAATAAGCTTCAGACAGTGTTACAAGCGCTGCTCAGAACTCTGAACTATGGCACCCAACATCCAGAACTTATGCCATTTGAGAAGGAGTGTGGCTCAATGGTTAGAGCGGCAGACCCTGATGCAGAGTTCTGGTCCGGGACCAGGGTTCAATTCCCGCCTCGGCGGGTCTTGGGCTCATAATTCCTCGGACCTGATTTCTCGCCTCGGTGCCTATTCTAATCATGGGTCCCACGCTGCAACTCTGGGCAATAGCTTGCTTAACCTCCACACCGGCCCCAACAGCGCTGTGGATGCCTGGCTTCACCCTGGGGGTGCCCAGGAGTGGACACTTCACAGGGAAAGCCAGGAGGGGTTCCACAGCGGTATGAGTAATAGCGCCAGGAAACCGCTTGGTGACAGTGCGCTCTACAAATACCTTGACATTTACATTTATGGCAGTGACATCGAAGCAACTCAGGGACCAAAACCATTAACGTACTTTCACGTATGAAAATCTTACTTGGGGAGGGGGCAGGAGCGAACCGCCCCCTCCCAGTCCGCGCCACCACACCGTATGTTGAAAATCTGAAGCCATCGTTCTACAAACTCAACCAACCTTGGATGGAAAAATCTAGAAAAATGTACAAACTGAAAACCAGTTTTGGTCTGCATAGCATCAGTAGCAACGCTTGCTATCAGAGTGCATGAGTTTCATGCTCGATCGATTGAGCTAGCCGGATCGGGCAATAAAAAGTATAAAATAGTTATGTAAATAGTTATTTAATAAAATGTTTTACCCTGTTTCTTTGCTGGTGTGTTGAATATATTTTTAATATTTGCATAGGGTTTGTCGTTATTTTGGGCGGGGTGGGTGACGGAGCCGAGCTGTCTTGCAGCCCTCATGGTGTGGAGCTCAGTTCATCTCACTATTTTCGTATTTCTCATGAAGGGTTGTTCCTAATATTTCTATTTTAGCGAGGTCAAAAAGAGATCCAATTAGTGGCCTACTGATTTTGCTCGATTAATTGTATTTTTTTACACGATTTTAAGGCCACAAGGAAGCTGATAGGAGCACACTTTTATTGGCAGCATGCTGACAGTAGGCATAAACAGCAGTCCTGCTCTAAAAATTTGATCACACCAAACGCGTTTCGGGAATCACCTTATCCCTTCGTCAGTGGCGTGCAGGCAAAATGAAGTGTCAGCGCCTTTCAATTTAGATGCTTCAACCCCGCCCCATCAGGCGCGGCCGTAAACACGGCACTCTGGGTATTGTAGTGTCGATGTATAAATCCCCAGTGGGTGCGCTGTTCACTGCGATAATTAAAAGTTTTACATCCCAAGTGGGTAGATACAGGAAACCGTGGTCAACTGTCCTGCTTTCCTGATGCCAATGTGTTGTAGTGGGCACCACCCTGCATGGCGCACACCCACCTTCCATCCACTCACACAGACACCGTTTTCGTGTCTGCAGGCCCGCAGTTCAGCGGTGGGCCTTTTCCGCGACCGGAAAGCCGCCAAAACATCAAACACGATGCAGGAACCCTTTTGGAAAAGGCCACAAGGAAGCTGATAGGAACACACTTTTATTGGCAGCATGCTGACAGTAGGCACAAACAGCAGTCCTGTTCTAAAAATGTGATCACACCAAACGCGTTTCGGGAATCACCTTATCTCTTCGTCAGTGGCGTGCAGGCAAAATGAAGTGTCAGCGCCTTTCAATTTAGATGCTTCAACCCCGCCCCATCAGGCGCGGCCGTAAACAAGGCACTCTGGGTATTGTAGTGTTGATGGATACAACTCAAAGTCGCTGACTTAGCTGTTAGTAGCCCACATCTCACCATACTAGGTGACGTTAATATACATCTGGATAACCTAGATGATCCCTCAACTAAAGCCTTGTTAGAAAATCTAGAAGCCATCCAACTCACACAGAGGGGCTTCGAACCCACACATGAGAAAGGACACCTTCTGGATGGAGTGTTTAGTAACGACCACAGGCTAGTGGTAGGAACCCCTGTGGCCCTTACATGGTCTGACCACTATTTGGTCCCGCTACGGTGGCTACACACTGCCTCGGCTCCACCACCCCCGCGTACATCGCTTCAAGGAAGAGAATGGACTAAGCTCTCTGTCGATAAGTGGACAGATGCCCTACTCATCACCACCCCACAAGCTACGGATGACCCAACACTATCATATGATAACTACTCCCAATGGATCTCCAAGGCCCTTGACTCTGTGTTACCAATAACAACACTAAGGGAAAAAACTAAATCTAAGGCATCACCATGGTACACTTCCAAACTTAAAGACATGAAAAGACACTGTAGGAAGCTAGAAAGATCCTGGAGGGCTTCTCGCAGCAGCTCAGCCAAAGCAAACCATCATGATGCCATCAAAGAATACAAAGCAGAGATTAACTCAACCAAAGCCCGCTTCTTTGAAGATAAAATTAGTAACGCCCATAACTGCCCCAGAGAAATTTTCCAAATAGCCAAATCTTTAATTGACACCCCATCCACTCCCCAGGACCCCAGTAAAGCACAATTCCGATGTAAAAATCAAGCGGAATATTTTTATAAAAAAATACAACTAATCTCTTCAGCATTTGTAGCTCCAGATTTAGCTGACCTTGAAGCAACCATGCCACCCGGCATCACACTTCACAGATTAGAAGAGTTCCCTCCAATAGGAGTAGATGATTTGGAGCATATAATAAGGAAAGTTAAATCTGGATCCCCTAGTGATCCTGCACCGCCTTGCCACCTAAAAAAGATCACAGACACAATACGGCCAGTTATTCTCAACATCCTCAATAACTCTATCACTACCGGCATAGTCCCTGCGGCCTGGAAGGAAGCCCAAGTACGAGCTCCCCTAAAAAAACCCTCCCTGGATCCAGATAATATGGCCAATTACCGCCCTATATCCCTGCTCCCATGGATCAGTAAGCTGCTCGAGAGGCATATCAACACATCTCTCACTCAATACCTAGAATCAAACAACATACTTCATGATTCTCAGGCAGGTTTCCGCCCCAGGTTGGGTACGGAAGCAGCTCTTCTGACTGTGACTGAGCTAGCCAGGAAACAGATGGACGCAGGCGGCACTACAGCAATTATTTTGCTTGATCTGAGTGCCGCTTTCGACACTGTGAACACCATCATCCTCATCCATCGTCTCAAACAAATCGGAGTATCAGGAACAGCCATTCGCTGGCTACAATCCTTCCTGGAAAACCGCTCCTTCCGAGTAGTCGAGGGCTCCACACAATCTAGGATATGGCCTCTTGATCAGGGTGTACCTCAGGGCTCGTCCCTGAGCCCCACCCTTTTTAATATATATATGCTCCCTCTGGCAGACATCGTCCATTCATTTGGCCTGGAGTTAGTCACATATGCTGACGATACTCAATTGATCGTCTCCATGAACCAAACCACCGCCTCCCCACCTAGGCTTGAGAAATGTCTAGTGGCAGTTAATAAATGGATGGCCAGCTCCCACCTGAAACTTAATGGTGATAAAACGGAGCTTATGATTCTGGGAAACTCAAACATTTCCTGTCCGCTCCCGAACTGGCCCCCATGCATGGGCACTCAACCCCAATCCAAACCCCAAATAAAGAGCCTAGGCATCTGGCTTGATGCTAATCTCAATTTTAACCACCAAGCAACGACCGTATCGGCCACCTGTTTTGGCATGATGCGCATGCTCAGGAAAGTACTACCACTCCTCCCTCCACAAGCCCGTAGGATCATGGTGCAAGCCATTATTCTGTCCCGTTTAGATTACGGGAATGCATTGTACCTAGGGGCCCCGGCGACCACAACAAAAAAGCTCCAAGTCACGCAGAATGCAGCAGCCCGCCTCCTGCTGGGCCTTAACCGGCGAGACTCAGGGACTGCTGCTTTAAAACAACTCCACTGGCTACCCATCAAGGCCAGAACACTGTTTAAATCAATGTGCTTTATGCACAAGGCTATGTGGAAGGAAGCGCCTGCAATGATCTGCTCGTTGGCCACCCCATACCTCCCTCGCAGGTCGTTGCGCTCCAGCACAGCCTTTTTGGCAACGGAGAACAAAGTCAAACGTGCCAGATGGGGAGGCCGTTCCTTTTCTTGGAATGCAGCTAAGGCATGGAATGCTCTGCCAGCCTTCCTGCGTGGTGAACGCAACCTCCTAAAATTTCGCAAGAAACTAAAAACCCTCCTTTTCACGTAATTCCCTACCCTCACCTGTCCCCCCAGTCACACTCAGCGCTACGAGGCCTCCGGGTAGTCTGCGCTTAACAAAACCCAATTAATAATAATAATAATAATAAATCCCCAGTGGGTGCGCTGTTCACTGCGATAATTAAAAGTTTTACATCCCAAGTGGGTAGATACAGGAATCCGTGGTCAACTGTCCTGCTTTTCTGATGCCAATGTGTTGTAGTGGGCACCACCCTGCATGGCGCACACCCACCTTCCATCCACTCACACAGACACCGTTTTTCGTGTCTGCCGGCCCGCAGTTCAGCGGTGGGCCTTTTCCGCGACCGGAAAGCCGCCACAACATAAACACGATGCAGGAACCCTTTTGGAAAAGGCCACAAGGAAGCTGATAGGAGCACACTTTTATTGGCAGCATGCTGACAGTAGGCACAAACAGCAGTCCTGTTCTAAAAATTTGATCACACCAAACGCGTTTCGGGAATCACCTTATCCCTTCGTCAGTGGCGTGCAGGCAAAATGAAGTGTCAGCGCCTTTCAATTTAGATGCTTCAATCCCGCCCAGCTTCCTTGTGGCCTTTTCCAAAAGGGTTTCTGCATCTTTAAATATTTAAATATCTGTTTCAGTGTCTCACTTTGTATATAAGTGGCTGCATGGGGTGGTGAGTAGCTACATGAGTGTGTATATGGGTTATTAGTTTTTTTTTTAAGTATCAGAATGAGTGTCTGTATGGTTCGGTGGGGAGTATTACTTAGCGCACAGATGCATGAATGACTGACTCACTGTATGTGTTTTGAAGGCAGCATGTATGCAGGACTGTATAGGTGTATGAATGTGTGTATGGGTGTGTTAGTGAGTGAATGACTGTCTCAAAAGTATCTTTATGAGTAACTACATATGTTTTGAACTAGTTTATGTGAGTATTGATGTATATAAATGAGTATATGTGAGAGCGAGAGATTGTAAGAGTTCCTGTATAAATAAGTATGTCTTTCTATAAATGATTGTTTTAGAGAGTCTGCTGGTTATGAGTGTGTGGTTGATGGTCTTCCTTGATTCGGGGGGGATCCATTTGAAGGTCTTTTGGAAGAAGTGGAGGGTTTTGAAGCAGGTGGAGGCAACAGCTTTGACCTGTCTGGTCATGCAGAGGGAGGAGTTGAGTACGATGCCAAGGTTTCGTGGGTGGTCGGTAGGGGTGGGGGGCTGCCGAGGGCGGTGGGCCACCAGGGATTGTCCCATGCAGACGGGGGGACCGAGGACGAGGACCTTCTCTGAGTTGAGATTCAGGCAGTTGCTGCTCATCCAGGATACAACGTCCTTCATTTCTTCCTGGAAGATGAGTCTGGTGGTGATGGGCAGTTGGTGAGGGAGAGGATGAGCTGTGTGCCATCTGCTTAGTATACTATGCCGAGTCTGTGCTGTCTGACGATGGTGGTGAGGGGGGGGCATGTAGATGTTGAAGAGCATGGGACTGAGTGATGATCCTTTGGGTACTCCACATTTGATTTCGATGGGTTCGTTGAGGAAGGGTGGCAGTCTGATTCTTTGGGTTCTGCCGGTGAGGAAGGAGTGGAGCCAGTCGAGGGCAGTTCCCTGTGTGCCAGCTGGCGGTGTGTTTGCAGTGGGAGACGGTGTTGAAGGCTGCAGAGAGGTCAAGTAGGATCAGGGCTGTGGTGTGTCCTTGCTCGAGAAGGGTGTGGATGTCGTCTGTGGCAGTGAGTAGGGCAGTCGTGGTGCTGTAGTTGCTACGGAATCCGGATTGGAAGGGGTCGAGGATGGAGTTATTCTTTGATGAATTTTGTTAGTTGGACATTGACGGTCATCTCAGTGACTTTGGGCGTGAAGGGGAGGAGTGAGATGGGTCGGTAGTTCTTGAGGTCTGTGGGATCTGCTGAAGGCTTCTTGAGAAGAGGTCTGACTTCTGCACGATTCCAGTCATCGGGAAAGATGCCAGTTATGAAGATGGTATTGATGGTGCGTTGTAGTTCCGGAGCAATGGCACCGGCGGCTCTATGGAAGATGTGCAGGGGTCCATGGGGGCTCCAGAGTGGATGTCATTTTATGGTCGATGTGGTGTCTTTGGTGGTGACTTGGGTCCACGAGGAGATGGTGGGCAGACTGGCATTGCTGGACGAGAGAGTAGTTTCAGAGTCATGTGTCTGGTCAATGAAGCTCTTGTAGAGGCTCTTGATTTTCAGATGAAAGTAGGAGCTGAGCTTGTTGCAGAGGTCCTGGGAGGGGGTGATGTCCATGGTTTCGCTGGGGGTTTGGTGAATTCCTGGATGACGTTGAAGTGTTCCTTGGAGTTGCTGGAATTGGCAAGGATTTTGTTTTGGATGAAGGTCCTTTTGGTGGATCTGATGCGTTGATGGTATTCTGTCATGGCATTTTTGTTGGTGGTGCTGTCTTCCAAGGGGACGCTCTGCTGTATTCCTTGTTGCTTGCTGGAACTCGGCGCTTTTCCTTTCTTCACGCCACTCCTCGCGGAACCCACTTTGCGGGTCCCGCTTCGTGGGGACACCTCAGCGCTGTACTGGATTTGGGCTAGTGGAGGAGGCAATCATCACTGGGCATTGACAGGCAGGGCTGCGAGCGAGTAGCGGGTCCTAGACTCCAACTCCCAGGAGCACCCGCCTGCCTGCATTACCGGCACCTGGGCCGCTCTCCCTGCTTGCCCCACCCTCAAACACCTTAAAATCTCCAGTCCTCTGATACAAACTGGGACGCTCTGCTGTATTCCTTGTTGCTTGCTGGAACTCAGCGCTTTTCCTTTCTTCACGCCACTCCTCGCGGAACCCATTTCGCGGGTCCCGCTTCTTGGGGACACCTCAGCGCTGTACTGGATTTGGGCTAGTGGAGGAGGCAATCATCACTGGGCATTGACAGGCAGGGCTGCGAGCGAGTAGCGGGTCCTGGACTCCAACTCCCAGGAGCACCCGCCAGCCCGCATTACCGGCACCTGGGCCGCTCTCCCTGCTTGCCCCGCCCTCAAACACCTTAAAATCTCCAGCCCTCTGATACAAACTGGGACGCTCTGCTGTAGTCCTTGTTGCTTGCTGGAACTCGGCGCTTTTCCTTTCTTGACGCCACTCCTCGAGGAACCCGCTTCGCGGGTCCCGCTTCGTGGGGACACCTCAGCGCTGTACTGGATTTGGGCTAGTGGAGGAGGCAATCATCACTGGGCATTGACAGGCAGGGCTGCGAGCGAGTAGCGGGTCCTGGACTCCAACTCCCAGGAGCACCCGCCAGCCCGCATTACCGGGACTGGACCGCTCTCCCTGCTTGCCCCGCACTCCAATCTAGCACCTATAATTGCACCTGGCCATTCCCGCTGCACGGGAGCGTCCCGGGAGAAGCCCGGGACAAGGGCGGGGCCGTCTGCGGCCATCAAAGGACGAATAAGGACGGGACGGGCCACCCCCCGAACATTGGTACTCTTGCATCTATTGGTAAGATTGATACCCCCCGCTGTAAACGTACCTTCTTGACATTGCTATTTAAAGACTGTATTGTGCCTACCTTGCTGTGATCGATTTGTCTCAACATACCATAACAAACCCCTTAAATTAACAGCTATGGATTCTCCAACGGGGATGAGTAAAAACATCACGGTAAAGACCTCAAAAGGGACTGTTACTGGCACGATCGATCATTTCTTCAATTGCATTACTACTGTCTTGGAGAAAGAAATCGCTGATACTGAGAAGCGCCTATCCCTTGATCTACTAACAGGAGAGCGTTCCTCCCTAGGCCAAATAGCCCACGTACCATCCCCTGGTACGGAAAATCTAGTAGGAGGGGACCCCTCGCAGTCGGATGTAAGAGAGGAGGATGATGAACTGATTTGCCTTAGTGGAAATGTCTCCCCTCCCCTCATAATTCCACATTGGGGACAGACTCTACGGGTTTATCAAGTTCTCCAAATGTATCCATCCCCTCCCCTTTAACGGTAATCCAGAGTGGCGAAACGAGTACAAATGAGAAGAAAAGGAAAAGAAGGGGCTCTTCCCAAAAAAAATGCCAGGCAAAACGCACAAACAAACCAACTCCGGCCATCCAAGTAAACTCGCAGCCAACAGCAATCCCCAGGTGCAGCCACATGGTTTAAAATTGGAGGGTGACCTATTATCCAAATTAGAGATCATGGTTAGGTCCCTGCTACTCCCCGTATTTGAGAGAACGAGACTGATTAGCGCCAAACTGGATAATATAGGTGATCAATTAGAAGGATATAAAGCTGTCTTGGCCGAAATAGTAAAAACCCAGGTCTCAACGAGTACTAGAGGCCACGCTGAGACTCTCCCTTCCACTAGTACCTCAAATGCGAATACTGGGTCAGTAACGGGGAAAAAGAAAGCGGTGGGTAAACTCAAAAAAATTCTGTCCAATAAAGAACCACCAACAGAAATAGCAAAAGGCCCCTCAAAACAAAAAGAGCCCGTAAGAGCTGATGAGAAAAGGGCAATTGAAAATAACACCAAATCCACTAAAAATAGCGTAGAGAGTGAGAAAAGGGAACAGCCCCCGCAGCGATCTCATAGATATACCCTTAGAAAAGTAGATCTACCCCCCGAATCCGCCCCTTTTACAATTATCGTGACAGGAGTTCCTGAATTAGCAGAAGGGGTTAGGGAAAACCATTTTGCCCTAAAAAATAAAATAATCCACTGGCTAGAACAAAATAGACCACTCCCCGCCCATGTAGACAGAGAAGTTCTAACCGTAAGACGTGCAAACTGGGTAGGTTCACGCCCAAAGGATAAGAAAGGGGACGTAGTTATAATAAATTTTAAGGACCACAGAACAGTCAGATGCATTGGAGACTGGTATGAGGCAAGAGGAGGGGACTCCATCTCCACCCATTACGTCAGCTATTTTTACCCAAGAGACCCACCACCCTACCAAAAAGCTAACCCTGTAAGAAGGAATCCCTTTCAATGGAAAGAAGTTGGCCACCAACCCCATTTCCAAAACTCTAATAACTACCCAAGCTGGCCACTCTCGTACAGGGGGCGTAATAATAATAGCTTCCAAGCCCAACAGGGCTTTAACCTTCCCACCTTTAATCACTACTCATTGCTCTATGGGCTAGATGAAGTGGACTGACTTACTACGAATACACTATACCAGAGTTAAAAATAACGGTCCTCCAAACTGAACCAAATTACCAATTACTAAATGTATCCTTTAGGAAAAAAGAGAACTTTCTTCTGGTAAATTACTATGACAATCTAGCGGGCAGTGAGGCGGAAAAAATAATTGGTGAGCTCCGCCAAAAGCTTGGTAAACGGATAAGTAAAATGAAATCTATGGGCATACCAACTATTATCTGGGGGGGAGATTTTAATCAGCACCCTTTCCCAAAAATTAATACTAATATCTGTGGCTTAGCGGAAAACCAAGACGAGCAAATAGTACACTTTAACCATTCTATGGTAGGAAACTATCTAAATGAAACCCTATCTGATTTAGGCCTAGTGATAATTAATGAGACACAAAACCCACAGGGATGTCTGGATCCAACTTATTTAGGGAGAGGATGTCAGTCGACTATAGACTACATCCTAGCCACTGCAACATCGGTAACCAAACTCAGTGGGTTTAGAGTAATAGTAAATCCCCTAAGCGATCATGCAGCCCTGGGTGTGAATTTATACTTAGAACAGGGCCAACTTTCACCCCAGCTTATAATGGCAGCTCTTGCTCAAAATAATTTACATCTCTCTAAAATGAATGGCAATGCCCTGGGCTGGGAAAAGATAGACCCAGTAGAAATAACAGCCAAGGTGTTTAGACACAAACATAGGGGAAGAGGAGGTACTAAAAAAATGTTGACTTAATTTTGGAAAATGTTAAAATAAAGTCTAACTGTAAACAAGAAAGGGAACAGGGAAATAAAAAAAGGATGGTTTAATCATAAGTGTACTGTGGCCCACGAAAGACTAAAAAGTGCACTTTCGAATAAACCCAGGAATCAGGAAGAAATAAAGCTACGGAGAAGGTCTTATAGAATGGCCTGTAAGGAAAGGAAATTAGAACTGAAACAAGACCTATGGAACCAGCTACATGAAAGTTCTCTGAATAAAAATAGTGAGACTTTCTGGAAAGTGATAAGAGCCCCGTTCCCAGCAGATAAAAAGAACCAACCAACAATAGAAGTGGCTATAGAGGGACCCGCATGGGTAAAACACTTCTCAAAAATTTTTGGTAAACCCCCAGAATTAGAGCCTTCCGGGGGGGAAACAGTAAGGGTAATACACAACAACCTAATTCCCTTCCTATTCCATTAGAGTTTTCACTAAATGAAGTTAGTAATGCATTGACGGGTAGTAAAAACGCCAAAGCCCCCGGCCCAGATGGGGTACCAGTGGATTTCTTTAAATATAAACCAGATTTGTGGACCCCAATAATAAAAAGGGTATTCGATTCTGCCATGATACATGGCCTACCCAAATCCTGGACCCAATCCATTATGGTTCCCATCTTTAAGAAGGGTGAAAGACACAATGTCACTTGCTACCGTCCAATTTCACTCCTGGACTCGTTGGGGAAGGTACTGGGCAGAGTGGTTCTCCAGCGTTTACAGGAGTGGGTTGAGGACAGGGAGCTTCTTTCTGACATCCAATTTGGCTTCAGGGAGGGCTTTGGAACAACGGAACAAACCCTTAATCTGTCACTAATAATTGGGAAATATGTTTCAGCAAAGCGGGGCAGGCTGTATATGGTTTACGTGGACCTGTCGGCGGCGTTTGATTGTGTTTCCCATTCAAAACTATGGACTATCTTTACTGAGATGGGGATGGACCAGGCTCTCGTAACCTTTCTAAGAGAGCTTTATTCAAATGCCTCTGCCAGAGTACGTTTTGGAGTGAACGGCGAGCTAACTGATCTATTCCCGGTGGAGCGTGGAGTCAGGCAGGGCTGTGTCCTGGCTCCCTTTCTTTTCTCCCTCTATACAAATGGCCTTGAGGTTGAGATGTTGAGGGGGGTCAGGACCTTCCTCGAGAAAAACATCGGCTGATTCTCGCATTATTATATGCGGATGATCTTGTGATTCTCGCGCGCACTCCGCGTGAATTACAGAAGGCCCTAGACAGGTACGCAAGGTTTATGGGCAGTCTGGATCTCCGCATAAACGTAAAAAAGACCTACGTCATGGTAGTGGGTGGAAAGAAGAAAGAGGGAAAAGGCATATTCCTCGACAACGAAAGGATTGAAACAATACCCATACCTTGGAATTATGATGGACGAAAGGCTAAATTGGAAACCAGCCATAGAAGTACGAAAGCATCAGTTCCTGAGAGCAACTGCTGCTCTCAAAAACTTCTCGCAAAAACTAGGAAAGAGACCGCCAGTAGAACTACTCCATATTTTCAAAGCTAAATGTCAATCCACCGCACTTTATGGGGCCGGCCTTTGGGGACATAAAGACACTAAATCCCTACAGGTGGCACAGAACTCTTTCCTAAGATTCCTGCTGGCAACCCCCAAATGTGCATCCATCTATGCCTGTCATATGGAGTTAGGTGTCCCATACATAACGGACTTGGCCAAAATACAGCCGCTCTTGCTCTGGCGACGTATTTGGATTGCGACGAAAACACCCTATCTAAACAGATAGTAATAGACTGTATGTCACTGGACCACGTGGGAAAGATTGAATGGCTCATGTATATAAAGAATTTTCTGACAGACCTAGGGCTGAGAGAATGCTATTTCACACCTGAACGAATTGGTGAAATAACCAGAAAAGAACAAAAAAAAGGGCCCTGGAGCATGTGGAAGAGATGCAACTCTGCACAGTGGAAAGAAAACCATCAACTCAACATTCCTTGGCAGTTATGACCACATTAGAAATTGAGCCGTACTTGACATATGTCCAGATACAATTTGAACGCTTCCTACTAACAAGGCTCAGAATGAACATTTTTCACAGACTGGTGGCCTTTCCAATAAAAAATAGTTTGGAAGAGTGTCTAACAGTGTGTCCATGTGACAATATATCAGAACAATCCACCATTCATACTGTCCTTGTGGTAAATAAAGTTTACCTATGCGGAATTTCTATGCGGTAAAGTTCAATAAGAATAACTCAATCAGAAATGAGAGGCAGAGTCCGTGGCATCTGAGTTTATAAGGGTTTTATTCCATAAAATGGAATTGGTTCGAACCAGGTATCATGTTCCATCACCACGAAGGTTCAGGAAGGGATAGACAATGCTTTATTAACAGAGTACAATATATATAGTAAATGCATATAATGGTGATGGATACAGAAGGCGTAACAGCTGAGAGAAAAGAGATAAGAACACATGTACGTAACAGAAGGCGTGCACGAGGGCGTACACGTAGGTGTGTGCTAGAAACGTCACATGAAAGTGTCACAGGTGGGTGGATCCATAGAGGAATCCTGCAGTGTCAGCAGAAATATATGGCAGAGATGCGCGCGCAGCAGCATGACGTGTGATTGACGTGGAACTGGAGGGTGAAGGGGACTTGACATTTAGCACTCTACGTGGAGACAGAAGTCTGGCGGGTCAGAACAACCTAAACCCAAATCATATCTAATATCTTGTGTTTGAGGAACTGTATTATCTAGAAGGAAAGGTCTCTCGGGCAGAGGCTGTTCTATACTGACTGCTAGTGCATGCATATGTGACTACGTGTAATGCGAGGGGCCATGGGCCTACCATGGTAACGGGAGCAATGAATTACTTGCACGGAGACAGAAAGGCCGGCCCTTTGCTCTGCAGCTGGGGAGATGTTTTCCTAAATCACTAGACAGGAATGTATTTTTGAGGAGCGGAGCAGATAACTCGAAGGCAAAATACAGTCTTGGCAGGCAAACAGGCCGAGCCGGGCACCGCTCGCCGCACAGGGAGTAGGGTAAGGGTCATGGATGCAGATCCAGGCTGCAGCTTTCAGAGGCAGAAGGCAGAAAGGGCTCGATGGCAGAAATCAGGGCCTAGCTCGCCAGAGCCAGGAAAACGTGAAAGTGCACCATGTAAAGACGGTGGCACGGCATACTTAGGAACGGAATCTTCGACCCATTCATGGTGGATCTGAAAGAGGACATGTTGACGTTGGACGCAAATGTATTTGCGCCTTCATAGCGGGTTGTGGAGGGAACATACATGTACTTGAAGCACGTACATGGAGCCGTTGGGGTCTACGTTAGGGGACACAATTGGCCATAAAAATTCATATTACCTCATCCTGTTCTGCCTATTCTACTGTGTGCATCGTAAACTTTGGCTAATCCCTCTACTAAGAAAAATGGGTGTGAGAAGATGCCGTCCCGCCATGTTGCGTTTACAATTTACAGAAACTGAACTAGCCTGTAAATACATAGCGACTTTTTTAAAATGTATTTTTAAACATAGGGTAATTCTTTGATCAAAATCCACTTGTATATGTTAGAAAATGTGAAGATATCACAAACGAGTAGGGGAAAGACCATCCTTTTTATGCTGTAAAACCTATAACTTGTTGAATGTGTACATTATGATATATTTGCTGAAACTCTTTTATGGTTTTTATCTAAAAATCGAATAAAGAAAGATTTACTTACTTCCGAGGATTTGCTGTTTTTCCAGTTCTACTCGAGATGCCTGCAGGTGCATCTGGATTCTTGTAGGTCGGCTGTGAACCATGTGGCCTTTCTGGGGCACTGTCTGTCGGGGTAACATAGTGGTGCGAGTTTGTCTGCACAGTTGGTGATCTATCTGTGGAGTTCTTTGGCTGCAAGGTTGGCACCAATCGCGGAGGTGGGGGCGTCACAGTTTAGGGTGGAGTTGAGCTACTCCTTAGTGATCTTGCTTCAGTTTCTTCATGGAGGGCAGGGTGCAGGTTTGGGCGGTGTGGGTTTGTTGACGTGGAAGTGTACGCAGTGGTGGTCTGTCCATGGGGGTTGCGTGGTGTGGCTGAAGTGGTTTTTTGTTACTTCCTGTGAAGATGGGGTAAAGGGAGTGTCCTGCCTTGTGGGTGGGGTGATGGCAAGTTGTTTCAGTCTGAGGTTGTCAAAGTTGTCCAGGAGGGTGGCGGAGTTGGCATCGCTGAGGTTGTCAAGGTGGAAGTTGAGGTCTCCGATGAGCATGTATTCCATGGAGGCGATGGCGTGGGGCGCGATAAGGATGGTGATGGTGGTAGTGAACGCAGTTCGAGGTTCAGGAGATCTGTAGGCGAGGGTGCCTCTTTGGGTCATTCTGGGGCTGGTCTGGATCTGGAAATGGAGGTGTTCGGTGGTGGGCGGGCTGTCGCTTGAGATGGAGGTCGTGAGTCAGAGGGAGCTCCTGTGCGTGATGGAAAGCCCTCCTCCTGGGCGGTAGGGGCAGTCCTTCCTCTGGATCTTGTACCCGTCGGGGATGGCGGTGGCGATGTAGGGGGCGGAGGTGGAGATGGTCCAAGTTTCTGTGAAGAAGGCAACGCCTGTCGAGAGGGTGTTGAGGAGGTCCAAGATCTCTATGGCATATTTGTGCAGGGAGCACACATTGAGGAGGATGAACTTCAGGGCTTCGGTACTGTTGGTGTCTGACGTGGGGGAGGCAGCTGCCGAGTTGCAGAGGGTGATGAAGGTTTGGTAACAGTGGTGAAAGGAGAACTGCCCATGGGTGGTATTCAGCGTGGACAGCTGGCAGTTGTTGTTCCTTCCGGGGTTGAGTCTGAGGAGGACAGCTGAGTCGTAGTGGAGGCGGACGGAGATCCAGAATCTTTGGCTCTGGTCGCGGTCGGCTGCAGATGGGCTTGCCTTTAGCACACCTTCTGCGCACCAGTGGCTTACCTACAGCGTGCAGCCACCATTAAATATGGAAGGGGGAGGTAAGCTGTACCTGGGAGGTTAAAACAGCAGGGGAAGGGGCCGCAGGGGCAGTTGGGGCAAGAAAAAGGGTGGCAAAAACAGGCACGGATGAGCAACACAAGGGCACAGGCACAACAACGATCAATGCACAGAATAATAAATAACAGAACCAAAATCACAGCAAAAGGACAACACTAGGCAGATCCATTAACTAAGATCTCCTTCCGTAGAGAAGAAAACGGTTGTGTGATGGAAAAATGCATGCCTCACAACGCATGCCTTAACCACAGGTCTAAACCTTGACCGCGCCTTTGCTACGCATGCCTTTACCACTCATACATTTACCACTCAATTTTGTGTTAAAGACAAGTTTATTAAATGTGCATGTGTGGTAAATATTACACTCTTGGCCTCTGCTCTAAACCCTAAAAACACCCTAAACCTAAAATCCCTTCCTCCCCCACCCCAGCCCAACTGCCCAGTCGACCTGAAAACTGCCCCATCCTGTCCCCTGCCCTGAGCCCTACAACATAGTCCCTTTAAAACTACTCTGGACCCAGCCCACTCCCTGAGCCCTATAACTAGCCCCCACCCCCTAAAACCTACCCCCACCTACTCTCTGCCCTAGCCCAACTGTGACTTCAGCCTTAAAACTGCCCCTTTCTTGTCCCCTGCCCTGAACCCTAAAACTTCCGACGCCACCAGCACTGAAAACTGCGACCCTCCCGCCACCCCACCCCCAAAAATACCCCAAACCCTAATAATCTAATTCCACCTCCATCACCTGCCCTGAGCCATAAAACTCGCCACCCCCGTTGTCCCTGTAAACTACCCTGAGCCCCTCTCTGCCCTGAAAACTACCCTACAAAGTACCTCCCACCCCCTCAAACCATGACTTATCTCTCAGCCTCGTCCTGACCCTTCCTCTTCCTGCTCTTCCGCCCAGCGGCAGCCTGCGCATATGCCTAACCACGCATATGGAGTAAGCGACCACCATTTTTTTGAGCCAGTGGGTGTTTCTGATTGTTCATCATTTCATTCCCTTTTCTAGGAGTATTGATATCTTTTGTTTTGAAGGAGGATTTGGGCAACCCTGAAATTGGGTCCTTACCGACAGGGACTGGCAGAGATGTTGTACCTGCCGGAGTGGGTGATCTCGAGTGGGTTCGGCATGTGAGGTCAACCCTTGTTAATATTGGGCATGAATGCCTGTGGACTTCCCCAGAAAAGGCACACTAAAGATTAAATAAAGAGGACTTATTGGTCACACTGAATAGGTTCATTGCAAAGTCGGCACAATTTGGGCTCTTTGACGTTGACTTTTCTTATGCTGAAAGATGCTTTAGTGACAGAGGAGTTTCTGGATGAAATCGATCCCAGAAAGCTCTACCTGCAATTTAGAAACAGGCTCTTTCGCTTGCCTCGTTTACAGTTAGGTGGGGTTGAGTGGCCAACCCAGCACATGGTCATTGCCGAATCTGTACCTCATTGATTAAAACAATTAAAAATGTTTTTTTTCTTTTGCCCTATAAGAAAAAAACTCGTTGAACCACATTGTCGAAGCCTTAGGGTCAGAGAATTTTGAGAATATCTGAGAATTATACAGTCTGATATAAGCCAAATTGATTTTGTAGTCTCATGGTTTCTGATGGCTATAGTTTGGATTAGGCAAAGAGTACTTTAATACAAAGCCATAATGTATTTCATTGGGAAACTAATTCATTGACTATACTTGGTTTTATTTTTGATTTTTATTACAATGTAATTCTACTGTATTCTATATCTTTGGCATTAACTTGTTTATGCATGTATTTTTCATTATCTTTGTTGGTGAAATCTGCAGAAGAAAGGGAGAATTGAATTGATATTAAATATTACAAAACCCATGCCATTTCTGTATAATTTTTTGTTTTTTGCTCATATATTTTTCCTTATATATATATTTCTGTCTGATTGTAGTAGTCTGAAGTACACAGTTGTTTTGTTAAGTAATCTAATTAATGGTTGCCCTGCTCTCCTCTTTCTTAGAGGCCTCATGGACCATGGCGGGACAAAAACAATGTATTAAATATGTATTAATTTTTTTCCTGCCCCATCCCTCCCATAGGTCCTCCTTGCACCCTAAAAGGATGCCTATTGTTTTTTAAATAATGTATTCAATTTTAGTCTGCCTTTCATAGAGGACCCATGGGCACAGGAGGTACAATAATAATTTATGAATGTATTTATGTGATGTTTACTTACTTTCCACCTCCCAAAGGTGCTCCATGGGCCCTGGAGGGACACTGGCTATTTAACAATTAATTTCTTGAATATTTGTCTGCCCTTCTCCACCCTAAAGAGAGGACATGAGCCCTGGAGGGATACCAGATATTTCTATATTAATGTGATCATATTTTACAATAATGTATTAATGATGACTGTAATTACCTATGTGCTATTGCATTGACAAGAATTGCCAAGTCTCATTCTCTCTCTCCTTATTTTTTATTGACTCCAGGTGTTTCGAGATGATATTTACTAACTGAGAGGAAGAGAGGTCTGTGAGTTACCCTACACTGTAGTCGAGAAGGACCTCTCTGCTAGGGAGCCAATTACGATGCCGTACTAAATGGCTCTGACCCTTGGTCGGAGCCATTCCTACGGCATCAAAATCAACTGTTTAGATTCCTTTCTGACCGACTCATTTGGATGGAGGCGGTCATAAGGGAATCCAAACCGGATTTCCGAATGTCTTCCGATGGGCTCAAAGAGCCTGTCTACCATTCACGAATCCTCCAGTAATCCCGAGGATGGCTCTTTCTGTCTGAGGGATTACAATGTCGGTTTCCGACAGCCTTTCTGTGCCGGCATTTTCAACACAGAAAGTCTGTCGGAAGTCAACTTTGGGGTCCCCAGAAGGGCCCTCAGTGGAACATGTCAGGCACCTTGAGGGGCCTGCTACGGGGTGCAGGGATGAACTGCGCCTCTTCTTTTTACAGTGAGAGCATGCATTCCGGTTGGAATGCATGCTCCCATTGTAAAGAATGGGAGTATGACCGAACAGTGTTCGGTCACATCCTAATTGCTGGGTTGGGCCCGCTGACAAGAGGTCGGTTGGTCCCAGCACCAATTCGATGTCGGGTGGACTCAGGTCCGTCCAACATCGAAATCGACCCCTAAGTGTTCCTACTTGTGCTGCTGATGCATAAAAGAATAAGAAGAGCTGGAGCGCAGCAGGAGGTTCCTGCCAAGAAAGTGCTCAGTAAGAAGAAGACAGTATTAATTGCCAGTGACACCAGTAAAAACAAATGCTCATTCTTCTTCCATCATTGCAATACGCCTGCTGTACCCTCTGCAAGCCTGGAAGAAATAGACAGGAGGATCACCCCGGAGTAGCAGCCGCACCTCCACCACCAAATTCAGAACAGACGTCTCCTAGCACTGCAATGATTGCAAGTCAAGTCAAGTCAAACAAGCTTTATTCCACGAATGTCATAAAAGCGAACTGTACATATAAATACGAAATTTGATAACATTATACATATTTACATTTAAAAAATCACGAATCCATTACACATTTAAAATCGAATTATTGTACATTAGATAGCGGATTTAAATTTGGCACCATGAATACATATTAATCTGTTAGCGTTCTACTTCTAATGGTCCAGGCCCAGCCCAGGAATTTTGCCACAGCTATAAACTGTCATATCTGTACAGGAACGAATTATTCTGATTGCAGTCATTGCTTACAGCAGTGTTCCGGAAATTGAAATGTCCCAGCAATAGGTTGAATCTTCATAAGATCTTGCTGTTCTGGAACAAGTTTTTGTGACTGCTTTTACATTGGACACATCAGCTTCATAATCTGCTGCAAAGAAAAGAATATAAAACACTACTCCATTATCTTCTCCAACCCCCCTTTCTGATGGTCTTGACATGAATTACATCAATTAAACAAAATAATTAAGGATTTGTATGTTTATTTGAAGTATACTTTGTTCTGTATTTCGTATATTATTTTGAGATCCAAATGATGGACATTGGTTTGCAGGGGGTCCCCAGGTTCCATTAGTGATTTAGTGGAGGTCCACAGAATTGAAAAGGTTATAAACTGGTGATTTAGAATATCCAGTAGCCAGTGTGTCTTCTAGCCATTTGTTCAGTGCAGCTGACACAAATATCATGGTCTGAGGGACCAGGCTATCTCTTCAAAACATGGAGAAACTGATGATGATTAAAATGAATACAGGTGTCATTTTTTAAAACGTGTGTGTGTTGACGTTTTACGTCAGCAACACATGACATGAGCAAGGTATATTTACAAGAACAGTGTAACAGTGCACATGGTGTACTAGTTTCATAACTAGAGGGCATGTGAGTGGTACAGACAATTTCAAACACACAGCTGAAGAGAAAAGAGAGAAGATAGAATGGGGTAAAGAACAGCAGTGCATACGACCAAAAGACAAAGGCATATGGTCCTTGCCTGCATGCACATAGACATCCGTCATTTTCATTGGATAAGAATTCATAGAAGCAATGCACCTATATGACAGGTAAGGATTGGAAGCAGGGGATGAGAGAAGTAGGAAAATGGGGGGGTAAGCAATGAGTCAGTTCTGCAGCGGTGGGCAATCAGGCAATGTAACAGGCAATACGTCTATGGCAGAGAGCAGGTCAAGGGCTCTGGTCAGAGAAGCATGCTCTGGGCTAAGGAGGACTAACAGTTTATCAGGTGGGAGTGGGTCCAGAGACATCCACCCCTGATCTGAAAGCTTTGAGCAGGGCATCCCACTAGTAAGAGTTTAAGGACTTCTGTAGACCCTGCAGGCTGCAAGGCAATACCCTCTGCTGTCACCCACACTTCCACCAATCGAGCCCAAGCAAGTGGTCGAGGGGGACTCTCAGCTTCCAGGTGCATGTGATCCCTGCTTAGCTAAGAGAAGTGCCAGGTTGATGAACCTGTTGACTGCCCTATTGTTTTGGAAGATGTGAAAACAGACCAAAGGTACATTTGCCCGAGGTACATTGCAAGGGGTGAGACAGGCAGTACCAGACAACCAGTAGTCAGTCAGAAGAGGGCAGGACCAAAGCATGTGAACAAAGTCTGAATTTTCATGCAGCCAGCAGGGGCAGGAGCCATCGGTGTGGTGGAAGAGCCTGACAATCCTGCGCGAAGTGAGATACACTTCATGCATATCTCATGAAGAACTGCATTAATTTGAATCTTGCATTCCAAGAGACAGTGACAGGGTGGGCCAGGTTCATGGCCCATTGGGTGTTGCTGCATGCCTCACCCAGATCCTTGCTCCACCGAATACAAAGCATCAGAAAGGGAGAGCAGGAATGCTCATGCAGGGCCTTGGTGAAACACATGATCCAGTGACCTCCAGTGCACAACAGTGTTTTTTTGAAGCACCTGATGCTTGTTTGGTTCAACCTGCAGGGGGCCCCAGCATGCTTATTTTTATGATTGAGTTGTATGTGAGAAATTGTCTGGGGGCAGACCATTTTGTTCACTCAGATCAGCAAACAGGATGAGCGCAGCATCCGAGAACAAGTTGCCCAAGGTCCTTAGGCCCACTTCATGCCAATGGGCGATAGCCGCTGAGGTGTGATGCGCTCACCCTCTGGGTGTACTAAGTAGAAGGAGCATATGGTATTGAGACGTCAGCAAGGTTAAGGCAGCAGTGGAAGCAGCAGAGAGACACAGACAAAAGTAGCTTGGGCAGACTGGAAGCATGGGATAGGGGTGAAAGCTATATAAGTGCTCCAAAGTCCATGGGGCGGTACGTCAACGTCGCAGTGTCATTCAGAACATGCTCAGCATGCCACCATGCCACCCACTGTAACTGAGCAGCAAGGTAATAATGCTCAAAGTTAGGGGCCCCATGCTAGGCACGCAACACCCATTGGCTCACGGGGCTTCAACCCCCCCCCGTCGTGTGTGTCAGCCCGGGCGGAGACAGCTTCGCGGACTGGCAAGCATCTAATTGCAGCCGCACCCGAGTACTTAACAGGTCTTTAAAAGACCATTTACTTGTAATGAGGCTTTTGTTGTGTGTTCACCCCTTCTTACAGCCACTCTGTCTATGGTTGGAAGAATTAGCCCCCCCCCGAAATATTTTTCAGCCCCCCCCCGAAATGTTGCTCTAGTTGCCTGCCTGCGGCCTCTGCCCACCCCTCACTGTCAGCAGGCATAGTTTTGACAGTGCAATCCAGCAGCTCGTGCCATGCCAGATGAGGTCACTAAGCAGGCCCGCCAGCATAATGAAGACGTCCTGCCACTAACAGCTGCAAAGCCATCCAGAAAGAAATGTGGCCACTGAGGAAGGACACCACCTGGTGCAGGAGTCCATCCACCATCACAGTAGATCCTGATACAGAGGTAATGGATTGTGTTCAGGTGACACTTCACCACCTTCTCCCCCAACCGGGTCGACCACCCTGGTCGACAGGGGGAAAAGATAAGATTTGCCCCAATTAACTTGTAGGCCCATGACAGCAGTGAAGGTGGCGCGGAGACATCCAGTCACAGGCAAGGGTTCAGAAATGTCTACCATGAAGCAGGTCATCACTGTAAGGTGAGGCAGTATGCACTCCGTCTCCCAGCAGGATCCCCCAGTCCCATCTTTGAACTCTCTGTCCTTGCTCCAGGGGCTCCATAGAGAGAGAAAAAAGAAGGAGGGAGGGAAACAGCCTGGTGGGTGCTGCGGTCTATATGGATAGGTTCTGAAATAGACCTGCCTGTCTTGATGGGGGACAATGGTGCAGTATATAGGAGTTTGATAAGTCCAAACCTAGAAAGTATGGTGAAAAGGTAACTCCACTCCAGAGAGTAAAAGACTTTCTACAGATGCAATACGAGGGAGACAGATTGGGGCCAATAGCCCAGTCCCTGTTCCAGGACATGGAAGAAGTGAAGTAAATTCAGAGACGTGCTGCAACTTAGGGCAAATTCATTTTTGTTCATCCCCGTATGCCCTTATGCGATGCCTCGTGTCCCTGTACAAAGGGATTATATGTAATTCATCAATTCATGAATCAAGTTTCAATCATTGTGTTTATTGTTCAATGCAAATGATGGGTACTCTTCATCCAACCAAACTTAAATCATAAATCTATCACAGTTTTCAAAAATAAAGGCACTGATTTCTCATCCCATCCCAATGCATTTCGGGCATGTGCAGCCCTTTGTCAAGGGATCCAAAATCTGAAATTAAATTTATAAATAGGGATCACAATGAATACCAGCCAAATGACCAGGCATAAAAACTTACTATACATTAAACAATTGTGTCTCACATTTTCCACATTGAATCAATAACTTTGTCCCTAGAGGTATAAATTATGCAGTTTTTTCAATGCATGGTGATCATTTATATTTTTATCTCACCAAATAGTATATGCATTTTTGAAGTCACAAATCAGCATGGAAGTTGTATTTTTGTTTCAGTTATAAACTACAGTCCCTGAAGAAGGGTGTGCAGAAGCTTGATGACCACAGCATGTGGGAGGGAACTCAGTGGAGGCCGATGGGTGGGCACCCTGGGTGTCTGTTCAACAAAGAAAAAGCATGATAAAGCATCAGGGGTGTAAAGCATTGGAGCCAGTCTTTCATGTAGGTCACAGTATCTCACCCCTCTGTGGTCCTCACAAAGGCAATGCTTAGATTGCTTTTATGTGATCGGCCCCCTATGTTGTCTGCTCGGGTTTCTAGTTGTTAAACACGGTCTTCTAGTCCTTGCAATCTATTTTGACTGGTTTCAGATTAGGGTTGAAGATCGGCCAGTTTGGGTTCAGCACCAGCCACTTTGTCAGCCAATTTCCGGTTATTGTCATGAAGGAGGTTGAAATCCACTCTCAGAGAGAGGCGTGATCTCTAAATGTCATCAGCACTATGTCAAGCTTGTCCTCAGCAGGCGGGTGCGGCATCTGCTCTCTGCGGGGTGAATCGATGCCCACCGGAGTAGGTGCGATCGTAAGTGCTTACTATTTGGAAGTATGCAGTAGATTAAAGGCACCTCATCGCAGGCAGGGGGAGGCAAATAAAGCACCTGAGTTCAGTAGGATGGCCATAACGCAGGCAGAGAGGTCCCCTGCTCTCCCAGCTAGAGGAGTCACTGCAAGGCAAGAGGCTCATAGTTGAGGTATTAGATACAAATCTGGCAGAGGTCCCCTCTATAACAGGCCACATGGCAGAAGGCAGGTAGCTTGAAGGCAAAGGCAAATCCCCTGATGATCAGTACAGCTCCAGGGCAAAGAAGAAACGGAGTTCTCGTAGGTTCCATCCACCATGGGCACGAGACCACAGGTTGTGGCCCTATCAGTGGGGGCATTGTCACATCTCACCTCACTCAGCTGCTCCTCTTCCATTGCCCTCCCATCAGGCACCAGAGCAAGAGGGGGTGATGATAAAATTCCAGGTGGGAAGGAGGGAGGAAGGGTAGACTGGGGCAGTGGCCCCAGCAATCAGCTCCTCCGCAGGAGCTACCGGCCGCCCCCTATCTGTAGCTCACCCACCACCTCCCCCTGCTCATCTCGTTCATCCCAAAGGCCGACTAGCAAGCAGTGAGAAAGAAAGCATCAGTCGGGGACTGGAAGGAACACGCAGCACTGCAGAACATCCTCCATGGCCTGGCTGCGCTCCACCGCTAGTCTCTGCCGCCAGACACTCTGGAGTGCCAAACTCAGCAAGGCAGGCTCCTTCATGCCTTACCTGTCTGTAGTGCCACACAGGGGAGGCAGAATACGCCAAACAGTGGCCAACTGAATGCCGATAAAGAGGTCCTCACCCGGGAGCCTCAGTCCGTTGAGCCCGCTATCTTGATTCTCCAAGCTAATCCCATCTGAATAAACATTTGATATCCTAAATTTATAATGTACCAGAAGGATGGGGAGTGCACAATTTTGCAGTTTTGTCACAGCTAATACAAATTACACATGACTTGACAATTTCATCCACTTCCCTGTCCATGGAAGGCCACCACAAAGAAAGACACACCCTTTCTTTTTCATTGTGGAACCTAAATGTCTCTCATGCACATATCTGATTAAGGCAGATCTCAAGCAAAGAGGTGGAATAACCTTGTCACCTCTCAGTAACAAACCATCCTCGATGGTTAATTCATCTGCCACCTACAGAAATGTTTTGTATTCCAAATTCAGATTCCTCTCCTTGGGCCATCCTCTCGGGACATACTTTATGACTAAAGCCAAGGAAACATTAGCGTTAAGGGTCTGGCGCCATTCACATTCAGAACTGCACACAACTGTGGAAGATCAACTTCAGCCACAATGAACTCCTGTTTGTCCTCCTCACCCATGATTGATTCAGCTTCAACAACATTATAGGAACATGGGAGAAAATCTAACCACCCATTCTTGCTCCCGGGAATGTACTCAGCACAAAAGTCAAACTGGAGAAGTTTGGAAGAGAGACGTGCAATCCTAGGAGTGAAACTTCTGACTTTCTCCCCACTAAGGATGAAAACTAAGCGCTTGTGATCAGTTTGGAGGCAGAACTTTCTTCCCCAAATGAAGTTACGAAACTTCATCACTGCCCATCAACAATGCTAGTAACTCCTTATCGATAACTGAATATTTTATTTCAGAAGGAGACAAACCCTGGAAGCAAACCCAATGGTCCTAACCTCTCCCGCTTTGTTCTGGGTAAGCACAGCCCCCACGCCAACATTGCCTGCATCCACCGTCAGGGTGCAAATTAGAGAGGGATCGTAGGAGCATATTACCAACAACTAGCGATAATTATCGCTATTTTGGCTTAGCGGAAATATTCCTGTCGCCGCCCTTCACCTGTTTTTATCGCTGAGATACCTTGCTATTATCAAGGTTTATCTCAGAAGCGATAAAAAAACGTGCGAAATGCGTGAATATCGCTGTCAATACAGCGATATTCAGGCATTACTGTGACAATGCTCTTAGCCATGTTATCCACCTCTCATTGGATAACATGGCTAAGAACTGGTCAGGAACATTTACAGATATGGATGGATGCACACCTGTTTTAAACCATTTTGTTTTATTCTTCATTTTCGTCATTCCTTCGGCGCAGTTGCGTGCAGATTGGCTGTTAGGCATGCCCTACTGCCACTAGTTAAGAAACTTGTAAAGGAGGAGGGACTTCATAGCCCCTAAACCAAATGCACAGCTTTGTGCCGCTATTTAGCGTGCACATTTAATTCTAAATCTTTTATCCTTTGTTTTTTAGTTATCCAACTTTCAACCGTATTTTAACTCATGTTTTCCAAATATTATTTCAATCCAATTTATCAAAAGGTCCAACAATCGGGATGTGGTGCCAATTTTCAGCTTTCTTGCATTCAGACAGTGCCAATCCAGGCCTCTTTGAAAGAATACGAGTAGTGCAAAAAGTCCATCACAAGCAGTCTTTTATTATTCAAGTTAAAAACCCAATGCATTTCGGGCCACTTCGAGCCCTTCTTCGGGGGTCACTACAAATAAATAACAACATAAACAAATTATTAGCACTTCTCATCCTGAATAAATAAAGATGCAACATGCTTTCATCGATTAACTCGCTCCATTATTTCCAAAACCAAAACATTTCCCCATGGTGCATAGTCCCACTTCGTCTTTCTCTCTTTCAGTTAAGGCATCGTACATTTAATCCTTCGTACTCAGGGTGTGAACCAACGTTTCCTATATTGCTAATACTAATTTAAGTTATCCCAGTATTCCTCCATCCCTTCCATTGTAAACCACACTCTACCTCTAATCACATTTAAATCCAGTCTATGAACTTTTAAACATGTGCGGTACTATATTAATCACTATCTAACATTATTACGTTTCGAAAATCCCTCTTCCCCTCCCACGCTTCTTCCGAACTGCATGTCACCCAAGTCTTGCCACCCTTCCCCGTACCTGCTTTGTTAGTTAACAAACGTCTTCCGTTCTCGGCTTTGGGCCAATCGGGAGGGACAATGTAGGGGTGGAGTGTTTAAAAGGCAATGGGCGGGAAGCGACAGCTACTAACTGTTTGGAGTAATCATGGCGAGAACGGTAGATGTTTGTTAACTAACAAAGCAGGTACGGGGAATGGTGGGAAGACTTGTCTTACATGCAGTTCGGAAGAAGCGTGGGAGGGGAAGAGGGATTTTCGAAACGTAATAATGATAGATAGTGATTAATATAGTACCGCACATGTTTAAAAGTTCATAGACTGGATTTAAATACCGTTGATGATTTGAAGGTAGCGCAATGTGATTAGAGGTAGAGTGTGGTTTACAACGGAAGGGATGGAGGAATACTGGGATAACATAAATTAGTATTAGCAATATAGGAAACGTTGGTTCACACCCTGAGTACGAAGGATTAAATGTACGATACCTTAACTGAAAGAGAGAAAGACGAAGTGGGACTATGCACCATGGGGAAATGTTTTGGTTTTGGAAATAGCGGAGCGAGTTAATCGATGAAAGCATGTTGCATCTTTATTTATTCAGGATGAGAAGTGCTAATAATTTGTTTATGTTGTTATTTATTTGTAGTGACCCCCGAAGAAGGGCTCGAAGTGGCCCGAAATGCATTGGGTTTTTAACTTGAATAATAAAAGACTGCTTGTGATGGACTTTTTGCACTACTCGTATTCTTTCAAAGAGGCCTGGATTGGCACTGTCTGAATGCAAGAAAGCTGAAAATTGGCACCACATCCCGATTGTTGGACCTTTTGATAAATTGAATTGAAATAATATTTGGAAAACATGAGTTAAAATACGGTTGAAAGTTGGATAACTAAAAAACAAAGGATAAAAGATTTAGAATTAAATGTGCACGCTAAATAGCGGCACAAAGCTGTGCATTTGGTTTAGGGGCTATGAAGTCCCTCCTCCTTTACAAGTTTCTTAACTAGTGGCAGTAGGGCATGCCTAACAGCCAATCTGCACGCAACTCCGCCGAAGGAATGACGAAAATGAAGAATAAAACAAAATGGTTTAAAACAGGTGTGCATCCATCCATATCTGTAAATGTTCATAACTATAGCCCTATCCAGGGTTTGCACCCGCCTAAAAATTGGACACAAACAAGAGAAGGAAGCATGTTTCAGGATTCATACAATCGGAGGAAAAATCGAAGTTCATCACAGGGGTCTCAACTAAATTATATGCACTGATACAAACTACATGCACGGATATATAAACGCACACGTAGGGGAATGTGACACTTTTTCATTAATGGACTCTATGGACAGCATAATGCACTGAAGACATGCACCATGGGCAATGTAGTTCTCTAATAGATTAAGGCGTGATAAAGAAAAGGAAATCTTGGGCTTTGGGCCAATCGGGAGGAACAATGTAGGGGTGGAGTGTTTAAAAGGCAATGGGCGGGATGCGACAGCTACTAACTGTTTGGAGTAATCATGGCGAGAACGGTAGACGTTTGTTAACTAACAAAGCAGGTACGGGGAATGGTGGGAAGACTTGGCTTACATGCAGTTCGGAAGAAGCGTGGGAGGGGAAGAGGGATTTTCGAAACGTAATAATGATAGATAGTGATTAATATAGTACCGCACATGTTTAAAAGTTCATAGACTGGATTTCAATACCGTTGATGATTTGAAGGTAGCGCAATGTGATTAGAGGTAGAGTGTGGTTTACAACGGAAGGGATGGAGGAATACTGGGATAACATAAATTAGTATTAGTAATATAGGAAACGTTGGTTCACCCCCTGAGTACGAAGGATTAAATGTACGATGCCTTAACTGAAAGAGAGAAAGACGAAGTGGGACTATGCACCATGGGGAAATGTTTTGGTTTTGGAAATAACGGAGCGAGTTAATCGATGAAAGCATGTTGCATCTTTATTTATTCAGGATGAGAAGTGCTAATAATTTGTTTATGTTGTTATTTATTTGTAGTGACCCCCGAAGAATGGCTCGAACTGGCCCAAAATGCATTGGGTTTTTAACTTGAATAATAAAAGACTGCTTGTGATGGACTATTTGCACTACTCGTATTCTTTCAAAGAGGCCTGGATTGGCACTGTCTGAATGCAAGAAAGCTGAAAATTGGCACCACATCCCGATTGTTGGACCTTTTGATAAATTGGATTGAAATAATATTTGGAAAACATGAGTTAAAATACGGTTGAAAGTTGGATAACTAAAAAACAAAGGATAAAAGATTTAGAATTAAATGTGCACGCTAAATAGCGGCACAAAGCTGTGCATTTGGTTTAGGGGCTATGAAGTCCCTCCTCCTTTACAAGTTTCTTAACTAGTGGCAGTAGGGCATGCCTAATAGCCAATCTGCACGCAACTGCGCCGAAGGAATGACGAAAATGAAGAATAAAACAAAATGGTTTAAAACAGGTGTGCATCCCTCCATATCTGTAAATGTTCATAACTATAGCCCTATCCAGGGTTTGCACCCACCTAAAAATTGGACTCAAACAAGAGAAGGAAGCATGTTTCAGGTTTCATACAATCGGAGGAAAAATCAAAGTTCATCACAGGGGGCTCAACTAAATTATATGCACTGATACAAACTACATGCACGGATATATAAACGCACACGTAGGGGAATGTGACACTTTTTCGTTAATGGACTCTATGGACAGTATAATGCACTGAAGACATGCACCATGGGCAATGTAGTTCTCTTATAGATTAAGGTTTGATAAAGAAAAGGAAATCTTGGGCTTTGGGCCAATCGGGAGGGAAAATGTAGGGGTGGAGTGTTTAAAAGGCAATGGGCGGGAAGCGATAGCTACTAACTGTTTGGAGTAATCATGGCGGGAACGGTAGACGTTTGTTAACTAACAAAGCAGGTACGGGGAATGGTGGAAAGACTTGGCTTACATGCAGTTCGGAAGAAGCGTGGGAGGGGAAGAGGGATTTTCGAAACGTAATAATGATAGATAGTGATTGATATAGTACTACACATGTTTAAAAGTTCATAGACTGGATTTAAATACCGTTGATGATTTGAAGGTAGCGCAATGTGATTAGAGGTAGAGTGTGGTTTACAACGGAAGGGATGGAGGAATACTGGGATAACATAAATTAGTATTAGCAATATAGGAAACGTTGGTTCACACCCTGAGTACGAAGGATTAAATGTACGATGCCTTAACTGAAAGAGAGAAAGACGAAGTGGGACTATGCGCCATGGGGAAATGTTTTGGTTTTGGAAATAACGGAGCGAGTTAATCGATGAAAGCATGTTGCATCTTTATTTATTCAGGATGAGAAGTGCTAATAATTTGTTTATGTTGTTAGTTATTTGTAGTGACCCCCGAAGAAGGGCTCGAAGTGGCCCGAAATGCATTGGGTTTTTAACTTGAATAATAAAAGACTGCTTGTGATGGACTTTTTGCACTACTCGTATTCTTTCAAAGAGGCCTGGATTGGCACTGTCTGAATGCAAGAAAGCTGAAAATTGGCACCACATCCCGATTGTTGGACTTTTTGATAAATTGGATTGAAATAATATTTGGAAAACATGAGTTAAAATACAGTTGAAAGTTGGATAACTAAAAAACAAAGGATAAAAGATTTAGAATTAAATGTGCACGCTAAATAGCGGCACAAAGCTGTGCATTTGGTTTAGGGGCTATGAAGTCCCTCCTCCTTTACTAAGAACTGGTCAGGGCAGGCGTTAGCTTTTGGAGATATTCGCGCTTAGCGCGAATATTTCCAAAACTATGTCATTGTTGGTAATAGGAGATAGCGATATTAGCGGCTGTTTCCAGTCGCTAACATCTTGGCACGCCCACTTTGCATGTCATTAGCGATAATTATCGCTGACATGCAAATCGGGCCCCAAGATGATCGCTATCTCCTAATAGCTGTCACTAACTGGTGTTAGCGACAGCTAGGTGACAGCTAGGTAATAGGGCGATAAAATGATCGCCGCTGTCGCTGGAAAAAGTCCTGCTAAAGCGGCGATAATGGCCCTTGGTAATATGCCCCGAAGTGTTTCAAAATCCTAGGTGAGACTAGCTGCTGTTTCACCCACTTAAAAACAACTTGGCATTCAGCATTCCACTCAAACACGACTCCCTTCATTAGCATTTGTGACAAAGGTCTCAACTTGCTCGCAAAGTCTGGCACAAACCGTGAATAAAAAAAGGAAGAACTTGAGACTAGTCTTGTCATATGGAGCCTTTGATTTAACAATAGAATCTACAAAACTAGTCTTATGAAGAATCCCACTTTCATTGACCAGATGACCTAAGTACTCGACCTCTCTGGTCATGAAAACACATTTGCCCTACGTAGCATCAGACCATTAGACTGGAATCTAGACAGTACTTCTTGAAGAATAGCATCATGGGTAGCTCTGTCAGGTGCAAAGACTACAACATCATACTGAAAAACAGACAGCCCTTCAATCCCCTTAAGCAAGTTGCTCATCAGACGCTGAAAAACTGATGCAGCCGACACAAGCCAAACGGCATGCGGTCATTCTGGTAGGTGACAAAAGAGGAGACGAATGCAGTGAAGTGTCTTGCCTGAGGGGCTAACTCTACCTGATGGTAGGCAGATGGAAAATCTAATGTTGTGAAAATGTTCGCATCCTTCAAGCCTGCCAACAACTCATTGATGTTTGGAAGCGGATGGGAATCTACCCAGATTTCATTGTTCAAGCAGCGGAGGTCAACACAGACCCTTAACTTGCTGTTCTGTTTGCATGCGATCACTAGTGGAGATAACCATGGGGAGGAATCAACTGGTTCTATTATAACTTTTGCACACAGGGAATCGAGTTCTTTTTCAAGGTCCTGTCTGACACTAAAGGGAACATTAATACATGTGCTGGAAATTCCTAATCTTTCCTTATTAACCAGAGAACACATGGGGAAATTTGTTGACCAAATCTTCATGATCTGGATCTGTCTCTAACAACAAGGACCTGTTCTGTGGTCCCAGGCCTAAGCACCATACCAAACAAACCCCTGGTGGAACCAGCAAAATAAATTCAAGCCTTTGTTTGCCACATACAACTTCCCAGCAATCTTCCTTCCCCTGAACTCCATAATAACTTCAATATACCCTGACAAATCGATCTCAAACCCCTCATATGAGACCGCCTTATGATCAGGGGGCAACAGGGGCCTGTTTGGCCAAGTTGTGTTGAAGAGATCTTGCGTAGTCATCAAGATTTTAGCAACAGAGTCAACTAGGAGCGTCAACTCAGCACTCAATCCCCAACCATGATCTCCACGTAAGGATCAACACACATTTCAGGATTACCCACCACAACCCTGTCATCTCATACAACCACTACCATGTCACTGAGGTCTTTAGTGAGTAACTCTTCGTCATCTCCAAATGTGCCACCATCAACAACTCACTTGACAGAAGAGGGTTGTGACTTGTGAGAATATCCTGTTCTTGCAACCTGACACACCTTAGCAAAGTGGCATGTTTTGTTGCAATTCTACAAGTCACAAACTTGGCCGGGCACTTACTACCCCTCATATGGCTCTTATATCCGCATCTAAAACAAAGTTGCTCTGGGAAAAGAAGGCATTCTGTCTTTCGATCTGCTTTTCCCCCAAACTAGAACGTGCTCTGTCTACAGAGTTATTGTCTCTATCCTTGTTTGCCTTGACTTTAACAGCAGAAACCGCTTCACTGTTTTTGGCATCCAACTTCTTTGCTGACAATTGTGAGGTATCGATGCTCTTTGCTACTCTAATAGTTTCATCCAGAGTTGAATTCCTGATGGAAAGAAGTTTTTGTTTGATGGTTTTAGCTGTACAATGACAGATAAATTGATCGAGCACTAACTGGTCCGCAAAGTTTTCAAACTGAAATTCAGCGACAAGCCTCCTCAGAGCCATAATGTAGTTGTATACATCTTCATTTGTGTTTTGAGTACGTAAATTTGTGCCGAAGGACAACTATGCTTGGTTGAACATCAAACCTAGTCTTGAGCATCTGAACAGTGTCCCGGTAATCATCGAGGAAGTCCTCACCATCAACGACAGGTGGGGGAAGATGGTTTAAAATATCCCTTCCTTCAAAACCTAATGAGTGTAACAAAAGGTATTTTCTGCGCTCAGGTCTGTATCTCATCGCACCAATTGCACCAAGGTAAGTCTGAAACCCACCAAACCACTGCTTCCACTTGATGGGTGGTTCACCAGGTGTTTCGAAAAACGATGGTGGGGATGTGACAGCCTGCATGTTTGACTAGATAGGAGAGTGAACTTTCACTAGAATTAAATTAGCTCAATAACGCCGATTACAGGGTGCTGATGAAAACACTGAAAAGAGTGTTTACAAATTAATGTCGCACTGTAAGCGGAAACTCAGATCAAACACCGGATTGTAGAGGGCTCAAAGAAAAAAGTAATCAAGAAAATGCTACACTGGAAATTGAATACTCTGAGCGAAATCTGCACTGGGAAAGGTTCTGTCCCCATTTTTTTTTAAATAAATAAACCACAGTACCTTTTATCATAAAGAATGGACTGCTGGCTGTACTTCTCGTACCAGTATGACGTAACCGGCAAACAGATGGCAAGCTCTGTTCTCTTCCTCCCCTCAGTCAACAAAGGGAGCACTGTGACGCAAATGCTAGGAAATACGTCCTGCGTTTCACCGTGGGAATGCACTAGCGTGGTGACGTTTCTGCACGTCTTGACGTCACTCTTAATCGTGTGCAGACATTGCTGGAACGCAAGTCTCCCGATGCGTTGCAACTCTCCACTAAGCTCTTTTTTCCTTCTCCGCTCTGCCCCAATTCCACCTGGTTTCCTCGCAATACATTGCTTACATGAACCGTCAAAATTGTAAAGCGATGACAACTTCCTACCAACTGCAGAAGACTCTTCTCTTCGGCGTGCCAGGATTAGACGAAGATTCTTATGCAGACACACTTGGGTCGGTGTTGAAGGCCCAGCGCTCGTCGCCAACAAAGATGTCATAATGAGCCAGGAAATGCCAGGTAAGTCGTAGTAGCATTTATTCAACTATATACAGCTGAGCCAAGAAGCAGAGCAGCATCAGAGGTTACAACCTGCTCCAACTGACACAGCTGGAACTCCAGGTGAAGAATCCTCACGCAGTGAGGTTCTGAACCAAGGACATTCCAAAACAAGCACATACTACTACAGAAGAAGTTTCCTGCTTTGAAGGTTACAGAAGCTCATAGAACTATGGTTCTGAGGAAGGATCTGAAAACCAAGGAAATTGTCCCTGGTCTAGTGGCACAGGCTTAGTCACCAGGGAAGAGGACATGGAAGATCCATTTGCCTGAGTTGAGGTGGAAATCAAGTGCAAGACAACCATGGTTGTTATAGGGGTGAGAAAGAAGCAAGGTGCTTTAAGGCTTTTCGCCAATGATCTGCTGGTCCCTAGTGAACCAAGTATGACTCGGAAAACATCAGCTCTGCTGACAAGGCCACAGGCTGCATAACAATCTCAGGATGAGACTGGAGTCACCTCTGATTTAAAGAGGCCAGTACAAAGAAGTCAGTAAATATGAGAAGGCACTGACCTTAGTATCGACTGCCACTGCTCCAAATGGAGAGGAAAATGAGATACCTGAGCAGATTTGGTGTTGGAGTCTGGGCCTCTACCAGAGTTGCAAGAGCAATTAGATGCTGGAAGCCCTACCCGGAAGTAAAAATACAAGGTGCAGTTTGAGTGCCCTATACTTGTGGGTCTTCGGGAGGAAGCGCAGGCGCAGTTTACGAAAGGAGTGGTTTAAAGACACTATACTGGCTGGGAGAATGGCCAGCTGAATAGTGAGCTGGTGGTGTCTAGACCAGGTGCTAGCAAGAGGATAGCAGTTCCACTGGTGCACAGGAACGTCCTGTTGTCACTGGCCCATAAGATGTCCTTGGTAGTAGCCTTGGGCATTAGAAAAACCCCAGACAGGATAGGCCCTCTGTGCTACTGGCCAGGGATATACAGAGACAGACAGAGATTATGTAAGACCTCTACAACTTGCCAGTAGAATGGTAGGTCTAGAGGTAAGAACAATGTACCATTAGATCCTCAACCAGTTGTAGGTGATGCATTGGAGTGCAATGACATAGACATGATAGTCCATTCAACTCATCTATGTATCAGGCAACTTGTATATGTTTGCTGTGGACCATGCCACCAGGTATCCCGAGTCAGCACTTCTGAGGAGCACAATTTGAAAAGTGATAGCTAAGGATCTCCTAGGGATCTTTTCTACGGGAGAATTTCCAAAGACAGTGAATGAAATTGATTTAATCTCATCTTAAATGTAAGAGATTTGGGAGAAACCTGGTGTGACATACCACTTCTCCAAAGTGCACTAGCCACAATCTCGTTTAGAGGCTTAACGAAACATTTAAGACCATGATCTAAACCTAACCTGAGAATCTCAGGAGAAAGTGGACTCGCTTTTCCATGTCTTGTATTTGCTAAGGGAGTGGGGTAAAGCCAATGTGAACTTCTGTTTAGATACCAAGTGCAGGCACCACTCACTTTGGCCAGCAAAGGGTGGGTGAGAACTCCTGAGTCCCCTCAGATAGATATGGTAGACTATGCGTTTGCCCCTAGGAAATTTACAACACAATACACGAGTCAGGTGAAGCAAAACCTTCAGGCCAGCCATGTTCTTATGTAGCAATGTTGTGACCAGAAAGCGAAGGTTGTAGCATCGCCTCCCCAGGGTCTCAGGAGTGACGCATGCCTTGTTTTTCAACGCTGCAGCTTCCTCTTGGAACTTTTGTCGCATCTACAGGTACTTTGGGCTAAAAGTGACACAACTGAGGATTATTTTGACGCAAACCCTAGAACTCTTTGAAAATCATATTCTTGAACTGCGTATGTTGGATTTTTGTTGTTTTGGTCTTGTGTAGTTTAGATAAAGATACTTTATTTTTCTAAACTGGGGTGGAGTCCATTTGTGGTGCTTTCACTGTGTTACTGTGAGGGTTGGTACAAATACTTTACACATTGCCTTTGATAAGCCTGTCTGCTAGTGCCAAGCTACTAAGGGGGTGATCAGGGGTTATCTAAAGAGTGTATCCCCCTTACCCTGACTAGAAGCAAGGGTCCCTATTTGGACATTGGTACCTACCTCTGCCAACTAGAGACCCCCAGCTCTAACACCTTCCCTTTAAGGAGGGGTTATCATTACAATTCTATAAGTACCAAACAAGACAGATCCACCTCCTCTCAATTAGGAATTATAGCTTATTAAATGTAATAAGTAATTTCCAATGTTTACCTAAGGAAGGGTTAGGCCTCAAAGGACTGAAAAACAAATCTGGGAGTTTGTTCACTACTAAGACATGTAAAACATAAGGGTACATGCCCTACCTTATAATTACACAGCTCCCTGCCTTAAGGGCTACCTAGGGCCTATCTTAGGGGTGACTTATGTTTAATAAAAGTAGAGTTTAAGGATTGCCAAAAGGGGTTTAAATCTTTAAATGCCTAGTCAACATGGAAGTGTGATACTTCATTCAGGCTTCAATGGCAGGCCTCGTACATGTTTTAGAGTGCTACCTAGGTACGTAGCACAATAAGTGCTGTAGACCCTCTGATAGTATTTAATTTACAGGCCCTTGGAATATGTATACCACCCTACAAGGGACTTACAAGTAAGGTAAAGATGCCAATTAAGTAGATGTCTGTAAATCCCTGTTTAGGGGAGTGAGCACAAACATTTTAGCACTGCTTAGCAGTGTTAATGTGCACAGAGCCCTAGGGCCAACAGAAACAAACATCCTGCAAAATTGGAGGAAAGCAGGCATAACGGTTGGGGGAAGACCACCTTAAGGCTGACAGCTCTAACACGATGGTATCCCAGTTTTTAAAAGTGGGTCTCAGCTTCACTCTAATCTAGCATGTAAGTTAAGGTCTTTGCCTGCCCTTTGACAAGAATCCAGTCTTGGACCCATACTGGAATTCAAGGGGTGTTCTAAGTGTCTGTCCTTAGTGGCAAAGGACTGCTCTCTTTTATGCAGGTTTATGCATGTAGCACAGGGGTGGCAGTAAACAGTTTTCTGGAAATCCTAGTGTGACCAGACTGTTTACCCATTTCACAAGAGTGGCTGTCTATTGTCCCACTTGTTTAAAGTCCTGCTGCTAAAATTGAGACAGAAACCTTATAATAAAATCTCAAGCAATTGGGTGCATGTATGCTATGTGTTACATATGTGGGCTTTTGAGCGAATCAGTGTGACACAGAGCTGCAGATTCCATTTTAGAAGCCAATTGCCCCATTTATGAGCACATGCTGAAGATGATATTCCTTTACCAAGCAATTGAAGTATAGTGTGCACCTTTCAGAGAATAGAGGGGGAATCTAAATACTGAAATGAAGAAAGAGAATACAGAATTCTCTTTAGAAATTCAATTAGGTCCTTATGATTCAGAAGGCTATTGGCTGTGAAGGGTTCTTTAGAAGAGAGCCAGTCTTTTGTCTGTATTCCTGATCACTGTCGGGTGTGCCTGTTGATGGTCAGATGCATAATTCTCACATCACCTTGTATCTCTCTTGTGCTTTTTCCAGCCTGGATACATCCCTACTGTCAGGAGAATCCCTCTAGACAAATGCAGAGCCTTGGAGACAGCTTGAAAAGGACAGGAGAAGCAACTCCTACCAGTTCTGAAAGGTCAGACAGAGAATATGCTTCCCAGTCTGCCATCCCTGTCTAAAAGTTGGAGATTTTGACCCACTTGTTCCAGTTCCAAGTTTTCTTTGACCAACAAGGTGGTCTCTTCAGAGTACCAACAAGACTACCTCACAATCAGCTTTCCTGTCTGCCTGAGAGACAGCTTCCCAGAGCTATGGGGATATAGCCTGGACAATGACAAGCAGAAAGAGCTGTTACTTTGTCCTGGAATGTCAGGAGAGTCCTGGCTCAGAACATAGGGACTGAGCAAATTTCTCTGCGTGATGAGCTGACTACTGGTGTGGATAAGAGCAGTTGACCCTGCCGGGCTGTGGTTCATCCAATAGACTCTTGAGGAGTGTGACTGGCCTGTGCCTGGCTCACATTGTCCAAGCAGTTCTGTAGCACTGCCAGTGCCAAAGTGTTCCCAATTGGATCTTTTCATCGACACTTCTGTCACAGACTCAGCTCTTGCATGAAGAAAACATCTGTGAATCCCTTACACTTGCCGCAAGTGTGGCAGAATGGACTGATATTATGGGTAGCCACAGCATTTGCCAGTCATGTCCCGTCTGTGGGCTACACTGCTGGAGGTGAAGCTGCTACTTAGAGGCAGTTATCAATCTGTAATGAGCAACTGAGTGGCTGCCAGCCCACCAGACTGTGGCCCAGGAGGGCCCCCACAAGCGTAGTCTGGCAGGTTGCTTGTTGGGAGAGATGTGTTTCCTTTTTAAACTGGTGTTTGTTCCCCAGCATATGAAGAGCCGGTAGAGCTGTGCAGCTGGACCAGGCCCTGGTACATCAGCAGATCAGTGTTTGAGTCACAGAACCACAGGAATGAGATCTATTGACAAGAGAATTGAAGATGTTTGACGGCAAACGTTGTGTGTCTTTCTCAGTAGTGACAAGGACAGGAGTGAGTCGGATTGGACTTGAGGTGCCTTCAATCAATCAATCAATCAGCATTTGTAAAGCGCTGCATTGTCACCCTTGGGGGTATCTGGGCGCTGTGTCTCCTTTGAAGAACCAGGTCTTGAGACTCTTCCTGAAGTCTGCCAGCGAGGGGTCGTTCCAGGTCTTGGTCATGATGTAGGAGAAGGAGCAGCCACCACTGCGGCTTTGATGGATGCGGGGAGTGTGTGAATTCGTGGAGCTCTGTGTACACCTGGTTTTGTGAGAGGGCAGAAATAATTTGCATGCACAATGCAGTTTGTGAGTAACAGACCCAATTGCAGATCCGAAACTGAGTTGTATTAGCCCAGCTTCGAGCGCAGTGACCGGCAGGACGCAAGTGGTGCAGGGTACGTTTGAGGAGCATCAACAAAGTGCTTTGGACATGTTTAGGTCTTATAAATGGGAAAGCAAGGGAGGTTTGTGGGCCAGGAGTGATGTCATTGGTAGAAATGAGTGCATCTTTCATGACTGGTCCAGCAAGGACTGCACTAATGCCCATTGTTAGAGCTGTGTGGGGGGTACTACTACTGGAACACGGGGGGGGAGGGGGGCTGCAGGCTAGAATGCAGATGCATCTGAAATACCAAATTTGGGACTTGGTACTGTAAGATCACACGCTGCTTCCGGTAGGACAGGCACGAGCTGGCGGAGCTGTGACAGCACCTCCAGAGTCCCCCATCACCCTATCCGTCCCAGGTCTCAACACAAATTACAATTAGAATTAAAATACCCACAAGGAACAATTACCTGCCACATTCACATTCACCACCGGAGGTGTGTCTTGTAGGTAATCCCTGCAGGTGCCAAGGAGGGTATAAATGCTGCCCTGAGCTGGAAGCGGCGGGCACAGTGAGCACCGTGCACAGGCGCTGTTAGAAACTGGCTTGAAGCCACTGTACGGACACGGCTTCAGGTGAGGGGGTGCTGTTTTCAGTCGAGGTGTTTGCACTAGTTAATTCGACATTACCAGGCAGTCTTAGGCAATGATTTTATATCGATAATTGAGCATAAACTTTTTGTGTATGTAACCTGGGGAGGACTGTGGGCTGGCTGGTGTAGTCTGTCATTATGTTGTTCAAAGTTATCTCGCAGGACCTCACCGAGGCAACCTCCTTTTCTTGCTTTTCTTTCGTCTGGTTAAGTAACTTCTTTCTGTCATGTTATTTTTGCTTTCCTCAAAAGTAGCTCTGACTAGGGCAAGTTTCATGCAATAAAATAATTTTTAAATAAAGCAATCTATATTTACCAGGTAAATCAATAAATAAGTACATCGATGTCCAGGTTAGTCCTATTTCTATTGTTACTGTTAGTGTACTTAGTCTCCTTAACAGTGCACAATCGACTATCATTGGGCCATTGCATCATATCCTGTGGGATGGGGCTGGCTCACTCTGAAATGGAGACCATGTGTGCCCCATATCTACTGATGGCAATACTCAAGTCAGGGGCACGTTGCCTGTATGTAATCCAGCCTCGCACAATATTTAAAATGTAACACCAAAAAAGTGGAACGTGACAGGACACTGATCTATGAAAGGGACAGATAAAGTAGTCAGTAATTGTTTTGGCCATAGTATCCCTTCTGCTGAAATATCAATATAAGGCCCGAAGTTCATAATTACGAGTTCCGGGGATGGATAGGTGTCATTTATTAAACCCAATAAATCAGAGTTTGAAATTACATTATATAGCACTTATTGATGTTTGAAATGTATCCAGAGCTATAAACAGGCACCAACTCTGGGTTTTTAAGGATAACATGCAGGTTTTGGTGCTGTAGAAATGTAACCAATAGTGTGGACTTTTCCACCCCCGGTAATTACTTGCAGCCAGATGCATCATGCTAAAGACCGGTATTTTTGCATTTGGGATGCATCATCCCAAATGCCAAAATCGCAAATTGAGAACACGCTAAATTGCGATTGTTTGCATTTAAGGAATCTCAAATTGAGATTCCTTAAATGCAATGCATGAAAGTTTCAAAAATAGCGAATTCGCTAATAGGGCACGCAAATTACCACGAAGTACAACTGCATGGTAATTTGCAAAAACTTTGAAAAATACACTAAAGTGCAGTTTTCAAGGTTTCATGTTGCGCACACACATGCCCTAAGGGCATGTGTGTGCGCAACATATGTGCACAGAACAATTTCAGGGGTGCAACAGGGTGTCCTTTGGACACCCCTGCACCCTTGAAATCGCAATCTCCATTTGCGAATCGCTAATTGCGATTCGCAAATTGAGATTGTCTTCCCATTCATTCCTATGGGCCTCTAGGCCCATAGGAATGAATGGGGAGGTATTCCTTAATTGCGACTCGCAATATGCGAGTCGCAATTAAGGAATTCTAAGAAATCGCTAATTTTTTATGCGATTTCTTCATGCATAGCATTTTGCAATTCCTTATTAGCGATTCCTTATTTTTCGCTAATAAGGAATCGCAAAATGGATGCTTGATGCATCTGGCTGTTGGTGCACTAAATTCTGCACAACCCAGAGTTCTCCTGTTTTTTTCAACCTTTACATCGAACATTTGGTGCTCTACTCACAGAGAGCAGCATCAAGAGTTACCAGAATGCCGATGATACCCAAAGTCTCCTCTGCTTCATACAGCCAACATCAACCCAACTAAGACAGAATTCCTGTTATTTGCCAAGAATAATAAACAAAATACACAAATACCTGGCTCAATGACAAGAGAGCCTTCATGGCTTTGAACCCGGACCCTGCTACATCACTGTGCGGCTTATTTGGAAGCTGTGATGTCATGCATGAGTGCCCAGACAAGAGGCTCTTAAACTGATTTAGGTTGCTATGCCTAAGCATGTACTAGAAAGAAGACCAACATTGCATGGAAAACATTTTCTTTGCATTCATTTATAGCTGTGTCTCAGTAAAAGAGTGTGGACTATGTGGGAAGAATATGGTGTTTTGCATGATGAGTTTTCAAAGCACATATTGTGCTGCCTCAGTTGAGTGACATGGGCTGATTCCTGAAGAGCATAAAGTAGTGTGAGAGAAAACCGGGCAAGAGGACTTCCCTGTCATCCTAGACTGGCAAGGGTGGTGGTTCTTTGTGGTGTTCTGAGCCACAAGGGAGCAGCCCACAGACATGCACTGGATTACAGAAAGCTAGCGTAAATGATCTTCGTAGTTCTCAAAGAAGAGAAAGTGTACCACCTCCAGGTACGGACTGGATGAATGCAGCCATGACAAATGACCTCAGGAGTCCACTTAAGAGTGACAGAGGAGCAACTCACAGCCACACACTAGATACCTGGCAGCCATTGCGAGAGATCTATATAGTCCACCAATTGGTCATGAAGGAGTAACCCACAAGCATGCACATGAGAAATGCAGCTATACCAAATGTTATTACAAGCCCACTTAGAGGTGATTGGGGGTAACCTCAGACATTCACTGCATACAGGCTGCCATGATCGGTGAGACGAAATGTCCACTTGGAGTAGCAGAAGAGTAACCCTTATTGCACCTGGAATTTGTGACTACATTACATATGTGACTGCAAAAAACATTGTGGAGCATAATATCGAAGGCAAGTAACTTTTTTGTGTTTCTTAATAATATACATTTAAAAAATATAATTTACTGAAGTGTGTTTTTAATACGTTATTAGGTGTATTGCAGGGGCTGTACATGTCCTGGTAGTGGAAAATTCTTACATTTATTTTTCACTACTGCAAGGCCTATATCTCCCCAAGGATAACATTGGGATTACCCTATTACATTTTTAAGTTTCATTTCTTAATGGGACCATTTGGTTGGGTCATAATTGAAGTTTTAGGAAATTTAATAAAAAAATCCTAACTAATGGCGAAAGCAGATTTTAAATTACAATTCTGAACGTGGCACTTTAATAAAGTTGGCATTTTCTTGCCTTAGTCATTTGGTGCCTGCAGCTTGTCTTTCGTCACAAGATTGGTTGTAGTTGACGGTTGGGCTTAGTGTATCCCACCTGGGCAGGCACACATAATGTGAGCTTAGGTGTTACTGAATAGGCCATCACTGACAGGATGGGAGGGAGGAGCTAGAACAAGCCTCACTTTCACCTGAATAGGCTGAGCCCTGTCCCCACACAAAGGACTGATCACCCCTGTAGACATCTGGAGCCATGGCTGGCAGGGCATCTGGACACTTCAATAGGTTTGTCTGTAGACGTTTCTCCACACTTCAAAGGTACCAGTCTGTATAAAAGAAGGACCTCAGACACCACCACTTCAATACAAATCTGGACCTAAGGAGACTATGCCAGAAAGAAGGACTGCTGTGCTGCTGAAAAGGACTGCCTCTCTGCTTAACTGCACCTCCAATAGATTCCTGCTTTTCTGTGCTGACCTGCTGCCTGCTGCCCTCTTTCCTGGGTGAGAAGGAGTGGACCTTCTCCTCTTGAACCCAGAACCCAAACTTAATCCTAGGACTAGTTGGCTGGCCTCCTGATCTGAATCCTCAGGGACATTATGGGCTTCCAACAATCTTGCATCTGCACCTGGGCTCTGCCATTTGTGAGTCTACTCTGCTAATTGGTGACCCCCCAGTCCTGAACCCTTGGAAGTGGACTAAGGTACTTACCAGCAGAACCGATACATCTTCTCTGCTGAGCAGCGCATTCCTGACCAGAACTTATATATCTCATTGGGTGAGCAGTGCATCCTCAAGCAGAACCGATGCACCACCACTGCTGCATGGATTGGATCCGGCGCAGAAGGCCTGCATCACCCACTTGCAGTCCTCAGAACCAAAGCATCGCTGACGGCACAGCACATTTCCTGCCCAGGTCCTTGTATCTCTCATCAACAGCAACCTGTGCTGTTTGGAGGTGGCAGGATATGGGGGTCAACCTGTGCTGTTCTAAATTGTCATTCTCCCTTTGAAGATCAGTTTGGCTACCCCTTACCCCCATCCTGTAATCTACTTTGCCGCTTGTACTTATGTGTTCACATGAAACCCTTTCTCTCTCCAGCAGAGCTTTTCACACCTGATTAGAGCAGACTGGCCAGCCTGGGTAAGAACAGCTGGAAGGCTGGATTTTGGCTCATATGAAAGAAAATGTAATACTTTTTTTTGGCATAGTTAATAAAAATCAGTAGCAAGTTTTTGGATTTATCTAAACTATTACTTTGATACCTTGCAGTATATTTTTCACAAAGCTCCTATCAATATTTATATTTAAATTAAATACTGTAATGTTACACTATGGAGCCATTCACTACAATAGGAAAAAACGGAATTGACAGTTTTTCCCTCATCAGCGCATGTAAAATATCCCTTTTCCCTGCTGCTTATAGTTACAAGACACCCTATCCATGGGGTTCACAGGGGAGACATTAGATGTGAATTATATGTAAAAAATAAGGTAGATTAATACTGTGGAAGTGCCTTTAATTCCACTCTGCAAAGCAGGGCTGTCTTTAAAATGACAGGAAGTAACACAGGAGTGCACACGCGAGTGCAAGAAATCTACTGTGCTCTAAACCTCCCGCTCTATTTATACCAGGGACTTATAGGTGTTTGTTTCCTCCTTGCCTTATTATCTTTTAGGGGACTTACAGGGGTCTGCCATTGCCAATTGTAATTAGACCATATATTTTTAAAGCATAGCACTGGCCCTGGGTCTGGTAAGTAGAGCCCAGGGCACAGTCAGAGTCAGTTACCACCAGTACCAAGCATAATATGGGGGTGATCAGGATAAAAAGGAGGACTTTCTCACAATGTACACCTGCTTTTGTGATTCATTCAACATCCTATTACCTCTAAGAGTGTAACCAATTCAGTTACAATGTCACCCTAGGACATGCCAAAGTAATTTAAATACTTACATTTTTCTTTAGACGACAATAATATTGAAATTATACACCGATGGTCCAAATATGTTATGTCGAAACACTCTTGCCTATGATCTCTTCTAATGTTGATAGACTTATGCAGTTATGTTATGTGCCTTTATAGCTGATTGTGGTGTTTCTCCAATGTATAGATCGTTTCTACTGTTCTCGCTGATGGTCTCTTGTTGAACTAAAAAACACTTCCTAGTGTTTTTCCCTACTATAATGCTGTTCTTTGCAATCCTCTTGATGACTCCTTCCATTGTTGCCCATGTGGATGCCTTTGGCTGCACTCTGAGGAGCCAGGAAGAAAGTACCTACAGAAAAGAAGGAGACCTCCTGATTGGAGGGATATTTCCAGTCAACATTCAGTGGCAGGAACCCACTTCTCCATTCCATGAGCAGGACCAGCCTATCTCCTGCAGCACGTGAGTCCCCAACTATTTATAACCCATATTCATCTCAGTATAGACTGTGGGCGTTCCATTATCTTTATGAGCTCTAGCTGCTTCCCAACGTCAGTCACAATCTAAGAAACCTTATTTAGCGATACTTTCATGAAAATTTGCAAATTTTGATAAAGTGAGGAAGGAAAAGAGAATTGACTGAAGAGGCCTTTGGTGCTAAGTGTTGCCTAAGGGAGCCTAGATGAGGCTTAATTTTTTACTTCTTTTGGCATGAATTGTCTAATAGTGTTAACGAGGCCGGTGCTAATCTAGGTATGCTCTTGAGTGATTAAGATGACCATATACTTATTGTTATGTAGTAAAATTATGTACCTATGATTTGATATTATTTGAGCCTGTAAATGGTAATTAATATTCCTCCTTTACAATATTAAGATTCATAGTCCTAACATTGACTTTTAACTGAGCCCAATATCATTACTTTGGAGTCACCAGGAACAACCGACGAAAGCCAACTCAATAGGCTCAACACTTTAAGGTTGAGGATATGTCTGCCAGGGACAATGAGTTGCACCTTTTCATGGAACTTCAAAGACATACTAACCTCAAACAAGATTCAACCATTCCTTAATCGTGGCGGTAAATGACCTGCTGTCAATGTAATTTCTGACTGGGATGTGTAACCTACACTCTAAGCATTACAGTGGATTTCTAAAATCATGAGGTTGACAATGCAAAGGAAAGTGTAGATGAAATATGTGTTTAATACCCTTCTGTTAGCTTCAAACTATGCAGTTACTCATTAAACTACAATGTTCATAAAACCTTTGCCAGAATGTCCATACTACTTGAAACACGGTCTGATCAAAGTTTCATTTGATCTGTTTTCTATTATCTTTTGTTCGGTATATGATCTGACACTGAACCAATTTCAAATAAAGAACTCTGCATTGCAACACACAGGGGAGAGGAAAGAAACGAATCAACATGAAGTAGAACAATTCAATCAGTCCAAGAAATGCTCAAATGGTTTTGAACTTGTTATAAAAGATACAGGGGCATATTATCAAGGGGGTTTATCTCCGCTTTTTTGGCTTTAAAAGCCAAGAAAGCGGAGATAAAATTATCTCCCTATTACCTAGCTATCGCTAACACCAGTTAGCGACAGCTAGTAGGAGATAGCGACCATCTTGGCCCCCACTTTGCATGTCAGTGATATTTATCACTAATGACATGCAAAGTGGGCGTGCCAAGATGTTAGCGACTGGAAACAGTCGCTAACATCGCTATCTCCTATTACCAACTTTTGGAGATATTCGTGCTAAGCGCGAATATCTCCAAAAGCTAACACCTGCCCTGAGCAGTTCTTAGCCATGTTATCCAATGGGAGGTGGATAACATGGCTAAGAGCATTAGCTCGGTAATGCATGAATATCGCTGACTTCTCAGCGATATTCATGCATTGCGGCCGATTTTTATCGCATTTGCGATAAACCTTGGTAATACCAAGGTTTATTTGCGATAAAATTCGCTGCTGCTCTGCGGTAATTATCGCTATTGCTTGGTAATATGCCCCCTATCTCTTTATTATTTCTTACTTTCTTGTTATAACACAATGATGAACAGCCAACTAGTTCCACTCCTAGACAAATAGAGCTTAATACAAATGGCATCCAAATAAAAATTTAAGTACAGTCCTCACTTATCCTAAACTGTTGCATGGAATTCATGTGCAGTGCATTTCACAGTCATCCTGCAAGTCATCAGGCCCTAGTCTCAAAGTAGCTACATAGCAGGTGTGTGGAGGGGCAGTTCAGCCAACAAAGCAGCTTAGGAATGGCATTGCATCATTGCAGTATTGCTGTATCATGCATCATGCACCAAGTGCTGTAGCTGCATGAGACCTGCATAGTAACCGGGCACCCTTAGCATTGTAATCATCCTGATGTGATATGGAAAAATAAGGGCTGCAGAGCCAGTAGAGAGCAGGAATAGAAAATCACAAGGAGTGGCTGGGCTGGTGCAAGTTGGTCAGCACACTTCCAGGATGTCCTGAACACAGGATCTGGGGATGCTGGCTCTGCCTGCATATGATAACTGACTTTTTCAAGGAGTCCAATGGTAACTGGGCAAACACTTCAGTTGACACCGCCCTACCCCCTACAGGGGGAATCATGGATTGTAACACAACTACAGGGGCATAAACATGGAGCATGATCCCCATAACTAATAGATCCCCTGAACTTGCAATTAGCGGAAAGTATGACAATTTTAAATAAGGTCACACTCAATCAGTTCCCTGTGCAAACTTCTGTGTTAATCCAATTCAGCATATCGCACCAGCCACCATTCTACTTTTTCCAGTTTAAACAAGATCTAATCACTCAGCTGCCTATAATGTGTAATGTTTCACTCTGTCATTAACATCTTCAGCAGACCAATTTCCCCCATAACCCATCCCAGGCAATGGAAGTAGGCTCATTTGAGAGCCACGTTAATGAAAAAGCACATCTCAACCCTCCGGCAAGTGATGCCATTTCAAAAAGTAAAAATCCATGTCAAGGCCTCCTTGGTGAGTCTAGATATGTGTTCAAGACTATGACTGAGAATTCAAGTAAAAACATAGGCTAAACGTATTAAACCCCATAAGGATCAGTTGGGGCATCATGGTACCACTGCACCCTCTAATGTAGCATCTAACAATGTTTTCTTTTGACCAGGAGCAGAAAAACAACTCATCCAATAGTAAATAATCCCCACCAGGTGCTGCATCACTTTGCTTGGCAGAATACAAGCGACAGTCAAGGCCTTGACTTATCATTCCTCTAAACTAACCATACAAGTAGGCTTTAGTTTTTTTTTCAGGTGTCATAGGTTTAAACCTAAAACCAGATAGCCTAACAGTAGCCAACACAGCCCAGGGACAATAACTATTCAAGGTACTTTCCTGCTCTGGAGCATAAATATGATGTTAAGTGGAGCCAACATAGTGAGTCAACTAGAAATAATTGTATTCCTCAAAAGAGTAAAATACGGCATGAGGAAAAGCAGAAGCTGAACGATGGGGAGACCTTATATTTAAGCAGTTTCACAGGAAAAATAGTTTAGGCATGAAGAACCATATTCAATTTTATACTATCCAGTTGCTAGAAATTGGGTTTCTGGTTGGCAAGGGTATGTTGCTAAGCCAGGCAGAACCCACTACTCTAGTCAGGGTAAGGGAGTTACACATCCAAGATGGACCCTGCCAACCTCCTTGGTAACTTGGCAGAGCAGTAAGGCTTATCCCAGAGGCAATGTGTAAAGCATTTTCACAAAACACACACACCCCAGTGACACAATACATTTACCACAAAAGAGACTCCAAACCAGGTTATATGAAAATATCTCTTAAATTGTATATAAATACATGGACCACAATAACAGAAATCAGAAATTGCTTTGCCAACTTGGCATTTGTAATAATCATCACAGTTGGAGCATTACAGTAAGTACTTATAGGTTGCACATCTCATAAAACTGCCATCACTGTACATGCAAATGCAACCCCTGACATGGTACTTGGTATCCTGTTATCACAAGGCATAAAGCGACATAGTCATTACATCATGGCATGAAATGCAGCAACTAGGTCATACATAAATGATCAACTATCACCATGAACATATAGGGTGCAGCTTCCCTGCACTACTACAACACTTTGGGCCAGATGTAGGTAGCCTAATACCGGTCGGTAATGGCCGAAAATCGGTAATTTCGGCCGTTACCAATCGGTATCCATGAAATGAGATGTAGGAGCATATTATTTACCGATTCGGAAAACATGAGTCGGTAAAATTCCGACTCGGTAAATATGAGTCGGTATTTTTACCGAGACGGAATATACCGAATTCATATTTACCGATTTCTTATTTTCCGAATCGGTAAATAAGAAACGGTAATAAATGGCCATGGAGATGTAGGAAAGCTCAAAAATACCGAATTCACAGAAATTCGGTATTTATGAGTCGGTATTTACCATGGATTGAATGCAGGTGGTAACCAGGTGAAGGCCATAAAAAGAGTCCCAAAATACACCTGTGGAACCATAATGGCGGTTTTCTACGTCATTGCAAGGCGGCAAAGACTACAGGCAGCAGAAGAGAGAGAATGGCAAAGGGAGGAACAAGTGTACAGGCAGAGGATAACACTGTTCCAACTGACAGAGCCTGAAATACTCCAGAGGTACAGGCTACATCCCCAAACCATCCAGGACTTGATCAGGGACCTGCACCCACTCCTGGAACATCCAACACCCAGGGCCCACGCCATCCCACCCCATGTACAGGTGCTGAGTAGCTTACACCTGCTTGCCTCCGGGAGCTACCAGAGTGTGATAGCTGCAGTGGGTGGTGTGTCCCAGAGCTGCCTGTCCTGCTTCTTCAGGAGGTTCCTTGGCGCCATGATGCGGAGGCTGGAGCATTACATTTCATTCCCTGATACACCAGCGGAACTAGCAAAAACCAAGACTGACTTCTATCAACTGGCACACTTCCCTCACGTGATAGGCTGCATTAATGGCACCCACGTACCACTCTGTCCACCTGCAGCCACAGAACACATATACAGAAACCGCAGGTCAACGCACTCCATCAACATACCGGTCATATGCAACGCAGGGAACATCATCAGAGACATCGTTGCAAAGTTCCCTGGAAGTACCCATGATTCGTACATATTCCAGAATAGTGGAATATACACACGCCTACTTGCCGGAGAATTTGGAAATGGATACCTGCTAGGTAAATGACATTGACACACTATGGTACTCACAGCAGATCAATGTATCAAGTACATGCAATTAATGTCATTCTTTCTCCCCCCTAGGCAACAGTGCATATGCCCTGCGGTCCTTTGTGCTCACCCCGTACCTCAAGCCATCCACCAGGAGTGAAAGGCGGTACAATGTGGCTCATAGATCTACACGCAACGTTGTGGAGCGCACATTTGGACTCCTAAAGAGCAGGTTTCGCTGCCTCAACAAGAGTGGAGGGGCACGCCAGTACACCCCAATCCTGTGCTGCAAAATCATTGCAACCTGTGCAATGTTACACAATCTCGCCACCAAGGAAGGCACAGAGGTGGAGATCACACATCATGAGGACATTGATGATGACACAGAACTGGCAGAGCCCCATGGTACAGTAGCAGCAGCAGCTACAGATGGGAGACTGAGACGGGCGGAGGTCACAAAGCAATATTTCTGAGTGAGTAATGAGACACAGACAGGCAAAGTTCATGACGTACGTAGTTTAATTTTCACTACGCAAGTGCAATGATAGCACACATTGGTTACACGATATATAAATGTCCATGACTGTGTTGTCACGGTTAACACCATCGGGACCTGTTCCTTGGGTGGAGGGCATAGTCAATGTTTACGGCCACGGACCACCGGGCGGGACTGCTGTGGCTGTGTGTCAATGTTCTCGGTGTGGCCTGTCTCAGTTGCATGACGCCTGCTGCTCCTACGTACTTCTTGTACAGGAGTGCTTGCGCCACTCCTGCTGGTAGACTCCTCACTTTCCCCCACACATGTGTCGCCTCGAGTGGCAGTCTGTTGTGCGAGCATGAGCTCCATTGCAGAGGTCCCTCTGGCCATTCCCACTGATAAATTGGTGCAGCACTGCACAATGGCATCCTTCATCGCCACTGACCGTCTGCACAGCACAGTGGTAGCAGTAGCAAATCTGTTCAGGGCTTTCGTCTGCTGCCGCACATCGACACAAGCCTTGCGTCTCTCCAAATGGTCCCTGTCCAACTTGTCGCACAGGACAGTCATGCACTGTGTAATGTCGGAAATGCCAGATGCCATTGACTGCATGCTCTCGGATATGTCTCCAATGCCCTTGCCTATTTCATCAAGCTTGTTGTTGGTTGTGCGTGCCTGCCTCTGAACCCCCATCATTGCTCTCGCCTGCAGGTGCTGTACTTTGACCATGGTGGCCTCCAGTCCACAGAAGACCCCCTGATCCTGACGCACATCATCTGCCTCCCGTGCCCTTTGTCCTCGGACACTGGCCCGCAAAGCTCTGGGAGAGGGCAGCTGCTCAGTGTTGGCTGAATCCTGTGGGTTGTTGGGCATGTCACCCTCATCCTCCTCCTCATCAGATGTTTCCAGTATGCGGCGAGGGGGCACATCAAGGCGCCTTGCCCTTTCCAGCACTGGGGATGGAGTTGTGGGGGTGGGGGACTGTGCAGCCGCTCCTGACTCCTGACTCACAAATAACAGAGGGGACTGTGGCTGTGGTGGTGTTGGCTCCTCAGGTGACTTGGCTGCCTGCTCTTGGTCCTTACCTCTGTGTAATGTGCTGGGTCCAGCTTCTTCCCTCCTCTTCTCCCTATCCTTTGCTGTGCTGCGCATTGACTCTCCTGTGGACAGACATGGACATTGTGTCAGTGGAGTGGTTCACCTGTGTCTCCTGATTAAACACACTACAATAGCACATTTGCCTGTCTCTCATTTGCCTATGCTAGTAGTCTGTTGCTGCATGGCATGCTGACTGCTTAGAGGTATCTACCCATGACTACATTTCCCATGATGCATTGCAGGACATTGGTAAAACCTGTTCTGGAGTATGATGTAGGCACACAGAGTGTGTGAGGGGAATAGGTAAATGGGTTAATGACAATGTACTTGCACCTTACCTTGTTTCTTTGCAGCTCTTGCAGAGCTGTCAGCGTCACCGATGCCGTGGATGGATTCAGGCTCAAGGGTGGATTCCACCAGCTCCTCTATGTCGGTGAGTAGTGGGGCTCGGTTTCTTCCTCCCCCTGTTGCAGCACATTCCTTGCGGTGGGCAGCTAGTTTCTTCTTGGTGATGATGCGGATATCATACCACCGTTTTTTCAAACCGTCAATTTCACGGTGGGTGACACCAATGGCATTTACCTTGCCTTGTATGTCAATCCAGGTGGTGCGCTTGATGGACTCAGCTACATGCAGTGATTGCTTCCCAAAGATCTTGCTGTAATGTCTGACGACCTCTGCAACAAGCACCTGCAGTTCTTCAGGGCTAAACTTCATCTTCCTTTTGCGCTCAGCAGCATCCCTCTGTGCATCCTGACTCTCCATGGTGCTGTGCTGGTTAGCTCAGGGAAGCCTGCTCCTCAGTCTGTCCTCCCGCTCTCCTGACTGTTGGTTTCTGCACCTGCATGGGCGTGGCCAGTCCCAGGTACTGGGGAGAGTGCTTGATTCTGATTGGTTGATTCGCCAGTGCCTTTGGGATTGGGTGTGGTTGGAGTTCCTGATTGGTTCACAGGCTCACATGTTTGTCAGTTTCAAATTTCCGATTCGGTATTTACCGATTCGGTATTTACCGATTCGGTAACTACCGATTCGGTAATACCCATTCATTCCTATGGGCCATGGGCCCGTTGGAATGTATGGGTTTTACCGAATCGGATTTACCGAGTGGCTGCATTTTACCGAGTCGGTATATACCGATTCGGTAAATTCCGATTTCGGATACTGAGTGATTCCGAATCGTTAATTTTAACCGATTTTTTATCTACATCTCATTTTCCAATTCTGAAATACCGATTCGGTATGACTCGGTACTTTACAATCGGTAAATTACATTTACCTACATCTGGCCCTTAATATGGTAATTCCACATGGACACCTAGGGCCCTGCAACTCCTGCTTGCCTTTAAGGGGGGATTACAGTAATTCCTTTCACTTAGGTAGCACTCATGTAAGTTTTAAATATGGCCCCTCAGGACCGGGCAGACAGTGAGAAATGCAGCCACTCGGCACCCCCCAGGCATGTACCAACATGGGGGGCACACATACACTAAAAACTAAGCGGATGGACCTCTTTTCCCTCCCGCCCTCCTGCAGTGGAATCCTCAAGGTCTTCTGCTCTTGCTTGTGTAGTGCAGCTGCCGGAGAGGATTTCCCCCCACCAGAGAGGAATGAAACATGCCCTGTTGAGACCACTCGGGTCAGGTTCAGTTCACAACAACAGGGTACCCAGGTCTGACCTCCAACCTACTGAGCGAATGGCATAAATCCGGACAATCAAGGAGAGATCTTGCTGGGTCCCCCATCCAGCTGCCCGCGGTAGTGTGACTCACCCTACACCCGGGTGAGTCTGAAGTCCACTGGATCACCTCAGACCCCCAGCTGGGTCAAAAAGCATGGCCCCTTCAAAGCGCATATCTCCTCCTCTCCCTTCCTGGTGGGGGCTGCACTGAGGGGGGCTCCAGAGGACCACTATAAATACTGGCTTGAAGAGGTGTCGTGGAATGGCCCCTCGCGCCTGCCGACCCAGTCCGTCACTTCACCCTTGCTTGGGGGGACAATGCTGCACTCCCGGCAAGTTCAGCTAATGTTTGGAAGGGTGCCTCTCCATGCTCTTCCTGCCAGATCTCCTAACAGGAAGGCTGAGTTGTGGCACTCCTCTCTCTTGCAGCCAAGCCGCTGACATCATGGGCTTCACTTGGCAACCCCATGTTATTGGAAGGGGGGTATTGGTGAAGGATTTCCTCAGGGGCAAAAGCAGAAATGACACAGGACCCTATGGAGCCTATAATCGGCAAGGGGTCCTGTCTGCATTGCTTGTTCTGCCTTCCTTGCAGAAAGGTAATCACCACCAGCTGTAGTTGCAAACACCGGTGTATTCTTTTTTGGAAAGTTAAGTTGCGCTCACACATGCTCCTTTAGAGTGCTTCCTCTTGAAAGGGGAAGCACTCTCCACACATTTGTGCTAAAATTGAAGCACTCAACACACACTTACCTGCTTCAGGCAGGAGCAGTCCCTGCTGGCAGATCTACCCCCACACACATCAGGGTCAGTCCACCTCACCCAACTCTTCCAGTTCTTCTTCCAGGCAGGTCCCCTTTGATCCAGCAAGGATCTGTTGAAGTCTTTTATCTTCTTGAGACTTCCAACAGGAGGCAAGTACATAACAGCCCTTGGAGATCTTCTCAAGCAGGATACCACAGCAGGGCTGTTCTTTTCCTCTGCTACAGATAGATGCAGCAACTGCAGGCTAATCCACCCCTCACACAGAAAAGGCAGTGCTCCTCATGCAGCTCTTCAGCTCTTCTTCTTAGCAAGGTCCTCTTGTTACCAGAAGATATCTAAAGTTCTGAGGTTTTAGTTCCATTACTAATACCATGTTTTCTCATTGTAACCCTTGTTTCAGAGTACCTGAGCTTAGTGCAAACTAGTTCTGTCCTCCCTGGACCAGCTTGACTACAAGGGATGGAGATAGCATTGTGCAAAGGAGACACACCCTATTAAGGTGCTAGTGAAAACTCCTGCAACCACTCTAAATGTAAAAAAGTCTATTCAGCCTGTCTATGTGTCACCCAGGACAATACATGCCTTGACCCCCCACCCCTTATGATTGTCTAGAGTGAATGGCCATCCCCAGATCCTGTCACTTCAAAACCAGAAGGCGAATACGCAAACAGGCAGAGGCACACAGAATGGTAAAACAAGAAAATGCCCATTTTCTAAAATTGGCATTTCAAACACAATTTAAAAATCACCTTTACCTAAAAGGTGTCTTATTAAATTCTGAGTTCAGAGAGCCTTAGTTCCATTTCTCTATCTTGTTCTAATGGAAAGTTACACTAGTAAGATGTTACAAGGCAGCTCCCAAATTAACCTACAGAACAGACATCCTCTCAAACGTGAAAAACAAAATGCACAGTTTTTCACTACCAGGACATAAAACACACATCAGTACATGCCCTACATTTCACATGCACTGGACCCCGCCCATGGGAGCACCTTGGCCCTACCTATGGGGTGCCTTATCTGTAAGAAAAGGAAATGTTAGGGTCTGGCAAGTGGGTGCACTTTCTTTATGTTTATTTTTCTCCCAATTTTCTTTAATAGGTTGACAGTAGTCGATGATGAGAAGTGAGGAATTAGGCGAGTACCAGTCTGATATAATCCTCTCCTTGGTGTTGCTTCCGTGAGACACTGTCAACCTTCCCTCCCCCTTTTTTCACGCTTGGATGGGAGGACACACATGTAGTAAGGTGGTGACACTGACATACACACACACATGCTGGCAACATTGCCAGATTGAACATCACAACGTTGTGTAAAACTGTGGATAGAAGCCAAATAATCTCTCTACCACAAGAATAAACCTTTTTTCCACTTGTTTAGCCTCTGAGCTAATGAGGAGCAGGCCATTATTGTAATAGAGATTTTTGAGTGGGGGGCGGCCTGTCTCTGTTTCCCCCTTGGCTCCTGTTTTTGTGAAAGTGGGTGCACTTGCCAGGTTGACATGTCCATTTAAAACTGCATGCACAGACAATGCATTGGCAGGTCTAAGATACATTTACAGGGCTAGTCATGTGGTTGGCATAACTAGTGCTGCAAGCCCACTAGTAGTGTTTGATTTACAGGTCCTAACACCCTTAGTGCACTTTACTAGGGGCTTACCAGTTAATCATCAAATATACCAATCATAGCTAATCAGGCATGAACACAATTTACACAGGGAGCGTATGCACTTTAGCGCTTATCAGCAGTGCTATAGCCAACAAAAACAGGTTTAGGAAAATAGGAGGCAAAAGGCAAAACTTTTGCGTATAAACCAGCAAAAAGGGCCAGGTCTAACACCCATAGAGAAGGAAATAACTAGTACAAATTTGTGCAAACAGCAAGCTGTAAATAAACACCTCACCCAGCCACTATACACAGAATGACAAACAAAAAACATGCATTTTACAAGATAGATAATACTTTACTTCTTGAAGCTCTGTCTATGGAACCAAAACCATGAATGTATCCAATGCTTCATCTGATTCCTTAGCTTTCTTGAACATTTGCTTGTGGAACCTGGGAGGATTAAAGTCTAAACTAAATGATGATAACATCTCTATCTTTTAGTAACACTCTGAAGTGATCGCCCTCCAGGAAGCCTGGACACTGACCTCGTTGTGTATGCCAGTGTTTTTGGAACTTTATAGCCCTGCGGACAGAGCTAACCCAAAAAGGTTGACGAGAGGAGGCTTAGCAAATTATGTAGGTGTGAAACTTGATGTAACTCTTGATCATTTGATCAGTGAACATTACTGAAAAGTGGATAAAGGCAAGAAAATGAGTTGGATGGTCTCACTCACAAAACAGTCCAATATTAATTGTGAATATTTGCATGCACCCAAGCAATCGAGAAAAGAGATCACACGTTTCCAAACTGGAGGATATAATAACTAAATTAAAGATGGACCATTATGCTGTTCATCTGATAATCCCAGCAAATTTCATTTTAAATCTTCTACCACAGGGAAATCATAATGAAAATATTTTGCTGCAACACGCAAGGTGGAACATTCCCCTATGGGCAATTCTGAGGAGAAGGCACAGGAATGGTACAGGTGAAAACTGACTGTAACATGCATTTCACTTGGTTTAAGAGTGCTAAATGAATGCCTCGAGAAAGACCAGCCTCCAGCATGGCCAAATCTTACTTCAATGTCAAACTCACTTACTGGCTATACATTAGGAAGTATCTCCCTATTCAAATATATTGTCATCGACAGAATGGAACATCTAATGGAGAGTGACCACTTACCCTAAAAAATTTGGCACAATCACAAAGACTTGCAAAGCAGCTAACTTAATGATAGGAGATGCACAAACAGATGATCTAAAGAGGTTAAAATGAATGGCCTGCATCTTCTTTGAGGTACTGGTAAAGAGTGGTTGGTGGAAAGTGGTTTATTATTAGTGATAAGTAGGTACTTACCACTAGTGATAAGGCCACAAACATAATAAAGAGTTCAGTCAAGGTCTTAATACATTATGGGCCCGATGTAGGTAAATCCCATTTACCGATTTAGAAATACCGAATCTTACCAAATCGGTATTTCAAAATCGGTAAATGGGATGTAGGTCCCAACATCTGGATTCGTTACCGAATCCTTAACAATTCTTTAATTACCGATTCGGTAAATACCGAATCGGTAATGCCCATTCATTCCTATGGGCTTCGAATCGGTAATTAAAGAATTCACAAGGGTGCAGGGGGTGTCACTTTGACACCCTCTAGCACCCCCAAAACGGGCATGTGTGCAATGTGGCACACAGACATGCCCTAAGGGCACGTCTGTCTGTCTCATGGCACATGTGTACATGCACAGATGTGCATGTACACAGGAATCGGTATTTTACCATGGATTTGTATTCCATGGTAAAATACCGATTCTGTAAGCCATGTGCCAAAGGTAATATTTCTACCTACATTGCTTTTTCGGTAATTTTAACGAATCGGTAAATATTGCCAAATCGGTAATTATTTTACCGATTCGGTACATATTACCGAATCGGTAAATATACCGATTCGGTAATGATACCGATTCGGTAAAATTACCGAAAATGTGCCCCTACATCTCAGTAGCCCTTTACCGATCGGAAACGGCCGAAAATCGGTATTTTCGGCCGATTCGGATCGGTAAAGGGCTACCTACATCGGGCCCTATATGCTTGCTCTTATAAATTCAACATGTACTCTCTTTGCAGCACTGAAATTATTCTAGTGGCTAGTCATGTACCTAAGGAATGGCCTAGCCAGTAAAACTAGTACAGCTACAATATTCTCTGCACTATGCATACAGACCTCAAGGTCTCAATAAATTATTCGCTCAACTATTGATAGCTGGCTGTGAGGACACAGGCTTAACTTAGGAGAGCATTTAAAAACACCAATACATTAAATAAGCAAGAAACAACACACAATTAAAATCCATTGGCAAATTAAAAAAATAGATCATATTTTTATGAACAAATAGACACCAAAACAACATAAATCCAATGTAGGGAACCAGATATATGAATTTTTAAAGTTCCAAAGTTCAGGCCACCCACAATTTAACACTTTTACACTTACTCCCAAAAGTGGTTCTTGATGCAGAAAAGTGGCCCACAGCGCAAAATGCTCTGATGTGTGTCTTGGGGTCTGGAATAACATCTCACAGAATGCACCTGGTCAACTTATGAAGCTTTTTACGAAAGTTGCTCCAAACTTCTTCAAAATTCTGAAAGGTGTTCCAGAAGTTTCTCTTGTGGGTTAAAAGTGTGCAAAACACAAATCCAAGGGTATAGAAGCTCTGAGATGGTCCTTGTGATGTTGAGGTGACAATTCTCACAGTGCACCAGTCACATCCTTAAAAGTCCACTGAACACACTCCAGGATGAGGAATTCCTGGTGGAGATGAAGCAGGTGGGGTCTGTTAACCTGTAGCTTTCAGGGAATATGCTCCCTAATCCTTGTGAAGGCAGAATAGTACCAAGGGCTATAGTACCAGGTTGTGCAGCTAATTTAGTCCTTCAGAGTGCAATCCTTTGTGTGCAGACCATGGTTCCAGCAGGGCAGTCCTTCTGTGTGTTCTTCTTGTTTCAGGCAACACATATTAGTTGCTGTAGAACACTCCCATATTTATTCACAGGTCCTGGGTGTGAAGCAGGGGGCACCCCTGACCGATGGAATGCAGGGTGCCACTCAGTTGTCTGAACACTTCTTCCAAAGTGTGGCATATGCACGATCCAGAAACCACTATTCTTCCAAAATCCAAAATGCAGAAACTCTCTCTTGGAGGGTTAGCTCTGGCTAAGCCAACCCACGGGTGTGGCTAAGTTTCCCTAATACTCACCTTCCAGCCCGCCCACTAATTAAATACTGGGGCTCCTGTTTGTCAGGGGGTGCAGGATGTGCGCGGTGTGACTGTGTCCTGTCCAAACTGTCATTCTGTCTTTCAAGATCAGTTTGACCTCTCCACCCCTTCCTAACTTTTGCTTTTGCAGCTGCACTCTCCACCCACAGGAAATTCTTTGTTTCTCTAACAAGACATTTCACATCTCATTAAGACAGGTTGGCTAAACTTAGCCTTAAATGGAGTCCTGCCTTTAAAATGACAGCAGACAACACAGAAATCTGCAGTTAGGTGCATTAAGTCTACTGGGCACCTAAACTTAGATGTTCTACTATATACTAGGGACTTACTGTCAGTACCAATTGTAATTAAACCTAATTACCATACACCTTATAATCATAGCACTGGCCCCAGCTGATCATATCCCTCACCACAGACTCCCACACTGCCAAAACCAACCTCCACAGAGGAATGAAGGCTGTCAACGTCTAGGAGTAAAGAGCGGAAAAACCCCAGGCAAGAGAGAATGTCCCCCTTATACAGGTTTTTTTTAAAGAAGTCAGGCACTGATGGCATCAGAGCCAAGGCTTTTCTCACTAGATTTCAAAGGAGAGCTTGTTCAGTGGACCTGGGCAGGCCTATCCCTGGCACGGTGTGACAGCTGATTGATTGTTGCTGATTCTTACACCCCACCCCTTTCCTCCTCAGGAGCTGAGTGAAGCATTGTTAATTGCTCCCTTTTTGGGGGGCAACCTTTGTTCCTGCTGCTGCAGTGAAATGTAATTAACATCTAGCTAATGTTAGGCTGTAATCCAGCTTCACAAATTTCATTCAGATTGGTTAAGTGCCAACAGGGAAAAGTAAGCTCACTCTACCCAAAAAAAGAACATTTGCAATTCAGACTCTGATTGATCATATTTTATTCATATTGTTACATTATGTTTTTGTATCAGTTTTTAACATATCTATGTCCTTTTCATTTAAAAAACACAAGAGTGAACGTTTATGGGATGTTCAGTACTTTAGCATTGTTAACACTCACTGACCCAGCTATTGAAAGACTCTCTGCAAAATCATGTACCTGCACAAAGCACTTTAAAGAAAAACATGATCTCAGACAGGCTCTCTTCACAAACACGCTTTAAAAACTCAAGCGAAAAAGTTTACAGGATCCTCTGTCGCTTTAACATTTGAGATCCTTTGTTACTTACAGACTCTTAACCAAATATGTCCTAGATTTAAGTACTTAAAGCGATAAAGAGAAAAGAATCATATGATTTTCCACATGTAAACACTTTCAATATCAGCATTTTGATATAAGCATTTTTAAAAACACAATAGAGAAAGTCCACATGATCTTCCGTACTTGAGCAACTTTAGCATTCCATGACTTCTTGGCACTGACAGACCAGTGCTTAATTTATTAAAATATATACGTTCAAGGGCCCTCGTCAGGCGGCCACTGCAGCTTGCACCACCCATTGCCCCTGACAGCGCTGCCAACTAACCCTCACTCTCTTACAAGTGTGAACATTTTGACTATTTCAGGCCCCAAAGCTATAAGAATGGCTTGGGCGGCATGTATTAGTCGTTTTTAATGTATATTGAATTAATAAACTACTGTTCTATTGCTTACCTCTAAATTAGACAAACAGCATCACCATGTGTCACAAGTGGCAGTGTTTACAATTAATTGCTAATGTTGATTACCGCGAACCACTGGCTCAACTTAAGCGCTGTGACAGACTCCTTGCAAAAATATGTCCCAGAACCAAGCACTTCTTTTTTTCAAATCAGTTATTCCATTAATTATATATCAGTGACACTTTGTTTTGTTATCTTTTTCTTAATGCATGTAATCGCGACCGAAACGGTGACACAGGCCCTCGTCAGCAGCAGACTGGACTACGGCAACGCAATCTATGCAGGAATCCCAGCCAAACATCTACGACGACTATAACGCATCTAAAATGCCTCCGCCCGACTGATCGTCAACGTCCCCTGCCGCAGCCAAATCACCTTCAAGCTCCTCACCCACGCACACAAAGTACTCCACAACGCCGGACCAGCCTACCTGAACAACAGACTCAGCTTCAACACCCCCACCCTCCAGCTCCGCTCCGCCAGCCTCTCCCTTTCCGCTGTCCCCCGCATCCAACGAACAACCTCCGGCGGCAGATCCTTATCCTTCCTCGCCGCCAAGACCTGGAACACCCTCCCTACCCACATACGGCAGACCCAAGACCTACTCGCCTTCAGAAGACTCCTCAAGACCTGGCTCTTAAGCAGTAGCAGCACCCCCCCCCCCCTCGCCTCAACGCCTTGGGACCCTCACAGGTAAGTAGCACGCTTTACAAGTACTCTGATTGATTGATTGATTGATTGATTGATTGTAACAGTCTTTACTGACTCTGCATGGATAATAATAAACTTGAACTTAAACTTGGGGAAAGATATTTGTTTTTCCAACAAGTTCGAAACCTATGGAGTATATCATCTTGCTTGACCTCAGTGCCGCTTTTGACACTGTTGATCATAACATCCTGCTTGACTGATTAAAAAACCTTGGAGTGACGCACATGGCTCTCACATGGCTCCAGTCCTTTCTAAAGGACCTATTCTTTCAGGTCACTGAGGGTACTGAAATGAAATGAATGAAATGAAAATCGTTTTTATTGAGCGCTAGCAGCTGCCCTGAGGCGTCCAGGCACTAAAAACTACCATCAGTGCTCAGAAAAAGAAGAGGGGTGAGGAAACACTATTGATTGAAAAGAAAGGTTTTAAGCTTCTTGCGAAAGCTCAAAAGATTAGAGTCTGCTCTAAGATGAAATGGTAAGGTGTATTTTTGGGGCTTTATATGCGAAAGATCGACCTCCGGCCCTCGCTCTATGAATCCTTGGGATTTGGGCTAGGAAGGCGTGTGAAGATCGGAGAGCTTTGGTGGGTTCGTATGGCAATACCAAGGAGCGGTTGATCTCTGGGCCTGATTTCCAGTAGGCCTGATGTGCAATGCACAGAGATTTAAACTTAACTCTCTCCCTAATGGAGAGCCAATGCAATACTCTTATGCCAGGTTGTATTGAAGTTCTTCGTGGGGTGCCAAGTAAGGTGCGAGCTGCACAATTCTGAGTACGTTGTAGTTTTTGTAGGGTGTACTCCGGCGCCCCAGGGTACAGAGCATTGGTAAAATCTAGGCGAAAAAACTGTCACCTCTAACCAATGGCCTCTTAGCTGTGGGGTCCCCCAGGGCTCTTCCATGAGCCCCACACTCTTTAATATCTATATGGCTCCATTGGCAGAGATAGTACTTCCATTTGGCATAAAAATCATTACGTATGCCGAGGATACCCAACTGGTGGTGGCACTGAACTACCCTGAGGGTTCATCCTGCACTCTGGGCACTTGCCTGGGGGCGGTAGCCAAATGGATGGAACTATCTCACCTCAAGGTAAACGGGGACAAGACCGAACTATTGTTTCCGGGCTAATCACAGTCACCATCCTGGCCGACCTATCTTGGCACCATGCCTGCCCCAATAGCACCAGATTAAGAGGCTTGGCATATGGCTTGACAGTTCCCTCTGTTTTAATTATCAAGCCACCAAGCTCCCAGCTACCTGTTTCAGCCTGCTGAGGATGCTAATGAAAATTCTACCTCTAATCCCATTTCAGGCACGTAGGATTATGATGCAAGCCTTTATCTTGTCCTGCCTGGAATACGGGAATGCCCTGTACCTGAGCACCCCTCAGGCCGCTATCAAAAAACTTCAAGTGATCCAGAATTGCGCAGCCCGCTTACTCCTCCAGATTCCTCGGAGGCAGTCTGCAAGTTCTGCACTGAGGAAACTTCACTGGCTTCCAATCCAGTCTAGAATGCGATTTAAGGCCTTGTGCCTGGCCCATAGATCCATTCGGAAAATGGGACCTGCCATTACCCATCCTCCAGTGACCGCCTACCTACCTTCCAGGAGTCTTCGCTCCAGCGATGCCATCCTTGTCACCACAAGGAAAGTACGAAGATCCAGATGGGGTTAACGTTCCTTCTCTCTGAATACCTCTAACCTCTGGAATTCTCTTCCCCCCATTATTCGTAGGAATCCAATTTACAGATTTTCCGTAAACTGCTTAAAACTTATCTATTTAGTGTCACTCACTAACTTGCTGTGCTTTCTGTCTGGTTGGCCATAAGCGCTACGAGGCCTCAGGGTAGTTACGCGCTATAGAAATCCAACTTCATTCATTCATTCATCATGGGGTGAGCGAATTGATCTATTTCATGTTGATTGATTTGTTGCATCTCCCTTGGTTTTGCAATACATCATGGGGTATTTGAGTCTTAGGCAGCGAACATATGGAGGTAGGCAACATGTATATGGATGAATGAGTGCGAGCTACCTTGGCTGTCTCCTCATTTCTGGATACGAACTATACATGCATGTCACAGTTTCAGCTCAGATAGATTGAGTTTTACGGCTGTCCTATAAAAAATGTTGCACAATCAAATAACAATATTCCATTTATTGAACAAAAGAAAAACACAGATGGCAAAATACATCCCACTTGTCCTTCTTGCCTGTGAGAAATTGGGTTGTTGGATGACTGGGATGTAATCCCGGGTCCAGCAGCAACCACAATCCTTGTCAGGGTAAGGCACAAGCAAACTCCAAATTAACCTGTGCTCCCCCCCTTGGTAGTTTGGCCCAGAGCAGTCAGGGTTAACTTAGAGACAATGTGTAAAGTATTTCTGAAACACTTCAAATTGTAAAACAGTGAACACAAACCACAAATAGAGGCCACAACTGTTTTAGCAAACTAGAGTGATTTCAAATACATAAAGCAAGATCAAAAGGACAAAAATCCATCACTAGAACCAGAGATTTTGAATTTGAGAGTTTTTAATGAAAATAGCACCAAAAAGCACAAAGCGCCAATTGGGGGTGTCTAGTCGCACCATACCGGGACAATGTCACAAGTGCCGACTGACTGCAATGGAGCTGCAGGTATCCAGTTAGCCTGAAATCCAGGTTCCGGAGCATTGCATGGTTACAGGTAAAAATGCACCGTACAGATGAAGTGATGCCTCGGGTCTGAGATGCGAGGAGGCTGCGTTGCGAGGTCCTGTTACATCATCTGCAAGGGTCCAGCTAACAGGGCTTGCAAAGCGAAGTCTGGTGTAGGGGAGGTGGCGCGCAGGAGGCAAGGCGTCAGTACCGACAAGCTGAAAAACTGTGAAGTAGAATCTGGCATAGTTATTGAGGCTTCCATCAATGAGATATGCAAGGACCTGGGATAGGAATGCACCACTGGTGCGATGCACCGGTTCCAAGACTGCAGTGGGTAACGCTGGTCATTGCGATGTTCCCAGTTCACACAGCAGCGGCTACGTGTCGGTTCTGCTCCGGGTTGTGCCACTCAGCTGAGGAGATGCATTGTTTCTGTTTGGTGATGCATCACCCAGCAGAGAAGATGCATCAGTTCAGCTGGCAGGCAACCTAGGCCCACTTCCAAAGGTCAATGACTGGTCTATGACTGGACTGACACGGCTAGTGGCAGTGTAGATTCAAAGTCCAGGTGCAGGTGCAAGTTTGTTGGAAGCCTGTTATGTCCATGAGGCTTCAGATAAGGAGGCCAGCTAATTATTCCTTGGAGTCACTCTAGGATCTGGGTTCAAGAGATGCAGTTCCAGTCCCTCTCACTCAGGCAATAGGCAACAGGCAGTAGGCCAGCACAGCAAAGCAGGAGTCAAGCAGAGGGACGTGAAGAAGAATGGCAGTCCATCAGCAGCATAGCAGTCGTTCTTCCTGGCAGAGAATCCACAGAACCAGACCTACATTGAAGTGGTGGTAGATGAGGTCCTTCTTTTATTCACAGTTGTGCCTTGAAGTGTGGACAAACTTCTTGAGGTAAGCTTTTGAAGTGCACAGATGTCCTGTCCTGCCAGCCCTCGCTCCAGACAAAGGCAAAGGCAAACTAAACCAAAAGCCCCTTTTCAGGGGCAGTTATTTGAGGGGCATGGCATCAAACAAAAAACAGCACTGCTTCAGAAAAGAACAGAAGCCACTGCTTGGAATGATACAGGCATTGCGAGAGGACTTGTTCCAGGCAATATCAGAATATCAGCTTTGCACAGATGACCACAATGCAATAAGCCATTCTATTTAAATTAAAAAAAACACATTGAGTGAAATCTGAAAGCTGTTCAGGACAGCACCAGCTTTGTCCACAAAATAGACGTGAAATATCACTCTAATAGTAAGGGCCCTCCGAAAAACTGGGGAGAACGCGAGGAGTCTAATATCTACGATGCTACCAGGAGCTCCTCTGCTGAAACCAGGCGGCTGCTGGCCTGCTGCCAGAGCACCTGCAAGTCCTCCATTGCACTGTCCTGGCTAAAGCGTTCTGCAGGGGGTGGCGTCATTCCCATAGCAGATCCCTCGGGCATTAGTGCTTGAGTTGCGGCTGCAGTGGGTGTCACTGTCCCTGCTGCTGCACTCGGTGGAACACTTGGAGCACTTCCCATCGAGCCATGGTTGTTCATCCCCATTGCACCTCCCATTGCCATCTGTCCCATTCTCATCTCTTGCTCCCTCTCCCATCCTGAACTGCTTCTAGGGATATCTGGGCCAAGTGCATGGCCTTGCATTGAATGCATGCTGCCACCTACTAGGGCGCATAGCCAGACTCCGAGTTAGCGAAACTAGCCTTGAAACCTTCTTGCTGACACCTGATCATTTCCTCTTGCTGTCTCCTAGCTTCGTCTTTGCGTCGTCTGCGCTCTTCCTCAATTCTAAGCTCATACTGTTTGCGCTTCTGCATTTCTGCATTGTGATGCTCTTCCATTCGCCGTAGTTTCTCCTCACGCCTCATCAGATCTTGACGGATCAGCATGACTTGGTGTTCGTGACGCGGAGCCTCCATTTCTATCTCCATCTTCTCTCGTGCTTCCTTGATGTTCCTGTCCACCTGCTCTTGCTGCAGCTTTTCCATTTCAATTAGTGCTTTCCACCGCATGGCATACTCGTACTCAAATGAGCCAGGCTGGGCAAAGCGAGGAGGCTGATCCCGCTCCTTGTGAAACATCTGGTTTTTGGGGATGAGGGGTATGCCACCGTTTGTCTGGGGACATAACACAGCTCATTCAGGTGTAAGTGAGGCTGGGTTTAGCTCCTACCTCCCTCCCATCCTGTCAGTGATGGCCCATTTAGTCACACCTAAGCTCCCATTGTGGGTGGCTGTGCAGAGGCAATATACAAAGCCCACCTGCCAACTACACCCAGTCATATGACAAGAGACAGGCTGCAGGCTCCAAATTGCTAAAGCAAGCAAATGGCAACCACCTAAAAGTGTCATTTTCAGAATTGCAATTCAAAATCCAACTTCGGCATAAGTTAGGATTAAATAGTAATTCCAAAGACACCAAACTTGAAGGGGTCATCTCTTTCCATTTGGAAATTATACTTAAAAATAAAAGAAAACAATTCCAATGTTGTCTATGGGAGAGATGGGCCTTGCAGTAGTGAAAACGATTTTAAGATTTTTCCACTATCAGGACACTTAAACGTTAAATGTACATGTACCGCTTTTTAGATATATTGCCCCCTGGCCCCTGGGCTTTCCTAACCTAAGGTCTAACCTATGGTCTAACCTAAGGTTGACATATATCTATCAAAAAAGAAGGATTGGGCCTGGAAAAATATTTATCTTGCCAGGTCGAAATTGTAGTTCAAACTCCACACACAGGCTCTGCAGTGGCTGGCCTGAAATAAGTTTAACTGACTACTTTAAACAATTGGCACAATGTGTGCAGCAGGTCCACTTGTAGCATTCAATTTACAGGCCCTGGGCAAATGTAGTGCACTTTACTACGGACTTGAAAGTAAATCAAATATGCCAATTGGGAGTAAGCCAATTCTTCCATGTTTTAAGGAGAGCACAAGCACCCTAGCACTGGTTAGCAGCTATAAAGTGCATACAGCCCTAAGGTCAACAAAAACAAATTCAGCAAAAAGTGGAGGTAAAGGCAAAGATATGGGGAATTACTTCCTGGATGTTTGATTTTCAACAACGCTCTTGCTACAAGTTATACTATACCTATTAGGTTGTGGTTGTTTCTTGTATTTAACAGCACCATTTATTAATCTTGATAAAAGTGTTTTCTGAAACATCCTATCTTTCTATTCCATTCAGATTAAGTGTCCGAGCCTATGGTTGGGTCCTTGCCCTGATGTTCACTATCAACGAAATCAATCAAGAGCAAAGGCTTCTCCCCAATATCACCCTGGGCTTCCTCATCTATGACACATGTCAGTCGCTGATGAGAACTCTGCAGGGCACCATCCGGATGCTGACAGGCAAGGAGAAGCCAATCCTTAACTACCAGTGTGGGAAACAATCGCCCCTGACAGGGATCATTGGAGAATCACGTTCCACTGCATCTTTGTCGATAGCTAGACTCCTGGGGCTATACCGATATCCTCAGGTAATATATGGCTGAAAGTGGACTGTGTGGAAAGGCATCAAAGAACTGCACACATTCTTTCAGCCAATTATGCTTTTAATATCTTTACCAATGTACTCATTATAAAAGATTGTATGTTACATACATCTGACAAGATAGAATTACATTAAGCTATTAAACAAAGGTGGGGAATTGAAGTAAACAATGGCAATAAATCACCAGTACTGTTTCAATCTTCTTCAAAACTGTCCACACTCAACAGACAGTAGTGACCTGAGTTAATCGGCTCTTCCTATATTGTGTACCTAAAGTACAATCAGAAGGGTGCTTACTTCTTGAGGCTGAATCACGTAACAATAGGGGTGTTCAAACGATCTTCCCACTCTGTTTGATATTATGAGAACTGTTGAGTTTCAGAGTAGAAGTTTGGAGCTAATTATTTCTAATGGGGAGTATTCAGATGAATTTGAATAGAGCTGCATCCTCTTTTTTAAAATGCATGCACGGGCTATAAAAAGAAAGAATTCTACTTCTAGTAGGTGAAGGAGAGAAAGAAGAACATTCCCATCACATTTCTCTGTTACTTTCCCTGAAGCCCCAAGAATGTGTGCATATAGAGACCCCTTATTTGGCTATGTCTAGAGTCATCATTTACTTAGTGGCCTTTGCCTGGCAATGTATACCTGCTTTTGGCAAGAATTTTTATTTTGGGGTGTGGATGACTGATTTGCAAGTGATGGCATGCTTCTCTGAAGATTTTCAAATCTTAGCCCCAAACATCAGGTAGCATAGTATGAAGTGTTTTGATATTGCCTTACATTTCCATGATGAGGTAAGGTAAACCATCTTTGGTTGCCATGTGTTTTATAGGTTTTCATATTTCATCTCACCAAAGTACTCTTTTCTATTAGGTGAGTTACTTTTCATCGAGTCCTCTGCTAAGTGACAAGCTCCAGTTCCCATCCTTCTTCCGAACCATTCCGAGTGATATAGTCCAGGCCCTTGGACTTGCTCAGCTGGTAGCGCACTTTGGCTGGACCTGGGTAGGGATAGTGTCCAGCGAGGATGACTATGGAACACTGGGATCCCAGCTGTTGAAAGAGGAGCTTCTTAAGCTTGGAGTTTGCATTGCTTTCCACAAAGCCTTCCCCATCGTCCCTCTGACCATGAAAATGGGTTTCAGCCTAGATGTGGTCAAGAGTTCCTCTGCCAGCATCATTCTTGTCCTCTCCCCTGATCATTTTCTACTACCAGTAATGGAAGAGCTCTCAAGACAGAATGTCACCGGTAAAGTGTGGATTGCTACTGAGGCCTGGTCCACCTCCCCTAGTATTTCAAACAAAAAGGAACTTCAACAGATGTTGAGGGGCACCATTGGCTTGACTGTTAAGGAGGGAACTATGCCTGGTCTTAAAGAGTTCCTTTTTGGGCTTAATCCTTCTACATCTCCTGGTGACCATTTTGTAAAACCTTTTTGGGAGCAGGCCTTTGGTTGCCAATGGGCCCCCACAAAAGACAGCCTGACCCTGGGCCATATGGAACTTAACGAATCTACAAACATCTGCACTGGATTAGAAAAACTTCAACAGTTCAAAAGTCAGAATTCTGATGAATATGACCCGAGAATAAGCTATAACATATACAATGCTGTTTATGCAGTGGCACATGCCTTACAAGACCTGCGATCTTGCTTGCCTGGGAATGGACCATTCATCAGTAAGGCATGTGGGAACATCACAAACATCAGACCATGGCAGGTAATTTCCCAGGATTTCATTGAATTGCATGCAGGTTTTAATGATAATGGAATGATTACCAATTATTTCAGGTAATTGCAAGCCTGATGCAGGAATTTGGAAGCAACTGGAAACTCTGAAGAAGGTGCTGTGCAGTGCGCTGTCTCCCTGGCGGTATAAAAGAATAAGAATATTCATGGTGAGTTTGCACCAGGTGCAACATTTCTACAAGTCTTTGGCCATTCACTGTTAGATAGGCCAAGAAGAAGTCTAAACCATCTAATTGTGCAAGAGAAAGGGTGAATTAACCAGCTATGCCTATGTCACATCCAAGGCATACATTATACATTGCTCTACTGTGCTTCTGCTGTCTTATTTTAGAATTTCTGGTCTTCCTATTGAACTTGTAATTTTACCTGTAGATTGTTTAGTTTTAATTATGTGGGCTGACTCACTTAAGTACTGGATAGAGTTACGGGGCCCGATTCACAGAACTAACCTAAGACAAAATCCTAAACTTACTACTTTTGGTATTCACAGAAGTTAGGATTTTGTCTTAAGACAAACTTAAGGCAGACTTAAGACATAATCCTAACTTAAGTCTGTCTTAAGACAAAATCCAACTTCTGTGAATACCAAAAGTAGTAAGTTTAGGATTTTGTCTTAAGTTAATTCTGTGAATTCGGCCCTAGGTTCTCTTTTCTTCACACCTGCTGTGTAAGAAGCAACGTTGTTTTCTTTCCACAATTCCATACATAATTTCTAAAGAGAGTACATTTCCTTACCTGAATTGGGTAGATTGCTCTTTCAAGCAACCTTTCTGAAGGGAGTCATTGTGTTGAATAACTGCTGAAACTGATCTTTAGTGTTCCACTTGTTTCCAATATTCAGGCTCTCTTGTGAGTTGATTTCCATTCTTACTCTCCCTTCTTTGCCTGCAATTGATTGCCCCATCAACTGTGTGACTGAAAAATTTGGGTGGGCATAACTGTTGTAATTCTCTCTTGGTATTATTTGTAATTATACTTAATTACATGAGAAGCACAACTCAGCATGTAGCACTATTTTTCTTAGTGCAAAATTCCTCCTCGTGTCCAAGGGCCAGAGGATGCATTTTGAACTAAGAACACTAAATGCTACAGGACAAGAACAGCAGGGGCCTGTAGTCGCTTGCTCGTTGACCCTGTGTGCCTGCAGTAGGATTTGTACCTCAAATTTCTCTTAAATATTCATGCTCGTGTAATCGTCTAATTTCGGCACTTTTGCATCACAAGAGTAATGGGTGTTTTCTAAAATTACTCCAATCACTCCAGCATAATCAACATTTCGCCCACTCCTACTGAAGAACGAGCATGATGTAAGGCATGCAAAATATCCAGAGTCAGGATTTTGGGTGCTGGGTTATAAAATAATGTACTATCTCATAAAAAAGGGGACATGGACATGCCTGATCAATTTTGCTTTCCATCCCATCTGTAGAGGGATTCTATCTGAGTGTCCAGATGTTGAATTAGCTACCTTAGTAAAGGCCACTTATGTTTTATATTTAGTAGTTAATCTAAATGATGAAAATCGTAAATCATTCAGCATCATGCCAAACACACATATGATCCACTGGGGTTCCTCCATGACCTAATTATTTACTGTTTGTCCTCTGATATCTATTTGCACAGATACCATGTTATTTGAGAAACAGAGTGTCTCTCCAAGTCTCAGTGTCTCAGATTAAACCTGGAAGTACTGTATTACTTCCTTGTAGGTACTGTTGGACACCTTCAACATATGCGCATTAACCCAGTGATCTAATGGTACTCTTCTTTTCTTTGCTTTCGCAGCTTCTGCATTACATGAAGAACGTGCATTTTAAGAACAAGGCTGGAGAGGAGATGTTCTTTGACCATAATGGCAACCCCCCAGCTGTGTATGACATTGTCAACTGGCAACTGCAAACAAATGGAGAGATCATCTATGTCAAGGTTGGAAGCTTTGATTCCAGAGAATCCCCAGGGAAACAGCTGTATATCAATAGTAGTGCCATGCAATGGAACCTGCAGGAGAACAAGGTACTGACTGAGGAATAGACAATAGAAACAACATACCTATTGAGCTTAGCTCTAGACTAAGGAAAATTAGGGATCCGGGTGTTGATCCCTTGCCCAGCTATTTAGGTTAAATTGATCAAATGACCTCTTCGTAACTTTGACCCTAATTGATATTCTCTGTTGAGTTTAAAAATGTCCTTGTGTGGATTTCTTCCCCCTTCAGTCAGGTGAATAGTTCTGTTACAAGACCGATGAGCCTGCTACAAGGTCAACAGCCAACATCAGCGGGATCTTGCAAAACTATTCACAGTATTGTTGGGGGAAGATGAAAACATGAGATTACCCTTATGAATATTCTTAAGGTGAGGCATATTGGAATGAAATAGAAGGTCACGATATATCAAAAGATGCAAAAAAATATATTTTGTTTACATATAACTATAGTACTTACTAGTTAGTATCAAATGGAGCACAAAAAGTAGGAAATATATCATGCAGTCCATAATAAATGGGCATAATTTAAAGAGCAACGCAAGGCAGGTATGTGAGCGCCATCAGTCAATAAACTATGTGCCACTTAATAGAGGAAATATTTTCCCACATCAGGCACCAATGAAAGATGTTGAGAATCTCTCCTAGATATTCATATGGTTTAAGGCAGTACTGCTTTATAATACACTACGTTTTGAGCCAGACAAAAATGTGGGACATGAACAATTTGATTGAACACTCTGTCCTAACCTTCTGCATGTGACTCATCCTCAGAATTGCCTGTAGCTGACCTGCAACGAGTACTGAAAATGTATTCCAAAATAGTTTTCAGCATCATTCAGAAAATCTAAACTCTGCGAATGGGCTACAGAATTTTTATGTAAGTAATCAGGGCCTATTGAATGTATTGTTTAAAACATGTATTGCCTGTTGGATGCTAACTTTGATGGCTGCTTTAAAGAAACTATTTTAAGGTTTACATACAATTTCTTCTTAATAGAGGTGAAACTAAAGCGCACTGGTACTTACACTGCAAACTTTTTGTAAGATTGTTGTAGATTTTTCCCAGTTGGTCATATGGGCCTTTGTTGGTTGATTTGAAGCACTGTAAGGGAGAAGACATCAACAATACATTTCTGGCTTGGGAAGCCACTGTGACTCCATATTAAGAACCAGGAATTGCCAAATATGGGTAAATAGATTTTATTTTAGGATACCAATCAATCCAGTACAAAAGCAGGAGAAAAATAAGTTCAAGAGATACAACAAGCAGGTCAGCTGACAAATCTCAGTAGATTGAGCCCTAATAAAATGAGACACAGAAGAGTGAACCCCACAACAATAATGAAGCAATTTAGAGTAAACAGGTGTTTCATAAAGAAACTTCCCTTCTCTCTTCTCAATATAGATCGTCTACAAGGCCATCTATCCAGTATTTCTATTTAGAGAGATTAGAAGGTGTGGGCATGATATAGACTTCAGTAGAAGTCTTAGAGAAGGAAATACGTGTTTAGCCTAATGCGTCACACTTACAGGAAAAGGTAAGCAGAGAAATTCATCCTTCTCAAAGTCTAAAAGGAGACTGGCTCTCCACCTGTGGAAACACCAATTTAACTAACAGGAGATTTAGAAACATCCTTATCTCTTTTCACACCACAAGGAACCAACAAAATTGTTACTCAAGAGGATCATCTGCAACCTCCCTTAAGATTCCTATTGCATCACAACATCGACTGTAAATAGCAACATTGAACATGCAGCCATACATGACGAACAGAAGGCATCTTCTAACCATTAGTTCTCCATGTTCACTGTCAATTTACTCCCTTTGTGCCTCTTCGGGCAGTCTAATGCAAATAATTCACCTTTCTCTAACTAACAAGAAGTATGATAATGCACCTTCCAAAAGAAGAAAAAATATACTGGCAAAGCTCAATGCATTTCAGTTAAGGCATGCAGTCAGTCTATATTAGCTCAGCAGTCAATATGAACTTCAAATACATGGTTACACATATGTAAGTATAACTTTAATAATAAGTGCAAAACATGAATAAAAGAAGGCATGATTAACATGATTCAGCTGAACATTAGTGCACTCAAGTATAAACCTCTATTCCCTACAAGGATTACATTTCATTAACTCATGTAAATGCTTCACACATGTTAAAGAGGTTAAGACATGCAGTGAATACAATGTCAGCTGTGAGTATTTAATTGCAATTTGTGACAAAGAAAGGGTGGAGCTTAAATTCAGCTACTCCAAGACCAAATAAAAATTGATGGGTGAAAATCCATGAATTCATTTTAGCCAGAGTATTTTTTCTGGGTATCATTCCATCTATAATGTTTTGCTTGCCTGTAACTTTTCAGGAAAGGACCAACCACATGCAAATTAATATTGATCATACTCTAAAAGAATGAGTCCAGACTAAACGACTAGGTCACTGTGCCTTTAGGGGAAACAGAACTGACCTAAGGTCTCTTTCTTTGTTGCAGCCTAAGGTCTTATTGCTCAGTAAACTAAATGCACATCTAGTCAAATCTGTACCTAATGTCCCCAACCCACATTTGAAATGTTCTCACTTGCTTGGCCTTTTCAGGTACCCCATTCAGTGTGCAGTGAGAGCTGTGCCCCTGGGTACAGAAAAGCCCCTAGAAAAGGACAGCCCTTCTGCTGCTTTGATTGCATTCTTTGTTCTGAAGGAGAGATTTCCAATCAAACAGGTAAATATTTGAAACTTTAGCCATATGACCACAGAACATTTACACAGGTACATGACATTTTTATTTGTGACTTGTTGCCAGAAACATAATGTTCTTTTTGCTAAATATTCACTTTCTACACTTCAAGTCTCATTCATATTTTGGGATTAAATTGCACTCCTTTCCAACCTCAAATATATCTGAGACTTATCGTAAAAAGAGCCATGTTTTGTCTTTCAAAAATATGATTTCATAGTGAAGAGACTTCGAATCCCACATGGCCATTGGGATCATTTAAAACTCCCAGTTCCACATGGGGATTCTATAAAGAAAAGCTCAATCTGGTTTAAGGCCTATATCAGGTATTGAACTCATCATGGCTAACAGCAGGAAAGTACTCCTGCTCTCCTTGGAAGAGGAAAATATATCAGCCTTCACATTGCTCAATTTCTCAGCTGCCTACAACACAGTCTACCATGACTGTTGTTCCTGGACCTTTCTGCTGGGTCATACCAGATTTTAACTTTGCTGAACCTTTTTCGGTTGGCTTTTAGGACTCGGCACACTTTACTCCTGCTAACCAGTTCAAATGTTTTTTTTATTAGAAAGGCTCAGTGAGTTGGACCTATAGGGTAGTGCTGAAAGTGCTTAAATGCAAAGAGGACATGTCAGTTTAGAACAGCATTCAGGCTGCAGTGGTAGGCCTGGGATATGTTTTAAGGTGCTGCTTAAGTGGGTGGCACAATGGGTGTTGCAAGCCCTCTGGTAACATTTAATGTACATGCCCTGGGTACATGTTATATCAATCTACAAGGAAATTACAGGTAAATTATATATGCCGCTTGGTTACAGTCAATGTAACATGTTTTAAGGAGAGAGTGCATGCACTTTAGATCTGGTTAGCAGTGGTAAAATGTGCAGATTCAAAATGTTTGGGTTACCCTGCAGAGTTTGCTAGGTTACAGCACACTGGTTCCAGACTCACCCATTCTGAGGATAGAGAACTACATGGCTCATAAGAACAATATAAGAATGTATGACTGCTGCTGGTAGAATGTCTGCTAAATTGAGGCTTGTGTTCAGATATTTGCCTTTGGCTCAGTCTTGGATACCAGACAATCCAAGTGTTAGGAGAGATGACATCTTGTTAACCCTGGAGACATAGTGGTTCATGGTCTAACAGCAGAGCATGCTTCCCTTCTAAAGCTGGAGAGTGCTGTGACAGTGAAAGAATAGATAGCCTTGAAGGAAAACAGGAGAGAGGTCAGTTCTTCAGTCTGTGACTACGAAATACCTCCCTTGTGCCTCAGGAGTTTCAGGACCCTTTAGCCATAGAGTGTTGGCTTACTGCAGCAAATACAAAAAGCAGTTGCATTGGAGATGGAGCTGTGTGGAGCTTTCCTGCAATTGAATCTATGGACTGGGGCCAGGGCAGCCTGCCCTAAAAAGTGTGACCCTCACGAAAGAGGCTACACAACATTTTGTAAAAATATCTCTGGAGGAGAAGTGGGACATGACACCAAGTCCCAAATAATGCATCCTCCCCGACCACATTTTAGCTGCTTACCTCACTTGGAGAATTTAACAACAGAGATCTAATCTACACCAGCCTTCTCATGGCTACAACGTTCAGTCTTGTCACACTAACAGTTTTTTACTATAATAGTATCCAAAGGTAACATTTTTGAAAGGCTATGCCATCAACCTTTACACAACTGCATCACATAACCTGTCAGCCATGGATGATGGGTGGGTCCTGGTCTACCATGTTCCATAATATAATTTTGATTTAACTATTGATGTACCAATTGTTTTATATTGAATAGTTTCTGCAATAACCCTTGACCCTAAATCCACTTTATTAATTGTTGCCTCGTAGTTCATAACTCTAAAGACAAGGGCACAGTCTGTGTTTATTCATGCACACAAGTTGCATTGTTGAGAATAATTATTGCAACAAGTTATGTTTTTGATGTTCATCAACACTTCAAATGGATACGCCAATCTCCACTTATGGAGCGCTTTGGGCCTTCGTTGGAAATTCGAGAAATAAAATCCTTTAATATGTCTTGCTCTCAGTATTACTTTTAGTAGGCTCAGTCTCATTGCAATATAGCGTCCATTTCACAACATTGCAGTGAGTCCTCAACATAAATTTCAGTCTTTTCACACAGCTAGCTGGTATTCCTGATATCACTGATGACATTCCATGTCATCAGTGATATCATTTGTGATGTCATCAGTGATGTCATGAGTGATGTCACTGACCATGTCATGAGTGATGTATTATGTGACGTCATCAGCAGTGCATTGAGCGCACGCGAGTTATAGTTAGCTGAACTAACTATAATGGGGGAATTTCCATGGTTTTGGACAAGTGAAATGTCCAGCTAACTATAACGCCCCTGAAACCTATGTTTTTTTCAGTGAATTTCTAAGGTTTTTTAAATGCTAATTTCTAACTATAACGTGCCTGAAACCTATGCTTTTTTCCATGAATTTCAAAGGTTTTTTAAATGCTAATTTCTAACTATGCCTACAGAGATAGGACATGTGAAGAAAGAAGAGAAAACGCACAGAAAGTAAAAAAAGAACTGCAGAAAGAAGCAACAGAAGTCCTCAAAGACGAAGAGAAGTGCAGGAAGAAGGAAAACGTGCAGACAGAACTAACAGAGGAGCAGAAAGAAGCCTAGTTGCAAAATCATCCTGTACCCTCAACTTTTTCAGACGGATACTGGTGGTAACTGAGTCCGACTAACCAGTCCTAGAGCCAGTGCTATATTAAAAGACACTTAGAATACAGTGAAAACACCTACATACACTAGGGAACACTATGCGTTGGGGTCTCCCTGTGATTAGCATGACCTCTTATGTAAGCCCCTAGTATATAATAGGGCAGGGGGATTAAAACTACCTCTTAAAATGCACCACAGGGTTTGTTTGCACACATTTCACCTCAGGCTCCTTCCCCTTCCTTCACCACTGTGCAAACACGCTCTGTGGCCATTTTAAGTTGGGAGATTAAGTCCCCTTGATTCCTGAGGGTCCCTAGGGTCCAACTAGCCCACTAGGTACCTCCAGTAAGCGCCACAGAGATGCGTTGCAGAGAGATGTAAAAAGGGGCATGGCCTAGCCCACCTTTTTTTTGGCCCTGTATATTTGTACATCCTTGTGGGACCCCCTAAGCAGGCCTAAGGAGTCAGGGTATTTCTACCCTGCCCCTTTTTGCGTTTTGCACACTTTTTTGAGTGATCTCTTGTGCCTCGGTTCTACAGTGGCACAAAATGGCTGCCCACACTTTCTGGTTTGGTTCATTTGAGATGTCATCAGTGATGTCACTGACCATGTCATAAGTGATGCAATATGAGACATCATCAGCAGTGCATTACGGGGGTGCAAGTTATAGTTAGCTGAACTAACTAATTGGGGGAATTTCATTGGTTTTGTACGAGTGAAATGTCCAACTAACTATAAAGCCCCTGAAACCTATGTTTTCTTTCAGTGAATATATATATATATATATATATATATATATATATATATATATATATATATATATATATATATATATATATATATATATATATATTCACTGAAAAAACCATAGGTTTCACACCAGTTATAGTTAGGAATTAGCATTTAAAAAACCTATTAAATTCACTGACAAAACCAGTTATAGTTAGCTGGAAATTTTACTGATATAAAACCAATGAAATTCCACGTTATAGTTAGTTGGACTCACTATAACTTGCGCGTGCAATGCACTGCTGATGACGTCACATATTACATCACTCATGACATGGTCAGTGACATCACTCATGACATCACTGATGACACCATCCAGTGAATATGTGTCTTTCTGAAAAATAAATATTAGTGAGTAATGTTTAAATATTTAAATATATATATTATTGTTTCACTTTGTGTATAAGTGGCTACATGTGTTGGTAAGTAGCTACATGCGTATGTATATGGGTTATTAGATGTTTCTCTTAGTATCAGTATGAGTGTCTATATGGTTTGGTGGGGGTATTACTTAGCACATAGATGCATGAGTGACTGACTCGCTGTTTGTATGTGTTTTGAAGACAGCATATGTGCAGGACTGTATGGATGGATGAGTGTGTATATGTGTTTGTTAGTGAGTGAATGACTGTCTCACTAGTGTCTTTATCAGTAACTACATATGTTTTAATCTAGTATATGTGAATATTGATGTATATAAGTGAGTATATGTGAGAGTAAGAGATTGTAAGAGTTCCTGTTTAAATAAGTATGTGTTTCTATAAGTGATTGTTTAAGAGAATAAATATGTGTAATTTTCAATACAAGTAAGGTGGAAGTGTGTGTATAACTCTATATTCAAATAAATGGATGTTCAATAGTTTATTTGCACGTGTGAGTATGTGTGTGAGTAACTTTTGGATGACTGTCGGTGTGTAACAGGATGTATAGGTGTATCACTTCATATGATAAGTGAGTATATGTATGAGTGACTATATAGAACTGTTGGTGAATGACTGGATGTGCATATAGATGGTGGAATTACTGAATTGCTTGTTGTAACTGATATGGGTATCTCCATTTTTTTTTAAATTTCAGTTTCTATTTTTGAATATGTGTTTCAATGGTTACATTACAGTGAAAGGAGGTCTGTCACTATGTCACAAGGATGGTGTCATCAGTGATGTCATGAGTGATGTCACTGACCATGTCATGAGTGATGTAATATGTGACGTCATCAGCAGTGCATTGCACGCGCAAGTTATAGTGAGTCCAACTAACTATAACGTGGAATTTCATTGGTTTTATATCAGTAAAATTTCCAGCTAACTATAACTGGTTTTGTCAGTGAATTTAATAGGTTTTTTAAATGCTAATTCCTAACTATAACTGGTGTGAAACCTATGGTTTTTTCAGTGAATTTCAAAGGTTTTTTAAATGCTAATTCCTAACTATAACTGGTGTGAAACCTGTGGTTTTTTCAGTGAATTTCAAAGGTTTTTTTAATGCTAATTCCTAACTATATAAGACCTGAAAGCCCACCAGGAATCTCCAGTATGCGCCAGGGGACTGCATTGCAGAGAGGTGTAATGAAGCCACAACCCTTTTTACACCTCTCTGCAACGCAGCCCCCGTGCATGTTTGAAGAGGGGAAACTAATTCCCCTTGCATACTGGGGGCCCCTGGGGGCCTATTAGCCCACCTGGAACCTCCAGTATGCGCCTGGGGCTGCATTGCAGAGGTGTAATGAGACTATGCCCCTTGTTACACCTCTCTGCAACGCAGCCCACTGCCGCGTTTGCAGAGGGGGAACTAATTCCCCTTGCATACTGGGGGTCCCTGGGGTCAACTAGTCCACCAGGAGCCTCCAGTATGCACGAGGGAGCTGCATTGCAGAGAAGTGTAATGAGGCCACACCCTTGTTACACCTCTCTGCAATGCAGGCCACTGGCGCCTTTGCAGAGGGGGGACTAATTCCCCTTGCATACTGGGGGTCCCTGGATCATATCTGCCCAAACACCGATATTCCGAACGATTGTAAATGACTTTTCTTGAGAAACATTTGGATTTGGATTATCATGTCCTATACTTTGGAATTTTTGAAAGACTGACTTTGAGGATGCTATAAATTACTCAAGTCTGCCCGAATTGTGTGGGTAAAATTGATACCTAGTCACTTTTAATAAGAATATACTTATGTCTCGTCTAACATTTGGAAGAAATATCTAGTTATATGACAACGGGATACCGACATAACTTGAAGGAAATAAGAACGCCCTGAAGAAGTTCTGTTGTACAGAACGAAACGTTTCGGCTGGCTGTGGTACATAAACTTAAGGAAAATAAAAGCATTTGAATATACACCAAGATTCAGCGCTTCAATAAGTACTCTAAGTGATATGATTTGATTGGACTCATTGTGAAAGTGGTGCTGTGCCAAACTTTGGAATATTCTCCACTACTCTCTACTACTTACTCTCTCCCACTCTCTACTACTCACTCTCTACTGCTCTCTACTACTCACTCTACTACTTACTCTCTACTACTCTCTACTACTCAGTCTCTACTACTCACTCTCTACTACTCTCTACTACTCACTCTACTATTCACTCTACTACTCTCTACTACTCACTCTGCTACTCTCTCTACTGCTCTCTACTACTCTCTACTACTCACTCTCTACTCTCTATTACTCACTCTCTACTCTCTACCTCTCTTCCTCTCTACCTCTACACCTCTACCTCTCTACCTCTCTCTACACGCACACATATAGACATATATGCATATATATATGTGCATATGCATTTATATATATGTATGTGTATATATAAAAAAACAACTAAACATTTTTTTTTCTAATCAGCTACTTTTAAAACTGTCATTCTTTTTCCCCATGGTACACTCCCCGGTACGCTTACCGGTGCGCGTACCGGGCGCTCACCCCGCGAAAATAAAAAAAATTTTTTTTTTTTTTTTTGCCCCGTGGGGCCCTTTTATGGCCCCCACATCAAACCTAGGGGGTCAAGGGGGGTCTACTCTGCCCCCTTATGGTCATTTCCCCCTTTGTTTTGGCCACCTCTTGTGTCTCGATCCTACCGAGACACAAGATGGCGGCCGCTCCGGACTGTTTAGAATGTTTACAGACACCCCAGAGCCAATCAGCTTTCTCCGCGCAAGTCGCGTGACGCGCCCGGTGCGCGTACCGGTGCGCTTACCGGAGCGCTGCTATAGATATATATATTTTTTTGAACCTTAATTACTCAAAATCCACTGGAGCACATATCTTGAGACATAGCAAAGGCACATCGGGCTACCAGTCCCTACAATTTTGCCAAGTTTGGTGGAAATCCATTCAGCCGTTCGGGCTAAAAGTGAAATCGACCGCCCTATGGAAATTAACATGGGGAAAACGCGTTTTGGGACCCCCCTTTTATCTCGGCCCCCGCTTGACGAATCCCCCCCAAACTTTCAGGGAAGGACCGGACCGCCATGAGACCATTTTCCTGAAAATTTCAGGCAGATTCGTCAACCGGCGCCAAAGTTATTCAAAATAGAATGTTGAGATTTAACATTGAAAATTATCCTAACTATAACTACCTACTGGCGACCGCCAGTAGGTAATATATATATATATATATATATGGCAAAGCAAGGGTGGTTACAGCTGGAGCGCTCTGCAGCGGGTGCAAGCGAGGGACCAACCACAGGTCCAGGAATCTTTTTTCTGCAAAATTGAAACGCTGCACTCGGGAATTGTAAGTAGCTAGTGTTTATTCAGCAAACTCCACCATAAGTCTGTCACACCTTTTACGCGTTTCGGGCATGCGCCCTTTCTCACGGTAGGTGACATTACTCTTTCCACAGTTTTTAAGGCTATGCATTTTGACCTTCCCCCATAGAATTCTGGGATTGGTAGTTTTTTAAGGTAGCAACGGAAAACACCTTAAGTGACAGTGTTTTGATTATTTCAAAATATTTACATGACACATTAACACAATACTTAGGCAAACCAAATAAAAATTAAGAAAACCAAGGCAGGTGAGGACCTTTTTGGTTACATTCTAGGTATAGTACCATTTGTGTATCCTAAGTTGTTTGGTAGTTATGCTTACAGTATGTGTTTCTGATTACTCAGCATGTATAGATCACAGTCTGAGATTATAGGTATAGTACCTAAGAGTGTCCTTTGTGTTACTGAGTCTTGACCCTCTTTTACCCACAGTTTATTCAATGATGTTTGTTCTGCTCATTGTACAGTTCCAGGAATGTTTGTATGTTTGTCCTCTTTCACATATGTACAAAGAGTTCCTCATCCAAATTCATCCCCCTCAGGATCTTGCTTTTCATTCGGATGATATATTTTGATTCCAGTTGGCGTAGTTTGGATTTCTGTGACAGACTTATGGTGGAGTTTGCTGAATAAACACTAGCTACTTACAATTCCCGAGTGCAGCGTTTCAATTTTGCGGAAAAAAAAAAATATATATATATATATATATATATATATATATATATATATATATATATATATATATATATATATATATATATATATATATATATATATATATATATATATATATATATATATATATATTACCTACTGGCGATAGCCAGTTGGTATATATAGTTGGGATTGGCTACCATAGGTAAATCCGAACATTCTATTGGGAATAACTTTGGCGCCGATTGAGGGATCTGCCTGTAATTTTCCTTAAAATGGTATTGCTGCGCTCCGCTCCTTCCCTGAAAGTTTCGGGGGGATTCGTGAAGTGGGAGCTGAGAAAAAAGGGGGGTCCCAAAACGTGTTTTCCCCATGTTAATTTCCATAGGACGGTCTGACAAGTTTACAGCCCGAACCGCTGTATGGAATTACGCCAAACTTGGCAAAATTGTAGGGACTGGTACGCAGATGTGCCTTTGCTATGTTTGGTGAAAATTGCTCCAGTGGTTTTTATGAAAATTAGGTTCAAAGACACATATATATCTATATGCGCTTACGGGTCCGCGCACCGTACGCGTACCGTACGAGTACCGTGCGCGTACCCTTACGTGCACGAGCGCGATCCTGATTGGCTGGCAGTCGACTGTCAACATTCCAAACTGTCCAAACCAGGAAGAGTTGGTCACCATCTTGTTTCTCAGGAGAACTGAGGCACAAGAGAGCCCAAAACAAGAGTGGAAACACGAAAATGGGGCAGGGTAGAGACCCCCTAACCCTCTAGCCCTTCTCAGGGGGTCCCAGAAAGACCCCCAAGGGCAAAAAAAAATCACGGGGTGCGCGCACGGTACACGGACAGGTCCGCGTATGTACGCATATCGTGCCCGCACCCCATTATTTCATTAAAAAAAAAAATATATATATATATATTTTTTTTTGCCCTTGCCTGAGAAGGGCTAGGGGTCAGGGGGTCTCTATCCTGCCCCCTTTTTGCGTTATCCACTCTTGTTTTGTGCTCTCTTGTGCCTCAGTTCTACTGAGAAATGAGATGGTTGCTCAGGTGGTACCAGAAGGATATTAACATGTAAAAACGTTATTCGCTAATAGAATTTGCATTTACAAAACCTTTGAAGTTTTTTGAAAAAAGGTTTCAGGCCATATATAGTTAGGAATTAGCACTTAAAAAACCTTGCAAATTCACTTAAAAAACTATAGGTTTCAGGCCTTATATAGTCAGGAATTAGCATTTAAAAAACCTTGCAAATTCACTTAAAAAACCATAGGTTTCAGGCCTTACGCAATTTTATTAAAAAAAAGAAATAATAATTTTGCCCTTGGGGGTCCTTCTGGGACAACCTGAGAAGGGCTAGGGGGTCAGGGGGTCTCTACCCTGCCCCCCTTTCCGCATTTTCCACTCTTGTTTTGTGCTCTCTTGTGCCTCACTTCTCCTGAGAAACAAGATGGCTGCTCAGGTGGTTCCAGAAGGATAATAACATATATAAACGGTATCTGCTAATAGAATTAGCATTTACAAAACCGTTGAAATTTATTGAAAAAAAATATAGGTTTCACGCCTGATATAGTTCGGAATTAGCATTAAAAAAACCTTGCAAATTCACTGAACAAACCATAGGTTTCAGGCCTTATATAGTTAGGAATTAGCATTTAAAAAACCTTGCAAATTCACTTAAAAACCATAGGTTTCAGGCCTTATATAGTTAGGAATTAGCCTTTAAAAAACCTTGTAAATTGACTTACTCATGGTTCAACGATGATCTTAAGAAGTCCAAGAAACTCTGCCGCACCCTTGAAAAAGCGTGGAAAAAAGACCCAACCACCAGCACCAAGGACGCCTTCAAAAACGCCACCCGCACTCACCACCAACTAATCCGAAAGGCCAAGAAAACAGCATTCAAGGATCGACTTGACAACAACGCCCACAACAGCAAGGAACTTTTCAACATCGTCAAGGAGTTTTCCAATCCCTCGGCCAACTCCAACGACATCACCCCCTCTCAAGCCCTCTGCGACTCCCTAGCCTCATTCTTCCACAACAAGATTGCAGACATCCACAACAGCTTCGACAACCAACCCGGAGCCCAACCCACCCAACCACATGCTGAACCCCCTCCCCCCGCGAACACCCTTAACGACTGGAACCCAATCTCCACTGAGGACACCATCCGCCTGATGAACTCCATCCACTCAGGATCCCCCACAGACCCATGCCCTCACCACATCTTCAACAAAGCAGACTCCGTCATAGCACCGCACCTCCGAGACGTCATCAACTGCTCCTTCAACTCCGCCTCCTTTCCGGAAAACTGGAAACACGCTGAACTCACCGCCCTTCTGAAAAAACCCACTGCGGACCCCACCGAACTCAAAAATTACCGACCCATCTCGCTCCTTCCATTCCCGGCCAAAGTAATCGAGAAAGCTGTCAACAACCAGCTCGCCGCTTTCCTCGAAACCAACAAATCCCTCGACTCCTCACAATCTGGCTTCCGAGCAAAACACAGCACTGAGACGCCCTCATCGCAGCAACAGACGACATTCGAACTCTACTGGACAATGGAGACACAGTCGCCCTCATCCTCCTCGACCTCTCTGCAGCCTTCGACACAGTCTGTCATAGCACCCTGTTACAACGCCTCAATAACATCGGAATCCAAGGAAAAGCACTAGAATGGATCACCTCGTTCCTCACCGGAAGAACCCAGAGAGTCCGCCTTCCACCATTCAAGTCAGAGGCCACTGAAGTCATCTGCGGCGTACCACAAGGATCCTCTCTCAGCCCCACCCTCTTCAACGTATACATGAGCCCCCTCGCGACCATCGCCCGCCAACACAACCTCAACATCATCTCTTACGCGGATGACACTCAACTGATACTTTCTCTCACCAAGGACCCCAGCACCGCCAAAACTAACCTACACGAAGGAATGAAAGAAGTTGCTGAATGGATGAAACACAGCCGTCTGAAACTGAACTCAGATAAAACAGAAGTCCTCATCCTAGGTACATCCCCCTCTGCATGGGACGACTCTTGGTGGCCGGAAGCCCTTGAAAAAGCACCCATCCCGACAGACCACGCACGGAACCTAGGCGTTATCCTGGATTCTTCACTTTCAATGAACAGACAAGTCAGCGCCGTATCCTCATCCTGCTTCAACATTCTTCGCATGCTCAAAAAAACATTTCGCTGGATCCCCTCCGAAACCAGGAAAACAGTCACCCATGCTCTGGTCACGAGCCGACTGGACTACGGAAACACCCTCTACGCAGGCACTACCGCTAAACTCCAAAAGAAACTCCAACGAATCCAAAACGCCTCAGCCAGAATCATATTAGACAACCCACGCAACGAACACATCTCTGGTCACTTGAAAGACCTCCACTGGCTACCCGTCAATAAGAGAATCACTTTCCGACTGCTAACCCACGCACACAAATCACTCTACGACATCGGACCAGAATGCCTCAACTCAAGACTGTCCTTCTACACCCCCTCCCGCCAACTACGCTCCTCCAGCCAAGCCCTCGCCACTGTACCTCGCATCAACAAGACCACCATGGGAGGCAGATCCTTCTCTTACCTGGCTGCTAAAACATGGAACTCACTCCCCACTCACCTTCGCCTTACCCAGAACCACCTAGCTTTCAGAAAGCAACTTAAAACGTGGATATTTGACAAGTAATCCTCCTCCCCCTCCTTAGCGCCTTGAGACCCTCTGGGTATGTAGTGCGCTATATAAATTCTCTGACTTGACTTGACTTGACTAGGTTTCAGGCCTTATATAGTTAGGAATTAGCATTTAAAAAACCTTGCAAATTCACATAAAAACCATAGGTTTCAGGCCTTATATAGTTAGGAATTAGCATTAAAAAAAACCTTTGAAATTCACAGAAAAAAACATAGGTTGCAGGCCTTATATAGTTAGGAATTAGCTTAAAAAAACCTTTGAAATTCACTCGTAAAAAGTTTTAGGGGTGTTATAGTTTGCTGGACATTTCACTCATACAAAACCATTGAAATTGCTCCTATATAGTTAGTTGGACTAACTATATTTCGCGCACCCGCAATGCACTGCTGATGATGTCACATATTAGATCATTCATGACATGATCAGTGGCATCACTGATGACATCTCAAATGACATCAGTGATGACATCACTGATGACATCATCCACGTGACAATCACATACACCTTTTCATACACTAGTAAAATCTTTCATCACTCTATGTAAAATACAGAGTATTATATTTGAATCAATTGTCACAGCAATACAAGTATCTAAATACCCACTCAGTGATTCATAGATGTATGCACACATCTAATCACTTACCTGTAGATTCACTCATACATGCTGTCAATGAACAATAGAACACTATCAAAAATACTTATACACCTATATCAACATTACACATCAGCACACATCTTATTCACATATGAAGTCATCCTACTCACTTAGGCAAACAATGGATCATACTTACATATTTACTTAGCTACAAACTTATACAAACACCACTTCATCTATTCCTTTAGATAGTAAGTCATACTTAGCAGATAGTGAAAAATTTGGGGGTGCGGCTTGACCAGGCGTTATTACTAAAGGAACACGTGAGTCTAGTGGCGGGAACCTGTTTCAGGACCATGGGCTCCTGAGGCGTGTGTTCCCGTTCCTGGATGATTGCTATAGGAAAACACTGGTTCAGACATTGGTTGTCAGTAGATTGGACTACTGCAATGGACTGCTCCTTTCAGCCAACGAGGAGCAACTGAGCCGTTTGCAGGTAGTCCAGAATACTGCGGCCAGATTAGTCCTTGACGCTCCTTCTAGGTCCCCGTCTCGCCCTCTTTTGCATAAGCTCCACTGGCTGCCTATCCGCCAGAAAATTGAGTTTAAAGTGTGTTGTGTAATTCACAGATGCCTTTATGGATCTGGCCCTAAATATCTGGCTGAATTATTTCAGCCATATATCCTCACCCGTTCTTTGCGATCTAGCAACTTATTATTGCTGCAGATTCTGCGGATTAAGAAGGCAAAACAAGGGGGCCGTGCATTGTCTTATAAGGGACCCACTCTCTGGAACACTCTGCCCCTTACTTTAAGACAAACTACTAATCTACATGCCTTTAAGAAATCCTTGAAGACCTATTTGTTTCCGGTTGTGTAAGATCTAGGGCTTTTTATGACTATGATACGGATCTGACATCTTGGAAGACCTTAAAAGCGCGGAGATACCTCTTGGGGTCGATTCCGGCGCTATATAAGAACACAAAATAAAAATAAAAATACATACTTAGTGAATTATAAAATCATTATTACAAGTATATAGTTATCCATACAGTCACTCACACAATCATTGAGTCTTATGGATACTTATTTATATACAACAACTGACACATACACTGCTTTTTATTTTTCTAGTTTTTTGGACATGTACCATTGAGAAATATATTTGCTCATCACCACACCCTTAAAGGGATTCACTCACCCAAACTGTTAGAACATGTAATTTTAACTTCATATATCTACTAAATCAACTATTCACACATCTTTGGACAGTCACACACCCCCAACGAACCACACACACTTTCACTCTCCCATACAAATACTCAGTTATCTAATCAATAACTAATATAGACTTTCACATAGCTAGTAAGTAACTGGAGAACCAGTTTACACAACAACTGACAAAGTGATACAGATATTCGCACAGTTTAGTCCCTATCCACTATATTTAGTGAGACACTATAAATTGGTCAAGTAAACAGTCAATTACACTGCTACTAAATCCTCCATCCAAATATTTATTTATTTATATCCACTCATTCTTCAATGCAAATTGCTATATATATAATGCATATTTAAATAAAGAAGCAAACCAAATTCACTGGATAATGTCATCAGTGATGTTATCAGTGATGTCATTTGAGATGTAATCAGTGATGTCACTGACCATGTCATGAATGATCTAATATGTGACATCATCAGCAGTGCATTGCGGGTGCGTGAAATATAGTTAGTCCAACTAACTATATAGGAGCAATTTCAATGGTTTTGTATGAGTGAAATGTCCAGCAAACTATAACACCCCTAAAACTTTTTAAGAGTGAATTTCAAAGGTTTTTTTAAAGCTAATTCCTAACTATATAAGACCTGAAACCTATGGTTTTTTCAGTGAATATATATATATATATATATATATATATATATATTCAATACCAATTGCCCTAAGCATTGAGAAGGCACACGTCACCTCCCGCCTTCCAGGCTAGATGTGCTCCTTCGCATCCATCTTCCCCGGCATTATTTTCTTTCGCCGACGCGTTTCGGGGCTTGCTGCCCCTTCATCTTGGGCGTGAACAAAACGAACTCCAAGCCTGCATGAGGTAATTGCTTGTTTTTATTCACCTCACCCCACCTACATTGTCATGAGGTTGCTGGAAATCGCGGGGTGTTGTGGGGCATGTAGTCTGCCATGCACTGAGTAGTCCGAGTCTATAGGTTCAATTCAAAAGTTCATTTGTGACTCTAAGTGAGTTCCAGGAAAGGTGGGTGCAAACTCACTATGCACTTGGGGACGTGACGCTGTTTGTAGTTCGGACCAGTTCCAAGCTCAGCTCCTTGCAGCAGATGGAGGGCGTTTTCCTCTGCTGCCGGCGGTGCTCTTCTCCACGGCCGGGCCGCCGTGTCGTTAAACTCAATACCAATTGCCCTAAGCATTGAGAAGGCACACGTCACCTCCCGCCTTCCAGGCTAGATGTGCTCCTTCGCATCCATCTTCCCCGGCATTATTTTCTTTCGCCGACGCGTTTCGGGGCTTGCTGCCCCTTCATCTTGGGCGTGAACAAAACGAACTCCAAGCCTGCATGAGGTAATTGCTTGTTTTTATTCACCTCACCCCGCCTACATTGTCATGAGATTGCTGGAAATCGCGGGGTGATGTGGGGCATGTAGTCTGCCATGCAGTGAGTAGTTTGAGTCTATAGGTTCAATTCAAAAGTTCATTTGTGACTCTAAGTGAGTTCCAGGAAAGGTGGGTGCAAACTCATTATGCACTTGGGGACGTGACGCTGTTTGTAGTTCGGACCAGTTCCAAGCTCAGCTCCTTGCAGCAGATGGAGGGCGTTTTCCTCTGCTGCCGGCGGTGCTCTTCTCCACGGCCGGGCCGCCGTGTCGTTAAACTCAATACCAATTGCCCTAAGCATTGAGAAGGCACACGTCACCTCCCGCCTTCCAGGCTAGATGTGCTCCTTCGCATCCGTCTTCCCCAGCATTATTTTCTTTCGCCGATGCGTTTCGGGGCTTGCTGCCCCTTCATCTTGGGCGTGAACAAAACGAACTCCAAGCCTGCATGAGGTAATTGCTTGTTTTTATTCACCTCACCCCGCCTACATTGTCATGAGGTTGCTGGAAATCGCGGGGTGTTGTGGGGCATGTAGTCTGCCATGCAGTGAGTAGTTCGAGTCTATAGGTTCAATTCAAAAGTTCATTTGTGACTCTAAGTGAGTTCCAGGAAAGGTGGGTGCAAACTCATTATGCACTTGGGGACGTGACGCTGTTTGTAGTTCGGACCAGTTCCAAGCTCAGCTCCTTGCAGCAGATGGAGGGCGTTTTCCTCTGCTGCCGGCGGTGCTCTTCTCCACGGCCGGGCCGCCGTGTCGTTAAACTCAATACCAATTGCCCTAAGCATTGAGAAGGCACACGTCACCTCCCGCCTTCCAGGCTAGATGTGCTCCTTCGCATCCATCTTCCCCGGCATTATTTTCTTTCGCCGACGCGTTTCGGGGCTTGCTGCCCCTTCATCTTGGGCGTGAACAAAACGAACTCCAAGCCTGCATGAGGTAATTGCTTGTTTTTATTCACCTCACCCCGCCTACATTGTCATGAGGTTGCTGGAAATCGCGGGGTGTTGTGGGGCATGTAGTCTGCCATGCACTGAGTAGTTCGAGTCTATAGGTTCAATTCAAAAGTTCATTTGTGACTCTAAGTGAGTTCCAGGAAAGGTGGGTGCAAACTCATTATGCACTTGGGGACGTGACGCTGTTTGTAGTTCGGACCAGTTCCAAGCTCAGCTCCTTGCAGCAGATGGAGGGCGTTTTCCTCTGCTGCCGGCGGTGCTCTTCTCCACGGCCGGGCCGCCGTGTCGTTAAACTCAATACCAATTGCCCTAAGCATTGAGAAGGCACACGTCACACCCCGCCTTCCAGGCTAGATGTGCTCCTTCGCATCCATCTTCCCCGGCATTATTTTCTTTCGCCGACGCGTTTCGGGGCTTGCTGCCCCTTCATCTTGGGCGTGAACAAAACGAACTCCAAGCCTGCATGAGGTAATTGCTTGTTTTTATTCACCTCACCCCGCCTACATTGTCATGAGGTTGCTGGAAATCGCGGGGTGTTGTGGGGCATGTAGTCTGCCATGCAGTGAGTAGTTCGAGTCTATAGGTTCAATTCAAAAGTTCATTTGTGACTCTAAGTGAGTTCCAGGAAAGGTGGGTGCAAACTCATTATGCACTTGGGGACGTGACGCTGTTTGTAGTTCGGACCAGTTCCAAGCTCAGCTCCTTGCAGCAGATGGAGGGCGTTTTCCTCTGCTGCCGGCAGTGCTCTTCTTCACGGCCGGGCCACCGTGTCGTTAAACTCAATACCAATTGCCCTAAGCATTGAGAAGGCACACGTCACCTCCCGCCTTCCAGGCTAGATGTGCTCCTTCGCATCCATCTTCCCCGGCATTATTTTCTTTCGCCGACGCGTTTCGGGGCTTGCTGCCCCTTCATCTTGGGCGTGAACAAAACGAACTCCAAGCCTGCATGAGGTAATTGCTTGTTTTTATTCACCTCACCCCGCCTACATTGTCATGAGGTTGCTGGAAATCGCGGGGTGTTGTGGGGCATGTAGTCTGCCATGCAGTGAGTAGTTCGAGTCTATAGGTTCAATTCAAAAGTTCATTTGTGACTCTAAGTGAGTTCCAGGAAAGGTGGGTGCAAACTCATTTTGCACTTGGGGACGTGACGCTGTTTGTAGTTCGGACCAGTTCCAAGCTCAGCTCCTTGCAGCAGATGGAGGGCGTTTTCCTCTGCTGCCAGCGGTGCTCTTCTCCACGGCCGGGCCGCCGTGTCGTTAAACTCAATACCAATTGCCCTAAGCATTGAGAAGGCACACGTCACCTCCCGCCTTCCAGGCTAGATGTGCTCCTTCGCATCCATCTTCCCCGGCATTATTTTCTTTCGCCGACGCGTTTCGGGGCTTGCTGCCCCTTCATCTTGGGCATGAACAAAACGAACTCCAAGCCTGCATGAGGTAATTGCTTGTTTTTATTCACCTCACCCCGCCTACATTGTCATGAGATTGCTGGAAATCGCGGGGTGATGTGGGGCATGTAGTCTGCCATGCAGTGAGTAGTTTGAGTCTATAGGTTCAATTCAAAAGTTCATTTGTGACTCTAAGTGAGTTCCAGGAAAGGTGGGTGCAAACTCATTATGCACTTGGGGACGTGACGCTGTTTGTAGTTCGGACCAGTTCCAAGCTCAGCTCCTTGCAGCAGATGGAGGGCGTTTTCCTCTGCTGCCGGCGGTGCTCTTCTCCACGGCCGGGCCGCCGTGTCGTTAAACTCAATACCAATTGCCCTAAGCATTGAGAAGGCACACGTCACCTCCCGCCTTCCAGGCTAGATGTGCTCCTTCGCATCCATCTTCCCCGGCATTATTTTCTTTCGCCGACGCGTTTCGGGGCTTGCTGCCCCTTAATCTTGGGCGTGAACAAAACGAACTCCAAGCCTGCATGAGGTAATTGCTTGTTTTTATTCACCTCACCCCGCCTACATTGTCATGAGGTTGCTGGAAATCGCGGGGTGTTGTGGGGCATGTAGTCTGCCATGCAGTGAGTAGTTCGAGTCTATAGGTTCAATTCAAAAGTTCATTTGTGACTCTAAGTGAGTTCCAGGAAAGGTGGGTGCAAACTCATTATGCACTTGGGGACGTGACGCTGTTTGTAGTTCGGACCAGTTCCAAGCTCAGCTCCTTGCAGCAGATGGAGGGCGTTTTCCTCTGCTGCCGGCGGTGCTCTTCTCCACGGCCGGGCCGCCGTGTCGTTAAACTCAATACCAATTGCCCTAAGCATTGAGAAGGCACACGTCACCTCCCGCCTTCCAGGCTAGATGTGCTCCTTCGCATCCATCTTCCCCGGCATTATTTTCTTTCGCCGACGCGTTTCGGGGCTTGCTGCCCCTTCATCTTGGGCGTGAACAAAACGAACTCCAAGCCTGCATGAGGTAATTGCTTGTTTTTATTCACCTCACCCCGCCTACATTGTCATGAGGTTGCTGGAAATCGCGGGGTGTTGTGGGGCATGTAGTCTGCCATGCACTGAGTAGTTCGAGTCTATAGGTTCAATTCAAAAGTTCATTTGTGACTCTAAGTGAGTTCCAGGAAAGGTGGGTGCAAACTCATTATGCACTTGGGGACGTGACGCTGTTTGTAGTTCGGACCAGTTCCAAGCTCAGCTCCTTGCAGCAGATGGAGGGCGTTTTCCTCTGCTGCCGGCGGTGCTCTTCTCCACGGCCGGGCCGCCGTGTCGTTAAACTCAATACCAATTGCCCTAAGCATTGAGAAGGCACACGTCACCTCCCGCCTTCCAGGCTAGATGTGCTCCTTCGCATCCATCTTCCCCGGCATTATTTTCTTTCGCCGACGCGTTTCGGGGCTTCCTGCCCCTTCATCTTGGGCGTGAACAAAACGAACTCCAAGCCTGCATGAGGTAATTGCTTGTTTTTATTCACCTCACCCCGCCTACATTGTCATGAGGTTGCTGGAAATCGCGGGGTATTGTGGGGCATGTAGTCTGCCATGCAGTGAGTAGTTCGAGTCTATAGGTTCAATTCAAAAGTTCATTTGTGACTCTAAGTGAGTTCCAGGAAAGGTGAGTGCAAACTCATTATGCACTTGGGGACGTGACGCTGTTTGTAGTTCGGACCAGTTCCAAGCTCAGCTCCTTGCAGCAGATGGAGGGCGTTTTCCTCTGCTGCCGGCGGTGCTCTTCTCCACGGCCGGGCCGCCGTGTCGTTAAACTCAATACCAATTGCCCTAAGCATTGAGAAGGCACACGTCACACCCCGCCTTCCAGGCTAGATGTGCTCCTTCGCATCCATCTTCCCCGGCATTATTTTCTTTCGCCGACGCGTTTCGGGGCTTGCTGCCCCTTCATCTTGGGCGTGAACAAAACGAACTCCAAGCCTGCATGAGGTAATTGCTTGTTTTTATTCACCTCACCCCGCCTACATTGTCATGAGGTTGCTGGAAATCGCGGGGTGTTGTGGGGCATGTAGTCTGCCATGCAGTGAGTAGTTCGAGTCTATAGGTTCAATTCAAAAGTTCATTTGTGACTCTAAGTGAGTTCCAGGAAAGGTGGGTGCAAACTCATTATGCACTTGGGGACGTGACGCTGTTTGTAGTTCGGACCAGTTCCAAGCTCAGCTCCTTGCAGCAGATGGAGGGCGTTTTCCTCTGCTGCCGGCAGTGCTCTTCTCCACGGCCGGGCCACCGTGTCGTTAAACTCAATACCAATTGCCCTAAGCATTGAGAAGGCACACGTCACCTCCCGCCTTCCAGGCTAGATGTGCTCCTTCGCATCCATCTTCCCCGGCATTATTTTCTTTCGCCGACGCGTTTCGGGGCTTGCTGCCCCTTCATCTTGGGCGTGAACAAAACGAACTCCAAGCCTGCATGAGGTAATTGCTTGTTTTTATTCACCTCACCCCGCCTACATTGTCATGAGGTTGCTGGAAATCGCGGGGTGTTGTGGGGCATGTAGTCTGCCATGCAGTGAGTAGTTCGAGTCTATAGGTTCAATTCAAAAGTTCATTTGTGACTCTAAGTGAGTTCCAGGAAAGGTGGGTGCAAACTCATTATGCACTTGGGGACGTGTTTATTGACACCTTACTACATGTTTCGGCTTGCGGGAAGCCGTGATCAAGGCTTCCCGCAAGCCGAAACATGTAGTAAGGTGTCAATAAACACCCTTGGACTCTGCTGATCTCTGGCGTTTATTGGATGTCTGAGAGCGTGTCGAATTGTGAGACGGAGTGTAGTCATATATATATATATACGTATATATATATATATATATATATATACATATATACATATATATATATATATAGGGTTACATTTACTATTCCTACTCCAAACAGCCCAACAGTAGGGAAAGCGTTGGATTTTAGAGGGGTAACATTCATTATTCTCTCTCCGAACAACACGAAAGTAGGGAAAGTGTTGGACTTTATTTATTTATTTATTTTATTTTATTTTATTTTAAAGGTTTTATATAGCGCTGGCTAGACCCAGAGGTATCAGAGTGCTTTACATGAGCATCAGATCATAGTTACAGGTTACATCCTTACAAAGGTTACACAGTTATTAGAGCAGGGCAACATATTTACTTGTAAGGTCAAGATAAACAATAAGCACAAATACATAAGGGGAAAAGCAGGCAAGGGGAAAGATTCAGGGGACGGGGAAGGAGCTGGGTAAGTAGACAGGTAATGAAGGCAGGAAAGAGGAGGGGAGGGTGATGGACACCGCATGGAAAGAGGCGGGGAAGGGCGACGGGGATACAAACCTGTAGACGAGTCAAAGCAACGTCCAAAGTCCAGAAAGCTGTGATCCCAGGGGAAGTGGTATCAATTCCCTATCTCTGTTGCGAGAGGCTCCCTTTATGCAGTGGACTCTCTCAGAGAGGTCTCTGAGACTCCAAGGCCTACATACTGAATCCTTCCCCAAAAAGGAAGTGTTTTGGCAAGGGGTGCCATACCGTACCTCAGCTGTGAGTGGCTCCCTGGGCGCAGTGGACTCTCTCAGAGGGTATGCTGAGACTCCAGAGTATAACTATTGGATCTTTCTCCTACAAGGGAAGAAGGAGTGCTTAGTCAAAGGCATAAAGGACAGGGGGCTAGGCAGACGAGCAGGCAAGGTGAGAGATTCAGGGGAGAGTGGATAGGAGCTAGGAGCTAGGGAGGTAGACAAAGAGAGAAAGAGTACTAGATGGGAACAAATGTAATTAATGAATTATTATATAGCGCTGGCTAGACCCTATGGAATCAGTGCGCTTTACATGAGGGAAAACAATGTTGCAATTTACATCAGTTAAAAGTTACATAAGTATCAAGAAAGGCATTTAAAGAACATAGGGGACAAGGTGAATGGAGCAAGGAAGGGTAAGGGGATAGGGTAAAGGGGTAGGAGGAAGATAGGACGTAGAGACGAGGGGAAAATCTGCCCACGGTCCGGCTGGGTAGCTGAGGGCAGAAAGTGGGAGTCCACAACCCATCTCCTCTTTAGATATATGGTAGTTCCACTGGGCATCAGCCAAATCGCTAGGTCTCCACAGTCTGGGGTAAGTTCTGCAGGTTCCAAGTCCTGATGTGTAGGCAGGTTAAGGGATAGGTTCAAGGTCTGGTCAATGTCCAATTTTTGTCCCAGGGAAGTAAAACAACGTGTAGGGGACCACTATGGAAGCCATCTTGGGGTCAGGCAGGTGACTCTACTGTACACTGGTACACTGATTATTCCCACTCCAAACAACGCAACAGTTGGGAAAATGCCGAACTTCAAAGAGGGTAATTTTATATTCCTACTGCATTCTAAACAAAAGTTGGGAAAGTACTTCACTTCAAGCACCTTACATATATAAATAACATCACGAATATATATTTTTTTCACTCTTAATATAAGCAATTATGAATTACAATGACAGTTTCTTCCCTTGTAATGAAATTAACAAAAAACAACCAATTTACAAAATTACTATTCAATAAAATAATTAATTATCAATGAATGAACAGTTGTATTTCAATTAATAATTAATTAAACTTGCACCCAATGCCCCTACAAACCTAGCAGCCTGCATCTCAAATGTAACAAAAAAATATGTATAACATAATTTAAATATATTAAATCAATCTAAAAATGAATTACCAATTCCTAATTATTTGTTACCTAATTATTACTTAACTTACCAGCCTAGACCCCTGGAAACCTAGCAGCTCGCAACTAAAATATAATAAAAATACAAAATCTGTGACATAATTTACATATTTAAAATAAATGTAAATAATTAATTTGCAAATATTATTAATTCATTAATTAACCCTTTCAATGCTGATGACGAGCTCAGCTCGTCATCACCCACGGGTGTCGTGTGCTGATGACGAGCTGAGCTCGTCATGGTGCCACTAAAATGGCATTTTCCAGCACAGGGGGGGGAAAACGCCCAGCAGCCATGTGGTTAACTTCCCACCCTACACCCATACATACCTAGAATCCCATAACAAAAATTTGAGTAAAACAAATCAGCAGATTCAACACAAAAAAAATCAATTAAATAATTAAATAAAAATAAGTAATACATTGTTAATTAGTTATTGCATAATTCCCACCCTACACCGCTAAAAAAGTTGCAGCCTGCAACTGAAATATAAGTAAAATAAAAAAATATTCTAAAAATTACATAATTAAAAATCAATTAAATAATTGATAAACAATATATACTTACTAGTTATATAATTCTTATTGAATTAACTTCCCAAGTATACCCATACAAACTGAACATTATGCAAATAACACATAACAAAATAAGTCAGTATTACGTAATTTAAATATTAAATATCAATCATATAATGAAATAAATTGTATTAAAACATCATAAATATTTGTTACCGTATTGACTTCCCAACTTATCCCCCATAAACCCAACAACCTGCTATAACATTAAAATTACTATTAAACATTGATTTTTTTTTTAAATCACTTAGAATTAGAAGCTTTCCCCCACATGCATCATTGTTACATTTTGCGATTTCTTAATTGCGAAAATTAAGGAATCGCAATTAAGAAATCGCAAAATGCTATGCATTAAGAAATCGCAATATTTTTTGCAATTCCTTAATTTTCCTTAATTGTGATTCACAATTTGCGAATCGCAATTAAGAAATCCTTTCCCATTGATTCATAAGGGCCTAGAGGCCCATAGGAATGAATGGGAAGCCATTCTCATTTTGCGATTTGCAATTAAGGAATCGCAAAATGAGAATGCCATTTCAAGGGTGTAGGGGGGGTCCCAAGGAACCCCCCTGCACCTCTGAAATTTAATTTTAAGAACATTTTTCACACACACTTGCCACAAGGGCATGTGTGTGTGTAAAATGAAACTTTCAAAAATGCACTTTTGTGCATTTTTGAAAGTTTTAGAAAATTACCATGAAGTTCAACTTCATGGTAAATTACCTCTTCCTATTTGCGAATTCGCAAAAAAAAAAATATTCATGCATTTCATTTAAGAAATCACAATTAACATTTCTTAAATGCAATCGCAATTTAAGAAATCGCAACATAATTGCGATTCCTTAAATTGCGAAATAAAAAAAACCATGATGCATCCCAAAAAAGGAAATTGCATTCGCAAACCGCCGAATTTTGCGATTAGCACTGTTTGCGAATGCAATTTACCTTGATGCATGTGGGCATATATTTCTAAAAAGTAATAGCATTTATACAAACAATAGTAACATTTAAAATTAATATATTAACTAAAACCCATTGAAACAATTAAACAATCTTTTGGTTAACCTCTACATTATTAAAAATTATATTAAATGCATTTAGTATTATTTAAACTATATTCCTTACGTCAACAAATGATATTCTTTTCAAAGATATTTGTACATCACAATATATGTGTCTCATGATATTTACTTTCGGATTTTTGTCTCCTGATATTTTTAACTTACCCTACAGATCATATAACTCAATTTTACCAATGCAAGCTAAATTAAAAACTCGACAACTCAAGCTCTCGAAAAAAATAAATATATATATATAACGGGGTACAGCCGCCAGGCCAAAGCAATAACTAAACTTATTAAGCGCGAATGGCCAATTGTCCTGACTGATAACATTCTTAGAGACATTATGCCACAATCCCCTACTGTCACCTTCAGAAGGGCATACTCAATGCATAACAACTTAGTTAAAAATAGCCCAGAAACATCCGCTGACAATTGGCTATCTCCACGTAAAGGATTCTTTCGCTGCATTAGCTGTAGAGCATGTAAATTCGGTGTTAATACAAAATCTTTCCCAACACCGTTTGACACCCAACCCATCATGCTCAAATCCCATTACACTTGCCGCACTGAGTTAGCGGTTTATATATTACAATGCAGCTGTAACTTCATATACGTAGGGAGTACTAAAGGGGCGGTTTATTTACGAATTCTCCAGCATTTACGGGCCATAGTAAATGCGGATTCCGCCTACCCAGTTGCTAGGCATTTTCAATCTGTTCACAATCAAAACCTAAACCATCTAAAATACTTTGTGATTGATGCCATAATCCCCAATAAGAAGGGAGGAGATAACGAAAAACGTCTACGTCAACTGGAGTCAAAATATATTGTCATGCTTAACAGTAAGCACCCCGGGGGTTTGAACATAGGGGAAGACTTGCGCAATTTCTTATAGTTGCCATTATATGTTCAGCTTACCCATTGACATGTATCTGATCTAGGGCTTCAGCGTAAGTGGTGAACGTTAATCAATATGGTTAACTGGAATTCTGCACGGTAGGCTGACACCTACCGATATGTATAAACTAGAGTACATGGTTTTCAAATGGATTTGTCCACATAATTCCCTATTTCTTTTTTGTCAGTTGTTTTAGTACTGTCCAGTGTAGCCTGAGTACAATAAATATCAGAATGTAAAGAGTTAAAAGAAATAACTTGGGCATACAGATCTTTTTGAAACATGTATATTACACATTCACATTTAAGCACTTTATTGTCTTTAAACGCACAGTTTTACGGCTCTCATGGCATTTATATGAGAAGTTCCATTTTTAAGCCTTCACTTTTTAATTGGAGTGTCCCATCACTAATACTTGACCATCCACGTTTTTCTTAAATGTTGAGTTGGGCTTTTTACTTGGAAAACACACGATTGGTAGATCACTGTGGAGCAAAATGGTTGGCTAATTTCCATACTCTTGGCCACATTACCACAACCATCCCACGTGACATAATCGGGTTGGAGTTATTTTCTACAAACATCCCATACTAGGTACCAAGGAGTACAGTATAACTATGGAATTATAACTCGAATGACGATTAATTATATTTTCTGTTCTGAAATTCCCCAATTATTCTACCCAATTGGTTTTCTATTGAGGAATGAAAATGTATTTTGTTTTGTGTTTCCAAACGTATTTGTACAGACATTTGCCCTCTCACCATACGTTTATATGCAATAACATCTTGCTTTATATATAGATTGCATCTAGTCGATTGATAACATGAAAATGAAATTATGTCCATTTTTTGTGTTCATATCGCAATGAAACATACAACACTAGCGCGCTGTGCATTTACGCATTTAATCAATATATTGTGCAAACATTTCCAAAATTTGTATGTATATGTACAATGTTTCAAACGATATATTTATGTTTGATTGTCAAGTGTGCCTTAACGTTCTTTCTTTACAAACATAACAATATTATTTGTGTTGTGATACGTTTCGATTTGATTCCACTTGATGCAACAGAATTGATTTATTTGTGAGTTGGTTAAAGTACACATTTGTATTCCACCTTACACCACTACAAAATGACGCCCACATATCGGGTTTGGTATGTGACTTTCCATGTGAGTCCACCATCGATGTTTAGTTCTTGGTTTGGGCGCGAAATTCAAATGTGCACTTATTTTGTATATATGTGTGACCTCCACTTCACTCGCTCATCAGTGAGCAAGGACGTAAGTCCGAAACGCGTCTGATGACTGGCGCCACCTTCACCATTTGTTGGAAATAAATCTTTTTGCAAAGAAGCCTGGCTTGCGGTGATCATTTAAGGAGTCTGTGTACGTGTATGCTGGCTGACGGCTGCCGCCGGCAACGGTTTGGAGTTCATATATATATATATATATATATATATATATATATATATATATATATATATATATATATATATATATATATACATATAAATTGCAGACATTAGTTTGCTCCAAGAAACTAACAGTACCAATTGGGCATGGAATTGGAGAATGTTGCTCTATACAGAAACAGCTAAAATAGCAAAACATAACATAAAATAACATAACATAACAAAACATAATATGGATTTGATTTTCCTCTTAATAACATAGCCAAAACTCTGAACTCTAATACTGTAATACAGGTCAAAAGCCTTTTCCAATATGGCAATCTCAGATTTTTCTCCTCTATGACCCTCATTATGAGCAGTTTTGAGTTTTCCAAATCGTGTGCAAATCCTTGTTTCTGCAGCAGTTAGAATTCTGAATTGTGCAATTTTTAGGACACCGCTGTAATTACTGGGTGCAATAAAGACCTCACCTTTATAACTTAATGACCTTCCAGCAGGTCAAACCCACCAGCATTTAAAAAGGTGGAAGTGTACTATATTTACTGTAACAAGCTGATTTTGGTGCAGTATGCACCGAAATACTCATCTTATTCCCCAAAAACTGAGGCTATGCAAGCATTATTGTATTCAATGAATTAGGAACACCTTGATGTCAGATTTGTATTGGATGAAATAAATATCGCCTCCGACTTGGGCCACTTGTAATCAGGAACTGTTTCTGCAGAACTTTCATACTGTGGAAACATTCAGTATAAACTTACAGACTATTGTCCTTGCATAAAACTCTAAATTCTTTTTTAGATTCTTCCAATTGCTGGCCATGTCTACCCAACTTGTGGCCCAGTGCGAGAAGAAATGAGTGTGTTCCGAAGAGAATTGAATTTCTGTCCTATCAAGAGGTCTTGGGAGGGCTTCTGGCTGCTTCTGGAATGCTTTGTTTCCTTTTGACTCTACTAATCTTACACTTATTCTACAAGTACCGAGATTCTGCAATTGTCAAGGCGAATAACCGTGAACTCACCTGTCTTCTTTTAGGGGCTCTTGGACTGAGCTTTCTCTGCCCTCTGCTCTTTATTGGTGAACCTCAGAAAGTACCCTGCCTACTTCGCCAGCCTGCCTTTGGCATCACCTTTGTGCTCTGCATCTCTTGTGTTTTAGCCAAAACCATCATGGTGGTCATCGCCTTCTCTGCCACGAAGCCTGGCAGTAATATGAGGCGATGGCTAGGTCCACGAGTACCTATGGTTATAGTCTTTACCACCACCTTTCTTCAAGTCCTCATTTGTGCTGCCTGGCTCATTTCTTGCCCTCCATTCCCAGAAAGGGATATGAAACTGAAGACTGGGACTATCTCTTTGGTGTGCAATGAATGTTCAGAGACTGCGCTCTGGTGCATGCTGGGATACATGGGGCTCTTGGCTGGTGTTAGCTTCCTGGTTGCCTTCCTAGCCCGGAAGTTGCCTGACAGTTTCAACGAGGCCAAGTGGATCACATTCAGCATGCTTGTGTTTATTAGTGTCTGGACGTCCTTTGTTCCAGGCTATCTGAGCACACAAGGGAAGTACATGGTGGCTGTGGAGGCCCTTAGTATTATCTCTTCCAGTGCAGGAATTGTTCTTTGTATTTTTGTCCCAAAGTGTTACATCATCTTACTGAGACCAGACCTAAATACAAGAGAACATCTTTTGGCAAAAAAAGACTAACAATAACATAAAATAATGGTTGTCATAACCCATTAAAAAAACATCAATTACAAATAAAGTGGTTAGCTTAATTTGCCTTGTTGGTCTTAGGCTATCATGAATTGCCTTATAATTATTTCTGCGGGTTCTAGCCAAATATATAGAGCTATTGACTGCTGCAAATGCATAGGTCCTACAAGTGTGGATTGGCGGATCAGAGGCTCACTTAATTAAAGTTTATACTTGGAGATATTATGAAGGGGTCTGGCTGTACCACTGTTAGCAGCTCCTGCCCTCACCAGTATCTTCCTGCAGATTTTACCAAGTGGGCTTTCCAAAATATGTAACCAGAAATGTGACAACTCTTAAAAGGTTCTTTTTACTTTAACTAAGCAGAATTGATATTAAATTAATGATGATATCTCTATTGTACCCTTCCTCTTTTATCATGTTTCAGGAATATATTTCCACAGCAAACCCAAAATTGTCTATGTTCTTGCGACATTGGTCAATCATGTTTACACAACTAAGTCTTCCTTAACATAAATGCATTTTGCTGCATGAATGGCTATAGCGGTTACTCCCCACAATAAGGGGCTCGGACCCCATGCAAGGGCCCAGAATGAGAGGAGGGTAGTTAACAGACCTTATTGCCCTGCAGGCGTGAATTCAGGTCAGCTTAGATCTGGGATTTAACAGCTTCTCTGTACCACTGCAACAGCAGACCTGCATCACTGCAACCGTGCAGCCCTAGCTGTCTTTATTAGAAACTCCTCTCTCTACTCTGCTGTGCAGGTTTGTTCTTTACATTTTTAAAGTGGAATATAAGCTGAAATGCCTAGTAGTCAGCTGCGTAATGAAACTTGAGGGGGCCCCCTGCAAAGTACACGGAGGGGTCCCCCCTCGCTGGCTCGCCACATACCACTTTTGCTGAGGAGGGGCCTTCTGGAACACGGGCCCCCCATCACCACAGGGGCTGTGGGGGCACGTTACAGCACTGCTAGTAGGAAAAATATAAAGTAACATATCAGTCTGTTAATTTTTTTCTACTGTCAATGGTTTTAAGGGCCTACATTCCACTAATGTAAAAGTAGTGGTGATATGCCAGCAGAGGGCAACAAAGAGAGTAGCTCTGATAAAACGAGAGTTGGTATGCTGTAGTGGTGGAGAGGATCCAAGTGCCCCCTCTACTAAGGCAGATTTCTAAAAAGTAACTTAGCAGAGTGTGGTTATGAAAAATCTTGGCAGGTGGAAAGTTAGCAGAGGTGGAATATTCCTGGTGCAGGCCTACAAGGGTAGCTATAGCCATACAGAAAACAATCTGATTAGTTGAAAAGCTCCTAACATTAAATTTCGGGTGCTAATATGTATTATTGTTCATTTGACTATCTTTAGGTTTTTTATTGCTGATGTAAATTCACTGAAAATGGTGCTCCAATATTCTTTTACCTGTATACATTCCGCCATCCTAGGCACTGAGGGTCATATTTACAAAAAATGTTGTAGCACTGTATTACTCCAAAATTGGTAACGCCACGCTCCAACATGTTTTAAATGCAGGATACGCCCTATTTACAAAAATACGGCACACCCATGTGTTTCCCCCATCGCTGGTGCTAATTAAGCTGCCTAGATTCAGCACATGCACCCTTGTACCATGTTGCAGGTGTGCCTGCACTGCGTGGGCTATTGTTTATGTGCAGGAGGGGACACCTTCCTGCTCTTCAAAGGTGATTGCAACACACATGGAAATACCAAAATACGAGGAGAAATTAGTTTTTTATGCTGTATTGTAAATCTGGAGCAGTGCAAAAAAGCAGTGGGTGTTGCGGCAGAATGCCCACTGTAACACCCATAAGTGAAGCATGAAAAGGGGCCTTATTTACAAGGTAGTGTTAAGCCACATTAAGGCTAAGGGGATATCGACACCAGAAAATCACTAAAAGTGACGTTCTGGTGGTGATATCCCCTTGTAGTACTAGTAGAAATATCTTCATTCAATTTTATGAAAACCATAAAAGTACATCTAATCGTACAAGTACTTTTCAGAGGATTCCAAATTCCCGTTCTAAAAATAGAATTAATAATACAATTCTAAAACACAAATGCAACCACATACAGTTCAATAAAAAATGTTACCTGTCCCTTGAGACTATAGGGCTATGTCCAGGATTTGATCACAGCTGTTATAAGTGTCAACTGTATATTATATACGCTGAAATGCTGAATAAAGTGCCATGTACAGTATTTTATCATTGTGATTACTGTGTAAAAATGTCATTACAAAGATAGATATGATTCGACTGATGATTCAACTCTTGCCCAATTTACGGGTAGTATTAATGAAATTTAAAAAAAACCATAGATAGTTCCAATACAACTCAGTTAAAAAGAATAATGCACCTGTCCCCTAAAGCAATACTCATTGAGAGCTATGTTAAAAATTCATGTCACAGCTATATTAATGTCAACTAGTGCTTAGTGCAATGATTCATTGTTTTAAATACTGCATGGTAATGCTACAGAGTTAATTTAGTTGCTGCTCAAAGATTTCTACATCCTAGTTATTAGTCTCCAAGTATATGACAGTTATCTAGACACAGTGAAAGTTAAGTACTCTGTGCGATCGCTTAAATTATCTCTATCAATCGATTTGCGGCAAGAATCCGACAAATCAGTATTAACCATGATCTTCTAATGTGTGTGTACTTGGGACAAAAGAATAAGAAATGTTGTTCAGTTTTGAGTTCACCCTTGCATGCAGGACAGCCAGAAGAGATGTTGGCACCCCTCCAGTTACTACAAAAACTGTTAACAGGTGGGATGCTTTACCTGAATTTCAGGTTTCGAGATTTAGCCAACGAGGGTTCTATGTGATCTAGAAATTCTTCTTGATGCATGTTGTCTTTAAAACTCAAACTCCTGCTTGTCAACTCCCCTGCAGTTCCTTTATTAAGCCATGCATCATTAACATAGAGCCAGTATTTCTTTTTGAGGATTGGCAAAATCATTTTATGAATGGTGCTAGGATTAGACCAGAGATCAATCATACCCAGTCTGTCCAACCAGCCCTTAAGGAAGTTAAGCCACTCTATTCTTCCTCTAGTGTCAAGTAAGAGTACATCGATTAGAGATTTTTTCATGGTTAATGGTGTATTGTTTGACCAGATACGGATCCAGTAAGCAAGGGGCCTAAAAGCAATTGTGTGAGCGTCGTTCTTTAGTCCCAGGTCCAGACTCATCGATGTCAAAGGGACCTTCTAAAGTAGCTCCAGAACTGATATCATGAATTAGTTTTCAGTTTTTTCTATGGTACCAACATTATTGTGACCCCAAAGATCTGCCCCAAAAAGTGCGGCTTCGATGCCCTGAGCTTGATACACTTGGGTTGCTAGTTCCAATGGTCTGTTAATTGACTTTCTTAACTTTATTTCTAGGGTAGGGCCTACTTGTTGAAGTGAGAGCTGTTTTTTTACAATTGGGGGGCTCGTGATAGTGTACTGGTCAGCCTTACCTACAGGTAGTCAAATTGATTCAGTTCCTCTAATAAGGTGGATCCCACCTTGATACCCCCTTGTAAATATGCCCCTTAGTCTGCCTCCCTGTGCCCGGATCTTGGATAATTTTGGTCTTATGGTTCTTATTCGCCCTTTTGCAATTCTAACGAGTGTGATGATGTAGGAATCAAATAGGGCATTTTAATGTTCTAGTCAATATTTTACTATAGAATATGACTGCTACATCATGGGGAGGAATAGCATCTGTGACCACAAATACCAAAACCACTTGTGGCTTAACAACGCAGTATATACCACGACTGTGTCATTACCATGCGTTCTGGTGCAACGCAAATCGTTACAACAACTTGCTTTAGGGAAGCGCTGGACTTTGGAATAGTGTGAAGTACTATTAACCTATAAACAATTTTACTCCATGGTCATCATGCAGTTGATGCAGAGACATTACATGTGTCATTGGATTTAAACTAGGAAAGGAGCAGTTGCTGAGGGTTAACCCAGCTCCCCTACCCCCATGCAATTTCAGTATAAATGATAATGTAACTATACTGCTTAGTTTCCTAGTTAAATCCTTGCACGCGATGTACAAAATACTTTCAAGCTGCAAAACCTGTAATCCAGAATATCACGGGACTTGTTACTGCAAAAAATCGTATTTAGCGATGTACTAAATCACTTTTGCAAGTTAGAAAGAACATTCAAATTTGGTAATGGGATTTTCCAACTGAGAGATGCGTGAAAGTGTTGTACTACTACTGGGTAGTTGCAAAGAACTGTTTTGATGCTTTGTGACTGGAAGTGGGGGCGGTACTTAATTCTCAAAGGCGAATCTATCAAATTGCTTCCTGCCTCATTAACATTAATGATACGGGATGTTTTGCAGCCTCTTGCGAATGGTCATTTTGTGAATCTTCGGAGTAGTACACATGAGCGGTCCATGCAGGTAAGAGCCATGGGGCTATGGGGGGGGCGGGGGGATTCGACTGATGACCACAAGGGAAAATTAAATAAATAATACATTTTTCCTCATGGTCATCTGTCGAATCCCTCCCTCACCCGGCCCCCCACACCGCTCTTACGTGCATGGGCCGTGGCTGGTAGTACATCAGTCAGTTCAGATAACGCTCAACTGGTTTACGATCAGTGATTGAGACCTGAGGGCAGATTTACTACATTTTTATGCAACACACAGCAGCAAGCAAATTTGCTGCACTGCATTACATTAACCCCTTCGCTGCGGCCGCTATTTTACCGCTGTGCGGTAAACAAAAGAACAGAGCGGGGCCGTGACGAACCCCAGCCATCATCAGCACACGCTGACGGGGCGTGACGGCTGGGGTTCGTCACCAGCATGGGAGGGGTTAAACGGAGACATCAGAAATTTGCCATATCAACTAAAATGTGGTGCATTTATACAGCCTGCAAGTGCGGGCACACTGAATGCTACTGAGCAGCAACCCAGGTCCCTTTGAACCTTGGGCCAAGGGTTCCTGGATTACAGGTAGGATTGTTTTAGTGCCGAAAGGAATACTTTCCTGCACTTTTCATCATCTGATTTTGTGTGATTTGTTGTTCATATCAATATTGAGGTATTATATACTGCTAAAATCCACAACTACATTCAGAGGATGAATGATATTATCCAAAGTCATATTAGCTTCTTAGACATGCCTGGTTCATCCTAAAAAAGTAGAGAATCAACCGCTTAATCTTCTCTTCCTTCATTACTTTGAAAAGAAGCAAAGCTTGAAGTGAAGCACCAGAAGATACACAAGCAATCTAAGAGTGAAATTCTTGCATTGCTGCATCAGATTTTGTTGACAGTTCAGAAACTAAACAGCCTCCAGGAAAAAGAGCGGAAAATAGTTGGCTTCAAAACTAAGCTGGGTGAAATGGAGCAATGTAATATTTTTCCATTCAACTTACCAGGATTGAAACAAATGTTGAGCAGTTGAAAGGAAAATGTCAGTCCCCAAATTTTATTTCATTTATTTTTCATTTTATAAGTTTTATATAGCGCTAGCTTGACCCATGGGTATCCGAGCGCTTTACATACACAACAGAAAGACAAATTGCATTAAATTACATGATATAAGGATGCATAAAGATATAAGCAAAACATAATACTTAGGCATACAGTGAAGGGGAGACAACGCTGGTGGTTGAAGCAGTCAGATAACCACCCATCCATGATTTTCAAGTGCGGGTGGAGTCCACTAGGTTATTGAAGCCCAGGTTAAGTGACTTGGTCTGTAAAGTATTTGTTGAGGAGAAGAAGTTTCAGGTCCCTTTTGGAGCAAGAGAAGGAGGGGTTGCATCTGAGGTATATAGGGAGTGAGTTCCGCATCCTGGGTAAGTTACCAGAAAAGGATCGGCATTGAGTCGTTTTCCTTTTCAATTTCAGAGGGATGAGAAGAAGTGAGTTAGTGCTTCGCAGAGTTCTGGATTTTCCTGCTTTTATCAGTTTGCTGTTTAGGTAGTTGGGGGAATGTGCGTGAAGGGCCTTATGTGTTATGCAGGCCAATTTGTAAATACATCTACCTTCCAATGGAAGCCAGTTGAGGGTGTTGAGGGTTGGTGTGATATGGTAAAATCTTTTTACACCAGTTGTGAGTCAAGCTCCCATGTTAAGGACTGGCCTTAGTGGGGCTAGGTGAGATTTTTGGGAGACTGTTAAGATGGCATTCCAACGTCTAATTCCCAACCTGGTGGCACCATGCAATAGTAGCAGGATAACGCGCCAAATGACAGCGTAAAAATCAACGCGACACACATAAAATGCAAACCACGAATGCCCAAAAAGTTGCGATGCCCCCAACTGCAATACAAAAATCAGCGACTGGCCTGCAATTTGCACGCGTCATACTGGAAAATGCACTTTAAAACCAACAAAAAAAACAAACACACCAAAACCAAATCAAACTGTGTTGCACCATGGATGCACTGGGACCGAGTGCAGAGGACAACCCGAACCCCACAAGGCCGATTGAGGACCAGCCAGGAACGCCGTGTTTTGGGAAAGGCAAAAAGAAGAGGAAGAGGAAGACGGGGTTCAGTCTGCAGGATGACCGGATCATGGTCACAGAGGTGACAGAACACTGCCAACAACTGTTCGTCACCTCCAACGTGTCATTGGCACCCCAAACGAAAATATGGCAGACCATCGTCAACAACGCCAATGTAGTCAGAGTGTCAAGGAGGTCAATGGAGGAAGTTAAGAAGCGCTGGCATGATGTGCAGAGCTAGACCACAGAGAAACGCGCTCCAACAGGAAGGCAGTAACGGCGACTGGAGGTAGGAGTCCTGCGTCACAGGAGGAGCTGGATGAGCTGGAGGAAATGGTGGCCACAGTCACCAGTGTGGAGACGGTGGCAGGAGCCTGGACACAGCTCTATATGACCTGCCCCAACAGCAACAGGGTGAGTAATGACCAGGGACTGGCGGGACGGGAGGAGATGGGCACAATGGCACACATGCAGAATTATGTGTAGCACACTGCACACACAAAATGATAGTGGAACATGTACCGGATACCCTTAGCACACTGCAGCACACATAGAAACACCAAGTGGGTCCCCGTCCACAATGTGCACATATGGGCCACCTCCATATCACCAATGACACAACCTAACCATGCACATGTGCAGAATCCAGAAAAGCAGCGGCAGTGTGAGCCACACTGACTATGTAAGTGACACTGCAAGACCGATAGCATGGCTGCAGTCAAAATATATGACATGGTGCACAATTCGACATTGAGATTTTGAGATGGCCCATTGTGGATCACATCCGTAAAGGAGCAGGTCACACTCTGACACATCCACGTGCACCTACAACCCATGACGTCCATTACACATCAGCCGACAAACAATGCACATGACCACAAAATCTGTCCAAGAGCACAAATGGCCCAAGTAGCTAACATTCCAGCCCCCGAAAAGCACACAATTCAAAGACACACCGCCTCAGAGGGATAAGGGTCCGTGAAATCAGAGTTGTAGGGGCGACTCTCCCACAATGCAGCACACACACATAGCAATCACAGCATATCAACATTGACGGCAATGTGGTACAAAATGCAACACCTACACCACAGGACAGAGGACACAACAGCTTCAGCTTGTGCGTAGTAACTGGCCACTCACATCTGGCATTTCATGACAATGTGAGATGTTAATGTACGAGTACAACCACACATCTGTCATGTAGCCGAAATTTCCACTGTCTGCCATCACATAGCCAGCTTCACCAAAACATTCACAATGTACATTGTCATGCAGTCTGTATGTAAACATGTACAAAGCGTCAACATACATGGGACACTCAGTTCACCTGCATCTCCCCTTTACATTGCAGAGGGACAATCAATACCTACTGCCGAGCAGACCACAAATCTCATCAGTCATGACGAAGAGGACAACTTGCACATATGCTCAGACACTCTCCAACGGCTAATGGACAGCTACCCCACCCCCAGGAGCTGGGCAGCCCTGCTGCCTCCAGTGGACCCCACCTCCTGCACAGACCACACAGCAGGAAACACACACCATCTCGGCTGTCTCTCAGGACCCCCGAACAACACATGGAGTTCCAGCGCCGTGTGTTGGGTTGCCACATGGAGATGTCTGATCAGCTGAGAGTGGGTTTCGAGTTTGTATCAGCCAAACTTGATGCCATACGTGGGTGTGCGAGTCCCATCAGAGACCACTTACAGTCCCTAACGACACCCACTGTCTGCACCATGCTCCCCGACAATCCTTGGCTGACATCACTGGGGCCATTACTAAGATACAAGAACTGTCTCGTCAGACAGGCACCAGCGATGACAGCACAGAGTTGGCAAAGATGCGCAGGACAATGGAGACCATGGAGCAGATGCAGGCTGGAAGTATGGCTGCCACGGCTGAACACCAGCGAGATGTAGCTGGGATCTTCCATGCCTTGCAGATCCTCATCTTGCCATTGCTGCCACTGAGTCTATCCCAGATAACTGCTGCAGGAACTTCAACACAGATAAGTCTCCTTCCCCTGATGTGTTAGTAGCCCACATTGATGCAGCCCTATCACCTTCGCACCCTGATGTGTCAGTGGCACAACGTGATGCAGCCATTACATCATCACACACACACCAGACACACCGGACACAGAAGAAGTATCAGAGGAGTAAGATGTGGATGGTAATTACTGTGTGAGGAAGGAGGTTGTAACAGCCATCCCTGCCATATGGCCTGTCCCTGCCTAGTTCAGCCCTATGCATCATGCCCTGGGACAACACCTCCCACAGATCCCCAGAACAGTCTGCGACATACACCTGGTCCCCGACATGAACTGCCATATCTTTACTGGAAGTCAATTACACAACAATCCTGCTGCTGACTGCACTCTCCCTCTTCCAATTCACTTTTCAATCCCCAAAGGACTCTGGTTGGCTCACCACTGGGCTACCATGTAATGTGGGCTTGGCATGGCCATGTACAGCTCCAGCTTTGGCATTCACTAGAATGTGAATAAAACATTTGAAATCACACAGATGTGTCATGTCTATGTTCACTCAAGTATGAAAGTATGGATGGGTGTAGGGACATTGATTGCACAAGAAAGTACATCCTGGTAAATGACATCAATACGCATGTTTGACCCTGACCCACATGGCCAATTAGATGACTGTGAAGGTGTGAACTAACTGTGGCCTCATTGCATATGAATAACAATCTTATAACCCCCCAAGGTAGGCACACGTCAATGTATTATATAGGGCTGTGTGTAGAAATGACAAAATCGGTAGCAGGCCAGAAGTGGTGTCCTCCATCGCATGTGACAACAGAACGCCACTTCGCATACCTACTCACACACATCTGTTTGGACACATTCTGTGTTGATATATACCATTGCTCCACATGGCAAGAGATTGGACACCATGCTCACATTGCTGAAGACACGTAACTGAACCATCCCAGCTCTTTACATGCTTTGAACGAGCAGAGGTGAAGGACGTGATGGCTATCTTGAAATCACTAAAATCAGAGTCACCAACGGATCCCTGCCCAGCGAGGGTTTTAAGTGGGGTGGCGGAAATTATCGCTCCTTTTGTGGGGTCCCTGGTCAACGAATCCTTGACGTCAGGTGTGATACCCCCCAATGGAAACAAGCAAAACTTCTCCCATTGATCAAGAAACCGATGGCAGACCCTTTGCTTCCATCGAATTACTGCCCCATTTCCCTTCTCCCAGCATTAGCCAAGGTCTGTGAGAAGGTAGCTTTTAGACAGCTAGAAAAAATTGTGGAGTCCTCGGGTGCCTTGCATCCCACACAATCCGGCTTCCGAACATCTTTCAGCACTGAGACGGTGCTCGTGGAGGTCACCGAGGCCATTAGAGAATTTCTGGATGGAGGCGACAGAGCGGCACTGATTTTATTGGACCTCTCTGCCGCGTTCGACACGGTACCCCATCTTCAGCTGCTCTCCAGGTTGTCGGATATAGGCATCACGGGCGCTGCTCTAAGCTGGGTCAAATCCTTTCTTAATGACCGTTTCCAGCAAGTGTGGATGCTGCCCTTCCACTCCTCAGATAACAAAGTAGAAACAGGGGTCCCGCAGGGGTCGACTTTGATCCCCTTGCTTTTCAATGTTTATCTGACCCCCTTATCTACCTAGCAGAGAGATTGGGTGCCAAAATTATGGCCCACGCCGATGACACCCAACTCCTCTTTACCTGGAAAGGCAGTGACCTACAAACTGATGAAGCCCAACATTGTCTGTTCTTAGTATTTGCTTGGCTTGCCCAGGCCAACCTCAAATGCAATGAGGATAAATCGGAAATACGTCCCTATGGCCTATTTCCGGTGGCCTTTAATGAATCACTATGGCCCAATGGATTCCCCTGCCCCAAGGGTGACTGTGGGGTAGCAAAGAACCTTGGGATTTGGTTTGGGGCTGACTTGTGCTTCCGTGAGCAAATCACGAGACTGGCGGGTTCATGCTTCGGTACCCTAACAACCCTAAGGAAGTTTTTTCCGCTTGTGCCCCAAGCTGCCAAGGAGGCAGTAGCCAGGGCGCTGATACTCTTGTGCCTGGACTACGCCAATGCCCTCTACATCGGCTCTCCTGGCTTTCTCCTGGGCAAACTTCAAGTGGTTCAAAATGCGGCGGTTCGGCTCCTCTTTGACATCCCCAGGAGACTAAGTGTCCGCAAACAGCTTTGCGATCTTTCTTGGCTCCCGGTGGCTCAAAGAGTGCGATTCAAGGCATTGGTCCTGACTCACAAAGCCCTACATGGCCCGTGTCCATCTTATCTGAGGGGCAGATTTACGTTCTACCAACCAATGCGCCAACTCCGCTCGGCGACCCTTAGACGCCTGGTGGTCCCCAGATTTAGGAAATCACGTCTAGGTGGTCAGTCTCTTGCTGTTAGAGCTGCCATCATGTGGAAGGACCTACCAGACCTATTAAGACATACCACTGATCTGGCCATCTTCAAAAAACTCTTAAAAACATCTGTTTCAACAAGTAGTTTAACTCCTTAGTTCTATCTGCCATTGTTTTTCCCACGTGCCAGGACAGTTTTGACTAACAGTGCGCACTACAAATCCAGTTATAACATAACATATAGCATAACATAAGTGCACAGGTCTACCAGCAACTATACCAAACAAAATGTCAGTCTGACAGAGGTGGAGCTGTCAAAAGGGACCCACCCATGCGTCAGTCAGTCCCTCCCTATGTAGGGACAATGTTCATTGTGGCACACAATTTGTAAATCTAATCAACACTCATCACAGTTAAACACCAGTGAAGTTGACTAGACTATTGGCATGTGTGTGTCAGTACAGACAAGGCAATGGCCACACATGCAGGGAAATACTTAAGACACTTACACGCAGCATGGGAACATGTTGAGATGCAAGAAATGCAGAGGCAAAAATGTACACAAATCATTACGGATGGCAATGGTCTCAGCCCTCTTTGCCTTGCTGGATGAGTCATATGACGTTTGGCATCTGCTCATTGCCCCGTGTGAGGGGATACGACTCACAGCCCATGGCATCTGCATAGTACTGTACCACCGGACTGTGCCGACTGTCTGCTCTGCTGGCAGTGATCAGGTGAAAGGGTCCGACATGGTCACATGTGCTACATTGCCATGTGTGTACTCTCCCCCAGCAGTATGTCCGAATTGGGAATGCTGCCAAACGACGCTGTGCTGCTGCGACCATGGAACTGCATCACCTTGCACAGGTGTGGGTACACAGGTGTAGTTCCACGCATATACATTCTGAGTCCAGACAAAGGCAGACATGTCAACTGTTGTGGTGAGATATGTGAGCATTTCCCAAGATGCAACAAGGTTTTGGGACCTGTGCTGTGGGTGACAATCCGATGTGGCTGCAGTAACGTAGTTACTCGTCCAGGAATGCGAGCGCAGCTTCATGGGCAATCTGTTTCAATAGTACTTTGTCGTCGAAGTCAAGGAACACCAGGGAGAGCCAATCCATTAACTGGTCCGGGCAGATGTGCTGAGTCCACAACGTTTCATCAATCCGCAACACAGCCCAATAGGGGAGCGCCTCGATGTGTTCACTGCACACGAGGAGTTGTGCAATCTCCCATGCACAACTGCCAGCACATACGCCAAAGATCAGTGCATCCTATTGCATGGGTATCCCAGTGACACTCCTCTTCGTGGGCCAACAAGGGGCGCACTATCAGGTCATAATCCAATTCAGCTACCGTTGAGTTGGATAGGCAGACCTCCAAGGGCCACTTGAATGTGCATGATCGACAGTGGAGCCAGGGCTGGACACAGGTGACATAGGCAAGACGGAAACTCAGACAGAAGCTGATTCGCAGCACTGCCATTGGCAGTGATCCCATCAGATGCAGCATTCGTGCATGGTGCAGTTCCACGTGACAGGGGTTGTGCATGTGCCCGGGAATGCCTGTCATTGTGTTTGTTGGTCTCGTAGCACCGGCACTCCTCAGACTGGCAGCAGTTCGGTGGACGATATGCCACAGCTCTGGGCAATGAGTCATATGTGTGTGCAACGTTTGGACGCATGGGTTGTTTTTAACAAATGGGTCAAGGGCATCCCTTGCAGGTTTAGCTCGTGCAAGGACAAGTGTGTGTGGGGTGTGGACAGGTTGGTCTTTCATTAGCGCAGTTCGAGGTGTGGGAGTCATCGGAGGCTGGTATGGTATCTTACGCAGGGTAGGGTTGGAGGTTCGGTTTTCCTTCCGCCTTGTGTATTGAGACAACGGAGCTTTCATACCTAATTTAGTCTGACTACTGCTTGCATTTCTTAAATGTGATGTGGCCTTCGCGCTGACTTTGATGCCAGGCCTGTGATTTAGGGTGCACCAATTACAAAACACATGCAGCAGTTGGCACACCTTCTTATCTTGGATATTGTCTTGCAGGCTGTGACTCACAGATTGTCCAGGGATGCCCCGCCATGGCTCTTCAAAATAGTTGCTTGGAGACAAATTTGAATGTGATATTTTGTTTAGACTTTCAATGGTGAATGAATGAATTAGGTTTTCTGTACTCACATGCATATTGATTGTTGTAATTGTGCGATATTAGGTGAATGCTTTAGTTCATGATTTTGTGCCATTGACGTGCAGTATCTTGGTCCGGGTGAGGTGGGGGATGCCTGGGGTAGGGCCGGGAGGGTGTGGGGTGGTCCTGGGGGTGGTGGGTGTTGTGGCCTTCTTTGGTGTACGGTCTGCATGATCAGTGGCTCCATGGCATCCTTTGCCCTTCAGGTGTGGCTCTGGGCAGGGCTAATTTTTGTGGTGCAGGCTGCCGTCCGACTTTACACCAGGTCAGAAAAGGTGTTACTTTCCTGCTGATAACGCGCCGTATCGCATGTTTTGTGATTTTTTTGCTGATCTGGCTGATCATTGAGAATGTTGCAAAGTTGTGTTGTCACGACTTGTGGCATGGTAATGCCTTCTCTGCATCTCATTAGAGATAGTTGCCGAGGTGATCTTTGGTGATGTTTTTGGCGGCTGCTGTCACGAGTAAACTGGTGATATGGGCTGTTAGCACCAGCTTGTGAATGGGAAGATAAAGTTATTGCGAATTTGGCTGCGATAAAGTGCCGATAACTCGCGATAGTTCCTTGAGAATACGCCCCATAGAGACAATAAATACCCTTAGCCTCTTACAGTTGTCACACAAGCCCATGCATCTGGCGGGTCACACACTAGACTTCATCTTTTCAAATATCCTGCACATCACAATAAAATATTCTCTGCCCGTAAATTGGTCTGACCATTTTGCCTGCATCTTTGAAATGAATAACTCTCAAACAACTCTATCTCATATAATTCACTGAGATGAAACAAACTATCGTGTTGGGAATAAAATAGATAGCAAGCATCTACCTCAACAGCTTACATCCTCACAACCCACATTGGAGTGCACAAACTGGCTAAATACTGCCTGCTCTGTGGTAAGTCCTCTTAGATCAGCTAAAGCTAGCACGAAAAAACATTCAGCCCCTTGGTTTTCTGAGGCTTTTCAGCAGGAATAACAAAACTGGAGAAAACTCGAAAGAAAATGGAGGTCACAATATAATGAGTATGACAAACATGTATACAAGAGCTCTCTAACTAACTTTAAAACTATACTCAGGAAGGAAAAACATGACCTACTATACCCAACAGATTACACTGCCAAACATTCCACCAAAGAATTATTTCAGGTAATTAGCAAACTCCCTGGTAATAATGGAGCAAACAGAAGCCAAGCTTTTTGCTATTCGCTCACTCATTGCTTCAGGGAGAAGGTCAACAAAATGTATGTGGAGTTTGCTGCAACAAAAAATTTAGACCCCAGGAATAAGAATATAAATTCAAACATTACAAAGGAGGAAGGAAATTATCAAAATGACTCCAAGCAGTTTACTCTCCTTCAGTTTGCTGCAGTAACTCCTGATCAGATGGTGGAGATAATCCACATCACTATATCAGGATCACCAACAGATCCATGTCCACTGTCAGTGGTTAAATTGATCCCAGAACTTATAGCTAACAATCTTACAGATATTTTTCACTGTATGCTTTGTACTGAACATTTTCTTTCACAGTGGAAAAATTCCTCACTCCTTCCACTTCTTAAAAAAACCTATCCTTAACCCTGAGGACCCAACCAACAATCGACCCATCTCCCGTTTTCCGGTTCCTGCAAAAAGAGTAGAATTTATCCAAGAATATCATCTTCTGGACCCATTAAAGTTTGGGTTCAGACAGGCCACATCACCGAGACGGTGCTGTGGCAAGGCCACAGAGGAGATAAGAGCTGCATTGTATAGTGGATACACTGCTGCTTTTATTTTACTTGAATTGTCGGCACCTTTTGATATCGTCAATCATTCTGTTTTGATCAGCCATTTGGAGACCATCAGTGTAAGGAAGGTGGCACTGGCCCTATTGAAATCAATTTTCGAAGGAAGAGGACAAACTGTGGCTTTTACTTCAAAACCTTTTTTCCTTCCTTTAGGTGTCCCGCAAGGGTCCTCGCTCAGTCCCACTCTATTCAATTGTTTACATTACAAAATTAGCATAGTTGATGATCTCCTTAGGATTTTATGTTACCTCTTACGATAATAACACACAATTTGTGCTATCAGCATCTAACAATATGGGTAACATCTGTGCTAGTTTTCACGACTGTATGCACACAACAAACTGCTGGATGGGCAGTCATTCCTTAAAAATTGAACTCAGGAAAGACTGAGGTGATTATCTTCAGGAATAATCCTACCTTCTTTGCTGGCCACGGGAGAAGCAAGCTCTCCCAGTACCAGTAGAAAAGGCAAGAAACCTAGGAGTCATGACTGATGGGAAGCTGAATTGTTCCAAATTAATTCAGTGATCTCGTCTTCATTTAATATTTGAAGATGATTTGCAAAGTTATTCATTTTATCCGTCAAAATATGAAAAAAACAGTGATTAGTACTTTAGTTTTAGTCAAAATCTCTCGGTCTGTGGGTCTGTTAGGTGTTCCTGGACTTGGTGGTTGTCTGGCCCGGTGGGCACCCTTCCGGGCTTTTCATACCGTGTGGAGTGCTTCCGCTGTTCTGGTCCTCCTTGTGCTGTGTGTTTCTGGTGGAATGGTTGCTTCGGCCCCTCTGGGGTTTTTTCCTTGTTCTTGGGGTGTCTGTGTTGTGCCTCCTTTCTGGCTTTGGCTTGTTTGTCTTTGCCTAGTCGCCTTCGGGCTGGTTCCCTTCCACTTGGTAGTTTCGAGGGTTCGGATCGGTAGGGTCTGGTTGCCCTGCTTGTCCTTTTTTCTGTGGTTGTCTGCCTCCTTGGTGCCACTGGTGACTTCTGCTTCCGGGCTGCTGGTTCGTCTGGTCCTTGGCTGTGTTCCTGTTGGTCTGGCCCTGGCTTGCTGGTGTGTCTGGTTGCCTTGGATCTTCTTCCATGTGTGGCCTGTTCGCTGTCCTTCTGTTGAGGACGGTCTCTGGTGCTTCCTTTGTTGTTTCTCCTCATCCGTGTTTGGTTCGGGTGTGTTCCTGGTGTGGGTTGGCTGTCCCCTGGGTGGCAGCGCTGTGGTTAGCTGTTGTGTTTGTTCACCTTGGTTGTCTCCTGCTTGCTCTGGAGGGTGCAGCCCTGTTGTTTGGTTGGGAGCATTGCGGGCTGTGTGCTCCTGCCCGTGTTTTCCTATGGTTCTCCTGTTTGCCTAGCTTGGGATACTGCGTTTTGGTGTGTTGCCCTGGGTGTTCTTGGTATGCTCCATAAATAAGGAATGGAACGAGAACAATTACTTACCAGTAATCTTCATTACTCCTGGTCCTGCTGTCCTCGTCCCATTCCTTTTACCCCTCCCTCCCTCTCTTTAGGCCGGGAATCCTGTTGATGGCTTGGTAGTTCAGGCAGAATGCCGGGTAGGTGCTGTCTATGTACTCCCAGTAGGAGCGGATGGGGTTAGGGGTCCCAGCATTCCCCTGATCTTTTTTCTGTCAGGTAGAGGGTCATTTCCATAGAAAAGGAATGGGACAATATGACAACGGGCTCAGGAGTAATGAAGATTACTGGTAAGTAATCGGGCATTACTGCAAGTAATCTTTATAACAACTCTCATTTCTCATATGTGAAGTCCTGTTTTGATCTAAAATAAACTTTTTTATGGATAGTGCATGAAACATAAGCACAGCATTTGTCTGCAAAATGTCTAAAATAGACTCTCGCACATCACCCACATTAAAAATAAATGGAAGTAAAACGCTATTAAAAACAATCTGTTTAAGAATTATTCAAGGTCATCAGGGTAAAACTCTCTCTAGACCAGAGCTGGCTCTATCAGGGGCCCCTGAAAGCCTGGGACCCTGGGACCCTGGGCCAAAGCCCACTTTGCCCATGCCTGAAAATGTATCTGACTTTATGGGAAAGACAGGAAATATTCTCGCTGTGATGAGGATTCTGTAAATTCCATGCCTCAAGTATCAAAGAAAGAGGTGTTTCTTAAAAAGGTAAAACAATACCAGTATCCCTGGGCGAAGGGGCCAGACAGGGATCCCTGTTAGACACAGAAGATGGATGCTCCCACACTAACATAGAGGATGAGGTGTGGCAGAAAATAGGCTCGGGGCCAAAATAAAAGTGGCCCCCTTAAGCGAGTTAAAAAGCTATAACGTTTGTACATACACGCTGTATAAGTGTTTTCCAAAGTATGGAAGACTGCATGGGTTTGTGCTTGCTGAAGGAAAGGTTTGTTTTAAAATCAGGGAGATTAATAGTCGTAACTGGCCCAACAGACCACAAAAGAGGGACAGAAACAGACAGACCTGATACTGGAGCAGGGCTGAAATAATTTGCATACACACAGAGGTTTGTGGGTAGCAGTGGGGACTGTAGGTCGGATATTGAGGTTTATGAAGACACTTTCTGTCGCAGTCACGGAAAGGCTGGAGGTGGTGCGGGGCAGGCCAGAGGCGCCTCGGCGAAGCTCTCTGCGGATCACGCCACCATTTACTGATGGACTGCGGTTCAGCATGAGGGGCTTTGGTTATATGTGGGTCTCAGTAACGGAGAAGCGAGGGCTGTGATGGGCCATGGCTAGGGGTGATGTCATTGCTGGAGATGTTTGTGGCTTTCATCACTGGTCCAGCAAGGACTGCACTGATGCCCATTGTTAGAGCTGTGTGGGGGGGCACTACCACTGGAACACGGGGGGGGGGGGGGCTGCGGGCTAGAATGCAGATGCATCTGAAATACCACATTTGGGTCTTGGTACTGTAATATCACACGCTGCTTCGGGTAGGACAGACATAAGCTGGCGGAGCTGTGACAGCACGCACATCCGGAGTCCCCCATCACCCCATCCGTCCCAGGTCTCAACCAAATTGCACCAATTAGAAAAAATACCCACAAGGAACAATTGCCTGCCACATTCCCACTCACCACCGGAGGTGCGTCTTGTAGGTAATCCCTGCAGGTGCCAAGGAGGGTATAAATGCTGCCCTGAGCTGGAAGCGGCGGGCACAGTGAGCACCGTGCACAGGCGCTATCAGAAGGCGGACTTCAAGCCACTGTAGCAGGACTTGAGGTGAGTGGGTGCTGTTTCAGCGGAGGTGTTTTCACTAGTTCTTTCGATGCGACCAGGTGTCCTAGAATCGGGTAGGCGGGGTGGGGGGTGCATTCTTATGCACTGAATTTATATCGAAAATTGACAAGGAACGGTTGTGTGCCTTTGACTTGCGGAGGACATGGACATGGTGCCGGCTGGTGCGGTCTGTGTTTGTTACATCATAGTGCTCAAAGAACTCTCCCAGGAACTCAGCGAGGCAGTCTCTTGTACAGACGTTTCACCAAAAACACATGAACGTTAGAGAGATGCAGAGCATTCGTCCAGTTTCAGAGAGTGCCATTTCCTCTACTTCCTAAAACAAAAAAATGCAAAATAATATTACATTTTTAAGTAATGTGAAGCTCAAGAGGGAGTGAGATATCACCTTAGAATAGACCTCCTTCGCTGATGCTATCTGCACATGCTTCAATTATACTAGTAGCACCTCTGTGATTACTTCTACTACAGCTCCTGATTGCACTAGTACTGGAAGTAGCAATCACACTACTACTTTCACACTACACGAGTCCCTCATCACTGATACAGGCAGTGCATCCTCCAATAATACTAGTAGTTCCGTTATGACTACTTCTACTTCATACTACCGCTGATACGGGAAGTGCCACTCTTCACACTACTACGTTTACCTCCATCACTGTCGGTGCTTCCTCTAATAATATTACTACCACCTTTATGACTACTTCAACTACATCTAATGCATTCCATTGATACTAGAAGTCGCACCCATTAACTACCACTTTTTCCTCACATTAGTACTCCATCACTAATTCTGTCAGTGCTTCCGTCCATTACCACCCCCTTTTGTACCGCTTTTGGCCACCATAAGTGTGGCAGGGTATGCTCAGACGTGAGTCCCTTGATCACTTTGCCACTGGATTCAAGCAAGCCAGGCTGAAGACTGCTGGAATGCCAGAAACCGGTCCTCGGAAGCTTGTTTCCGGTCCATGGAAGGCATGGCTTGGCAGTTCGGGCTGGACTGTTCCCATGAGGCACAGGGTCAGACTGATTTGCATATAGCCATGTCTGAACTGGGGTGGCAGAGTGGGCTAAAGAACGGTGATTGATTAAACCCAGATCTTTTGACTGGGTGTGAGTGTTTGATTGGTTCAGATGCTCCGTCCATTACCACCCCCTTTTGTACTGCTTCCTCCAATAATAGTCTATCACCTTTATGACTACTCCTACTGCATCCAGTGGATTCCATTAATACTAGAAGTGTCACTCTTCACACTGCAACTTTGACCTTAGACTAGTCCTCCATCATAGTGCCACCTCTAATAATATCCTGGTGCCTTTAATACTACTTGTACTACATCTAATAGATCCCACTGATGTTTGAAGTACCGCTCTTCATACTTCTTATTTTACCCAACACTAGTTCTCCATCGCTGACACTGTCAGTGCTTCCTCTAATGATACGACTAGCGCCTTTATGAGTACTTCTACTGCATCTAATGGACCACACTGATACAAGAAGCACCCCTCTTCACACTACTATTTTTACCTTACACTAGTCCTCTGTCACTAATACTGGCAGTGCTTCATTTAATAGTATTCTAGCGCCTCTATGACTACTACTACAACCTCTACAAGATCCCACTGATCTGAGAAGTACCACCCTTAACACTACTACTTTCCCCTTACACTAGTCCTTCATCACTGATACTGGCAGTGCTTCATCTAATAGTATTCTAGCGCCTCTATGACTACTACTACAACCTCCACATGACACCACTGATCTGAGAAGTACCACCCTTAACACTACTACTTTCACCTTACACTAGTCCTTCGTCACTGATACCGGCAGTGTTTCCTCTAATAATATGACTAGCTCCTTTATGACTACTTCTACTACATCTAATGGATGTTATGTTCTGTTATGTTACAGTGATTTGGAACGCGCACAGCTACTCATGAGTGTCCTGGCGTGAAAAGACAATATTGAAAACTGTAAGGAACTGGGAGAGATTACTGATTAAATAAACAGCAGGGTTTTTAGTCTTTTCTTGAACAGGCAGGGATCGCGAATACTGGTCAAGGGGGAGAGGATTCCAAGCTTCGTCCGCTTTGAAGGATAGAGAGCTGCCTCCAATTTTTACCAGCCAAAAGCGAGGCATGGATCCCACTGATATTAAAAGTACCACCCTTCACATTATTACTTTCCCCTTACACTAGTCCTCAATCACTAACACTATCAGCGCCTCCTATAATAAGACCACTAGCACCTTTGTGGCAACTTCTGCTACATCAAAAGGATACCACCCTTCACAATATAACTCTTTCCTTACATTAAACCTCCATCGCTGATACTGGCAGTGCTTCCTCAAATAATACTACTAGAATCTCCAAAACGAGTTCTACTATATCTAATGAATCTCACTAGAAGTACCGCCCCTCATTCTACTACTGTCACCTTACACTAGTCCTCCATCACTAACACCAGCAGTGCTTTGCTTATTGATATTGCAAGCAGCACTATGGCTACTTTTACTATATCTAATGGATCCCATTAATACATGAGTGAAAGTTCGATAGAAGATTCACTTTATTTAGAGTGGATGGTCTGATGCCCTTTCTTTCTGTTCAAGACCACTAAGAAAAGCCCGATGGTCCTAATAAAAAATAAAATGACCCTCACACACTGGGAGAAAAGCGCCAGTGTATCAAGGTCATTAGTATTTTCTTTTACAACAGCAAACTCCCACTTTGGGAGTTTGTTTTGTGAAACAAAAAAGTTTGCTATGCAGCAACATGAGACGTGGTAGACACTCAACACATTTTAGCGGCTTCTGAAGACCGGCCGCGGTGACTCCTAAGACATCACAGATATTTCTGAAAGGCGGAGGGAGATCTTTAAATATGTGGGTGTAGCTGGGCAGGTTGGCAGAGGTACTGACCTAATTCACCCTTTCAGATGACAAGCTTCTCACCAATCTCCAAATGAGGCCCAAAGACAGTTTCTTATATTTTTAGAAAACATCTGAATACTTATTTGTTTGAGTAATTTCCCTCATAAGAATGTTGGTTTCCATTTTACTCAGGAGTAATTATTATTCATGGTTCCCTCAGACTATGTCAAAAGTCATGCTATTTAAGAATAAAAATAAAAATAAATAAATCAATATTGTCTCAATAACTCTATGACTAAGTAATTGAATGTCTAGTTCACCCTACTGTTATCATTCTTTTTTTTTAATTTAAGACAGTAAATAGCACAGTTATACAAAGCATTCTGCAAGGAACAAGAAAGAGTGCACTAGCATATCACTTTAAATTGTAACTGCAATTCTTACAAATTCATACAATAGGAAATTAAAACAATCCAGAAGACAATAGGTTGAAATAAGCCATATGCCTTAATAATTTTGCCATAATCTCCTATACTGACCACACATTTAAGAATTTATTTGATCTAACATCAAACCCCAGACCCTTTCACGCAGGTTGTGCTTAGTTGGCAGTATAGACTATACACAAGATTACAAATGGCGTAACATCTTGCTCTCCACATTTCAAAGGACAGGGACTCCTTCTGCAGCCAAAGTGTGAAACTATGCATAGCTGGGCCACCGCGGTTGCCATAAAGATCAATTAACTGACATGCTGTGCCTCCCAACTAATCAGAGACTCATCTAACAGACCTAACACCATCACTGAGGGTGTGATAATAATTTCTGTACCAATCAGGAACGCTTCCATTCCCCCAAGCAACTGCCTTAACTTAGGACACATAAAAAACATGTGAAGGATTTCCACTTGATTAGTCCCACATAGAGTATATTTGCCATCATTTGTCCCACCTCATTTAAATATTTTTGCTGGGATATAATAGAGATTAAAACTGTGCCTTCAGATTAGAAGTAATTATAATCTTCTCACCCATTGCAAAAGATCCCTTCAAAATGTTGCCACGCTGGCTCAGTATGGCATTCTATTTAAGATTCTGAATATTCAAATCATCAGTATGGGATTCTGAAAGCCAGTTATCGTTAGTCCGCAGACCCCATGACAATAATTTGGAAGGTGTGAAATAGAGATCATAAATAGATCTATAGTGCTGAGCTTTAAGATTAAAGGCTATAAATAATTTAGATGACAGGATCAATGAGGTATCAATGTCTATATTTGGGTTATCTAATTTAGTAACCCACCCTGTCTCAACTCGCTCCATATCGTCACTAAGGTTTTTCATCAGTATTTCATAAATGGTCCCTATCCTAGTGGTTCGCCTATCTATAATTTCAAAGAAGGGAATATTATCTAATTCAATCTGTGGTAAACTAAGTCGAATACACGAATGGACTTGAATACATTTTAAGAAGTCGGTAGGGGGTATCTGAAAGTTTTGTTGTAAGCCCTCAAATGTTGCTGTATACCCCGTGCCAACAAAATTACCCAAAGTAATAATACCTGATCGCTCCCATCTTTTAGAAATATTGTCATTAGGATACGATGGTAAGATTGAGCTATGCCAAAGAGGGGTATATTTAGTGTACTTTGGTATGGCTAGATGTTTTGATACCTGTTTCCAGACCTTCCACGCTTCAACAATATCCTTAAATTTGATCTTTTTAAAATATGAAGGTTCTACCAGTCTTAGTAACAACCCTCTAGCAATGTCACCCAATATTAGTTCATAGATTGAAGGTATATGATGGTCTGTTATGGTAGCAGCCATAGGTTTGTTGTTAAAAAGGGGAGCCGTTTGCTGAATAAGAGTTGCCCATAGATACAGTGTTAAGTTTGGAATGGCTAATCCTCCCCTGTGTTGGGGTAATGATAAAAATGGTAACGCTCTCCTGATTTTCCCATAATTCCAAATAAAGTTTGACATACCAGCATCGAGGGCCTTGATGATATTATCCTCAACCATCAGGGGAATTGCTCGAAATAAATATAATATTTTTGGAAAAACATTCCTTTTAAGATAATTCCCCTTACCTATTATTGACAGCCAGAGATTGTTAACTCTGGTGAGATCGGTTTTTATTTTCTTAATCAGGGGACGTTAATTAATTTGAGTAATTTCTTTAACATTAGGAGATAAAACCACACCTAGATACGTAGCCTGGCCAATTCTGTAAGGACTCTCGAATACAGTATTTTCAGTACACAGCACCATTGTTTTATCCCTGTTCAGAGAATACCCTGAGTAGGAACCAAAAGTCCGGGTAATTTGCTCTATCTCTTGGATGGCCTCGGTGGGGTTAGAAGTTAATACCGCCACGCCATTGGCATAGGCTAGAATTTTAGTGCTAGATGTTCCTATAATTATAGGTTCTATTACGGCAGATAAGAGTAATTTTAATATTAGCGGATTGATGTAAAGGGCGAATAGAATTGGGGAGCACGGACACCCCTGTCTCGTGCCCCTTTGGATGTTAATAAACTCTGATTCAATACCACCTATGGAAAGCTTGGCTTTGGGTTCTACATAGAGAGCCTTGATAGATTTAATGTAGGCGTCTCCAAAGTTATTTAATTCCAATACTTCCCACAGGAACTGCCAAGAAACCCGATCAAAGGCCTTCTTGGCGTCGAGCAAGATCATTGACATCCGCGCCCCCCTTTGCTCCCATGATGTCAAAAAGGGAGATAGCTCTCCGGGTATGATCTGTTGTGCCCTTACCGGGAATAAAGCCATGCTGCCACGGGGAGACCAGATGCTCAACAACCCTGCTCAGCCGGTTAGCGAGTATCTTGGCATAGAGTTTCGAATCAGAGTTTATGAGTGATATGGGATGGTATGAAGATGGTAACTTGGCAGGCTATCCTTTTTTGGGGAAAATAGCAATATTTGTGTTTTTCCAGGATTCAGGTGGTGTGCCACTATATTGTACTCCAAGAAACAGATCGAATAAATAGGGAATAATCTGCTTCCCAAGAATTTTATAGAGGTCCAAAGGGATCTTATCAGGACCTGCTGCCTTACCATTAGTAAGTTCTAATAGTACTAATTCAAATTCCGTTCTTGTAATTTCTTTATCAAGATCTTCCCTAACTAGATCATCAATTGACCCAATTTCTGTGGGTGACAGCCAGTGATGTGAAAAATGTTTGGTATCTGCCACATACTGTTTATCTTCATTTTGATAAAGTTTTTGGTAGTAACGTTGGAAAGCACCTGCAATATCAACAGAGGAGGTATATTCCTGCCCCTCAAACTCAATTGTTTGGATAGCTTTATAGGATTGCTTCTGGCGTGTTTGTAGGGCAAGCTGTTTACCGACTTTTTCCCCATTCTCATAGGTATTTCTTTGGTTTGCCTGAAAGGGCTCGGCTTCTTTTTGTGTGAGGCCACTGTTAATCTCTGTCTTAAGAACTAGTATTTTCTACAGGGTATTCTGACTTTCTTCTCCAAGCTGTATCTGGGTAGCGTGCAGAATCTCTAGATTTGCTAGCTCTAAGTTGAGTTGTTGATTTAAGTTATTCTGGTTCTTCTTTTGCTTGGCCACAAATGCGAGAGTCTCACCTCTGAGAGCTGCCTTAAAACAGTCCCAGACCACAAATCTAGGGGCACTATATTGATTGTAATTGAAAAACTCCTGGGCCCAGATCGTTATATATGTTATATAATCCCTATTGACCAGGAGCTTACGGTCAAATGTCCATTGAAAAGGTGGCCTCCTATAGCTAGCAACATCAAAAGTAAAAGTTAGGGCATTGTGGTCTGATATAGTTTTAGGTAATTTAGTTATCCTAGAATCTGCTATGTTTTCATTAGATACCATTACGTAATCTATCCTGACGTATTTGTTATGGGGAAAGGAGAAATAGGTATAACCAGGATCATTTATATTCTTCAGACCCCAGACGTCAGTTAGATTATAACTGGCCATAAGTTGTCCTATAACCCTAAATACCTTGGGTTTACGCCCATTATAAGTCTGCTGTATTTGAATATTCAATGTAGCACCTAGCACTACATTGAAATCCCCACAGAGGATTAGTGGACCTATCCAGGATGCCAGTTCTAGCTCTAGATCTTGGAATACCTGGGGATCGTCTAGGTTCGACCCATAGACCGAGCAGATGGTAAAGCCTAGATCGAGGTGTACTATGACCCATCTACCATGAGGGTCCACCAACTTCCGCGTTGGTTGTTCCAGAAATGTCTTTGCCAAAATGGCGACACCTCTTGTTTTAGAGGTTTGAGTTGTCATAGCCAGGATATTATGCCCAGGTATCTTTAGTAGCTCTTTATCCCCCACTGCGATGTGGGTCTCCTGTAGACACACAAAATCATATGAATCTTGACGAATTGTCTGATAAAATTGTGCCCTTTTACTCCTATCATTGAGGCCAGCTATATTCCAACAACAAAGCTTTAACTTCCCCATCGTATCAATTCAGTACATATACCAGCCATGCTAATATAAATCATTATTTGCATAAGTAAATATATCCATTGTTCCAAATCTTTGGTCATTAACTGTACATTATGAATTATAAGATTCAATACATCTTTTAAGTATTTGAACTTGCTCTTTTTAATTTTATTAAGCACACCCAGCCCCCCTCCCATCTTGCCCCCCCCAACACCCCCCCCCCAAAAAAAGGCAATTAGACTCTGTGAGAGTCTGTAGAGATGGTGAGATGTTTCCCGACCTGTACCGTACAATTCTGACCTTGTATAAAATAGAGTAGAAAAAGAAGAAACGTTTCAGTGCGAATGCGGAGAGAAAGAAGAACAGAAGAACAATAATAAGAAAGAAAAAGAACCAGACAGAAAGGAGAAAGAAAATAAAAGGTGGAATACAAAAATTACATTCTAAATGGAAACAATGGAAAAAAAACTCAAATCAAGTGAGCTTTACCATAGTGCACCCAAAAATATGAAATATCATATACCACCACTCTTTCCCACTGCTCTACATAACAATCTTCATATTTCAATAAAGGTCAGGGTACTTTTGTTCTTTCATCACTATAGCCTATATGTAGCTTATGTCAAGACTATAAACTATGTCTTGAACAAAACAACATGGGAAAAAAAAAGAGAGCGAGGGAGAATATAGAGATAATAAAAGATAATAACAGTACTATCTTCTTTCCCTCTACAATCCATTAGCTCCATGTCAAATTAATTCAAGCTATCTAGGAATTCTTTCGCTTTAATTTCTGATGTAAAAAATCTTGTTTGCCCCCCAATTATGATTTTTAATCTGGCTGGGTTATTAAGATAAGCCTGTGCCTTCTTATCCAAAAAGGGCTTGATCAATTGGCCTAAACACCAGCTTCTTTCCACTGTTACGTGGCAGAAGTCTGGTCGTACGAAGTATGAAATAGAGTCTCTGTTGCGCCGTGCTTCAGGCTTTGCTTCATCTGAAATAGCCTGTCTTAAAAGAAAATTCCCAAAATAAACTAAAACTGCTCGAGGATTGCCACCCTGCTTAGATACTGGCTTCAGTGTCAATGGTACTCTATGAACACGTTGCACCTCAAGGTCCCAGTTCCAGGTTGAAAGTTCGGGTAATGTATCACGGAAGAGCTGTATAATAAAGGCACAGATGTCTGCACCTTCGATTTTCTCCGGAATGCCTAGGACGCGCAGATTATTTCGGCGTAGCCGATTTTCGCAGTCTTCTAGTTTCCACCTGACATCCTCTAACTCAGCCTCATGAGATTCAGCACGTTCTCGAGTTGTCGCCGCTTCTGTCTCGTTGGACACAATACGAGTTTCCATTTCCGTCATTCGATTATTAAAGATGCTCACTATTTTAGTTAGCTTCGGTAAAAACCCCTGAACTTTATGAATGGCTGCCTGTGCCTTACAACCATCTTTTGACGTCTCCTCCTGATGAGAGGCAATGGCCTGGAGCACTGTGTCCATCACTGTAGTTACAGACCGGGGGAGCTTCAGCGTTGTTTTGGGCGATAGAACACTCGGGGCTCTCCAAAGCAGCTCCACAACTGAGGGTCCAGGTGAAACCCCCGGCTGTTTCGTGGGTTTCAACGTATGTTCCGTGGCCGAGCCTCCCACATCCACATTGCCGATACCAGCAGGACCGCCGCCTCGTTCCAGGTTCAAATCTTTGTCTCTGAGAACCTGTTTTGTTGCCCTTGGTTTCCCTGCTGCGGCCGCCACAGCTGCTGGATTTTTCGGGGCCATGACAGCAGCGTTTTCGGAAACCAGCCTTGTAATGAGGTGAGTGTCCGTTGGTACAGTGCTCACAAACACAGGTTTGGCAGACGGTAGTATCCTTAACCCGGCAACACCAATTAGCGAAATAACGAGAGAAAGCTGAGATTGTAGTACAGCCCTCTTCTCATTTAACAGCTCCGTAAACTCTAACGCCGCCGCCGCATCCATGTCAGTTGTCAGTTATCAGCCTCTTCGTTTTAATCAATCCGGGAGGCGTGATAGAATTCACAGACTTGTAGCAGAAAACTTATAGCAAGAATGTTTTTAAGCCATAGCGATTATAGATTTAATTCTCCGCCTAATTCAGCATATTCTCCCCCGCACGGTCATCCTCGCCAGCACCGGTCGGGATCCATCTCTCAGCGGAGTATCACGCCGCCACCATCTTGCCCCCAGGTATTCTACCCATCCTCGCCAGCACCGGTCGGGATCCATCTCTCAGCGGAGTATCACGCCGCCGCCATCTTGCCCCCAGGTATTCTACCGGGTAACATTCCAATGTTACAAATGGGGGTGGGGTCACACACTACTCACACACCGGCGGTGTCGCCCCTAAGGACTCTGGTTAATGTAGTAACGTGTTCGCGATGCATCATCTTTTGATCTTCTGCTATCTTCGCTGTCTTCGCCATCCTTGGACACGTGTTTCAGGGTATCACCCACCGTCAGCAGGGATAGGCCGTGTTCTGGGGTTGCCGATGGCTGCCAAATATCTGCCTGGTGTAGTACCACTCAGGCGCGTAGGTGCGGGATCCCAGGCTCATCAGCCAACTGCTCAAGGGAGCTTTAATGTTACAAATGGGGGTGGGGTCGTACACTACTCACACACCGGCGGTGTCGCCCCTAAGGACTCTGGTTAATGTAGTAACGTGTTCGCGATGCATCATCTTTCGATCTTCTGCTATCTTCGCTGTCTTCGCCATCCCTGGACACGTGTTTCGGAGTATCACCCCTCGTCAGCAGGGATAGGCCGTGTTCTGGGGTTGCCGATGGCTGCCAAATATCTGCCAGGTGTAGTACCACTCAGGCGCGTAGGTGCGGGATCCCAGGCTTGTCAGCCAACTGCGCAAGGGAGCTTTAATGTTTCTAATGGGGGTGGGGTCGCACACTACTCACACACCGGCGGTGTCGCCCCTAAGGACTCTGGTTAATGTAGTAACGTGTTCACGATGCATCATCTTTCGATCTTCTGCTATCTTCGCTGTCTTCGCCATCCCTGGACACGTGTTTCGGGGTATCACCCCTCGTCAGCAGGGATAGGCCGTGTTCTGGGGTTGCCGATGGCTGCCAAATATCTGCCAGCTGTAGTACCACTCAGGCGCGTAGGTGCGGGATCTCAGGCTCGTCAGCCAACTGCTCAAGGGAGCTTTAATATTACAAATGGGGGTGGGGTCGCACACTACTCACACACCGGCGGTGTCGCCCCTAAGGACTCTGGTTAAAGTAGTAACGTGTTCACGATGCATCATCTTTCAATCTTCTGCTATCTTCGCTGTCTTCGCCATCCCCGGACATGTGCCTGAGTGGTACTGTACCTGGCAGAACTTTGGCAGCCATCGGCAAACCCAGAACACGGCCCATCCCTGCTGACGAGGGATGATACCCCGAAACACGTGTCCAGGGATGGCGAAGACGGCGAAGATAGCGGAAGATCGAAAGATGATGCATCACAAACACTTAACTACACTAACCAGAGTCCTTAGGGGCGACACCGCCGGTGTGTGAGTAGTGTGCGACCCCACCTCCTTTTGTAACTTCATAGCTCCCTTGAGCTCTCGGCTGACGAGCCAGGGTCCCGCACCTTTGCGCCTGAGTGGTACTATACCTGGCAGATATTTGGCAGCCATCGGCAACCCCAGAACACGGCCTATCCCTGCTGACGATGGGTGATAACCCGAAACACATGTCCAGGGATGGCGAAGACTGCGAAGATAGCGGAAGATCGAAAGATGATGCATCACGAACACTTAACTACACTAACCAGAGTCCTTAGGGGCGACACCGCCGGTGTGTGAGTAGTGTGCGACCCCACCTCCTTTTGTAACTTTATAACTCCCTTGAGCTTTCGGCTGACGAGCCAGGGATCCCGCACCTACGTGCCTGAGTGGTACTATACCTGGCAGATATTTGGCAGCCATCGGCAACCCCAGAACACGGCCTATCCCTGCTGACCAGGGGTGATACCCCAAAACACGGGTCCAGGGATGGCGAAGATAGCGGAAGATCGAAAGATGATGCATCGTGAACACTTAACTACACTTACCAGAGTCCTTAGGGGCGACACCACCGGTGTGTGAGTAGTGTACGACCCCACCTCCTTTTGTAACTTTAAAGCTCCCTTGAGCTCTCGGCTAACGAGCCAGGGATCCCGCACCTACGCGACTGAGTGGTACTATACCTGGCAGATATTTGGCAGCCATCGGCAACCCCAGAACATGGCCTATCCCTGCTGATGAGGGGTGATACCCCGAAACACGTGTGCAGGGATGTTGAAGATGGCGAAGATAGCGGAAGATCGAAAGATGATGCATCGCGAACACTTAACTACACTAACCAGAGTCCTTAGGGGGACACCGCCGGTGTGTGAGTAGTGTGCGACCTCACCTCCTTTTGTAACTTTAAAGCTCCCTTGAGCTCTCGGCTGACGAGCCAAGGATCCCGCACCTATGCGCCTGAGTGGTACTATACCTGGCACATATTTGGCAGCCATCGGCAGCCCCAGAACACGGCCTATCCATGCTGACTAGGGGTGATACCCCGAAACACGTGTCCAGGGATGGCGAAGACAGCGAAGATAGCGAAAGATCGAAAGATAATGCACCGCGAACACTTAACTACACTAACCAGAGTCCTTAGGGGCGACACTGCCGGTGTGTAAATAGTGTGCGATCCCACCTCCTTTTGTAACTTTAAAGCTCCCTTAAGCTCTCGGCTGACGAGCCAGGGATCCCGCACCTACGCGCCTGAGTGGTACTATACCTGGCAGATATTTTGCAGCCATCGGCAACCCCAGATCATGGCCTATCCCTGCTGACGAGGGGTGATACCCCGAAACACGTGTCCAGGGATGGCGAAGACGGCGAAGATAGCGGAAGATCGAAAGATGATGCATTGCGAACACTTAACTACACTAACCAGAGTCCTTAGGGGCGACACCGCCGGTGTGTGAGTAGTGTGCGACCCCACCTCCTTTTGTAACTTTAAAGCTCCCTTGAGCTCTTGGCTGACGAGCCAGGGATCCCGCACCTTTGCGCCTGAGTGGTACTATACCTGGCAGATATTTGGCAGCCATCGGCAACTCCAGAACACGGCCTATCCCTGCTGACGAGGGGTGATACCCTGAAACACGTGTCCAGGGATGGCGAAGACGGCGAAGATAGCGGAAGATCGAAAGATGATGCATCACGAACACTTAACTACACTAACCAGAGTCCTTAGGGGGACACCGCCGGTGTGTGAGTAGTGTGCGACCTCACCTCCTTTTGTAACTTTAATGCTCCCTTGAGCTCTCGGCTGACGAGCCAAGGATCCCGCACCTATGCGCCTGAGTGGTACTATACCTGGCAGATATTTGGCAGCCATCGGCAGCCCCAGAACACGGCCTATCCCTGCTGACTAGGGGGGATACCCCGAAACACGTGTCCAGGGATGGCGAAGACGGCGAAGATAGCGAAAGATCGAAAGATAATGCACCGCGAACACTTAACTACACTAACCAGAGTCCTTAGGGGCGACACCACCGGTGTGTGAATAGAGTGCGATCCCACCTCCTTTTGTAACTTTAAAGCTCCCTTAAGCTCTCGGCTGACGAGCCAGGGATCCCGCACCTACGCGCCTGAGTGGTACTATACCTGGCAAATATTTTGCAGCCATCGGCAACCCCAGAACACGGCCTATCCCTGCTGACGAGGGGTGATACCCCGAAACACGTGTCCAGGGATGGCGAAGACGGCGAAGATAGCGGAAGATCGAAAGATGATGCATCGCGAACACTTAACTACACTAACCAGAGTCCTTAGGGGCGACACCGCCCGTGTGTGAGTAGTGTGCGACCCCACCTCCTTTTGTAACATTCCAATGTTTTACAAAGGCTTCTCGAAGCTTGAGGGGATTTATATCCCCTCGAGCTTCGAGAACCCTTTGTTTAATTTGTTAGAACATTCTGCCCTCTAGTGGCAGAATGTTCTAATAGCCTTATAGCCCTTCGTAGCAGGGCTATACCGGCTCGGGCCTTTAACGATTCAGCGGGCCTTTAATAGCCGGTATAGCCCGCTACGGCGGGCTATAAGGCTATATTACAAATTATTTAATGTACTTTGAATACAATTCATAGGAAAGAGTCTAATGAAACGTAGTTTGACCAAATCTGCCATCACACTCGCAGGGAATAGTTCCCAGAGATTTCTGATAGCCCAACGGAAAACACAGTAAATACTTAACTGTATCTGCCCAAAAGCGAAATAACAAGCAATGTTCCCAGCGGCCTGTGCACTTAGGTGATAATTTGTCAATGGGCTATCTGTGTTTGAGCTCAAGTAAGCTGCAACAGTGAGCTTTATCATTACCTCCTCATAGGTCCTCCCCGTCCCAGTCCTTACCACGTGAGGCAGTCCTGCCTCCACCCAGCCAATCAAAACGCCAGAAATCAAAAGGTCGAAGGTTACATAAGCCCCTCCCACCCACCTCCATGCCTGTTTTTTTTTTCTGCTCCGACGGCTGTCGGAACGCTGGTGCTCCTGGTTCCTGCCTCTGTTCCTGTTTGCTTCTGGATGGTTTGGCGGTGCCGTGAGTGTTTCTTTTCCATTTTTGTAATGCTTCTGATGTGGTCTTTTCACATTTTTCCTGGCGCGGCCGCTCCGGTCCTCCGGTCGGTCTCGCTTCTGTTCTGGGGTCAGGATGCTCCCCGTTCATGTGCTGGGCTTGGGCGGGGAGCCCTCCTGGTGTTCTGGCCCCAGGTCGTTCTGGCGCTGGTGCTTTAGTGCAGCGTCCGGCCCCTACTGCCATGTTCTTCTTATGTGGTGTGGCTGGAGACTGCAGGGCTGCCTTTTTTGTTCCTTCTTCAGTCTTGCATGCGAGATTGTTGTTTGGGGGCAGTGTTTCCTGGAGGTTGCTGGGCACTTCCTTTATTGGTGTGTTGGGAGTTTTCCTGTGGGGTTTACTCCTTTGCTCGCCATGTTTGAGGGTACTTCCTCTCCGGTGCTTCCACAGAGCTGTTGCTCAATGGTATGTCATATGCCTCTGGTGTCACAGCCTATCATAAGACGAGGGTTAAAGTCCTGCCAATGCTGTCTAAGTGACTTGGGATGTTAATTTTCATGCTGTGCTTTGAAAATTTGCATTCTCTTTGTCCACGTAGCATGATGTCCTGTAGCTGCAAGGGGGTGTTCTTTTACAGTTTTTCTTGGACTGCTTTGCATTGTCTGCGCTGCTGGTGCATGCGGCTATTCTATCGTCTACTGTTGGTGGGGTTGTGGACGTTTTCCCCTGTTGGGGTATACGTTCGGGGATGGTCTATGGTCTGGTAGTGCTGGGTCTTTCTCCCTGATTCATTTGCTCCTGCAGGGTTTATTCCCATTTTTTACCCACCATTTCGTGCTGTCCTGTTGGCTGTACTGGCTGCGGTGTGGCCTGGCATTGCCATGCGGAGTGTTCCTCTCTTTCTGGGGACACGATTTCGCCTGGCGGTCTTTGTCACCCGGTATCCTCCATTTTCTTCTTTTTGCGCCTTCTCCCTCTGTCTTCGGAGGCGTCATCCCTGGAGGTCCAGGTTGGGTGGTTGGTGGATTCCGCTCTCAAGAGTTCGTATGCTGCTTCTCCTTTTGGGGTGGGTGCTTGCTCTTTTTCGGTCTGTGCTTCGCGGGTTCTTTTCTTGGGGGTCCCTCCTTCCAGTCCCGGATGGTTGGGCCTTGTCCTCGGCTACCGGGGTGGCGGGGGCTTGTGAGATTTCTCTCTGGCCTACGTTTTGGTGCTTTGCCATTCCCCTGGCGCCTTGGTCCACTGCCTGCATTTTATGCACTCCGTTTGGTTCCCTGCCTCTGCGGCGCCTGCTGCTGCCCCTGGGTGTCAGTCGGATATGTTGTGCCCAGGAGGAGTCGCCGTGGCCAGGTGGTTGCATCTCTTCCTCTTCAGGTTATGTGTTCCTCTCCTGGTGTTGACCTGCTTGTGGGTCACCTGTCTCCTTTGTTGACATTTTTTGCGATTTGGGCGCTCTGCTCCGTTTTTTCCTGGCTCGTTGTTCTGGTCTGCTTTCCGAATGGTGAGTCCTGTTGGTCATCATTCTTGGTTGCTGGTTTCCATTCCGTGGCCGTCCCCCTTTTAGGCTGTTTTCACGGTTGCTTTGTTGTCCGTTGGCACTGTGATGCGTTCTGCGTCTTTCTCTCTGTTCCTGGTCCTGGCTCCCGTTGGTCTCTCTGTTCGGTTCTTCCTCCCGGGGCTTCGGTCGGGTTGGTGCAGCTGTGTCCCTTTCGGTTGTGCCCCTTGCAGTCTGGTTTTCCCCTCCTCGTGGTGGGTGATTTTGGCTTCCCTGGGTATGGGAGTCGCTTGTTTTTCTCGTTCCCATCCATCCGGCTGCTCAGAGGTTTGCGGTGGTTGAGTTCCGTTTCCTGTTTTCAGGTTTTTCCTTTCGGCCTCTCTCCTGCTCCTCTGGTTTTTCCACGGCGCTGGCTCCTGCTGTGGGGGTTTGCTGGCCTGGTTCCAGGCTCTGGGGTCATATTGGGTCTGGCCATTCCTCGTCTGGTTCCTGTTCGGGGGCTTCAGTTCATTGGGACTAGTTTGACGCTTTGCTGGGAGCTGTTTGCTCAGTGCTCGCTTCGGCGGCTCGTATGCATTTATGTTGAGCGTTACTGGAGGGGGTTGGCATGGCCCCTGCGCTAGGATGACATGCATTTCGTGAGGCGTTCCATATATCTGGATCTGTTCTCTGCCCTGTTGGATTTTCTGTGGCTCGGGGTTGGTTGTGAGTCCGGCGGATGGTGGATGCCTCCTTGGCTGTGGTTCCTTGGGCTCTCATGCACCTCGTGTCCTTGGTGTTTCTTCTGTTGACTCGCTGGGTCCTTTTTCAGGCTGGTTTCGGGGCTCTGGTTCCTCTTTCCCCTGGTCTGGTGGCTTTGCTCTCCCGACCTGGTGAGGGGGGTCCGTTTCTGCTTCCCTCTCTCCTCTTGTTGTCCTCGGATGCCTGTCCTTGGGTTGGGGGCCCTGTTGGGGTCCTTGGTGGACGGCTTGTCCGATGTTCGGGCTGGCGTTCCGGTGGCTCGTTGTTGTTTGGGCCTTCTTGGGGGGTCCCGGTCCATGTCTCTATTCCTGCTGGCTTCCCTGTTTTTGTGTCTGGGCGGCGACTTCTGTGTTGGCTTTCAGAGGGTCTTGAGGAACATCCCTGTTACGGCGGTTGGTTTCTTTAAAGGAATTGTACTCTGCTTGTGCATTCTTTTGGTGGCTTGGGCCGCTTCCTCCCGTCCTCTGTTTGGTGCTGTCTGGTGCTCGTTCCGGCGGGACATGTCCTTATATTGGGACAATGCGCAGGTGCTTCGGGACTGTTCGCTGGTACTTGGAATGGCCCTGCGCCGGAATGTCTTGCTGATTCATGTAGCATTCCCTCTGTCTGTTCCTCTGTTCCTGGTCCTTTTGTCTTTTGTTTGGGACCCTTGGTTGGTTGGGTCTTGTTTGCTTCCCCTCCCGTTGCTCTTCTCCCACGGTTTTTGTTTCCGGGGTGGTCTGTCCTCGGGGGTTGCTCTCTCGTTTCCTTGGCCTTTGGGTTTTCTGTATGCCTTTCCTCCCGTTTCTCCTCCTGGGGGTTCTGCGGAGTTTGGGGGGGGAGTCGGTGTTGTTGGGTTGGCTTCGCTGTTTTTGGTTTCCGCTCCTGCTGCTGCTGGTGGGAGTCGGATTTGGCCAGCCTCCCTTGCCTCTCCTTCTGGGTCCGCAGCTGTCTTTGCTCTATCTTTGGCGCGTGCTTCTGACTGCCTGACTCTTGAGCGGCTGTCTTTAGCGTCTTTGGGCTGTTCTTCTGTGGTGGCATGTTGCATGTGTTGGTCGCGTTGGCCTTCCGCTCTTTGGAGCTGTGGTGCACTTTCGGGCTCTTTTGTTTCCTGGTGCTCCTCTCTTGGTCATAATCCGTGCTGGGGTTCCTGTTTCTGTACTGGATTCTCCAGCTTGGGTTTGTTGTTGGGTTTTTTCCCCTTCCACTTTGTCTGCTGTTCGACGGTGGTTTGTGCTTGTCGGGGCCTTGGGGCTTCCTCTGTGGTTGTTGTCCTTTAGTGGGTCGGCTTCTTCAGAGCTATGTGCTTCGTTGTCCGGGCTCTCCTGTGCTTGATTCTTCTTTGGGCCTTGCCTGCTGTTTAGCATGGTCTGCGGTTGCCCCTTTCGTGTCCTTGTTCGTGGCGGACTTGTTGTGGTTGACCGCTGCAGTGGTATTTTTTTTGCTGGCCTTCACTTCCGCTTGTCGGTTGGGTGAGTTTTGTTTCCTTCTTTGCAGTTTCTGCTGGTTTGAGTTGTTTTGCGGCTTAATCAGATTTTCTGCCTGTTTCTTCGAGTTTCCTTTTGCGGATGGAGGTGTTGCTTCCTGTTTTGCCTGCTGAGGGGGTTTCTCCTGTTCCCCTTCTTTGGGTGTTCGCAGGGCTCTTCTGTTTAGCCTCCACTGTTCACTGCAGTCTCGGGTTTCTCCTGCCCTGTTTGTCTCCTGTGGGTTCTGTGTCTGCTTCCTGTGCTGAGGCGGCAGGGTCTCTGTCCAGGACATTTGTGGGGCGGCCATTTGGCGGTCCCGTCACACTTTTGTGCGACATTCTCGGCTTAATGTTTTCTTGCCTCTTCTGATGATTTCTGTTGGTGTCTTGTACGCTGCTGTTCGTTGATGCTTTATTGTTTAAAGTTTTGTATTTTTGCATGGATCCCTGATGTCCTGCATTTTTTCTTCTTGGTTCTCTGCTTGTGAGTTCCTCACGTAGTAAGGACTGGGATGGGGAGGACCCATGAGGGGGTAATGTCTTATTACTTACCGGTAATCTTCATTACCCCGATTAGGGTCCTCCTCGTCCCAGTCCTCTTCCCTCCCTCCCTCCCGCTGTGTTTGTTTCTGAGTCTTGTTGATAACAGGCATGGCGGTGGTTGGGAGGGGCTTATGTAACCTTCAAACTTTTGATTTCTGGCATTTTGATTGGCTGGGTGGAGGCAGGACTACCTCACGTAGTAAGGACTGGGACGGGGAGGACCCTAATCAGGGTAATGAAGATTACCGGTAAGTAATAAGACATTTCTGCGGTAAGCCTAAGGGATCGGGCTTGGTTAAGTAGTAGCAATTGCGCATGCTTTTTATTTATGCAACTGCCAGAGCTAGGCTCAGAAAATGCGTGAGGAAGCCCGATCTTTTGGAAAATAGTCCTTGCATAAGCTACCCAGGGAATATAGAGGCCTTTCATCACATGCAAGGCAATCATTAATAATGTCCCTTGTTAAGGACGCCTCCTAAGTTCTCCAGATAGCTAGCCACAACAGGGGAGGACATTTACTAATACAATCACCCTAGTAGGTCGAACTCAATTCCTTCTGACAGATAAATGAGTTGATGACAGACGTACAGAAAGGGTTTTCTACAAAATCTATTTTCCTCCACCTGAATAGCTACACAGTTTGCTATACCCCATATCTCGGCCCCATATGATGCAATGGGAACACACTGAGTAGCATAAGTCTGAAGCAGCAGAAGAAGAGCCCCTCCCCTTTGGAGGCTGAGGTAAACTGAATAGGGAGCCTACTGCCCTGGATAGCTTCACTCTATGCTGTGCAATGTTAAGTGTCCAGGAGCTAGATGCATCGAACATAACCCCTAAGGGATAGTGCTTTGTAAACCATTTGCACCAACAGCCAGAGTAGAGAGGCGGGCATGCTAGGGGCCGAAGGCCATGATATATGATTTAGAGAAGTTGGTTTGCAAATCAAAAGCAGACATAAATTGGGGGAATTAATAAACTAATAGACGCAGCACTTTTGTGTATAGGTCATCAGCGCTGTGTCGTCCGCATATAGTAATGTGGGTAGTTTAGAACCTTTAACATTTGGAACATCCGGTAGATGAAAATCGGCTAAGCTCATCTAATATAATACTAGCAGCCCGCCCCAGCGTTGCCTGGGGCAGAAAGGGGTTGGGGGCCGCATTTGAGGCTTGCGTGCAGCCCGCCCCGGCCCCCGCCCGCCATGACATTGTCTGTGTCCCGGAGCCTGCGCCCAACCTTGGCCCCCCCCCCTCCCCCTCCCGCCCCGGCTCGGCCCGCCCCGGCCCCCTCCCGGCCCGGCCAGGCCCGCCCCGGCCCGCCCCGGCCCGGCCCCCTCCCGCCCGTGTCCCCTGATCCTTACCTCAGCTGCCGGTCCCGATCCAGGCGCCTCGCCTGCACAGGCCGCCACTTCGCCCAGCAGAAAGCAGGGCCGCGGCAGTCCTCCCAGCAGGTCGGGATCTTCGCCGTCATTTCAGGAAGTGCTCAGTAAGTGTTGGGAGCGCAAATGATGTCATCACGCAGACGTCGCAGCCGGCGCTACTTGCAAGGGACTACTTTATTTATATTTCTAAATTTTTAATGGCCTATGTCCTTCTGCTTGCCCTGAGGTTTTCAAAGATGTCTTGGGTGTTTTGATTGGTGGTGTACTTTTCGAGTTTACCTGGCTCAAAGGACACAGTTCTCTCTTTATAATAGTAGTATAGATAAACAGTAGGGGCGCCAATACACAGCCTTGCCACAAGCGTCTAGATATCTTTAATTTACTGGAAACTTCAATTGAACTAATCCTTACCCTGGCTTTTACGTTCTCATGCAAATGTGCTATAAAGTGAACAGGTGCTTAATCCATCACTTTAGATAGTAAACCTTGCCACAACTTGGAGTGATTTACACGATCGAATGCTGAAGACATCTCTATAAAGGCTAAAAATAGCTATTTGTGCTTGGCTACTGTTACTTATCTAAGATTAAATTAAAATTCAGGCATTGCTCGATTGTGCCTCTGCTATTTCTAGACCCATATTGGCAGGGATGCAGGGTTGCCTTTTCTTGGGTCTACTCCTTAATCCTATTATAAGGGACTCTGCCTAAGATTTTCACCATGGTATCGATGAGGAAAATAGGACTACAGCAGCTAAGCATTTTAAAATATTGGCACAACAGATTAGATGGTTCACGACCTAGGTACCGGAGGATGTGCAGGTTTATGGAAAACATTAGTCAAAACAGAGCCCACAATCCACTGTTACACTTTATTAGGTCAATTGGCACGCTGTCCGGGCCGGCAGCCTTGCTGCTAGCACTCTAATGGCTGGAGGTCTCAACTTCACACAGGGTGAGCTGAATTTCCTGACAGTTACAAACATTTACCCTGGGCGGAGTGGAGGTTGTTGTAGCAGAGTATATGTTGGAGAAATGAGCTTCCCATGCCTCACTTGTAATATGACAGCTAATGGAGGACACATTGTGATTTTGGTTTCTCATAGCACTTACAGTAGACCAATAGGACTTACTTTGCTTCTTGGATACTGCTTGGGTGAATGAGTCCCATTGCTGTGTGATGACCTCCCTCCATCACTTTGCTGTGACCATTTGTACTGCTTTCATGATGCAGCTACTACCAAGGGGACCCTAGGGTTGGCATCGAGTGCCCTATGTAGAGATTGATTAGTTGTTGAACAATCATAGTTGTACCATCTCAGTAAAATATGCGCAGATCTAAGGGGTTTCATAAGGGCTTTTTATATACTTGACCAGGGGGTTGTAAAGGAGCGAAGTACCTGATTGTGGGCAGCCTCTTCCGTCAAACACTTCATGACTAGTACCTGGTTCTGTGCTATTATTGTTCCTGGGCTGGATCTTGGATTTTCAACTTTAATATACTTACCCCTTCATCCACCCTAAACTTTACTCTCAAGGTTACTGACAATTCAATTTCAATGGGGTTGTGGTCACCAAATTTTGAAGGAATGAGTGTTCCATATTGAATTGTCTCAGTTAAGCTGCTGGTGATGAAAACTAAATCTATTACAGAGGGACTGCCTCTTCTCCTAACGGTAGGGAGTTCAGATTCACTGATACCCGCAACTTCCATTGCATTATTCAAATCAAGTGACTCAAGGTATGACACTAACTCACTACCTCTCTGATCAGCACCCTCCAGAGTGCTGTTATCATAGAATAATTCAGGTCACTGGATCAACCTTGTGTTAAAATCTCCTGCTAAGCAAAGATGCAACTAGTTCAGGCTAACAGTGAGTCACTATAATTACATTTAACAGAAAACGTCGTATTGGAAATGCTAATGAAATCATTTTTATAAAATTAACCGATTGTAAACTCAAATCCCCTACAAAATGCACAGCCTGGAAATCCATACTAAAGGATTCGAGGTCTGTCACTCGAATACCAGTGCACAGGTTTAATTTAACAAATAGGCCTGCACATTAAAACATTGGAACCCATCAAGTACTGTAGGCTGGAGGTCCCAGGTTTCCTGGAACCGTAAAATATAATTTCTTACAAAAAGTTGCCAATCGAAAGGGTAATCCAGAGGCATGCACAGGAACATAAAGAGCCACAGTATATAGGGACTAATTACGATCTTAGCGGATGGGATACTTTGTCACAAATGTGATGGATATCCCATCCGCTGTATTATAAGTTCCATAGCTATAATGGAACTTGTAATATGGCGGATAGGATATCCGGCCCATTTGTGATGGAGTATCTCATCCGCCAAGATCGTAATCACGCCCCTAGTCAGTAGGGACTACCAAAGGGCAAGAGATGAGTAATGCAAAGGCAACCAGGACCCTAAGGTCACTACCAGCAGAGCAGGCCCTGCAAATCAATCTAGGCAATCTGCGACGGGCAGAGTCAAACAGACACACACGTCTCAAATCAAGGTTCAGGGCCAGTGCCTCATGCAGTCATTTGTCATCAACCTTTACCAGTGCCAGGCTAGGGTAAGTGCCTTGGTATTTCTAACTCTGTTAGAGATCCACTAGCCTTATATTTATTTTAGCATGAATAGTGTACATTTTGGAGAATGAATGGGGTGTGGACTTCAAGGTCCCATTCGTCATCCAAATTCCACTAATCTCAAGGGTCACCAGGTTATGGGCTATGCTGAGTATTAGTATTCTTTTTTTGAGGGTTTTCATTCTTACACAAAAGAAAAGGTTCATTAGTGTTAGATGCAGTTAGTTCAGGGGGATTATAACGGCAGAAAATGTTTGTGGCATTACTCGTTGGGGATTACATGGCTATTTTTTCCTTTGCACCTTTCTCCTCAAATTGGGTATTGTGAGCATACTACTAGCTCCATGCATGGGAATATTTTGAGCTACCTACCTTAAAACTGAGCCACAGGGGCCACAGCTACCCCATGGTGTGGCACCACTCTCCTTCCTCCCCGTTTTTGGAGTGCTTTCTTCAGCTTTTTCCTCATTCTTTACTGCTTTCTCGTTTCTTTCACTCCATTTTTCTAAGGGCATTCGCCTGCTTGTTCTTCGTTTTCCGTTACTGCTTTCTCCTTCCTTCCTGCCATTTTTCTGAGTGCTTTCTCCGCTTTAGCCTAATTTCTCACTGAATTCTGCTTCCTCTCCCTCATTTTTTTGAGTGCTTTCTCCTACTTTCCTATTCTTTTCACTTCTTCTCCTTGATCTCTTTTGCTCATTTGCTGCTCCCACCTGTTTTCCCACTACTGCCTCCCAGAACTCCTCCCCCTCCCAGGACCTACTTAATGGAGGCCGTAGTGCGACCCCATTGAGCAGGCCCAGCTCTCCCATGCTGCTGCACTGCTTCCTCCCTGTTTTTATGATTTCTTTCTCCTGCTTTTCCTTCGTTTTTTTAACTGCTTTCTCCTTCCTCCTCCTGTTTTTCTGAGTGCTTTCTCCTGCTTTTGCCTTTTTTTTTTACTACTTTCTCCATCCTTTCCCCCATTTTTCTGAGTGAATTATTTTGCTCTTGCATCGTTTCTCACTGCTTTCTCCACGAAGCAGCTAGCAACTCTAGCACCTTGAGGCCCTGACAGGTGATTTGCTCCGCTTTATAAATCCTGATTGAGGACTCATTAGAGGTGAATGCAAGCATTTAGATGTGTTGTACATTCTCACATACTTCAATCTCCATTGCAGCGGCAGAGTGGTTATGCTCTGTGGTCCTTTCCACCGTGTCACTCAGAGTAACCTCTACCTGTTTAATGGGATGAAACTTGCTCTGCAGTCCTCCATTGATTTCTGGGCTCAGTTAACTTCTCCTTACAATATAGACAGCTACCATACTTCAGCAGCCTCTTGCCTCTCTTGTACTTGAAGTAATTTGCTTGCCGAGCGGAATCCATTATTGTTGCTTCTCTAAAAAAAAGAAAGAGAAAAGAGAATATGAATGTATTTTGACTGTTTTAATTTCTTTTTGGTCTGCTAAGAGAAATTAAAAATGTATTTTTTATGTTTATGGCACTCTGTGGAGAAAGAAAAAATTAAAGTAAAATGTGAACAGTTATTGTTTGTTAGCTTTTTATCCTAAGAAATCCTAATTCTTATTTGTGTCAGAAAAAATGGATTGTGAATTCTTTTTTTTACCGGAAGATTGGTCTGTTGATTCTTTTTGATGAAAGGAAGTCTCGGGGGGACTTTTTTATTTGAAGTGATTTTTACAGTTGATGCAAATTTCCTTTGTGTTGTTATCTGTTTAAAGATTTAAAGATTAAAAGTGAGATTTTTTTCTTCCTTTTGTAATTAAGGTGATTAAAATAGTTTTTACTATTTTATTATATCATTTCACTTTTCTTTCAACAAAAATATTATGTTCTGTGGTTGTGTTGATAGTTGTATCTTTTTCTATAAAAGAAAAAGAGGTAAATATTATTTCTATTTTTACTCCCCAGTCACAGCTCAGCAAATACTCTAAGGTAAGCACCAGGCAGAGTTAGAATAGTAATTTTTCCTTCAGTCCTTGTCCAACACCTGCCCTGAGGAAAGTCACATACTAATAACCATGGGGCAGATTTACAAGCCCCTTACGCCACTTTTGCGTCACCTTTCCCATGTTAAAAGTGACGCAAAAGTGGTGCAAGGGGCTTGTAAATCTGCCCCATGTGTAAAAAAGTTATTAAAATATATATACATATATTATTAAAAAGGTCCAGCTAAATTCTGATTTAAAATACTATATAGATGTTTTCTAAACAGACGTACATTATTAGGACTCCAGTAAATGTATCCGAAATTAAGTGTTTAAATCCGGGAATTTTGAAAACATTCCATCAATATATGTTTATGAGATTAAGCTGGTTAATACTGATGGTGTTTGATGTACTCACTTGTATTGATAAATGGCAGTCTATGAACAGCAAACTGGTGTTGGTCTTCTCCTCTCTCTGAAGCATGTGGTCACAAGCAAAGTCAGTGTACAACTGAGCACAAAATGTTGGAAGGCTGAATTTGTATGTTTTTGAGTGGTATTCCATCATTTAAAAATAAATATGTTTTGTAATGTATTTTTTAGCATGATCAGAATTTGACAGAGCGTATATTTATTTCATTTGGTGAAAAATTACGGTATTTCACCTTTCTCAAATAGAACGACCATAACCATTTTTTTTGGAACAAGCTGAGCACATGGGGTGAAAATAAATGAAGGACTACTGTAGGAACTGGATAATTGAAAATGTGTTTATTTAAGCATTAGGTGTATAACAACATGATTTATTAATAATGTTTAAACGTAAAATATGTTTTGAGACATATTACTGCATTGTCGCATTTTATTTACTTTTTAGAAATATTTCTTTTTTAAATATTTGAAGTGTCAAAGTACATATTTACATATATTGCAAAGATGCATAGTAAAGTTACAGATATTGTATCCATATGTATATGTGTGTGGTAGTGACATGCATGGTGAAGACGTGCAGTGTACTGGTAGGTTCGTTGTAGAAACCACGTTGTAAAGGCATGCGTGGTAATGGCATTCATTGTTCCTTCGTACATCTACCCCTATTCATTGTTTTAATAGAAGCTGAAGCAAAAATCTTCCCAAAAATTATTATATGGAACACATTGGACTGAATAGATGACAAAAAGGTGCTCCCACCTTGAGAGGGAGGATTTTGTTTGGGCCTTTTGACCATAGAACAGACCTCCCTCCTTAGTCTTCTGTTTCTAAACTATGCAACCCAGGAAAAAAATAGAAAGTGTGGTAATAAAGTGGCATAACGTTTTCCTTGGGTATCTTATTTCTGGAAAAGGTGCTTTCTTAGAGTGCAGTGTAATTTACAGAGAGAACTCTAGGGAGAATTATTAGGATCAGGAATCTGTATATCTCTGTAAATATTTTTGTTACGTGGACAGGTCCAACTGACAATAAAATTACAGTTAACAAATGAAGTCATGCTAAATTCTGTATTGGCATGATTTTTGTTCAACATATAAATAGAAACTCTCAATTCTTCTGTATGCTGGCGACTCTCTTCCAGGCAAGAACACCTTAGTAAATCTAATTTCAATGCCTGGGGCCTATAAATAAAAGAGGCTATTCTTCAAAATCACCACGAAGGCAAAAGTGACCAATTATTCCTATCTAGGTATCTGGTATGCTCTTCCACCATTTTGTAGCCATCATCTGGTTAAATCCAAGGAGACTACTAGGATGATAGTTATGGGGATAAATAGAAATTGCTGGAAAAGCTACTTCAGCTCCCCAGGTCTTCTCATCTGTGCTAAATGAGGCAGATTGTGTCAAAAAGAACTTGGGGGCTTATTTATCGGATATTGGCATAGGGCAGCAAGCTACCTTGTTGTGCTGTCCTACACCAAAGCAACAGGATAGGAATGCACCATATTTAAGCAATGCCTAGCCCCAATGTAGGCACCATGATGCAAGGGTGTCTCCGTTGCTTGCAGGATGTTTTTTGTGTAAGAAGGGAAACCTTCTTGCACAAAAATTTTCCTAAGACGTGTTTTCCTCTTTCTATGTGTGCTGCACAATGCGGATTTGATGCTTCCCCAGCTATACATCACTTTGTATATCTGGGCAGCGTCAAATTCCATGGGGGTTGCTTAGGAAAACTCATCGATTTGCGCTGTGTCGCCTTACTCATGATTTATGAGGCCACTCAAAGCCACACAGGGTGGCTTTGCGTGGCTTCATAAATTGAAATGAGAGGCCTGAGTTACGAATGTAACACTGTATATTGTGCAAAGGTGATGCAGGGTCCTCATAAACAAGCCCCTTGGTGCATAAAATAAATGCTTTGCCTTCAGTATGCCTTAAAACTTAGCTTTTTATCAAACAATTAGAATTGCACTTAGGTACCGGTTATATATATATTTTTTTTAAACAGAATTGACAGCCAGAAAAGACAAATCATTAGATAATACAATTCTTTACTTTTAGAAATCTTCAGTATTATGAATAAAAATAGATGTTGCAGTGTTCAGTACAGTGATAAAGGGCCCGATTCACAGAATGAACTTACTACTTTTGACATTCACAGAATGCACTTACTACTTTCGGTATTCACAGAATGAACTTACTCATTTCGGTATTCACAGAAGTTAGGACTACTAACTTTAGGACTCTTAAATGCCTTCTGTGAATACCGAAAGTCTTAAAATTAGGATTCTTCTCAATTTAGTAGTAGTAAAGTTAGGACTACTAACTTTAGGACGCCTAAATGCCTTCTGTGAATACCGAAAGTCTTAAAATTACGATTTTTCTCAATTTAGTAGTAGTAAAGTTAATTATCCTAACTTTACTACTACTAAATTGAGAAAAATCGTAATTTTAAGATTTTCGGTATTCACAGAAGGCATTTAGGCGTCCTAAAGTTAGTAGTCCTAACTTTACTACTACTAAAATGAGAAAAATCGTAATTTTAAGACTTTCGGTATTCACAGAAGGCATTTAGGAGTCCTAAGGTTAGTAGTCCTAACTTTACTACTACTAAATTGAGAAAAATCGTAATTTTAGGACTTTGGGTATTCACAGAAGGCATTTAGGAGTCCTAAGGTTAGGAGTCCTAACTTTACTACTACTAAATTGAGTAAAATCCTAATTTTAAGACTTTCGGTATTCACAGAAGGCATTTAGGAGTCCTAAAGTTAGTAGTCCTAACTTCTGTGAATACCGAAATGAGTAAGTTCATTCTGTGAATATCAAAAGTAGTAAGTGCATTCTGAGAATACCAAAAGTAGTAAGTGCATTCTGTGAATGCCAAAAGTAGTAAGTTCATTCTGTGAATCGGGCCCCAAGTGCTCTATTTACAAAGACAAATAAACACTAGGGGGTCGATTCCGATTCGGGAAAGAAAACAGTCCGACGATTCGTATTCATAGCCGTTTCCATACGAATCGTACAAATCCATCCAAATCGCGTAGTACGATCCGTTTCTGAAAAATACGTCTGAATGTCTTCGAACCGTACGAAAAACAAGTGAAGATCCGTATGATACGGATTCGAGAAGTGAACCGTACGATTTGTAAATGTAATGCAATGGGCATTTCTACCGCGCTACTTCCACTCCAAGGAGTATCTTGGCGCTTACACAACTCAGATGGGGGAGTTGGAAAGGGAAAAAGGTGTCCTGATTTCTGCACACACATTACACTAGGGTCCTGCACAAGGCGTCAGGCAGAGAGAAGATCCAAGTTTTCAATGCCTTCCTGAAGGGAGCTTCTTGGGAAAAAGTCCGCAAGGAGAGGGGAAGTTTGTTCCAGGCCTTAGTTCCCAGTACAAAGATGGATTTGCCACGCTTTGTGGCTAGTTTGAAATGAGGTGGAGTAAGTAAATTCTGGCTTACGGATCTCAGATCATGTAAACATGCTGTACGACCCGCAAAGTACGATCCGGACCGGGGACCGAGAACACAATTCGTACGGGAAAACGTCATCGCGTATCTACTGCGATTTGTACGGAAAACATCGCGTATGAGCGAGCCACACAATCAAATACGAAACGAACCCCCCTCAACGAATCGCACGCGTACCCCGTAAAAACATCGCGTATGAGAGAGCGACACAATCAAATACGAAACAAACCTCCCCACATCGAAGTGCACCCGTACCCCGTAAAAACATTGAGTATGAGAGAACTACACAATAAATTATGAAACTAACCCCCTCAACGAAGTGCACACGTTGCCATAAAACAGCACAAGGAGGGTGCAAACGAGTCTCACAACACCACAAAACATGTCACATGTGTACAAACCATTGCAAATGAATGTCCTGGCCAGATCCAAACTGGCAAACAGAGGGCCCAACTCAGACCCACCCCTTATAACACACCCACCAAAAACTCAAACTAAGCCACACCCATAAATGGACCAATAAAAAGGGCCCCCACACACAAACCATCATCCTTTGCAACATACCCAATTAGCAAGACAAACTGACAACACACCAACAACTGCACACATCCACCTTCACACATACCCCCAATCATATTCAGACCCACACACCCCCTTCACATTCAGAGCCACACACCCACATCCATACACACCGTCACCCCACAATCACATTCACCCCACAACATGTCTGCACAGAAGAATCCAAGGTTCACAAACCAGGAGATGGAGATCCTTGCAGATGAAGTCATCAGAGTCGAGCCACATCTTTTTGGCGCATTGGTAAGACAGACCAGCATAGCTGACAAAACACGCCTGTGGGAGATGATCGTCAATATGGTCAAAGCTGTTGCACCCATCAGACGCACCAGCTGGGATTGCCAGGCCAGGTGGTACGATCTGCGGAGGAAGGTGAAGCGCATGGTGGACGAGGACTATGCCTAGAGCCAGCACACTGGAGGTGGTGGACCCCGCAGACCAGTACAGTACCATCCCTGGGAGGAGAAGGTCGGTGCACAGACATAATATTGAGTCCAAAATATCGTTTGGACATAATATCGAGTAAATAATATAGACTGGACAAAATATCGACTGGACAGAATATCGACTACAAAAATATCGTTTTTAAGGTAAGTGAAGTAATATCGACTGGAATAAATATAGATAGCAAAAATATCGAATTTTTAATAATATATAATATTTTAAAGTGTATTTTTATGTAATAATATGTGTGAAAAGTGTGTATTTATGTTATAAATAATTTTATTAAAAGAATTTTGTTTTTATAATTATTGCGTAATGTAATTCTGTAGCGGGGTGTGGGTTTAAAGGGGAATAGGGTGGGAAGTAATTTAATTATAATTAGTTAAATATGTAAATTTATTAATTGATATTAATTTAAAATTAATTGTTAATTAATTTATATGTGTTAATTAATTTAATAGTAATTGCAAAAAAATCAATAATAATTGATTAATTGGTAAATATGTAAATTTTACTAATTTAATGCAGTAGCGGGTTGTGGGATTATAGGGGAATAGGGTGGGAAGTAATTTAATTAATAATAATTAAATATGTAAATATATTTATTGATAGTAATTAGTAAATAATTGATAATTAATTTATATGTGTTAATTAATTTAATAATAATTGTTAATTAATTTATATTAATTGATTAATTTGTTAATATGTGATTTTTACTACTTTAATTTTTACAACTACGCTTTCCAACGCTTTCCTTACTGTTGCATCCAATGGAGTTGGAATAGTAATTTTAACCCCTACGCTATCCAACGCTTTCCCTACTGTTGCACCCACTGGAGTGGGAATAGTAATTTTAACCCCTACGCTATCCAACGCTTTCCCTACTGTTGCACCCACTAGAGTGGGAATAGTAATTTTAACCCCTACGCTATCCAACGCTTTCCCTACTGTTACACCCACTGGAGTGGGAATAGTAATTTTAACCCCTACGCTATCCAACGCTTTCCCTACTGTTGCACCCACTGGAGTGGGGATAGTAATTGTAACCCCTGCGCTATCCAACGCTTTCCCTACTGTTGCACTCTTTGGAGTGGGAATAGTAATTTTAACCCCTACGCTATCCAACGCTTTCCCTACTGTTGCACCCACTGGAGTGGGAATAGTAATTTTAACCCCTACGCTATCCAACGCTTTCCCTACTGTTGCACCCACTGGAGTGGGAATAGTAATTGTAACACCTACGCTATCCAACGCTTTCCCTACTGTTGCACTCTTTGGAGTGGGAATAGTAATTTTAACCCCTACGCTATCCAACGCTTTCCCTAATGTTGCACCCACTGGAGTGGGAATAGTAATTTTAACCCCTACGCTATCCAACACTTTCCCTACTGTTGCACTCTTTGGAGTGGGAATAGTAATTTTAACCCCTACGCTATCCAATGCTTTCCCTACTGTTGCACCAACTGGAGTGGGAATAGTAATTTTAACCCCTATGCTATCCAACGCTTTCCCTACTTTTGCACCCACTGGAGTGGGAATAGTAATTTTAACCCCTACGCTATCCAACGCTTTCCCTACTGTTGCACCCACTGGAGTGGGAATAGTAATTGTAACCCCTACGCTATCCAAAGCTTTCCCTACTGTTGCACCCACTGGAGTGGGAATAGTAAATTTTACCCCTACGCTATCCAACGCTTTAGCTATTGTAGAATTCACTACAGTTGTTATAATTGTTAACTATTTTGTTATGCTACGGTAAAATTATTATATATGTTTATTTAATATAAAAAAAATTATATAAATATGTATGTATTATTTTTTTAGATTAATTTTTATTTTAAAATAAATAATTATTAATATAACATTATTTTAATAATTTAAAGTAAGTTTAGACTAAACATATTTATTATTACATTAGTATTAACTTAATTTAAAGACATTTATAAAAAACGATATTTTTTACAGTCTATATTTTAGTAACTCGATATTTTGGAGTCGATATTTTTGTACTTACCTGTTTAAAGATAGCCAGTCGATATTTTGTCCATCGATATTTTGTCAACGATATTTTGTCACATCGGTATTTGTGAAGTCGATATTATTTCAGTGATCCGAGAAGGTCATGGCCCTGCTACCACTGGTGGGAGTTCATGGAATTGAAGGAGTCGTGGAGCCTGGTGAGTATACAAACAACTCATGTAACATGAGGGGACTCCCAGCAGTGTCCAGACATATGAGGGGTGGGTGGATATGACTCCCAGCAGTGCCCAGACATATGAGGGGTGGGTGGCTATGACTCCCAGCATAAGCCAACAGTATGGGGTTGGGTGCAGAGGACTCCCAGCAGTGGCCAGACATGAGATGGGTGGGTGCAGAGGACTCCCAAGATAGGCCAGACATAGGAGGGGTGGGTGCAGAGGACTCCCAGCATAGGCCAACAGTATGGGGTGGGTGCAGAGGACTCCCAGCAGTGGCCAGACAAGAGAGGGGTGGGTGCAGAGGACTCCCAGCATAGGCCAACAGTATGGGGGTGGGTGGATATGACTCCAAGCAGTGGCCAGACATGAGAGGGGTGGGTGCAGAGGACTCCCAGCATAGGCCAGACATATGAGGGGTGGGTGCAGAGGACTCCCAGCATAGGCCAACAGTATGGGGGTGGGTGGATATGACTACCAGCAGTGGCCAGACATATGAGGGGTGGGTGGATATGACTCCCAGCAGTGCCCAGACATATGAGGGGTGAGTGCAGAGGACTCCCAGCAGTCTCCAGACATGAGAGGGGTGGGTGCAGAGGACTCCCAGCATAGGCCAGACATATGAGGGGTGGGTGCAGAGGACTCCCAGCATAGGCCAGACATATGAGTGGTGGGTGGATATGACTCCCAGCATAGGCCAGAGATATGAGGGGTGCGTGGATATGACTCCCAGCAGTGACCAGACATATGAGGGGTGGGTGCAGAAGACTTCCAGCTGTGTCCAGACATGAGAGGGGTGGATGCAGAGGACTCCCAGCATAGGCCAGACATATGAGGGGTGGGTGCAGAGGACTCCCAGCATAGGCCAGACATATGAGGGGTGGGTGGATATGACTCCCAGCAGTGGCCAGACATATGAGGAGTGGGTACAGAGGACTCCTAGCAGTGTCCAGACATGAGAGGGGTGGGTGCGGAGGACTCCCAGCATAGGCCAGACATATGAGGGGTGGGTGCAGAGGACTCCCAGCATAGGCCAGACATATGAGGGGTGGGTGAATATGACTCCCAGCAGTGGCCAGACATATGAGGGGTGGGTGCAGAGGTCTCCCAGCAGTGTCCAGACATGAGGGGGTGGGTGCTGAGGACTCCCAGCATAGGCCAGACATATGAGGGGTGGGTGCAGAGGACTCCCAGCATAGGCCAGACATATGAGGGGTGGGTGTATATGACTCCAAGCAGTGGCCAGACATATGAGGAGTGGGTACAGAGGACTCCTAGCAGTGTCCAGACATGAGAGGGGTGGGTGCGGAGGACTCTCAGCATAGGCCAGACATATGAGGGGTGGGTGCAGAGGACTCCCAGCATAGGCCAGACATATGAGGGGTGGGTGAATATGACTCCCAGCAGTGGCCAGACATATGAGGGGTGGGTGCGGAGGTCTCCCAGCAGTGTCCAGACATATGAGTTGTGGGTGGATATGACTCCCAGCATAGGCCAGACATATGAGGGGTGGGTGGATATAACTCCCAGCAGTGGCCAGACATGTGAGGGGTGGGTGCAGAGGACTCCCAGCATGGGCCAGACATATGAGTGGTGGGTGGATATGACTCCCAGCATAGGCCATACATATGAGGGGTGGGTGGATATGATTCCCAGCAGTGCCCAGACATATGAGGGGTGGGTGCAGAGGACTCCCAGCAGTGTCCAGACATGAGAGGGGTGGGTGCAGAGGACTCCCAGCATAGGCCAGACATATGAGTGGTGGGTGGATATGACTCCCAGCATAGGCCAGATATATGAGGGGTGGGTGTATATGACTCCCAGCAGTGCACAGACATATGAGGGGTGGGTGCAGAGGACTCCCAGCAGTGTCCCGACATGAGAGGGGTGGGGGCGGAGGACTCCCAGCATAGGCCAGACATATGAGGGGTGGGTGCAGAGGACTCCCAGCATAGGCCAGACATATGAGTGGTGGCTGGATATGACTCCCAGCATAGGCCAGACATATGAGGGGTGGGTGGATATGACTCCCAGCAGTGCCCAGACATATGAGGGGTGGGTGCAGAGGACTCCCAGCAGTGTCCAGACATGAAAGGGGTGGGTGCAGAGGACTCCCAGCAGTGGCCAGACATGAGAAGGATGGGTGCAGAGACTCCCACCATAGGCCAACAGTATGGGGTGGGTGGATATAACTCCCAGCAGTGGCCAGACATATGAGGGGTAGGTGGATATGACTCCCAGCATAGGCCTACAGTATGGTGGGGGGTGCAGAGGACTCCCAGCAGTGGCCAACAGTATGAGGTGGGTGCAAGGGGTAGGGCCAGAAGGTTGCAAGGGGGGTGCCCAGAAGGCTGCAAGGGGGATGGGGGAGAAGTGTGAATGGGGGATGGTGAAGAAGCTAAAAATGTGGCCAACCCTATCAACAATACTGTGTACGCCCATGCCCAATTGCACTCATCCCATATGGCCCAGGTACACACCCATGCACCATGCTCAATGTACAGGGAGTGTGAAAGTACTGACAACATATCTGACACTGGGCCCTGGTGTAGGCAGCACAAGGCCCTCCTGTGACCAGTGCAAACACTAACACCAGGACTACAAGGTCAGATATCTTGGACAGGAACTCACAACCACTGTCATGGCAGCATGCTCCATGGGGGGACAGCCACACCACGAGGGACGCTCAGTTGCAAATCAGACTCAAACTTCCGGTACGGCCTGTCACACACACCCCTTACATAAACATAGCCACCTTGGACAGGCAATGGAGTGCCCCACTGTCACAATCGTCATGTAACACAACAAATACAGATCTGATGAATAAGGGTGAGCGGGAAATCCGTTACGCTCGCGGATTTTGCGGATTTTTGGGAAATCCGCAATCCGCGAATTTTGCGGATTTCCCGCAAAATCCGCAAAAAAAAAATCCATGAACGTAACAGGTTCAAAAGTTGAACCCCCAATCATGCAACTATTTTACAATGGCGCCAGCAAGCTGCCAGCGCCGTTGTAAAATAGTTACAAAGTTAGCTTGCACAGGAACCACTAGATAAAACGAAGCAGGTGCTGCTTTATTTTATCTAAGTGCTTCCTGTGCAAGCTAACTTTGTAACTATTTTACAACGGCGCTGGCAGCTTGCTGGCGCCATTGTAAAATAGTTGCAAGGCTGGGCACAGGTCTGCAGCTCACTCAAGGGACCCCTGCGCTCTTCGGGGCGATTGCATAGTAACACACACATGGTCGCTCGAACTAGTTGATGCTCAAATTCAGTGACTCATTCATTAGCCCAAAAACAATCGTGAGCGTCGTCGAGGCTGGACAGGTGTGCCTTCTTCCCAAATCTACCGTGGAAAATCAGCTGTGATGCTGGATAGGCTTTGCATCCTTGACTTTCACGAGCGCAATACCCGTGCTGTTCCTGTGACCAGGAGCTTCTTTCTCTTCATCTGCTGAACTGATCTTTCTCTGACCTTTTATTCACACAAGAGGCACATACCCTACTGGGCACATTGTGTTCGCGAAATTGTACAAAACCCTCGCGAACTTGCAGAAACCCGTGCGAACATAAAAAAAAAATCCATGCGGATTTTGCGGATTTTCGCAATCCGCAAATTCGCAAATCCGCAAATTCGCGGATTGCCAATCCGCAAAATCCGCTCATGCCTACTGATGAAGTCCCAAGCAAAAAATGCACGCTACTGACTCACAAGTCCCTTGCGCTTATATCATGACGCTGTACCTTCACCTTAGTGACGCAGCAGATGCACTAAATTTGCGCCAAGGTGCCGGGTATTGACAAGGTGATGCATCTGGGAGATGTGCCACTTACTAAAGCCCGGCACCAGAAGTGGGTGTACTGGTCGTGGTGGGCTCACCTCATAAAAGTGGCTGAGTGAAATCTTCAACATTTCACGCAGTCACTTCTATGTACATGCTGCCTCAAAACCCTGTGCATGCTTGAAGCAGACATAAGGATTGACACAACATTGTGCAGGTAGGACCACACAGAGCATTGCTGGATCTGCGTTGCACCAGCGACACAACTCCAGCAATATCCCACTTCCATGGCAAAGATGCATGACGCAGCTCTTCTGTTTTCCCACCATGCTGATCCACAGTGTTAATGTGTTGCATCCATGCAGGCATAGCTGTGGTGCACAATAACTGGTAAATCACTGCTGATATGCCTGGCTGTGCCAGTCATTGTAAATAGACACTCACATGTCAATGAGTCCTGAGCACAGATCAATCTGACCCCACAAAATAAACATCCACAACTGAACGTTGTGAAAAATCGAAAGCAGGTGGAACAGTGACAACAACAATGTATATGAAAATTGGATGTTGCATTAAATGGCATTATCATTGTCTGTCTCTCACACCCACAGGGCAACGTGCGGAATCTACTCCCAACCAGTCCCATGCTCCGCAGGACCCTGATCCCACCAACAGCGACCCCTGTCACCACTCCATGGATGACCCCGACCAACCTGCCACCTCTTGAGCCCAAACCCGTGCAGCAGCTGGATCAGGGTCATCTGCGCCAACTACCACACCCATTCCTGCCACATCCCAGCAGAGAGCTCGGAGCCCTGCCCACAGTCCACAACTGAGCCAGTCTGACAATGAGGGACAAGGTTGCCCGGGCACCCAGGAGGTGGCAGACAGCACCACCACTGCCATCCCTCAGGGGTCCCGTCGACCCGATGTGCCCACAACAGCAGGCCAGGCTTGTGTGGGCAGGGGTGGTGGGAGTGGCAGTAGGCGGAGGCGAGAACCTGACCAGCAAGCTGCAGGGCTCGGTATGTCTGAACTACGAAACATCATGGAGGCATACCGGCGGGACACCACGGAGTGCAGCCAGGTAGTGGGGGCCCTCACAGAGATAAAAAACCTGCAGGCCGAGCAACATGCCTGTCAACGAGAACACCAAGGACGGATGGAGGCAAGACTGGCTGAGCTCCTGGCGATGCAGAGGGACATAAGCCATTCACTTCGTCAGATCGCTGGCAACATGCAGTACCCTCCCTGTGTTACCAGGCCTGAAACATCAAGGCAAAGACCGCCAACAGGCACAGGGAGGGAGGAGGAGGAGGAATCGTCGGATGGACCGTCCCATGCATCGTCAAGGCCTGCATATGAGGGTCCCCCAAGAAAGGTGGGTCATCCACAGAAAAGACAGTGAGAGGCAGTGGGCCATGCGCATCTCCCAGGTCACCTGGTCTGGCATCTTGCCTTTGTGTGCAACAGCATCACCTTATTGACTGTCCGACTCCCCCACATGGGCTTGCTGGTCGCAGTGTGACCAATGATGCCAAGCACTGTGGTCTAGACTCTGTTGACTCAAACTGCAAGGCATCACTTCTCCCACTGTTAACTTTTGATTCCCAGCATTTTTGTACAGCACCTAGCACCTACTCACGTTTCCAGCACAAGATCGATAAATAAATATGGCAACCACAATACGCATTGATGTTGAAGTTTTTTACCCATAGTCAAAAACATACGTGTGGGGATATGTCAAAGTATGCCAGAGTGTGGAACAAACTCAAGCCATCCGTACACTGGGATCTGAGTCCGGTTGAGGACACACATGGGTCACAATGTATCATCAACTACATACATGGAGGGCAATACTCACCCGTGATGGTTACTATCTGCTGAAGGGGGGGTTGGCCATGAAGGTGTAGAGGTCATGGGTAATGTGTAGGTGTCCAAGGAGGGAGTACAAGGTCTGTTTATTGATGTTGGAGAACTATCACCCGCATGCAGTTGTACTGTGGATGTGATGAATGTTGCCCAGGGCAAGGGTGGCTGGATGGACTTTGGACAACGGGGTTTGGATGGTAGACGTCCATATCTGTTTTTCGGGCGGGGATTGTGGAGTGCCTTCTGAGTGTGGCTGAGGAGTATGAAGGTGATCCTGCAGTTGACTGTGGGACTATTGTAGGTATCTCAGGTAGACGGTCATGTGGCTCTGGCTGGGGATGCTGAGGATGAGGTGTGCGCATGCACCCTGGATGTGCACAAGCACCTGGAGTCTGGCTCTTGTTCCTGTGTAGAGGTTGTTGCTGTAGTTGAGCCAGCTGGTGTCGTTGACCTGACTGGCTATTTGTCTTGACTAGGTGTGGATCTATCTGAAGATCATTTCCAGCATGTGGAGGGACTTGCAGCATGAGGTAGTGATGGTGTTGACTTGGAGAACTGGATGCAAACATTGATGTACCAATGCAGGATGGTGGTGTGCTTGTCCTCCAGCCAGGAGTTGCTCTACCCCTGACCCATGTGGTCTGTGTAGGTGCGGCCCTGCATGCTGATGTAGTAGTCCAATGTCTGAGGAGCAATCAGTAATGTCGATTCCCAGCTCAGTGGTCTCAGATTCTGGCACAATTTATGGGGAAGCCTCTCTGCTCGATTAGCAGATGTGTTAATCCAGTTCCCCTACTGACCCCTTGCCCGCCAAGCAATACAACATCCTTGCTAAGATTCACAATCACCATTTAAACGCCATTTGGAAGGTTTACCTCAGATTGGGCTCTAATCTGGATGCGTGGAGACACCCGTTCCTCCTACACGTCTTAAGTTTAGGCAACGCAGATGCTGACTAACCTTCCAATCATACACCGAACTCCATTTTTCTGTTTCAGACAAGATTTCAGTGACATTTTCCATGCAGCAACTGATGCCCTTTGTTGTAGATTAATAGCCTCCTTCACGACTCTCAATCCAGCTTCCATCTCGGCTATAGTACGCAGTTGGTCCTCATAGAAATGGCAGACTCTATATGCTGGGAGGTCGACGGAGGTTCCAAGGCGGCATTGGTGCTGTTACACATGTCTACAGAATTTGACACCGGGGACCATCCTATTCTTCTGAACCGCATTGAGACCATAGGTGTGGTAGCCTCAGTGCTGAACTAGATATTGTCCTAACTATCCGGACCTACTCATTCTTCCCCCCAGTCAAACCACTGATTTGGATCATGCCACAGGGCTCTGCTCTGCTCTGAGCCCGCTGAACTTAACCCCACTGGCTGAATCGATTGCCATGTCTGAAGTCATAATCATATCATATGCTGATGATCTTCACCTTCTAATCACCTAAAATCCTGTCTGTGCTGCAAATTCTGCCCCAATCCAAAATTGTCTCAAATTTGGAGCCAGGATGGACCACATTTACTTGAAACTTAATCCAGAAAACGCCTAGGTCCTATACTCTTAAACCAACCTTCTGCCCTCTCTTAAAATCTTTGGTGGCCAGAGTAACTGGCCATTGCTCCGGCACACAAGGACTTGGTCAGGGATCTGCGAGTCAGATCGGACACTCAGCTATCCCTTCCCACACAGGTGCATGATGCGGGTGCCACTTGTTTGTGAAAAATTCCAATTATCTACAGATCCATTAGCTATCTGCACAATGTACACTAGAAAACTGTGGTTCACGCACTGATCACCTCCCATTTTGAGTATGCAAAATGCCCATCCGTGTGTCTCACATTATGCTTGCTACGTATACTGCAGACGCTCAAAAAAGCGGCTGACCGCCTGGTATGTGGAGTCTCAGATTGGCAAAATTTCTCCCCGTTTCTTTGACTAGTCCATTAGCTGACCATGGCCACACAAATAGATTTCAATGTGCTGACACGCGCCTTCAGGGCAGGACAAGGCAGTGGGCCGGCCTACCTTAGCAGGAACCTTGGTCCCTATTGTCAATCATGATCTCTACGTTCCAATGACAAGCACTTGGTTATTGGTCCTTGGTATGATAAACCAAGATCAGGATGTGAAACCTTACAGGTAGGAACCACCCAAGGTTGGACTAAGCCACCTCTTCTGCTGCGTATAATTCTGTCTGAATGTGAGTCTTGCCAAGCCCTTAAAGCCTGGTCATTTTGCCAGCTTGATTACTTGCTCCTCTGTATGCTGCGTCCTTATCAGCGCACTACAGGGCTGGAACACCCCTTTGGGTCAAATGTGCTCCAAATAAATGACTATCAATATAATTGTAGATGGCTTAGCCGAATTGTGTGTATAGGCTTGGAGATCTGTAGATGATAAATACACTGAGGCTGGTCAGGGTGTTGGTGTGAAACCTGAAGTGCAGATGTTTGACAATGCTGAGTGTGTCCTTGGTGTTGTATGTGACTCTGAGGGTGTACCTCATAAAGTTTTGACAATCATTACACTGGATTTGTGGTGTGGTCCCTGCGGGTGATCTACTATTCGTCTGTGATGGCAATAAGGAAGTAGTGTGCTGAGGTTGCGTACTACCAGGTTACAGTAATGAAGGCGATGTGTGGTGCTGGTGTGTCGATGAGGTAACAGAGTACAATGTGGCGCTGGTGGAAGTAGCGTGTGTGCAGTACGAGGCACATGACCTTGTTGTACGGACATGCACTGTTATGTTGGGCAGCGCAGTGTTGGCAGTATGAGTTTCACACACATCCTGAGAAGCTGTCATGTGTGTGCTTAGGGGTTGCCTGATACCACGTGGATGATTGTCTGGTGTTCACTGTGTGGAAGGTGGCAGGAGCATGAGTCTGTTGTGTTACCTGCGTCATGGAATGACCAGAGTGTCTTTCTGTGTGCACGTTGCAGATGTTGACGGTCCTGCCTTTGGCACGGAGGTGGTGCAACAGTGGCACAGACAAGCTGTGGCCAGCCTTAAGAATGGATGGATGGAGGAGTATCTTTGAGGCGTGTGTGATGCAGAATCAGGGCACTCTGTGGTGCGGTGTCGCTGGGGATGCAGCAGCAGGCATCAGTGAACATATGACGGCAGAAGGGGTGAGATAACATGCTCAACTAGCACACAAAGACAAGGATTTTTGCAAGGCACTATGTAACATATGTATAGAAAGGAAGGAGTGTCTGGTTACCCATGGGTCACTGCAAGAAAATGGGTGAACATTCACCAAAGATGACAAGCGCAGGATTAGGCACCAAAAGGCCAAGCGGGGCACAGGACACACAGCATCAGCAGGTGTAGCCTGCACGTTGTGGGTAGCAAGCTAAACAATACATACACAACCATGTACGTCAAACATAATATGGACCATTAGCCATTACAAACAGCATGCATGTTGCCACAGGACACATAACCACATATGTACAATCATTGTAAACAATGTCATAGATGACGCATGCAGACTGGCAAGAGATCTGCAGTGACAGCAATGAGGCACAATGTACTGTGGGGAACACAGTTTCTACACAATAGTATCAAGTTTGTTGTGAGGCCATGCTGCTTTAGCCAATGTGCATGGTCAGTGGCATTGCTCTGAAGAAAATAACAGTCATGCAATGATGTTACCTGTAATGCTGGTGAAACAATCTCCACACGACTGCCAGGGACTGTCGGTACCTTTGATCATCAGAGTGGTGCGATGCTGAAAGGGGTCCATCTCCCAATAGCCCCTTGGTCTGAGTATAAATGACAGACACAAAAGGGTGATCAGGCGAGGGAAGGAGAGGGTGGTAACAGCAGGGAGGGAGATCTGAAACAAAGGTAAACAAGCATAAGGATTCCACACTTCTTGTCACTGAATCACAGAATACCTCCGGACCTATACTGTAACAGTTACACCTGTGAAGTGTAACCACAGCCACTGTATCCTATTTGGGATCACTGACTTTGAAATGATACAAGATCTGATGATTGAACATGGACACATAAAATGTAGCAGAGTTTGTCACCTAAATGAAGGGTGTGTAATGCTCACAAGGCTGCTTCAATGCAATTAGATTAATGCGGTCATCAACTACGTCACAGTGTATGAATGAGGCTCCAAATTACAGAAAAAATAATGTGCAGCAGTGCTACTCACACAAAACCAACAATCCGTAGTTAGCCCTGGGAATCAGTGAGGGTCATGAAGGGAAATTACATATCACCCGCAAGAGCCGTAAGAAGCTCATCCAACGAGGAAGGGAATTATCTAAACACAAGGAAGCCCCGCAGGAGCCAGTCATTGGCTCTTCAAACTGTGCCTTACAATGCCAAACATGACAAGCAGGTGGGACCAAACTCAACAGACAGTAATGAGGAACAAAGCCACAAAACTACCCCTACCGTGACCAGGATAGGCAGCACGGCACAAGAGAATCCTGGGATTAACATCACACGACTGGTGCCACGGAAGTGTTTACATTTGCCACAGCACAACGTTTGGACGTCATCAGCGCAACATTCCTGGCATCATTGGAATAGAAAGTTAATATCAACTTACTGAGAAGACTTGCAAAGCAGTGTTCTCCACCGGCACTGAGGTAGCAACGTGACAGTGACATGACATACTAGCACGAGGGGCAATGCATCCATTCGAACAGACTCACAGGACAGTTGACAGAACATGTGGGACATACACTGGCCCACACCTTCACAACATGGTTTTTGGGAAATCCAACTGTACTGGCCCACAAGATTAAAGGGATGAGCCAGACACATCCTGCTGCACACAGTGAGGCTGCAATTCCCCACAGAGCCTGTGGTTGTGATGTCCCACACAATGTCAACCCGTGGTATCCACAATGTGTCAGGGTTAAGGTTTACACACATTGATGCATTCACCAGAGTCAAAACTCAACAACAGATGACTGTCAAGAAGGGTGACTGTCCTGTCATGGGAGTGGTTCAACATGCAATTTGATCCATGGTAATGAGACATGTATGGATGGGCCTACAACATGCACATGAACATTTCCCACACATTCAAAAACCATACCAACCCAAAACAGCCTGTTTGGATTCCTTACCCGAACTGACATTTCCACATGTCCGTGCATGGAACGCTGATTCGGCACACGTTGCAGTCATCATGAGGAATAGCAGGAGGACTTAGATGACATGAACAGACAACAGGCATGGTATTGTAAAATACACTAACAATGTAGTACACTTGTATATTCCAAGATCACTCATATTGCATATGTGTGTGGCATGACATCAGCACTTGTGTGACACATCACAAAATACATCAAAGCTGGATACACAGTATGCTACACATGCCACTCTATGCTACAAGCTTGCACACTAATTTCCAGTGACTCACCATTAAGAGAAAAAGTTGCGTATGAGCTGACTCCGGATATCATCCTCCTCCTCATCATCACTTGCATCGTGGCAAGCCCTTCTTCCTCAACGGGTGGATGTTCCAGCTCCTAAGGATCCAGGATGAGTGGCACGGCCTTCTCAACTGTCATGTTGTGCAGCATGCAGCACACGATGAAGATGTTACACACCTTGACCGGGGTGTATGGGAGGGATCCGTTGGTCTTATCGAGGCACTGGAATCGGCTCTTCTGGAGTCCAAACGTCCGCTCTATCACCTGCCTGGTCTGCCCGTGTGCATTATTGTACCGCTGGCCTGCAGCTGTTCTTGTGTTGCGGAGCGGAGTCATGAGCCACGGCATGTTGGGGTATCCCGCGTCTCCTACAAATATACATCATGGAAATAAGTGTGTAATGAGATGCAGTCGGAGAAAAAAAAGAATTGAGACATACAGGGGAGAAACAGAGTTTACCCACCAACAAGACGTGCCCAACCATTGCGCAGCTGCAGCATCATCTGTGGTACCCTGCTACGCCTCATGATGAATGCATCATGGCACGATCCTGGAAAACATGCACAAACATGGGAAATCAGCATGTTAGCAAGAGACGCCACCAGGGCATTTATAGAGTGGTAATGTTTCTTGTAGTGGTAGGCCTGCTCCTGAGCCTGTGGTGGCACCAAAGCCACATGTGTCTCATCAATGGACCCAATGACATGTGGCATCCCTCCAAGGCCATATAATTCTCCCTTGACATCTGTCAACTCTTCGGGAGTAGGACATTTGATAAATTCATCAATGTGCCCCAACATTTCAGCTAAAACATCACGTAGGACACTGCTGAACATGGTCTGTGACATCCGCCCCACATCAGCTATGGTAAATTGAAACGTACCTGTAGCAAAGAAATGTAGGGCTGCCATCACCTTTACCTTGGGTGTCAGCGCAGTCAGATACCTGTGTCTCGGTTGGAGATGTGGTTCCAGCCTGTCCGTCAAGTCCTGAATCAACTCTCGAGCGAATCGGTAATGTTGGATGCAATCACGTTCCCTCATGGTCTCCAAGTCTGGAAAAGGCCTTGGTAGAGGCGGTGCCCTGCACAACATATTTAGGAAGAATGGAGAACAACTGTCAGCCAATAACAATACCAATGTACATAGCACATGCAACACTGCTACAACACATCAAGTCACTATGGAGTCTGGCGTGTGCAATACATCCAGGACACATATGCCAGATTGCTGGCACTCCACCAAAAATACAGATACACCTGTTGTTTGCGAATTTGACATTACATGCACACAAAAGAGCTGCTGGGCTGGTCTGAGCAAGCAGTCCAAGAGTTCACGGGAGTGACACACGTCAACAGACCTGCATAAGAAGGTTGTCATCCCATCCAGACAGCTGACTGCAAGGCACACACCCAGGTCACATGGTATATCTATTGCACATATCAGACAAAGTGCTAATAAGGTGTGCATGTGACAACGCAACACCACAGCCATTGTCACGATGCAGACATGTATGCCTGGGGAGAAATGATGTATGATGCCATCAGACCCAAAAGCCGTGAAAATGCACATGTGGCATGGTGGGCGTAAATGTTAAACCTTTTCAATCACAACACAGACCCATTATAGATGCACCAACAGCAGATGCAGTTTACGGAACACAAACAGCAAGCTCAATCTTTAACATGACACACACATGACATTGTCACATAGGGTCATGCTGAGCATCAATTTGTCAAGTGAGAAAGTGGCCTGGTCCCTGGCATCATGAGACAGGTGCCCGTAGTGATGACTGTGCCGTCCCAGTGTTCATGTGTATGACAACATGTGCATGATGATACATATGGGACAAGTGTAAAGGTGATAAGTACCACATAGTGGCACATCACACATGACATGTCTCAAAAAGTCATCACACATCGATTGGGCAACAAGATCACATGCCCTGTGCTATATCACTGCCTGCCACACATAGGGCCTGCTCATGTAAGTATGCAATGACAAGAAATACATAGACATCCTTATTAGAACTGTACCCCTACATCCCTGCCATGTGTTCGCCTCGTATCACGATTGTAATGGTGCTATGCGTGAGCGTGTGCAACGTTCCGTCCCCCTGCTTTGACATCAGCGCGTGAAATGCACCGTTTAAAACGCACCGTACCCCTGCATTCACTTGAGCGTGTGAAACGCACCGTGTAAAACGCACCGTACCACGGCATTCATTAGAGCATGTAAAACGCACCATGTAAAACGCTCCCTACCCCTGCATTCACTAGAGCGTGGAAACGCACCGTGTAAAACGCACTGTATCCCGGCATACACTAAAGTGTGTGAAACGCACCGTGTAAAACGCACCGTACCCCTGCATTCACTAGAGCGTGTGAAATGCACCGTGTAAAACGCACCATGCCCCGGCATTCACTAGAGCGTGTGAAAAGCACCGTGTTAAATGCACCGTACCCCTGCAATCACTAGAGCGTGTGAAATGCACTGTGCAAAACACACCATATCCCTGCATTCACTATAGAGTGTGAAATGCACTGTTCCCCTGCATTCACTTGAGCGTGTGAAACGCACCGTGTAAAATGCACCATACCCGGCATTCACTAGAGCGTGTTAAATGCACCGTGTAAAATGCACCATACCCCTGCATTCACTACAGCGTGTGAAACGCACTGCGTAAAACGCACCTTACCCCTGCATTCACTAGAGCGTGTGAATCGCACCGTGTAAAACGCACCGTACCCCTGCATTCACATGAGCATGTGAAACGCACTATGCAAAACGCACAGTACCCCAGCATTCACTAGAGCGTGTGAAACGCACCGCGTAAAGCGCACCGTACCCCTGCATTCACTTGAGCGTGTGAAACGCACTATGTAAAACGCACCGTACCCCTGCATTCACTTGAGCGTGTGAAATGCACTGTGCAAAACACACCATATCCCTGCATTCACTAGAGAGTGTGAAATGCACTGTTCCCCTGCATTCACTTGAGCGTGTGAAACGCACCGTGTAAAATGCACCATACCCGGCATTCACTAGAGCGTGTTAAATGCACCGTGTAAAATGCACCATACCCCTGCATTCACTACAGCGTGTGAAACGCACTGCGTAAAACGCACCTTACCCCTGCATTCACTAGAGCGTGTGAAACGCACCTTACCCCTGCATTCACTAGAGCGTGTGAATCGCACCGTGTAAAACGCACCGTACCCCTGCATTCACATGAGCATGTGAAACGCACTATGCAAAACGCACCGTACCCCAGCATTCACTAGAGTGTGTGAAACGCACCGCGTAAAACGCACCGTACCCCTGCATTCACTTGAGCGTGTGAAACGCACCGTGTATAACGCACCGTACCCCGACATTCACTAGAGCGTGTGAAATGCACAGTACCCCCACATTACGTGCGTGTGTGTGCCTAGTTTCACTATTGTAATCGTGTCATACGCGAGCAAACTGTACCCCGACATTACGTGCGTGTGTACGCCTAGTATCACTATTTTAATTGTGCCATATGCGAGCAAACCGTACCCCGACATTACATGCGTGTGTGCACCTCATTTCACTATTGAAATGGTGCCAAAAAACACTTACGGGACACCTAGGGGACGAGTAGTAGGTCCTGAATGCAGCCCGGTTGTCATGGATACTGAGATTTGAGTGTGTGGCTACAGGTGTCCTGCAAAAGTCAGTTGGGCAAAAATATACAATGTTGCAATATGTTTTTGAAGCTGAAGCTCACATTTTAAACCATGCAAATGTGTGTCAGGGCCTTATGTTTGAAGGGATTGGATGAAACATAGGATGCAAAGTAATCTAGCCTATCACAATGTACTCCTGAAACTGAAAGCCCCTCAGCAGCACAGATTTAAGGCTGCATGTGGCTGGGAGAGAGCACTTGCCTGCATAACATTGGAGGGGACCACACTGCTGCTGTCTCTGCATTCCCTGGACTCTTATGCCGTGTACGATGGAGAGGGCACCAGCATTCACTGATGAGGAAAACCAGGCCCTGCTGGATACCCTCCTACCAAAGTACAGCAAGCTGTATGGGAGACCAGGGGAGCAGGTGAGTGATGACTGCACTAGCTTTGACTGTGTACCTGTTGTGTGAGTGTCACAACAGGCATTGTGTATTGGTGGGACTGACATGCAATGTGGTATGGAGTGAATGCTGGGTGTGTACATTGTGGTGTCTCCCATGCAGACCTGTGGTGATATTGTAGAAATGCTGTGTTTCACTGCATGGACATTGAAGATTGTGAATGTTCTTTGTCACCTGGGTGAATATGTATGTGATGTTTTGCACCACACCTGCATGGCGTATGCAGCAGCTGTAGCCATCTGATATGACAAGTATGCTGTGTTGTGTGCCTGACTTGCACAGATTGCACGACACCAGTGGCACCTCTTTGTCAAGTGGTACATGTGCAAAATGAGGATTGTATACACTGTTGACACGGACAGGCGAGTGATCTGGGCCAGGGTGTGTCTGTCTGGTCTGCTTAAGGTTCTTAAGTGGAGTAGGATATGTGACAGCTTGTCACATGCTGTCCCATACCCCGCAGTTGCATGTGTTGTACAGTGTGTGCCATGATCAGTGAGTGTGTTGCACCTCGTATGCCATCTGTTGGCTTTCAAAGGCATGTAGTGCATTGGGGTTTGCCCACATGCCTAATTCACATGGACAATGAGGCAAGTCCTGTCAGCATCCTATGCCCTATTCACATTATCATTGGTGTGCAAGTGTGTGTCTCTGGGAGATGGAGCAGGTGTAGTGATGTTGTTTCACTTGGTCTTTCTGACAGGTATCTGCCTATGAGAAGGGAGAGATATGGATGGAGATTGTCAGGGCTGTCAGGAGTGCGGGGGGCCATCGCCGGCAGCTGAGGAACATCAGGAAAAGGTGGCAAGACATCCGGTGCTGGACCCAGCGTATCGCCCGGGTCCAGCTGAAGATGGAGGCCCCATGCCGGCATGGTGGAAGCCGCCACCTCACCCCCCAGATGCTCCGGGTCCTGGCAGTGGTCTTTCCAGACCTCCATAGGCAGTTGCAGGAGGGACAGCAGCAAGGAGGGGGTAGGTACATAGCTGTTTGTAGTGTTGTGTGTCAGCTGCTACTTGAGGTGCTCTGAAGCCTGGAAACACTCCCACAGTTGGGGTGTCTGGTCAGACAGGCTATTTGTGCATTGTATTTTCAATTCCCCATATTCAGCTGGTGCTCTTTTTCATCCCTTCCCCTCCTCCACATGTGTCCCCTGCTCTGTGTGTTTTCACATTTGCACATGTTCCTCTAGGGTGCAAGGTAATTAGACTGCACATTGATTAACGCATCATGTGGGAGGGAGGTCTGTGACATGTGCTGGTACCTTGCCTGTGCCTTGACCTGTGCACTGTGTTTGAACTTCATATATGTTTGCACTGATGATGAGTTTCAACATAGGAGTGTGAGGTTTAAAATGCACACCCTTGAAGCATGCATGACCCATGTTGCATTCTCAGACATGATGTACATCATTTGTGAGATATGCATAGTGTCATGACGGGTAATCATGAGACAGTCAGCAATTTCTAGACCCATGGATCTGTGTGCCCACTACAGTCCCCTGAGACACCCTGGCCTCCAAATCATGTGTGTCATCTAACACTGTGCCCATTCTATGTGTGTTCAGCATGGGTCTGCGTCTGTGGCATTGGTCCCTGGCATAGTTTGTGTTTATCATGTGTCAGCTACATGTGCACACTGGCCATGAATGAATACAAGATTTGGCTTGTGCATGCTCACACTGGCCAGTGCCTATTGACAACAATCTTTTGTTGGTTGGTTGTGTCTAATATGTATTGCCAGCCCCAAGAAATGACCTTGGTGTACTTTTTGTAAAGTTGTTGCACTGTTTTTGTTACCCTGATTCTGAGTTTTCACTTCTTGAGCTGTATCAATCACATTGACTGAGTGATGTGGGTGTTGTGCAGGAGTGGTGCAATTGGACTGCCTGTTTGGCCTTGGCAGTTTTGACCTGGGGATGTAAATTGGGTGGTCGATTTTTGACTATGCACTTCCCCTGTGATGGTGGGCAGTGCTTTCATTAGGGGCTTTACAGGCTATGTCATTTGCTTCAAGAGATGATTGTGCCTCAATATTTTTTGCCAAATGTATGTATTTCTGATGCAACGCTGTTTTGTCTTGGTGTGCACACTACTGTGTTGACATTTAGCATGTGGATAAGGCTGTGTCCACGACGCAGCAATGGTTTTGTGCTACACAATTTCAAGCAAATTAGCTTACGTATTGTCCTGATTTGGGACATGTGGGCCACGTCACATGACATCCAGTGGGTTTTATGTGCTAGCAACTGTATGATCAGGTGATAGATGCCCCTGTGTGGACTGACACATTTGAAGTTGTCTCACATAGATGTATGTACCTTGGGACTCTCAACAATTGTTAAGAGTTGTTCAAGTTTTGAATGTGTTCATATGACAAATTGTGTAGGTAACACGTCTGTGTCTGAATTATAGTTGTTTCACAAGGTAGTGCACACCAAACAGCATTTGCAATGTTTTGGAATAGCAGGCAGCTTTTGGAGGAGGCCAGTGTTAGTGATTAATGGTGTGCCTTGATCTCCATAGACATCAAAACCTCCGTTGCACCATGTGTATGGTATATGGGCCAAGCCATTTGTTTCTAACAGTGTTTCATTTTAAACTGTTCCTTGTGAGACATCTTTCATGCAGGCACCTAAGTGTTATCTTCACAAGATGGCAAATTTACACATGCAATGAATGTTGAATGTGTGAAGTATGGTGAGTGCCAAGATGCCAACAATTTGTGATATTAGTTTTCACCAAAATGTACTGAGTGTGGTGTCACCTTGGTGAGTGACGTGTGTTAGTTTGCCCTGAGGAGCAACACAACTGTTTATTTCTTTGTGAACTTAAGGCGGCATCACTTCATTGTATAGATCGGCTCTCCTGTAAACAAACAGAAGCTCCTCAGTGTGACTCTCATTCAAGTTGTGGCCTGGTCTGTTCTTTGGATCCTTGTGTCCAAGTAAAATGGTGTCTATACCAACTGTGCAGTACTAGTCTCAAATATGTGCTGACCTATCTGGCTGTTACTCATGATGCATGCCATGATTTGCAGTGTGACGTACTGATTTTGTGCTCATGTGTCAGATGTATATAGGTGACTGATGCATTTTTGTTTCTTCTCCTTGCCCACAGCATCATCAAACGACACAGGAGGAGACATGAGCACGGACCACCACAGCTGAGGAGCTGGAGGGAGCTAGTGGCACGGAGGGTGAGGGGAGTCAGATGGCTGGACCTTTGGAAGGCGACACCTCTTACCATGCGGACGGCTCGGCTTCTGACTCCCAGGAGGAGGGGGAATACGCGGCAACATCATCTGCCATCACTGTGTCTGTCCCCACCTCCTCCAGACCCATCTCCACACTCCCAGTTGCTCTGGTCCCTTCTGTCCATGCTGCCCCCATGTCTCCTTCATCCCCGGCACCGCAGCTCCTGCCCCTGTCTCCCCTGCTGCCCTCAGTGCTGAGTCTGTGGTTCTACTCCGGCAGATTCATGTTGGTCAGACATCAATGCTGACTGTCCTCCATGGCCACACTGCTATACTGACACAGTTGTTGTCATTCATGGAGGGCATGTCAGCTGCGATGTCTGACCAATGTCGGATACTATCGTCCATGGACTCCTCACTGACGGCAGCAGTTTCACTCCTGCAGCAGTCAGTCCCCCCTCCTTCTGACCCATCCACACCCCCCTCTCCCATACCTGTCCCGAGCACACGCCGACACACAAGATCACGCACGCCAACAGACACAACACGCACACCACCACCACCTAAGTGTAAGCGCAGATCTCCTGGCACGCAATCTCAGAGGGATGCCGGCACACCCACAGGGACAGGGGTCAGACGGCAGACACGCAGCCACAGAGACAGTACGCAAGACTCACAGCCCTCTACCTCCACTCCCATTGTGTCCCCAGGTGCAGGTGGTGGTCTGGCAGAACTGGCAGCAGTGTGCAGCGCTGAGGAGGATTCCTCCCCCCTTGCACCCACAACACCTACCGTTCTCTCTACTGTCCCTGCGGTGCCGGCCCCTGACCCTTATGATGCCCCCCACGGGTCAACCCGCCTTTAGCTCCATCACGTGCAGGCAAGTTTGGGGTCGACAACCTCCCCAACGTCCGCCAACCAGACTTTACTATGGACTGGCCATTGGCCTTGTTTGAGACAGGACTCATTTTTGAAATAGTTTTCCTTTGGAGCTGAATAAAGCATTTTAATTTTCATTCTAAACTCAGGTACTTGCTTAGGTGCTGTGTGCCTAGGAGTTGATATCATGGTAATGTTTTGGGATTGTGAAATATGTCTATTTTATTATGTTAATGAGGTGGACCATGGTATCTATGTGCCATCACAATGTTGCAGCAATTAATCTTTGGTTGTGTGTGTTCAGTTTGCCTTTTTTTGGAAAAAGTTTACGCACCGGGCATAGTGCTAGGTATTTCGTTGTGCAGCAGCTGGAACATCGATTACTCTAGAATCATAAACAACTTATGATTCCAGAGTAATCTATGTTACAGCTGCTGCACAATGAAATACCTAGCATTATGCCCGGTGCATAAAATTTTTCCCAAAAAAGTATTTCTCCTTGTCAGGGTATATACCTTTTCACAGGGGGCCCCTTGTTCTTTTCCAAATGTGTTCACTTTGCCTACAGACATTGTCCCAAGGAGTGTCCCTTCCTCAGTTATACAATGAGAACTTCACTACAGACAGTTGCACAATTGTTGTGCTGACATGTGTGCATATTCCCTATGTTGTTAAACGTTCCCTCAGCAATGGCCTTGCCTGCTCACAGATGACTACTGCTCATTAGTCTGTGCCATCCATGCTACTCACTGTACTTGTGTTTTGAGTATGTAGAAATGCCTTCATGGACACATTCATCCTTTTTCCCACTATGCAGATGTATAATCACAGCCTCACCCTTATGTTTGGATTGGTTCTGCAGGGTATTTGTGCACATGACTCACAATTTTGTGTATTGTATCTAAGGTGTTTCAACCATATTCCTTCCATGAGCGAGTACATGTTGGTGGTCTGACCATGCACCTGGACATCCATATCACCCCAGGGATGTACATGAAAGTGTGTGTTCCCTTTTGCTGTCTTTGTTTGTTGGGCTTTTACATGACTATACACTATTGGGTCATGATGGTAGGGTGTTTAGGTTGCCTGCAACCTCCATGGGAGGATATGCATGTGGGATCTGACATCACACCCACATGTGGTGTGTGGTGTGTCACGCAGTGTGTGACAGAAATCCATCCTCCGTGTAGTATGACACTGCTGTAAATGATGTGTTGCTATGGCACTATCAGGACTCTCACAGGTTAGGGTTGTAAACATACCCCCATGTAGTTGTGGTATGATGATGATAATGCCGCCGCTATAACTAAGCACTGCTGGGAGTCCTCTGCACCCACCCCCATACTGTTGGCCTATGCTGGGAGTCCTCTGCACCCACCACTAATATGTCTGGCCACTGGTGAGAGTCCTCTGCACCCACCCCTCATATGTCTGGCCTATGCTGGGAGTCATATCCACCCACCCCTCATATGTCCGGACACTGCTGGTAGTCATATCCACCCACCCCCATACTGTTGGCCTATGCTGGGAGTTCTCTGCACCCACCCCTCATATGTCTGGCCTTTGCTGGGAGTCCTCTGCACCCACCCCTCATAAGTCTGGGCACTGCTGGGAGTCATATCCACCCACCCCTCATATGTATGGGCACTGCTGGGAGTCATATCCACCCATGCCTCATATGTCTGGGCACTGCTGGAGTTATATTCACCCACCACTCATATGTCTGGCCTATGCTGGAAGTCATATCCACCCACCCCTCATTTGTCTGGCCTATGCTGGTAGTCATGTGCACCCACCCCTCTCATGTCTGGCCACTGCTGGGAGTCATCTGCACCCACACCATACTGTTGGCCCATGAAGGGAGTCATATCCACCCACCCCTCATATGTCTGGGGACATCTGAGAGTCATATCCACCCACCCCTCATATGTCAGGGCACTGCTGGGAGTCATATCCACCCACCACTCATATGTCTGGGCACTGCTGGGAGTCATATCCACCCACCCCTCATATGTCTGGCCACTGCTGGTAGACAAATCCACCCACCCCCATACTGTTGGCCTTTGCTGGGAGTCCTCTGCACCCACCCCTCATATGTCTGGCCTATTGTGGGAGTCCTCTGCACCCACCCCTCATATGTCTGGGCACTGCTGGAAGTCATATCCACTCACCCCTCATATGTCTGGCCTATGCTGGGAGTCCTCTGCACACACCCCTCATAAGTCTGGGCACTGCTGGGAGTCATATCCACCCACCCCTCATATGTATGGGCACTGCTGGGAGTCATATCCACCCACCCCTCATATGTCTGGCCACTGCTGGTAGACAAATCCACCCACCCCCATACTGTTGGCCTTTGCTGGGAGTCCTCTGCACCCACCCCTCATATGTCTGGCCTATTGTGGGAGTCCTCTGCACCCACCCCTCATATGTCTGGGCACTGCTGGAAGTCATATCCACCCACCCCTCATATGTCTGGCCTTTGCTGGGAGTCCTCTGCACCCACCCCTCATAAGTCTGGGCACTGCTGGGAGTCATATCCACCCACCCCTCATATGTATGGGCACTGCTGGGAGTCATATCCACCCATGCCTCATATGTCTGGGCACTGCTGGAGTTATATTCACCCACCACTCATATGTCTGGCCTATGCTGGAAGTCATATCCACCCACCCCTCATTTGTCTGGCCTATGCTGGTAGTCATGTGCACCCACCCCTCTCATGTCTGGCCACTGCTGGGAGTCATCTGCACCCACACCATACTGTTGGCCCATGAAGGGAGTCATATCCACCCACCCCTCATATGTCTGGGGACATCTGAGAGTCATATCCACCCACCCCTCATATGTCAGGGCACTGCTGGGAGTCATATCCACCCACCACTCATATATCTGGGCACTGCTGGGAGTCATATCCACCCACCCCTCATATGTCTGGCCACTGCTGGTAGACAAATCCACCCACCCCCATACTGTTGGCCTTTGCTGGGAGTCCTCTGCACCCACCCCTCATATGTCTGGCCTATTGTGGGAGTCCTCTGCACCCACCCCTCATATGTCTGGGCACTGCTGGAAGTCATATCCACTCACCCCTCAAATGTCTGGCCTATGCTGGGAGTCCTCTGCACACACCCCTATCATGTCTGACCACTGCTGGGAGTCCTCTGCACCCACCCCTCTCATATCTGGCCACTGCTGGGAGTCCTCGGTAACCCACCCCCATACTGTTGGCCTATGCTGGGAGTCATATCCACCCACCACTCATATGTCTGGCCTACGCTGGGAGTCCTCTGCACCCACCCCTCATATGTCTGGCCTATCCTGGGAGTCGACTGCACCCACCCCTCTCATGTCTGGACACTGCTGGGAGTCCTCTGCACCCACCCCTCATATGTCTGGCCTATGCTGGGAGTCATCTGCACCTACCCCTCTCATGTCTGGACACTGCTAGGAATCCTTTGCACCCTCCCCTCATATATCTGAGCACTGCTGGGAGTCATATCCACCCACCCCTCATATGTCTGGCCACTGCTGGTAGTCATATCTACCCACACCCATACTGTTGGCCTATGCTGGGAGTCCTCTGCAACCACCCCTCATATGCCTGGCCTATGCTAGGAGTCCTCTGCACCCACCTCCATACTGTTGGCCACTGCTGGGAGTCCTCTGTACCCACCCCCATACTGTTGGCCTATGATGGGAGTCATATCCACCCACCCCTCATATGTCTGGGCACTGCTGGGAGTCATATCCACCCACCCCTCATATGTCTGGGCACTGCTGGGAGTCATATCCACCCACCACTCATATGTCTGGCCTATGCTGGGAGTCCTCTGCACCCACCCCTCATATGTCTGGCCTGTGCTGGGAGTCCTCTGCACCCACCCCTCATATGTCTGGCCACTGGTGGGAGTCATATCCAGCCACCCCCATACTGTTGGCCTATGCTGGGAGTCATATCCACCCAACACTCATATGTCTGGCCTATGCTGGGAGTCCTCTGCACCCACCCCTCATAGGTCTGGCTACTGGTGGGAGTCATATCCACCCAATCCTCATATGTCTGGCCTATGCTGGGAGTCATATCCACCCACCCCTCATATGTCTGGACACAGGTGGGAGTCATATACACCCCCCCCAATTTGTTGGCCTATGCTGGGAGTCATATCCACCCACCACTCAGATTTCACGCACCGTACCCCAACATTAATGACGTGTGTGCAGCACGTATCACTATTGCAAAGGTGATGTAAGCGAGCGTGAAATGCACTGTACCCCAACATTCATGGAGTGTGTGCCGCACGTACCACTATTGCAATGGTGATATACGCGAGCGTGAAACGCACCGTACGCCAACATTCATGGGGTGTGTGCTGCATGTATCACTATTGCAATGGTGATATACGCGAGCGTGTGACGCACCGTACATGTACACTTCCGTTGTTGCGGTACGTTGTTCTCACCGTATGCGCCGTCGTTGTTTTCTGTGCACCAGGTGGTAGGCGTACAGGACTGGATTGACACGAACAATAGGGTTCATGGCGTGTCTGTCACGTACCGGGGTGCGGTGCGGCCGGACTCTGCTCTTACAGCTGTTTTCGGCTCCCGTAGCAGAAGGGTCGTACGGAGTGTCGTCGACACGGATTGTACTTTGCAGTGCCGTAAACTGCTGCCTGTTTACATACGGACGGCGCGTACTGCGTGAACCGGAGATGAATCGTATGTATTTTTTTGTCATATGGTGTTTGGTACGGTTCGTACAGAAATGTGCTTTATGTTTGGATCGTACTTGCTCGTATGTACGGGGACATTGAGAGTTTACGATTTGAACGGGAAATACACTCCGTACAACTATTCGTAGGGGATTTTACAGGATCGGAATTGGCCCCTAGATGTACAATCTGCATAAGGCTAAAACAAAATGACATAATACATATTTTGACCCAAGACCTCCATCATAACATTGAAAGCAAACTCCAATTATTACTATAGGTTACAATTGAAAGTCTCAGCGGTGGGTGTAAGATGAAGTGAGAAAGGGCACAAGTCAGAACATAGTGCAGGAAAATACTGTGTATTGATGTTAATAAAACAAAGAAAACGGCAACTCCGATATTGCCACAGGTTACAAAAACAGTGGTCTATGGATGGCTGCACTCTATAGATTCCTACCTTAGCACATGTAGTGGTACTGCCTAACTAAACAATCGAGTCAAATATAGGCATCTCTAAGAAGCACCTCATGTACCAGCAATCCAAGAATAAGACACCTACCACTTCCTAATCACATGCTCCTGACTTAAACAAATAAGAGCAGACACTCTAAGGAGCATTGAGTGCAGGGTGTCATAAATTTTGCCTGAAAATATGGAGGAAAGTTTTGAGTCATGGTGAAGCACGAGGCATCCTAAATACTGAAAGCAATAAAGGCCAGGGATGAAGACACTCCAAATTGCCTTGTAAATCCATTAACTTAGCAAACCTATCAAGGACTTTGTATGAGCCATTCAAAGGCGAAATTTCGATTTTATTCATGCGAGAGCCCAACTATAAATCCTTGATCCAAGTCTACCCAATATAAGCTGGCAGGTTGATCCGAAGAAGTGTGACTGAATACAAACTACCCTTTATGTGCAGGTCGACATTCCTACTTTAAATTACTTTCAGATATTTAACCTTTGTAAATAATATTATTTTTCTATTTTCTATTCTCCCCTTCTTCTTTTATATTTTATCTCTATTTTCATTTCTATGTTTTTATGTAAACGTCAATGTGGCCAGACACCAAAAAAAATTGATAACTTTTAAATAATAGGCCAGGACTGGTTAAGTATGTCTGCTTGAATCATTCTTGCCTATGACATGTTCTTATGTTGTTAGACTTATCCAACTACGTAACATGCCATATAGTTGATTGTGATGTGTTTCTTCTTGTTTTGCCTATTTTCTCTTGTTGAAGTTAAAAAAAACACACGTCCTGGTGCATTTGTTTACTACAATGCTGTTCTTTGCTGTCCTCTTGATGATACCTTCTGTTCTAACCCACGTGGATGCCTTGGGGTGCACTCTGAGGAACCTGGAAGAAAGCATCTACAGAAAAGAAGGAGATCTCCTGATTGGAGGGATAATTCCAGTCAACATTCAGTGGCAGGAGCCTGCTACTCCATTCCATGATCCAGACCAGGTTATCCGCTGCAGCACGTGAGTGCACGACTATTTCTGAACTCATATTTATCTCAGTAGTGACTGTGGCCTTTCCATTATATTTATGAGATCTAGCTGCCTATCATCAATTACAATCTGTGATTCCTTATTTAGGATTAAGTTAATGAAAATTTGATACAGTAAACATGGGAAGAGAGTATGGCCTGAAGTGGCCCTAAATGCCTTTAGTATGCAGTTAACTGATAGAATATTGACCCCCAAAATATCCCCATACACAAATGTCGAGTTATAAATATTGATGTAAAAAATATCCACATTCTATATTTGTAATGGTAAGTACAAAAATATAGAGAAAATACATATTGATGTAAAAAATATAGTTGCACAAAATTTCGATTTGAATATATGTATCAAAAATAATATAAAATATATTAAAAAATAAAATGTACATTGATATTGGTTTATTAGATTTAATATACATTTTAACAAATATAACAAATAAATGTATTTAAAAAAGTTGAAGATACGTATATAAAATGTAAAATATATATAAATATATTTACTTTAAAACAATTGATAAACTTTGTATTTTAATTTATTTTATAATTGTATATATGAAAATTTACAAATAAAAATACATAAATATCAATACACCGATAAGACACAATCTAATAAAAAAAACATTATGTTACAAATTAAAACATTTGGGGCCAGATGTACGGCCAATTAGCATGAGCAAACGAGTTAGCGACTCTTTTACGCATGCTAAAATTGGAATGGCCATGTACTAACAAAATTTTGCTAGTCGCAAATTAATTGCGACTCGCAAAAAAGTGTTTAGAGACTCGCTATTTGGAAGGGGTGTTCCCTTCCTAATAGCGACTGTCCAACCCATGAACGAATGTTTTGCAATCGCAAGACCATAGCAAGTTACCACCCTGGGACCACTTCCCCTTTGTGACAGGCTCTGAAAATATTTTTTCAGGGCAGGCAGTGTTCCCAGGTCCCACTACCTGCACTTAAAAAAAATGCAAAGACAACTTGTTTTTTTTTAAAAAAATGCATCTGTTTTCTTTTAAGGAAAATGGGCTGCATTGAAAAAACTGCTTTATTTAAAAGCAGTTCCATACATGGTGGTTTGCGGAGCCCAGCAGTCCACCATACCTGGGAGGGCATGCCATTCCCAATGGGTTCGCAAATTGCGAGCGGCTCATTAATATTCATGTGCCTCGCAATTTGCGACCCCATTGGGAATTGCAAACAGTATTATACACACTGTTGTACATCCAGTTCTCCAACTCAAAAATTGCAAGTCGCAAAATTGCTGGTAGTACATCTGTCCCCTAACTATTTAAATGTCTTTAAACTTAAATTTTCCACTTCAGTGAGTGCAACAGTAGGAAAAGTGTTGGATAGCAGAGGGGTAAAAATTACTATTCCCACTTCAATGAGTGCAACAGTAAGGAATGTGTTGGATAGTAGAGGGGTAAAAATTACTATTCCCGCTCTAGTGATTACAGCAGCAGGGGAAGTGTTGGATAGAGGAGGAATAAAACATTTCTATTCCCACTGCAGTGAGTGCAACAGTAGGGAAAGTATTGGATAGCGGAGGAATGAAAATTGACTATTCCCACTCCAGTGAGCGCAACAGTTGGGTAAGTGTTGGATAGCGGAGGGGTAAAAATTACTTTTTTCGACTCCAGCGAGTGCAACAGTAGGGAAAGTGTTGAATAGTGGAGGGATAAAAATTACTATTCCCACTCCAGTGAGTGTAAAACCAGGGAAAGTGTTGGAGAGCGTAGTGATAAAAATTACAATTCCAACTCCAGTTAGTGCAACGGTAGGGAAAGTGTTGAATAGCGCAGGAATAAACATTGACTCTTCCCACTCCAGTGAGTGCAACAGTAGGGAAAGTGTTGGATAGTGGAGGGGTAAAAATGACTATTCCCGCTCCAGTGAGTGCAACATTAGGGAAAGTGTTGGATAGTGGAGGAGTAAAAAATTATTATTCCCACTCCAGTGAGTGCAACAGTAGGGAAAGTGTTGGATAGTGGAGGAGTTAAAATTACTATTCCCACTCCAGTGAGTGCCACACTAGGGAAAGTGTTGGATCGCGGACGGGTAAAAATTTATATTCCCACTCCAGTCAGTTCAAAATTCAAACGAAAAAAAATATCACCAAAAGAAAACATTAAAAAAATTAAACTAAAAATATATAAAATATTTAAAAAATCTAAAGAATAGAAACAGAATATAATTTAAAATAAATATGACAAATACCTAGAAATATTATATTAAATAAATGTAAAAAGAATTTACAAAGAAATACCTATTTTAACCCCTCGGCTGCGCCGCCGATTTTGCGGAAGTGCGGCACTTACGCAAAACAGCTGGGGCCGCGTTGGCCATTGGCCGACGGCAGCACAAGCGAGGTAGTGCAGCCGTCGGTCAATAGCCGACGGCAGCATGGAAGGGGTTATTTAGAATATTTTTATAAACAAAAACATTCATTATTACATACATTTAATCTTTTTTGTTTCCTACCCTATAACACCACACAATTCACAACACACATCTAAATAAAAAAATATACCCCATAATTTACATAATTAACTATCAATTAAAGAAATATTATTAATTACAAAACAAATTAAAACAGATACAAATTAATTTACTCCTCAAACATTACACCTATAAAACCAAAACACGAACACAAACAAAATAAACAATTCCCCTAATTACCAATTGATGGATTTTACTGACCAACAAGCCATTATTTAATTAAACATCAATTCCTTTCCACCCTCTACCCCTATAAACCTCACAATTCACACCTAAAAATCATTACACAATTTCCATAATATATTTAAAAATAATACATTTATGTCAATGAACTACTTAATAATTAATTAAATATAAATTACTTCCTACCTTTACCACTATAAACCCCACAACTCACCTCTAGAATTAATTACACAATTACCATATTTACATTTTTAATTAATTAGCATTAATTCATAGATAAATATTAATTAATTAATAAAAAATAGATTACTTCCCACTCTTTACCCCTATAAACCCCACAACCTGTTGCTAAAAAAAAACATAATTACCATCATTAATCACCAATTACATAATTTATATTAATTACCAACCAATTAATAATTAATTAAAAATAAATGACTTTCTAAAATTAACACTATAAAGTCTAAATTAAATAAACATTATTAAATAAAAGGTAATTACTAATTTAATATAATTAAGTTATGTCCCACCCTATACCCCTATAAACGTACAAACCTCTACAGAACTAAGAAATGCAAAATTTAATGAAAATATAATTGATAACTACTAAAAATGTAACACATATATCAAAAAATAAAAACAATACTTACACAAAAAAATAGATCACATACATTTAAAATACATACTAAAATACATAACACTATTTGAAAAATCGATATTTTAAACAACTATATTTTTGCAAATGATATTAATGATATTAATGACTTCGATATTTTAAAAAATGATATTTCTTACCTTAAAGTCAATATTCTTGAATACGATATTCTTGCTGTCAATATTTCTGTAAATACAACAGGTGATGGACCGAATGTGGATCAATGTCACACACTCATCCCAGTCCAAAGATCTGGGCCCAAATAGTTACACATATGCCAGAAAGGTCCTGAATTACAGCTAAGGGAGACAAGCAGGAGCCAGGCTGGAAGTTAAAATCCATTAATCAGCCCCTAATTCATTATTGTCAGTTGGGGCAGGGCAGGTGTTGTAACTAATTTTGCAACAATGAAAGCACTTAGCAAGTGCAAAAGATCACTAATCAGGGCGCACTAAGGAAGCAGGTGCCAGCTAAAAAAATATTCTGTGACACATTAATCAGCCCCAAATTAATTCAGGTCACTTGAGGCAGGGAAGGTGTGCTTTGCTTTGCCGAAAATAATGTACACTGGACAACCAGAGGGTGTGGTGATGAAACAGAGGGTGGCATGGGTGGGCCAGAGGGTGGCATGAGTAGTCAGAGAGTGGCAGTGGTGACAGAGAGTGGCAGTGATGAAGAAGAGTGTCCCAAACAGGCTGGACACGTAGAAACAACAAGTTCGCGAAACTTGCGACCCGACAGGTAAGTTCGCAATTTGCGAAAGTGTACAAAACCCTCGCGAACTGGCAGAAACACATGCGAACACAAAAAAAAAAAAAATCCGCAAATTCGCGGGAATTTGCGGATTTTGCGGATTGCGAATCCGCAAATCCGCAAAATTCGCGAACGCGAGATCCGCAAAATTCGCTCATGCTTAGCCCAGACGTGGGTCCCAGGCACTCCACACCACTTGGAGTCAAGCTAGCCGGGCTGATGAGAGGTGTTACCTCGAAACCGGTCCGGTCCTCGGATGCTTAATTCCGTTCTGGGAAGGACATGGCTTTTGTAGTTCGGACTGGACTGTTCCCATGGGGCAACAGGGTCAGAGCTGATTTGCATATCGCCATTGTTTAACCCAGGGTGGTGTGGAGTGCAAAAAAACGATGGATTTGGGCCCAGATCTTTTGACTGGGGGAATGTGTGACATTGATCCACATTCGGTCCATCACTTGTTGTTTTTGCAATTGCCGCCCTAAGTGCGCTGGGGATGCCCAGACGTGGGTCCCAGGCACTCCACACCACTTGGAGTCAAGCTAGCCGGGCTGATGAGAGGTGTTACCTCGAAACCGGTCCGGTCCTCGGATGCTTGATTCCGTTCTGGGAAGGACATGGCTTTTGTAGTTCGGACTGGACTGTTCCCATGGGGCAACAGGGTCAGAGCTGATTTGCATATCGCCATTGTCTAACCCAGGGTGGTGTGGAGTGCAAAAAAACGATGGATTTGGGCCCAGATCTTTTGACTGGGGGAATGTGTGACATTGATCCACATTCGGTCCATCACTTGTTGTTTTTGCAATTGCCGCCCTAACTGCGCAGGGGATGCCCAGACGTGGGTCCCAGGCACTCCCCACACCACTTGGAGTCAAGCTAGCCGGGCTGATGAGAGGTGTTACCTCGAAACCGGTCCGGTCCTCGGATGCTTGATTCCGTTCTGGGAAGGACATGGCTTTTGTAGTTCGGACTGGACTGTTCCCATGGGGCACAGGGTCAGAGCTGATTTGCATATCGCCATTGTCTAACCCAGGGTGGTGTGGAGTGCAAAAAAACGATGGATTTGGGCCCAGATCTTTTGACTGGGGGAATGTGTGACATTGATCCACATTCGGTCCATCACTTGTTGTTTTTGTCAATATTTCTGTGTCACAATATTTCCAACTCGATATTTGTGCAAGTCAACATTTGCAACTCGATATTCTGCCTGCATACCTGTTAATCATGTTATGTTATGCTATGTTATATATAGTGAACAACTCCTGATTACTATTCTAAGGTTCTTTACATGTGCTGACGGTAGGGGAATGGGTACGAACTTCCAATGCCCGGTGGAGTCTCACAACGAGGTGTCTTTGCCAAAGATTATCTCGCATGTGTTGAGCTTGAGGCAGGGGTTTTCATCCATATGGTGACTTCAGCCTTACAGGTGGAGGAAATGTTCCTGGTGTTTGATGTCTTGTTAGAGGGCGAGAGTATGAGCTTAGTGTGGTCAGCGTAAGATATGATGTTAATTCCATGGGTTTTGATGATGCTGGTGAGTGGGGTCATGTAGGTGTTAAACAGAGCAGGGCATGGTGCAGATCCCTGTGGAAATCCACAGATGAGGTGATTGGGACCAGACTGAATGACTTATTGCAGCCAGTCAGGAAGGAGCAAGTCTGTGGGACTTGGATGCCAGCTTTGTGCAGTCGTTAGATAAGGATAGGGAAGAAGACAATGTAAAAAGCTGTAGAAAGATCCATCAGGATGAGTGCCACCTCTATCCGTGATCATCTGGACTTAATCCATGGCAGCAATAAGGGTTGTGTCTGTACTGTGGTTGGGCCTGAATCCGGATTGAGCACAGTTGAGGAGGTGGTTGTTAGTGAGGTGAGAAGCTGTTTTTTTTTTGCATCACCTTTACTGTTACTTTAACCAGGTAGAGGAGGGCCTGATGAGGGTTTCTTGAGGAGGGGAAGGGCTGTGGCATGTTTCCAGGCATCCGAGTAGGTGGCTATGATCAATGAGTCATTCAGTATTGAGGTCAATGCTACGCTGATGGGTCCAGTCCAGTTACATTCTCAAGTGATTAAGTTGACCAACTGCTATATCACTAGGAAGATAATCGATAAATATATGATAAGATACATACTACTACCACTTATAATTTCTAAATAAGCCCAATATTTTTGCTTTAGAGAGCCCAAGAACAACCAATGAAAGCCAGGTCAGCAGGCATGACAACACCTCTCTGCTCAGTGGAACAAGCTGAACATTGTGACCTGCTGGGTGCTGAATTTTCCCTGGATACCCTTGAAGAAATATTTCATGGATCTAAAGACAGAGAGAGATCAGAATATAGTGGAGCATAACATCAGACAAGAACAATTAGTCACACCTTTCATGGAACCTCAAAGATATACTAACTACAAACAACAATCAGAAATTCCTTAATCAGAGTTGTAAATGACATAAGTGTCAACATTATTGTTGGCTGGGTTTCATTTTCCATGCACTAAGGATGCTTAAAATCACGAGGCTGACTAATGTATGGGAAAGTTGAAGTATAGATGAAATATGTGTTAGGGGTATCCATTAGCCAGTCAGTCAAGAACTTTATTTCGATCACTATAGATCATCAAAGTAAATCGTAAAATAATACAAGTACAAACAAACAGTACAAATAAGACATAACATTATAAATAAACATTCGAAGTCTAGCTACAGTCGTAGTACAGGTCAGTCAAAGTGCATCAGTGGTTGAACACAAGAGAAAGATTAATATGAAAGCAGAATAATTAAAGTAAAATTACATAATTTTTTTATTAAAAAATTATATCATAAAAACCTTAAAAGGAGAAGGACATATATTAGTAATTAAGTTAATTTAAAATAGCACATGGCCCCCAATAAAACCTTAGCGGGCCACTATAAAATGTGGTACACACTAGGAGCTAGAGCCTAGAAGCAATCAGTAGAGTACTCAAATTGCCTGATCCACATAGCCATTAACCCCTTCCATGCTCATGACGAGCTCAGCTCGTCATGCAGCACAGTGCTCCTGTGCTCATGACGAGCTGAGCTCGTCATGATTGCATTGTTTTCTAGTCCAGAGTTGTGGAGTGCTTTGTGAGCGTGGTTGAGGAGCTTGAAGGTGATCCTGTTGTTGATGGGGAGCCAGTGAAGGTCTCTGAGGTGGGGGGTGATGTGGCTGCACCAGGGGAGGTTGAGGATCAGGCAGGCCGAGGCGTCCTGGGTGCGTTGTAGTCGCTGTAGGTGTTTGGTCGGGATTCCTGCATAGAGTGTGTTGCCATAGTCCAGTCGCCTGCTGATAGGGCTTGGCTCACCGTTCTTCTGGTTTCGATCGGGATCCACTTGTAGATCCTGCAAAGCATGCGGAGGGTGTTGTAGCAGGAGGAGGAGATGGCGCTGACCTGCTTGGACATGGAGAGGGAGGAGTCGAGGATGAATCCCAAGTTGCGTGCGTGGTCCGCGGGTGTCGGTGCTGTTCCTAGTGTTGCCGGTGGTCCGCGGGTGTCGGTGCTGTTCCTAGTGTTGCCGGCCACCAGGAGTCGTCCCAGGCAGACGGGGTAGGGCTGAGGATGAGGACTACCGTCTTGTCCGAGTTCAGCTTCAGACAGATGTTCAGGTCGTGTTGGCGGGCCACTTGTGCGAGGGGGGCCATGTAGATGTTGAACAGCATCGAGCTGAGGGATGAGCCCTGGGGTACGCCACTGATGAGGTTGTTAGCTTTGGATCAGTAGGGTGGGAGGCGGACACTCTGGGTTCTGTCGGAGAGGAAGGAATTGGTCCAGTCCAGGGCTTTCTCCCGAATTCCGGATCCTTGGAGGCGTGTTCTTAGTTTGTGGTTGCAGACCGTGTCGAAGGCGGCTGACAGATCCAGGAGGATGAGGGCTGAGGTTTCGCCGTTGTCTAGTTGGCGCCGGATGTCGTCTGTGGTGGCAATGAGGGCTGTCTTGGTGCTGTGGTTCCGTCTGAATCCGGATTGCCACATTCAACACATGTTTGTCACATGCCCTGAACTCACATTATTTTGGCATAAAGTAGAACAAATATTGATACAAAAATTGGGGATAGAAACTCCACTAACTGTCATGGAAATATTGATGGGGGCAGGGACTCGAGAGGTGGTAAAGAAGATCTTTTAACAATATTGGTGGTCTGTGCAAGATTGACAATAGCTCGAGTATGGATATTATCCTCGAAGGCTCCTACAGTTATGGATTGGTGGGTTTTAGTCAGGAAAATACATGACATGGAGGAAGCACTAGCTAAGATAAAATGTGATAAAGCTATTCCTAAATTCAACTCAATTTGGGGTCTATTGTATTAATATGCAAAAGGAAATTTTGTGTGTTTTTGTTTCTTCGCTATCCTTTAGTGGTTTTCCCAAATGTCTAAATAGGATATATATGCGGTGTTTTGTCTGTTTAGCATGCTCTCTAGCATGGATGTGGTTAAAAACTTGGCTGTACAAAATATAATCATACATGTTGTGTTAGACTGCAATATTCTATAAGCATCCTTGTACCTTCTTACTCCCAAATTTCAGCAAAGGGGAGCAATCCATTTAATTCTAGATTGGTGGTACAAGGGACAAAACAATAAAACGCGTTCAGGTGACTCAGGTAGCCCTTTGCAACAGGGGCAGTATTCTTCAACACTCTCTCCTGCTCTACACTAGTTTTTTAAAAACTATTTACAGGTAGGTAACCATACAAAACTGTAGGTATAGTTTCCTTGCTAGCGGTGGTTCAATTTTGTCAAATGAGGGCTCTAATAGCGATGTCTGTTTAAAATTCATAAAAACAATCAAAAGTGATCCCTTGCAATTCATTATCAAATCAGTTTCAACTAAGCCCCAATATTCTGCTTTAAGATAGGATTTGTTAATCTGACTAAAGGTTTCTGGTTCACTCCAATGACCAACCAATCCTAGCTTTAGTAGAAAGTTCTTGACTGTGAGCATCCAAGAAATCTTGTCCACACAAGATGTTGTCATTAGTTCACGGACACCCAAGAAACAAGTGCTGCAGTAGACCATAACCTGTGCCAAAACGTGTGTATCCGCAGGGCAATCTTGTGTGCAATTCTCTTCTGGCCAAAACACTGGGAGATTCACCAGAGATCTGGGAGATTCACCAGAGATCTAAGATATTTTTGTTCAGTGACTGAGAGATTACTGATTTTTGAGCAGCCCCAGAGCTCTGCACCATACATGGTCGCACCTAGAGCTTTAACGTTATAGATCTCAAGTGCTGGTGTAATTTTTCTAGCTATAGTTTTCTTGTAAATGTTCAATATGCTTGCCATTTGAGGAACCAGTGTTAACTGCGCTTTGGTAACTCGTGGAACCCATCTCCTATTATGTGTGAGTTTGATACCCAGAAAATCAAACTCTGGCACTAGTTCTAGTGGGTCACCCCCACATACAGACGCTTCTTGCACCTGGTTTTAGACTAGGTGAAAAAAGCATATATTTGGTTTTAGAACTATTTAACTCCAGCCCCCGCCTAAGACAGAATGCCTGAAAATCATCTAACAACTGTTGAAGCCTTTGCAGTGACTTTGAAATGAGCAGGGTATCATCCGCAAAAAGGAGAACAGGGGCCCATTTTCCTCTTATTTTTGGGGCATCACAGCCATCCCTGCTCAGATAGCCGACAAAATCACTGATAAACAGAGTAAACAGGGTTGTTGCTAATACACACCCCTGCCTTACTCCCTTTTCAATATGGACCACCTCTGTTAGAGCCCCACTTTCGCCCCACCTTACTTGTGCCAGAGTGTTGGCATAGAGTCTAATTAAAATATTGGGAAGGGGGTCTGGCACTCCCATATTTTCTAGGACTTCCCACAATTTTGCTCTCGGTACAATGTCAAAAGCGGCACGCAAATCCACAAAGGCAACATATCATTTGCCCTTGCGGATAGGCACTTCCCTCCAAAAATTACATGTAAAGCGGAAGATTTGGTCTAGGGTGCTCACTTGTGCCCTAAAACCAGCCTGCCACTCGGAGATAATATTCTCCTCTCTAATCCAATCTTGAAGGTGGGCAAGGTCCTGTTTACAAAAGATTTTTTGTAGTGAGTCAATACAGCTAATAGGCCTATAGTTCATGGGAAGTGCACGGCCCCCCTTCTTAAAGATAGGGACTATCTCTGCCAATTTCCATGATTGGTGTATTTCCATGCCTGAAAGGATACTATTAGAGAGTAAGTTGATATATGGTCCCCAAGTTTTTACATCTTCTTTATATAGATCATTAGGTATCCTACCAGGTCACGGGGCACGTACCAAAACACAAGAGCTAATTTCTATTTTGCTGAGTGAAAATTGCAGATAATTCAGCAAAATGTGGTTCCCACTCACAACTATAGTGTCTCAGTCATTTTCCAACCTATGATTGTCTGAGTACAAGTGACTGAAGTGTGCAACCCACTCCTCTGGTTGAATATAAAAGTCAAGTACAGAGTTGTTCACCCTGGAGACAAGAGCTACTCTTTTCCAAAAGTCTCTAGTGTCCCTATTTGCCAAGTCATCATGCAGATCCGACCTTATTGAATCTTCCCACACCCTTTTTGCATTAATATTTGCAACCCAATGATGTGCTCTAGATTTGGAGATCTGCACCTGTGACTTAGATTGAATGGCAGCCAGAAGCTCACCTTTTGCACTCTACAGACATTATTCTACCAGGACTCAGTTCAAGAACACATTTTCTTCTTGCTTGCCCAGGACATCCCTTATTATCACTCCTAGTCTCTCATGTGTAAGTGACATCTTTTCATTTATCACTGTGGTGGGGAGTGTGGATAGGTGATGATAATAAGCCTTAGCAATTCCCTTGATATATTTAATACCACAGGATTTTAAGCTACCCAGTTCCATTTAATAGATCTCTAATTGTTCATAGGCTGGAGTTCCCCAATGTCACAGTAACCCCTGTTTCCAAGGTGTGGTGTCTTTTTGAAACTCAATGATAAACTAAGGATGTTGGGATCACTATCTTGTTGATCGATCACTTTCATGTCCATTGTGGCAGGCCATAACTCAACTTGGACTAGGAAGTAGTCAATTCTACTGCACCCACCTGGTCTATTAAAAGTAGCTTTGCCCTGGCGGTCTGAGGTACACCTGCCATTAGTGGCTCTAAGATTGTACTCAAGAGTTAAAGCCAGCAGCTGTCCAGCTTTTGGTGTCCATCATACTTTGGGCAATCCTAAATGGCGTATTCCCCATTGGTTGTCCAAGTCGGTCGTTAGATTGTGAGGGGCTGCCGCAATTGGCTCGAAAGTTGTACTGAGAACTTGTGCCATCAAAAGAAAGTCTCATGTTTCATTATTTCTACCCTGTACTCTGTTATAGACATTAATTAATTGTACAGACAAACCAGAGGGCAACAGAAGTCTAAGGGCTAAAATATCCTTGAGCTGCAGGGCATAGTGATAATGGTGCAACATAACACAGTCATGATTCAGATACCCAATCCCCCTGAGGGCCTTCCCTTTGTACTCTTAGTTGCTTCAATACAAAAGGATGTGTACCCATTTCTATAGAGTGGTTAGAGACACCAGGGGTCCCATTAGGATGTCGGGCGGATTGCCCTGCCGCTTTGTAAATGCAAATGCTGAAATTCATTTTTTGCATTGTGGCGGGCGGTGCAGAGAGCACCGACCGCCACAATGCTAAAAATGCAGGATGTGCCCACCACTGTGGCGGGCACATCCTAATACCCCCCACGGGACCCCTGATGGGACATGTCCTAGCCATTGCTCTAGTCTCTGTCACATAGTAACATCTTTACACACACACACCCTTTTGAGACACAGCCTCCGTCATGGCTACACACCATTCTTTGACCTGATCTGCTCTTTTTTGTAATATGTATTGTGAATAGGGGTTCGAGCAGACAGGTCGTTAAATATTTCCCCTTGACCCTCCTTACCGTTTATGTTTCAAGAGTTTAGCCAAGCCAGCTGCATTCCATGACGCAATCCTCACCCCATGCTCCAGGATTGATTCTGCCTTGTGTAGGATAGAGATAACTTCTGAGATACTGACATTTAACATATTATTAAATACTTTTATTATTCCTCCTTGTATAAGTAGGCAGTTACAAGGCTGCCCAGAACCGGACTCTAAGTTACTCGAAAGTTCCCCTTCTGGTAGGGTAATAGACAACAGATTATCCACCCCATATTTTCACATACACCCACAATGCCAGGGAACCTGTGATTCAGTCACTGTTGTTTTCCACTAACAGCTCTAGTTTCTACACCCAGTCCCCTGTCTGTCAGCACACACTGAGGTCTCAGAAGGTCAATTGGGGTACCAAATTTAAGCTGGACGACAGTGTGTGCACTTGAAATTGCTCATGCTTCTACCGCCCAAAAGTCCCTCCACTATGTCATGGCTCACAAAAGAGAACAGGATTAGACTTTGTGTTCCTTCGAGAGTTGCAAACCTTTCCACATTTGAAATATCGCTCCTGAATATTGAATAGCAGCATCTGGTTTTGCGAAACCAATAGATAACTTTGTTTAGCAAGGACTCTTTATCTTCCCTTGACCCAACTGGCAGCTTTGGAACATGGGTTAAATATACAACCCCCCGATCACAACCTCCCAATGGCCCTCCATTGATTTGTGGCCATGGACAAGCCAAGGGGGGTGCGTGAGTCCCCTGTTGCCCCCTCCTCTGCTTCTTGCTTACTGCCCCCTTTTCCCCTGGGAATCTCTCCCCATACAGCTTCCTTGAGGGAAGCCGTACATTAATATTTTCCATACCATGCAATTTTTTGTGTGGGACTGGATGGGGCGGAACACCTGTGGCTAAAGGGGGACAATCTTGATATAGGGGGTCAGTAGAAGGATAAGCCTTAACACTTTTCACACCCACCCCCTCTCTCCCATAATTGCACCGGTAGTTGTTGGTATACCTTCCAGCACAGTTTCCAAAAATATCAAGAAGAACTTTAACTTGTTTTTTTTACTCTTTAATCAATCAATCAATCAATCAATCAAAGCATTTGTAAGGCGCACTACTCACTCGTGAGGGTCTCAAGACGCTGGGGGTAGGAGGTGCTGCTACTGCTCAAAAAGCCAGGTCTTGAGGAGTCTTCTTGAGGACAGCAGGTCTTGAGTCTGCCGTAGGTGATTGGGGAGGGTGTTCCAGATCTTGGCATCGAGGTGGGAGAATGATCTGCCGCCGGAGGTTGCTCTTCGGATGCAGGGGACTTCCATCAAACTCTGCAGCATAGCCAGGTTCTCACTGCTAATACATTCTCTACCTAGCGGACCATGACTCTCCGGTACAGACTCAATGTCAGCAAGAACAGAATACCTGTTGCTGCATTCTACCATTCTGGGCTTGCACGTTGTAGGTGAGCTAGTGTAATTAGCATGTTTTGGCGAACCATCATTCCCCTCTTGCGCAGGCACATAAGTTCTCAGAATTGGATTTTCAAACATTTATGGATTCTCTTAGGTGGAAGGTAGAGTGGGGTGTCATATTTAGATTGGGTAACCTAGGGTTAGCGAGAATATCAGTACATTTGGTCAGATGTGAGTCAATTTGAGTGAGTACATCGTCTTTATTCATTTTTTCCCTTTTAGAGCCCATGGAGCCCCTTCCACAGACTTTCGCTTGCCCATAATATAGATCAAATTGTATGGTGGGATGTCACTATGTCATAATACCCGGAAGGTATTACTAAAAGGGTAGAAAAAACACACACAAAAGCAACCACCTGGTCAGAGTAGAAGGGTTATTTGCAAGCAATGTCCCTCATTTTCAAACAAAGAGGGTAGGCCCAGCCTAGCCTCTTCTGGGCTTTGATGAGCACAGTTGGGCCCGCCCTTGGCCCAGGCACGCCCGCGTGCGTCCCGCATTGTGGGAGCTCAGTGATGATGTTATGCTCCTCTGGGCGCTGTTGGGACACGTCCGCGCCTTCCTGGCAAAATAGCTCTTGGGGGCTGGAATCCCATAGTACTGGCCACACAGAAACAGCAGGAAAAGGGTTCCCACACTGCGGGAGCCCAGTGATTATGTTTTGCACTTCTGAGCACTGTCGAGACTCTTGGGGGCTTGAGTCCCCCGGTACTGACTACACAGAAACTGCAGGTAAGGGTTTCCATTAGCTTAAAAAAATACAGTTACATACTTTATCGTTTAATCAATCTAAACTAAATGTACCAGAAGGAACAAAGATTACTTCAATTGTGTTCAATATATATCATAATGTAAATTTTAAACCTTTCATTATGCACAAGTCACAAAACTGCTGATGTTGGATTAGGCTCACAAGGCCCATCTGATGTGCCTATTTGGTTTGGATGTAATACCCTCCCTATCAGTCTGTGGTTGATTGTTTTAATTAATAGTACCATTAATTAATTATAATATAATTGTTTTCTGAGACATGTTATCTTTCTGTTCGACTCAGATTTAGTGTCCGGGCCTATGGTTGGGTCCTTGCCCTGGTGTTCGCTGTCAACGAAATAAACCAAGAACAGTGGCTTCTCCCCAACATCACCCTGGGTTTCCTCATCTATGACACATGTCAGTCACTAGTGAGAGCTCTGCAGGGCACCGTACAGATGTTGACAGGGAAGAAGAAGCCAATTCTGAACTACCAGTGTGACAAACCATCACTCCTGACAGGCATCATTGGGGAATCACGTTCCACTGCATCATTGTCTTTAGCCAGACTTCTGGGGCTTTACCGCTATCCTCAGGTATTATATGTTGTAATTGGACTGTGTTGAATGTCTTTAAAGAATTGTAAACAGTCTTTCATCTAATTATGGTCTTAATATCTTTACCAGTATGGCGATGACAAAATATCCTATTTTACAAACATCTGACGAAATGTGCTCAGATTACAGTTTTGAACGATAGCCAGAAATTGGAGTAAACAATTGCAGTAGATGAACAGGACTGGTTCTACCTTCCTTCAAAATGACAATACTTCACACACAATCATGCCATGACTTTTTAGATTCTTCCAATAATCTGCCTACATTACAATCAAAAGAATCCCTGTGATTTTAGGCTGGATCATGAGATCAAGTGATCTCCCCACTTTCTTTGATATTATGACGACTGCTGAATTTCAGTAGTAGTAATTCAGAGTAGAACGTTTCTACTGTGGAAGGGTCAGATAGATTTGATGAAGGCAGTGTCTTATTTTTGAAAATGTGTGATGGGCCATGAAAACAAAGAATGCAATTTCTAGGAGGTGAGAAGTGGAGAAATTAGCATTTCCATTTCATTTCCTGTTCTTTGTTGATTTTCCCAAAGTCACAATAAAGTGTACTGATGTAGACTATTTGTTTACTGAGGCTAGGGTCATCATTTACTTAGTGGTGTTTCTCTGGCACCTGGAGTATCCTAGAGAGGAACCTCCTTATGGGGAATGGGGGATTGATTTGCATACTGCATTTTCTTCTTTTATAATGCTCTGGGGGATTACATTTGAGGTCATGCTACTCTTAAGATGGTAAAGTATTAGCCCCAGAAGATAGGAAGCACAGTATTGTGATAATGTCCCATGTTGCCTTGTTGAGGTGGGGTAAGACATCTTCAGAGATGCACTTTTTTGTGTAAATAATATATTTTTCATCTCACCAAAAGTACTCTTCTCTCTTAGGTGAGTTACCTTTCATCAAGTCCTCTGCTAAGTGACAAAATTCAGTTCCCTTCCTTCTTCCGAACCATTCCCAGTGATATTGCCCAGGTCCTTGGACTGGCCCAGTTGGTGGTGCGCTTTGGCTGGACATGGGTGGGTATAGTATCAAGCGACGATGACTATGGAACACTGGGATCCCAGCTCTTGAAGGATGAGCTCCTTAGGTTTGGAGTCTGCATTGCTTTCCACAAAGCCTTCCCCATCATCCCTCTGACCATGAAAATGAGTTTCAACCTTGATGAGGTCAAGAGTTCCTTGGCCAGCATCATTATAGTCCTCTCCCCCGGACATTTTCTACTTCCAGTTATGGAAGAGCTCTCAAGACAAAATGTCACCGGTAAAGTTTGGATTGCTACTGAGGCCTGGTCAACGTCACCCAGTATCTCAAACAAAAAGGAACTTCAACAAATGTTGAGGGGCACAATTGGGTTTACTGTTAAGGAGGGAACTATGCCTGGGTTTAAAGAGTTCCTGCTTGGACTTCATCCTTCTACATCTACAGGTGACACATTTGTAAAACCCTTTTGGGAGCAGGCCTTTGGTTGCCAATGGCCCACCACTAATAACAGCCTGACCCTAGACCATCTGGAACTTAATGAATCTACAAGCATGTGCACTGGATCAGAAAAACTTCATCATTTCAAAAGTCAGAATACTGATGAATATGACCCAAGAATTAGCTATAGCGTATACAATGCAGTTTATGTAGTTGCACATGCGTTACATGAAATGTGGTCTTGCTTGCCTGGGCAGGGACCATTCATCAGTAAAACCTGTGGGGACATCACAAACATCAGACCATGGCAGGTGAGCACCAAATAAATCAAAGATTTCCATGCTGATTTTGGCATTACTGCAATGATTTCCAAGTACTTCTGGTAATTGTATAAAGCATTTATCAGACACACATGCATTCCTACCACATCCTCCATAACTCAGTAATTTACTGTTGGTTCACTTCTATCAATTTGCATACACACTATGTGATTTGGGAAAAGCAGTGTTGTTGTCTCAGTGTCTGAAATTTAATTTGGACATAGTTTAACACTCCCTTTTACGTGCAATTGGACACTTCAGACACATGCGCATCAACTCGGTGATCTAGTACTACTGTTCTTTTCTTCTGCAGGTTTTACATTACATGAAGAACGTGTACTTTAAAAACAAGGAGGGAGAGAAGATTTTTTTTGACAGCAACGGCAACCCACCAGCTGTGTATGACATTGTCAACTGGCAACTGCAAACAAATGGAGAGATCCTCTTTATCAAGGTTGGAGCCTTTGACTCCAGAGAATCCCAAGGGAAACAGCTGTCTATCAATAGTAGTGCTATACAATGGAACCTAGCGGATAACAAGGTAATGACTGAGAAGTAGACCATAAAAAGAGCATAACTATGGAGTCTTGTTCTAGACTAAAGAAAGCTTGAGACTCTGGTGTTGATCCCTTTCCCAGCTTTCTATAATAATTTAATGAAACAATCTTTGTGTAACCTTGATGCTAATTGATATTCTCCATTGAGTTTGTAAGTTCCCTTATTTGGATTTCTGCAACTACAATTCAATAGACAACCGCAAATGAATCTTCCACAACTATGAACCATGTTGCTAAGGGAGATGAAAACATACGTTCATGAAATGTTCTCCCTTGTGTGCCCTTTCCAGGTGCCTCGTTCCGTTTGCAGTGAGAGCTGTACCCCTGGTTACAGAAAAGCTCCTCGGAAAGGACAACCCTTCTGCTGCTATGATTGTGTTCTTTGTTCTGAAGGAGAAATTTCTAATGAAACAGGTAAATATTTTAAATATTAGCTGTATGATCTCAGGACATTAACATTGGTACAATAAAATTATATCAACTTTTTGCCACAATTTGGTATGTTCTCAGTGTCATTCTAAGCTGCCAGAAACTTTATTTTTTTGGGTGCTAAATATTTACTCACATTCCCATCAAGCATTATTCACATTTTGAGAATAAATTAGACTACTTTCATACCTCAAATATCTCTGAGACCCTGTTGGCTTCTTAGACAAAGACGTGTTTTTTATTTCAAAGATATGCTTTCTAAATTCAGAGAAATATCAATTGGTCATTGGGATCTCGTTAAACTCTTAGTTAGAAACGTTCAATCTGGATTCAGTTATTGAATCCATCTGAACTAGCACCAAGCAAGAGCTCCTGCTCTCCTTGGAAGAGGAGAAGATGTCAGCCTTCATATTGCTCAGCCGCCTATGACACAGTATATCATGACCTACTGCTACAAAGAGTAAAAGAGAAAATGGGTGCAAGTGTCAGGGTTCTAATGAAGCATTGAAGTCCTCAAGATATGGAACAAAGAGCTCACACCCATAATACAAAAATAATAAAAGCATTATAAGAAAGGGAATAGTTCAGGGGCACTTGTAAACATGTTACCCCCTCTGTGACTTAAATCAGCAATAAGTAAGATATGAGCCCTGGTAAACCAGCAACCACAATCTTATTCAGGGTAAGAGGCAAGCAAACCCTAAAATAACCTGTGCTGACTCTGTTGTAGTTTAGTACAGAGCAGTCAGGCTTAACTTAGAGGCAGAGTGTAAAGTAATTGCACATCACTTCAAACAGTAAAACAGCAAACACACCACACTAAATGATTCCACATCAGTCCGGAAAAATAAATATAAGTTTAGTAAGTAAAACAATGCCAAATCTGATTAGGAAAATGAAAGCTATTGAATTATTTAATTTTAAAGTTTATTATGAAAAATAGCACCAAAAAGCACAAAGCGCTATTGGGGTTTCTGGTCAGGTCGGACTGGGACACAGTCGCAAGTTCAGGTCGACAGCAATGGAGTGTGGCCTGGCTCCAATGACCCAGTGGCTACAGTGATCCAGTAAGGCTTTCTGAACAAACTACATTTATGCCTAGTTGCGAAGCCATGAGGCTGCCGTTCCAAGTCCAGATGCAGTAATGCTGAGGTTTCTGGCAACAGGGCTTGCGATGCAAAGGCTAGTATTAAGGATCCGAGGCACAGCCAAGGTGATGCGTCCATTCCAATGAGCGGTAAAGCCGCGAGGGGGAGTTTCGTTATCACCGTTGAAGCTTCCATTGACATGGAATGCATGGAGCTTGCGTCGGGGAAAAGCATCTAGCAGCGGTTCGAAAACGATGCATCTGTCCCATGATGCAGGAGGCTGCGGCAATGCAATTCTTTTGCGACAGGTCCAATCCATGCAGTGCTGCATTGGTGCTGCTCACGGTTACACTGCTCACCCGAGGAGGTGCATTGGTTCTGCTTGGGAATGCATCACTCAGTAGAGAAGATGTATCAATTCCATTGGTAACCCCCTCAAACCCGCTTCCAAAGGTCCAGGACTCACAGATGGCAGAGTTCAGGTGCAGATACAAGTATGTTGGAATCCTGTTATGTCCTAAAGGCACAGATCGGGAGGTCAGCCAACTAGACCTTGAAGTCAACCTGTATTCTGGGTTCAGGTCCAGTCCTTCTCAACCAGGCAAGAGGGTAGAAACAGCAGTTCAGCACAACAAAGCAGGAGTTCAGTCCAACAGAATTATTATTATTATTATTATTATTTATTTACATTTATACAGCGCGCAGCTACCCAGAGGTTTACCGGTGCAGTCCTTCAGCAGCACAGCAACTATTACCATGTTTAGGGGCGAGAGTACAATCACTTCATCACTGGTTAGCAGACGGAAAGTGTGCAGAGTCCTAATACCAGCAAAACCAAGGTGGGAAAAATGGAGTAGGAAGGCAAAACGTTGGGGGAAGGACCACCCTTTGGCTGTCAGATTTAACAAGTACATACATTATAGTTCTTTATTTCCACTATATGAGTATAGGTAGCCAACTAATTTGAATATAGGTTCGCCCTAAAATTATCGTTAGACGTATTTTTATGTGTTAACTTTTATTTTGCTAATTTCTCATGTGCAGTGGGAAATGATTTCAACATGTGGTGATGAAACATATCCAACTGAACATATCATATGTAATAATAGGACAACTAATATTATTTTCATTGTCAATAAAATTATACTCAAAATTGTGCAGCATCTTTTCTTGCTGTTTGCCATATGTCTACTAAGTAAAGCACAGATAAGACTACAATCTAATTTCAAATGTACAAAATCAGGAATTCAATTTCAATTACTTCTAAGGTTCAGTTTATGGATTTAGTCTAGAGTTTGAAGAAACCCTACTATCTTCGACTGGACACTTAAGAATACTAAAGGTACAATACAAAACAAACTCTATCTATGATATTCTTGTGTGCTCATTTCAATAATTATAGTTAAAAAAATCATCAAAAACTCTTTTTTTTTAAGTTAAAGGTGAATTTTCTATGACAATAAACTGCCAGCAGTTTGTCAAATCATACATTTCCACATCCAATTCATTATTTACTTTGCCAGCTAAGACCATTATGAGATACATGCTATTTATTTGTCACTCCTACTGATCTCTTAGCTGTAGGTATTTCATATATTCACACTCATTATCGTCTACTTCAATTGTCTTTGTCTCTGCTGTGATTGTTACTAACGTTAATTTTTGGATGTAGTCTTTTTTTTCTACTCACAGGTTCAGTTAACCTGCCTCCTCAATACACATTCTCATTTTGAGATTTGCTTGTGACTACTGCTGAAATTACCTTTTCGGAACTTGGTTTGTGCTGATATCTGCACCAGTAATGTATCTTACTGTAAAGCATTTTCCTCAAGAGGTTCATGATACTTGAATTTTGAGCGTCAATTTTGTCACAAACTGGGGTCTCTTTCTCCTGTTCTGTTTCTGGTTCTTCTTGAGCATAATACACTTCGTCTTATCCTTGATTTTAATTTTGATTGTCTTCTTCTTCACCCCGCTCTGGATCCATGCAGTGAACTCAACCTTGACACTCTTAATCAGTAGTTGTTGTTGGCACTTCTCCATTTGCAGTCGTCACTCTCTCTTTGTGTGAGCTGCATTGTTAAACTGTTGTAGAAAAGTACATTTCACAGCAGTGTTAGTCATAAGGATCACATGGTGAGGGGCTTTCCACTTTGGCTGCATGCTACTTAACCAGCACCGGGTCACAAGACTGGATCGTATGGTGTTGGACTACATTTGCCAGAGGTTTTTATCAAATTCACATGATGAGATACAGATCTCACAACTGCAGCCAGACCTTTTCAGTGATTGAACACAATGTCATAACTTATTGACAGCTGAGTGTGGCTCAGGGGTTAGAGGCGGCAGACCCGGAAGCTGAGATCGCCCCTGGACCAGGGTTCAATTCCCCGCCTCGACGGGGCTTGGGCTCAATAATTCCACGGACTTGATAATTCTCGCTCCGGTGCCTACTTGACTCACGGGTTCACACTCTGCGACTCTGGGCAATAGCTTGCTTATTCTCCACAACGGCCCCTCGCGGCGGGATGCCTGGCTTTCACCTTGTGGATACCCCGCCGGGGTATCTCACAGGGTAATACCAGGACGGGTTCCCTAAGCAAGCGCTTAGATACCTACCACGGTGGGTGATTTGCGCTATATAAATACATGTACATTTACATTTTACATTTACATTTACATATAAGGGATTCCCAGAGAACTCCCAATGAGCATCTCATGTGGAGAAAGGCCAATCTTTCTATCTGGAGTACTTCTAATGCCATTTGAACCAGTGGAAGTATATCTGGCCATTTTAAAAATGTTGAGAAACACAACTTGGCAAGTTTCAATTTTAGAATTCTGGCAATTATCGAAACCACTGCTGATGATTCTCTGTAACTGCAATGAAACGTCTTTTCAATTTATAAAGCTGTGCACAATAGCGTTAGAAAATCATTTTCAAAAAGAGTTGTTTGTCTCAATAGAAGGGAGCATAATTAATCTAGGGATTAATCTCAGTAGCACTGCAATGCTGTCACATCTCCTAGTAGAATAGGGTTTCTACCATTTGATAAGAAGCACATCATAACTAAAATGAACCTAAGGCATTATGAAGGGCATCTTGATATAATCACAATGAATTCCCATAAATGGTCCTTTAGATTTCACTATGTGACTCGGGGTCACCTTTATTTTCTCTCCTGCATTGATTTTTTGACAAACAATGCAACACTGACATGAACATTCAGCTATGATTTGTTCGTAATGAGGATATTACCAATATTTGTTTTCCAGTTCATCTTCATAGTGTCTTGACTTACAATTGTTGGGTCATGGTTCTTACTGCCCATTCCTCAAGTTAGAAAGAACATATTTACTATTAATATTTACTCAGACATCATTGAAATCCTTTTTGCAACCAGTTTTTTCCTGTTTCTTTCTTTTAGATTCTGCTTCGTCTTCCTGAAGCTGTCTAAGCTAAAAAAAATTCTGTGGATACTGGGTTCATAATTTTCATATTTGCAGTGTTCCTTTTCTTTTAAATTGATCATTTCATCTTCAAGAGCACAGCACTTTCCAACATCATCAGCATTTCATCATCACCATTGTGGGCCTTTATGAACAACAAACTTTACATCTCATCTTTCTTGAGGTTGCTGCAAAGCTCAAACTAGTTCAAAATATACGTACCATTTTTGATATAGGGACCAGAAAATAAAATCCCTTTGTGACCATAACTGCCCATTATCATGGACCACACCAAAGCCATACTGTCTGTCTGTGTAAATTATTACACTTGATTCATTGGCTAGAGAGCATGGTCTTGTCAATCAATGCCGCTACTTGTGCTGAGGTTACATTACGGAAATTACATTACAATTTCAGCCACAGACCAAAATGTTTATGCTGCTCTCAATGTTCCATGATGATCCCTCAAACAAGAACCGTTCTTCAAACAAAGTCAAATCAGACAGTTCAAAGGGAGTTTCTGATATGTGTAACATTGGTTTGCTACACAATTTAGTCACATCAATACAGTGGTAGTCCCAATTCTCATAATCTTCATCTATGTTTGGAATCGTCAGCAGTGTTGCAGGGTTTAAAATATTTAACGGTCCGCTAAAGATGTTGTTCGCTGCCAATATTGCTTGCTACTATTTTGCCAGGTGACTGTTTAAAAGGTGCTGAGGTCGTGTCAGCAAAATCTCAACGAAATAACAAACTAACACATTAAGTGTGTATTCCTTTACAATTCCCTCACAATTGCAAGACAAACATCTGCTACTGACATTGAACTGTCAGGAAAAGCACGATGAAATGCAGCAGAGGCCACTTTACTTTACCATATTTTTGTATCCAGCAAGAAAGTGTCCAACCTTCTCTTTACTAAGAAAATAAATATAGTATTTTTTACAATTTGGCATTACTAGAGCAGGTGTACTACAGAGTTTATCTCTGACCTCGAGGAAGACATTCATGCTTTCTTGTGGGCCTGGATTCTCTATGTTGTTGTGAGTGGTATTCAGGCAGAATATTGAAAATATTGTTATACCAAATATCATCTCTAAAATATCATGATAAGGAAATATCCTCTGCAAGAATATCATTGTCAAGAATATCAATTTTAAGGGAAGTGATATTGATTTTTAAAATATCAAAATACTTAACCCCTTCGCTGCGGCGGCTATTTCGCCGCAGCGCTAAGGGGGCGGGGCGGCCGCGCGGCAGCCGCATGCTGGTGACGGAGCCGCTCCGTCACCAGCCTCAGTTGAGCTGTGCTGATGACGGAGCGGTTCCGTCATGGCCCGCCCCGCTCAATAGAACGTTCAGCGCAGGCGCGAAATTCGCGCCGCGCATGAGCGGCGAGCGAGCCATGACGGAACCGCTCCGTCATCAGCACAGCGCACCCGCAGCTGATGACGGAGCGGTTCCGTCATCAGCGTGCAAGGGGTTAATTTGGTTTACGAAAATATAGATCATCATTACGATTTTGGTTTGGACTTATGTCTGCCCCACACCATAGCGGACTGCAATCACCTGACCATAGGTTGGCAATTAGGCCCTATGGGCGTCAGAAACATCCTTTTTACAATGGCAGCTTGTCAGCGGATGGAAAAAAAAGGCCCTTCAGACAAAGCTGCCATTGTAAAATTGATGTTTTTAACATCCCTGCACCATGTGGCATGCAGCTCATGTTGTTTGCCGCAAGGTGCAGGGATGTTTAGGAGCGCACTATAAGTGTCCCCCAGGTCTCATGGCAGAGGACGCGGAAGGACGGGTGCCCTGCTAGGTGCTCCACAAAGCCACTTTCCGACAGCCTTTCCATGTTGGAAAAGCCGACATGGAAAGGCTGTGAGAAAGTGCCATTATAATCCCGGCTGCTTCATTGGAATATGATGGCTTCTGCCCCTGCTGGTTTCCCTCTGTCTGCCGGTGCTGTAATTCGGTGGTCAGAGGGAAACCATCGGTGTCAGGCAGAAAGGCTCCAACAAGCTGTCGGATGGCTTTTCGCCTGCCATCGAAACAGGGCCCAATGTTGGTTATAATTGTGTTTTTCAAATATTGTGATGTATTTTCGTATATGTACTTTAAATGTATATGATGTGATTTTTTTTGTTTAATTATTGTTTATGTGTTCTAATGTAGTTGTTACATTTTTAGTAGTTATGAAATGTAATTCAATTATATTTGGAGATTTTTAGTATCTCAGTGGGTTGTGGATTTATAGGGATGGGAAGTAATTTATTTATAAGAAATTATCAATCAGTTTTTAATTAATATTTATTCAATTGGTAGTTAATTATGTTAATTGTACTATTCATTTTTTTAATTTACATTTTAGGCGCAGGTAGTGGGATTTATATGGGTACAGGGTGGGCAGTAACATAATTATATATAGTTATTAATTAGTGCATTAATATTCATTTCTTTATTGAGAATTCATTATGTTAATTATTTTTTTATTTTTTTATTTTAGGGTGGGGATGTGTTTTCTGTGGAGGTATAATGTGGAATGTAAATTAATTATAAGCTATAATTTTTGTTAATAGTGAAAATAATTCGTTTTTTAAGTTACGTTTTAGGTACATTTTTGTGAGTTATGTCGGGGTATTGGCTGGGAAGTAACTAAAATAAAATGATGTAATAAATATTTTTGTGTTAATAAATAATTTTAAATAAAAATGTTTATTTTAATGATTTTTTTATTTTAATTATAATACTTATCATAATAATACAATATTAATATAATAATATATATTTGTAGCTATATATGATATGCATTTAACATGTGCACTTATTTTATTAAACTTTTAATGTAAAATATATTTGTATTATTCTTTGCATATTTCTATTTTTATTTGTTTACTTTATTTTTACAATTATTTTATTGTGTTGAAGAGAATGTGTTTATTTCTAATGTTGCACTGACTGTAGAGGGAATAGTAGATTCTACCCCTCTGCAATCGAACACTTTCTCTACTATTCCACTGACTGGAGTAGAAATAGTAAATTGTACCCCTCCATAATCCAACCTTTTCACTGACGTTAAAGGCATTGGAATTGGAATAGTAAATTTTACATCTCCTTAATTCAACACTTTCTCTACTGTTGCACTGGCTAGAGTGAACATCGTGAACTTTACCTCTCCACAATCCTACACTTTCCCTACTATTCCACTGACTGCAGTGGGAATAGTAAATCTTACCCCTCATTAATCCAACACTTTCCCTACTGTTGAAGTTATCGGTTTTGGAATAGTGAATTTTACCCCGCCGCAATCCAACACTTTTCCTACCTTTGTAATGACTGGAGCTGGAATAGTAAATGCTGCTCCTCTGCAATTCATCACTTGTCCTACTGTTGCACTGGCTGGAGTGGGAATAGTGAATGTTTTTTATATATACTATACGTTGGATATTTGTTATATTATTAAAAAAAACTGAAATTATAATATAAATTAAAATTATTAGTTTAACAATAATTTGTATCTAGATATAAATATATAAATATATATGTATATATATATATATATATATATATATATATATCACTAAACAAAGTGTCCCTCTTTAAAAGACACGCTGGAGCACACGGGGATTACAAAGCTTTTAATGCAGACAGCATGACGCGTTTCGTCTTGCGACTTCCTCAGACGCTGTGTGCACAAGTTAAAAACTTTTCATTGTTAGAGTTTTAAATGTCAGCCGCGCTCCACCCCTTCTGGCAATAGTGAAGAGGGACTGTTTTCATGTTCCTCCCCCTTCTCAATCACTCTGCTTGTGGCTGCCATCTTGTAGTGTGTTAATTGGGCGTTACCATTTGTGCCATTCACCAGGTTCGTGGTTTTCCACTTGAGTTGTCTTTCAATATTCCTGGTATCAACACATTGGCCCTGCCAGAGGTAAGTTGTGGAGCTTGTTGGTCGGCTTTATTCCCATTTCGCCTGCCGCTGATTTCGGATCCCGTTTTCATGTAGACGATGTCAGTCATCGGTACTACCTGTGTATATATATACATATATTAATATATATGTCTCTAACATTTGAAAAAGTTTGTTATATGTGTTGAAATATATTAAATATACTTACATTTTATTAAATTAATGTTACTATTTCGTATATTTAATGTTTAAATTAATATATATTGTTCTAATATATATGTTATGGACAACAGAAAGGTACCAATTCTCTTATTTGCCTTCCTATTTCTATTACACCAATGGGCATTCATATTATAATAGATACATTTTTACTTTTTTGTAGATCTAAGGGCCTGAAACTAAATGTAAAGAAATCCAAATTTGTGATGTTTGGTAAGGGTACGAGTAAAAATTCTTATATTCACGGCGGCAGCAAGATTTTAGAACGGGTACACAACTTTGAGTACCTAGGGGTTAGATTTGTGGAGAACTTTAAGTGGACAAGTCAACTAAATAAGAATACTCTTATAACTGAGCATAGATCCAATGCTATTATTAGATTTCACAAGAAAACAACATCACTTGTAGTTTCACCAGCTCTGCAAATGTATCGTGCCAAGGCTCCAGGTGCTGTGGTTTTTGGTGCTGAGATCTGAGTTTGTTTGAGACTCACTAGCAAACTAATGCTGAAAAAATCTTATTAGGAAGTTGCTTTCTGTCCCAATTAGCTCACCCCTTACCCCATCATATTTTGATGTGGGATTGAAAAGAGTTGCAGACTTGGATATACTAAAAACTCTAGTCTATTGGGTCTGTTTCTGGATCACACCTGAGCTAGGAGATTATGAGGATTCACTTATTAAAAGCTCCAGGAGCCTGCACTATTCCTTGGCCTAAATTGGTTTGTGGTTGGTTAGGGAATTGGGGTTATAAAGTAATGGGGATCAACCAACTGCAATTCGTAAAGCAAACATTAGCATTTTGAAAGCATGCTAATGGGCTTCTATTAATGATGGCTACATACCAAATAGCTCAAAAGGCTCCCTGACCAATCTGTTTTTAGATTTAAAGCCTTTTCCTATTTTTGAGCAATTCCTAGATTTAGGGCCTGAATGCGATGTCGAATGGACCAGAGTGAAGGGAATGGGATTCACATAATGTTTTTCTGCCCTGAGTATCACATTTCCCTCAGCAAATGGATTAGTCCAATTTGTCACCACATAGGAATATCTAGACTCCTGGTTGCTTAAGGATCTAAAAAAAGTGAGACTTCTCCAAAAATTGAATTTTCAGTAAGCTCTTACAGGAAATTTGGTACAAAAGGGACAACATTCTAAAAAAGGCTTGTACCTATACTTTTTTTCAATCTTAAATAAATAGAAAAATTAAAGAGTTTAATATTATACTCATACATTTTAGATTGTGAGATCTTACTGGGAAACTGTAATCTTGCATTTTGTGCATGATTGCTGGTTGTATTGTGTTCTGATTTCCTTTTACTGTCTCTGCCAAACTGCTGTTCTGAAAACCCCTAGGATGCTGCTATTGATGTAATATCTCACTATGAAATTGGAGATTTGTTTTGTTTTGTATAGATTGTATTATAGACAACAATATCAAAATAATGTATTAATATATATATGGCTTTTGGGTTAGGATGAAGTACGTAAGCATTGTTATTGCACACCTGTTGCTTTTATGTCAGACTCTGCATGCCTTTCAGTGGCCGCGATGGGGCCATGGAAAGGCATGTTCCCGCCTACATTGTAATATGGCTGGTGGTGTCTAACAGACTGTAAACAACGAAGGAGTGACTAAGGTGCAAAACAAGTGATAATCGTAATAGGTTCATGAAATAACGCTTCACTGTGTACTGCACGCGTGATCAATGCTCACACTCGTGCAGTAAGTACAGTGGGGCAGTCTTAAAATCCCTAAGGGGGCCCGGACGACTGTCTTCTACTAGAAGAAAGTCAGGGCGTTTGCTGGTCACCCTCTAGTGGGTGGAGGGAGAAGACCTTAGTTCTTAGAAGGACCCTCACTCACCACTAGTTGGTGACATGCTTCATCATCGGGTCCCCGCTGGGGTGACCGAATGCCTCCCCAGCGTGCTACAACGCCTGGTTACAGCGGAGCAGGATGTGGTGGGTGCAACAGTGCCCAAATTAGGAAGTGACTAAACGTGATAGTGCAAAAGTGTATTTAACAATTAAAAAATGCAGAGGTTGTGCCTTTAGAATTTTTTTTAATAATGGCCAACCTGCATTGGTTAAAAACAAAGTGAGCGGACTCCCCGGGTTCTTAATTAAGGAACCAGAGTCCTAAGTCAGAAGTAAAATTTGGTCGACATGTTTCAGCTGTTTAAGTTGCATGTAGCTCAGCTTTCTTCAGGACCTAAAACAGAAGTCCTCCGGTGGTGTGCACGCCCTAAGGTGCACCCTCCCGTGAGGCTCTAAGTGTGAATTTTTTTTTAGATATAATGTCAAAGGACGGAAAACATTCCATCAACACCGCACTACTCACTCTGGTAGGGGTGTATTAAAAAGGGAACTTCCTGAGGGAACAGATTGTGCTCCTTCGGAAATGACAGCGTGGGTTGATATTACGCGGCGCTATTTTCCACGCCAGCGGCTCCCCACCGTGTACCTACACGGACTGCAGCTGTCTCCCGGGAAAGAAGGTGTCTAACAGACACCGCCACCATATTGAACCCTTTTCCGCCCGAACAACTTGTCGACCCGGCGGAAAAGAAGCACACGGTCTTTCCATCCGCCTCGGACCCCCAGCCATTGTAATAAGGCGGGGCATCTTTGCTGCAAGGATGGCGGGCGGATCGCCCCCGCCGGGCAGGAGGTGACTGTCGCCGGCCTGGCGGGGGCGATCCACTGCCATCCTAATGTGGCCCTTAATCTTCAAATAGACAGCAAATGACAAAAATAGGAAGTAGGGAACTGGAGATATGATTTTTCAATGTTTTTAATGTTTCTTGCACCAAGAATTGCAAAGCACTTACCACATGTATTTGATTACTCTAGGTTGGGTCAAAGTCAGTCAAAGAGCATGGGTTTGATACAGGGGCCAGGTTTTACCTTCTGACTTAGGGCCTGATTTAGATCTGGTTGGAAAGGAATACTCTGCCATAAATATGACGGATATCCTGTCCAACGTATTATGATCTAATTATCTGCTATGGGGATCACAATACGGTGGATAGGATATCGACCACATTTGTGACAGAGTATTCCCTCCACTCAGATGCAAATCAGCCTCTGGAATGGAAGTCAGAAATTCTCATTGGGGCTAAAAAGCAGGTTGTAGCAGAGATGGGTTCCACAAGTACTTATAACCATGGACAAAGTCCCAGTGAAGCCTTTGACTTTTGGAGGAAAAGCTCAGCGCAAGAGAAATTCAAACTTCACATCTAGGGAAGATCCCACATCGGCTGGATATTTTCAGCGTGCTTTCTCAATGAAGATTTCTACCTTAGTGCTTAAAAACTTTTCTGGAAGTTAAACATCTTTCCGTGGGGCAAACTAGCAGGTAGAAAATGGCAGGTGATGTAATGACAGCAGCTGTGGCTCAGCAGCAGTCTGGTGGTAACCTCTAATTCCTTTTAGAAAAGTTTGTAAAAAGTTTCAGTGTTGCTGTCCTTGACAAGGAGAGAGTCCAATCTTCACCAGAAAAGGGTCCAGGACCTTTTGGGCAAATCCTGGAAATTAGGACTCAATGTTCCCGAAGTCACCAGCAAAGTTCAGGGCGGATACAGTTCGGTCCTGCTGAGCTGGCCTCAGCAAAGGCTTAGGCTTCTTACAGCTCTTGGGTTCCTGGAGCTTAATAGGGTACTTTCCAACTAGCCCTTGAAGACCAATTCTTAGTCCTTAGCAGGCCCAGCCCTTAGCGTTTCTCCCCAGGTTTGAGTTGGTACAAACCTCTTTCTGAAGCCCAGGGCTCAAAAGGTTTAATCCTTTTTCTGTCTTCCACAGGTCCAGAGATTTTCTGAAGAGGTATCCAGGGCTTCCACTTGTTTGGCTGGCACTAGCTTGTGGTTGAGGGAAACACACTTGCCAATAGTGAAACATTTCCCAAGGGCAGCCCTATCCACTTTGACATTATTTCATTAACAATCCCACAGGTCCCTACCCTGCCGAAATCCAACATATCATAAACTTTCTTAACCTGGTCACTGCTCAGGGCACTCCCCTGAGGCACATCTAGGGAAATGAGAAAATATTCTGGGACAGGCTTTTCCCCTCACTTGGATTGGGGGCACTCTGTGCTTTTCTATGTTAGAGCCAGCCATGTCAAGGTGAAAATGACTTTGGAGATGTTTCACTGCCAGGACATTTAAAACTTAAGTTCACATGTCCTACCTTTCAAATACCATGCACCCTGCCCTATAAGCTTTTTTTGACCTACCTTAGGGGGACTTATAGGTATTAAAAAGAAAGGTTTAGTCCTTGTAAATGGTTTATTTTGCCAAGCAAAGGCTTATTTTGGTTGAATCTGCAGTTTGACAACTGCCAGCTAAGCTGAAATGGCAGGCCTAATGTTTTCTCTTGTCGCTCTATTGGTGACACAAAAAGTGCTGGATTCGATTAGTGACATTTAACTTATGGGACCTGAGTAAACAGAGTTACATAGACTAGAGACCTATAGGTAAGCTAAATATCAGGGATTAGCCAGCTGCACATTGTTTTAGGGGTCAGAGCACATGACTGGGAGCTGGACTGCAGCTTCCAGTGGTCCAATCACCAGTATTAAAATCTAGTACAAAAGGGATATGGCAACCAGGCAAAAAGCGCATTTACTTACACTTACAGCTCAGACTTCTTTTCACAAGAGAGATAGGTTTGAAAGATCCATAAATTAGACATGATAGTGGATGGTTATTTACCTACTCTTTTACATATGTGCCACTCTGGTCTACCACCAGAACTGCACCAAGCATACAATCCTGCTCTCGCCCAGTTACTGTTACTATGAGTGATTCGCATTTGCTGAAAAGTGGGGGAATTCACCAATAAAAATCAATGGACTTTGCTGAGAACCTGAACTCTGTTGAAGCTTAGGGCAATTTATTTTGCATAATTTGCTGCATCACTGGAGATACAGGCATATTCGTATGGAATTGCCTTTGATGTTCACATTCTTCATAGAGGCCTTTTAGGCAGGGTCAACTGGGTGTCATTTGACTCACATTCTGCTGTACCTAAAGAACAAAACCAGTTTGAATGTGATCTGGATTCTAACTTCATTTTTGTTTCCAGTGTCTCATATGCCAACCAAAGTGGCATAGGGTACTCTTTTTTCAACATACTAATGTTCGCATATGTTCTATTTAAATTATGTGCAAACCCTCTACCTTTTTCGCGTGGAACCACATCCCCAACTTGTGTAGATTACACATTATTCCCGTGCACATCAACTCCTTGTATATCAAAATTGGTGCTAGAATTTGTCCCATCAACTCAACCAGAATCAATACCTGCATTAACCATCTGATTGTTACCACCATTCTGAAAATGTGTGTCTATTTAACCAACAGTTTCTCCTTACTTTGTCTTTCTTTTGCTTTGAAACAATCACTGCAGTACTCAGCGTATTTTAGTATTTCAGCAATACTGTTAGTCCGTCAACACATGAACTCTGCTGAATATGAGAACTAAGCTCTGGATACAAACAAATACAAAGGCTAGCACAAAATGGATAATGTATTCTGTCACTGGCTCTTCTACTCTTCTATACTTTCTATAACTTTGCATTGACATCTCAAGATATGCATACACATACACTGTGTAGCTCCCATATCTTTTGACTAAATTACCTCTTTTGCTGGTACTTTCAGTTCAAATGTGCTATTACTTCTTTCTATTTCTCCTTTACAACAAGAGCTGAACCATTACTAGGAAGAGTTCTTTGAAGCTCGTCTGTTGGCCATGTTGCAGCTGCTTTACATTTAACCCATAAGCAGTTGTGAACATCATATTCAATCCACCCGAGGCACTTTTTAAATTGCCACTAGTCTCTCAACCTCCCTGTACTACTTATCTAGTCCTCTCTAAATTTGATAAAATCTGCCATAGTGCATAGAGACCAGACCTGTTGCAAGGAACATACACATATTCAACTCTATAAACTTCTCCTAAAAGGAATTCTGTCAGAACCATTACCTTTTCAGGGTCAGTTGTGAGTCGTGACTACTCTTGCTTCTTTCTCAATATAAGTCTTCTTCGTTTGCTTGCCTTCCACTTTTCTTCTCTTATTCCTGTATTTGCTTACATTTCCCCAAACTGTTGTGAAATTCTCTGATGAGCACCCACAATCTCAGTAGGCTGATTTGGCTCACTTCTTCTTCATCCATGTCACTGTAAGATTTCACAAAACCTTTTGTTTATATAAAATTGATTTCCAATTGTTCTACTCATTTTGGAACAAGCACATCTGGATGCTTCTTTCCTCAAAAATCTCAATTCTAGCTTCATTAATTTAATTTTCAGACATCTTTTTATCTTCTTCTTTAACAATTGCTGGAAACATACCTTAACCTCTCTCAATACTTTGTTCATGTATTCCATATCATGTTTCCAAAGATAGGCTTGCTGTATTTCTAATCTGGGTTTTCATTTTGTTTTAGTCCACTTTCTAACGCCACATGATCCCACTCATTCAATGCCTCAAACTGCAAAATCTCGAATTGCATTTGTGATACAATCACAGAAGCACATTTAATAATTTTGTGTCTCCTGTGCAGCATTTATCTACACAGAAAACAGTGTACACTCATGAGTACATTGATTTGAAAATACAATATATCTTACTTGAATTCACAGATACCCTGCCAAGAAAAGTCAGAGGAGGGTTTGTATGTTTGCCTGAAATAATGTGTGCAGGCTGAGGATTAATGAAAAACAATAATGGCAGTAGGATCCATAACACATTTTAGATGTATACCAAGGAATCCATGAGACGTTCTGATGAAAGCCACATACGATAAGGGTGAATCGAGGTGGATGAAACATGTCGACCACAAGATGCTATAATTGGTAATTACTTTCAGTATGCATCCTGGGTTACTGATGGAGATGAAGGTAAATCGAGATGGAGGAGAGACAGTTTGCTTTCAAAGCACAACCCCAATTCATGAAATGATAATTGAGCTGATCCATGCTTTGCCATTTCTCAAGAAATGAAGAAGAACAGTAGGGCATACCACAATCTAACAAACCTATCATAATTAGAACACACTTTACCGTTTTGCCTTATTTCTTTTTTTCCTTCACCTTTTTCAATTAGTCTGTTATACTTGCTTTGGTGCTTTCCCTGCTACTCATGAACTTCCTTTAATTACAACATAGTCCTATTCCTTTCTTTCCACTGTGACCTTTTCATTCCTGAAGTAATGTCCTTTTTTTGTTTATTGGTATTAACCCCTTCCCAGCCCACTTTTTATTACCTTCTTATTGATTCTAAATTAGTTTTCCTTTGTTTGTTTCTTAACTGATATCTCTATTCATGACGTGACAAAGACTTGAGGGGTCGTTTCAAATTTTTGATAAATCTACAGTTTATCCTAAAATGCTGACTCTAGCTCCTATGGAACTGACTGAACTTGTGAATATAAGTTAGAGCTTCCCACCAGTTAACTGAACACTACTTCAACATGTCACTGCATGGACCCTGCTACACTTGGCAATTCAAGTGCAGACAGATATGTGCTACCACTTCTTCTTGGATGGTAACAAGCCTGAAACTCTGCTGGATTGCCTTGCTACTTCTGGCCTGCCTGTATGGATGCCCCAACCATTCCATGGATCCTGGAGATCACTCTCTCTAACCATCACCAGAGACTAAAGACGGCTGTCCAGAGCATCTTCTTTAAGTGCTTGTGAACCGAATGTTTGAATCTGCTTGGTAGTACATCCCCTCACTGCTCGACGTTTCTTGTTTTCTAATTTGTTTTTCCTTTTGGCTTGTCATAGAGATGGCTCATCAGCTAACTGGATTATGAGAGGCTTGTGTAGCCTGATAAAAGGACTTTTCACCCATGGGTCCTCCCTCTGCATCCGTGGGACACATAGTGCCTTGATTCCCTGCTCAATGAGTACGTACGCGTCAGCACTATAGGTGTGGCATGGCGGTGCAGCAGTGCATCCCCGGTGAGGAGGCAGTTGGTGTAGTTGCCAACATAGCTTGCTCTCACTGTTCCTGTTGTTGGTTTTTGCCTTCTGCTCTTGTTTTCGAAGCTTTTTCTGCATTTAGTCCACCATTCCACCCTATAACTATTGTCCTCTTTTGTACTATCACTAGTGGTGGGCCACTGGTGTCATAGGTGCGTGGGGGGTCCAGCACCCGGATGTTGGCACTGGATTAGACAGGAGCAGGAGACCTGTGATTGCTGTAGGAGCAATGTGCCCATTAGCCTGGACACAATGGGTGCCACTGAGTACCTTTTTACAAGATGGTCCTGGGATATATTGGTAAAGGGGGTCTATCTACCAGCCCAATATGTTCTTTAAAAGCACTGCTGTTTTACTTCTTGCTTGCAATTCAGTCATCATGTGGTGGCCGTCATGGGTCTCGAAATCTCGAGCAATAGCCGCAATAGGAGGCCATAACTTATGAAGAACCATTTCTTTGACTTCTGACGCTCTACCTTCCCTCTATCTTTCACCTCAAACAAAAGGTAGAAAATGTAATGGGGTGCTTGAGGTGTCTGTCAGAGGTTGCCAAGGAGGTGCTTTCCAGAATCCCGGACCAAAATAGGACCCCGGATAGCGTATTCTCTACCTAGGCACATGCCTGCTCTATTGCTTGCTATATCTGGCAACTACAAGGAAACTACGGATCACCCTATTTGAATCAATTGGCATCTGTCATTGAACTACATTTACACTTATACTTTCAGTTTACCCCATGAGCCTGTCTTGTTTGAATGTGTTCTAACTCTTGTGTGGCAACATGGTAAAGAACAAAGTTACTGGTGGACAGCCTGTCTCTACTCCACCTGTGAAGTGCACCTCAATTGACAGAATTTTGGAGAGGGAAATGGGGCTGATTAGCTCTGAGATTGCTCAGACAGAGATGCAACTTTCAATAAACCTGGGCTCTGCATTAACCCGTTCATCTAAAGAGGCTAACAATGCTAACAAGGCTGTTATTGACCTTCCTGCTGAGACCATGCCTGGGCCAACATCACTCCCCGCCACATTACTTGATGACACGATCTGTACCACCATCTTTCCCACCATTGCAGGGCATGGAACCAAAAGCCCTCAATATAATTTCCCAGCAAGCTAGCGGGCAATCGGGGGAAAGCAGGAGGGTCAAAAGGACAAAGGGAACAAAGGGCCAAAGAGGGGCAAATATGTATTATGAACCCAGCAAGAAATAATGAATGTCAGACAGGTCAGTTACCTCCTTTTGCCCTCTCTACTTTTGGAATTAGCTGCAAACGTGCCTCCCCCCTTAATCATGCCTTTATGTGATGAATCTAGCAGGCATCCCTGCCAGAGGACAAGTCTGAATGTTTTGAGGGATTGGGCAACAAAGTCACTCACTGGCTCTATGATAATATGGACTTGTGTGCACTCTTTCATGTGAGTGAGCTAGGTAGGCCCCTCAAAGAAAAGTATTGAGGGTGATTGTAATCTTGTTAATTTTAGATCTCCTGTCCTTGCTGCTAGAGCCTTCAATGTGCTGGGATCCACTTGTGCATATAAGGGCAGGGTGGCATTGCTCTCATTGGGTTACTTCCACTAACCTCAAGGAAGGTTATTGATGCCCTCCATGGGCCTAATCACACAGGGGGCATGTCCTCCCATTACCCTAATTTCCAACTAGTAATTGTTTTGCCCCTGTCTCTGACATTCAGGATATTGATTGATGCCCGCGGTAGGTGGCTCTTAGGCCTACCTCCTGACCTGACAGACATTGACAGCCATAGATGAGCAGTCTCTACTACTATTTCAGTGATGAATGGCAGAATTTCATCAAAGAGTTTGACTTGATTTGTTTGCAAGAGGCTTTTCCTCTTTTTGCAACTCTGCTTTCCCAGCTGTTTCTGAGAGGGCAAGCGGAGGACACGCTATTCTAATTTTGATTAAGTTTCCTAAACTTAAATTTTCATCGTAACATATTCACCACTGCTGTACAACTATTGTGGATAAGCTGAATGATGTGAGCTAAAAAAGAATGTTCCATATTGTTTGCTCTGAGTGGGCGATATTAATTGTAGGGTATGTGAATTTAGTTGACAATGGGTTTTTGGTCTGGATAACAAGGTTGGCCAGGTGATGACACACTCTAGACATTCTAACTATGAGGATGCTTTGAACAATATTTTATACTCTAAAGAGTTAGTATGTTTGAGGGGCTGTTTCAGGGCCATTCTCAAGTCATATCCACCCTTCAGAGGAGGGAATAAATCTAGTACTATTGATTTAACATCTAGAGGGTTCGTCATCTCGAATAACATTCTCTTGGAAGCACAGTATGGTTTCAGACAAGGAAGCAATATGGTTGAGCAGTATCTGAACCTGTCTCTCATTATTTGTAAGAACACAAAGTCCATGAAGGGGTCTTTACATCTAGCCTTCATGCACTTGTCCTGCTCTTTTGAAATAGTGAATCGGTCCAAACCATTTGATTTGTTGGGGAACCTAAGGGTAAAAGAACCATGGTCACTCTCCTCCAGCCTTTACACTAGGATACCTCGGGTAAGATACGTTACTGACCTGAGGAAGAATGTACGTTATCTATACATTTCAATCAAGGTGTCCATCGGGGCTGCATCCTAGCCCCATTTTCTTTCCTTATTTATATTAAGGGTTTAGAAACTCACTTGCTTCAAAAGAAATTGGATTTCACAACTGCAGGTACTTACTTTATCCCAACATTTCTTTATGCGGATGACCCTGTCCAATTAGCTAGGACTGCATCAAGATCTGGACGCCTTTGTGGAGTTTACGGAATGCATGGAGTCGAAGATTAATCAGCTGAAGTAATTCATAATGGTTTGTAGGGGAAACATCACTTACAACGCAACTTTCACAACGACATACCATTACAACGGAACTTTTACAACGCAAAAACTTTTACAACGCATGTATTTACAACGCATTTTTTTACAACGCAGGTACCTTTACAACGCATACCATTACAACGTAAGTATTGGTAAGTATATAATTATATTTTAAATGTTATATGTTTGGGGTAAAGGGGTATTTTTAGGGTTCAGGGTCAGTTTTGGGTTTTTGGGTAAAGGGGTATTTTTGGGGTTCAGGGTCAGTTTTTAGTTTTTGGGTAAAGGGGTATTTTTGGGGTTCAGGGTCAGTTTTTAGTTTTTGGGTAAAGGGGTATTTTTGGGGTTCAGGGTTAGTTTTGGGTTTTTGGGGTACAGGGGTACAGGGTAAAAATAAATTAAATTTAAATTTAAATTAAATTAATTAAATGAAAATAAATTAAATTAAATTACATTAAATTATATTTTTTTTCAATTAATTTACGATTATAAAATTAATATATATTTACCAATACTTACGTTGTAATGGTATGCGTTGTAAAGGTACCTGCGTTGTAAATACATGCGTTGTAAATACATGCGTTGTAAAAGTTTTTGCGTTGTAAAAGTTCTGTTGTAATGGTATGTCATTGTAAATGTATGCGTTGTAATGACACCAATCCGTTTGTAGGCATAATAAAACTAAATGTAAAACATTTTTGGTACGGAAGCTCTGGTTGCCAAGGTAGAAAGTTTCTCGTACTTGGGGTTGCCTATTGATCCACAAGTTGACTGAAGTCTTTGATGGAGTTGAGGGTGTAACAAACCAACAAAGAAGTGGAAGTGATTTTCCGCTTCACAGCCAAGGTAGGACATACGCCAGTGAGGGATAAGATCACTTTATATAAAGCACTGTGTCTCTCAATAGCAGGGCAAGAGTTTGGGGGTTGTGTGATAGCTCTAGACTACAAACAATAAAGAACACTTTTCTACAAGGAATGTTGGCGGTACCGCAGGGTGCACCAACATTCTTTTGTCATTCAGAATTGGGATTACACTTTCTGGTGGATATTTTTGGTCTGGCACCACTGTTCTTTTGGTTATATGTTTGGCAAATTCTTGAGATAGGATTCTTTTAACACATTCTTCAGGATTGCTTGGCCTCCGAAAATGCTGAATCTATTCCTTGACAAGGATACCTAAAGCCCACTTTTAGTAGGCTGGGAGCCTCAGAGCTTTTTAATAACCCCTACCTAATTGCCAGGTCTGCTAGAGATCAGATAAATTAAGCATTTTATGAGCAGTGTATGCATGGGCAAAAAGCTGCCCAGCTATCCTCTCTGGAATTGTATCTTGTTTTAACATCTGCCTATCAGTTGGAATTCTGCCTCTTATATAAAAAATGCCCAATTTAAGATTTATTTAACTTTGCTCAGTTTGGGGTCATTGCATTTTCTCTTAGCTTTTCCACAACAGGAGGCATGGATTGAGAATTTCCCTTGCTGCCCTTGTGATAATTTGTCAAGACAAAACACATTGCACTGCTTGCTTTTATGCACTTTTTATAAATCATTGAGGACTCGTTGTCTACTTCCTCTTATGTACTAATGCAGTTTAGATTCTTTTCGGTAAGATTTTAGATTTTTTGGAACACCTGGGCTCGATAGAGATTTGCCATGCTGTGACCAGCTTCATTAGAGGAGCACTTAACATCAGGAAAATATATTGTTAATCGGATTTGGTTTTGTCTTGCTTTTGGGATCTTCTACAAGTCATTGATATTTTTAACTGATGTTTTATATGTTGCAATTGTAAATGTTTTTACTTGTCTTCCCTATGAAATTAACTGTGTGTGCATTATGACTGTAATTTGTACTTTTGTGACTTTATGGTGTCAAATAAAGTTTTATGACTGACTGGGTATGCCCTCCCCTTGCATGTTGAGACTAGATTCACATACATATTTTGGGTAGTCAACATCAGTAGCTGTAAACCCAGGAGTTAGTCATACCTGCCTGCAGTCAATACATACAATATCTAATCAATGAGCCACAGTTCTTTCTTTTGCTGTGTGCATGGTCAATCATTTGCTATGTTTCTAATGCATTTTACATGTTACATGTTTGCGAACAATAGGGTCATGAACAGTGAATATCAGCAACTCATGCCATCATAGCCAAAAAAGTTCTAATGTAGTCAGCTAGTGAACATGTTCATTCAGTCCTAGACCTGGCATCCTTAGTGTGGTATTCCATTTAACCATTTATTTTCCACCTCCTGTTTTGCCTGCTTTAGGACCCTGTGCAAGTTACCACTGCGGATCAGTGCTAATGTGCTTGCTAACTCTACTTAAAACTTGATAGAATTGGCTTATACCCAATTAGTATATTTAATGTACTTGCAAGTCCCCAGTAAAGTGGCCCTACTTGTGCTCAGGGCCTCAGTTATTGAGACGTAAATTTAGGCACACCAAAAAAGCCCAAAATGTGACTGAAAACCATTTCTGGGGACCCGCTCCTTGTACATTGGTCCTGGTGTTTATTCCTTCCATTAAGCCTGTTTCAAAATGCTGACATACTGTCAGAACAGTGAATGGAGGGGCTATGATGTGCACAGGATTGAACATTTTGTTAAAGTAGTAGACCCGAGAAGGCATTTCACTGACTTACAATCACCACCATGTTGCATTTTGGTGAATATACCATGAGACCTGGCACTTCTCCACTCCCATTTAGAAGTCAAACAGTTTTTCTTTGGAGACTTGATATTATATGGTGCTAGGTGAACAAAAAGCAGTCATACACCACCTACAGCCAGCACACTGATGTTGTCCCTAGTCAAATGTAATATGGTAGCTCAGACGTATTAGATTACGAGCTTTAATGTCACATACAAAAATACATATAATTCTGCAAGACCATACGGTTACATACCATAACTCATCTTTATATCGGTTGGTAGATTTAACAATGTTAACTAACACAATTAAAAACATCAGCAGCAAGTTTTAGTGTAGACACTTAAAATATTTGTTTCAAAAAATCATACAAGTTGGTTTTAAAAGATACTATTTATCTGACATGGGGTTTTAGTTCCTGTCGCCTTGCACCAGAGAATCTGGCAAACCAAGCAGACAGAACCAGCGGCAACCCCGTCTACACTGCACCTCCTACACTCTCTGCTTGAGTGGCTCCCCTCCCCGGATTGTGCGGAGGCGTAGGTGAGGTGGAAGAGAGAACACCCTTGAAGCGGTTTATCCAAGGCCGAATCATCCATTGCCCCTCCTAGGGCAAGGGCAAGAAATGCAACTGTAGGGCAGGAAGGCCTCACACTCGAAATCGGTCAAACTGTGTCATCAGAGGAAAGCTGTGTGACGCCAATGCCCAAAAATGCCAGGGATAGTGAAAGTGACATCAGATGCCCTTTGACCTTGTGATATCACAGTGTTGTACGAACCAAAGGAGAGACTTAGGACAGTGTGTAGGCTGTCCTTGTCCCTGTGTAGTGATGATTTAAATAACTTAGACGGTCCGCTCAAAAGTGGCTTAGTCAACACCCTAGTGCCTGGCACCACAAAGTTTTTTAAAAGAACCCTCACACACCAACCTGGTTGGTGGCATGTCTCATCATTGGGTTCTCAGCTGAGTAGCCGAATGCTACCCAGTTGTACTGCAACACCTGATTACAGTGGAGCTGTTTTATTTTTAATTTTTATGTGATGGTGTTAAAGGTGATGTGAGTTAAAAATGCCTCTGGAAAACTCACTAACAGATACTTTATTCCCAGTGGCCCAGGGTATATTTAAAAACAAATGAGATGGATAATGTTTCCGGGCTATTGTGTGAGGGTCCTTTTGAAAAACCTTTGTGGTGCCTGGCACTGCGGTGTTGACTAAGCCACTTTTGAGTGGACCGTCTAAGTTGTTTAAATCATTGTATCACAGTGTGGACCCACGTTTCTAGACACTGTGGCTGACCCTCAACAACCCCTTATTTGCTGCTGGTGGGCGCAGATAGTCTGTCTATGGAAACAGTACCCTGCGGCCAGCCTATATGGCGTTTGCCTCATCAAACCTCCCCATTGGCTACGTCACAGCGAGTGTTACTGTCAAGAGGTGAAAGGTGTCCAATGTGCAGCACAGGGCACCCACAGGGGCCTAACACAGGTCCCCGCAGCCCCCGCGTTGCGGGCAGGACCCGCGCTCCATGGGCCCCCTCACTCAGCGGAGGCTTTAAGCCTGTACACCACACTAACCAACACCAAGCCATAGTAGCATCACCATGCTTAACACAACAGTACACCACACCAAACTATTCCGCAACACATCACATCAACACATCGCTGCACCAGGACATATATCACAACAATACAATACAATACAATATTAGTATCAGACCACGCCATCCAGTTTGACATGACACTACACCATGACATATTGTATAAGTATTTCAAAACCCAAATAGCCCAGATATAGAATCATTGAGTCATAAATCCTGACACACATCCATATGTATGGAATGGTGCAAGTTGTTCATCAAAGAGGGACACCCTCAGAAGGATCCCAACAGGGAAAAACACTTTCCCTATAGATCAAATTACTCAACTGTACCCAAGTAAACTACAATCATGACTCGGCAATTGAAGCTCTCTGGTAAAAAAGAATATATGATTTGCAGATGACAGTTTGCCCAGAACTAATTGGCCATGCTACTCTATTCAAAAACATGTAACACAACACGTTACAGAACAAGATGCAACATAACAGAAAGTAACTTAACATAAAGTACCATAACAGAACATAAACTCCATACTGTAATACAGGTCAGCTGCCTTTTGCACTATAATAGTCTGATAGATGTGTCCCTTCTATGACCCTGATTATATTAGGTGTGACATTTTTCATTGCATGTGCAAATCCCTGTTTTGACAGGGGTCGAATTCCACATTGTGGGGATATATACAGCATGTGATAATTTTCAGGTGCTATAAGGCCCGCACCTTTGTGCAATTGTTTAGGCTGGTCAAAGTTGCCAGAAATTAGAAAGGTAAAAGTGTGCAGTATTTACTGTACCAAGTAAATATTGGTGCTGTAAGCACTGATATTTGCAGCTCATTCCCCAAAAACTCAGGATGTACATTAATTATTGCATTCAATAATTTAGGAACACTTTGATGTAAAAATTATCGAATCAGACTTAGGCCACTCTAAATCAGACCCCTGTAGACCGTTCATACTGTAGGAAAAGTCAACACAGTCTTACACAGTATTGTCGATGCATAAAACTTTAATTTATTTTTCAGATGCTTCCAACTGCTGGCCGTGTCCACCCAACTTGTGGCCCAGTGCAAGGAGAAATGAGTGTGTTCCGAAGAGAATTGAATTTCTGTCCTATCAAGAGGTCTTGGGAGGGCTTCTGGCTGCTTCTGGAATGCTTTGTTTCCTTTTGACTGTGCTAATCTTACACTTATTCTACAAGTACCGAGATTCTGCAATTGTCAAGGCGAATAACCGTGAACTCACCTATCTTCTTTTAGGGTCTCTTGGACTGAGCTTTCTCTGCCCTCTGCTCTTTATTGGTGAACCTCAGAAAGTACCCTGCCTACTTCGCCAGCCTGCCTTCGGCATCACCTTTGTGCTCTGCATCTCTTGTGTTTTAGCCAAAACCATCATGGTGGTCATCGCCTTCAGTGCCACGAAGCCTGGCAGTAACATGAGGCGGTGGCTGGGTCCACGCGTACCTATGGTTATAGTCTTTACCTCCACCTTTCTTCAAGTCCTCATTTGTGCTGCCTGGCTCATGTCCTGCCCTCCATTCCCAGAAAGGGACATGAAACTGAAGACTGGGACTATCTCCTTGGTGTGCAATGAATGTTCAGAGACTGCACTCTGGTGCATGCTGGGATACATGGGGCTCTTGGCTGGTGTTAGCTTCCTGGTTGCCTTCCTAGCCCGGAAGTTGCCTGACAGTTTCAACGAGGCCAAGTGGATCACATTCAGCATGCTTGTGTTTATTAGTGTTTGGACGTCCTTTGTTCCGGGCTATCTGAGCACACAAGGGAAATACATGGTGGCTGTGGAGGCCCTTAGTATTATCTCTTCCAGTGCAGGAATTGTTCTTTGTATTTTTATCCCAAAGTGTTACATCATCTTACTGAGACCAGACCTAAACACAAGAGAACATCTGCTGTCCAAAAATGCTAACAATAACAATAAGTGATGGCTGTCTAAACACATTGTCAAAAACGTTAAGTTTATTTAGATCATTGATCTCTAAACCACAAGAAATACACATTTATTTTAAAAATTCTTAAAATAATTACTAATCATTTCCATATGTACTTATGATGTTCCATATCCTCCATCATAGTTAAAACCAATTTCATACAGATATAAAATACATTCCAACACCCTAAAGGTAGATCGGCTTCATTAAAACCCGCTTTAAAATATATTTAAAAAAACTTAATTCTCCATTCTTCATTACTTGATCTAATCCTCTAAACACATTGTTAAACAGTCAAGAAACAGCAATGACAAACTCAAAGTTGAGATACGGTAGGTAGTTTAATTTGGGTTGTGGAATTTAGCTTTAAAACATTTTAGTGCAATTGATACCATGAGCTCTGTCCAAATATATTGAGCTACAGACTCCAAAAAATCCCAAAAGTAATAGAAGTGTTGAACTGCAGTTCAGATCCATCCTAATTTATGTTCATCCACAGAAAAGAGATGCAGATGATTGAAACGGTCAGGTGAGTAAAATGTCAGCCTCCCCACACCCTCTGCCCGAAGCTGTGTTTGATGCCAGGTAAAAGCTCTGCGTTGGTCTTTGGGGCAGATGTAGATGAGTGATGTCACAGCGTCAGGAGGCAGTCTGGGGCTCAGCTATGGTTGCCTCATTCTCAGGGCCTCTTCTTCTGGCCCAGAGAACTTACTGCATGTGGAGGCTGGGAGCAAGTAAAGTGAAAAGGGGGCTGGAAACTGGTACTATGATGGGAGCTTTGTCAGCTCTCCCTATGATATTTTCAGAGGACAGATAGGTGCCTAGCTGCACCACTACTCGTAGCCCCTGCCCACACCAGTAACTTTCTGCATATTTTAAATGCGGACTCCAAAATAAGAAAGAAAAAACATGACAAGTATTAAAAAATGTTTTTAACTAGTCTGAATAACCTAAATTGATATTGAATTTATGTTGATATCTCTCTTTAAACCATCCTCTTTTCTCATTTTCAGGAACATTATTCCATAATAAGTTCAAAATCTTACCTTATTTTTGCCACATTGATCATCCAAGATAGACTCTCATGTTTCCACTCCTCAGTCGTCCTCAAGGCTGTTCCTTATCCTTTCCACAATAGTGGGCTCAGGCCACAGGGAAGGGCTCAGGATGTCTCATAAAAAGAGAAGGGTAGTTAATAGCCATTATAGTTCTGCAGGTGTGAATTTAGGTCAACTTGGGTCAGCAGACAAACAGTTCCTCTGTCCCATTGCACCATCATTTATCAGAAGCTGTTCTATCTGCTATACGGTGCTGGTTTGGCCTCCACCTTATTTAGGGGTCGATTAGGATCGCGGGCGGACTTGCGTCCGTCCGCGACCCCAGAGCAGGAGGGAACCTCCGCATGGCATGCGGAGTTCCCTCCTGTGCAATTAGGAAGTGACCGCAAAGTTTGCGGTCACATCCTATATTTTTAACATTGCGGCGGGTGGAGCTTCAAGCTGCACCCGCCGCAATGTTAAAAATGCACGCATTGCATTTGCATGCAGTAAGAGGCAGGCACCGCGCAGTGCCTGCCACTTTCTTCATGCAAATGCAGGGGGGTACCATAGGTACCCCCCATGTGCACCCCCCCCCCCCCTTCACCTAGGGGGCCCGCAACGGGCCCCCGCAGTGAAGTTCCGTATGCTTTTCCACGGCGGAAAACCCGCCGCGGAAAAGCATAATTTAAAGGAGATCCTAATATGGTGGACGGTGTCTGGAAGACACCATCACCATATTAGAGCTTTTCCGCTGCGGTTGTAAGCCGACCGCGGCGGAAAAGCTGCGGACGGAAACCAGGACCCACCAGCCATCCTAATGTGGCGGTGGGTCTTTGGTCAGTCCGCTGCGGTTTTTCCGCATCCTCGGGGCCGGCGATGGCTTCCGCCGGCCCCGAGGATGCAGAAAAAACGCAATCATAATGACCCCCTAAGTGTGGAATATAAGCCCAAATGCTTAATATGCCACTTATTCTACTTGTCAGTGGTTGTTAGGAGTTCCATTCCTCTTACGTGAAAGAAGTGGTGGTGCCGGGAGAGAGCACAACAGAGATACCAGATTATGATAAAAGAAAGTTGTGATGCTGCAGTGGAACAGAGGATCCATTGTCTCCAGAATTTCACAAAGTACGTGAGGTGATGAAAGGCAGAGGAGAAAACTGGTAGCCATTGACTGGTCCCCGAACAGGTCTACATAGTTAGCTATAGCCCACTAAGGAAGCAACTGATTGGATGTCCAGTTCCTAACATTACATGCAGAGTGATAATAGGTGTTATTGTTCCTTTGACTTTCTGCCATTGCTAATACTACACCGCTGACTATTTGCTCCAGTATTCTTTTAGTTGCATACTTGTTACTACCTTGTCCACTCAGTCTGCCTCCCCCTTCCCAGACCTTGGACAATTTTCATCTGATGGTTCTTTTTATGACACTTTTTTTATTTTATTTTTTATTTCAAATCTTTTTTATTGAAAATTTTGGAAAAAGGAAAGAAAAGACAATACAATAAATCTTCCATTACATAGATTGATACAACCATGGTAGTAAATTACACCTACACAAAATCAAAGAAAAGTAAGGACAAGTGTACCGATGCATCAAGGTTAAGCAGTCAGCGGTCCATACAAGAGTAGAATATACATTCATTGGAGCATACGGTGGTAGGATGTAGAATCAATGAAGCATACATAGATAATCAGCAGTTATAAGGTTACATCATGGGGGATCAAAGTGGGAGGACGATGCATCCAGGGAGGACCACCGTTTTTTGTTGGAGGGTTTCCATGTAGCTGATTGCAGTGCTGGTTTGTCAGCCCCTCTCAAGAAAGAGAGCCAATCTAACCAGATTTTAAAATTGACCTCAGCAAAGTACTTCCACTTACAATGGATGACCTTGCATGCCAGCGTTAACATTACATCTAAAAGTTGCTGGTCATGTATGTCTGGCAGTTGTGTGTCCATTGGACCCAGTATGATATAGATAAATTCCTGTACAGGTTTAATTCCAAATATCTGGTGAATATAAGCAAAGATTTTCCCCCAAAATGTTTGTAATAAGGGACCGTTGAAAAGCATATGTGCTAGATCCCCAGGTGTTGTCCGGCAATTCCAGCAATTGGGCGTATCTTTCAGGTGGCATTTAAACAACTTCGGAGGAGTCCAGAATGCTCTGTTCAGCAGCATGTACTTCGTCTGGCAAAGGATCGGGGAAACCTTGTTTGATAGTGCAGTACTATGTATTACATCCCAATCCATCGCTATTCCTGTCGAGTTAGGTTCCGATTCCCATTTACCTTCCGCTAGCCTATGGGATTTCTTGGGCATGGGAAGGAGTAACTTATAGCGCCCAGACACATATTGGAAGATTTGCAAATAGGATGAGAAGCTTTGGGGCAGATGTAAGAACGATTTTATTATCCGCAAATTGTATGAATCACTATTTATGAATTGAAATGCTCCTTTCGGTATGGACGAACGGTAATTTGGCTTGTTCAAATTGCAAGTTCTTCCTTTTTGAAATTGCTATTTTTGCCATTCCAAATAAGGAATTGCAAATTAGTATTTACAAATTGAGAACCACAATTTGTATGTATGAAGCATGTCCTAACTGCGACTTGTCTCAAAATGCAGTTTTAGGCAATGCAATTACCACCAAATCAAATCAGGTGTTAACCAGGTGTGATCTATACAAATTGACTCATCGGGTCCTTTCACTGCTTTTATCAGCATTATCTGCCTCTGGAGTAGCACTGACATATGTACAAGATGTATGTCAGTGTGTATAGATAAATAAGGGACTAAGAGACTACTAAGGCTTGATGCCTCTTCACTCACACCTACCCCTAAGACTGCAGGTCCAGATATACTCCTTGTTTGCATATTTTCCATAACAGAAGTTACCTGCACTAATCCACGTGCCACATTTGTAAAGCAGTGACCCATTTGTGTTTGTATATCTACAGTGTGCCTGGATAGATGATTGTGGCCTGTGCCAGGTGGGTAATTGATCGCTCAATACATAAACCAAAACATTTGCTGGTGATGCCTACACTGTTGCATTGTATGGTGCTGTTGTATTGCTGTAGTGAGTTTGTCCACTGAGCCTGTGAGTTTAGTAAAGTTATGATTCATCATGTTGAGTCCATCCTCCACTAATTTCCTTTAATGTTCTTGACCATCAATCAATTGTGACATTGCACGATACATACTCATCATTTGTAGCTTTACACATTTGAGATTTCTTGCTTTCTGGCACTATACTGAAAGCATAGATGTCTCTAATCCCCTAGGCAACTGAGATTCCTCATTCTTGTGAAGAACACAAGTACTATTAGAAGCACTGGCATTAGGAAGTTGCTGCAACCTTGTCTGCTTCTCTGAGATGTTATGCTGCTTTCCCTGCCTGTGGTTGGTTCATCTGTAACATCTTCTAAATCCGGGAACGGTAAAGGTGTGGCTCATTTTCAGGATGATACTTCCAGTGTCTGTGTGGCAATGTGGGGATTCCTCAATATCACAAGGACCTTCTACAGTGACATGTTGCTCACTATCGTGCTCTCTTGGTTGTGAAAAATCTGTGAATAAGATATTGATGTAGTTTACTATGTTGTTAATGCTGTTTATTCAAATAAAGTGTGTCCAATCTACTTCTCTCTATTCTGGATTCTTTTAATTGTGACATTTTTCAAAGGACAAACAATGTACATGTGTTGCTACACATGTTTAGATAGATATGGTTGTTTCACTACAACTCCCACAATGCATTAGTGATTCGTTATGAATATTAAAAATGGATTTAGAAACAAACCAACAATTTGAAAATATTAATAATAAAAAATGCTTGCTACTCTAGGGAACTGAAAAACAATTTATAATGTTACTTTGAGCAGTAGATGGTGCATCAATGTTGGAAACACCCACAACACCCTCAGGCTGAATTGGTCCCTCAATGAGACTTCCATAGGTGTTGATGGTGGCTGCTGAGATAGTCACCCACCTGTCCTGTGTACCTTTACCCTGCAAGTTGCAACCTTTTCTTTGGTTTGTGACCTTAAGTTGTACCATCTTTTGCGTATTTCAGGGATGGTGCGCTGTGCAACACTGTTGGAGCTTACTTTGTCTAGGATATCATTCAATATTTTTGTTTTTGGGGATTTTGTTACATTGAAGGAACTCTTTCCAAACAGCTCCTCGTTATGGGACACACACGCCTCAATTAGGAGCCTCAACTCCTTCTCAGAAAGCTGAATGTTGCTTTCTTGGCAGCAATGTCTCTGCCACCTTCTTCCCGTGACATGGTGCCCCTTCTTTTCACTCCCAAATTTCTTTCTGCTACCACACAGTTTTCCCTGTCACTCACTGCCTTCTTCTGAGTTAAAGAACACTGGGAGAAAATATGTGTATTGACTTCCTCATTATGAGGTGATAATTTAACAGCCAACACGTGTCTTTTCGTATTTGAAATCTCCTAATACTGTTCTATGGCCGTTAGGGTCATTCTCAACATTGCTTTGTTAACATGAGCTCTGCTGCCATGATGCTGCTTTTGCACACGTTTCTACATGACTTTATTTTGCAAGACTCTGTTTGTGCCTTTCACATGAGAACTGTCTGCTTTCTGCATTTTCTGCTGGTCTTGGAGTTTAGCCTGAACACGATGTGCAAGGTCGATAAACATGCGCCTTGTTATTCTGTTCTGGTCAGTCTACAGCACCTAGACAAAACATGCTAAACATAGCTGCTCTGCTGGAAAGCTTGTGATTTGATATTACGGGGATGCATGTTGTTCACACACACTTGGAGAGAGACCTTTCCTTAGAGAAGAGCTATGCTGTTCCTTTGATGTAAACCTTCCATCTAGGCTCTAAGGTATGGGGTCTGCTGACAAAGCCCAGAGCTCCTCCTTTATATAATAAACTTCAACTTACCAAGGGCAGTTAGGCCTTATAGTACTTTTTCCACTGTCTGTATATGATGACATCCCCCTTCATATTCTATGGTATTGTGACAATGCTAACTGTGGTAGGTTTATGCATTTTGCTGCGGGTAGTGGCTCGTATACTGCATTATAGAGCATGATAGTTAAAATAAACATTTTGAACTATACAGTGACTCTGACAATCCTTATTGTAGACAAGTACGAGTGAGTGAGTGAAAGGGTATGTCTTGCTACCGCGATTCCTGAGAGAGTCAGGAGTGTTGTGTTCTGTGTTGTCTAATCATTTGTAGCTTTTTGATTATGTAGGAGAACGAATGAGACACTATAGCTAGCTGGTTTTGGGATTTGGGTTACTAAAGTGGTAAGAAGGTACAGACCCTATACACTGAGGTTCTATTTTCCTGCGCATAGTTCTGTGTATATGCAGAATCCCAGCAACAATACCTATTTGCTATTTTATGATTCCCTATTAGGAAATTCCTAAATAGCAAATGTTAATGAATACTATTTGCAAACAGGAAATGATAACCATTTGCATATTCCAAATAGCAATTTCCTAACAGAGATTTGGATACAATTGCTATTTGGAAATTGCTAACCTAAACGTATGCACATCTGGCCCCTATTTATAATGGCACTTTTTTGTAAATCAATTGGAAATTCTATTGTAAGAGAAAAAATAAATGCTACAACTTCTTCCAATGCTTTACTCAGCTCTTAATACATCCTAACCAGATCATCTTAGGTTCTTTTTTTTAAGTTTAATGATTTTTATTAAGTAATTAGAAGAATGTACATGAATTACAACAATGTAATCCATCAGTAAGGTGATATTGGCAAAAGAGAGCAAACATACTTAGAAATCAATGTCAGAAGAGTAAGAAAGGTGATAGAGGGAGGAAAAAGAAGGGAGAAGGGGCAGTGGAGAAGAGAAAATAGGATGGAGAGAAAGAGGGAGATATGCAACCTAAAATAATTCTTGAAACAATGTAATAAGATATCACTAATACTGAAATTTTGGAAAAACAGTCAGACATCAGTACACGTTAATAACCATGTAATATAACTGAAAAGTACTTAGCTGACATGCTTTCATGCAAAGTTAACTATCAGGTGAGTGCTTCCCACAATGTTTCATGCTTGGCAAGTCGATAGGTAGAATTAAAATTATAGCGATCTAGTCTTTGGTTATGACATGCCAAGTTACACCACTGTTGAAGAGTAATAGTCTCTGTGGATTTCCAATTAGCATGGACAACCTGTAAACTAAGCAATTAGGAGATCTAATAACTTGCCATAAACTTTATTATGGAGGCATGAACTACTCAGACCACCCAAAAAAAAAACAACTATAGAGAAGGGAGTTTGAAATTTAATGATGTCTCCTATTCTTGTCCAATCTAGAACCCAGAATTGAAATACCTTGGAGCACAGAAAAAAAAAAACATATGTATGATTTTGTCTAAATGAGTGTTGCAACACCAACAGGTATCTTGTTGAACAAATTTTAGTTTGAAAAGAGATGCTGGCCTAAAAAAGAGTTGATTGTAAAAATAATATAGTGTTTGAGTGAGTTGCCAATATGTGCTTCTTATCCCAAATTTTCTTCCCAAGTGTTATAGGCTAAGTGCTTTGTTGGTTCAATTCCTGCATAAGTTCGATTTTGGGATTTAGTTCTGTCCGTTAAAGGGAGTCTGAATGCTTTCTAGATCAGTGCAGCTTTTAATGAGGTGCTGATAAGTGTATAAGAAATATATGTACAGTGACCATGTATGGAGGATTGGGAGGCTAGATGCCGTAGTGAGCAGTGATTTCAAAAACTGGTATTGTTTTAGACATCTGGGGTACAGAGTAAACACATGAGGAGGAACATCTATTAAAGGGAAGGATGTCATTAGTATTTTGTAGTAATTGAGAAACCGTGATTAAGCCTTGGTTAAACCAAGGATGCCAGAAAAGCATCTTACCATTGCACAACAGCAAAGAAAGATGAGATGTCAAATGTGCTATGAAAATGGAACAAGCATGGGGCGCAACTGAGGAGACCCAAAATTTAGGAAGTTGAGACATATGAAGGATGTGTAAGTAAGATAAAGGAGAGATCATAGCAAATTCTAGCGAAAACCAGAATTTCGGAAGTAGATCAGGGGCATCTGAAAAACAATCTTGGTTTTTCTTAACACAGAAGTCTGTATGATATAAGGAGAAAATCAGGAAGCTGATTACACCTAAACAGTTGGGTAACTTGAGGCATTGAAGTAATATGCAAGAGGGCTTTTACATTCCAAAGAATGTTAGATAGAAGCTTATCAATGTCTTTGAAATATTACACAATCATTTTAATAGGTAGCATCATGAGATAGAAATTTATGATAGGAGGAGTCATCATTTTGATTGTGTCAAGTTGACCCCACCAAGACAAAATGTGGTGACCAACCTTGAGTTAGTTTAGCAATTTAGAGAGGAGAGAATCCGTATTTAATTTCAAAGTGACTCTGAGGTTATTTCAAAAAAGGATTCCCAAAATTGTTTTCTTATCTGTGCTCCAAGATAAGACCATTCCAGCAAATGAGGACTTGAGACAGAACTTGTTCAAGGTATGCACTTCAGATTATTTGATATTGAATTTATACCCGATACCTCAGAGTATGCCCTTAGCTTGTCAAAAAAGTACAGAAGGGAGGTCTCAGGTTTAAAAACGTGAAGAAGAATGTCATCCATGCACGGTGTTAATGTAATGTGTGTGTTCTTAAGCTGAAAGCTGGAAAAGTCCTCTGAAGATTCGAATCTATAAAGAGAAAGTTTGAGAGTGAGAATAAATAGCAAGGAGGCGAAAGAAGACATCCTTGCCTAGCGCCTCTCTTGAGAGGAAAGTAAGGAGGATGCACACCATTGACCAAAACACATGAACAGGGAACAAATAAAATAATGAAATGAGAATTTTGGATGAAACTCATGCCAACGAGGAGACTGTAGGAGGAATTGCCTATTTACTTTGCCAAATGCCTTTTCAGCATGTACAGCAACATCTGCTAGGGTGGGGACTTTGATCAGAATAATAAAGTAGTTAGCTAATAGAGTACCAGTTTTATTTTTATCTCCATAGTATCTAGCATTAATCTTAAGTATAGTGCCACATGGTTTATGTGCAGTGGATTTATTAAATTGAATCTTTGCTGCTACCAGCACAGCTGAATTAGCTCTGATATTCTTAGACATAAAATATGTGTGTTCTAAACATAAAGATACAGGCAGATTCTTTCTCCATGGCCTACCTCTATAGGCAACTTTGAAGGTGTACCAGACAAAGGGAAAAGAGGTCTCCCCTATATTATTAAGCTGAAAATACTCATGTACAAAATAGTGATATGATTGAAGGAACGACTTGTTGGAAAATCAATGGTATTGAACCACCACCTAGATCTAGATGTGTTATTGCAAAAAATATCCGGGTTGGGACAAACTGGAGCATAATCAGAGATTACGATTGAGCTGATCTCTGAGTGTAATAGGTGTTGGGTCAAATGTTTACTTAGGAACACATTCAATACGGGTTTCGAAGTTGAGGGGGATAGGGGTAGTAGGAAAATTCTTGGAGAGAGGAGGAATCTAATCTCTAGGAATCTGATAGGGCATTTAGAGAGACAGCATATTTGAATGCTTTGTGAACTTTGTGTGGAATGCATTTTGAGAGTCAATCAAGGATAGGATCATTTATTTGATTGGAATTACCATCTGCGGAATGTTGTGCAATCTTTCAGGAACTAGTCCTCCAGAAAATAGGGTCAGGGTGTGTGAGGTCGTAGACATTCAGAATTGTAAATGTAACATTGTCAATGTTTAATTTAACTGATACTCATTTACCTTATGTGTAGTCTCCTGCGAAATAAATGATATGTTTAAACGTTTAAAACAATATTGCTATTTTGCTTTTATGTGATACAGAAGGGTAATAGTAAAGTTCACCAACCCCTTGTTTCTAGAGTTTGTTAATGTTTGTATCAGTGGGGTGAGTTTTTCTGAAGTTGTGTGAGTTGACATTCTAATCTGGATAGGTGAGACAAAACACATTGACTTTTAATGGGATTTCTGAGACCCTTAACATTCCAGGTTGTTACTCTGAGAGGCATTCAAGAAGAGGACATCAGTACAAGTCAATAAAGAAACCTAATGAAATAAAAGTGAACTTTGGAAGTACTTCAGCAGAATATGACGTGTGAAACAAGAGAGAAGAAAGGGATGGAAAATAGTGGGGACGAAACCCACAGAAAAATAGAAAGAAAAACATGTAACCAACACAGGCAGGGTCCTTGGTTGCAGAAGCTTCATTGCGTCCCAAAGGATGCAGACACTACCAAGTGCTTAAGAAGAAGATTAGACCAGACCCGGATAACAAGGGATGGGGGTGCGAAAAATATTTAAGCAACAGAATTAACCACTTTCACTTTCCTCTGTAGCAGTTTTCATTCATTTCTCTCATCAATTGGTCTCTAGTCATATCTGACATTCTCAGACTTTAAGGGCAGGTCATTTAAACAGAAGGAAAAAAAATCCCTCTTCCATCATCCTCCAAGCTCAAACACATTTTGAACTGGCAGTTCCAACATGAATAAAGCCATTGACTTTGGAAACCACTTGAAGATATCAAACTTGTGAATTTAAGAAGGAGTTAAGGAAGCAGATTGTCTTGAAACCACCTAAGAAATCTGAATGAAAGAAATGGCTTTAAAGAGGTAAATCAACAACAATCAAGATTGGGCATGGCAGAGTACATTATGTGTGCTCTATATATTTCATAAAAATATTTTCATCTGAATTATTGAGGTATATCTCTAACAATAGTATTCAAGAAATAATTATAACTCATGGATAATTATAATTTCACTGGCAGGCTCCTAAAGTACTTACAAACACATAGGAGCCTATTATGATGGCAGGCGGACATGGCCCGCCCGCCACCGTAACAGAGCACGGGACCACCCGCCAATGCTGCGGCGGTCCCCCTATGCACATTAGGATGCGCCCGCTACACTGGCGGGAGCACCCTGTGCCTTTTCCATTGCAGTTGGATCTGTTGGCTGCAGACCCGCCAGCAATGGAAAGGACTGTGCACGGCACTGCCATGCACTACATGGCAGGCACCACGTGGTGCCTACCAAGTAGTGCATGGAAATGAGGAGGGATACCATAGGTGTCCCCATGTGCACCCCACACCCCCTTCACCCTGGGGGCCCGCAGCGGGCCCCCAATGGAATGACCATATACCTTTTCATGGCAACAACGCCGCAGTGGAAAGGCCATTGACCGCCAACATCCTATTATGGATGGCGGTGTCCCGCAGACACAGCCACCATATGCAGGCACTTTTTTGCTGTTCGACGAGTTGACCGGCGCAAAAGGGGCAGCGGGTCTTCTCGTCCTCCATGGACCCCCCCCCCCACCCATCCTAATGTGGCCTCATAGATGTGGGGTCAGCAGAATATCGGTATTAAGAGAAAAAAAAGCATTTTAGATAGACAAAAGTGGAAGAAGCTGTCCTTAATACAGATTCCAATTTGAAATAAATTCTTGAAAGAATTAACTTGTATTAATTTATTTGTAGACTCTGGGCCTGATGTAGAACCTGGCAGGAAGGCCACTATTCATCTGAGTGGCGGAGATAATTTCCTTGCCACACAGGCCAGACTGATGCCTACCAAATTAAGAGATCTTCACTGGCCCTGTGGTGATCTTTGTGCCGTCACAGGAGCCAGTGCCTTGGTGGCCACTTTGAGGTCACAAAACGTTTTGGTGCACGTCCACCACGTGTCTGAAGGTGGAGCACCAAACATTTTTGTTTTTCAGAAGTGAATTTTGAAAGGGGGAGTTTGTTTCTGAAAAAACTAAAAAACTAATAGCTGTCACACCCTAGGAGTCTTGTCCCACTGTGTGTCATTATTTTCCTGTTTTTAACATTCATATAGAACATCATATCATCTGCTCTAAAAAAGGGTTGGCAGTCTGATGCCCTTACTTAAATGCCCCTTACATTGTGGAGCTGTTTTGGAAATTTGGAAACTGGGCCAACTGACTCATAATTGAGAGGTTAGACAGAGGGATTGATGGACAGGATAAACGATCAAGTTTTCAATAGAGTACTCTGTGGACCAAACTCCAAATTAGACCCTTAGACCTCTAAAGGGGAATTGATGTTTGGTACTATATTCATAATACTTTGAGAATCATAGCATCAGATTTATAGTCAAATAGTTGTTTGACAATATAAATTGTGGCTACAGTAGCAAATGTCGAGCTCAGTCTGATAACTAGAATTAAAATGATAGTTAGTCATATATTTATGGGGACCATGCCCTTGGTGCTTTATCATTCATTTATTTAGGAGTGTGCATGAAAGATCCTATGACTTGCCAAAATAAAAAATATAAATGGCAGTTAGTCTATAAAAAATGAGCTTGTAAGGAATCGAATACTTAAATATGATCCCTTAAACTGATAAATTATTACAAATGTAAGTTACACTTGTGAGTTAATTTTACAATGGTACTTTACTCTTCCACTGTTGAGTAACTTTACTATTACTGGCAATTTAGGATATCCAAATGTAAAGTTACTTATATAGCATAACTTACATGTATCAACCCCCTAAAAAAATGGTCGGGGGGGGGTCCTAACATAATAGAGCACATGCCTAGCGAGACATTGAGGAAAACAAGAGAAATCAGGTTATTGGTTCAGACAAAGCAATGTAATGTTTTGAAAGATGATTAAATAAAGCAGGTTTAATCTCCAAAGAGATCAAATAAGGATATAATGCACTATATGATAACATGAGTGATGGCTTCCAATACTAAAATGGAGGCTTTAACTCAGTCTGTAACTGCCTCATGCACCACCATGCAAAAGGAAGGAAAAGTCGAAACACTTAGACATCAACAACTGATTGAACATATGTATGTTTAGTCATTCCATAAACCATCTTCCTAATGGTACATCTATATTGTCCTGATGCACAGTACACCCACGGGCCAAAATGGGATTTTACAGTGGTGATATGGCATGTGGGTTGCTGCAAGGCTCCACTGCACTTGAGGTTTTATAAACTTTACAAGTGGTTGCAAGCAAATTGACAACAACCTTCAAAAGGGAGGAGGGTTCAAGTCAAAGCAGGCTATCAGAGCAGGAAGTATACTGTGAAAAATTAGGTTACAGGTTGAAAGGGGATAAAAGCATACTCCATCAGCAACCACAATCGTTTGTGAGGCAAAAGCAAACTTCAAATGTGCATGTGCTTAACCCTCTGGTAGCTTGGCACAGAGCAGTCAGGCTTAACTTAGAGGCAGTGTTTAACGTATTTATGCAGAAGTTCAAACAATACAATACAGTGAATACAGTGAAAACATAACACAAGAAAAATCCCACACCAATTTTTAAAAATACAGCAAAATGTAGTAAAGCCCAAAATGCCACTTTCAGCTATCTGGTTGTGAGACCGGGAGAAAGTCACAAGCTCAGGCTGATCGCGATTGACCATGGGTCGAATATAGGGACCAGGTTAGATTTGTTGAAAGGTTACCGTCTCAGTTCAGCACAAAGAGTCCCATTTGCAGTGGAGGAAGTGTCATGGACGGTCAGTGTAGCATGAAGAGCAGATCAGATGTCACAGACAGTCAACACTGTAGTATGCAGATATTGTTACCGCCACAGGCTTTCAGGCCAGAGCTTCACAATGGCGCTCTGAAAGAAATCAATGCTGCAACATGAAGGGTCGGGTTGGCAGAACTTTGTGTTGGCAGGCAGTGTGAGTGACAAGGTTTTGCAGGACCTAAGGGGCACCACTTGGGGTCAGGGGCTAACTCCAGCTGGATCTGTATACTGGTTCAGGTGGTGTGGAGCCTGTTATGTCACTGTCGTGCTGAACAGTACGCCAGCAGACCAGCCCTTGGAGTCACTCTGGGAGTCCTGCGTTCAGTTGCACATACAGTCACACTGAATCAGGCAGAAGGCCAGCAGGGCAGCAATCCGGCAAGGCAGCAGTACTGCAAGTCAGTAGTCCAGCAAGGCAGCAGGCCAGCAGAACGGCAGTCCTTTTAGCAGCACAGCAGTCATCTTTCTGGCAGAGTCTCCACAGATCCATATGTGTACTGTAGAATTCAAAGGGCATCCTTTGAAGTGGCAGGAGCTTCTACAGTTTTCCCTTTGAAGTGCTCAGGTTTCCTGTCTTCCATGCCCTGGCTCCAGACTAACTAAAAGGGGTATGCAGCCCTTTGTTTGGTGCAGGACACAGCCTATTCAAATATAAGTAGGGCAGTGCCCAGCTCTGCCCTCCCATCTTGCCAGTGATGGCACATCCAGGCACACCTACATTCTCTATTGTGTTGGGCTGTCTAGGAGGAATACATGAAGCCCAACTATTTGCTACAGCAAGTCATGTGAACCAGAGACAGGCTGCAGGCACTAAATGGCTAAGGCAGGAAAAAGTCACCTTTCTAAACTTGCCATTTTCAAAATTGTATTATTAAGTCTGACTTTACCATAACAGAGGATTTTTTATTTCAATTCCAAAGAGACCAAACGGATATTGGTTACCTGTTCCCATTTTGAATTTACGGTTTATTGAATGTAACAAGGTCGCTCCAATGTTATTCTATGGCAGAGGTAAGCCTTGCAGTAGTGAAAAAACAAATGTAAGAGTTTTTCACTACCAGGAGGGGGCTCTGTGTTCAGCTGTTGGGGGCTTCAGCGGGCAATCTGCGTTTCTCCTCCCGAGTTATGTTATGTTATGTTAAGGGGTGCTTGTAAAGCGCACTGTCACCGTGGGTTTCCTGGCGCTGATTAGATGCTGAGGGGACAAAGGGACTTTAGCTGGGCTGTGGAAAGAGCCAGGTTTTTAATGATTTACGGAATTGGATGAGGGTATTGGTGGTCTTGACTGAGGCAGGGAGGGAGTTCCAGAATTTAGGGCCAAGGTATGCAAATCTCCGACCGCCAGATCTACAGAGTTTGATGGGGGGGGACAACCAGGAGGTGTAGGTGTGATGATCTGAGATTGCGTGAGGGACAGTAGGGCCTGATGAGAGATTTCAAGAAAGCGGGGCAAGGACCAGAGAGAGATTTGAAAGTGAGGCAGCCAAGCTTTAAGGCTGCCCTCAGGCTGACAGGGAGCCAGTGCAATTTGATGAGGAGGGGTTTGGCAGACTGCCATTTCGGTATCCCGAGGGCCAGTCTCGCCGCTTGGTTTTGGATGATTTGCAGCCTAAGGAGGGAAGATTTAGGCAAACCATAATAAATGGAATTCGAAAAATCCAAGCGGGAGAGGACAAGGGCCATGATAACTTGGAGCAGGGCATCAGGAGTAAGGAGGTAAGCCACCTTCCTGATCCTGCGCAGCTGGAACATACAGGAGGAGACCACCGTCCCCACCTGGGGCCCAAGGGATAGCCCAGAGTCAATGGTGACCCCGAGACTTTTTACCGAGGCCACCGGAGTCGGGGGGAGACCGAGTTCGGCCGGCCAGAAGTGAGGACCCCAGTAGGCAGAGCTCCTGCCGGGAAGAAGGAGCTCCGTCTTTCCTGGGTTCAGTTTAAGTTGGTTCTAACACATCCACTGAAGGATATGGGACATGACTGCCTGGAAATTGGGAATAGCAGAGGGGGAGTTTAAAGGAAAGATGAGTTGCAGGTCGTCCGCGTAGTTGAAAACGGTGACGTCCCACTGCCTCAGAGAGAAAAGAAGGGGGGGAAGATAGAGATTAAAGAGAAGAGGGGATAAGGAGGAGCCCTGGGGAACCCCACAAGGCGAGTGCTCCCTGGGAGCCCTAAAAGTGCCTAGGCTGAGGGTCTGGGATCTCCCGGTAAGGAAGGATTTGACCCATGCCAGCGCCAGGCCCTGGATGCCGGCCTGCTCGACACGGTGGAGAAGGATGTCATGGTCAACCGTGTCGAAAGCGGCCGACAGATCTAATAGTACCAAGGCATGGGGGGTACCCTTGTCAGCGCCGTCTCTCAAGGCATCCAATACGGCCAGGATCACAGTCTCCGTAGAGTGGCCGGGTCGGAAGCCGGCCTGGTTGGCCTCGAGGAAGTTGGAGCTCTCGATGAACTTTGAGAGACAGGCGGTGACATGGGCTTCCAAGATTTTAGAGAAAAAGGGCAAGAGGGAGATAGGGCGATAGTTCGCCGGGACGGCGGGATCGGCTCCGGGCTTCTTCAGCAGAGGCACCAGAACGGCCTCCTTGAAGGAGCTGGGTACCGTCCCGGAGGAAAGAGAGGAGTTCAGCAGGGGAAGAATACAGTCAGGTAGAGAGTGGCAGATGTCCCGGAGTATGGAAGGTGGACAGCGATCGTCAGGAGAACCAGACTTGATGCGGGCGGCCAGAGTTGCTAAGGATGTGGAATCTAGAGGGGGGAATTGTGTAAGGGAGAGGTCATTGTGAGGGAGAGTAACAGCATCAGCGCCAGATGGGGTGACCGGGATAGTGTCCTTAATCATAACAATTTTCTGTATAAAAAATGTGCTGAGCGCGTTGCAGGATTCCTGTGTGGGGGCCTGAGTCGGGAGCGTCCTGGGGTCAGAAGTAAATTCATCAAGGACTTTGAAAATCTCCTTCGACTTGCAATGGGCTGATAGGATTCTCTCTGAAGCATAAGCTTTTTTGGCGACAGAGATGGCTGATTTATACTTGTTGTGGACTGCCACATAGGTATCTCTGCTTGAAGAGCAGTAGTCTTTCCTCCACTTGCGTTCTGATTGGCAGAGTTCTAACTGTAGGGCTTTAAGTTGGGGGGTGAACCATTTATGAGAGTTGTTATGTCGGGACCGGGGAAACTTGGTTAAGGGGGCAAAGATATCGCTAGCTGACGTGAGCCAGTCAGATATGTAACCATCTAGCTTGTTGGTGGCGATATCGTTGGGGATAGAGGGGCGCGTTTGAGACAGGTGGGATAACAGTTTGGAGGAGTCAACAGCCTTCCACTTACGAGCGGTGCCGCCCTCCCGCGGGGGAATCCTGATCTGGCTGGCCGAGAGGGTGGTATCAATTAGAAAATGATCAGACCACACACAAGGTGTGACGAGCGGGCAAGAGGACTTGACCCCGTGGACCCAAATGTGGTCGAGAATGTGGCCGCCACTGTGAGTGGGAGACTTGACTAATTGGCTAAAATTCAAGCTCGAGAAAGCCTCGAACAGTTCGGTGGCGTGAGGGCCGGCGTCCTCATGCTGGAACCAGTAATTAAAGTCCCCAACAATGGCTAGGCGGGGGGAGGAGGTGGCGAGATTAGCGAGCTGTTCAATGAAGGATGAAGGGAAAGAAGGCATGGGCTGAGGGGGGGCGGTGGAGTAGCATAAGGGTAACTGCACCTGCCTCGGTCCCAAGGCTAAGAACCAGGTTATCCACTTCAGGGAGGGTCATAGAGGTGGAGGCAATGACCTTGAGGTTCTTACGTGTTGCCGCTGCGACCCCCCCCCCGGAGCGGCCCCCTGGGCGGTTGGTATTTAGCAGGTAATAGTCTGGGGGTAGCGCTGATAGGATGTCAGGGAGGGAGTCGTCCGTAAGCCAGGTCTCAGATAGTAGGAGGACATCTGGCCTCTCAGTCATGAGTAAGTGAAAGATGTCAGTTTGATGTCTGACAAGAGAGCGAGTGTTTAAATAAAGTAAGCGGATCTGTGACTCAGCAGTGGTAGGTAGGGAGGGAGGAGTATCCGGACCCAGGTGGGGGGGAAAGTTGCCTGCGATTTCAAGTGAAGTGATCCGCGCCCAGGTGTCCAGCAGTAGGGGGCTCGCAGAGGGTTGTAGATTCATGAGGGCAGCGGAGGAGTAGAAGGTAACAGCGTCCCTAGCCCCTGGGCCCGTCCGGCCGCGGACGGGCGCAGACGGGCTGGACTTAGGCGCGACTTCGGCGCGCTGATGGCGTGCCCGCTGCGCCCGTCCGCTGCGCTCCCTGTGAGGGGGCGCCATTTTATAGGGCTGAGGAGGTGATGGGCCGAGCGCTGCACCACTCACCTACTCACCCTCCTCACCCAAGATGGCGGCCAACAGCGCGTCCCGGCAGGAATTGATCTCCTGCGTGGACGCCCGTAGGCGATGAGGCAGCGAGCAGCAGAAGCGTGAAAGGTACTGCCCAGCGCGCAGTCAGAGTGAGCCCTGCACAACAAAAAAAGGGTTAAGCATACACAAAATGTTAAAACTTTAAAATAATGCGCGAAGGGCGCGTGTTACAGCGCGAGTCTGGCGAGTGGCTAGAATCCCACTGGCCGGCTCGTTGCATCCAATCAATTGAGGGTCAGACTACAATAGTTTATATAGGGCTGAGGAGGTGATGGGCCGAGCGCTGCACCGCTCACCTATTCACCCTCCTCACCCAAGATGGCGGCCAACAGCGCGTCCCGGCAGGAATTGATCTCCTGCGTGGACGCCCGTAGGCGATGAGGCAGCGAGCAGCCGAAGCGTGAAAGGTACTGCCCAGCGCGCAGTCAGAGTGAGCCCTGCACAACAAAAAAAGGGTTAAGCATACACAAAATGTTAAAACTTTAAAATAATGCGCGAAGGGCGCGTGTTACAGCGCGAGTCTGGCGAGTGGCTAGAATCCCACTGGCCGGCTCGTTGCATCCAATCAATTGAGGGTCAGACTACAATAGTTTATATAGGGCTGAGGAGGTGATGGGCCGAGCGCTGCACCGCTCACCTATTCACCCTCCTCACCCAAGATGGCGGCCAACAGCGCGTCCCGGCAGGAATTGATCTCCTGCGTGGACGCCCGTAGGCGATGAGGCAGCGAGCAGCCGAAGCGTGAAAGGTACTGCCCAGCGCGCAGTCAGAGTGAGCCCTGCACAACAAAAAAAGGGTTAAGCATACACAAAATGTTAAAACTTTAAAATAATGCGCGAAGGGCGCGTGTTACAGCGAGAGTCTGGCGAGTGGCTAGAATCCCAATGGCCGGCTCGTTGCATCCAATCAATTGAGGGTCAGACTACAATAGTTTTTATAGGGCTGAGGAGGTGATGGGCCGAGCGCTGCACCGCTCACCTACTCACCCTCCTCACCCAAGATGGAGGCCAACAGCGCGTCCCGGCAGGAATTGATCTCCTGCGTGGACGCCCGTAGGCGATGAGGTAGCGAGCAGCAGAAGCGTGAAAGGTACTGCCCAGCGCGCAGTCAGAGTGAGCCCTGCACAACAAAAAAAGGGTTAAGCATACACAAAATGTTAAAACTTTAAAATAATGCGCGAAGGGCGCGTGTTACAGCGCGAGTCTGGCGAGTGGCTAGAATCCCACTGGGAGTCCCGCCGGTAATCTCGCCGGTCCCCCCGCCGCTGCAGCACCTTTCATCAGTGCAGCGCGGCCGAGGGGGGGACTGCAACTACCAGGAGCCTTAGCAGGGAAAGCAGCCACCGCCCACACTGCCCCGGGAGGCGCTTAAGTTTGGAAAGAGCCCCGGTGGAGCGGGGCTCTGTGTTCAGCTGTTGGGGGCTTCAGCGGGCAATCTGCGTTTCTCCTCCCGTGTCCCGCCGGTAATCTCGCCGGTCCCCCCGCCGCTGCAGCACCTTCCATCAGTGCAGCGCGGCCGAGGGGGGGACTGCCACTACCAGGAGCCTTAGCAGGGAAAGCTGCCACCGCCCACACTGCGCCCGGAGGCGCTTAAGTTTGGAGAGATCCCCCGCGTCGCGGGACCGCGCGCGGGCTAAGCCCGGGCAAAGGGCGGGCCCTCTGTGGCCCTCGGAGGCTACAGGAGGACGGGACGGGCCACCCCCCTTGGTTCCCCACGACAGTAGGAGGTAAAATAGACTCATCTATACACACCTACTTTCGCTTCATACCCTTGGGGCACTATTATGTGAAACATTGAACATCTTAGGTGCTGTTGCCATTCTCATTACAAACCTGAGAAAAACTACTACATCATGACTTGTAAGGGGGTGCCCAAATATACAATCCCTCAGAGGGTCTCGCGTAAGGGGACACTGGACCACTATGTGAACAGGGCAACACCTCCCATTGCTTGTGAACTAGAGAGTCCAGTATGATGCCCGTCCACCGAGAGCATACCTAGTATGAGATCTCCTCGACAGACAACGGACCTAGCAGAAATTCCATCTTGGTTAGAGGAACTAAACATTCTATGTAAATCTACGTTTGTTCCTGTGGAGGCAGGAAATATGCGGACTAGAACTCCCAGCACTCCTACCTGCTCCACAGATAACACAAGTCCCAAGACTACTACCCCCTCCCAACCAAATGTAAGATTGTTGGATACTCTCCCCTTATTACCAGTAAAAGCTATGAGGCAACCTTTAGTGTCTCCGCAGGTTTCCTCCACTAAAAGAAAGAGATCAGAATCTGACCACACGGGGAGCCAACCTAAACAACAAAAGCTGCACCGAAGCCCACCAACGCCCATCACTACCACCCCAAAACCCTCTAGGGTAGTTGCTAACCCAGATTCTCCTGTACCCCCTATTCAGCCAACACTCTTGGACCAAATTGCAAATATGGTTAAATCCATAATATCCCCCTTGCTAGAAAAAATAAACAACTCAGGGGATAGGCTGACAGGTTTAGAGGAAATGATTAAAGCCAATTCGCCACACTTAAAAAGCATGGGAGGCCTCAGCCACCCACAGTCTTTAGTTGACAGGGAAGTTCCCAAAACAACTGCATGTTGTAACACTGTTAAAAATCCCCGTGTAGCAAAAACCAATCTTTACAAAAATGGAGAAAAAAAAATTACGAGACAAATACAGCTTCTTATAGAGACCGCCAACAGTCAGGCAAACAATCAATCAATCTAACTATTACTTCATAGATAAAAAATGCAAAATCCATATTTTGCTTTACCAATCTAAAGTGCAAGTATAAAGACCATTAATACATTTCTATAGTACAAGTATAATAGAGTGCAATACAGTAGATCCAATAAAAGCAAGTTGCTGGATGGGTATAAAACAGCTTCCTTTAAAAACCAAGGGCAGTCAATATAACTGTTAATTTACATACTAAACATAAATGCAGAATCCAAATTTTACTTTTCGTTTCTAAAGTGCATGTGCCAAGAGCTTTCATTCATGTTGAATTAAACTTAACCTCTACTATTAAAAACTGCGAATATGATACAATAGTATAATGGTTTAGTGGTCCCATAATGCTAATACTACAGACCCCTAAAGTGCATAATACCCCAACGTGCTAGTGCATACCCACCTAATATATTCAGCTTGCCCTGGCCTCGAGACTGTTTAATTCTCCTGATTTAAGTTCTCAATTGGCACCCCCTTACTTCCTCCAGATTCTCCAAATAGTGCCAGTTCCTTTCAAATCTCCTAATAGCCCCAACTCTACTTGAATATGCTTCCTCGAAATTTCGTGCCCTTCTCATTTTATTGAGCCATTTCAGGTGTAGTGGGGCTTCTTTAGATTTCCAATTTTGTAGGATTAATGATCGTGCAACTGTGCAAGAAATAAACATAAAGGTTTCCTCATCCTCCTTTAGCCACCCTCTATTATGACAAATCCCAAAAAGGGCCATTTCGGCTGAGGGCGGAAGACCTTTCCCCAGCGCTGCCTAAATGTCTAAAAAGACCATCTCCCAGAAACTATTCAAGTGGGGACAGGTATAGAAAATATGTAGCCAACCACCCTGGCCTTCAGCTAGACATCTAAAACACTTATTCTCTAGCTCCGGAAACCTCTTTCCCAGTGCCTCCGGAGTCCAATATGCTAGCCAACGAGACAGAAAGGACATTCTCTTAAAATTAGCGGCTCGCAAAGATCTATTGCCCAACCCACTTATCGTTTCCCAATCTTTATGAGATAAGTTGCATTGTGTTTGATTATTAATTTTCACAAGATGGCTATCTATAATAGGGAGTTGTCCTTCAGATGCAAGCTTCTTGTACCAGTTTCCTATTCCACAACTTTTGGCTTCATACAACAATTTCATCATCCCCTTTATTACTTCTAAATGGTCACCTATATTATTCAGTAGAAAATGTACAATTTGTTGATATTCAAGAAGTAGCGAGGAACCGGGAGTACTTGCTCTACCCAGAACTTCTTGCCATGTAATTATTCTATCCTGGACAAATAAGTGCCTTATCTCCCGAAATCCCATTCTTTCCCAGTTCATTATGTGGCTACTGCTAATTTGAAGGCCCAAGCTGCCACATTCTCGCATGCTTAGAAACTGAGAAGCTGAGGAGCTAAGATTTTTTTTAAAAAAAGACTGTAGTCTAGATGCATAATCTTTAATAGTCTTGTATCTTGTCCTTTTCGGTAGCTTTGCTACCTTTAAAAATACTTGAACTTGAGAGTCCGCCTCCTGTACCATTTTTTCCAAAAAGAAGCTATCATGATTATTCTTTGTTCCTAGCAAACCTGCCACTATATCAAGAAAGGCCGCTTCATAATATGTTTTTATATTCGGAAGAGCAAGACCCCCCTGTTCGACTGAGAGTTGAGTTACAGATAGTTTGACCCTCGAAGCTTTCCCACCCCAGATGAAGCTCCTGATCAATGATTCAATTTCTTTAAAGAAACGGGTATTCAGTTTAATTGGAACGTTACTAAACAAATATAGTAATAAGGGTAAAATTGACATTTCAATCAATGAAACTCTGCCAATCACTGTGAGGGGAAGAAGAACCCATTGGGCAAGAAGATTCTTAATTTTATTTTTCATCCTCTCATAGTTTAGCAGAAAAAGCTGATGGTAATCGCTGGTTACATATATGCCTAAATACCTTACAGAATCTTGCTTTGAGGCCTGAACACGAAGCCAAGATAGAAAAGAGCTAAGGCTGGTATTCAACGCAAGTACCTCTGTTTTCTTGGCATTTATTTTATACCCTCCTATTTGTTCATTGGCTTTAAATTCCCTTAAAATATTTTCTATGTTTCCTTTATCTGGTTTCAAATATAGAATGATATCATCTGCGAAAAGTTTGAGTTTCGCCATCCCTGGAATGGGAGGGATGATAACAGGATTTTTTCTAACCTTGATCACAAGGGGTTCAATAAAAAAAGTAAAGAGCAATGGAGACAGAGGGCAGCCGTGCCTCGTCCCGCGGTTAATTTTGATTGAGCCTGCCCTACTTGAATTTATTATCACCTGTGCTGAGGCATTTTGATAGATATTCTGCAGCATTACAATTACCTGTTCTGGGAACCCGAACAAAGCCAGGGAATGGAACAGCGTATCCCAGTTGACAAGGTCGAACGCTTTTTCTGCGTCAACCATTAATATACATGCTGGTGTTGAATTTATATTAAAAAAATCCAATGCCTGAATCAAGAATTCCGTATTAGAAGCCATTGAGCGACCTACTATAAATCCTGACTGGTCATTATGAATAACTTCTTGTGCAGCGCATTCAAAACGGAGAGCCCAGATTTTCATAAGGATTTTATAGTCAGAATTGAGCAGGCTTATCGGTCGATAGGAATTAATGTCATCAGGGTTTTTATCTTTTTGACAAAAGATATTATTGTAGCTTCTTTAAATGCTGAGGGTACCAATCCTCCTAGTTTTATATGATCATATAAATTCTTTAAGGGAATTAAGAGATCTTTAAAAAAAAGCTTATAAAATTCTATTGGAAAGCCGTCTTGCCCACAGGCCTTCGCCCCTGCCATTGAATTAATAGCCAGTGCGATTTCCTCTATCGTAATTTCGCGTCCCAGTTGTTCAACCCGATTGGCTGAAATCTTTGGAATTTCTATATCCTAAAAGTACTCCTGTATTTGATCTAACCCTGCTAGATATTTTGTAGAGTATATTCGTTTATAGTGGTCCACGAAGGCCCTTTGGATTAAGTCGCTCTTTACAATTTCTTGGCCATTCAGGGGGTCTTTTATTTTAATTATTGATGCAGATTCCTGACGTTTTCTTACGGAATTTGCCAAGAGCTTCCCAACCAGTTGGCTGTCCTCATAGACTTTTTGTTGATAAGTTTTGGAGCTATTAATTTCCTCGAGAAGAAAGAAATCCCTTAATTCCTCCTTTGCTTGGGCCAAATGATTCGGGCATAGCTGTAATTGTAAACCATATTCTTAGTCAACCGCCCTTTGCAATGTTGTTATTTTCTGTCTCCTCTCCCTGGCCACAACAGAGGTGAAAGATATTATTTGGCCTCGAGCTGACGCCTTAAACCCTCCCCAGACTGAGAAAGGATCAGCTGTACCCTCATTGATTTTAAAATAGTCCGTAATCCACTCTCTAAAAGCTGTTACCCAGTTTTGATTCTGGAGCATGGTACGGTCCAGCTGCCACCTAGACTGATCCCTGTTCGCTATTTCCAAGCCCACCAAAAGTTCTATTTTCCCATGATCTGAAAAAGGGTTTCCTCCTATCGAAGAGGCCAATATCTGGATGGATCTTGAGATCAAAAAAAAGTCGATCCTGGATGCTGTTTGGAAGCGATGTGAAAAACAAGTGAATACTTCGCCTTCTGGATTCAACGTACGCCACGGATCTATTAGTTGGTATTCGGCAATAAGGGAGCCCAGGGCCTTCTTAGTATTAGGTTTTAACTGTTTTTTGTTCTTGTTGGAGGTGTCTTTTTTTATGTCTTGTATATAATTAAAGTCACCTCCCATAATGATCTGTCCGGGAGCCCCCCTCAAAAGGTCATTGATTTCAAGAATGCTAGCTACCTCGTCCACAACTTGGCCATAGTAATTCACAAAGTTCAGAACTTTTGACTGAATTTTAACACAAGCCCAGAGCCACCTCCCCCTGGGATCCCTACTAATCTCCACTTCCTCCCATGGGATTCTTTTTGACAAGAAAATAGCAACACCTCTCTGTTCTACTCCCACTGATGCAAAAAATGCGTGAGAGAAATGTCTTGGGAGGAATAGATTAGGGGTATTGGACTTTAGGTGGGTCTCTTGGAGCATTAGTACATGTGGATTTTGGACTACTGCCCACTTAATGAGAGCCCCATATTTCTGTTTGTTCAAAACCCCATTGACATTTACTGACAGGATACTACATTTAATCATTTCCATAAAAACCTTTATTTTTTCCGCCATTTTACTCCAAAATCAATTAATTTCCGTCCCTGCCGCTCTTTTTTACTGCATTTCCCACCCCCTGTTCCCCCCTCCTACCCCAAGGAGCCCCTCCCCTGGAATGTGGGTCTTCCCTTCCTTCCCACGCAGACCACATCCCCCCTCCCTCGTTGTGACCTGGGTGTCTTCTCATCACACCCTGCATGACCTTGTGCAACCCCCCCCCCACATCAGCAAGACAGTTAATAAGGTTAATAAGGTTCATTCATTCAATGGAATTTTGTATAACACCTCCCTAAAAGAAGCCATCTTAAAGCTAGAAAAAGTCCTAGCTTTTATCCTTATCTTATCGATTGCTATACTTTAAGTGTTTTGCAATATCTCGGACACAGGTTAAGCCCCTGAAACCTGATACTATTCCTTAAGCTCTTGCAGATGACTGCGATGAGATCTCTTTGAGGAGGAAATGAGCTTCCTCGACGTCCGTGAACATATAGAACAGTCCTTTCACAAGGACTTTAAGTTTGGATTGTTGAGCGATTGACGCTTCAGCACCATTTGACTTAAAGAGATGAAGAATTTTCACAAATTCTTTTCTGCGGCGCGCCGCTATGGCTGTCATGTCAGAAAAAATTCTACATTTTATTGTCTCTGTAACCGAGAATTGCCTCTGTTGGAAAGCTTTTGTAAGAATTTTTTCTTTGATTCTATAGTCCGCGAAGTTCATTAGAATAGTTCTCGGGTATGCTGAATTAGCAAATCTGTGTGCCGGAACTTGGTGAGCTCTCGTAATAGTTAAGTACCCTTCAAATTCGGGAAGGACATTTCGATGTATGAACGAGTTGACCCATTGCAGCATGTCACCCTCTTCGAGGCCCTCAGGGACACCTACTATCCTTAAATTCGATCTTCGAGAGTGATTCTCAAGTTCATCCAGCTTATTTTCCAGCTTTTTTTACTTGCAGTTTCTTTGGCCTCTATATTTGCTCTATTTGTTTGATCCTCAAGAGCGGAGATTCTCTCCTCTGCCTCTTTTAATCTAGTAGGGAGACCCAGCATTGACTCTTCAAATTTTTCTAATCTGGAGTGTAGGGCGGCTATCTCGGCTTGTTGATTCACCTTGATCTCGCGGATCTCATCAAGAATTAAATTCAGCATCTCGCGGATATCCATTTGATAGCTCCTGCCCTTGTCCAGATTGTCCATACTCCCTTTGTGAGGTGAAGGTGATGGAGTTGCAGGTGCTAACTCTGAGAGAGCAGAGCCCCCTAAATCACCTTTTTGCAGTGGAGTTGCAGGAGACTGATTGATCACTGCTTCTGACCTTCGCTCCTCACTCAAACTTGCCTCCGCCTCCGCCTCCGCCTCATTTCCAGGGATTCCATTACTTTGGTCAGGCCTACGAGTTTCTCCCAGCTGATTTATCAAGGAAGAGTCTAGTATCTCGGGTAGGCTTAAATTTACAGGGTCCGTGTAGAGTTCAATTGTAGGTGTTGGAAGAGGCATTGAATGATTCCCTACCGAGGGAACAGATAGCGTTTGCAGGACAGGGGGGATTTTTTTTTCAAATAGAGGGAAAGCTCTTTTTTCTTTTATACCACACATGCTTTCTTCATTTGTGAGGGGCCCAGTTTCAGCTTCCGCTTCCAACACCACCACTTTTTCTATTGGGGTGTTTTCCAAGGCACCATTTGAGCAGCTTGCCCCTAGCGCCTTTTCTTTTGTGGGGGAAGTTAAATTAACTAGAGAGTCATCATCAGAACTATCCATTGCACCATCCTTTTCTTGAAGAGGGGACATCGTATTTCCTTCTCCCTTATTGGTTTTTGTTTTTTCCTTTGCTTTTGACGCCATTCGGGCGGCTTTCCTGGCTAATGCCAAGCGAGTTTTGCTTTTCAGACGGGATGTGTTTTCCATCTTGGCAGCTTTTTTTTTTTTGTTTTTTCCCCCACTCAGTTATTTGGTAGCTTACTTGCTAGACTACTTCTGGACCGTGCTCACTTTTCCCCTTCTTTCTCTTTCTTTCTTTCCTTTCCCCTCTGATAGTCTTCTTGGGTCCCAGAGATTTTTGAAAGAGAAAGGACCATTGAGCTTTTCCTGGCGTATTATAATAAAGTTTTGTAGCAGTTTTTATAGCTGACAGTGCACTCGTTCTGTGGCCCAGGCTTTAAATGGGAGTTGAGATTCCCCACGATCGATTAATTCTTTAATTCACAATCATCAAAGGAGAGGTCAGTGACAGCGCGCTTCTGCAGTCTTACGCCTTTGAATGCCTTTGAATGCCTGCAGTCACAGGGGGGGAATTCTGCATAACCTCCTCAAGTCAGCGTCTCTTCCCCGGCAGCTGCTCGCGCTCACCTTATCAGCTTATCACTGTTCCTTTCCGCCGCCGCCGAGTTTCTTTTAATTTTTTCACTGAGTCTCACCGAGTCTCTTTCTCGCCGTGTTCTTGCTGCTGCTGCCAAGCTGCCAAGTTAACGCGGGTTACAGCGCATTTCGCATACCGCGTCTAGCACTATCCGTCATTGCCGACGTTGCCGAGAACTGAGCACAGGCTGATGGGGGGCGGGGTTACAGGTCCTGACGGCTATCCGGAGGCGTGGAGCACCGGAGCCATTCCTCAGTCAATGCCGTAAATTTTAATGCCTTGTTGTTTTATGCCTTTATGGTTATGCATTCTAACCGAATAAAGTACTTGATTGTTAAAAAAAAAAAATGATTGACACTACCAGGACATTTAAAATATAAAAGTACATTTTGAAAATTTTAAATACATTGCATCCTGCACTGTGGGCTGTTTAGGGTCAACCCTTGGATTGGCCTATATTTATTAAAAAGGAAGGTTTGGGCCAAGCAAAAGATTTACTTTGCCAGGTCTTATTGGCAAAAGAGCTATGATACCAAGAGAAAATGCACATGCACTTTAGGAACAACATGTGATATCCTACATATACAACTAGATTGTCAGATGGTTTTAGAGATTCGAAGAGAGTTTCTCTGTCCAATTTTTTAAAAGTATGATATTAAAAACAGGGCTCAAGCAGTAAACCTTGTAATAGAAGTAATTAATTTAGATATAGCTTGAGTCATGGGGAAGTTCATACAAAAGTCAAAGAATGTCTCAAATGTGCTTAAAACTGAGATGCTTGTTTTATAGTTTTATGTGGTTCACGTATTTGGAAATGTTGAAAGGAATGTGGAATATATTATTTGAAATTTTATGAAGTTAAATGATGAATTGTGTTAGGAGTTTTAAATGTACTCCTAACACAATTCATTATTTGACCTCATAAAAAATGTTTTAGGAGCACTCGTCTAAATAGATTTGCCTGAATATTGAAATATTGCCTTCTGCACAGTATATAATTTACACATGCACCTTACTTGGTTCTTACGACAGTTTTGAATTAAAGGGCTGGATGGCATTTTACTTTTTATATACTCTCATCCTACAGAATTGTATGAGGTTTACTTTGTATACTATTATGGTCTTAAAAGACAGAATTAGTTATTCTGACTGACTGACTGACTGACTGAATTGGCAGTTTAAAACTGCACACACAGGCTGCAATGGCATACCTGAGACAGATTTAAAGGCCAACTTAAGTGGGTGGCACAAGTGCTACACCTGTAGCATTTAATTTACAGGCCTTGGGCACCAGTAGTGACAATTTACTATGGACTTATAAGTAAATTCAATATGGCAATTGGGTATAAGCCATTTCTACCATGTTTTAAGGAGTGAGCAATAGCCTGTTAGCACTGGTTAGCAGTCTGAAAACCCCCAAAAAACGAGTTCATATACCAAGAGGGTGAAAGAAGATTTTGGGAGATAACCCTAAGAAAGGGTCCAACATATGCCATGTATGTGAAAAAGGGAGCAGAAGGAGTGACACTGAAACTGCTCACCCCTCAACTGGTGTGAGATCTGTCAGCACTAAAGGACACAAAAACCATTAAAGAGTATAAATAGTCTATTTATTTAATACATTTTTATTGTGATAATTGTCCAAAATGTTTGAACAAATTCGTGCATTGTCTGAGTACATGCCTGGTTTGGTATTAACATGTTGTTTATTTAGAACGTCTGTGCATTAATAGAATTATTATATTCTCTTTATTATAAAAAGTATTATATATGTAACACACTCTACTACAACATACATCAGAATATATTTTTATACATTTGCATTCTTTTCAAATATTATTGTAGTAATCATACCACATTGATTCTTATGTGAGATATTACAAAAAGTGAAACTAACTACATTAAAAATTAACTTTTCACAATTTCGATATTCTTGAATATTATTATAAAAATCTACTAGCATTGCTCCTTTCAAAAGCAAACAAAATACATAACCATTCTTTAATTTGTAATTCAAAAAGTACACTACACATTTTATTAAAACTGGAATTCATGTAAATATATTTTAATATTATTTAAATTAATTGCTTTGCAATTTTTTTCCTCAATAAACACATATTTCCTAATTGAAATTATGCACTATTGTAGGTTTGTAGCATTAACTTTTCACACTCAATTACCACTGGTTTTAAGTTCATAGACATTTTGCAACGTTTGCCTATTAGCCATTCTTTCATAGATAATATAAGTTTTTTCACTAATAGGGAATCCCTTTTAGGAAATGTCACAAAAATAGCAACTCTGTAAGTATTTGGAGCCATATGTACAAATAATAGAGATTGCGATTTCCTGATCATGATTTTACAGAATTCCAATAAGGAAATCGCAATTTCTACTATAGGTAAACTTACAAACTTCATATAGCGATTCCTATTTTTAATTATTTTTATTTAAATACCTGGTAAAATCAACAATCCATACATTTTATAATTGATTCAGTTTAAAAGTCATATTTAGCGCCGGGAAACCCTTTTTGGGTAGCTGTAGCGCTTTACAAATCAAATAAATAAATAAATAAACAAAATATGTTAAAATCTGACATTCAGTATTAAAATTACAGGGAAATTCATGTATATACACAGCATTACTACATAAATATCATGTTCAGGGAGCAAAAGCTAAAAGACCTCAAGCCTTCAGACCTCCTAAAAGCAACTGGCCTCTTGATTTGATTACCATCCAAAATATAATTAGCATTGGGCCAGTTTATAAGCGGGAATCCCTCCAACCCTTGAGGGGGGCCCAGATGTTCAGCCCCAACTCCCTCATCTTCCTGCCTCTCCGGGTATATAAGGAGCATTTGATGTTATGAATCCCCAGAAGTCTAGCTAGCCACATCCGGAAGGAGGGTGCTGTAGTATCCTTCCATCCTGCCGCTAGCAATATCCGGAGAACCGCCACACATATAAAAACAAAATCTTCCTCCTCCTTGTTAAGACCCAAGTTACAATCAGTTCCTATTATCATGAGGGTAGAGGATAGGTTGATCTTAACACCTAGCAGCCCCTTCCAGAACTTCTCAATCTCAGTACAATTTCGGCTTAACTTTTCACAGTGATAAAACATATGCACCAGATTAGCAGGCTCTTCACGACACCTTGGGCATTTATCGTCGTCCCTTTTACCCCAATCAAATAGCTTGGCTGGTGTAAAATATTCCTCCATAAACACATATTTCCAAATTTAAATTATGCACTATTGTAGGTTTCTAGCATTAACTTTTCACACTCAATTACCACTGGTTTTAAGTTCATAGTCATTTTGCAACTTTTGCCTATCAGCCATTCTTTCATAGATTATATTATTTTTTCACTAATAGGGAATCCCTTTTAGGAAATGTCACAAAAATAGCAACTCTGTAAGTATTTTGAGCCGTATGTACAAATAATAGATATTGCAATTTCCTGATCACGATTTTATAGAATTCCAATAGGAAAATCGCAATTGCTACTATAGGTAAACTTACAAACTTTATATAGCGATTCCTAATGAGATGCAAATAGACCTACCTCATAAATAATAATGAGATAGAGCGCAATTTGTGACCCATTATGAATTCTAGCCATCACAGGGTTGGGGGCCTGCTGGGGTCAGCAGAACACCATGATTGTTAATGCTTTTTAATAAAGGAATCTTTTTTTTAATGCTTCGTGTTTTCCTTAGAGGAAAACTGGATCTATTTCCTCAAATAAAATGGAACATTTAAGTTTCATTTTTTAAGAATTTGCAGTGGTCCCGTGGACCACTGCCTGCTTAAAAAAATATTTGTTTCAACATTCACAAAGTGGAAGAGGTCCGGTAGGGACCCCTTCCCATTTGCAAATGATTCTCACCACCCTTGAGATATTGGTAAAAATGAACATTTTGCAACTATAATTCGGTCACAAAACATTCATACTTTGCAATTCGATATTTGGATGCAATGCCCTAAATGCACTGCTTTCAAATACAGAATAGCTAAACCTAAATTGCAATTCGGTAACATGTTATCGAATTGCAATTTAGGTTTTGTACATAGGTAAAAGCATTTATGTTATCAGAAACGGCCTGATTGTGTGAATCAGGCTGTCTGACTGCAAAATTGCTTTTGTACAAAAGGCCCTTGGTTTCTTACACTATTTTGCAAATAATCCTGAAATATACTATACTACATAACAGGTACACAGTTTTTGAAGCTGCATAGGAGTTACCAACTGGATTGTGAGGTGAAAAGTATTCGTATATCTGGCCTTCATTGACTAATCAGATTATTTAGGATTTTAGTTCTTTAAGTTCCTTACTGTAATTTCATATTTATTCATAACAATCCTGGGCAGAGGTTTAGTTAAGTTACAAACGTTTTCACTGGGTAAATATAAACTTATTCCCAGACGAGTTCAACTGGACACATTCAGTTTGGATAGGCGAGGTTTTCTCCCTCTCACCCATGGGAGTGAAAGAGCGCTAATTAAAGTGAAATTTTAGGGGTGCATCATATGTACTAGTAGTCAGCACCCACACATATAAGGTGTTTATAATTGCTTTTAGATGTAACGTAAGGCTAAGAATTAATGTGTTAGAGATACACTTAGAGCAACGTAAAGGGCTCTGGAAGCCTTAATGCCATGTTAACCTAGAAATGTCGTTTGCAGTGAAGAATTACACTAATCAAGAGATGCTCGATAGATTACCATTGAGTTTTAGATCTGCTTTATTAAACTCACAGTTATACCTTTAACATGGTAGAATTGCGTAAGTTAGAGAAATGTATTTTGCTTTAATGATGAAGGCATAAAGAATGAAATGTATTACTCGTGTTAGGATGTGATACACATAAACGTGCAGAGGCCTGGTTCATGGAAATCGTGTAGGCCTGATGGAAAATGTTTGCTTGACAATAGCCCACAGAAATGTTTGAAGAAAGCGGCCTTTAGCTAAAGTCAATTGCAACATGAAGAATGTGTGAGACGCTTTACATGTATTTTCCTTTGCAGGAGCAACGCCAAGTAGACAGTAAAGTAGAAGGGCCCATTGTGTATGAGCGTTAGGATGCTAGACTCAGACATGGAGGAGTGGACGAGGAATTTAGGGAAGCAATTTGAAGCGATGGAGAGTCTGGGACCCAAGAACATCTTAACGGACGAGGATGGAGAGATGCCATGGTGGAAATTTCCAAACACCAACACCTTCGAGAGGGGCGTACCTTATGGCGTGTCGTCTGCATTGTGGGGTTTCGTATTAGGGACAGCACCCCGAGGGTGGAGGCAGAGCAGATGGGTTGAGGAGCTAGAGAGAGCGGTTGTCTTTTGGACTAGGGACTTACAGCCTGATTCATCAAGCTGAATTGCGCTCGCAAAGGGCCAGATTCTCAGAATCTGGCCCTTTGCGAGTGCGATTTTTGCATTTGGGATTCATCATCCCAAATGCAAAAATCGGTAATAGCGATTTCGCTATTTTGCGAGGAATTACATTTAAGGAATCTCTATTTGAGATTACTTAAATGCAATTCATCATCCATTCAAAATTTGCGAATTCGCAATTTCGGCCCGCTATTTACAGCGAGGTCAAACCTCGTGGTAAATAGCGAAAACTCAGAAAAATGCTTTTAAAAGCATTTTTCTGAGTTGCATGTTGCACACACACACATGTCCTTTGGACATGTGTGTGCGCAACACCTGTTTAAATTAGCATTTAAGGGGTGCTACAGGGTGTCCTCTGGACACCCCTGGCACCCTTTAAATCGCTATCTTATTTGCGATTAGCAAATTGCTAATCGCAAATAAGGAATACTCCCCATTCATTCCTATGGGCCTTTTGGCCCATAGGAATGAATGGGGAGTTATTCCTTATTTGTGATTAGCAATTTGCTAATCGCAAATAAGGAATCAGTAGGAATCGCAAAAAATGTTGCTATTCCTACATTAATCCCGTTTTGCGAGTCTGGAATAGCGATTCCTTATGATTTGCTATTTCAGACTCGCAAAACCTCCCAAGAATGAATCAGGCTGTTAGTTGCAATTCTGGAGTCTCTAGTCAAAGAGAGTAAGTGGACGAGCTTCTTTGGAAGTCACCACTGCTGACACCTTTTTGTTAGGTTGGGCTATTGTTGAGTAGGGATGTCACGTAGTATAGTGTAGGGACAGACTAACCTGATCTTATGATTTTTCCGATGCATACCAGATCACAGATTATAGCTATTCTGTTTAGTCTGATGGTTCTCGAATTGATCCTGGTATTGTTCATCAGCCGTTTGAGGCTTTTCCGTAGGATTATGTTTGTATTAGTGCCTGTTTATCTTTTGAATCTTTTGCTAAGGTGTTTATACCTTCAATTGTTTTTGGTTATGTAATAAACCTTTAAACTTAGTCCTTGGTCAGTGGTTCTTTGGGGAAGATTATTGGGATTGACAAAATTTTGTAGATTCTTAATACATAGATTGCCTAATTCATTCCATGACAGGTAAAAAGATTCAGTCGGCCTGTGACGGGATTCTGGAGAATGGTAAGCAGGCTCTAGAATGTAAATCCCGCCTTTCCAGGAGAAAAGAAACACTGGGCTACAGTCTGATGAAATGGATGGTGGCATGGTGAAGGAAAGTGGTGAGAGGGAAATGGTGCACAGATATATGGATCACTATACAGCTACATTTATCAATATTTACTACAAGTGTTACATTTCTGAATTCTAAAAGACATCAACTAGAGGGAGGTGAACTGGGCGGAGTGAAGCAGCAGATTGCATGTCTTCAAGAGACAAAGGGGCTCATTAGAATGACGGGCAGAGTTAGTCTGCCCGCCATCCCATCGGTTATTGGGACCGCCCGCCATAAGGGCGGGGGTCCAGTGGTGGGTATTAGGATGCGCCCGCCACAGTGGCGGGCGCATCCTGCATATTTAGCTTTGTGGTGGGCGGTGCTCTCAACACCGCCCGCCACAATGCTAAAAATGCACATTTGCATAAACAAAGCAGCAGGCACCACGCGGTGCCTGCCGCTTTATTTATGCAAATACAGGAGTGTACCAGAGGTACCCCCCGAGTGCAGCCCCCACCTCTCCTTCACTCTGGGGGCCAATAGGGGGCCCCTAAAGTGAAGACTGCATGCCTTTCTGTGGCATCTGAAAAAGCCCATGTTAATAAGGCTGGCGGTGTCTATTAGACACCGCCACAATATTGGACCTTTTCCGTCCCGGTCGCAAGGCGACCGGGGCGGAAAAGTGGCGGACGGTCTTTAAGTCCGCTGCTGTACCCCCCGCCATCCTAATATGGAAGGGGGTCATTTAGGTGAGGATGGTGGGCGGATTGCCCCCGACAGGCCGGCGTGGCTAACGCCAGGCTGGCGGGGGCAATCCGCCCGCCATCCTAATGGGGCCCAAAGACTGTCTACAGAGATAAATAGGTTAACTCAATGATTGGATGTGAATAAAGCATTTTTACCACTCAAGGCCCAACCATAGTCCATAAAGGGGAAGACAATTGCTATAATAAATTAGAGATTGTCTTTCTTAAACTGCAGGTTGTAAACACAACAAGATGATGGATGGAGTGCTGAAACGTTTCAACCACTCACCCCCAGTCAAGAGATCTGGGTTTAAACAGCAAGTTGGATATAAAGGTGAGACAGGAATTGTCACAGTGACAGTTCAGACTAGTGTTTGCACCATCTCTTTTTTTGGGCACAATGATTATGTTACCGAGATGTTGATGAGTAAGCCGAGAGGTTTTAAGAGTCTCTTGACTTTAAGAGAAATCAAGCAAGTAGGAAGCAACACTGCTTTCAACACTGGGCAGGAGCCTGGGAATTTATCATAGACCATGCTTGTATTGTCAAGTTTGGAGTTAATACATGTCCCTATCACAATTTTATGATGTTCTTTACACAAAAAAGCAACATCTACTCATGTTTTAGCAGTTGAAACATCAGTTTGCAAAGTTGCTCCTAACGGGGAGGTTATACTCATACCTGAATACCACAGAACAGCCAGATATGTTGCCTTTGTAGCAGACTTTTGCTTAGGGCACAATAAATAAAAGGGAACACAAAAGAAGCTTTAGATATTCTAGCAAATGATAAGTGCGGAAAAGCAGTTCTTGGTTTTTACCCTTACGCGTCAGTAACCAGTCTAAAGACATACTGTGCATCAGCCCCTTTTCCAAGGCTTTTGACAGCAAGGTTTTAGAGAGCAATCTTTACTGTTCCAGTATCATTGAATAAAGATGTCCATTATTGCTTCAGTCAATAATTTTATATATGCATGTAAAGTGGTTCAGACAGAGGGACTGATATTGAAGTTGGCAGCCTGTAATGGCTGGATTTTCCGCTTAGATGAGATCAGCCCCCAGGGGCCCCTATGACCCAGCCAAAACGTACTCACCTTCCCTCCTTAGATCGTATTCACAATGGATAGCTATACTGATATATATACAGATCGCACCTAAGGATGGGGAATGACAATACACATGTATGGATTTTCTACAATATCTTATTCACATCAGTTGGTCTCGCGGCCACCCTGACCCAGACCGTTCTACCCTAGGGCAGATATGACACACAATCCGGTGCGTCTACACATGGGCCTGCAGAACCCAATGCTCCCTTTTCCAAACGGTTCGCAATCCGGCAAACCTACACGCCAGTCTCCCTCCTGGCGCTCTCACTTATTCAAGCCACAATCTTGTGGGTATCTACGCTGGTCTCCCACCCAACGCTCTCACTAACGCCGCATATCAACGACGACCACATTCCTATGAACAGTCATCAGGATAATGTCTCAGTTGCCTACTCAGGATAAAACTATAATAATGACTTTTGATACGGTTTCCAAATTATATAATGTACCTCCTATTCTTGGCATCAAAGGTCCACTCACTCCCTCTTTGTTCGATCACCATTTACCTGATCGGGATTTCACATCCGTTCACATAAACAACTCTCGACTAGAAGTTGCATTTACCGAGATTGAACAGGAACACGAGGCACACGATAATTCTATAAGAATTAGGATATTTATTGACAATAGACACAAATCACATTACTATGCAACATAATTTCTGCAAAGAAAAGGTAAAGATTAGAGTGCACACTATTTGGGAAAAGGACGGAGGTCACCTGGTTAATATGAAGTCTGGACTCGGCAGTCATCTAGGTTCCCTTCTCGTCTCTGTGTCCTGGCTCGCCTTGCAGTCACACCCCAGCCGTCACAAGTACACGTCTGCACCGCTAGGCTCAACCTCGTCTGCTTCCCTCCAGGGCACCGGAACCTTGCTGGTTATTAGCTACCGTCTCTCTCTCTCTCTCTGTATCAGTGCGCTCCGCGCTAATTCTCCTTCAGTCTTTCTCAGAGAGTTTCGGTCTTAAATCTTTCTCGGACTTCAAAGATGGCGACTGTCCGCCATGAGATAATTAATGACAGAGATGCTAACGGCTAGATGCCGCCTACGGACTAACTGACAAACTGACTAACACCTTCGCTAATATCAAAGCCCGTTCCTTCATGGAAAGCTACGGCCAGTAACCTGCCGCCCACCAAATTCTTGTACCTCCCCGTACCAAGGACACGTTCCCAGCCGGCCGGCCTGAAGTTGTGTCTTTGGAGTGGAGAAAAATACATTCCTTCGATAAGGGCCAGCTTGAGCCGGTTCTCTCCAAGCGAACAACAGCTTAAAACTAAACATTACACTTCACCTAGAAAGCCTTCTCGAGCTACCGGGCAGAAAGCAAAATGGAGTCTGTCTCGTTTAAGGCCTACGGGGCCCACAATATGGGTAACTCCATGGAAAATATCCTAGCATGTTAGCAAATGGGCAAATCATAACTAATACTTATATATCTATCCCCTAACTTAAATTCATAAGCCCTACATTAAGGAAAGTGGCACGAAAATGCCCTAATATATGTAAGACAGGGGCCCTGTCTATAGTCCTAATCCCTATGCTATGGGGATGATAGGCTGGAGTCACTCTCCATCATTCTCCCTCTCAAAAGAGCCAGAAAAGGGCAGCCATTACACAGCCAGAGTTTAGTCCATCAGGGTGATGGAATAAATTACTCCGCCGCTATGATGAAGTAACCACCTGCCAAATGTTCAAATGTCCATCAGCCTGACAGATATGTCAACCAATGATGGGAACTGGAATGAATGAGGATCCTGCTAATGTATTGGAACTGTGTCGTATGACTCTGTGAAACATGATGAAGCTATATGGCAAGGTTTCAAAAGTTTTTATTTTCGAAACCAGTGTGTATTTGTTTGTGGAAAATAACAAACAATACCACACCACCTCACCATGGGAGTTATCTTCAATGGGAAGGGGGTATTTTTAGTTCTTTACTACCCCTTACAGCCATGGTTTGCCTGGTGTTGACAGCCAGTAAAAAATAGGCATATATATGCCCATCTAAAATGGGCAGGCAGACATATAGCCAATTCTCTGATGGCTCTTACTACGTCAATGAGTATGGTCACAGTAGAGATGGAGTAGTCTCTGTCATGGCCAAATTATGGTCAACCTATCATCAAAATTCAGCAGGTGGACCATTATCCTGCTGGTAAGGATAACCAGTCACCATTGTGATGGAGTATCCTCATCCCTATAAAAAAAATATGGCCTGGTGTTGTCTACACTCTGTACTGATCTTGGTAAGTCAAACTGACTAAAAGTTTAATTTAGTAGGTAAGTAGAGGGTAGTAATAGAACCCGTAGAGCAATATTATGTTAGGAGGTTAAATACAGTGGAGTATCAGAATACCCTAAGTGCCTATTAGCAATTTAATTACATTTAAAGTCAAATAAATAGACAAGATGGCATCTGTTTTTTTTAATATATCTTTATTGAGTTTTATGAAAACAGACAGACAGCTTAAGAGAAAAGAACTTTCGTATCAACCAACATACACCTTGTTTTACAGTATACCATTATATATCCTTATAACATTTACTCATTTTAGAAGAAAACTTAGCTCCACGTTGACTGAACCAGCGTCAAAAAAAAAAATTACGATCCTATCCAATTGGTAATTGGAAGCCACAGTTTATACCCAAATTTTTTCTCCCTTATGCCCTTCATTTTGTACGAAGCAGTATCAAGGTGATACATCGATAACAGTTTGGCTTGCCACTTGATGAAATTTGGTGGCTCCTTGTCAAGCCATTGAGACGTGATACATGAACGATAGACAGACATGCACATGAAGATAAAACCTTCCTCTGCAGCTGAGACCTTATAAGTCAAGCTCTCTTCACATCCAACGATAACCAAGGGTGCCAATAGTTTTAATTGAATAGTCAAGCAGTTCCTTAAATAAAACTCTAAATCAGTAATAAACTTAGACAGCTTAGGGCAAAAAAAAAAACATGTGAGCCGCGTCTGCTGCATATAAACCACACCGGTTGCAATTAATCCCCTGCCCTGAATTCCATTTAGCCAGCTACCCCGGCGTATAATATAAGTCAAAAACTGACATAAAGTGTTGGCTTATCAATGATCCATTCAGTAACACCTTGGAAGCCAGTTCTATACTTCTCTCCATATTAACATGCTTGATGTTCAACTTGTTTTGCTTTTTTATTTCCCTGACCTATAAGTCATCTTCTACCTTCTCCAGGAGTAACTGATATAAAGGTCCAATTTACTCCCTGTCCTTGATCGCTTCAATGATCGCGATTTTCCCTAAGACTATCAAGTTCTTTGACATTTTATGATCACAAAAGCTACGTAACTGCAGATATTTAAAAAAGTCCATACGCTGCAACTTATACTTCTCCCTTAGATGGTCAAAGGAAACAAAGCGATTACCTTGAAACAAATCCCCAAGTTTACATATCCCCAAATTATGCCACCTTATCATGACCTGATCATTAAATATATCTGGAAAAAGAGAAAAGTTTTGAAGAGGAGTATATAGATTTATATTAGGGCCTATTCCCAATCTCTTTTGGCATCTGAGTGAGGTGGCCGCGCTGGTCGCTCTTTGCTGCCGGAGCGAGTTTAAAAGATAAATGACCTAATCTACCTCGAATCGAAGAAATATCTGGGCCCACCATGACTTTCCAACTTGCATTTGGCATCCTTCAGTCTTTCCGGGCCTTTGAAGCGCAGTTTGCAGTGAGTGTTTCTGCCGCCCAGGAGACTCGGAGAACGCTCTGCTCGGCAGCTACTGCAGTCTGGAAGAGAGGGGCAGCGGCCAGTTTGTCCGCAAGGTTCGGGTGGCTTTCGGCACGGAGCCACACAAAAAATTGGGTGGAAGCAAGGATGCCTCCCAAACCCAGCCGTGTGGCACGTCTGAAGTTCCACGAAGGGCAGGCAGGAATGAAGCTAAATTTTAGCAACCAGGGACTTCGCCCTAAGGGAGCAAAACCGGGGGCAACTTGAATTCAATCTCTAGAACATCACAGAAGGGGAGACTGGCATCAGATGGGACTAAGAAAGGTGAGATGTGTGAGAGTCTCTAACAAATCGATCTGTCTGAGCGTGGCTTAAGGGGCAAAGGGAGAAAAAAAATTCCAGCAGATCAAAAGGTATGCTCACAGGCACTATCACAGATGGTGCTCCAAGGGCAAGCAGTGCAAGTAGTGCAGCAAAGCATTACAGTCTTTTTTACCTCAACCCCCCAGACTGATGGTAATGGTATAATGGTTAACCTCAAGACACAAAGTGATACTGAGGGTATTGATGGGCGTGTGCTTTGGTCTGGTACAGTAGATGACTTATGCAGCGAACACCATTTACACTGCACCATGGAAAGACTGCCATAGAAAATCCGGTCAATGCCAACGAGCACAGACTCCTTCTGTCACCTGATCCGGTGCTGGAAGCCTCAGTATTAGCAGATGTGTCACCCAAAACATCCTATTCCTCCCTGGCTGCGGGTACTGCAACCCAATTGAACACTAGTTTATTAAACAAGGAGGCATAAGGTCTTAAGGGGCGGGAGGACTCTGTTGAGTTTGGTGATAAATTCTTCTCAGTGACAGATGGTTCCGAAGTTAGCTCCTCTGACATAGGAGACAGTAGCAATGCACAGTTTTCCAGCTCTAGCTTTAGCACTCATCAGAAGGATACGGTGGTAAGGAGAAAGAAGCTGCTGAAAAAGAAGAGAAATTCCCACCCATTGGAAAAAGAGGCAGAAGAGAACTTCAGGGGCAATATATACCCCAATTTCAAATGAAATTATTCTGCAACCCAGAGTGCTTATCCAGATTTCTCGGGACGGGAGGAGGGCGTTGACTGTCGAATGTCGACACAACCCGGAGAACCCTTCCTGAGGTTGATCGATGAATCTATCAAACAATTGCAAGAAGAGACCCGAATGGATGGGAAAAAGAACCGACTTGCAACAAAAAAACTTCAGGGTGCTGTGAGGAAAATGGCTGAAGCTTGCACAGAAATAAACTTGAGACTGACGCTGTTTGAAAAACGGGCTAGTACTCTTAAAGAACTCAAGCGCAAACCGATTCCTATGCAACACAGTTCACTGATCTCCAATGGAAGATGGAAGATTTCGAGAACAGACAAAGACCGAATAACTAACGGATACTTGACCATAGAAGAAGGATTAGAAGGGAATGACATACATGCCAATGTGCTGAAACTAATGAAGGGAGCCTTTCAGAGCTTCTTACCTGGAATTGAGAGACAGAGTTGCTGCGGGTTCACCGCTACCCTTTGACCCTGAGAGAATCACTGCTGCCTGGCAGGGAAGGATCAGCAATGCCAATGGTAATGCTTATTTATTTTGGGAACTTTTTGCTCAGAGAAGAGGTATATACAAAGGCTCGCCCGAACGCTAGATGGACCTACGAAAATCAGCCCTTCTTTGTAAAACCAGACTATTGCCATGTGACCGTTGAGCGACGATGGAAATTAAGAGAACTGTTTCGGCCCTGTCAAGCCATAGGAGCACAAGCGTACTTGATGAACCCTGCTCGACTGAAGATTATCCATAAGAATGCTACAAGAGTCTTTACGTCTGAGAACCAAGCTAAAGACTAAATTGAAAAACTAAAAACGTAATGGCTAGGATCAACAATTTTCGCTCTTAACTCGCTAGACTGAACTAATGAAGGGGGATGTATCTTCCGGCTCTTTAATTCACCAATTATTTTTCTCTATGCTTAATATCTTCTTTTCTTCTCTGGTGAATAGCCTTTATGGCAGGCGGGAGCAATAGGGATCCAAAGAAAAAAAAGGGGGGGGGGGGTGAGAATAAAAAAAGGTGGTAAAATTGAGCAATGAAATATTGAAAAATAGGGGTGGATTGAGTAGAGGGAAACATAATAGGCAGGAAGCAAAGGGAGCCGACTCTCAGGCTCCATCACAAAGACCTTTGGTCTGCTTGTCTCACATTGCAGGTGGGGGTGGGGGTGAGCAGGGAAGTGGGGTGCCTCAAGGGCAGGGAGGGTAAGAGGGTGGCAAGCAGGTGGCTTGCCGGTGGAGGGCCAGGGGGTGAGTAAAATTAAACTAAACACCATCCAATGAGGATGCTAGGGAGGGGGGCAACAAACAGAAAAGGGAAAGGAAGGATTGAGGGGACAGGCTGGTAACCCATTTGTTGTATGCATATAGCAACGATTAATATATGCGGGCCAAAGGATGCTGCTAAATGCAGGATGCTTAAAGAACAACCTAAAGAACTACATGCTGACATAATCTGTATTCTAGAGATGCATATCGAAGGGACACTAATTTCTTTTAGAACATTTGGGATTTCATCTGATAACTCACACCACACATGGGACAAGCACATGAGGGGTATCGATTGTGGCACAGAAGGGGGGATTGTGTTTAAAACATGCTTGTTGGATAGGCTAGGCAGATGGGCAATTGTTGATGGTCAAGAACAGGGATTGAGCTTTTTGCTTTGCTCAATATATGGGTCAACAGGGGATGATCTTGAGATATTTGAATTTCTCAATGTGGAACTCGAAAAATGGACCCTGCTACTCATCGCAAGTGGTGATCTTAACATAAATGGTATGGGGGGCTTTGGAAGGCAAATCCAAGCAAATATACAGGCCGGAAAAAAAGTACATAAGGCACTTATTAAAATGATGGAGGATAAGGGGTTGGTGAATTCCTGGGAGTAACTAAAGCCAAAGGAGGGGGGCAGCACATATTATTCGGTCCCACCCAGAGCCATAGCCCGACTAGACTAGTTTTTGGTCTCTCCCTCTCTCCTTCCCACCTGCACCATCAGAAAATTTCTCCGGGTACTTGAGCACACTTGGACTTTTGAGCGAGCCCTGCTGCATGACCCAAAATATGTGCCACATATGAGTAAATGGCTTGGGGAGTTCCTAGAGATCAACAGGAGTAGCGCTTGGTATGGAATAGTATGGGACGCTTTAAAGGCTGGAATTAGAGGGTAAACTCTGAGCTGCTTGTTGAACTGGAATAAAAAAATGAAACAAGACATAAGGTCCATGTATAGTAGTATATCAGATTTAGAAGAAGAGATGGTTAGGGCTATTGCCAATGGCTCAAATACAGACAAGATACTTCAGAAATTGGCGCTAGCAAAGGCTGCAACAGGAGAATACATGGCAACCAGAGAATATAGTGAACAAGTTGGGCATATGTTAGCGGCAAGGACTAGACAGAAAATAGCCGCAGGAGATATCTTAGAGATTAAAAATTCAATGGGGGAAGTAGTTATAACACCCACTGAGATAGGCACAGTTTTTCAAAGGTATTATGGTACGTTATATAGGGAAGATGGGCATTGAAAGCCCAAGAATATAATAGATTATCTATCATTGCTCACTGTTGTGACACTGTCACAAGAAGACCCCAAGGCAATAGAGGATACATTCACAGATGAAGAAATTCAAAAAGCCCTCATGGAACTGCCATCAGGAAAGGCAGTAGGTCCCGACCAAATCCCATTAGAATTGTATAAGGTGTTTTTTTCACTCTTGAGGGATGATTTAAGTTTTGTAATGCACCAAGCACAGAAAGGGGAAACACCTCCAGAGTCATGGGAGAAGGCTAGCATGAATATTTTTTTAAAGAAAGGTACGCCCTTTGACAAACCTGGCTCTTACAGACCGATTAGTTTCATGAATAGCAATGCAAAAATCTTTTCTAAAGTTTTAGCAAATCGTTTAAGTTCCACGATTGGGAAGGTGATTTCGCCCCGCCAGCAGGAGTTCATCCCAGGCAGAGGCACTGCTGAACATATTCGCAGGGTTGTTATCCTGTTTGATGGTACCTCTGTCACACGAGACCCTATGGCACTTATCTTGCTAGGCGCAGAGAAGGCGTTTCATGGGGTCTCGTGGGGCTATCGTTGGGCCGCTCTTGAGAATGCGGGGGTTGGAAAGAGGTGTGTTAAAGCAATCCAAACACTTTATAGGAGCCCCAAGATTCGACTCCGACTGATGGGAGGGCAGAGTGACCCAATTGATATCACACGGGGACAAGGCAAGGGTGTCCATGCTCTCCCCTCCTATTTGCATTTTATATTAATCCCCTGTTCTGGAGAATTGAGGCAAATAACGCAATTCTCTCTATATGACTAAATGGATTTGACACTAACATTTTGGGTTATGCAGATGATCCGGCTATAACCACTGCAAATCTGTCAAGGGCCTTGATGGAGATAGAGCCGGCGGCTGAATGATTTGGAATGATTTCAGGTTATAAGCTCAACAGGGAAAAGACACAAATTGTAGTAAATGGTAGAATTTCTATCCCCGATTTATGGGTGATTGAGTCTGCCACCTATCTCGGGGTTATCATAACATCAGATTTGAGCAAAGTTGTTGAAAAAAATCCTACCCCTGTGATTCAAAATGCTAAGGAAGACTTTGAAAGAATTCATAATTTACATCTCTCGATTGTGGGACGTTGAAATATTATTAAGATGCTGTTTCTTCCAAAAGTCCTGTATTTATTCAGAACGATACCCCTACAATTTGAGAACCACTGGTTTAAATAAATGGACAGGATGATTATTAGCTTTATTTGGGCTCAAGGTAAAACAAGAAGAACACTCAGATACATGACCTTAAGAAGGCAAAGGGGGGGCTGGACAGTCCCGGATTTAAAAACATATTATTGGGCTGGGGTGATCCAATACATCCGAGGGTTATTGGGGGAAAAGGTCATTGATAGATGGAGGAATGACGCTCCTACGGACGTATACGAACTACTAGTTTCAAAAGAGGCCCATAACTGGCTTTTGAGATTCACCGAAGCCAGTTACTATAAGAAAGTCAAATTGAAGACCCTTGGTGCAGCAGCTGTAGTTTGGACTGGTGTTAGAAACAAGCTGGGGTTAGGGAGAATTATTATTTATACTGTTCTGTTCGGGAACCCATCCCTGCCTGAAAATTTTCAGGATGGAACTATGCAGCGTTGGGACGCTCTGGAGGTGAAGAACATGGTGGATTTTCATGACTCTGCTTGAATAATTACATTTGAAAGAGCACAAACTCTTTATTACCTCAATCGCAGGGAATTTTTTTAATTCCTCCAGATTCGGTCATCCATCTCACCGAAACAGGCGGAACAGAAAGCTTTTGCTAGAGATCCATTTATGGACGCAGTTCAAAACTTACATGGGTGTTCTATCACCCAGATTTATAGGGAGCTGACACAACTACCGGGCGATGATTTAGACAAACACTTCAAGAAATGGCAGCGGAAGTTGAATGTTGAAGGAGAGGAGTTTATGGAGTCACTTAAGCTTGGCAATTTGGTTTTAAGAGTTGTGAGTCCTCAAGCCCAACATTTAAAAAATAAAATTCTCTTCATCATACACCAGCTAAGATTGCTCAATGGGTTGGACGGAAGGTATTCTTTGCCCCCGTTGCCAGAGTGCCAACGTAGATTTAGTTCATGTGTTTGCCTCTTGCCCGGTGCTTGATCCCCGTAAAAGAGCTATAGAACAATTTTTGGGGCAAACTCTGAGGATCCAAATAAAACTCACTGCAGAGTTGATGGTGCTTGGTGTGGCTCGGCAAGGGACAGTCTTAGATTATCGTGAATTTTATTTCTTGCCATGGCTTTGGTCAAAATATGTATTTCTTCTGCTTGGGTGGGCCCTAACCCCCCGTCATTCCAACAATGGCTTTCAAGACTCTTAGCTATGTGCAACTTGGAAAAGGGACTGTATGAGAAGAAAGGGTGGAAGGATAGGAAACTCTGGAATATTATTTGGGTCCCTGTCATAGATTGGAAAATAAGAGAGGAGCTCACTTCCGGTACAACTCAATGAGCTAATTCTGCTTGAGTGAACTCATTCATTGTTTGTTTTGTTTTACATGTCCTAATAATGTGTATATGCCTGTAAACTGTGCTATAATCTTCTTTATTATTCCTTTCTTTCTTTCATTTAAGATCTATCTATTTGGAACTCCCTGTGTTACTCCCTGTGTTTTGGGTTGCTTATACTTGTTTTCTTCTGTGGATACATTTGTGTTAATTTGTGTATAACTGAAGGTGTTTAACATAAAAAAAGAAAAAAAAAGAAAAAAATGTAAAGTCAAATAAAGCAGAAGGACCTCAAATATAGTGGGAAGTGAATAAGCAATCCAACTGTATGTAGTTTATGCAGCTTAATAATCATATATGTATATCAATTAAATGTCTAAATAACAACAAGAGAGGAAGGGAGACAGAGACCCTCCTACTCCCCTCAGAAGTAAATACTCAGAAACAACAAAAGAGCGTCAAGTACCAAAGAGGAGTGACTACCGATTATAGAGGCAACACAAAGTAAATAAACTTTTGTTGTTTGAAGCAAAACCCTGATTGGTTTTATTGAAAGCCCTCACTCACCGACCTAGTCGGTGACATGCTTCATCATCGGGCCCACCAGGAATGGCCGAATGCCACCCCGGTGTGCTACAATGCCAGAATTACTGCAGAGCTGGTATTGTGATTGTGAAGTGATGGATAAAATGGCCAATTGAGTCGAAAAAAATGATTTTATTGGTTTCACCAAATGGTCAGGTTAAAAAAGGTGTGGAAGATAACGGACACAAATTAAAGGTCCACTGTTATCCCGGTGAAAGGTGCGGTCAACATGTTTCAGCCTATGTGACAAATTCTATCAGGCATTCATCAGGACCAGTGTGTGTGAGTATTTACAGTGGTGTGTGTAGTGGCCTCGGTGGTATGAGCGCGCTAAGGCCCACCCTACCTGAGGACTGTTATGTTAAAAAACGCAATAATGCTGATTATGTGCATCAGATTCCCTTAGGAATGGAACCGAGTTTATTCTATTTTTGAAAAAACATAAAACATAACAAGCAAACAACATAAAGAGAGGATGACATAGTTAAACAGCATCCAAATATGTAAAATGCTAAATAGCTACATTCCATTATCCTCCACACCTTTTTTAACCTGACCATTTGGCGAAACCAATAAAATCTTTTTTTTTTCCACTCAATTGGCCATTATTACCATCACTTCACAATCACGATACCAGCTCCGCAGTAATTCTGGGGCTGTAGCACACCGGGTTGGCATTCGGCCATTCCTGGTGGGCCCGATGATGAAGCATGTCACTGACTAGGTTGGTGAGTGAGGGCTTTCAATAAAACCAATCAGGGTTTTGCTTCAAACAACAAAAGTTTATTTACTTTGTGTTGCCTCAATAATCGGTAGTCACTCCTCTTTGGTACTTGACGCTCTTTTGTTGTTTCTGAGTATCAATTAAATGTGACAAAATAGTTTGGTATAAAGTTAAATTAGTTTATAAATTCAGCTGATATATTTATGAAAATGAGATACCCTTGCACCAAAATATTATATTTTACACTTAATCAGATACAAATTGTGAATGGATGTTAGGAATCCGCTGTAGGATGTGTGTGATCAAAGATGGAGCCATGAACATCTCTGATGCTTGAGCTCCTGCCAAGATCCCTGATGCCTTGGTGGACACTGGATAGTGGCTTTCACCCTAGGTGACAGTAATCTTAAGGAAGAAAGACACCAACATAATGACATGCAGCTAAGGGATAATCATGACCTTGACTTGAGTAATTCACTAGATCTATTAGGGCAGTGGCCATATTGAAGAATGCATGACTGGGGAGCCATCAAACATGACCTATATAGCAGACCTGTGACAGCATAAGAGAGGGAGAAGTGCTCTGACGCTAACACTGTCTGCTGTTGTGGCAAAAAATGTGTGGCATTGGTACTACTCGGCAGCCCTTAAGCAAGTGAAGGGGGGCTCTTGTGAATGCTGACAGTGGGCATAAGGACAGCATGTTACCTCCATCCATGTTTCAAAGGCAGATACCGCAAGAATATTTAATTGAATACAGAAGCAAGGATAGCCATAGTGCCTCTAATGGTGTGGCAGATCCCTCAACAAAAGGAGGATGCCCCCCAAGTTATAATGCCGTAAATGAGGAAGGTTAAAATGACCTGAGATGAATCTCCCCAATGGCTATAATACTACTTATTGAATGATGTTAACTTGCACTGACCAAAACGGTTCCCTTTATCACTGTTTCCGTCAAAGACAGCACTGATTCATGGGCTACAGAGACCATCGTAAGACTTACCCAATATGCTAGGATATCTGCTGTTGAGGGATGCATCATATGGGAAGTCCAAAACATGGTGCTGAAGTAAAATTAATTGACCCACTTTGGGAAAGAGTTTGCCACCTCCACATGTGAATGCCTACAGCCCTCTAGGCACTTTGGTACTTTACTTTCCAAGATACATTGAAGCTAGATGGGAAGTCAGAGAGGAAAGGAGAAGTCACAAAACTCATGAAAATCTAGCTCTTTTGAAATTGAGTCAAAGAAAGGCAAACCCTTCCCACTTCTCAGGAAGGTACTGATGAGCTTTCTCAAGGAAAATTAACCGAGCAATACTTATGATCAAGGGGGTCAGAAAGAACATGTCCAAGATATTCACTTCACTGAGGACATCAAAGAGATATTCCATATTGGCAATAGAGAGGATATTACCAAGTAGAATATCTCTTTTTAGCTGGGAAACTTGGATGACATAAGGCAGACTCTCAACTGGCTGAAGGACTGCTTCTGTGGAATCGAAAATAAATGGAGGACCATTCATGGAGGGGCAATATTTTACAGACACCATCAAAGAGTTACTTGAAGATGGAGACCCTGCTGAATATGCAATGGGCTTCTTTCGAGCCATTGTAAAGCAGGGGGATACATTTCCCACTGACCAGGATAGCGTAAATTGAGTAAGCAGACCTTACAAATGCTCAAACAGGAACAGCCTGAGAGACTTGCAGCTTTAAATAAGCTCTTGGGTCCCGAAGAATAGGATCCTGATTAAGGCTAGACAGTAGGGGCCTATCTGCTTCTGTGGATAAAAAGTTTAACTGCTTAAGTTTTCTCACAATAGCCTTGGTAGATGGCAACTGTACAACATAAAGAATTTACTGGAAGATAGAAATACATTCAATCTGAAGCAACAATTTTCAGAGCCGTCCCCAAGGAGGATGACACATTTCCAGTTGATGGACAGGGCAGCTAAAGCGGGGGGATTATGCAAAAGCTTCAAGAGCCACCCCAGGGAAATACTGCTTTAAATGATCTCTTAGTGGCTAAAGATGAGGATCCTGAGTGAGGGTAGACAACAGCCATCTGTCTGCTATCAAACATATGAAGTGCACCTGTAACATGATTGTTTTTTTCAAAATAGCCTTTCTAGCTAGTAACGTGAAGTGTGTGCAAGATAGGTTTGATAACCTGGTAGTTCCCTCTTTGATTAATATTGACTTCAATATGATGAGAACAGTTGAAAATTGGAAAGACCCTCTTGGTCTATCAATGACAAACAAACAATCTGAATTTGGAGACCCCCGCTGTAGAGAAGGGGAGTTGGAGTAGGCCAGGATCAGGGAGCAGAAATCGCACAAATGCTGGAGAATATGAATGCTATTTTGATTTAATAGCAATAATTAGCAGGGGAATATTGGTACAGAAGATTGGAAAAGGGCAATTTTCTATGAAGGGACACTGTGTGGAACATGATATACAAGACGTAAAAGACAATTGGGAAAAGAAAGTAGAAGGCTAGTAGTTGTTTTCAGGTGCAATAAACACCTGATCCATCATAGTGTATTTCTATATCATAAGTCTGCATTGATGTTGGTTTATTCTTCGAATTTTATATGTATATTTTTGGTTGGATGGGAAAGTTTACCACAGTTTCCTTAATGACATAAGATATATCGGTGTGATAATAATCGCAAACTCCTGGACAGACATGAATAAAAGTGCTTATAATTAATGCAGAGGATGAAATAGTGTGATTTGGAGATTTTAACTTGATTGAGAACCTGCAAATCATTAGGCACCTGACCTATACATACCGTAGTAGGGGAATGGCACAAATGCTCATGCCTCTGTAGCATACGATTGAATAATATAAAGAATAACTCCTTCTTATCCCTATGCATGAACTACATTACAGATGGGACCTGGCATAGTTTAATGAAGCCCTTATCAGTAGCATGAGTGAGTATAGACAGCAGCCTTAAGCATGCCTCTGATCTTTTTTTCAGTTGAACATGGTTTACATTTACACCTGCAGAATTGGGGGACTAAATCCAGTATTCATTGACGATAAATAGGGTAGGTCAGGCACAAGATGGATTGACATGTAAAGCCTTTTAAGTGTACTCAGAGGAAAGTGCATAGGTTTAATGAAAGTTGGAACCCACCCTATGTGACTGGTACTGGAGAAGTTATAGAGTAGTAATAATTTACTATAATAGATCAGGCACCTAACCTATACATACTTTAGTAGGAGAATGGCAAAAATGCTCATGCCTCTGTAACATATGATTGAATATTATAGAGAATAACACCTTCTTATACCATATGCATGAATTACATTACAGATGAGACCTGGCATAGTTTAATGAAGCCCTAATCGGTAGCACAGGCGTGTATAGACAGCAGCCATAAGCATGCCTCTCATCATTTTTCAGTTGAACATGGTTTACATTTACACCTGCAGAACTGGGGGACTAAATCCAGTATTCATTGAAGATAAATAGGGGAGGCCAGGCACAAGATGGAAGGACGTGTAAACCCTTTACAGTGGTACTTAGAGCAAAGTGCACAGGTTTAAGGAAAGGTAGACCCCACACTATGTGACTGAGATTGGAGAAGTAATAGAGAAGTAATAATGCACTATAAGAGATGCAAGTTCAGATCCTCTAATGTTGGACACCTTGTTTCAAATCTTCCTTTGACATAAAATCTCCCTTTGATTCAAGATTTGGGTGGATGTAGTCTGTTGATGTTTGTGGGCAAGAGAAAGGATGGCGCATAGCAAACACATCTAGTTATCATTTTCATATTGCGGCATTTTCAAACTTCACCAATTCCACATTTCAGGGTTTAACATTAGACAAGATGAAAAGTAAAATGTGCATATTGTTTCACTTTCTACAAACACTAAGTACCTGTGGTGTAAAATGACAAAGCTACACTTGTTTCTGTTTACTTTACTCTTCCTTTGCCCAAAATATTCTCTCTGGTGTTCAGTTCTGGTCTCAGCAATATGATGTAACACTTTGGAAGAAATATACAAGAAAGTAATCCAGCACTAGATGCAATAATGCTAAAGACCTCCACAGCTACCATGTTTTTCCCTTGTGTGCTCAGATAGCCTGGAATGAAAGACAACCACACACTGAGGAACACAATCATACTGAATGTAATCCATTTGGCTTCATTAAAGCTGTCAGGCAAATTCCTTGAAACAAAGGCCACCAAAAAGCTAGCACAAGCCAACAGCCCCATATATCCTAGCATGAACCAGAGGGCAATCTCAGAACACTCATTGCACTGAAGTACAATGGTTCCAGTCTTTATTTTCATGTTCTCTTCCGGGAAAGGTGGACAAAGCAGCAGCCAGATAGCACATGTAAGCACTTGAAAAAGTGTGCAAACAGACACAGTAACCACAGGAACTTGTGGCCCTAGCCACTTTCTCATGTTACTGTCAGGCTTTGTGGCATTAAAGGCGATGACTACCATGATGGTTTTGGCCAATACACAAGACACACAGAGGACAAATATAATCCCAAAGGCAAGATGTTGGAGTCGACAGGTTGTTGGATGAGGTTCTCCAATGAAGAGTAAAGAACTGAGAAAACTTAATGCAATAGATCCTAGGAGAAGGTAGCTCAGTTCACGGTTGTTGGCTTTGACTATCGCAGTTTCTCTGTACTTGATGAAGACACACAAAACAGCAGCTGTGGTAAAGGAGGACAAAGAGGTGGTTGTAGTCAAAGTGCTCCCCAGAGGTTCATTATAGGATAGATATTCAATTCTCTTTGGGACACATTCACTTCTTCTCTCATTGGGCCACTTGTCACCTGGACATTGCCAGCAGGTGCTCGAGTCTGCAATAGAAAAAGCAAAATAGATTCAAAATGATATAGCAATCCATATACTTTGTGAAAAAAGATTTAGTAAAGTTTCTATATTCATGGTGTTAATCAAAGTGACATTCTTTAGATACACTAGTCCAGCATTCACCACAATGATCATACTACACCCATAATGAGGGCCCTGCTGCTCCAGTACCCCTTCTAAGCTAAAATGTTTGGGGGCCGTCATTCTTCCCCTGAACAAATCTTTAACATCCCTCTCAAGGAGGACATAACAAGCCTCCTACGACACATAAAGTAATCCCTCAGATTTGTCATTTGACTCTGGAGATCTGCCTAAACTGCCTATCCTCTTCCAATATTTAGTCTGATTAGACTTAGGTTCTGATTACGATCGTTGCGGACAAGGTTACTCCGTCACAAACGTAACAGATATCCCATCTACCAAATTACAATCCCATTTTATTTTATGGAACTTGTAATTCAGCGGACAGGATATCCGTCACATTTGTGATGGAGTATCACATCTGCCAAGATCATAATAAGGCCGTTAGTATCGCTCCCTTTTGATGACATTCTATGGGATCAGCTTTTTCTTCATCTCCTTATCTTAGGAGAGCTGCTGATATCTTTTGGTACTATTGTTGTAGAGAAACTAAGGCCCTCATATTGATGTTGGGTGGACAGCTACCAACAGGCCATCTGTGGCAGTCCACTTAACATCCAATGCATTGGTCTGACCGCCACATTACAATACCGGCGGTCAGAGCGTTGATGTCGGGGTGAAAGACCGCCACCTCCGAGGGGCACAAGGAGCACATTGGGACCACGGTCTGACTCCTAGCCCTACCATGAGGGTGGTGCCTGAGTAGACACCACCATAGGGATTAGTAAGTCCCTTTCAGACTGCCTTTTCATGGTGGTCCTACTGCATGGAAAGGCAGCCGGAGAGAGAGTATGGGGGCCCCAAGTAGCCCTCCCGTGGACCACTGCCAAGTGCAAGGTGGGCATGTGCCCCCAAAACATCCATGCACCACGTCCCAGGTACCACATGGTGCCTGCCACACGGTGCATGGATGTTTGAGAAATGCCTTGTTTACTAATGCTTGTGCTGTGGACGTTTTCTGAGCCACAGCACAATCCACAGTAGAAAAATGTAGTTTCCAACTGCCCACACAGCAGTCTCATCAAAATATGGTGGGTGGAACCACAGACTCCTTGTTGGGTGGTCTCATTCCTGCTGCGACGGTGGTCATCCAACCGCCATCGTAATGAGGCCCTATGTCTTCCTTACCTTCATGTCATATAGGATCTTTGCTACATCTTCCATTCCTTAAATTCTTGTAGGAGTAGACAACTCCTCCTTTTGTGTGTGTTTTTTATAGTAGTATCAAACTCGTCCTATGGTAGGAGATTACATTTCTTTTCTTTGTCTCTTATAGGCGCAGCAAACTCCCTCTAACCTTGGTATCTTATGAGAGGTTCAAACTGTTTATTTCCTTGATATCTTAGGGTCCAAATAAGACTTTGTCTACTTCTGATCTTATAAAAGTAGCTAATTCTTACCTATATGGGCTTCCCAACTGTCCCATTTTGTGATATTGTATAGGACTATCTGTCGGTTCCTTTCCTTTATCTCAGCTAGGAGTAACTAGCTCTTCCTTCTGCTGATACTGTATTGGAGCACCTATCTCTTACTTTACTTCATATTGTATAGGCGCACCCAACCTTGCCCGTATATGGTATTGTTTGGGAGCTCTTAACTCTCTCTTGCCTTTGTACTGTATAGAAGTAGCAATTTTATAATTTAGTATGAGGCATCTAACTCTCCTCTCCTTTATTTATTATGGAAGGTGCTAACTCTTCTAACAACATTGTACATGAGTTCCTGACCCTTCGCTTCATACATTATGTATGCAATTCAATGTTAAATTATCACAAAGCTAAGTTAGTTTTCTCAAAAAATTGGATCAATAGATATCTCTGCAAATGTGTTGTTAAGAAAGATACGGACCTGGGGAGAAAAACTATTATGAGGATCTTGCAAAATTATTCTATTCTGATCCAAGGAGCTCTGTTAGTCATAACACAGGGGTAACACAGAAAAGGCTGCAACGGATTTAGCTATATGCACCATGTAGAGTTTATGTATAATTTAACCGGAAGACTTTGCTGAGGAGGTAGAGTGGCAAACATGAAAAAGTGTTGGATATTCTTATTATCTTCTTAGGTGACCTGCAAAACTCCTCATTAAAATAGGCATGAAAGGAAATACAATAAAAAGACCAAAGCACAAGGGTAAAACAAATTCAAAGTAAAAAGTCAGAAAATGTCTGGAAAAAAAAGAGCAGTGACTCCCAAAGTGGGGAAAAAAGGAGAAAAATATCTATTTAAAACATCTTAAATGACAGTGCTGAAAAACGATGTAATAGATGAATTTGAGGTAAAGAAAACATTTGGACGGGACCAGCTCCTATCCTGCTTGACATGCCTTTCTTTCATTCACACCGGTAACTTGGGTGGGGCAATTCACTGCTCACATTCTCCTCTATTTGATTGGGTAGATTGAGGATATCGGCTGACGCCGGAGGCTTTATTCTGGCTCCCGAATGCTTACATTTCAATTTTACAAAGATACCACACAACCAGTACTCTACTGAGACGGTTGCATAATATTGAGGCCATATTAATAAATTCCTTTTGAGACTTCATGGGTGTTTGATTTGGCCCTCTTTGCAGTGTCATGCCCAAACAGTTTGCCTTCACCTTTCCTGGTCTCTGAACTCACTTTTGTTTTTTTTTAGGAATCTGCGCACTTTACCGTTGCTAAACAGTTTTAAAGTGTTTGTACTTTCTCCTTTAAACATGGTAAAATTGGCTTACACCCAATTGGCACATTTAATGTATTTGTTAGTCTCTAGCAACGTGATACAACATGCATCAAAGCCCATTTAAATTCTGCTAGTGGGACTGCAGCAGTGATTTACCACCCACTTAAGTAGCCTTTTAAACATATCTCAGTCCTGCAATTGCAGCCTGTGTGTGCAGTTTTACACTGCCATTTTGACCTGGCTCTTTTCCAGGCCGGGACCTTCCCTTTTAATAAATATAAGCTACCCTTATGGAAGGCGCTAAACAGCTCATGTGGCTGGGTGTAGTGCATTTAAAAAGTTGAACATGTACTTTTGACTTTTACATGTCCTGGTAGTGAAACACTCCAACATTAGTTTTTCACTACTGCAAGGCCTGCCTCTCCCATGCAACAACATGGGGTTACCTTATTACATTTAATAAGTGATAACATCCATTTCGGAGCAGGAAGGAATGTTGAGTTTGGTCTCTAAAGAACTGTAATTTAAAACCCTCTGTAATGATAAAGTTGGATTTTAAAGTACTATTTTGAAAATACCACTTCTAGAAAGTGAATGAGAAAACAAGGACAACAAGTCTTAGACAGAGTTTACACTACACGTGCGCTCAATCCGGCGTCAAACCCATGTTAAACTGATTACAGACAAAATATTAATACTCTCTTTTCATTTTCAACACAACTTATATATCATTAATGTAAACAAAGATTAACCAAACAATTGAATGTGTGTCCTTTGATTCATTGTTTCATGTAGTTTGATTTATTCACACAAAATAAATTTTCATCTCAAAACTGCTTTACAAATAATGTTCATATGAAATGGATATATATATTCACTCCGTCCCAATTTATTTCAGGTGTTGCATACACCCTTCTTCAGGGGAATTTGCAAACCAATAATAACTACAATAAATCAATATCATCATGTAATCACATCAAGTACAAAACTTAATTGAGAGAATTGAAAAGTAGGATTCGAACCCATACAAAGAGTTCAGCTTTAGAATGTTATTGGGCTGTCAAGCATAATTCTATCGCCCAACTAAGGTTCACGATATTGGAAGTGTTCAAGCAAAGAAGCGACAGGGACATGTCTAAGTTTTTGATTCCACGCGAGTGCTTCTGGATTCGGTTCCTGGACACTTTGGCACCTAAAAGGCTCAATGACAAATTTGAAAAGTATAGCATTGACAATGAAGCCAATAGTTAACCTCAACAACCACATTGTAGCTCAATCAACATACACTCACAATTCACAGAGAGTATTAATATTTTTCTGTAATCAGTTTAACATGGGTTTGACATCCGATTGAGCACATATGTAGTGCACACTCTGTCTAAGACTTGTTGGCCTAGTTTTATCATTCAGCTTATATGGGCGGGGGGGGGGGGGGTAGTACCGCCCCAGAGGGTGCAACCTAACATGTAAGAGTAATGGATATTATGGATTAAATGTTCACAGTATAAGCTTTATGTGCAAAGTTAGCAGTTTTTTTACAACTTTTAGAAAGTGCCCATTTTCTTCTCCACACCATTTGATGCATGCAGCCTGTATGATCGGTCAACTAACTAGGTATGGTTAACAGTTGGTGTTTGTGTATTCCCCCCAGACCGTGAAACAAAGGTGTTAAAGATGTAGGCATGATGGGCCATCTCTGGCTTGATTGGGGTGTGGAGCTGTCACCTACTACACTTGCACATCACAAAGACCTTGCCCCAGCTCACTCACAAAGAGTTCACACTAGTTTTTGTGACCCCAGACAAGCTGGGGCCCGGGTAGGGAGGCAGGAAATTCCAGACACCTCTATAGGAGCAGGTTTCTCAAAGCTTTTCCTTCTTTGAAGTGGGCACCAGGTATAAATATTGGACCGAGAGAGCCAACTCCTCAGTTCATATTTGGACCTGTGGAGGAATAAGATAAGGATTGTTATGCTCTTCTGCTGCAAGAAGGACTGCTACTCTGCTGCAAGGCTACTCAGCTGCCCTGCTGTCGGAGTAGGAAGGACTGGACCTGCATCTTGAACCAGGGACCACCACAGTGATTCCAAGAGCTACATGGCTGGCCTCCTAAACAGAGCCTCAGGGACAGAAAAAGCTCCAGCCAACTTGAACCCTGCACCTGGACACTTCCTGCTGTGAGTTCTCCCCCCCCAAGTGGTGCTAACCCACTCCTGGACCCTTGATAGTGGGCCTTGAGGGTGCTCTGCAAGCCCAGATACGGTCCAAGCAGAACTAATGCAATCCAAGTAATCACCTCGCAGCTTCGCATCAGAACCACAACTGCACAACGCTTTCTCGACTGCTGAACAGCCACTGCGCAGCACGTGCTCAACACAGGACCTCACATTGCATCCCCACAGCTCCTTGGAACTGCCACAGCGTAAGCCATCGGACCTCATAATGCTCTGCAACAAGTTAATCAGAACTGGGGTGGCAGAGTGGGCTAAAGAATGGTGATGGATTAAACCCAGATCAGTTGACTGGGGGTGAGTGCTTGTATTGTCAACGCTCCGTCCATCATTTCCTTTGGTTTTTCTTTGTTCGCCATAAGTTGGCAGGGTATGCTCAGACGTGGGTCCCTTGCTCACTTTGTCACTGGATTCATGCAAGCCGAACTGAAGACGGCTGAAATGCCAGAAACCGGTCCTCGGTAGCTTGTTTCTGGTCCAGGAAAGGCATGGCTTGGCAGTTCGGGCTGGACTGCTCCCATGAGGCACAGGGTCAGACTGATTTGCATATGGCCATATCTGAACTGGGGTGGCAGAGTGGGCTAAAGAACGGTGATGGATTAAACCCAGATCAGTTGACTGGGGGTGAGTGCTTGTATTGTCAACGCTCCGTCCATCATTTACTTTGGTTTTTCTTTGTTCGCCATAAGTTGGCAGGGTATGCTCAGACGTGGGTCCCTTGCTCACTTTGTCACTGGATTCATGCAAGCCGGACTGAAGACGGCTGAAATGCCAGAAACTGGTCCTCGGTAGCTTGTTTCCGGTCCAGGAAAGGCATGGCTTGGCAGTTCGGGCTGGACTGCTCCCATGAGGCACAGGGTCAGACTGATTTGCATATGGCCATATCTGAACTGGGGTGGCAGAGTGGGCTAAAGAACGGTGATGGATTAAACCCAGATCAGTTGACTGGGGGTGAGTGCTTGTATTGTCAACGCTCCGTCCATCATTTCCTTTGGTTTTTCTCTGCAACAAGTTAGGGCACTTTGTTCGTAGGACCTACCTTGGTCCCTGCATCTACCCGCGCTCCTTCATATTTTGCCTGAACTTGTGACTTTGGGCCTGATTTATATGTTGGCAGGAAGGGAACTCCATCGCAGCAGTGATGAAGTTTCCTCTCCACCAACATAGTAGTCTGCCCTCATGATCTATATACGGGCAGACCTAAGTTTGGCCACAATGGAGACTGCTATGTCTCTACCGTTGCAAAACTTCTCCAACAGCCCTAGGGAATAAATACCATCGGAGAAATACCAACATGTCTGCCCACCCAATTTAGATGGATGAAGAAGTAGTCATTTTTTTATGTTTCTTAACACCAGGTAAAATCCAGGTGGTAAGGAACTGTAAAAACATTTTAATGCTCCCATCACCATGGGAGAAGACTCCAATGGCATGGGACATTATAGTTTTGTTTACAGACAGAAAATCCTGTTTCTGGATTTTCTTTTTTTTTAATAAGAACTACAATTTCTACAGCACTACATCCAGCTGATGCAGCCCCATAGCACATAGTAATTTGCATTGGCAGAAATGGATGGGACGGCTGTGACGGCCGATACAGCTGTTCCTGGCATTGTTTCTATAAATTAATGCCTGCTAGGTGGTCATTTATAAATTGCATCGGCGGCCTCTTCACCATTTAGATGGAGTCAATGACTCCTTTCCCATGGCCAATCGGCAGGCCCTTTGTCCAGAAATAAATCAGGCCCTTTGTCCTAGTCCAGCATGACCTTTAAGCACTATTTTACCTAAATCTTTAAATCTGTATGTCTCCAGTTCTACTGACTTGACTTTTGTCATTTTGGTGTCAAATATTTTAATATAGTTTACTCTACTTTTTTAAAGTGTTGGGGATTTTTCTTGTGCGCTGTTTCACTTTGTTATTGCATGTGTGCTGCATAAACACTTCACACATTGCCTCTAACTTAAGTATGACTTCTTTTGTGCCAAGCTACCAGAGTGTTAAGTGCAGATTAACTTGGGGTTTGCTTGCATGTTACCCTGACAAAAATTGTGGGTGCTGCTTGAGTAGGATTTCCTCCCCTGAACTAGTGACCTATGTTCATACAATCTTCATGTACTATGTCCTCCTTAGACCAGCTATTGTGCCAATCATAACAATGCTGAGTGGCTCTATATCCTTTTGACTCCTGGTGATGATCCCACATCCTTAATGGGTTTGAAACATCATCCACCATTATCTTAGACTCTGATTATTATGAACTTTTACTTTATAGGCCATGTTACTTTTAAAATTAGGAAATGCAACTGATCACTTTTTAATGACGTGTATCACATATAAGAGAGGCACAAGCACTTAGGTCACCAGTACTCACTGAGTCAGCATTCTATCTTTTTGTGTATTCATTTTTGTAACAAAGTTGCCTGCTGTGTTTATTTGCTAAATGTGATCATGACACTGAAACACAAAAAGTCAAACTACTTGGGTTTACTGATTAGTAATTGCCTAGGCATGTGAAACAGACCGCAGCAACACTAGTGGCAGAGCAAGATTGTATCAACTGTTTACCCAATATGTATAAACTAAATGGTAACACAAAACAGGAAATTGTACCTTTCAGTAAAGATCCAGTGATAAGCATAATGGATATGCAAAGTGGGAGAAATGTAGAGTGCTTCAATGAAAACTTTGCTTGACCATCAGAAAATGGCCTCATATGGTCTATCAACTCTTGTAGGTCTCCAAACCTAGGGCCTCATTAGGATGGGGGTGAATCCGCATTCTCCGGGCCGGCGGAAGCCACCGCCGGCCCGGAGGATGCGTATTCACCGCCGCGGCCACAGAAAACACCCACCGCCAGATTAGGATGGCGGTGGGATTGCGGTGGGACCAGCGGCGGACGGCAGGTCCGTTCGCCGCTGATCCGCGGGTTGTGGAGGGCTATTTGGTGGCGGTGTCTGCAAGACACCGTCACCCAAATTAAGATGTGCATAGCTACATGCTTTTCCACGGCGGCTTTTCCGCCGTGGAAAAGCATGTGGTCTTTGGTGTTTGAGGGCCTGTTGCGGGCCCCCAGGGTGTCGGGGGTGGGGGGTGCACATGGGGGGTACCTATGGTACCCCCCAGCATTTACATGCACAAAGCGGCAGGCACCACGCGGTGCCTGCCGCTTTGTGCATGTAAATGTAAAACATGCATTTTTAACCTTGCGGCGGGTGCTGCTTCAAGCACCACCCGCCGCAAGGTTAAAGATACAGGATGTGACCGCCAGGGTGGCGGTCACATCCTAATTGCACTGGAGGGACAGCCGCTGCCCCTGCGGATGGTCCCTCCACCTCGGAGGTGGCAGACGGATGCAGGTCCATCCGCCATCCTAATGAGGCCCCTAGTTGGGATCTCAGGAACTATACTGAAGGTCCAACCAACAATATGGAAATCCTTTTTAGAACAACGCACCCATACGTGAAATACAATCATTCCCAACTCCTGGAGAGGGAGTATCCCAATTATTATCTATAAGAAAGGTGGTCGCTCCCTCCAAGAAAGCTTCTGGACGATCACCAAGATTTACAGTATGGCAGCATCATTGGAAGACATGTAGACGCCTCGAAAATATGGGGTAGAGAGTGGGCATATTGCTTATCTTCACATATGCTTTATGAGGAACATCATCACTGATGAGTATTTATTTTTACTAAAAGTACTTGGTCCAAAAGAAGGTCCTTGTGTATGTGGCATAACTTTATTTAATAGTGGCATTTGATTCAATGGAGAGAACAGTCCTAAGATGCAAGGTGATGGCATGGGGCACTCTTACATCACTGTTGTGAATAATAATTGAGCTACATTATGCCCCATGAATCTGGATACAGGTGGGAGAAAATGGGGCCTTGTTCAGTGTCTTGGAGACCGTGGATGCTAGTATATTTCATACGTCAAAATCTTAAGGGAAACCTATGGGTTAAACCCAATGAGCTTTTTACTCTGTGAACGTGCAGTTCTAAACCAGAGAAAGCTATATAATACTCAGACAGAAGTACCTTGTTGGGAGTGCTGGCTGAGAATGTTACAAGATGCCCCAGGCTTTGCATTTAGACTGGAATTAGGCATGCCATGAATTAGTTTCAAATATTATGCAAGAGCCTTACCATATTGGCAATGTATTAGTACAGCAGGAGAGTGCCATATGATACAGTGTTAAAATCAAGTTCAAAGGAAAGCAGATGGTTCTTCTTTGCAAATTTACATCTTGAAAGTTGGAAGAGGGCTTAAAGAATTAGAAGCCTATCAACGTATGAACATTTTGGACTACACCGGAAGGATTGTAAAGAAATTCAAAACTATGAATGTGTAAAAAACACGGAACAGCTGGGGTTACCCAACAACATCTGGAGGAAATGTAATCTCATTTAACCAGGAAGTGGCTGTAGATAGAAGATAAGAAAAAGATCAACTACACATCCAGAAAGCAGGGGAATTCTTAAAGAAAAAGTCGAAACCAAGAGCCAAAATGTCTCTGAACAAACTTCTTCTAAAAACCCTGATACCTGCTCTGTTATTAACTGAAGCCCTGATTGACTTTAGAAGACTTGCATTACTGCGATTTATAGAAAATTGAGCATACCTATAGGACAATATCTCATGATCTTTTATCATATACAATTACATTCAAGGATGTTCTAAGCTTGGAAAGGTTTTACAGTATTTCATGGAACGATGAAAAAGGGTGTTTTTTTAGAAATTGCATTTTATTGTTTATTTAAGATCTTTTCATATATTTGTATTGCCTACCTTGGCTGAACCCAAACACACTTGAAAGTTGAAGCCTATCCATGCTGAATACATGTTTAGGATTTATTATGAATTTTCTGATTAAAGATATTTCAGCAACATGCTAAAGTATGGGGAAGCAAATGAGGACTAACCAGCAGATGAACAAGTTGAAAGTTCCCTTCACTGGGAGAGCTTTCCTTGCAGTGTCTCCAATTCAAGTTTTTTATGTTTATGCATTATTTCTATGAAGTTCAGACTTGATTTAGAGTTGGAGGATGGGTTACTCCAACACAAAAGTGACAATAATCCTGTCCAATTTAAATGTTCATGATATCCTATAGCAGGGGTCTCCAAACCGGTCCTGGAGGGCCGGATCCATGCCAGATTTTTAAAATTACTACATGTATCTCAAATGGGGATATCCCAAAAATCTGGCATGGATCTGGCTCTCCAGGACCGGTTTGGAGACCCCTGTCCTATAGTATTTGTAATAAGGTTGATGAGACATCCATCACATTGCGAAGGTATGTATGTATGTATGTATGGCATACTTGTATAGCGCGAACTATCACCTAAAGGGTATCCTGGCGCTTTGACTCCAACATTACGGCACAAGCAGATAAAAGGTGTATCCCTTTCATCAAATTCTAAATCCGGCCTCTTATCCTGAATTAGGCTAAGCAAGAAAAAGGTTCTTTTTTCTAGTGGGAGAACACCAGTTCCTTCGGCCCTCAATCCTGACTTAGGTTGTGAGAGAATATTTTCTGTGTTTCCAACAGGAAAATATAATTTTCTTCTAATCTTCTGCTGGTAAGTTTGCACCATGTGAGGCAACAGCTTTTAAAAGGCAAGAGAACATTCTGAAAACATATTTCTAATGAGGTCATAATGTCATTTGTAAATTTACCTGCATTGATATGATTGTTAAGATCTGATTTTTTGCTTACAAAGTCAACTTGTTCTTCTTCATTTACCTGTTTCGTTGGCGATCTCTCCTTCAGCGCATGCAATACAGTCGAAGCAGCAGGCAGGTCGTCCTTCCTGGTGAGCCTTCCTATAGCCAGGGCCACAGCTCTCACTGCACACAGAACGGGGTACCTGGAGGAAAGAGGGAAAGGATGCCCGTGTTTGGTCGAGAAGTTTTTATATGTCCTCGAGGGGATTTCACATATGCGGCTCCTCCTTTAAGATGGAGGCGCGTCGCCCCGCATGCTGCAAGTGCAGCAGGTACACACAGAATAAGAAAATGGTCATTACCATTTTAGTATTTTGTTTTCTGCCAGCAGCGCTAGCACAAGCATGATGGTGGGGTGGGGCAGACAGATACCTGCGAGTTGCAGGATGACCGCTTAGTGTGCATGACAGATTGGCTGGCTGTCTACAGCTGGCCAACCTGTCATGCACACTTCAAGGCCTGCAATCCCAGTGGTGTAAAAAAGTAGAGAGAGGGATTACAGGTACAGGCCCCCAGCCTAAAAATGAGGCCTGGGTTAGCCTGCTCCATCCAATCCTGGAGCTGCTGCCAGTAGCTCCAGGATTGGTTGGATTTGTAAGCGGAAGTAAACCACTTATCTTCCTGCTCGTCATCGTCGTCGGGAGAGGGGAGTGGAGAAAGGCAACCTATAGGTGAGTTTACAGCGTGCTGCGCCACACCAAATTTCACAGTTGCTAGCTTCCCATGGTATCTCAATGTATATATCATGTGAGGAACAAGGACCCCTGACAAATTGTGAGTTCAATTTCTAGGACAGGGTAATACACACTGAAAAATAAATTCCTGGGCAATATCATTATATCCTACTGATTTATATGTATAATAAAACTCAGTGTAACGACCAAATTACAAAAATGCTAAATTTGTTTTAATAGCAGGTATTCAATGCTCTATTGACATTATTACACTTATAAATTAAAAACATAAATTAAAAACACAAATTTTCTAACTTAAAAAAAAAATTTACTTACACAACATCAGATTCTCAACTAAGTCACAGTTTCCTTTTTTGAAAAATCAATCAAGAAATAATAAAATATATCAAGAGGTGGTAACTATGGTGCTACACCTCACAAAGGGTCGCGAACACCAAAAGTTTTTATCTACAGAAGACCTAATACGGGGATACTGTAATCAACGAGTACCAAGCTATCTGACCTTACATATAAAGTTATTGTGTCTTTTCCTGACAAAGGCATACTTTACGCCGAAACGCGCGTCAAAGACTCATTATTCTGCCACCCAATTATGTTTTTTAATTGTGATTTTATTTAAATATGATTCTACAAATACAAATCATGAGAACTTTTTTAAAAAGTTAATACATTTGTGTTTTTAATTTATAAGTGTAATAATGTCAATAGAGCAATGAATACCTGCTATTAAAACAAATTTAGCATTTTTGTAATTTAGTTGTTACAATGAGTTCATTTTTATTACACATATAAATCAGTAGGATATTATTATATTGCCTAGGAATTTATTTTTCAATGTATCTCACTGTATATATGCCATTAGACAATCAGGTTTAACTCATTATTTTCCACACTAGCAAACTCAAACCGGCATCAACATTTGAGACAGTCTTTACAAAACAACATTCAATAGAGATGAAGAACAATCTAATCATAGGACAGTACTCACTGCCACCTCAAAAGAATGCATTATTTTATATTTTCTTCTTTGAAATGAGGTTGACTTCGCATTACATGGATTGAGGTTGTGTATGCCTACTCCATTCCAAAGTGAGAGCCTAGTTTCCCATTTTACAAAGGGACAAGAGCATTTACAGATAGGAGACATTAGACTCATTCCAAAATTTATTTAGAGGCCTCCTGTATTTTCGGGACAGTTTGAGGAATATTCACTAATTCTCTAATATTAGAGATTTTGGTAAGCACAAGAAAGCTGAAATCAATCAACTGTGTGCATTCCATTTTATTAAACTTCTTTCCTGAGGGGACCTTCGCACCACAAACTTCTGCTTTAAAATTGATAAGCGAAAGGATAGCACTGAAAACATAGCAAATGTAGATTGAAATTGCAAACAAAGGCCTGTTCTATAGAACCACAGGTCCTGGCAATAGCCACGATTGGAAAACTTTGTGGTAGGACTGAACATAGATCCACAATCACAAAGGCATCTTAACAGCAAGATGGCTCCCTCAGTCAATGCAGATGAAGCAAAGGTAAACCTAAAATATCATCACTGGTTTGGAATCTGTCATGAGCAACTGAGGGCTTGATTTTGATGGAGGTTGAAGAAAGACTTTGACAAGTTAAATGCGTTACTTCTCTCTCTCTCTATATATATATATATATCTATACTACTATAATAAAGGAGAAACTTTCAGGCTTTGAGGCGGGTAAACTCTGGAACAACTGCGCCAATCTACACACCCGATACACCGTAGACATCGTCAGGGTGTGTAGATGGTTATAGGCTATATAAAGTTTTAAAAATAAACCTTATTTAAAAAATGTATTTTTAAAAAAAGTAGTCCCCTCAAAGTAGCCCCGGCCGCGACGCGCGTGCACACGTCGAGGAGTGGCGTCAGAGGAGCGGCGGACATGGCGCGGGGGAGGAGCGGTCAGGTGAGGAGCAGCGGACAGGGCAGCGGCGGTGCGACCAGCAGAGAGGCGGACATGGCGCGGGGGAGGAGCGGCGGCGGACAGGCGGTGAGGAGCAGAGCAGCGAGGAGCTGTCAACTCAGGAGCGGCGGCTGAGGTAAGCAGGCGGGTGTAAGGCCAGGCGGGGGACGGGGAGTTACAAAAGGCAATGTCGGGGCAGGCGGGGGTCCGGGAAGATGGGGGACGGGGACTAACATCTCCATTGATTCAGTCCAGGCGAGGGTCGGGCCAGGCGGCAGGCGGGGGATGGGGCGGGCGGGGCCACGGGCTGCTGGGCAATGTCAGGGCAGGCGGGGGTAGGGGGAAGCCTGAAAGCTCCGGGACAAGGTCGGGACGGGCTGCTAGTACATATATATATTACCTACTGGCGGTCGCCAGTAGGTAGTTATAGTTAGGATTTTTTTCAATGTTAAATCTCAAAATTCTATTTGGAATAACTTTGGCGCCGGTTGACGAAAAGTTTCTATTGTTTGAATATGTGTTTCAATGGTTACATTACACTGAAAGGAGGTCTATCAGTGTGTCACAAGGATGGTGTCATCAGTGATGTCATGAGTGATGTCACTGACCATGTCATGAGTGATGTAATATGTGACGTCATCAGCAGTGCATTGCAGGGGCGCAAGTTATAGTGAGTCCAACTAACTATAACGTGGAATTTCATTGGTTTTATGTCAGTAAATTTCCAGCTAACTATAACTGATGTGAAACCTATGGTTTTTTTAGTGAATTTAATAGGTTTTTTAAATGCTAATTCCTAACTATAACTGGTGTGAAACCTATGGTTTTTTCAGTGAATATATATATATATATATATATATATATATATATATAATGAATATATATATCATGTGATCAAGGGGCTGAGGTCCCGAAACGCGTCATGGCGGCGTGTTTTTCTGCACGAGGATGAAATAAATATATTTGGCAACTTTCCATTTGGGTCCGGTTTCGTTGGTGTTCTGGAGCTGTATTTGGGACATAACGGAGTTCGTCTTATATATATATATATATATATATATATATATATATATATATATATATATATATATATATATATATATACTCCACTACCATTCGGTTTCCTAATAGCAATAGGCATTGCTCCTAGTGTCTGGATACCTTGGTGGGATTTAATCTCTATGTGACTAACAGGCTGCACCGGTTGACCCGTCTCTGTTGTGCCGATACTTTCTCACAGTGCATGCTTGAAACAATGAAGGAGTTGTCAAATGGCTATTCACCGAATGGCATGCATTAATATTAGTACTCTTCTTTCTTGCATATTGTACGTTTTATTATAGAAGTGTTTCAAAACATTGGTGTAGTAAAATGTGCTGTGTCTAGGGCCTGGTGTTATTTTAATGTAGCAAATAAACATCTCACATTAAGCACAATGTTCATATGACATGTGCTTTTATGGACATTCTTATCCGAATAAAGATTATTTGAACTTGAACTTGAACTCATATGACATGTATGACAATTTTTTTTCTGTTGTCATCGTTATCACAGATGTAAGTTTCCAGACTGCTCATGTGTGACATTTCTATGGTTGCAGTGTGCATATGAGTGACATTCGGCTGTCAAATGTGTGACATTTTTCTGGCAGTAAATCAAAGCCATGGCCAGTATTTGAGTGTATTTGAGTGTCTCTCTATGAGTATTCTGTTCCTGCATTCAGACATGTCACACAATAATGAACATACGCGGTGTCAAAGAATAGGCCCAGGCACCCAAAACAAATTGGCCCCCATTAGCATACCATATAGGTTAAAAAGTGGCACACATTTGCAAACTAGGCCAGTTTTGAACTAGTAAAGAATTGAATGTTAAGTGTTTTGTAAGGTATGTAGGACTGCATGGATATGAGATTGCTGCAGTCAATGTTTGTGGTGATATCCGGGAAATCAATATTACAAACTGGCTCAGCAGACCATAAACCAGGCCCACACACTGATTTAAAAATGGCCCACACACTGATCAATCAGACCAGCCTATCAGAAACTGCCTGATTACTCTATGGGCCAGTCCGACCCAGAACCCTTGAACCTGAACCAAGCCAGATCTATTGGTTTTGAAAGTGCTTGTTTACAGTCTCAGGTCCATGAGCTATAGCAACAAAGTTATGAATAAATAGAATTGAAAATGTTTCAGTTCTGAGAATATTTGAATGTCTATTGAAACGTGTGTGGGTTAGTGGCCTCCATATCTCCTGCTTTTCTGCCATTTTTAAATGCCTCCTGCAGAGGGTATTGGGAATGTTAAAATTGTTTTATAGATTACTTATACATTTTTCCTATTTTCCGCTTTATTTTTGCTAAATTGTATGTTTTTTCCCTTTGGGTAGTCTGCAAGCATTGCTTAGTCTAGCATCAAAGTCTCTTTATTATTTGTATCAACTGTGAAACACCCTGTTCCATGCCATGCTGGTCACTCCCTAAATTCAGCATCAATACCCTCTGTCTGGTAGACGAGAAAGTAAATCACAGTCATTTGGAGATGTCAAAGTAGGACAATTTAACTGAAGTCACGCTAGTTGGGACTATGAAAAAAAACTCTCATAATTCTTTGTTCATCAAAGTAACACTGTATCATCAATATAAACTGTCCCTTTATACAGTGCGAAACTGGCCAATCTGCGGCCTTTGATATCTTCTTTTCCATGGAGTAAGGAGTGAAACTCGAGGGCTTAGTGGGTTTTTGGTGATCAATTCTCAGAAATGGAAGGTAATGGTAGCTGGTCCTATTTTTCATCTGCCTGTGTGCTGCACTTGCATATGCAAGAGCAAAGATCTGATGCTGAAGCACTGGATGGGCGCATTGGGCACCCAGTCCTTCTTAACACAGACATGCAGAGCAGTGATTAAGAAAGAGACAGTTTTTGTGTCATCTTCAACAGGATTGACAAAAGGGCTTCTGCTATCAATACTGCCTTTCAAGGTGCTCAATGGCATGCAATGATTGCAGTGTTCCCATAGAAAGAAGCACACACAATCACCACCACTCTGGGATCATTCAATACCAAAGTCTAGTAATGGCTTGAACCCAAGGGGCACAACATTGTCAAAGCCATGGTAGATGATGGATACTTCTTGGTGCTTTATTTTACCTGCTGTATCAACCTGATGTTGCAGGACATTCTCAAATAGGCCAAGAAGTCCATGACATAGTGGTCATCTGCAGCTGGATTCGCACACATTTTAGCCATATGTTATAAGATTGTCAAGAGACGAGGGTCTTTCAGCAAACTGCTGTTAAAGCCCTCATGCGTGAGAAGATGTTTTTGAGCTGTACAAGTAAATTAATGTCTACTTGTTGCAAAAGAAAGGTGATGAATCTGCTAAAGGAAATATAGAGAGTATCATTATTTCAGCACCAAAGCACACCATATGGGTCCACTCATTTATTGGTCCCATTCAGCTGATCCGACCCTCAGGATCAGACCATCTCCGATTTACTCTCAGGCCCTATGGCTGCATGTGCCTGGATAGGGTCACACAGGAAATTCTTACCTTTGTCTTAGCCACCTCCCCTTTGGCCCACTGCAACAAATGTTAATGATTTGATCAGGAATGCACTTGACTCCATCACTCCCTTTAGATCATGGCCTATCACTCATAAATCCCCCTCTGCCACATGGCATACTGATACTCTAAGAGCTGTGAAATGCCACTGCAAATGCCTGGGAAACGTTTTTAATGGTCCCTAATTCAATGCCGACAAAGCATCATGTAAGCTCTCCATTAGGAATTATCAATGGCATGGTACAGTTCTCACTTTGTTTTCCTTGCTGTGTCTCTTTGTGCACAATAAAGCCACAGCATCGCTTGTGGGGAACAGGTGTGCTCTACAAATCCAACCATAAGGGTTTGCATCAGCAAGAGAGTGTCTGAGCCTGGAGAAGAAACAGTGTAATCACTAGGACAAAGAATAACTGAAGTGCTCTCTTCAAACACCTCTGTAGATCACTGCGGTAGTACCAGGCTCATTACACCTATGCCACAGTGGCACATACCACTTACATTCATATTTCAAAGACTCACCCAACAGTAAAGAAATCACCAATACTAGCATCAAGAGAAGCAGCAATAAAAACAACCTCTATGTACGGTGAGCTCTCAAGTTTCAATGCATTTTGATTCCATTTTATGACACATAGTTGGACAGTATCATCATGGGGTGGGTTGTTTTTTGATTGTTTCAGGTTTTAAACCAGGCTTACAGTTTCAGGAAACTAGAGAGGAGCAATGCATACTGGATCCTGTGATGCTGCAAAAAGTTGACCTTCCTGCTCAATAGGTCCATCTATGACTGTTGAACCTGCCACTGGAAGGGTTCAATGCTATTTTTTTGGCAAATGCTGTACCGAAAAATCTGATTTCATGAAGTCTGTCCTTAACATAAGGGGAAGTATATGCGCACATATAAAAATAGTCTTTGTACCTCCCCCTATGTTGCTGAAAATTAAAAATTAATGAAAGCAATCATGCAGAGCAGGTATAGCAAGCAAAACACAAAAAGGCAGAGGCAGCTCAGAAAAAGAAGGAGGGAGACTGGACTAGAGCTGGATGTCAATCAGGAGCCTCTAAATTCATCTGTCACTCCCAAATTGCAAAATGGCTCTCTTTTGCAGGTCAATAGGACTGTCTCCACCTGCTTCAGGATCATCAGGATCCTTTGAAAAATCTCTCAGTACCTCTATTTTTAAGCACGCAAGCAGACCGTCGTTGCTTTAGTAATGTCCAGACTCGACTATTGCAATGCCCTTTATTTGGGCATTAATAAAGGCCCTATTCATCGGCTGCAGATGGTGCAGGCTGATATTGAACCTTCCTAGACATCATTCAGTCACGGCCTTGATCAGGCATTTGCACTGGCTCCCGATGGATCGTAGGATTATTTTTAAGATCCTATGCCTGACTCATGAAGCCTTTTATGACTCTTGCTCAGAGGGCATCAAGTTGATTGTCCATAATTATGCTCCTATCATATCGCTCCGGTCCTCGGATCAAAACCAACTCACTGTTCCCAGGTTTAAGAAGATTAAATGGGGTGGCAGAGCCTTCTGCACGGCTGTGCCCAAACTGTGGAATTCCCTTCCAGATGAACTTTCTAATGAGGTCTGCCTTTTGCTTTTTCGTAAAACCTTAAAAGACCTGGCTTTTTCTAGATTCTTCAGTTTGAGCATGTTCTCTCTCCCAGCGCTTCCTGGTGCTTTGCATTCAGCGCCTTGACGCCCTAGGGCTAAGTTCTCGCTCTACAAATTTAATCTTCATTCATTCTGCACATAAATTAACATGACTTTTATCACCAACAATGTCCATAAGTAAGAATAAACCTCACAACTAACGGGGCCTGAGCCCGACGCGTGTGAAAGGTATGAGAGGTACAGAGATTAACATTTGGGTCTTAGAATGAAAAGTATTGTAGATTTTGATTTTTGATAGGTGACACATTTGACTTAATATGTATAAAACAATTGAGTCTTCTGAGAATTTTTACTATATCACTTTCAAAAAATTAAGTCAATCTACCCCGACCAATAACATTCATTGAAACTGATAGAGGCCAATGTCCTTATGAATAAATGCAACAGGGGTGTAATTGACACCCTATGATACACCAGAGGGGCAATTGTCAAGCTTCTTATTCAGTGTCCCCTGTAGGTGATTCAGCAAATAGACTTTTCTGTTTTCATTGAATGTCTATGTTAATCTTGGGCGAATTTGTGGTCCAATAGTAAGTGGCTCACTTTAGATCTTGAAGTAATGAATCTAATCTGGGATTCCACACCTGACCACATTATATGATTTTTGACAAGTAAGATGAACTTTCAGTGCCCCACAGGAACACTGCTTGCAACCCTCCTTTGCTTAACCAATTGTAAAAGCAACAATTCAGCAAATCATACTCCTCTATCCCTCTTCAGATTATATGCAATACCTGGCCTAGGGTGATTAATAATGCATAATTTCTGATTATATACTAATGAGACTGGTACCTCTGTTCTCTGCATATTCCACTGGACGGCACTATTGTTGACGTAAAGTTGCTTCCCTCCACTTGCTCGCACGTCAAAGTCTCCCACTTTCACATGTTGGAGAGTATTGTCTGCTTTCATTTGCCAATTGACAATGTCATACTGGGCAGGAGGCTCGCCACTGCTGTCAAAGTACATTTCCTCCCCAGATTTGATCTTGAATCTCACCTTCTTTACGTAGTGGAGGAGCTGTAAGTGAGCATAGATAACTTCAGTACTTTTGGTGTAGTTGACTGTTACTAAATTTGAACATTCCTTAAACAATATGAGAGTAACATAAACAGGTAAGAACAATTGATCATTGTGGGGGAGTTACAATTATACATATTTAACACCAAATGAAAGAGGAATGTCTAGTATAGCTGAAATGCTAATATCATCCTGGAACTATTGTACAGTAGAGGCCTGTGGCCTCTGTAGTCGTGTAAAATATGTACACAAATTATTTGGATCAGTAAATAAATACACTGCAATTCCTAAAACTGTAAATCTGCATGAGTCGACTACTAACTTGTGCTTGTTTGCCAAGTTGTATGCTAGGAGAATCAATTTCCAGGCTTCTGCTAATATTCCTAGAATCAAGGATGAGTTCAAGGGAAATTCAGTGGTTCTATCAACAATAAAACTTGCTCTCCAGCTCATGAGCACTTAAATAAACATTTACCTTGCACTCGTTTTTTTTACCTAATTTGTGATCTCCCTGAAGGTCTGGCCTCCGACAACTGAAAGAGGGTGTACATAGTGAAGGCATACATAGTCAGCTTACTTAGTGGGCTTTCTTTGTGATTATATGGTTTAATGTGGGTTGTGTATGGTGGTCAAGAAGGTATTTTCTAGTGGAAGAGCTGCACTCTATCAAAGCTGATAAAGTTTAGTAAAAGATATGTCATCAATGTTTAGAGGTGTGATCTAATAGATGGTGGTGTGGCCTCCTGAGATAGTTATGGGCAAGCGTTAGAAGTGTTGTATACAACGGGAATGCGGTTTAGTGTAAGAGGTGTGGGAGGCGTATTATAATTATGGACGTCTGGTTCTGCATAGTTGAGGTAATATTCCATACTGGAAAGGATGTGCAATGTGGAAGTGTATACATCAGTAGAGCATGCATGATTTAATTTAATTTATATTTGTATTTGTAGGCTAGTTCCAGAGAACTGAAATTACCAAAAGTACCTCCTGGCACTATGAATCGCTGACAAAAATGTATCGCTCCTAAACAAACATTTATTCGCAAATAGTCTGGTCTTTGAGGCTATTCTCATAGGCACAAGTTCCCTGCCTGCCCTAATCTTCTCTGGTAGTTTATTTACAAGATAATCCCCCACGACAGAAATGGTTCTGCCATCCATTATGACTGGTCCCCACCTTGAGACAGCCACTGCCATGAACTAAAGAACGTGAGCAATCAACCTGGGCAGTAATGCTGGAATATCTCTTGCAGATAGTTTGAGCTAGTTTGATGATAGACCAGAAAGAACATGCACAAAGTCTTGAACATGATCGTATTTGACACAAGTCACCAATGACGTTGTTGTAATCTCTCTCTTTTTCTCCCTGGCACTTTCCTCTGTATTGTTTCCTTCTTCCCTTTCCCTGCTGGTACATTCCCCTCTTCCCCCCACCACCTCCACCCCTTGGAACGTTCCTCTAGAGTTCACCATGGAATGTTGGACAGGCTGTCAGTTACGGAGAGTGGATGACAGAATAAATACGTTCATATTCACCCTGCCTCAGAGATTCATTATTCACAACACTGGCAACGAATTGGCAAAGGGGGCCATCGCTGTCATCTCACCTTTTCTTTACTCTCTCCATCCTGCGTTTTTACAAGGTGATTCATCTGTTCTGAAGTGATTATTTCCAGAAGTTGTCTCCTTTTGTGAGGAAGAAGTTCCATATCCCATGAAATGGAAGTCTCATTGAAGGTATTCCTGTAATGTTCTCTGGATTAATCATTCTTCGCTCTTCGCTGGGTAACTGTGACACCTACTGAGCATCTGGGTTACCTGGGCCTCTGTGCCTTCAGGCTACTACCTGCTGGGGAGATGTGGTTTTGCTGATGGTTCCTTATTCTGGACTCCCTGTCTTGAACGGAAACCTAGCTCACACCTCTGCATTGTGTGGAAGACTTTACAGAGCTCCAGTGTATCGCAGTGATCTGGGCCGCTGAGTGACGTGGCTGTGATTGCCGCCCGCCTGTTCTGCTTCAGTCTCGCACCCCTGGGGGTGTGTTCTGCTCCGAGGATTTCTGCGGTCTGTGGCCGGTGAGTTACTGTGTTTAATAGGTCTTGTTACCTCTCCGTGGCGAGGGGTGTTTGGGCATCGCTGAGGCGATTCTCAGGTGTCGTTCTGCCCCTCGCTGGCCCTGCTCACAGTTCCACTGCCTTCCTTCTGCGCCCCAGCTTATCTTCATTGCGCCACCACTGGTCTTCAAAAGTCAATGTTATCAGCTCATCAGTGATTCTCTGGCGCCTGTCAGCCCCTCATTGGGGGAAACAACACTTACAACACAACTTTTACAACGCACTACCTTTACAATGAAACTTTTACAACGCAACATCCATTACAATGCATGCCATTACAACGCAACCATTACAACGCATGTCACTGCAACGCATGCCACTACTATGCATGTCATTACAATGCAGTCATTACAACGCATACCATTACAACGCATACCTACACTATCCAACACTTACCCTACTGTTGCACCCCCTGGAGTTAGAATAGTAATTTTTACCCCTACACTATCCAATACTTACCATACTGTTGCACCCCCTGGAGTTAGAATAGTAATTTTTACCCCTACACTATCCAACACTTACCCTACTGTTGCACCCCCCTGGAGTTAGAATAGTAATTTTTACCCCTACACTATCCAATACTTACCCTACTGTTGCACCCCCTGGAGTTAGAATAGTAATTGTTACCCCTACACTATCCAACACTTACCCTACTGTTGCACCCCCCCTGGAGTTAGAATAGTAATTTTTACCCCTACACCATCCAATACTTACCATACATGCAATGTAATGGTATGCATTGTAATGGTATGCGTTGTAAATGTAGTATGTGTTGCAGTGGAATGATTTGTAAAGGTAATTTCAAAGAATTCGTTGTAATGGCATGCGTTGTAATGGAATGCGTTGTAATGGATGTTGCGGTGTAAAAAATGCGTTGTAAAGGTATGCGTTGTAAAAGTATGCGTTGTAAGGACATACATCCCCTCGTTGGTCCTGCTCACAGCTCCGCTGCTTCCTTTGGTGATCCAGTCTATTTCTCCACGGCGCCTCAGCCAGTCTGCAGGAGTGAACTCTGTCAGCCCCTCTGTGAGACATACCACTAATTTCATCAGTTCCTGTCAGGAAGATGCTCTGGGTGCCCCAGCCACCTCACAGCCAGATCTTCATTGCAAGTTTCTGTCAGAAAGTCACTCGCGACGCCCCAGCAACCTAAAGGCCTGGTTCCAGTGAGCGATTCCATTAACTCTTCCTACCTCCTTCATTGCATATTGCGTGCTCCCATCCCCTCTCTCAACGAGGCCATTCTGTCCTTTTAGTGCAAGATAACAGTGCCTTGCTACCGCTAAGGTTCATGTGTTGTGTCACCCCACTCCAGATTTTCATTGCCTTCCTTTTTAGAGCGCCTATTCCCTACTGCGCTCTGCACTTCCTCAAGGTCAACATCACCGTGCACTAAACAACATCATTGTGCATAGTGGAGGGTATCACCTTCAAGGGCGAGATCTGTCTCAGTGTGTGGAGAGCTTCAGGTACTGTACAACTTTGCCTACCCTCTTTCTGCCTTTAGACTCTTCACCTCAGTCAAAGCACGTGTATGCACCTCTACATCGGTGACACGCACACCTTCATCATTGGACTATCAGACACCTAAATTTGTATTGCATAATCTCCACTCCTCCCTATCTCTTTGAACTTTCCTTTACATTTTCGTATCCTCCCTACTCTTGCTTAGATAGCTTTACTTCATAGCTAAAGTGTATATTGCTGGTAGTACTGTTTCTCTATTAGGTTTTCTTCCATGCTTCATTTATTAGAGTGCCGCAAAGTGGCACCACTATCAGGTATGTTGGAGTCTCTGAAGTCGTATGATGCCTACGGAAAACTGCTTTACAAGCAAATTCTTCCTGCATGCTTCAATTATATAAAGTGTATTTATTTTTATTTGCTTACTGAGTACTCTTTACAAGCGAAGTTTCCTGCATTCTTCAATTATTTAGAGTGTATTTAGAGGATAAAAGTGGGATTGCTACCACGCAGGCTTTGAGTCTATGTGATTGTACTTAGCTTACTTTTAGTTGTTACTTACAGTAGTTTTCAATTCTGTAACTCTTTTCCTATCCTTGAGTAGAATCCTCTGCTCTTACCCTTCAGGTAACCTTACATTGCGGTCCCCCACTCAGTGGTTGTAAATTCCGGTTGTAGTTCCTGAGTCTCTTATATGATATTAACGTTGCTTTTGAAAGTTACTTAGAGGAGTTTTATCTTCTTTACTCCGTAAATCCTTCTCCCTTTAGTAGTGCACCTACAGCACATCGCTCCCAGTTGCAACTTGGGTATGTGTGGCAGCGTAAAAGTATAGCTTACCATCACCACTATGGCTGGACAAGATATGAGCCAACCTCCTCCATTCCTAAATGAAATCGGGGAACCAGAAATTCACTGGAAGAAATAGATAAATTTATTTGCCTCATATCTCATTGCCATAGGCGGCGAAAGGCATTCAGCAGTTCGCAAACAATACATCTTACTGCATAACCTAGGCATACAAGGTAGGGAGATATATGACACCTTACCTGAACCGGAGCTAGAGGAGGATGAGGAGGATACAGATGAGTTTAAAATCACCCTTTTAAAATTAGAAGCACATTTTGGTGACAGGGTAAACATAGTGTTGGAGCGGCATAAGTTCTTTACCCGTATCCAAGGTAAACCGGAATCTGTCATAAATTACATAGCAGCACTCAGAGGCCTGACTCAACTTTGTGACTTTGGTGAACTCACATATTCACTCATCAGGGACCAACCTGTCAGGTGCACAAACAATAGTCATATCCAAGAAAAGCTCCAGGAAAAAAACCCCACCTTAAAAGAAGTGGTTAGTATAGCAATCTCTGTGGAACACACTGCGAAGTGTATCAAAGAGATGAAGACTCCCAGTGAGCTTGTTGCCAATGTTCGCAATAGGAGTGATGCACAGGTCCATTCCATTGATAAGGAGGTATTCAAGGTTAGACCCGGAGAAGTCAAAGATAACCATTCTGTCAGGAAAAAGGGAAGGTTGAAATGCTATAGATGTGGCAGCAGCAATCACCTTGCTAATGATGTGCGTTGTACTGCCCGCAATGTCACGTGTGTAAAATGTAACAAGAAGGGGCACCTGGGTAGTGTGTGACAACAGTGAAAACTACAGAGTGAAAGTAGTACACAGTGAAGGTGACTTGGCCCCTAAGTATGTATTCCAAGTAAAAGCTAGGGACTTTCAAGCTTCCCCAAATTCTCAAGGACACTTCAGTGACCACAGGCCTATTGAACATCCTAAATGTACCATCTTTGTGAATAGTAAGCCCATAGATGTGTTGGCTGATTCGTTTGCCCCGGTTACCTTATTCAATATTGCTGTCATAAATGACATTTTTGATACCTCCAGTCTAAATAATGCTGGAACCTGACATTTCAGCAGTAGGGTATGCCGATGAGAACATTCCTTTAGTGGGGATGATGAGTGTGTGTATTAAATTCAAAGGAAGAACTACATGGGGCAAAGTGTACATGGTAAGCAAGGGGTCAAGTCTGTTGGGTTGGCATCATCAAAGAGAGCTGGGGATTGTACTCGACCCTAACAATAAAGATCAAGTTCTCGTAGCTGAAGAGGTGGAGGAAACCAGCCGGGTTGTAAACATTTGTTCTGAGTTATTCACTGGAATAGGTCAAAGTGTAAATAGCAATTCCTGCGACATACCACCCAGAGGAGTGTACATCATTTCTAATCAAAATGCCAAAACCCCTGTAGAAGGGTGGGTGCCAGAGATGGTTCATGCCGTATCAAGTACTGATGTTGTTAAAAGTTGGCCTTCAGTTTCCAATGTAATCTGTCTGATAATCCCACAGCAGTTCCTAAAACTCCATGGACTAAATTGGCATTGGGGATAATCTGTCCCACGGGACACTCAGGAGTCCCTAAGAGATTTTTGATTGTTCTCATGGACTACACATCTCACTGGATCAAATACAAGTGTGTCTCGACAAAAGTACTTATCGACTTCTTAGGAGACTCATTCGCATGTGGAGGTGTGCAAGCTTGCATGGTCACCAACAATGATATCAAATTCTCATCTATGGAAATGAAGACATTCCTTTGTGAGCTGGGCATCAAGCATGAGGAATCTACTGAGTATTGCCATGGAGACAATGACCCCATCCAGATGTCTATGCTCTGGATCTCACTTATCTAGCTTGTGCCAACAACATGGATGTAGATAAAATGTTAAGAGAAAGCATTTGGGCATATCACACCTCTTCTGACTTGATAACGGGAGTTACTCCTTATGCTTCTATCAGGGGAAGAGATCCGATTGCCAATTCTATACCCACCTGATATGCCATGCATAGCCCTTCACACTATTTGTCTTCATCATAAGGTAACCCGGCCGTCATTCTCCTTCCTTCGACAGCTGGGTGTCCTCCTCCTTCTAGGCCTAGGGGTTTCCATGTTACTGATACGTTTTTGCTATGTTTCTTCACAGGTTCCTCGTGCCCTATCACCCCTTCCTTTTTTTTTATTTCAACCTGTTTCCTTTGCTTCCCTCTCCCCTCTGTAGGGAGATGTGTTGTAATCTCTCTGGTTTTCCGCCTGGCACTTTCCTCCTTGTTGTTTCCTTCTTCTCTTTCCCTGTTGGTACCTTCCCCTCTTCCCCCCACTACCTCCACCCTCTTGGAACGTTCCTCTAGAGTTCACCATGGAATGTTGGACAGGCTGTCAGTTACGGAGAGTGGATGACAGAATAAATATGTTCATACTCACCCTGCCTCAGAGATTTATCATTCACAACAGACGTGTAAACAGAGCTTGAGCAGATGGTGCATGTGAAGGTAGTTTAAGAGTAACCTAGCACTGAATTTTTTATTCTCTGTAGGTGGGCCATGGACCATGCATGACCTCCTAAGTAGAGAGCATTGCAATAGTCTAAACTACCTGTGAGTGTTGCCTGCACCACAGGAGACTACATGTGTGCTGATATTTATGTTAATATCTGCCTTAACAACCTGATCTGCAAACGATAACTAGATTATAGCTCATTTACTTTACTGTGAAGATTGGTATCAATCCGTAACTCCAGGTTACATCGTTTGGTACATGATTTAAAGGTAGATCCTAATCCTGCTGGCCAGCATGCATCTAAAAATGGTGGCAGTAACTTGGCTCGAGTTACCATCAAGTTACCATCAAAAACTCTGTTTTGTTTGCATTAAATTTTAATGAGTTCAGAGCCAGCTATTTTGAGACTACAACCATGCATTTCTGAAACCAAAGAATCATGATCGATGGACAACAAATATTGTGTGTCATCAGCATAGTTCTGCCGATTTTCACAAATCATTTATCACTGCTATTAATGTTGCTACAGCGCTATTAGTAGTGTGAAAGCCAAATTGATCTGCATCTAGCATATCACAACAGTTAAGGTAAGTCGTGAGCTGATTACTTATTGTTCTTTTGGAAAGGGGCGACCATTCGGTCCCCCCGAACGTATGGTGGAGTACCACGATCCCCCCGTGAAGCCATCTTGGGCGGGAGGCGAGTCTCGGCTGGTATGCCCGAAGTGGCGTAGCCGGGGCGCGCCTTTTTCCCGCCCTGGAGTGGGCTGGCCTAGACACTGACGCGGCCGGCCACGCCCTCGGGGCAGGCCAGGGCGGGTTTACGCCCGCCCTGAAGACGGATAAAAGGAGCAACAAGCCAAGGAAGCATCCTCTTGTTCCTGTGCTCTGAAGCTGCACCACCTCGCTGCACGTGAGCTCGAGACGGAACGAAGAGCCATTTTTTGAGCGTTGTAATCTTTCTTGTTTGTTTTGCAGATACTCTGTCGGAGAATGCCTAAGAAGGCGGGAAAGCGAATGACTACCGACCAGATGCTGCGTGTTCTTATGAAAGAGGTGACCGACCTAAAGAAGCGAATGGCGGAGAAAGACGAGGAAGGGGGGCCGAAACGTCCTCTGGCAGGAGCAGCCCCAGGAGGAAAAGGCAAGAGGCCCAGAAGGGGAGCAGCTGGGGGAGATGTCCCAGTTCCCTGTACTCCACTCGAGGCACCCACCCCTGTGCCGGAGGAAGGGAATCCGATTCCCGTGGTGGTCACCCCCGTGTCCGGGGACGATATGCCGCCCGAGCTGGCAGCACAACTAGCAGCGTGGTTGGGTAAAGGTAGCAAGGGCGCCACGGCTGACGACGCGCAGGTGTTGATGAAGCAGCTGCGGGAAACAAGGGAAGCGACGAAGGCACCATCGCCGGCTGCGGCAGTAGAAAAACCACCTGGGTCAGGTCCAGTCGCAGATACAGCTTCCGGTTCAGGTAAGCGGCCATTACCGATTGCGAGGGATGAGTCGGCACCCTCCCGAAGGGAAAAGTTGGGTCAACATGTCCCTCTGGCTATCAAAGAGAAGATATGGGCAGGGGAGTATATAAACATCTTCTCGTTGCTTACCGATCATTATGAGATGGAGCATGTTAAGAGCCAAAAGGAGCTCATGCATCCGAGTGTTTGGCGCGCAAAGATGGCCGCCTTTAAGGTAAATGAAAACATTGGTAATTGGGGCAAAGCATGGGGGGTTTTTACATCCATCTTGGGTGAACGTAGGCCCGAATTGCTGCCCGAATTGCCGATTTATCAGTCACGGATCATGGGGTATTCAGTATCTCACGAGGGCAACCATTGGTTTTGTTACGATAATGTTTTCAGAAAAGCGAAAGAGCATGATAAAAACTTAACTTGGGATTGTTATGATTCTGTGTCCTGGTCCAAAATGGAGGATTCTGGTATGTTGAGGGTGCCATTGGTAGGGAGTAACGTTGGCGAATCCTCCCGCCAATATGCGGGGACGCCCTTTCGATCAGGTACGAGTAACGACAATCACTCGAGGCCAATCGGCAACACAGGTAAAAGGGGGGTTTGTTGGAACTTTAACAGGGGGAAATGTACTAGGCCCCAGGGGTCATGCAAATTTAGGCACGAATGTGGGGGGTGTGGGCAATCATCCCATCCTGAGTCCATGTGCAGAGCCAAAACGGGTGATAACGGGGGTAGAGGAGGCGCCAAACAGGTCTGACATAGTCCGAGGGGCGCCTTTACCTACTCCGATTGATACCATGGCAATGATTCCCTGGCTCAGCGAATACCCGGATCACGCTTCCGCTGGGGTGTTGCGGAACGGGTTTTTATATGGTTTCCGCATCCCAGTAGGGGAGTTTCAGGGTATAGCAAAATGTAAAAACCAGATATCGGTCTTACAGCATACGACCGTGGTACAGGAAAAGATTGGGAAGGAGGTGGCTCGAGGTCGAGTCGCCGGTCCATTTAATGTGCCACCAGTTGCTAACTTTGTTTGTTCCCCTTTAGGGGTGGTCCCCAAGAAGGACCCGGGTGAGTTTCGGCTGATACATAATTTATCAGCCCCACGTGGTCTTTCCGTGAACGATGCGATAGACCCGGAAGTGGGTTCGGCGCGGTACGCATCCTTCGATGAGGCCGTAGCCATATTGAATCGCATGGGGCCCGGTGCGCTGATGGCAAAATCTGATATCGAGTCAGTGTTCCGGTTGCTCCCGGTACATCCAGACGATCAGCGTCTCCTTGGTTTCATGTTTCAGGGTCACTATTACATGGATAGGTGTATGCCGATGGGGTGCTCTATATCATGTGCCTATTTCGAAAAGTTCAGTTGCTTCCTGCAATGGGTCTTCACAAAGAAGACGGGGTTTCAACATGTTATGCATTATCTCGATGACTTTTTGTTTCTTGGGGCAGCCGGGGATCCGGAATGTGGACAGGCTTTGAATGCATTTTGTGTCTTGATGAATCAGTTTGGCGTGCCATTGGCACCAGGTAAGACTGTGGGTCCCTCGACTTGCCTCGAGTTTCTGGGGATCGAGCTCGATTCCGAGGAAGGTTGTTTTCGTTTACCAGGTGACAAAGTGTTAAGGTTCAGGGCATCCCTGCAAATGTGTATCAGTGAGTCTAAGGTTAAGCTCCATCAATTACAGCAATTGGTGGGGCAGTTGAATTTTGCCCTAAGAGTTATACCGATGGCCCGCCCCTTTTCTCGCTCGATCGCTCAAGCCATGGTCGGCCTGAAGGAGGGTCATCATCGCACAAGGCTCTCGGCAGAGGTTCGCCAGGACATGCGCATTTGGTTGGCATTTCTGGCGGATTTCAATGGTCGAATTGTCTGGAACAAACCGGCCGTGTCCTCTGAGGAGCTGGGGCTGTGGACAGATTCGGCAGGGAGCATTGGTTTTGGTGCCATATTCGGCACTCAGTGGTCGGCACAAAGATGGCCGTCATGGTGGCATGATAGTGGTCTGACAAGTAACATTGCTTTCCTAGAACTTTTTCCCATTCTGGTGGCCCTGAGAACTTGGCCCGAGGGGTTCAGAGATCACTCTGTGATATTCTGGTCTGATAACATGACCGTTGTTGAGTGTATCAATAGCCAGGCAGCACGATGCAAATGGATTCTGAGATTGCTCAAGGAAATTGTGTTATTGTGTATGCAATTGAATGTACTATTTAAGGCAAGACATGTCCCGGGGGTGATGAACCAGGCGGCTGATGCGCTTTCTCGTTTTCGTATGCAGGCCTTCTGGGGTTTTCTGCCCACAGCGGACCCGGTGGCAGCACCCTTTCCCGAAGCTCTCTGGTCTCTCGGTGCCCCGAATTACAGGACCTCGTGGGAGAGAGTTTAGCACCCAGGACGAGGAAGGCATATGAAGGGGCGTTCCGTTCCTATTGGGCCTTTTTGGGGGCGGCTAGAGGGGAGCTTTGGGGCCAGGAGGAGTTGGTAGTGAAATTCCTGCTGTTGTTACGGCAGGCAGGCAAATCAGTGGCTACGGCCCAGAGGCATCGGGCCGCCATTTCCTTTGTGGCTAGGGCTCATGGGATCCAGGACCCGACAGCGTCTTTCGTTGTGCAAAAAGCGCTACGTGGGTGGCAACGCCTTGAGGGTCGCAGAGTAGACGAAAGGCACCCGATAGGTCTGGATAGGTTGGCCCTGTTATTATCTAGACTCCCTGCAACATGTTCATCCCAGTATGAAACAGTGTTATTCCGAGCCGCTTTTACGCTGGCATTCCATGGGGCTATGCGGGTAAGCGAATTAGTGGCGAGGAACAAGCAGGACGTGATGGGGGGACTGTGCCAAGAGCACGTTCAGATCAGAGGGGAGACAATGACTGTCTCGTTCGTCAGGTCCAAGACCGATCAGGGTGCGATGGGTGATTGCATAATAATACAAAGGATCCCCGGGTCCTCCATGTGCCCGGTGAGTTGTGTAGAGGAATATTTAGCACAAAGGGTGGCATCATGGGGGGGGACCTTGTTGAGACACGCTGACGCCACCCCACTGACGAGGTTTCAGTTTCAGCGGGTGCTTGCGATGTCGATTACTGCTGCGGGCTTGAACCCGGGCGAGTTTGGGACCCATTCCTTTCGGATAGGGGCTGCTACAGAGGCTACAGCCAGGGGTCTGAATGTCGAACAAGTTAAACGTGTGGGGCGTTGGTCCTCCAATTGTTATAAGAGGTATGTGCGGTTGCACATGTTGTGAAGCTGTAATGATGTACTCACGCTTCTTGTTTTTGTTTGGTTTCAGTTGCGCAAGCCTACGAGGCGGGGCGGACTATGCAGTCGACCCAACACCGGGCCAGCGGTCAGACTTCACCGGCTGTGAAAAAGGAGGTGTGGGTCGTGGGCCACTCATACGTGAGGCGTGCCGCGGACGTATTCAAAGCAGGTGACATGATTCACGTGGCTGGGGAATACGGGTACAGTGTGTCCTTCTACAGAAAGGGCGGACTCTGTATTGACCAGTTTCAATCATTCTTTGAGGGTTTGCTAGGGCGGACAAGGTCACCGCCGGCTATAGTCATAGTACATCTTGGGGGCAATGATTTGGTCACCACTGGTAGACGACTTCTTCTTGAGGCGATGCTTTCCACTGTAAGTTGGTTGGCGAGGAGAGTTCCAGGGTGCACGATTGCATGGTCACATATGATCTCACGGAAAGTATGGCGGGGAGCTATTTCTGTTTCTGCTCTGAATCATTCAGTAAGAAAAATTAATAACAAAGTGAGTCGATTGTTCCGTTCCAATACACTGCATTCTATTTCGCATGGTTGTATTACGGGTGACAGTATGTATTTGGGGGATGGTGTTCATTTGTCCCGGGTGGGGAACGAGTTACTCATAGGAGACTGTGTAGCTTGGCTAAAGACTTTAAGACATGACCTTTAGGTAGGAGTGTTGTGGGGGGTCCGGATAGCCGGTCAACTATCCGGCCTGTGGCGGTAAGGTCATGATCGGTGAGCACTAATTGGAAGATCCCTATGAGTGGGCGTCACCCATTACGGATGGGAGCGCTCGAGGGAGGTGGCCATTGGCCCCTCAACGGGGTAGGCGGTCCCTTCTAAGGATGGGCCGCCGAAAGGAAAGGAAAGGCGGTCAAGGCCCCTTCCTGGGTAGGAGGGGCTACAGCCCCCTCCTGGAGAATTTCCCGGGGCCAGGTCATCTGCGACGGCAGATGTGGTAAGTTGTGTGGGGTTTGGGGGGGGGTCTACGCTACCTTCTAGATACCTCACACGAGTCCTCGGACGACCTTTAAGTGGCGTCGAGTTTATTGGGGCCCCCGTCAAGTCAAGGGAAATTGGTAGTTGCACTCGAGGTACACCTCTGTGCGGTCGCCCCTCACAAGTGAGGGGGATATTTCTGGTTTAGGGATCTTGACACCGGTTACGACCTTGCCGTTGGCCCTTAAACGTTAGGATGTACAATTTCAAAATTTCAAGTTAAATGTTTTGTAGGATGTTAGTTCGGCTAGGAGAACCTTTGTATTAGAGAATATGTTAAGGTTAGCCAAAACATCGCAATGTAGTAATGAAATTGTACATAATATGAAACTGTTATTTTAATGTTTTAATTTTGTTTCATATTTTAATAAATACGGCCGGGAGGGTCACTCCCTCCCGTCTTCCAAAAGTTCAGAACTGTTTCCGGTTTCCCATCCTTGGGGATTGTGTTGAGAGGGGGTGGCGGGTATCTCAGCCATACAAAATTTAGCTGGATATTGAAGTTGTGAAATTGTCCGATAGTTACTTAAGACTCCAGGATCAATCATTGTTTTTAAAAAAGTGGGTCCAATGTTTGAGCCCATGTCTTCGGAACCATGGCTAACTGAATTTATTGGCTGCACATATCTTGCAGATTGTTATGAAGTAATACAAGGCCTTTCTGCCAGATATTAGATGGAATTGGGTGTAGAAATGACTCAGAAGTAGTCTTCTCCATCAAGCCTACTGTAAGAAATTGAGTTATTAGTTGAGAGTGTGAAAGTCCCACTAAAATAATAAACACAATCCTTGTTAAGGTGTACAGGCAAAAGTCATTAAATAAACCTGTGTTTAATCCTCTGACAGCTTAGCACAAAAGCTGTCAGATTTAATTTTGAGTCAATCTGTATTTATGCAGTACTCAAACAGTATTTAAGTGAAAATACAACACAAGAAAAATACCAAAGCAATTTAGAAAAGTGAAGTATACTGTAATAAATAAAATAGCCCCAAAGGACAAAAATCCATTCAGTAGAACAAGAGCCATGCATTTTTAAAGTTTTTGGTGAAAATAGACCCAAAGATCACAAAGTGCCACTCACAGGTATTTGGTTGCACTGGACCAGGGAAAAGCCACAAGTTCAGGGCAGGGAACTGCTCTAATCATGGGCGGATTATTGGGGCGGGGGGTCTTCTGTGCGAGTTGAAGAGAAAGAAGCTCCTGGTCACAGGAACAGCACGAGGATTGCGCTTGTTAAAGTCAAGGATACAAAAGCCTCTATCCAGCATCACAGCTGATTTTCGACTGTAGATTTGGGAAGAAGGAACACCTGCCCAGCCTCGACAACGCTCACGATTGTTTTTGGGCTGATGAATGAGTCACTGAATTTGAGCTTCAACTAGTTCCAACGACCATGTGTGTGTTACTATGCAATCGCACCGATGTGCGCAGGGGTCCCTTGAGTGAGCTGTCCATCCATCATCCTGTAACTCCGCCAAGCTGCCAGCCCCATCCTAAAATAGTTACTAAATTAGCTTCACTAATAGATAAAATAAAGCAGGTGCTCGAGCATTTTATCTATTAGTGCTTCCTGTGCTTCCTGTTGAAGCTAACTTAGTAACTATTTTAGGATGGTGCTGGCAGCTTGCCGGCGCCATCCTAAAATAGTTACAACAACAACTTCAAGCTTGAAGGCTTGAACTTTTGCCCCCCGAATCCGCCGCTCGCGGATTCGTGGATTTTCGGTAAATTCGCGGGAGTTTGCAGATTGCAGATTGCGGATTTACCGAAAATCCGCGAAATCCGCGAGCGGAACGGATTTTGCGCTCACGCTTAAACTGCTCCTCCCTCAACCATCCTGTCAGGAAGACTCTCGCCCCTTCCAATAGGCTTCATTTGTCTCACTGTCTGGAAGCAATAAACAACCCTCAACAGCAGAGCCATGTGTTTTTCCTATCTCTCTCTCTCTCTCCCACCCTCTCCCGGTGCTCGTGTGGCAAGTTCTATTCCAATTCATTTGTGTATTAAAAGCATTTCTCTATCTGTTCTTAAAGGAGAGATAGCCTTGCAACAGTGAATTCTGACTTCAGGAGTTTTTCACTGCCATGATATGTAAAACTTAAACACCCATGTCACACCTTTTAAAATACCATGCACCCTTCCAAAAGGGTGGTTAGGTCCTACTTTAGGAGTGCAATTTAGGTGTTCAAAAGGAGGATTTAGGCCTGCAAAATCTATATAGACAGGCTTTAATGACAATTTAAAACTGCACCACAGGCTGAAGTGAGTGACAGGACTGTGATATGTTTTACCATGCTGCTTTAGTGGTTGGCACAATGAGTGCTCCTGCCCACTACTAGCATTTAATTTACAGGCCCTGGGTATAGGTAGTAGCAGTTACCTGGGGTTTACAAGTACATTAAATATGAAAATTAGGTGTAGGCAAAGTTGATCATACTTTAAGGAGAGACTGCAAGCATTGACGCACAGGTTAGCAGGGGTAAAATACCAACGCTGCCAGTGAAAACTAGCTCAGTAAAGTAAGGGGGTAAAGGCAAAATGTTTGGGGGAATAGGGAATCAAGTCTAACACCTGTCGACTCTTCTGCAGTGAAGATGTAAGAGAAATGTGAAATAATCAAGGATATATTCCACAGAATTTGCATCATTTCTAGTTGTGTAGTAGTCCAATTTTAGAGGTGTGTTCTGGTGCCCTAGCGACACAATATTTGAGGCGGTCTAGGTCAATTTCGGATGAATATTCTAGCAGAGAAGGAATATTCCAGTGGAGTAGAGCCTATTTTTGATTGGAGGAGGTAAACTCTCGTAAGGATCTTGTGAAATAGCAGGGGGCTTGTGTCCTATCGGAGGATGATGCAGTCATTCAGTGGTAGTGGTTGTATTTATTTTGTATGGTAAGGTTAACTAGTGAAGATATAGTTAAGTTAATACAAGATCTGTTGTGTTGCCAACATTCTATTTCATTGCCTCAACTAGGTACAACTGTGTGATCTCTGGGCGGTATATTTTTTATCCTTCTGTTCCTTTCACTGTATACAGATACTCAGGTGCATCTGGGACAAATCCCATAATTTGAACGAGAATATAAACAAATTAAAGTATTTCCAGGTCAGATAAGCTTTTTTATTCAAATTGGAGGCAGGGTCCCACAGTTAGCAAGTGAAAGGTGTTCTGGTCTGGCTACTAAAGTCTATTTAGGTGCCCATAGATAACTGCATGTCAATCTTATATGCAAGGCGCGGTTTCAGAATACAGCAAACTCTCCATGTAAAACAATTCTTTAATTGATAAAGGATTTATTGTGGATCATTCACCCGATGCTGTACGGTTTACAGAGAGATTGTGTAAAACCATTCTCTCTCTGTGCAATGGAGAAAACATCCACTCACAACTACAATATTCAGAGAGACAGTAGATACACCTGAACTCAATTAGCATTCCAACAAGTTTAATTTTATTAAACTGAATTGATTGTCTCCTTGGTCAAAACCTTCAGGCAGTATAATTGATAGGACAAAGATTAAATAGTTCTGTTTGGGTATTTTTCAGCAGAGGCTGTACCTCTGTATCAGAGGTTTGATCTTATGTAGACTCTATTGTCGAGCTATAATAGCCGTAATTTATTCATGGGCTTCATCGAAAAATGACTGAATAAATATATTTTTCAGTAGAGGATGTACCTCCTTAACAGAGCTTTGATCTTATGTAGACTCTATTGTCGAGCTATAATAGCCGTTTTTATTCATGGGCTTCATCGAAAAATGGCTGAATAAATATTGATGAATACAATAAATATAAAAAATGATTTGTAATTAATTTTGACATAAATGTTTGTTTTAGTTTTCTGTATTCTTTACTATATGGAGATCTCCTATTCTTCTCAAGTTTAAAATGAAAAAGCACACCTTAAGTAAAACAATGATATTCGTATTATGTGTTCCACATTATTTGAAGTGGTTTACAGAATTGATTAAAAATAATTTAATCGCATTTTAATGAGAATGAATGTTACAATTTTTAAAAATTCAAAAAAGTTATTGAATTAAATAATACATTTTATTTTGTAGATCATTTTTTTAAAATCATATTCAATTTTTTTATATTTAAAAAGAAAATTAATTTAGCATTATTTTGTGTGAGATTTAATTTAAGTCCATTATTTTCTATGCAAGCATGTTGCAGTACCAGTGGTTGACAATATGTGATGCCGGACCTAGTCCAGCTCTGAGCTGTAGTACATATATTATAGTTTTGAGACTTTTTGCTGTAGGGCTGTGCTAACTTCAGAAGTGCAGTTTCTGAACACCAATTGCCTTACTTTTTTGTGGGTGGGTGGGTGTATATCCCTCCCTAATTCCCTCCTTAGCTTTACCTAAACCCCTGCTTACCACTTGCTTTAGTCCCTCCCACAGTTACTATTAAGAAGCAAACTTACAAGTGTAAGGATCTCCTAAATGAAAAGATAGGAGAGGAGGAGGTGGACATTTACATTTGTAGGTTAATAAATTGTGCTACAATTTTGAGCTACAAAATGCAGTTTGTGTATCATGCCAGTTGTGTTTTCATATAGTGTAATATATTTTCACGTTTTGCTTATGTGGTTGAATTGAGACCCTTGAAAGATTGAACAGTCTGGTTCTGGGTTAACACTACAGTGCACATGGCGTGGGAGATACCCAGAGTTCCTAAATCATCATTGGAAGAACATTCTGGTTGAATTGACTTAACCTGACAAGACTGAGGTGATCAGAAAATGTCCATGCTTGGGGGTGATAGAGAGCAGAAAGACCCAGAGGTTTGCAAAACACAAACCGAAGATTTATTTCTACTTTTGTAACTCATGAGCAGGTCTTCAGCGGAAAGGTTAGCTAGGCGCTGACGTACATGTCAGCTTTTTGTGGGTTCTACGCTGATGCGCAATATGAAGGTACTTTTGCAATAACTTGATTATGGCCGTAGATTGAGAGTTTGTTTAAAGAAAGTGCATATGCTCCATGTTCAAGGATTCATTACATATTCAGAATGCTGAAATATTATGTGTGTTATAAGAGGTGGATGCTGTGTGCGACCAGCTACTATACTCTTACCACAGGTTGTCTCCAGGACATGCATCCACTAGTACATTTTTCTGGAGCAGCTACTGTTTAAGCATTGCTAGAGAGAATTTAGTAAAGATTTGTTTCAATTAACCATGAGATTTCCTTCATTCATAAAATCACTGTTCTTCAGTAAAGAACCCTGTGTCTTTGTCCACCAGTAGATCTCTTGAACTCACACAATTGAGCCATTACATATTAACTCAATCAATTAAGTTTACTACAAAATTATTTAACAGAATTAGTCTTTGTTCAGTGGATTTTGGTGTAAGCTGTATGGAACAGTGCTCAAGGGTTGAAAAAAGTATTTGCACTCACGGCTAGAGACAGCCTGCAGAAGGGATGGAGACAACTGATCCTGGTGGTACAGCTAGAGAACACTAGGATGGCAGAAGGCTTTTCTTCGCTCTTGTGAAAATTAACTTTTGCCTCTTTGAGGACTCCTCGTACACTGACCTTTTGCGGTAATATGGCCCTGGAGGCACCTTCTCCCTTACCACACCCCGTGGAGGCGATGGACTTGGGGATAGATAAGACACTTTTGGAAGTACACACAGTGGTAAGACTTCTTAGGATAAAAAATGACCTGGCTTTATGTGTTGGGTACAGTAGGGCAGAAAATAAATACATTGATCAGATCCTGTTTTTGATGTGGCTTCGTCCTCTATGGCCAACCTCTTCATCCCAAAGAATGAAATGTTTTGCTGAGCAAAGACAGCACCGTAACCGATCCCTTTTCCAAAATATTTACCGTGATGGATGGCCCAGAAACCAACAACAAAGTGTTCATTGTTATGCTTAAGCATGAACACATTGATATACCTTTGGTGATCTTTTAAGCCTATCAGGAAAGTCTCCTAGGATTTTCACCAATTGTTAGAGTGGTTATGGGCTAAAATTAGTCAAGACAGGGACATCAATATTGTTTTCTGGCAAAAGAACAATGACACCATACTTAAAGGTAACGGGGAAAGATAGCATGGACAGTGTCCAAATAAACTAATTAATTGATAATTTTACAGGCTTCAAAAGCAAGAGGTGCAGCAAAGTCCCTAAAGATCAGACTGGCTGCCTCCAAGGACAGCACATGGGTTTGAACATTCATTAAGAGCATGCAAATCAGCCTTAAAGCACTGAAACTTTCTCTTCCACTGATGCCATTTAACAGTTTATTTATTTATTTATTTATTTCGATTTATATAGCGCTATATAACCCCGGGGTCTCTAAGCGCTTGTCCAGTAAACACCACAGGAACAGTTCTCAGATGTAACAGCTCTCTCTTGATTCCCTGGAACTTGCTGCAGAGGTACCCACAAATTAAGGAAGTTCTCTAATTAACTGTGTGTACTGTTTGTTGTACTACCGGAAATGGGAAGTTGGCTGTCTGATTTGTTAAATGAGTCCCTTCTGTGGTGTGATGCACCCTCCAATGAGATGCTGCTACTCTGTCACTTGACAGTGTCATCAATCATGGCCGCTGGCTAAAGGCACTGGGGTACAATGCTATGGGAATCTGAAAGTGACTTTAAAAATGAGTGTGTTGCTTTAACTTAAACTCATTAAAATAATGTTAACTACGTGTTAAACAGGTATTTTGCAGGTGCTCAGTGTGAGGTATGGATCACTCATATGGTGGCTCTTCTGAAATGCTGGAACCGTCCTCTGATGTAGCCTTTTAATGGTGGTTCGGTAGACTGATTAGCTCACTAGGAGACTGTGCTTAAACCCATGGGCACAGGTTTGGACTCCAGTTCTGCTCTCAGCATTTCATCTTTTCAAGTTGTATAAATAAATGCCATTGAGGCTTCCAGCATTAATCCCCCATTATCTGCCAGAAGACCATTTATGGACAACCATTACAGTAATGACAGTAGATATCCAACTTGATGCAATTTTTCACAGTGGTAATGTCTGATACCCCTCAATGAGATCCTCAAAGTCCAGTGCAATGAATGAAGACTAGGCATTGGCCTCAGGGCAGCGCCTGGAAGGCTGTACTGGGCTCTGCACGCTGGGTAGAGTGGAGGTTGCACTGGGAGTCGGAGAATAGAAATGCATCTCTCTACGTTGAAATGGGTGTTGAGAGCTGCATGTACACATTCCATTGCTCTGGTCTGGATATCATAAGATTTCATCATTTTTTCAGGGTCAGAGGCAATTTTATTCAGGTTGTAACACTTCATTAGATCCTAAAATACATAATATATTTGTGTCGTTTAAGAAAAGCATTTTTCTAAAGAGCGAATATCTTTTTATTTAAATTTAAATGGCAGCACATTTAGTTAGAACCCGGCTTAAAGGTTTTACATGACAGTTGCATAATGATTTCCATGGTTTTCAGGAAAATGCTGGCAAGAAGAGGAGAGCAAAGTTGCTGAATGTCTGGCTAGGCAAACGTTGTGGGTTATCCTTTTATGCTAACTTTGGCATAGAATTACTTTGGCATAGAATGACTGACCTAGGCAGGCGGTGGTTGCACCATTGGAGTAACATGCCACCGCCCTGATTAAACATTACTTAATACCTAAATGATCTGAATTATTAACTGTTGTGGAATTCTATAAGTCTTACTTTTACATTGATTGAATAGTTCTTCATGTCATCTCCCCATGTGATGTAGACAGATTCAAAGATTATATGACTTTACCTCGTGGGAAAGCATTGGGTCAAATGCCATATAAAGCCACTTTCTGCTATATCTTGGAGAGACAAAGACATTTTTTGAAGCCCTCACATTTCGATGACAGGATATTTATATTTTGCCTTTATGTGTAAATTGTATCCACAGAAAGTGGCAAACGAACATGTGCACCAGTGTTAAATTTGTAAATTAGTAAGTGCCAGGGCCCAAGATATTTCTCATTAGCCCATTGTAGTTTCCATCATCTATGGTCCATGCAAGGGCTTCCAAATACCACTACCAGTGACACCTAATTACCATTACAATCCTACAATTGTGAACATTGGTACTATTTTAGATGAACCAAAGCTGTAAGACTGGCCTGAGCACCATTATATTACTACTTTTGCAATAGTACATTGAATTATTAAATACTTTGCTCATGTGCTTTTTTAAAAACAGACTGACAGCACCACCATATGCTGGACTGTGATAAATATGTGCTGGTGTTATGAAATAAGTGCTGGTGCTCAACTCCTGCAAACACTAGCACAAATTAAGCACTGACGTACACTACAGATCCTGACTCACAACTCAGGATTTGAAGGTTTGTGTTATATTTAGCCTGTCTCTTTTCTGCCCATGGGATTTCACTGTGACTCACATGATGTCACCACTAGAATGTTTGGTGACATCATAGAGTGTTGGGGGCTTTGCCTGGCCTCAACTGGCAGTTGGCACCAGGCAGGCTGAGTGACATGGAGGTCACTCCTGGTGGGTCTTTTATATTATCATCTTAATTACTTCACCTGAAACCCAACCTAAATAAAGTAACCTAAAATATACCTGAATTGAGGACTTCGATTTACAAAATGTTTGGCGACGAGGATGGGATGCTTTGTGAAGGTTTTGTTTACACCAACTTAATTTCAACTGCGCAATGGGAAGTGCGCGACTAATTCATAACCGTCATTCTCATTTTTAAAAGTGCGCAAGAAACGCGTGAAGCCTACCTTCGCTTCTCAGCTCTTTATGACGTTGAGGAGTCTTGTTGTGCCGCACTTACACGTTTAGAGCAGCGGCGTGCCCTGAGCCACCCAGCGTGACGCAGTATGCGTGCAGCCATTTTGCGCTGATGTTAGGATCATCACCATGGAAATGAGTTACATCGCTGGAGAGTTATGTACATAGACAAAAGCAGTGGGACATCTGGAGTGTTGATAAAACGTATGCAGCTACATCGCAGGGGAGTGTGGTGTACTTTGCCAGCAACTCTTGACATGCAGGTCGATTTCGTGAAGCTGTGGCAAATAATGCAGCTTGTTTGTTTTCGTGTGATGGATGTTACATGGGGATTAAGCGCTGAAGAGGATTTCACCTTGTTTCCTGGTGTTCTGCAACAGCTACTAACATGCTATGAACAGTTATTCCTTCTTCTGAGGAGAACTCGGGTGAGAGACCGCTCACCGGAGCACGGGACTTTCTCTTACATTATTTTGCTGGTCATTTTAATATATGTCTCGTTGTTTGTGTGGGTTCAGTGAGCGGTGAGGGGTGAGTCAGTGGTGATTAGTGCCTTGTTGCAGTTCATTTTGGGGTGGTGTCTGTTTTGTTTAGTTTACTTGAGGGTGAAGAGTTCCCTGTGGTAGTAAGTTTTTGGGTGGTGAATGCCCTGTGTAAATTTATTTAGGTGTGGAGTGGTGAGTGAGTGGTGTGTGACGTACTATTGTGCAGTTATAGAATGGTGTGCAAATGCCGAGACACCTTAGGGTATTTGTCGCGCTATACAAATTACGTAAACATAAACATAAACATAGGGTGGTGTGTTTTTGGGGTGTGGAGAGCCCCGTGCAGTTTGCCATAGATGGTGATGTTGACATTTTGGCTTCACAAGGTGTTACTTTGGTTAGGAGTTGGAAGTTATATGCTTCAAAGTTGGGTGTGGGATTATGTATATGTCCTAGTAAAGGTTCACGGGGTGATGAATGCCCTGTTATGGAGCAAAGTAGACTCCATTTTGTAGTCATTGGGGTGGTGGGTACCCCATTACATGTTTGGTGGCAGAGCAGTGTGTACTCTAGTTTTTGGTGAGGTGCACCTTGTTGCATCTTCGGTTGTCGGACTATATGTGTCACGGTTATGGAGTTATGGTTCACAGGGGGTTGCCCTGTTGCGGAGTAAAGAGTACTCCAATTTTTAGCTCACGGGGTGATTAGTGCCCTAGTACGGAGCAAAGTGTACTCCAAATTTAGTTGTAGAGGTGGTGAGTACCCTATTACTTATTTGGTGGTGGAGCAATATGTACTCCAAGGTGTGGTTCACGGGGTGAGATGTATCCCGTTACGGAGAAAAGTGGACTCCATTTTGTCACAAAAACAATTTGTGTTTGATTGTGTTTCCCAAGGAAAGGGGATGGGACTAGTTGTGTTTGGGATTTCTTAGCAATTACCTTTGTGACTTGTTAATAATTACCTGAGAGTGTGAGGTTGTGTGAATGTTATCTTAATGCTCTATCTTTAGAATGTTTTGTGTACTTTGATGTCGATGTATACACTGAAGTTAATGTTTTAATATTTAATTTCACCTTTTCTGATTTCATTAAAGAAAGGAGATGTATTAGATTTAGCCTGTCTCTTTTCTGCCCATGGGATTTAACTGTGACTCACATGATGTCACTACTAGAATGTTTGGTGACATCATGGAGTGTTGGGGGCTTTGCCTGGCCTCAACTGGCAGTTGGCACCAGGCAGGCTGAGTGACAAGGAGGTCACTCCTGGTGGGTCTTTTATATTATAATCTTAATTACTTTACCTGAAACCCAACCTGAATAAAGTAACCTAAAATATACCTGGCTTGAGGACTTCTATTTACAACAGTTTGTATGTGTAGAAATGCAATTTATAACCATAGAAAACCTAAAAGGTGTCATGGTATGTCCTGAGGAAAGTGTTAGTAGAGTGAGACATGCAGAGGCTGCCGAGCAGAACAGCCATTAGTGGTGGAGAAAGTACATTGATTACCCCAATTATTTTATTGCGCGTAGAGGGTGATGGAAATTTAGGGAAAAAAGGGGAATATACAACTGTGACATTTAATTCCATCTCTGCCTATCTGGCAGACAGGTGACTATATGATGTTAATCGCAGAGTTTACACAGCAATACCTTTACACGAAGGCATTACAACGCAAGTCGTTGCAACAACTTGTGTTGGAGGGCGCTGGACTTAGGAATAGTATGGTTTACTATTCTAACTCAAGTCTACGTACAGTAGGGAAGGTGTTGGGATAGTAAATCATACTATTCCTTAGGTTAGAGTGCCATCTACTGCAAGTCATCGTAATGACTTCCGTTGTAATACTCGCGTTGTAAAGTTATTGTGGTTTAAACACTGCGATGTAACCGATGTTTCCCCAGAAGGGTATATGTTAAAATACATATAGAAAGTATAGCTTTTCTTGGCATTCATCAAGTTCTTGCAACTTAACCAAAAGCTACAAACGTCCGTATGTCATAAGGATATACCTAAACGCACATGGATTTCCATTTTTCTTCGATCTATCTTTAAAGGTGTATGCCTGAGTATCAATCTTCATTACTCTGATTCTTCTTTACTAATCCCAGTACTCACTACACGGGTATTATGGCAGCATCATCACCATTGTTTTCCCATTCCAAGTCCATGTTCACTTTTCATAGTACAGGAAGACCTACTCCTCTAAAGCACCTTCTGCTCTAACCCACTTCCTGTTTAATACAAGCCCTTTACAGAAGGCTGATAAGGAAGAAAAGAGGGAGGGTTGTATGCACTCGAAGGAGTAAGGAAGAATGAGAGTAATGGAGATTACTAGCAAGCAATCCAAGCATTACCTCCTCTTCACATTTGATGTCCCATTCCTTACTACATGAGGCCTGCCAAAGCAAAATACCCTCATCAGCAAATACAAACTCAGAATTTTAATGTTCAGGAAAGGAGGCAATTTGAATCATTCACACCCCTTTCTAGAACTATTTTTTTTTTTTAGAGTTTTATATAGCGTGAACTAGACCCGAAGATATCAGGTTGCTTTACATGAGCACCAGTTATGTTACACAAGGACACAATCATTTTTGTTACACACAAGGAGATTAAGTGAATTCCCCAGAATCAGAATCACAGGCTGTTGAGCCTCGTTGTCAAGATTCAAACCCAGTTCCCCACCTCCAAGATCGTCTGCTCTAGCCATAAGTCTGCATCAGCTGACATTAACACTTCAAGAAACAACAACTCAGCATTACAGCTCCATTGACATGGACCCCATAATATCCGACAAACCAAAAAATAATTCAACTACTGTGCTAGATGTTTTCTATTATGAGTAATGAATGTGGGGGGTGTAGCCCAAGTGGCTGCTTTACACACATCAACCTTTGGGACCCTGGCCCATTCCACCCAAAAAGTAGCCATCCCCCTGGGAGAATGGGCTAGAATTGAATTTGGAACCTCCATTCCACTACCTTATAAGTTAAAGATATTTTGGATTGAAAGTCCTGGGAATTAAGATAAGATGTGCCATGAAGGAAAACCCTCAGGGATGAAAGAGCAATAACCATTAAAAAAATATTGTAACTAAAGATTCAATGGTGGGAAATTCATCCCAAGAGTTTCTAAAATATTTTATAGCTGTCCACTGAAATTTGAAAGTAGACAACAATAATTCTACATCCAAACCATTGTGCAAGAATGGTAATGTGTCCGATGCTGAGGCCAAGAGTGGAGTAATAGATCTAGTAGTACACCAGGAATTAAAGGAAGCCAAATAGTGGTTGAAGGCCTTGTTTGTTAATGATCTCCTAGAAGACTCCAAGAATTTGAAGACAGAAACAGATGGAGATCTCTACTCATGAACTTCTCTCTCTCAACCTCCATACCAGGAGTCTTAGTATGATTAGGGTTCCACAAGAAGAGGATGATACCTCGAGAAAGAGATAGACAATGGAAGGCCCACTCCTGCTCCGCCACGAGGTGATGAAGCAAGGGAACCATGTTCTCCTGGTCCAATATCGGAAGACAATCACCATTTCTGCCCATGCCCTCTGTAATCCCACTAGGAGATTGGGGATCAGATGGATTGGGGAAACAAATGTAGCAGCCCATCTGGTCATAGACTGGTCAGAGTGCCAGTACAATAATCTACAGGCCTGGAGAACCTGACCTTATGGGCCAGGCGGCGCAGGGCATGCCTGAAATCTCCGGGTTCACCTGCTTTGGCAGACAGAGACATGTGACACTCTATTAGGCGTAGAAAAGCAGATTTATTAGCTGCTGCTAAGCACAGTGGTCATGTAAGTACACCAGCGGGTAGGTTATCAGGAGACTGCCACTTCAATCCGTGGCTCACAGTCTCTTATAGTACATATGTTTACAAGGCCAACTCCCAAAACATACAAAACTGACAAATAGGAATAGTTTGAAAACAAGCTATCAAATGTCTAAAATACACCCTCCTCTCAGACCCTGTGTGTTCTCCTCCCCACAAGTTAATCAACACTAGCATCCGTAATTCAATTTGCAGGTGGTAGAACATGTTGAATGCTTCAAAGGATAGTCTATGTAACAGGAGAACACACGAAGAGAATAGCAAAGGTCAGTAAAACAAGATAAAGTCACAGCGAATGGTGGGACCCAAACAGTGGAGTAAGACATGGATTAATCAGTCCAGACATGGTTTTACTAAACTCAGGAGACCCTGACATCGGTTTCGTAAACATAGGCAGAAGTTACTTTTTAACGGGAAGGACACGTAGCAGCTGCAAAAGCAAAAACATTGCGTTCACCATGTCCTCCGTGCTGCCTGAGTAAGGCAACACAAAATGGCGGTTAAATACAAGAATGGCAGCTAGATACGAAGCGAAGTTGAAAACCATGTAACCTCAGGCCCCACCCAGCCTCTCCATTTTTGTTTGTAAACAGATTTGTATTGCCATTTATTATAGGATAGACTATCACATCATGTATCCATACAATAAAACCATAGTCTATACACCTCCCACAGTTTACTACACACACTCTATCCCATGTTTATAATTTTGCTGTTAGTATTTACAACAACATACTCACAGAGTTTTCATAAAGGTAGTACTAAATATTTTCTTTCCCAGATACATCCTCCTTGCTAGGATCTTTAAGACAATCTAGTAATAGATCCAACGCTCAAGCTCTATCGGTTGATCCTCTTTCTTTTCTCACTTCTGTATGCATTGCAACGCTTTAGTCCATAGACCACCCAACAAATCAACTCATCTTACATTTTTCAACTCTAGGAGCCCTAGTTTGCCTTTCAGTGCATAGTTATCTCTTGTCTATCAAGAACCAGTGCCAAATCAATTAACCCTGTCTAGTTTTTGTACTTGGCAGATTTTGAAAATCCCCCCAGAATACAAATCTAAAGAGCACAATCTATCATTCTCTGTGTCACCTCATTCATACAAAACACAACATCCCTTCAAAAATCCAACAATAGGGGACATGACCACACCATATGAAGCATGTCTGCTCCTTTTTTAACCACATTGGGGGAATTATATATTTGCCACAAGAAAAATCCATGATATTTTTCCCGGAGTCTGATATACCCTATATATATATAATAAAAGTGAATCAATTTAAATCTAACATTCCTAGATACAGTATTTGAACACCCAAGTATTTTTGCCCAGTCTGCTTCAGATATGGAATGTGCAAAATCTTCCTCTCTCTCCCACTCCCTGACAAGCATTATGTTGTTTTGGCTCTTCTACAACCATACCCCAATGAAGACACACCTGGCTACTAGAATCTGATGTCACAGCTTGGGATCTCAAAAGAGGCTGCAAAATCCTCAAATTAAAAAAACTTCCAATCTCTATAAAGATCTCCTCTTTTAAATACCACATGATTTGACCGTTCTACTTGGCCTCAGTCTGCCACCTGGATTCATTTGTTTGAAAGATTTCAACAGGATTTCTTGGGCATAGGGCACTCGGTTATGAGTTTGCAGAGGACCACAACATCAACAATGTCACACTACTCGCAACGCGATAGGGGCTTCCTGAAGAGACCTCCCTTGATTCAAAAGGATTCTGTACAGAAAATATAAATCAGGTAGTAACTCCATTCCAACCTCCTACGGGAACCTGCAAGCATGGATCCACTGGGAAAACAATTGCAATTGGGCTGCTAAATAATAAGCTTCAAAGTTGGGAGCCGCTAAGTCTCCCATAGTAATTGGGCATTGTAATTTAGCTAGCCATTCTTCACTTACCTTTGCCCCATATTAGACTAATCAATAATGAATCAAGTTGTCATAAGACCCTACAGGGCACACCAAAGGTAAAGCTGGGAAAAAGTAAAGCAATCATGGGGTGCCCACATTTTAATTACTGCAATGCCTCCTGCCACCAACAAAGGCAGAGTCTTCCAAAACTCAACAAATGCATGTAGACTTCTAATAGCCACACCAATGTTACCCTTCAACAAGTCAGAGAGATCATGGTATAACCTCACTCCCAGTTACCTTAGGCATGTTCCCTCCCACGTAAGCCCTCTAAGATCCTCTGGTTGAGGGCTTACGTGGTTTGTAATAAAACAGATAAGATTTATTTTAATAAATGCATAAACCAGATGCTTGTCCAAAACGTTCAAGGTGGTTTATCACATGTGGTAAATCAGCTTTTGCATCCCTCAGAAACAAAAACATATCATCCGCATTTAGCTCTGAGTAATACACAACACCTTACACACCTAGTCTCCTGTAGACTCCTCCAACCCCTGCACTGTTTAGTGAATGGCTCAGCCACTAGAGCAAATAATAATGGGGAAAAGGGGCAGCTTTGTGCACCCCCTTCCCATCAATTATGTGTCAGACATATGCCTTCCTGTCCGGATGTGGGAAATAGGTATCGAATACAGAAGTTTAACCCATTGGACAAATGACCTCCATCCCATTTTACTTAGCACCATACAGAGAAAATCCCATTTTAAGATTTCAAAGGCCTTTTCTGTATCTAATGCCACCATCACTGCTTTCTCTTTCCCTTCAATTTCTGCTTCCTTAAGCACCAGTACTCTCCAGATGTTATGCGCTGTATTACGTCCAGGAATAACCCCAGATTGATCTGTATGTATGCATTTGGGCATAGGCGGTAATAAGCACGTTGCAAGAATCTTACCCAGGATTTTGTAATCCAAATTGAGTATGGACAGAGGTTGATATTCCCGTACATCCTCAGGAGACCTTCCCGGCTTTAACAATGGGATTCGTAATGCCTCAGATGTTGTGGGCTGGAGAGTAGAGGGAGACCAATTTTGGCACTAATTCCTAAACATATTTGAATTTCATAGCTCTCTGGTTCTGAGCAAATGTGTCTCCCTTCACTCCGGCCTGAACTTATATGTGGACTATGTCCCTAAAATATAGTAGTCTAAGCATCACTGGCTTTGGAGATGGTCCCAGTAGTGGGGTCTGCCCCGGAACTCGATGGGCCCTTTCCAGAGCATAGTACATTGAAAGTCCTTCTGGCACTGCTACATCTTTCAACCAAGACTCCATAAATGTTTTCATATTTACATTGGTACCCTCTATTTGTTCTGGTAATCCTATTATACAAATATTATTCCTACGTGCCCTATTTTCAACATCCTCTGCCCTTGATTAAAGAGTTTTATCTCTTTTCTCTATTTTCGCATATTGTTTATTTCATGGGTCATTTCACCCCTTGCTCTCTTTGTGGACACAACTCTCTCAACCAGACTATGGTGATAATCTCTTATCCCCCTTGCTCTACCACCAAAGCATTGATTTTCAGTTCTGATTACCCTGTGAGGTAGAAATAGCAGAATCATGTCCTATGTGGCACTAGGCCCATCCTGCAGTTTAACACTGGTTCCCCCCTCTTTCGTTAGGACAGGCTGCCTTTTTTATTGGTCCTTCGTCACTGGCATCTTTTTTCTTTGTGTTTTTTCCCGATTGTGTAATCTCCTAATTTTACCCCTTATGTGAAGTGTTGGTGCAACAAGTTCATTTTTTGTTTCAGTGTTCGCATCACTTTTAATAACACACCTGCTTGAACCTATTATAGTACCAGAAAGCACATTGCAACATGAGCTGCCCTTCTCAAGGCAAGAGCAGTCACACACAAAATGGCAGTATTATAGTGTGCGAGCCACTGAACATGGTTAGCAGCAAGCAGACGCTCAGTCAGTAGAGCTGCACTATCAATGGCATCAATTTTGCAATGCGGCTAAAGCTGACCATCCTTCATTCTGCAGCAAGCACCGTCACATACCGAATCACAACTTTATAGTTTCTAGCATACAAGTGTGCATGTGACTGAGTGCTTCTCAAGTATTGTAATTGAGATGCATACAGTATTTGCAGGATTTACGAGATCCTCATAATTGCTGCACCGACAAAGCCAGTATGATCTGCATTTTCCAAGATAAGCGTAGTCACACACTAAATGGCTGCATTATAATGTACGTGTCAATGAACACGCTTAGCAGACAATCTGTCAGAGAAGCCACACTATCAATGGCATCACCTTTGAAAGATAGAGCTGACCATATTCAATCCTGAGCAGCCTGCATATAGAACTTTTATATTTTATAAGCCATTAAGGAAGTTACAGGATCTTCATATTTGCCACTCCATCATACTAAAACCAGCACTCCCGCCACCTTTATCACAATGTTTCACAGGGACTCAATGCCAGGATCTTCGCATTTGCCAATCACTTCATGCTAAACCAGCACTGCTTCCATTTTAAAAACAATGGGGCTTATTTGCAAGCTCCTTGCGCCGCCGGTGCAACACTTTCAATATGGGAAAAAGTGACCACCCGGCGGCGCCGATATTTGTAAGTAAGCCCAAATATTTCTTTCAGTATGCAACTGCCCTTGCTTCAGGGTCCTTGTATTTCCTGCTAATTGCTCATAAAGTGAGGCTTTTTTAAATACAATTACTCTCACTTCAGGATGCTTGCAAAAGAGATACAGTTGCAAGATGTTTCAATCAAAGAACAGATCTCTTCATGTTGTGGTTAAATTGGCCCGACCAATTGTAGAAACAATGGGGTCCTTTAGGATGGCGGGCGGATTGCCCCCACCAGGCCCGCCCGCCATCCTTGCTCTAAAGCCCCCCGCCATATTAGTATGGCGGGGGGCACCGCGGCGGATGGAAAGACCGTCTGCCGCTTTTCCGCCCGGTCGCCTTGCGGTATAATATGGTGGCGGTTTCTATCAGACACTGCCAGCCATATTATGATGGGCAAAATCGAATGCCTTTCCGTGGCAAAGGCATGCATAGAATCCCTGCGGGGGCCTGTTGGTACCCCAGTGACACCGGGGGTGGGGGGTGCACATGGGGGGTATCTATGGTACCCCCCAGCAGTTCCATGCACAGCAAGGCAGGCAACACGCGGTGCCTGCCATGCTGTGCATGGAAGTGCACAGCATGCTTTCCTGCCATTGTGGCGAGTGGTGCTGAGTGCAGCACCCGCCACAATGGTAGGAATGCAGAATGCGCCCGCCACTGTGGCGGGCGCATCCTAATGCTGCCAACGGGACCCCCGCTCTTATGGCGGGCGGTCCCTAGAACCGCATGAATGGCGGGCCAATGTGTCACTGTGCCCACGGCCCCTCGGCCATGCAGCAGAAACAACACATGCAGCACCATGGCATTTCACAAGCTTACAGTTGCAGGAGTTAAGGAATATTCGTCCTCACTTTCTCACAATCCCTCCTCCATCATTTCGTAGTTCCAGAGACAGCAACAGATACACATAAGGCGCGTTCAGGTTAAAGTTTTTTTTATATAGTCTTTGTGCCAAGAGGTGCTGTACTTTTCAATCTTCTCCACATGGTACTCACAGACCACTAAATGTTGCTTCAATGATTGCGTTCAGGCCGGGCTTCTCCGCCATCTTAAGATTTTGTTGGCAGCTACACTGGGCTTAATAAACATACATGGGCCACTCTCAGAAGGCTCAATCGTCCACACACTGACAGGTGACAAAACATTCACGTCAGATCACGGTGCTGCTCGTGAGTGGGCAATAAAGGTGCAGAGTAGAGGTAGATGGTGGAGTTAGGGTGGGAGCTACACAGGCCCCAACCTACTCCATCAGTGCTAAGCCACACCCCCGCCCAGCCTCCCTCACCCAAGACTCCAGAGAGGAAGAATGGTAGGGCAGATTCTTTTTTATTAAATGCCTTCTTGATGCTGTGGGCCAAAGCATATCTCTCACACCAGAAAGTGAACTAACACACCTCCAAACCTGGGGAAATAAAGAGCTAAAGCAACACTCTTTTCTCAAAAAGAAAATGGGCCGAGACACTAATTGCGAGCTGGATCATGGCTTTTGTATAATTAAAAAGACGGTCTGCTGCACCATGTTCTCTCCCCCTACCCGATTTGCCACTCAGAGTGCTCAAACATGGGGGCAATTGTACAACCCGGCATCTCCCAAGCAGGCTTGTTAGCCACGGGGATTCCACAGAAAGGCAGGCCGCTGCACTGCTAATATACCAACTAAGGATAGAAAAACCAAGGGCCCGATTATGGAAGTGCTCTGGAGGCATGACGGTCTTTAGCGCCCACTTTGTGTGCCCCAGAGGCATTTCGGAATCACAGAAAGCGCTGCAGATGCTTGTGCGGCCTTTCTGTAATACAGATAGTGCTGGTACACATACAGCACCAGTGCTATAGCCAGAGGGTGTTCCATTATTTGCACAGGGGCATGGCCCCATGTAAATGAGGGAATCCCTTTGCCTCCACCATATCATAGATATGGGCCCATAAACAAAGATGCTGTTAGAAGGTGCTCTGACAAAGCGCCATCTAAAAGGTGGCACACTGTCAGTGCGCTCCCTGATAACAGCTCCCTGGAGGGGAGTAAGGGGGTTCGATGGACCCCCCCAGACATGCCCTTTCAGGAGGGTGCAGTCACCCACTTAATCCGCCTGCAGCAGAATCTCTAATCCCCCTTAGAGTGCAGGCGGGTTGCTGCCTGCACCTTGAAACACGGCGTGGCTGCTTCAAAGCCGCTCTGTATTTCACTTGAATGCGCTGCCCCCTGAGCAGTGCATTCAATGTAATAGGGCACACTGTCACTGTTTCCATCTGGCTCACCAATTTTAAGGTGCTCCATGGTCCGCCCTATACAAAATACGGCCCCAGGTGGAGAAAAAAAATTGGAAAAATATACAGCAAATATAAAAAAATGAGCTCAGCACCCCATGTCAAACATAGATATAACCAGAGGTGGAAATTTGCCAGTAAGATTGGAGGGGTGAGCTTCAGACTTTCAAATATTCATTCTTGCATATAATGTTAAAATACTTTATATGACAAGCAGGGCACTTGAGAGGAGCTAAAGGGCAGTGGAAAGGGAGAAAAATGTGGATTGATAGGGGTACGAAGTGACAGAAAACACAATATTTTGTAAAATAACCAACATTTTTCAAGTCTTTCAAAGCAGAAGGAGAGGGTGTGTGTGCTTTTTTGTCTGTGTCAATGTAAATTTTCCTGGTTAAATCTGACAGACACCTCACCGTACCCAATGGAAAGCACCTGTACTCAACAAATACATTTATAGAAGGGTGACCACACCAAACACCCCCCGAAGCTATTACCCCTGCACATAACAACTGTATCCTACCTTAATGGAAAATGAATGTAACTTCCTTCAATATGTAGGAAATGGCAATAATGAAAATTGTCCTATCCTTCCTGAAAGCATTGACACGATTCAGCACAAAAAGCAAATAGAAAATGAGTTAGAACAGGAGATGTTTTTAAGGGAGTGTTCCTCTCATTGGTATAGAAAGTGAAAAAGATTTTTGGAATGGGTGAATATTTGGAGGTAATCCTGGCAAAAATTACTCCTTACATTAGTTTTTGCATTCTTGTGCTAAATAGCTGTTAAGTGAGATGCAGCAAAGTTGTGATGTTACCAAATCACTTCCTGTGTAAAACAGGTGGCTGGCTATGAACAATTGCTAGCAACCTTTTAGGCCAATGTTTTACCAATCAGCCTTTGGCCGAGGGCCCCATAATATTGATGCCAATTACTTTGTTGGTCCAAAAATCTCTGTACATTCATGTTACACAACCCAAGATGGCTTAGTAGGCAACTTCCATGTTATCTTGCAATAACAAGGGTCTACATCAAACATCCTTGCTAGTCACATAGTCCTAATATTTAAACAAATGACATTAATGCATTTAGGAGAACATCTTACCTGCCATGGCTGAAAGGTTTTTAGATTTGCACATGTCCTGTTTAGAAAGGGTCCATTGCCTGGCACACAGGAGACCATATCTCGCAGGGCGTGTGCCAGAGTATAGGCTGCCATATAAACACTAAAATTGATTCTTAGATCTGGGTCATGAAGATATGGGTTATTGATCTCTTCCAGGTCCTCTTCACCAGAACACATAACACCTGTACTTTGTTCTGCAGTCTCATTTTTGTCTGAGCTGGGCCATTGGCATCTGAAAGCTATCTCCCAGAGAGGTTTAGCAAACATATCAGTAGGAGAACGAGATGGGTGAATCTGAAGGAGGAACTCTCTGAAACCGGCCATCTCACCTTTGTGCAAGGCCAACCCCAAAGTGCCACTCAATAGGAAAGAAAAGGGTTCAGTGACTAAAAAAGATGAAAATGACCAACTGGCCATGGCAATCCATACTTTACCATATTTTTTTTCTTCTGCAAGCCCCTGCAATATTGGGACTATGTAAGGCTCAGAGCCAAAGACGATGACAACTGTAGCTGTAGACATCTTCACCAACTCAACAATTACTTTGGTCCTTGTAATGGAGGAAACAACTGGGATGACTTCATGGAAAGCAATGCAGATTCCATATTTTAAAAGCTCCTTTTTCGTAAATTGAGAACCCATTTTCCCAAAATCATTATCTGTGGAAAGCAGACCTACCCAAGTCCAACCAAAGTTCATCACAAGCTGAGCGATCACCACCGCCTCCGCTTCACCAGAAGAGATAGTACGGAGAAATGATGGAAATTCATACTTGTTCTTGAGAAGAGGACTGGAAGCAAAATAGCTGACCTGAAACGATATAATGTATTTGTTTGAATTTTTATTAGTTGTGAAAAGAAAATTAATAAAAAAGGGAGACAACTTCTCGAACAACCTGATTAACATAATTGTTAATTTGTAGAGAAGAAACTAGACCTCTGCAGAATTTAGAAAAAAGATGTACATTGCAGGCATGGAAAATAAAAAAGGTTGTTCATTACTTGACAATTAAACTAATGAGATAGATTCTCATCTCATTTGTGGTGAAAGGTGAGCATTTCTTCTTACCAATATTTCGCCAGTAGAGTAAAATAAGGCATGTAGTTAAACACCAATTTCGACTTTTAATGAGATCCAATAGAGACATCTTTTTTTATTGTGCATACCGTTGAAGCCCTGCCTACAAAAGTGTCCAGTGTTTGGACATTCATTTAAAAAAAAAAGCCATGGTTCCTTACGAAAGACCTTGAGTTGAGTATTTACGGCAATTCAGTTATTCTCTCCCAGACCCTGAGTTGAAAGAACACTTTCTACAGATTTATCACTAACATGATATAGTGGGCAAAGAATCAAATGAGATATCCACTCACATGGTTCCTAAAGAGAGATGCCCTTAGTTGAATAATTGAGAAAACAGATGCCAAGGATGTAAACTGCATAGTTCCTCCTTTCCTCTTCCACTGAGTGGCTAATCACTTAAGGAATGTGCAACTTTAGAGTAACTTTCATATGGGGGAGCTTGAGAGCATCTAGGGATTAAATAAGCGAGAGATAACTAAGAGCCTGATTTAGATCTTGACGATCTTTCCATCATCCCGCCAAGGCGGCGGTCCCAAGTTTTCTGAAAAGTCCGCCATATTTGTCCGCCATATTTAGATGCATGCAGGCTGACTCGCTGTCTGCGTTGACAGTGATTCCGGCTGCGTTTGCGCCTCACCACTGCCTATGAAACAGACAACTGTGCTGGCCTACAGAGGTCATGTAAATGTCGAGCCTCTTCACTGACAGCAGCCTCCCAACCATCCAAACCTTGTGCCCCACCTTCTGCCCCTTCCCCACTAAATTCCCTGTTCCCAGACCTGTACCAAGCATACTCACACCTTTACATGTACCCACTCAAACTGACTCAAGCAGCTCACCCTCACAGAAACACAAATACCACAAAAACACAGGGGCACAACCACACATACAGGCACCGCAGCCACCACCACACCCACATGCACCACCCTCACAACCAGCACATCCACAGACACAGCAGCTACCAGTACACCCACATGCACAACCAGCACTTCCACCGACACCACAGCCACCACCACACCCACATGCACCTCAATGACACACAGCATATCCACAGGCACTGCATCCGCCACCACCTTAACATGATGAAGCCCAACCACTGTCATGTAGTTTCTATAGAACATATATAGGACTGCTCATTTATACATAATACACTGTAGGATTTGTGTTAGACTGATTCTAGACACCCCCTCCGGGTATGTTGGTCTTTGTACCTGCTAGCTCTCAGTGCCACTAGAAACTCCTCTTACCAAGGAGAGAATAGTTCTTGGCAACTATCGTACATGACAACCCTGATCCCTCAGGACCATGGAAAAAGTGTACTACTTTTTGTTCAGTCACTCATGCTCACTTAGTCTCAGAGAGTTACACAGAATAAACAGTAGGGACATTTTTCAATAAGTATTTATTGAACAGTCTTTATTCTAGTGTAAAATAGGTGTGCTGAATACATATGGGCGAATTTTGCAGATCTCCTTCCCGCGAATTTGCGGATTTTTTTTAAATGTTCGCACGGGTTTCTGCAAGTTCGCGAGGGTTTTGTACAATTTTGCAAATTGCGAAATTGTACAAAACGCGTGCGAACTTGCAGAAACCCGTGCAAACACAATGTGCCCAGTAGGGTATGTGCCTCTTGTGTGAATAAAAGGTCAGAGAAAGATCAGTTCAGCAGATGAAGAGAAAGAAGCTCGGGTATTGCGCTCGTGAAAGTCAAGGATGCAAAGCCTATCCAGCATCACAGCTGATTTTCCACGGTAGATTTGGGAAGAAGGCACACCTGTCCAGCCTCGACGACGCTCACGATTGTTTTTGGGCTAATGAATGAGTCACTGAATTTGAGCATCAACTAGTTCGAGCGACCATGTGTGTGTTACTATGCAATTGCCCCGAAGGGCGCAGGGGTCCCTTGAGTGAGCTGCAGACCTGACCAGTGCCCAGCCATGCAACTATTTTACAATGGCGCCAGCAAGCTGCCAGCGCCGTTGTAAAATAGTTACAAAGTTAGCTTGCACAGGAAGCACTGAGATAAAATAAAGCAGCACCTGCTTCGTTTTATCTAGTGGTTGCTGTGCAAGCTAACTTTGTAACTATTTTACAATGGCGCTGGCAGCTTGCTGGCGCCATTGTAAAATAGTTGCATGAGTGGGGGTTCAACTTTTGAACCCGTTACGTTCGCGAATTTTTTTTTGCGGATTTTGCGGGAAATCCGCAAAATTCGCGGATTGCGGATTTCCCAAAAATCCGCAAAATCCGCGAGCGTAACGGATTTCCCGCTCACACCTAGTGCTGAAACAATCAATAGACAGTAACAGATAAAAATGATTAGAAGCACTAAGAAAGTAAAAGGATGGTAGATCTATTCCGTTTTGCTATAACCATCCATACAGGCAAGTATATAAAATACATGACAATAAATATGCATACTCATAAGATGCTACCCTAAGTAGATGTACCTAAGTGTATCTAGCATGTATGTGGGTATTAAGTCAAGAAACCCTCTAGCATAAAGTCAACCCCATTACCTGAAGTGAGAGACTGTGGGACCCGGTCTTGGTCTCGAGTTGGACACTCCACAAGGGATGTTAGAACACTGCGAGCTGGAGTATCTGCATGCAGGAACCTCAGCGACTCGCGTCATTGTGTGTCAGCAGGGACATTTTGATCTCCTCTGCTTGACTCAGCAAGATGAGATGTTTATATACCTAAAGGTCTCCCCAGGGGTTTTACCTTGCTATGCCACCTGTCGGACTTAGGATGACGTTGGGAATGAACTTTATACATAGATATTATTCAGGAGTTGGTAGTCCTGCTGAGTTTCCAAGAATCCTCATGCATAACGTATGAGACTTTTACCAGGGAAAATCCTGTGTTCTGTGTGCAGGGTCGTATCTTGGTAAAAGGTCAGTCCAACAGAACTGTTATGTATGTAATGTAGGGAAGAATATAGGGTGAAGGGTTACGATGTTACCTGAGCCTATATTGGGGAAGCTATATGGAATATAACACCACACCCAGCCACTCCACAGACACCACATCCACCACCACACCCACATGTACCAGACCTAGCACCTTGTCAGGCACAGTATCCACCACACGCATGCACCATCCCACCACCAGCACCTCCACAGCACAACCATCCACACACACCTTAGAATCTACACCCAAAAGGCTCAAACACCCACTCTAAAGCAAACAACAGATGCCTAGTAAGCAAGGCACACCCAAACATACACAACATACACCAGACCCACAAGGACCTGTACCTTCAACAGTCACATGCACATCAGACACTGCCACGCCCTCTACCCCCAAACCCAACTCCCACCCGAGTACCCTAACCATTTTTTCATTGAATATATCCTTTTTACCCTTGGCCTAACTCCTTTCAGACCCCAACCCATGCCTAGCAAAGGCCAATGTAGCCCTTCCAGACCCCAACCCACCCCTTCCACATCCCAACCTACCCCTGCCAAATGCAAAATCACCCCTCCCAAAACTATTCCCCCTCAAACCCAAGGACACCCCTCCCAAACCCAAGGGCGCCCCTCCCGAACCCACCCCATCCTTCCATGTAGGATATTTGAGGTGCCTGTTCTGCCCACTAGATGCCACTTACTGAAGATGTCGCCATTGGCAGTGTATTAGGGGCAAGCTTTGGGCAACTGAACAACAGTGCAGATATTTGGCTTACTTATTATTTTGAGAGCCTTATCTCATTTTGTGTAATAAAACCATTTTATTTGTTTCACCAGGTTAGTCCTGGCATTATTTTCCTTAGCAATTGTTTGATTCCTAGCAATGAATGTTTCTGGGTAAACTGTGAAGTACTTAATTTCCTTTACCATGATGGCAGGTAAATAAAACTGATTTTTTTAATGTCTACTTTGTTAGGTGCATACAGTGCTTTATATACAATGTGATAGTCATTTGAATTTAGGTGCAGCCTTCATCATATCAATGGGACTTGCACCAAACATTGTATTTATGTGTTACTAAAGGTGTGTTTGTTTCACCTTGATTACTGATCAGTATGAAAACCTTTGTGACAACTGAAATTAGATCCAGTACACTACTTGCACTAGACATGGGGACATTTTGCATGGATAAATAGGTTGAATACTTCTAACTTGTGACTGACATTGATTTTACTGTTAATTTCTACGGTAATGGTTACACCTTGTCTAGTGCAATTTCGGCATCATGCTTAATTGCACTAATTACTATGATGTGTGTTGATCATGGTTTCAAGGTGTGAAAATGTCTTCAAACACACTTGTCTGGTGACTTTTTGATTTTATATGGATATCCTTTTTTGTGTAAGTGTCAATTTGTTTTAGGGCAGTTTACACCAAATGTATACATGCAATGTGATGATACAGGTGTGTTTCTTTACATTTCTTTAAGGTCAACATTACAGACATATGCATTGCATATTGATATGCTATTGCTTGTAAGAGAGATGTATACATACACAAGTCTTGTGCAAATGTTAACAGACAAGTCAACAGGTAACAGTTAATAGTGGAGCTTACTGTTGATTGCATCTACAACAGTGTTGGTTTTGTTTGTCTTCAAACAACAGCAGCAGCAGCACTTGTATGATCAGATCAATTGCAAAACAGGAAGTGTGAAAATGAGAAAAGGTGAATTTCTGCCTTATTTCCCTTCCATTCTGCCAGTTCAGGTGTGGAGGACTTACCACCACAGTCACGTTGGTGGGAAGGCACATCGTATTGGCCCAGTGGGGAAACTGGTGGCCCTCCCTCTGACTTCTGCTTACGCCTATCCCACCATCTTCCCTCTGACTTCTGCTTTAGCCTATCCCACCATCTACGCTGTTGAGATTTCCTGGTGGAGACGGTGGGACTGCAGCAGTTTTTTAGTGTATGGGCCCACTAACATCTAAATCTGGCAGCCAGACCACTAAGTCTGCCGCTAGGAAGACTGCCGTAAAAGCAACAGCGGGACTGGGTCCGCTAAGATCTAAATCAGGCCCTAGAGTTGAATGGACACAGATTAACAGATGCTTTATATTTACACTGTTGATTTTTTTGCATAAGGATTTTTCTAAAGAAAATGGAAACAATACTCAGTGTCTTCATTGCAGCACAGGCCATAACTCAAAGAAAATGTTACCTTCAGTAACAAAATTTCTTTTGGATGAATAATCTTCCTGCAGATTCCTCCCTTTATGAATACTACTTTCAGGCTAGAGACTGAATAAACTTACTCCAGTGACCTAAGTATATTTATTTGGTAGCAGTGTTCTTGGCCACCAAGTATGAAGGACATACCTCGTCAGGATGACAAAAAGACTCTAACTGGCACTGCTCAGTCTCTACATTTACCAGCAGAGCATTTGGGGATAATTGTAGTGGACATAATCATCCTACTATGTGAACTGATCCACTGTCTAAGGGAGAAGAAAAAGCAGCCAAAAGCTGAGTGCAAATATTGTGGCATAGCAGATCCTCCTCACCTAGATTGGAGTGCCCAGAATCACCTATGCTGTATCCTCCCACACATCTGCTGGACAGAATCAGATTCAGAAGAAGAAAAACTGCACGCCCTAATATCAAATGAACTTAAAGGTATCCTCTAGGTAACAGTTCAGACAGTAGTGCATGACACAAAACCGAGAACAATTTATGTTATGAGCCATGGCGAAGACATTTTGTAATGAGAACGTCAATTTATAGAGCATTGCCTCTGTCATTTCAGGGTGTACCTCCAACTCTTGGTCTTCAACTGAGAGGTCACGGACAGCATCTGCCCTCATGTTGATGGACCCTGGTAAGCAACCTGCTATTGGGAAGATGGGAGTCACTGTAACCACTTCCTCCGGTTATTCGTATTCCCACACAGGGTACATGAACCTACACCGCCCTTTTCAGGGTCCACATGCAACTCAAGCACGTGCATGTGAAGGTGCTTCCCTGACATGATCCAAAAGTCCCACAGCATCATAATGCCCAGATGAGTGCCGAGCCCAGTGAGGAAGCATCCATGACCAAAGTAACGTGAGCCAGCAGTGGGCAGAATTTATGACCCTTTAAAATTACACATAGGTACAGTCACCAGTGCAGAGCCTTATGCACTTGCTGGAAAATCTACAGCATAGCTAATATACATACTTGGCGTTCCAGCCATTTCCAGCTCTGAGACCAATCAGCCATCATCTGGAGTGAGACAGCAAATGGATTCACTAGGTCTATAGGCCTATCAGCTGCCCTTTAGACATCTATGCACATGTCTTATGAGAACCGTTGAAACTCAAAATACTTAACCCGCCAGAACACATGAAGAAGCCATTCCCTGCCCTTGGAAGTGGTGGCTTGGATGTGACAAAATAGATGCTGAGTTGTGTCTTTGATTTGATGGACATCTGTCATGCTTTGGTGATATGCGTGCATGCATTTCACTGCCTTTTCATGGGATGTCCAGGATATGCAAATAGACATGCCCTGTGACAGAGAACTGCTATTCTGTTAAAAGTCCAGGTAAACCTTGGAATCCTTCCAGAATAGCAGGGCTACAGCTCACACTTTTGGAGTGGTATCCCTATGAAAATCAGTGTCACCAACATTATTTAGGAGTTTCAAGGTTATTCCGTGGCTTTGCAACCCAGACAACATTAACAGCCTCATCACGTCCAGATGCCAAAACAAATGTATTGTTCCTTTTGATGCTGGGGTATAGCTAGGCGGTATCATCAGTAGTAGCAGATTCAGACCTAGCTTCTGTGCCTCAAACCTCTTCTGACTCCCCCCTCATAACGGTAAAAAAGGGGGTGGTGATGGACAGAGCATATGAATCAATCAAACACTCACACCCAGTCAAAAGATCTGGGTTTAATCCATCACCGTTCTTTAGCCCACTCTGCCACCCCAGTTCAGACATGGCTATATGCAAAACAGTCTGACCCTGTGCCTCATGGGAACAGTCCAGCCGAACTGCCAAGCCATGTGTTCCCTGGACCGGAAACAAGCTTCCGAGGACCAGTTTCTGGCATTCCAGCCATCTTCAGCCCGGCTTTCTTGAATCCAGTGGCAAAGTGAGCAAGGGACTCACGTCTGAGCATACCCTGCCACACTTATGGCGGGCCAAAAGCGTTAGAAAAGGGGTGGTGATGGACACAGCATCTGAATCAATCAAACACTCACACCCAGTCAAAAGATCTGGGTTTAATCCATCACCGTTCTTTAGCCCACTCTGCCACCCCAGTTCAGACATGGCTATATGCAAATCAGTCTGACCCTGTGCCTCATGGGAACAGTCCAGCCCGAACTGCCAAGCTTGTTTCCGGTCCAGGGAAGACATGGCTTGGCAGTTTGGGCTGGACTGTTCCTGGGGTGGCAGAGTGGGCTAAAGAACTGTGATGGATTGCTCACTTTGCCACTGGATTCAAGCAAGCCAGGCTGAAGACGGCTGGAATGCCATAAACCGGTCCTCGGAAACTTGTTTCCGGTCCAGAGAAGACATGGCTTGGCAGTTCGGGCTGGACTGTTCCCATGAAGCACAGGGTCAGACTGATTTGCATATAGCCATGTCTGAACTGGGGTGGCAGAGTGGGCTAAAGAACGGTGATGGATTAAACCCACATCTTTTGACTGGGTGTGAGTGCTTGATTGATTCAGATGCTCCGTCCATCACCACCCCCTTTTGTACCGCTTTTGGCCGCCATAAGTGTGGCAGGGTATGCTCAGACGTGAGTCCCTTGCTCACTTTGCCACTGGATTCAAGCAAGCCCAGCTGAAGACGGCTGGAATGCCAGAAACCGGTCCTCGGAAGCTTGTTTCCGGTCCAGGGAAGAGATGGCTTGGCAGTTCGGGCTGGACTGTTCCCATGAGGCACAGGGTCAGACTGATTTGCATATAGCCATGTCTGAACTGGGGTGGCAGAGTGGGCTAAAGAACGGTGATGGATTAAACCCAGATATTTTGACTGGGTGTGAGTGTTTGATTGATTCAGATGCTCCGTCCATCACCACCCCCTTTTGTACCGCTCCCCTCTCATAACAGCATTTTCCAGAGGGGAAGGGTCTCCCATATTGTCACTCAAGGGAAGTTGTTCATCATTTCTTCTCCTTCACACCAGACCACTCCCTTCCTGCAGTTTGTGCTTCCATCTAGGAGGCGAAGGTCCTTACTTTGTGGTAAAAGGGTCAAAAGAAGTGGTGCTTGTAAAAAGAAGAGGTGCTTGTAGAAGAGAGAGGTGCTGGTTTCATCAAGTCTAAATATACTTTCGTTGCTGGTGACTGACAGAGTTCCCAGGGCAATACAGGAGGGAAGGCAAAACTCTGTCACTGGGTCATTTCTGTGATAAGTTACAAATCCCTTTGCTTGTGGTTTAAAGGACAACAAATTCTTGGACGTATTCATTTGCTGTTGTCTTAGCAGAATTGAAGTACTTCACCAACATTTTGGTACATAAATAACTTCAGACCGACTCAAGAGGATCCTAAGTTCAGAAAACTCTGGAATGGGCTGATTGTGAAAAAAATTACTTCATGTTAATATTCCACAAAGAATATTTGTTTGTATTTGTTTGTATATTGCTAGAATCGACCCCCGAAGGGGTATCTCTGCGCTCAAGCAGAACTGTGAGGAGAGGCAACATATTCCAATAGGATCAGCAGGGACTGAACAGGAAGGTCCTAAGCATCTTCCTGAACTGCAAATATTCAGAGCACTGTCTTAAGGGGAGTGGAAGCTCATTCCATAGGTGGGGCCCGAAATATGAGAGAGCTCCACCTCCTAATCTGGTCCTTTTCACTCGAGGTACCACCAAAAGGTGTTTAGCACCTGAGCATAGGGATCTGGGGGGAACATAAGGCAAAAACATTTCGGTGAGGTTGGAAGGGCCCAGATTAACCAGAGCCTTATGAATGTTTTGAATTTAATCCGCTGACTGATGGGGAACCAGTGTAATTTCACACACAAGAAGGGGAATGGACGGGGTCCGAGGTGCAACATTAAGGACCAGCCGTGCCGCCTTGTTCTGTACCACCAGCAGTCTGCAGAGCAAGGTATCACTCACTAAAATCAGCAGACCGTTGCAGTAGTCCAGGCAACTTAAAACCATTACCTGGACTAAGGTTTTACGGGCATAATCCGGAAGTAAGGGGAAGACTCGACGTAACAGACCGATTACAGTAAAGCAGGAACCTGCTATTTGGGTAACCTTTTCTTTCAGGCTAAGGTCACGGTCTAAGTGAATCCCCAGGTTTTTTACTTTGAGCTTGGGAGAGGGAAAGGGGTCCAGGTCCGTTGGCCACCAATCTGGAGTCCACAGGAGGGTACACTCTCTAAAAAGCATGATTTCAGTCTTTCCTACATTGCACTGGAGGAAAGTATTACACATCCAATGCGATATAGCTCTCATCCCATTAGAGAAGGCCAATTGCACCAAGGATGAAAATGTAATCAATGGGAAGAGAAGCTGGGTATTATCTGCATATGATATGGGGATAAAGCCATAAGTCCTCACGAGGTTGGCCCAGGGAGCAAAATAGATGTTAAAAAGAGTTGGGCGCAAACATGTGGTCTGAGGTACTCCCTTGGTCATATCCACCGAAACCGACTGATACGGGCCCAGATTAACAATCTGAGAGCGATCTGACAAGAAACTTTCCATCCAGGACAGGGCTGAATCTCTTAACCCAACTTCCTCCAATCTTCTGAGCAAGACACTATGGGAAACTGTGTCAAACGCAGTGGATAGGTCCAACAGCACCAGAATCATAGAATGGCTCTTATCTAGGGTCATTCTGATGTTATCCATTACTGTAAGTAATGCAGATTTGGTGCTGTATTTGGGCCTAAAACCAGACTGGGAATGATCTAAACACCCAGTCAGTTCGACATAGTTGGAAAGATGAGTGTTCACATGTTTCTCCATTATCTTGCTCTAGAAAGGAAGAAGTGAGATGGGATGGGGGTTAGAAAGGTCAGTCCACGGAATATTAGATTTCTTGCGGATAGGTCTAACCTGGGCAACCTTCCATTCCGGTGGAACATGGCCCTCTAAGAGAGAGAGATTGATTAGAGATTGGACCACGAGGGAGAGGTGATTATCAAAAGATGGAATGATTTTAGCTGTAATAAGATCCGTAGGGGATCCTGATTTTATCCTGTGGATCAGTTTCAGCCTCTACTAAGGTGACAGGGGGAAAAATCTCTAATATTTTCTGATTCACAGTTTCCAGAGTGTCCAAAGCCATAGTAATCTGCGATGGACCACCAGCTGCTGTGATTTTACCGTAGATGAGTTCAATCTTTTGGGCAAAGTATAGGGCGATGTCATCACACCGTTTTTGGGAGGGAATCTCCAAGCTTGCACATGCCTTGGGATTGGTGAGGGAATGAAGAATTTGATACAAAGTTTTTGAGGAGTTACCAGCCTGGGCTAACTGAGACATTATGTATGTTTTATGAGCTACCTTTATGTTTTTATGGTAGCTGGTCAGGGAGACACAGTACTTATCCCTATCCACCTCATTGTGTGAGGAGCACCATACTCTTTCCAGTTTCCTGCATAATTGTTTCTGAGTTCGCAAGAGGGGTGTGAACCAGGTTGCTTGCGGGAGATTAGATTGACTCAGAAAGGATTTTTGCGGCGCAATATGGTCAATGGCTGTTATGACCGCCGAATTGAATTTCGACAGTGCTTCCTCAATGTCGTCAGATGCCGAGTATTGGGGCTTTATAAATATACTTTGGAAGTTTTCTGCTGACACCTTCTGCCACTGCCTTCGTAGATATGGTACAGCTTGATTAGGAATTTTTGGGATTGGTTATCGAATTCAATAACTGAATGATCTGACCAGGTGAGTTGCTGAGGGGGTTTGTACTTGATCTTAGAGGAGGTAGAAAATAAGATGTCCAATGTATGACCAGCTATATGAGTCGGTCCCTCATTAAGCTGCAACAAACCTAGGAGAGATAGATCCGCCAGAAGTTTCTGAACATCTGGTTTGGAGTGGCATTCGCTATGGACATTGAAATCTCCTAATAATAAGAAATGATTTCCCCCATTCATGTGAGGAGCTAGAGATTCCACCAGTTGTAGGGAGAAGTCCAGTAGAGGTCCTGGGGGGGGGGGGGGGGGGGGGAGATTAGTGCCCCTTTCCAGCGCTCCTAAAGACCAACATCTCTACCGTCACATCGCAACGCTGGTCTAAACAGAGATGTTTATACAATCTCTATATACAATAGCAAGCCTCCCCCCCCCCCGGTTTTTATGGGCCAATCTAGTCTAAGCATTTTATATCCCTCTGGTATACCTAGAGTTATAGCAGGGACCGAGTGGGGTTTCAGCCATGTTTCAGTAAAAAAGCCTAGCTCAGGGTGGGCTGAAGCCACAAGGTCCCAGTCTTCAATTGAATGTTTTGGCAGACACCTGATGTTGCATAACATACAGTGGCTTGCTTGTGAAGGTGAATATTGCGGGCCTACGGGCAAAACAGGATGATCAGATTTGGCTACAATTAGTGAAGAACCATGATATAGTTGCCTTACAAGAAACTTGGACGAAAGGTAAAGTCTTTTGGGTAGATGGATTAATTTCCTTCTTTGTTGATGCCCAGAGCTCCATATCGGGAAGGGATAGAGGGGGTTTGCTATTTCTTGTCTCAGTTAAAATTGCAGGGAATGTTAGAGAAATCCCAGTTCTTCGCACTATTTTCAACTGGTGGAAATTTGCTCTGTAGACAAAAACAAGATTGTATTAATAAATTGTTATGACTCTATGCAGGGGGGACCCCCAAATTTTGTTTTAGATGGTTTATCTGCCTTTTTAACCAAATATATGTCAAAACAAACCACTTTTGTTCAGTTTATAATGATGGGTGATTTTAATGTTCATCTGTGTGAGTCCCATTGTCAGATTATTGATGATACCGGTCCTGATTATACTTCGCTGCCACACTTTGAACATAGCACTAAGGGTGTGGCAATGGAAAACCTGTTATCATCAAATGACCTATATGAACCAGGGTTTTCAGATCCTATAAACCGTGTGGTCACTTATAACGCAAGGGGCAGTGAATCGATTATCGATTATTTTTTTATGTCTTCAGGGCTCCTTCGTTATGTATTGTTTTATAATGCATTTGTAAGTGGGTTTAGTGACCACAACCCTGTGCTGTTGGTTCTGGACGCTCTCTCTGGTTTGCATAAAGGAGAACTAAGGGCTACCTCTACGAGGGACGTAAGGAGCAAAGATCAGGGGAGACGCCTCAAATGGTGTAAAGTCTGTCCAGAGGATTTCCATGGTCAAATTGTACAAGACATGTCAGTCGAAATTGAGAAATGTAGGGATGGAGAGAGGAGGGGGGGTGAGGTTGTGAGTGCCTTTGAAGCTATTTGTGCTAGAATAGAAAAAGAGCTTAGAGCTAAACCAGGGAGGGATTCTGCACCAGTATGTAGATGGTTTGACCGCTCTTGCTCACAGGCACATTCAGCTCTGCTGAAAGCTCTTAAACAATCCCCTAGAGACAGGTCTTTGGTGGCACAGTTAAGAAGAAAATATGCTTTGGTAGTTAAAATTCGGGAAAAAGCCATCAAAGATGAAGCATGGGATTCTTTAATGGATCCCATAACCCTTAAACATAGCTCCAAATTTTGGGCCACAATAAATAATCCCTTGTTCTCTAACACTAACAACTTGGATCTTGAAATTAATATCTCTGAAGCTGACTGGATCAACCATTTTTCCAATATATATGGTTCAAATGAAACAGTTGAGGCGTTTAAAATACCCCACTCCTTACCGTCTCCAACTAATTTAAATTTCAGTAAATCGGAAGTAGAGCTGGCAATTTTAGGCTCTGCTGCAAATAAAGCCCCGGGCCCAGATGGGGTACCCCTGGACCTACACAAACTTAACTCTGAGATGTGGGCTGAGATTTTAGCTAATGTTTTAACTGTGTGTATGAGGGGGGTCTGCCAAAAACGTGGGCTTGTTCTATTATTGTACCCATTTTTAAAAAGGGGCAAAGAACTGACCCTAAGTGTTTTCGACCAATTTCATTATTGGATTCTTCTATGAAGATTTTGGGCAAAGTCCTGCTAGCTAGAATTAACACCTGGTCCCTAGATAATGATATTTTAGTAGATGCTCAGTATGGGTTCCGTGCTGGTAGGGGGACTGAGGACCAATGCTTAAATCTTCATATGTTAATCTCGAAATACACATCTGTTAAAAAAGGGTCAATTTTTGTTGCTTTCATGGACCTGTCCACGGCTTTTGATTTGGTGAATAGAGCCCGGCTGTGGACTATGCTATTAAAGCTGGGTCTTGATCCTCCCCTTGTATATTTTTTGGCAGAACTACATAAGGACTTAAAAGCCTCAATTAGAATGGACCAAGATGGCAATTGCACTGCCTGGTTCAAATCCAGTAGGGGCGTGCAGCAGGGCTGCATCCTTGCTCCCATGCTATTCACTTTGTACATAAATTCACTTGAGGAGACTCTTTTAACTGCTACCTTGGATACTCCGCGTGCAGGGGACACTCGCATTCCTGTTCTCCTGTACGTGGATGACGCAGCTTTAATAGCTCGGACTCCCATAGGTTTGCAAAAACTTTTAAATGCTTTTAATGATTTTATGTTATCACTAGACTTAGTGATAAATAACTCTAAATCTCACGTCATGGCTTTTGGGGCTGGTAAAAATAACTCTAAACAGTTCTACTGCAATGGTGACGTTATCACTAATGTCAAAATTTTTACGTACCTGGGTGTAATTTTTGACACTAAGGGGAGCTGGGCTCCACAAATTGTAGCTAAAACTAAAACGGTCAGGAGCTCAGCCAACGCCATTTTACGTTTTTCTAGGAGACTGGGCGGGAAGCCAACGGGTGCTTTACTTAACCTGTACAGGGCGAAATCAGTAGCAATAGCCAGGTACGGCTCGGGTTTGTGGGGCCATGTAAATAGTGATTCTGTCCAAAGGGAAGAAAATAAGTTTCTGCGTTCCACCTTAGGGCTTCCCCAATCGACAGCCACGTTCTCAGTTCACCAGGAAGTTGGTCTTGGGTACATATCTGACATCCTTCAAATGGCCCCTATCTTGCTATGGATAAGGCTCTGGACCAATAATAACCTAGGTCTGAATCACAAAATATTGGTGGACTGTCTAAAATTGGACAATTACAAAAACATTACTTGGCTCTCATATATACAAAAGTGTTCTCTGGACCTGGGACATCCTGATATTTTTTGGGCCCCTCAGGGTCTAAAGAAATCGGATCTAGATTGGGTGAAGGTCAATTTTATTAAATCGAAAAATGTGGAGAGGGAGGAACGCCAATTACTTAAGCCCACGGTCAGAGCCCATTACCTGACTATTACCAGCCTTACTATCCAACCGTACCTTACCATTGTCAATATCCCCTTTCATAGGTGGCTCCTGGTTAAACATCGGTTTAACCAGATTTATACAGTTTTGTGTGATAGTCAAGGCTGGTACAAGGAGGAGGACGCCCCTGTCTGTAATTGCGATAATTTCTCTACGCAAAATAATATGCACTTTATGTTGTTTTGTAATTTTTACACTACGCCCAGACAGAAATACCTGGTACCATTACTGAAGGACAAAGCCTTCTACCAGGCTAAACCTGCCCTCCTGTATCTCCAATTATTGGACTCTGTGTTGGCTATGTTTAGCGTGGCCAATTATTTAGTTGCTGCTGTTAGGATCAGGAGGAGAAGACTTAAAAATGCAACACTAGGGTTTTGTATAGAAGACTGAAATGGAAATGTTGTTTATATCAAAAAATTCGTATTTTATTGAGTATTTACTCTTTTTATGATGTATTTTTACATACTGTATATTAATTATTTATTATCGATGTTTCCTCATATCATCTTTTTCACCACGAATATGTAAATAGCATTGATTGTTGATTACTGTATTTCCCCATGAATTTGCATTGCCCCCTTTTTTGATGTGATTGTAGAATGCTTTTATGATTTTTAACTAAATCGAATAAAGTGGTTTTGACTTGACTTGACTTGACTTGCTTGTGAAGGTGCTTGCTCCGAATTCACCAATGATATCAGTCCAGGTGTTAGGGGTTCATTTAAAGTGGGGCGGGAAGCCTGCCCATCAACGTTAAAAAAAGCTTCTACTCCCCGGGTGGTTGACCACCTGCCTTTGTGTTTCAATCCCAGGGTAGGCATTTAGGGTTGGTTACAGGCTGGCAGGAATGAGGGGTTGCTCACAATACTACAGACTTTGGAACTGTCCCCTCCATTCTAAAGCTATTTTACAACGCATTACACCATTATCCCTAAAGTTACAACCATGGTGTGTGCCCTTTACCAAAGCACTCTTTTCTCCCCTTGTTGGGGAAGGATACAGCATTTCCCTCTGAGATAGTCCACAGCATCAAGGGAGCCACACACAGCGGTGGTATGGGAATAGCGCCCCTTGTGAAAGCACTCCCCCTCCCCTTGTTGGGGAAGGATCCAGTATTTATGCCCTGGAGTCTCAGAGACATCTCTGAGAGAGTCCACAGCGTAAAGGGAGCCACGAACAGCGGAGGAGTGGGAATGACACCATTTCCACTGGGATCACAGCACTCCGAATGTCGGACATTGTTTATTCCTCGTCTCCTGGTTGCATTTCCTTCACCCCCCCACCTCTTTCCCTCTTTTCTTTCTTTGTCTATCTCCCATGCTCCTTTCCTCTCTCCCCTAAATCTCTCCTCTTGCTTGCTTTTCCCTTATGTATATGTTTTTAACTCATGTAACTACGCTCCAGCAACTTGTAACTATGCTCTGGAAACTGTGTAACTTGTAACTATGTAACTGGTAACTATGCTCTTACAAAATTCCACATGTGAAGCGCTCTGATACCTCCGGGTCTAGCCAGTTCTATATAAAACTTTTCAAATAATACATAAATAAATACAGGTAAAATCAAATACAGTTCACCTAGAAACCGGTGCTTAAGGTTGAAACTGTTCTTACTCTATTGATACTGAACTTGCTGTTATTACGCTGATACCTACGGGCCATGGAGACACAGGGATTGAGTTGCTGGTTCCTATGTATATGATTTGCTGTTGTGAATAATATTGTGTGTAACAATGCCTTAACTTTGATGCCACTGTATAACAAATGTACTTTTTTTAAAAACAGTCCACCTCTCTGAACGTAGCAAAAGAAAGGTTTTGCTTTATTATGCTAACTCCTATACCTCACAGAGATAGGTAGATAAAAAGGATTATATTAGACGTAGAGAAATATGAAAAAGCAAGAAAAAACTCTTTACAAATAAGATCAAGTATATCCAATTTTTATTGCTAATAGAGCATGCATGGAATGACAGTTACTTTCATGATAAGAGTTTTAGATGAAAGAAAAAACAAAAGGAGAGGATCCTATTTTCATTTAAAAAGGTTAAACTAAGATCATACAAATAAAAAGCAAAACATATTGAACCTTTGGAACTTGATAAATTCAGTCATTGAATTGAAGAAAAGTTTGAAATGTTATCCTAACTTTACTTACCAGCAAAGTACAAATCTCAAAAATAGATTTGTGATATCTCACGTGTTACAAAAAGCAAACTCGTCAAAGTTTGACTACCGGTAACACTAGTATGTTTCCATGTATGACCTGTAGAAATTGTTGTGACATCTTGAAAGCCAACATAGTGTTACAGCCACACTCTGGAGAAGCAGTAAATTGAGAAATGGTGTTAGATGTGCCACCACTTTTAATGTAAGGTAGATTCTTCCTTTGCTTACTATATGTTCAGATAAATGAAAGGAAAATCAAAGTACGTTTTGGAGAACATTAAAAACAAGATACATACAAACCATATTGAATCACCTGTGACTAATCATTTACATTAAGGGAAACACAATTGAGATCAATTTTGATTTCGAGGTTTGAAAATAATCGTGACAATTAAATTGGGTGAGAATAGTAGGTAAGGTACAATTCCCAAGAAAGTTGGTAAAAAAAATGTGATGTGTGGGTGGGTACTTATTTTAAAACAGTTTGAGATGACATTCAGAAGACATAAACATAATCAGAACAATGTGCTGACTGGAGCTTTAAAAAAAAAAATCCCATTGGGGCAGCTGTACTTTGTCTCTGTTGTCAAAAAAAAGCAATGCCTGCCCGGAATTTGATTAAAAGAAACCAGGGGCAGATTTACAACAAATTAACGCAGCACGTTGCAGCAAGTAATTTTGCTCTGCTGTGCTGCGTTAGTTTAGAAAGCACAGAGATGTGACATATTTTCAAAAATATGTCGCATCTCTGTGCTTCCCCTGCGCTGGCTCTCAAACTGCAGCCATGCGCCGGCGCAGGCACCTTTGCACCATGGTGCAAGGATGCCTGCGTCGTGGGGAGATTGTTTTTGTGCAGGAAGGGGCACCTTCCTGCACAAAAACAGTCACAAGAGGCTTTTTACTCTTTCTATTTGTGCTGTAGAATGCAGCACGCATTGAAAGAGGAACAAACGAGGAGAAATTAAAACATTTCTCTTCGTTGCTCCTCACTACCCCACCTCTAGGGCGGCGTAGCATTCACACGCATCTCCAGATTTACGATTTCTTGTAAATCTGGAGATGCGTCTTGTTCCTTGGGTGTTTTTTGGGAACACCCCCAGCAACACCCATGGAACGCCCCTTCCACGCACTGTGCTGCGTGTGAAGGGGCCATATTTACGAGGAGAGTAAAAGTCACGCAGGGTGGGGTTTCCTCTCCTTGTAAATATGGAGGAGCCCTCTGCGCCACCAGTAAGTCATGAAAGTGACGTAGTGGTGGAGCAGGGGGATTTTAAATCAGCCCCTTAATTTTTTAGAAATATTTCTGTCCTTCAAAAGTAGTTACTCACTTTTCTAAAAAATGCCCTTGTTTATAAAACACAGCTCAAAAAAAGTATCAGGTATTTAGGGCTTGTTAGAGGATGTACTGAAAAAGCTATTTGACTACACAATCAGCAGGCTGTTGAAACTCATACATGGAATTCATCAACATTAAAGGTGTGAAGACCAGGACTTCACTAACTTTTAAAGCTTTTTTCAATTCATCAATTACCATAAAGTTGTTAAGGTTTTAAGAATAATGAGGATGAAAAGTCTTACCAAATCCCCAACAATCAAACAGAAATTTCTCCAGCAAATGAAACTGTGTGGGGATGACAAGCTTGAGAATTTTGCTAAGTTTGCATTTTTGCAATCATTCCTAATCAGCATCTGAAATTATTTCGGATAATTGTTTGTTTTATTTTTAGATATCATTAAACTTACCTGTGGGTATTTGTAGACGCCCAAGAGCCTAGCAATGAGAGTTGTGGGGTCTGACGCTGCATCCCCCACAAAGGCGGCCAAGGGAGCTGAGCTTTGGCATCGGTAGTTCAGGATGGACTTTGGCTCCCCAGTCAGTATCCACAGGGTACCCTGCAAAGCCCTGGGTAGGGACAAGCATGTGTCAAAGATCACAAATCCAAGGGTGATGTTTGGCAGGATCAGTTGCTCGCGGTTTATTTCCTCGATGGTGAAAGCCAAGGCTTCAGCCCAAACCAAACTTGCCATGTAAAACCTGCAGAAAACAATTATGTAATTAGTTTAATATAGCCTGCCCAACAACATGTTACTAGCAGCCACTTCACTGCACCATATGTTTGTGGTAAAGGATGGCCAGATGCCCATCCTGTATTAAATAGTTTAAAAGTCACAGTTGGAAGGTGTGCTGGGAAATCCTAAATTCAATGGAAATAGCAGCATTTCAAGGAATCAGTGAAGAGAGACAAAAGAAATAGCTCATGTGCCAGCAGTGCAATCCTCTTTCATATATTCATATGCAGGTAGGTGTGCACAGACGCAGCAACACGTTTTCTATATATCAATAAACACAGGCAACATAATCTCAAGCTTGCTGTTATGATCTTTTTCTATTAGGCTACTTGCATATTTCGTTCTTCTAGAATTGTTGCATATCATGCAGAATGTTTAGGAAAAGTTGTAAGGATTGTTTTTGATGGCAATTATTTTCTACCTGCTGCCCTGAGGAATGCTTTGCTGATGTTGTGCTTCATCTTGTCATGGAGATGGGCTTTGCCTTTACGCTGTGTTAAGTTAGCATGAGCTTATTAGAAGTTTAAACGCCATTTTTCCTTTCTGCTGCTTTTGCACACGGCACATATTATTATAAATGTTTAGAGTCTAGCAGAATATTTTGCTTCACACGAGAATAATATGTTTTCCTATTGTATCAGCTTTGCCTGGTAAGCTATGTCTGAACAGTGAGTGCCGAAGCCTTCAAGGTTATTTCAACACATTGGTTGTTGTTCGGTCTGATCAGCGCACGTCCTAGACATAACACATATGCAGCTGTGGCCAACTCTGGTTTTGGCCCGTTTAGTAATGCACTGCACATGCATGCAAACACATTTTGAGAACATTTGCATGCAGAGAGCTGGTGTAGAAAATGATGTGATCCCTTTCTACTAGAACCAGAGGTATGGGGCTGCTCTTCTAAACCCAAAGAGACCTTCTGTAGATATAATATAATATACTAGCAAGGGAGGGTAAGATAGAGGTGTGATTTAGCCTTCTTTCCTTTAGCATTTTACCATGCTTTCACCCTTTGTATTTTATGGAATAGTAACTATGCTGATAACCTTGTTGCTTATAATATGTCTGCTTGTATTTGCTAAAATACTGCGCTTGAGAACACGGCATTAGAAATAAATATTTTAAACTTGCACGTGCTTCATTTACTCCTTGTTTTGGACTGGTATGATAGTATAACGAATGAGTGTTCATGTTTTCTACGTGACCTGAGGTGTTCTAAGTCCATGTTCTGGGTTGTCTAATCATTGGGGGTATGGAAGAACCAATGAGACACTGATTGCTAGTCTGGTAGTGGATTTTGGATACTAAGGTGAGTTTTGGTACACCCTAATTCACTGATGTTCCAAGTCTCTATTCACAGTTCTGTGTAGGAGCAGAATCCCTACGACATGGCGCCCAATCGTTGGTGGTCTTATTACATGACGCTTGAGTAGTACTTCATTCAGTCCCTAACCCCTTCGCTATTGTTTCCGGATAACAGTGCGGACAAACCTACCTATAGGTCTTTTCAAGCTTGAATCTTTTCAAACGGTTTCCTGTTGAATTGCTACCCAGTTGTGCTACACAGGTTTTTCTTTGTACCACTTTCTTACTGTGTCGTTTTGGCTGGCGTTGATATACCGCAACATAGTCGAATTGCTGTTTGCAATCATTTGGAGACTTATAACGTCGGATTAGAGGGCATGGCAGTTATCATGGTTGTGAGTGCGGAAGTAGCTTACCCTTTTGAGATTTTCTACTCATGGGTGAAATTCCCAGCTGTGAACTCAAATACTGGTGTGTATGACACGTATACTCCCACAGCCGTGTCTGCAGAATAAGTTCCGTATAGAACACGGGAAGTTCCGAATAAGGCTTGGCAGCAGCAAGTTTGGTTTAATGGCGCCCTACCCCACACTTTACTGACAAGCAGGTTACGTCCTTTGTCCATTGCAGGCGGTACTTGGCCTGTTTTGGCTGGGTTTACACCGCAATCTCAAGCAGGAGCTTGTTCCCTTGCAGATAAAAGACGGCTACATACAGTCGCAATTAGCGTTATTAGGTCGTTAGTACAATACATTACCCGCAATCTCCCGGGCGGGGCCCCGGGTGTTGCGGTGCTTCTGGCCGGACCGGGCGGAATCAAGCTTAGTCCCGTGATGGTGAACGCAGTAATGGGCAAGCGCCCCCAGAATAGGGAAGATTATCCTTTCTGGCTTGCCGAGAAGTTTGACCAGCTGGAAGCAGTATTTGCTAACACAACTCCTGTTGAAAAACACAGGATTCTGACAATTAGTTTGCCTTAAGACTTGATACCTGAAGCTGGTGACTGTGAGTCTTGGGGTAAGATTTTTGCGGCAGTGTATACGAGGTGCTTCGGCACTCCCTCAATGACTGTCTTTCCCTCGGTCATTAAACGTGTTTAAGATGAACACGGACTTGAGGCGGTGGTTGAATTGGGTATGCGGCTATGCAACAGTTTTGGCTTAGTTTCTGATCTCGTACTTGCTAATGTCAAGGGAGATGCGGTAATCTTTCAAGTGTCTAATGCTTTGAAGGCGGTTCCCGATGTCGATAAACCCAAACAGTTACCAAGAAATATTGTGGCGGCTTATACGACCGTGGGCCGCAATAGTTTGGGTGTCAAGCCATTCTCTTCTAAGGAGAAAAAGCAACCCCAAGGGCCGAAGTCAGAAACGGACGAACAGTCCAAGGCTAAGAAGCAAAATTGGCCAAAAAATAAAAAACAGGGCAAACAACAACAACAGAAGCTGGAGTCACGTCCTGAATCACCAGTGCCTGCATCTACAGAACGTGTTTATGACTTGGGCAATCACGCGACGATCAAATCACCTGATCGTTTTCAGGTTTCTGAACAACGCTCTCCTCGTTCTTTTCAGAAATCATCGGCCTCATCAACCGGTGGTGGAGGAGACGGCAGAGGTAGGGGTGGCCAGCAGGGATGCGACCAAACCCGCCTGAAAGACGGTAAAGGCAAGCAGGACGATTCCACACCGAAAAGACCCCAGTTTCAGAAAAAGAAAGTTGCCGCTTTAACAGCGAGATATGCCACAGATAGTGAGAACGCAGCTTCGGAATCTGACATGGGCTCTGACCTTGCTGGACAGCGCGGCGGAGATTACCATAGTACGAGAGGCCCTGCGTCCACTACTGAAGGTGACAGCGACTGACCGATATGTTGTTGTGGAGACTGCAGATACCAGAGTAGCTCCCCTGATAGACTTTATGAAATTGTCCTTTTGATTGAAGGTGACATACAACGTACCATAAAAGGGGTATTCTGGGAAAATCTTACAACTACCTATGACATTTTGTTAGCGGAGGCTGACTGGCCCCCACTTTTTGTTCTCGCAGCTCCAAGAGGGGAGGAGGAAATCCTCCCTAGTTTCACGCACACTGTCTCAAAGGAGCATGCGCTGAATTTTGCAGAAGAGTGGGCTAAAGCCCTTGCGCTGGCTCTGTACCGTACACACTGTGGTTGGGATAAGCTTTCTCCACACCACGAGATTCCCTTACGGTCTATGCCACAGCCTCAACCTCAAAATCCCATCCGACGTGAAGCTAAGGCTTCCGTTGCAGAAATCCTTGAACAATTGGAATATCAAGGTGTAATTGAAACTTGCGTGTCACCGATGATTAACCCACTTTTTACTGTGACCAAGCCAGACGGTTCGTACCGTTTGGTATTGGATTACCGGCATTTAAACTCACATTGCCGTATCTGTGCAGTACAGAATACCCACGGCTCTGCTTTAGTGGATGGTCTCGTGCGAAAACGGTTTAAAACGACACTTGACATATCCAACAGTTTTTTTGCCCACAATTTGGACGGACTGAGTTCTCAGTGGACCAGTTTTACCTGTGGCGGCAAACAGCGACAATTTAAATGCCTAGCGATGGGCTATAGAATAGTCCCGGTGTGTTTGCCGCCCGCATTGTCTCTCTCTTGGAGAGAGTTGATCAGGATGCGTGTTCGTATGTGGATGACATCTATCTCACAGACAACGAAATCTGGGCACATCTGTGTCGCGTTGACCGCATAATTTGTAACTTTGTGGACTTTGGTTACAAATTTAACTTTGCAAAGTCTCACATTGCAGAGTACACAGTGTTGTTCTTGGGCTATGAGCTCAACAATGAAGTTTGAGGATTGGCGCCTCACTTCCTGGAGAAATGCGCACAGCTGCGCGCTACTAGAACTCTGACAAAATGACAGTCCTTGCTGGGATTTTTGAATTTTGGGCGTACTTATATTCCTGAATATGCCCAGCGTATCAAGCCTTTGTATGCTTTGATACAACCTACTTTTACCAAATCGTGCTGGCTGCCTGAACATTCAGCCATTTTGCAATCTTTGCAGACTGATCTTCTAGAATCTAAATTCTTACTGACTCGTGATAACCACACCAACCTGGTGATAAGAATCATCCCTGGGGCAGTGGGTTTCACTTACCTTACTTTTAACAAGGGACACTCAGTACCTATTGCTTACAAGTCACACTTGCACACTTCAACAGAAATGCGGTTTTCCACAGTGGGAAAAGTTTTGACAGCAGTGCAAATGGTGATTCTTAAGGAACGTGCACTGTCGCAGGGAAAGCGCATGTTGGTTGTTACCCCGTATCCTGCCCTAGAGGCAGTGACGAAAGCCAGTGTACCAAATTCTAAAGCTTTGCACCCACGGTGGATACAATGGGCTGCATCATTGACATCTCCGGATGTCATGTTTATTTTTGATGCCTCCTTACAGTCGCAAGAGTTTTTGAAGTATGAGTTTGTTCATCCTGCGCCATTGACTATGCGTCCTTTGGAGGATTTCCATTGTATCATTTACTCTGATGGTTCAGCGCAAGTTGTGCATCGGTCTAAACACCCATACGTTTCAGCTTGCACCATTGTGGTGGGCACCATGGTGAATGATGAATTCAAGTCCAATGTCGTGCACACGCAGACTTTAGGGGACTGTACTGCACAATTGGCAGAGCTCCGTGCTCTGATCCTTGCATTGGAGTACGCAGATCCTAATGTGACGACTCTTATTGTGAGTGATTCTTATTACTGTGTCCAGTCTTACAACGAAAACCTGTTCTTTTGGATTCAGAATGATTTTCGTGATTACCAGGGTAGCAAAATAAAACATAAAATGATCTAGGTCCGAGTGGCTGAGCTTAAAGAGCAGTTGCCGCTCGTGTATGTAATTCACACTCTCGGTCATCAGTGCGTAGGAGTTCATGCAGTTGGCAATTCTTTGGCCGATGAGGCTGCTAAATCAGCAGTATCAACATGTTTGGTTGCAGCAGTTACACGTTCCAAAAGTAAGATTGATGATGACATCTTGGCAGCCATTGCTGCGACTGAGAAGGGAAGTAAATATCCTAAGGGATTCCCTTCGAAGTATTCGTACCAATTAAGTCCTGATAAAGTTCCTTATGTGAAAATACGGGACATTGGTGAAAGGTTAATTCCCAACGCGGACCGCAGATCAGTGCTTATTACAGCTGCCCATGAAGGTGTTGCGTCTGTGCATGTGGGCGTTTCGGCTACTGTATCTCAGTTACAACAATGTTTCTGGTGGCGGGGACTGTACAAACAGACGCGTGATTATGTCCTTCAATGTGACATTTGCCAGCAGATTAAACCTTCGACTGCTGCACGTCCACCCCAGACACAGTTGTACATTTCTAATAAACCACCTGGTTGTGTTTACTTAGATCACTGCGGTCCTTTTTCTTCTGATACTGCATATAAGTCTTAGTAGCAGTTGATTCATGCACACGCTTTGTGCGGGTGTGGCCACAACGCAGCGCTGATTCGCGAACTGTCATAAGAGACTTGCGTGTCTTTGTAGGGATTTTTGCCTGTGGTACCTTCCATTCGGATCAGGGTCCTACTTTCGCCTCTAAGGCGTATAAGGATGCCATGGCTTTCTTGGGGGTCCAAGTCAAGTTTTCGTCTCCATAAAGACCTGAGGGTAATAGTGTTGTGGAACAAATGAACTGTAATTTAAAGCAGTCTTTGACAGCTAGGGTTATAGGCACTGGCAGGAACTGGCTGGTCCACCTCAATAGCATGCAGCGTGACCATAATATTCTCCATAGAAGGTCTCTGGGTGGGCAGACCCCATACGAAATGCTCTTTGGTATCAAGATGTTTGTCCCGGACCTTGATGGTCTAGACTAGGCGGCTGTTGCTGCCTCCTTTGACGTAGATGAACATTGCAATGTTTTACAGGATCTACGAGAGACAGTCTTGCAAAGGAACATTTGCCCTGCACATCAGAAGCTGCGTTGCAGATTCCTGTAGTTGGCTGGCTACCCCAAGTTGGAGAACTAGTTCGGGAGAAGATCGAAAACAAGAAAGAATTTGGTCCCTCTTATCGAGCTCCAGTTCCAGTGCTTGGAGTGAAGGGCACAAGAACAGTCATTTTACCACCACTTCCAGGTCGTAAAGAACACAGGTATATCTCCATAGACAATGTCAAACTACACAGAGTGGCCGATTCTTCTTAGTATGACACCGGCGGTCTCATGTCCTTCGATTTTGAGAAATTCTCTTTTAGTCCCGACTTCTGATCCAAGGCTTGATGTTGTCCTCGAGATGCCTGCAGTTTCAAGTCCTTTACTGAGTTCACTGCCTGTACTCACCTTGATGAAACTGACTACACTTACCCCACTGACTTATCGATGCCTGATTTGCAAACTCGTTTGGCTACCGAATCAAGATTTACATTTGACACTGACTCTCACACATCAAAGACCCCTTCAAACATTTCTGTTTTTGGCAACACTGTTTAAAAAAAATGTTTGATTCCTCCTTGGACCTACATTTGGTTGGTGCTTTTTTCAATTTACCTATTCATGTCAATTGCCTTTGTGGTGTATTTTTTTCGACTTGTCAACGGACACTATGTCTAGGAGAGAACATGCATTCGACATATCAATGGAAATTGGCTCCCCATTCCTTGTGACACCGATTGAAGAGGGACCTGGCCTTTGTTAATATAACTGCTTGGCCTGTCTTAGATAGGATTGTATGGGATGCTGTTCGATTTCAAATCCATGGGCCCACTGAAGTTATAAATGTCCCTAATGTGCTTAGAGTTTCTATGGGGGATGTAGTTAAACAAAATATATGTTCTGATGATTGGGATGTTCAGGCCATAGGACTTTGTTTTCTTATTTGAAATATTATGCTGCCTTTGTTGCTGAAGATTTTGTATTTACAGTCTGCTAATTATGGTGATTTATATTGTTACCAACACTTTGGCAAGCACTACCTCCATAAAGCTAATACAAGGAGGAACACTGTTAATTATACACAATGGGAACAATGTCCAGCTCCTATGCAAGGCAGTTCCGCTTCCTTTTTGAAAAGGTTCACGTATTTTACCAATTTTAATCAGTCAAATCCCAATGCCTTTTATTTTAAGATGACTGAAAAGTCCACATACAAGGTTAGACTTACCGATACAAAATTACTGTATTCAAAGTCCTTTCTAGACGAGTTAGCTGTTGGGGGCTACGAGTTGTGGAAGGATACCATTGACCTTAAATCAGTTTGGGGTTCCAAGGGCTGGCAAGTGTGAGGCACTGAGGCTGTGCACTGTGCTTGCCTCATCCCGAACCATATGTTGTTTTTGAATGCCTCAATTTCACAGCCAACTTGCTTTGGATTGGCTACTACTAAAAGATTAAATGCTCCTTCTTTTCCTGATTTAGAAGAATATTCCGGTTGGAATAATGCCACTACATTTTCGATCAGAGAGATACAAGCATTGTTGCTAAATTCTTACTTTAACATATCCAGTTTGGATCCCAAGGGCTGGTTGCTCTGGCACAGAAGTGCTGACTCTTGCCAGCTTTGTTTTCTGGGTTTGGTTCATGGCTTTACACAGGTCAGGGTGGATCCCCGTTTTGAAAGTGGCCATTCTGTGAGTACCTATTCGTTAGGCAAATTATTTCAGAATTGGCTCAAACATTCTACCTTGGTGTCAGTTCAACTTTATTTGTCTAAACTGAGTGACGATGTTGATCTGAATGATTTTATTAAGGGCCCGGATAGTGGCAGATCTAAAAGATGGATATATGCTATTTACAACGAAGTCTGGAAAACTTCCCAGATTGAGGCGGCTACCTGCATTGGAGGTATAGATCAGGCTAATTTAGAAAAAATGCTAGTAGTTGTGGATAATAGCATAAACACCCTCTCTTCCCGCATTTACACGTTAGACAATATTGTATCATCTGTTGTAGATATTGTGCAGGATGAGGTGTCTGTTTTGTACCATGGTCAAAATCAATTGCGTTCCATTATGCAGTTTGCATGGACCTTGCAGACCCTGAAGGCTGGAAAGGTACCCTGGCATTACATGAACACGTCATCATTGTTTGCCCCATTTAATTTGACTGACAAGCAGCGTTTACTGTCAATGAAAGATGCATCCGTTTCTATGTTACACATTGAGAGGTTGGAGCATTTACCGTTTTCAGTGGCTGAAGCCAATTCGGCAACGTGGCTTATCCACGGGTTAATCACTCTCCCGTTTCCTCTGTTCAAGTTCGAAGGGTGTATGAAGTACTTTGCAATTGGTAGATATGAGCCGCTTGGAAGTGCTTATCTCCATGAAGCTTGGTCGCTTCCATTTACCTATAGATGCCTTAGGGAGGGTAAGGAAGTTTATTTGAATGGTGAAGAATGCACTGCAACACCAGACCACTCATTGATTTGTAGACATATCCAATTACATGGCTCTTGCAATCAGAATGACCCTAATTTGGCCTGTATTTTGAAAGGTACACCTGTGCCTGCTATCGTACCCACATTCACATTACTGGCAAACGGGAGTTATTTACTTTTAAATAATGAGAATTGTTGTGGGTTGGTAGCAGGAATTGCTTATGTCGTTACCGTCAGTGAGCATGTGGTTTGCTGTAAAAATGTACTGTATCCTCCTCCACATGGAAAGCTCGATGTTTCCATCTGGCCTAAAATTCCGACCTTGAAAGCAGAGTTCAACAAGATGAGTCGCATAAGAGCGCTATTGTCCCAGAAGGAAGTTGCCCTCACATCTGCCTGTGAAACATTTGTTCTTTACGTGGCAAACACCCGCACAGAAGTGCATGCTTTATTGAATACTGATTTGCCCTTGCATTTCGGTGAGTTAATTCACACTATCTTTAATGCATCCTCCATCATTGGCCTGGCGCACTTTTTTAAAGCTCTAAGCAGTGGCCTTGTGACTTCTTTTCAAACTATATTTGGTGTGTTACCAGCATTTTTTCATTCTATTTTTTCCAGCCTGTTTGGTGGATTTCCCTTACTGCTGGCTCTGACTGCAGGTGTGCTGTTACTGTTTTGTTTGTTTCAAAATGGATGCGCATCCTGTGTTGCAGGGAGAACTGTCACGGCTGGGGCTGCTTCGCAACCGAATGCTTGAGTACTATGGAGCGCTGCCTTTTGCTACCTTGAGTGCGGCTTATGGATTATCATTTCGATTTTTCTATTTTACATACGTCCAGCCTGTCTTTCATTGCCTGAGTTGCGACTTTGACTGGGCCCTGGATTTGTGTCTCTGCAATACGGTGTCTCCTGATGCGTATTATGATCAGCTTCTGATCCCCTTAGTTGCTCATGAACTGCTTTGTTCTGGCGGAGGGATTATGGCCTTTGCAGCGATGTATGGAGTTCTGGGTCGTTGGAATATGTTCGCAGCGGCGCAAGATTTCTTGGCACACAGCTTCGTTGAAAACCCACAGAGTTGTCGTCTGATGGTGCTAGAGGCTCCAGTAATTGAGGAACATGTATGCTCTTTCCCTTTGTTAAATTGGATGGCCGAAATATTTTCGGATGAGAACAGTGACTTCCTGTTGGAGACTGTTGCTGCATATTTTGCATATTCATTATTAGGATGAGATGTGTCTTCGCCTCTCTCTTCCATAACCGACATCGGATATTTTTTTATATTTTTTTTAATTAATTTTTGTCTGCCCAGACCTATTGACTTCACTATGTCCAATGGCTAAGTTTTTTTTAGGTTGAACTATTACCGAACTATAAAAACATTTGTTCCCCCTTGTGCAAATTTGACACTGGGTCTGTCTATTGTTCTTGAACTCTGCATTCCTAAATTTGCCCTTATCTTATCTTATCCGTGATCGGATCAAGGGAGGGTGTCATGGAGATGGGCTTTGCTTTACACTGTGTTAAGTTAACATGAGCTCATTAGAGGTTTAAACGCCATTTTTCCTTTCTGCTGCTTTTGCACATGGCACATATTATTATAAATGTTTAGAGTCTAGCAGAATATTTTGCTTCACACGAGAATAATATGTTTTCCTATTGTATCAGCTTTACTTGGTAAGCTATGTCTGAACAGTGAGTGCTGAGGCCTGCATGGTTATTTCAACACAGTGGTTGTTGTTCGGTCTGATCAGCGCATGTCCTAGACAAAACACATATGCAGCTGTGGCCAACTCTGGTTTTGGCTGGTTTAATAATGCACTGCGCAGAGCATGCAAACCCATTTGGAGAACATTTGCATGCAGAGAGCTGGTGTAGAAAATGATGTGATCCCTTTCTACTAGAACCAGAGGTATGGGGCTGCCCTTCTAAACCCAAAGAGACCTTCTGTAGATATAATATAATATACTAGCAAGGAAGGGTAAGATAGAGGTGCGATTTAGCCTTCTTCCCTTTAGCATTTTACCATGCTTTCACCCTTTGTTTTTTTGGAATAGTAACTATGCTGATAACCTTGTTGCTTATAATACGGCTGCTTGTATTAGCTAAAATACTGCGCTTGAGAACACAGCATTAGAAATAAATATTTCAAACTTGCATGTGTCTTCATTTACTCCTCGTTTTGGACTGGTATGATAGTATAACGAAAGAGTGTTCATGTGTTCTACATTACCTGAGGTGTTCTAAGTCCATGTTCTGGGTTGTCTAATCATTGGGGGTATGGAAGAACCAATGAGACACTTATTGCTAGTCTGGTAGGGGATTTTGGATACTAAAGTCGTTTTGGTACACCCTAATTCACTGAGGTTCCAAGTCTCTATGCACAGTTCTGTGTAGGAGCAGAATCCCTGCGATAATCTCATTAAAAATCCTCTTGTACAACCACTACGCTTGGATTGACTGTACACATGTAGCAATGAGTATAGGCATCTGCACACGGGACTCACAACACACCATTGCCATCGCTTTTGGGGTAGTCAGCTCGTATTGGAGTGAGCAGTAGTGATAATTCTATCTATTTGCTAACTCTCACATATTCCTATTTAATAACTCACAGCAATCTCTCAGCAGCAGAATTATATTCCGTGTAACAGCTCACTCTCTAAAAATCATTGTTCATTCATTTGTAACTGTGCAACACAACAGCAAAGTGGTGTTCTTCAATGTGATTAAAGCTATGATTGTTCATCAGATCAGAGGTAAAGTGCTCTCCTGTATTGCATTTCACCTGGTGGCACCATGCAATATGCGTTCCACAACAGGTGAGAGGCTAAAGTGCAAAGTATTGAAGATGAGTCGTGTATTGAAGAAGTGTCCGTAGAATGGAAGAAAATATATTGCTTGTATCCAAACTGAGTGGGGATCTTGACAAGGATGATGTGGTGATACCAGATGTTGATGTTAGGTGGCATAGACGTAGTTGTTCTAGCAGACATCATATAACTGTATACAGTGGTGGGGAAAGATAATTTTGGGAGGTTGTGTGTTGATCGGGTGTCTACGATTGATAAATCAAACATCTCAACAGCAGCATATTTATAACGCAGGTGAGAGTAGAGTTGAAAGGGAGGCTGTGGTGGGGAAGATATATGTTGTGAAGATGGGTGATATTTTGTTGGTGTGGAGAACAGTGGGATTTAAGGATCACCATTGATCTTAATGCACTAAAATGCTGAAGGAGGGGTGAATTTGGGACAATTTCCTCAAGTGTTCAAAGACAGGATTGGATTCACTTGAAGGTTTTGAACAAAAGGTGCAGTACATGTTCATAAAGTGTAGCATACACCCAATTTGATGAAGAAAGTGTCGAACAAGAGATTAATTAAGGAAATTGAATCTTCTAAAGGGTCAGAACCAGTTGCTTTAGCATTCAAGGCAGGTCACACAGGTATTAGGAGTTTTGATATTCAAAAGATTTTATTCATAACTAGGCTTGGGTGAAATTTCTTTTCTGTTGATGTAATCTTTCATCATTATGGTAATTGTACTTTGGGCTTGTACATGAAATCCCCCAAATTATGCTATTATGTCACATTTCCATAATATATGTGTTGTTCAAGGCAACAACTTAGCACTGATACAACACGAATTAGCAGAACGTGAGCAACTGATGCTTGTGCTGCCTGTGTTTTTTGCACTTTTTTTAGCCTGCTCTGCGTCTTTGTGTCCAAAATGGACGCAAGAACACATTTCACTCTAAAAGATAGAGCCAAATGTTGGTTTTACATTTCCTGTAATTATGCATGATTTTGCATAATTTTTCAAAATTTATATTTTTTGTGCAAAAGCAAATTATGCAAATGACTAGCACCTTTAATCATTACATCTAAATGTGCATACATGCTCTTCTCAGTATTGAGACAGAGCTATCCTTGTTGGATAAAGTGAAAACCTTGACTGTGATCGAATCCCCTTTTAAGTATTGTCAAGTAAAGTGTTGAACCCCACTTCCTTTGTCACACTCGCATCAGTGGACAATAATTCAGGGTGGTGCGAAGAGGGTATTGGCTGGCAATCAGAATATTATCTGGTTTCAGGGTGATATTCTGGTGAATGGTGGATGAGTTAAAGAGGGGAAATGGGTAAGTATTGGTGGTTTAGGTGGTTGAACATTATGGTAGAATTATCTAACATTTTTCCAGGACTGTGCATGTTGTAATGACTCTGATGGAGGAGAGCAAGGAATGTAGTCAAGTCAAGTCAAAATTTGTATAGCGCACTACTCACCCAGAGGGTCTCAAGGCGCTTGAGGGAGGGGGGAGCTTTACTTATCAAATATCCAAGTTTTTAGTTGTTTTCTGAAGGAGAGGTGGTTCTGTGTGAGACGGAGGTGGGTGGGGAGGGAATTCCAGGTATTGGCCGATAAGTAGGAGAAGGATCTTCCTCCCATAGTGGATCTTTGGATGCGTGGAATTACGGCGAGGGCTTGATTGGACGATCAAAGTTGGCGGGTGGGGGTGTTGAAGGACAGGCGCGTGTTGAGGTATTCGGGTCCTAGGTCGTAGAGGGCTTTGTGTGCGTGGGTAAGGAGACGGAACGTTATTCTCTTGTTGACGGGGAGCCATTGGAGGTCTTTCAGGTAACCGGAAATGTGAGCTTGGCGGGGGATGTCTAGGATGAGTCTGGCTGAGGCGTTTTGGATGCGTTGGAGTTTTTTCTGTAGTTTGGCTGTGGTTCCGGCGTAAAGGGTGTTTCCGTAGTCTAGTCGGCTTGTGACCTTTGCATGGGTGACCGTCTTTCTTGTTTCGGTGGGGATCCAATGGAAGATTTTGTTGAGCATACGTAGGATGTGGAAGCATGATGATGTGACGGCGTTGTCTTGTCTGGTCATCGAGAGGGAGGAGTCCAGGATGAAGCCCAGGTTACGTGCATGGTCCGTTGGTATTGGTGCGTTTCCCAGGGCCGGAGGCCACCATGAGTCGTCCCAGGCGGAGGGGAATGATCCTAAGATGAGGACTTCGATTTTGGCCGAGTTTAGTTTTAAACGGCTGTTCTTCATCCACTTGGCTACTTCTTTCATCCCTTCGTGTATGTTGGTTTTGGCGGTGTTTGGGTCTTTGGTGAGGGATAGGATCAGCTGAGTGTCGTCTGCGTAGGAGATAATGTTGAGGTTGTGTTGGCGCGCAATGGATGCGAGGGGACTCATGTATACGTTGAAGAGGGTGGGACTGAGTGAAGATCCTTGGGGTACGCGGCAGATGACTTCGGTGGCCTCTGATCTAAAAGAGGGGAGGCGGACTCTCGGCGTTCTTCCGGCGAGGAACGAGATTATCCAGTCCAATGCTTTTCCTTGTATTCCGACGTTGCTGAGGCGTTGTATAAGGGTGTTATGACAGACTGTGTCGAAGGCTGCGGAGAGGTCGAGTAGGATGAGGGCAGCAGTTTCTCAGTTGTCCAGTAGAGTTCGCATGTCGTCTGTTGCTGCGATGAGGGCGGTCTCGGTGCTGTGTTTGGCTCGGAAGCCGGACTGTGAAGGGTCGAGGGATTTGTTGGATTCGAGGAAGGCGGCGAGTTGACTGTTGACGGCTTTCTCAATGACTTTGGCAGGGAATGGGGGAGTGAAATGGGGCGGTAGTTCTTAAGTTCAGTGGGGTCTGCTGTAGGTTTCTTCAACAGGGCGCTGAGTTCGGCATGTTTCCAGCTTTCCGGGAAGGTGGCGGAGTTGAGGGAGCAGTTGATGACGTCTCGGAGATGGGGTGCGATAATGGAGTCTGCTTTGTTGAAAATGTGGTGGGGACATGAGTTGGTTGGCGATCCTGAGTGAATGGTGTTCATAAGGCGGATGGTGTCTTCAGTGGGGATTGAGTTCCAGGCGCAAAGGTTGTTGGAGGGGGGTTTAAGTTCGGAGGTAAGTGGGGTGGGCAGCTCTCCAAAGCTGTTATGTATGTCAGCGATTTTGTTGTGGAAGAACGAGGCTAGAGAGTCGCAGAGGTCTTTGGATGGAGTGATGTCGTTGGTGCCGGCGGTGGGGTTGGTAAACTCTTTGACGATGTTGAATAGTTCCTTGCTGTTGTGGACGTTGTTGTCGAGTCGATCCTTGAATGCTGATTTCTTGGTGGATCGGATCAGTTGGTGGTGTTTGCGGGTGGCGTTCTTGAAGGTGGTCAGGTTGTCAGTGGTTGGGTTTTTTCGCCAGGCTTTCTCGAGGGTGCGACAGATCTTCTTGGATTTCATAAGGTCGTCATTAAACCAGGGGGCTTTTTTGCTGCCTTGCTTGATTTGATGGTTTTTCAAGGGTGCTAATTTGTCAGCGCTGTGGGTGATCCATTGTGTGAGGTTGGTGGCTGCTTGGTTTGGGTCCGATGATTTTGCAGGAGGGTTTTGGTGAAGCGATGTGAAGAGCTGGTCGGTGGTAATTTTATTCCAGTTTCTCCGGGGAATTGGTTGTGGGTGGTTGTGGGTCGTAGTCTTTTTGTAGTTGAAGTGAACGCAGCTGTGGTCCATCCAATGGAGAGCTGTGGTGTGATTAAAGGAGATGTGCTTGCTGGAGGTGAAGATTGGGTCGAGGGTGTGCCCGGCAAAGTGGGTGGGGGTGTCAACAAGTTGTGTGAGTCCGATATTGGCGAGGTTGTCCAAAAGAGTGGTGATGTTGCTGTCGTTGTTCTTTTCCAGGTGGAAGTTGAGGTCTCCCAGTAGGATGTAGTCCTCGGAGGGGAGGGCGTGAGGGCTGATGAAGTCAGTGATGTCTTCGCTGAATTGTGTGCGGGGTCCGGGTGGTCTATAGATGAGGGTGCCTCTGAGTGCGGTCTTAGGGTCGGTGTGAATCTGGAAGTGAAGGTGTTCGGCGGTTGTGAGGTTGTCATCGGAACTGGTCGTGATGCGGATGGTGTTCTTATGAACGATGGCGATTCCTCCTCCTGTTTGGTTGATGCGGTCCTTTCGGATGATCTTGTAGCCGTCCGGGATGGCAATGGCGATGTCTAATGCATGAAATATGACTTTTGAGACTATTGAGAGAGAGATTAGAACCTTTTGGGGCATTTTAATACTTGGATATAAAACTGTGACCAATACTGATGTCAGTGAGTATGGATTTTGAACAATACTCTCTCAAATTGAAAGGGTTATAGAATTTGCTTCGCATCCACTGAAAGGTGCAGAGTGGAACTATTCTTTTATTTAGAGGGAGGCAATACGCTGCTGCTTGGTGATACAAGGTTTCACCTTCTCCTTGTGGGGTTTCACAAATCCTTGATTCAAGTTTTTTGTCACCCAGATTTTCCAAGCAGTCAATGCTGAAGATGTCAGGTGGCTAGCTGGACTAAGTGAATGTCACTTGCTATTGGAATATATCCCAAGAATTAAAAACAAAGCTGTTGATTGTTTGTATTGTTTGCCTTTGGGGAGTGCTGAAGATGCTGATGCATGTGGTGAGAAGTGTGTGTCTACTTTTAGGTGGGTATGTGAGGGGAATGGGAGAAGATTTGCATTCAGATAGTCATTGTGTTGCTGGTACATGGCTGACTAAGGAAGAAAGGAGAGAGAGCCAGATGTACGACCCGTCAATTAGCGAGTCGCAAATTGCTTCGGAATTTGCGACTCGCAATTTGTGACTCACTAATTGGGATGCACAACAGTGTCTGAGACACTGTTTGCAATTTCCAATGGGGTGCAAATTGCATGCCTCATGGTTATTAATGAGGCTGTTGCAATTTGCGACCCCATTGGGAATGTCTGGAACTCCCAGGGATGGTGGCCTGCTGGGGTCAGCAGACTTCCATGTCTGGGACTGCTTTTAAGTAAAGCAGGTTTTTTTTTTTAGATGCAGCATGCTTTCCTTAAAGGAAAATGGGATGCATTTAAAAATAACAAAATGAAGCATTATTGTTTAATTTTTTAAGGGGAGGTAGTGGTCCCTGGGGGCATTTCCTGCTCTGAAAAAATGTTTGTGCACCCATTCACAAAGGGGAAGTGGTCCCCTGGGGACATCTTCACATCTTCCTGTTTGCAAATGGTTTACCACCCTCTTGAAGAGGGTGGTAAACTGCGAGTGTTTTGCTACCGCAATTGCGGTTGCAAATTATTCTTACATAGGTGTTGAACTCGCTATTAGGAAGGGACGCTCTTGGAACACCCCTTCCTAATAGCAAGTCGCTAACCCTATTTTGCGAGCCGCTATTTAATTAGTGACTCGCAAAATAGGGTTAGTACATATGCCACAGGTTTAAATAGGTCTAAAACCCATTTGCACATGCAAAGAAATGTTGTACATCTGGCCCAGAATGCCTTTGGTAAAAAATACTGGCAGGTCAGGTGCTGAATATCACAATGTGATATAGAATAATTCTTCCAATTAAGTTGAGGGGGAAAATCATCAGCTTAGGCATAACTATCTTTTTGAAAGAATCCTGACTAAAGGTAAGGTATGAATGTCAGTCAAAACATATGTCTATTTAGAGCTTAGTCTTTAAAAATATTTTCACAATAAACATCATTTTACATAAAATAACATTATTACATAAAATTATAAAACCAGCTCCAACCAGGTCTATTTCCACAACTGGTAACATAAAATTCCTTCAAATATGTATTCCAATAAATACTTAACATTTTGCTAAACCTTTGTCCACAGATATTAAAAATCCCCAGGGAACAGGCTACTTCTAACAACTGCATGAACAATAGTACATTAGATGCTTCCCACCTTTTTCTAATACCATACTTTTGAAAAATTGGTCTCAATAGTGTTTTTCATTGTGCTAAAATCCACAAACAATCCAGTAAAATGTGCATAACATCCCTTTCATGTTAAGACCAAATTTACATATTCTGTCATCATCTAAAAAGGAGCCCTGAGCCTGAGAAATTAAAATCTGATTAACGCCACATCTAAATTTCAGAATACTCAATCTTAGACGTGCATTTGGATAGACTGTCTAGGTAGCGGAATGTTTCCTCCTCCAGCCAGGATGTCAACAGAGGTGATATTGAGTTCTTATTCCTTAAATATCTCAGATCACCCTCCCTGGCGGTGGTTTTTGTCAGATTTTGAATCTCAGATTTACTAACGTTTGACAGATATGTCATTTGTTTTTTTATAATATATGAAAGATACTGGTGGTTCAAGATAGATTGAGGAGTAGGTCGAAAAATCGCATCCAGTGTGCAACCAATGAAAAAGTAAAGGTTTTGAGGAGGAAACCCCTATTCACCTGTGGAAGTCTGAATAAAACCCCATAACAAGCTGGGTTTGGATGTGATTGGTCTGTTTAACTTTTTGCCACTAACTGAAAGGTATTTTTGAATTTGCTAGATAACAAGTGAACGGGTGAGTAATATTTGAGTGGGTGTCAAACACAGTGGTTCTAGCTTTATTTAGAGAAGAGTTTGCAAGAGAAGAAATCCATGAGGTCATTATATGGGGTAAGGATATATAGTTTATCTGTCAGGACATATCTGAATTTTGGAAATCTATCGGAATCAATCAGTTCTGTAAAGCTTTATTTTCCATGCAGCGAATTCTTTAAGCTGAGTTTGCAAATGTAAATTAATGATGGTAAACATCTAAAAGAGGATTTGAGGAAAGCGTTGTGAGCACACCATAACAAGCTGAATTTTATAACAGGAATTTGCTGCCTTGAGTTAGCAAGGGAAAGGGTGCCTACAATCAAGCTAGTTGAGAGTTGGCGACATTGTGGAGAATTGTGACAGGAGGAGACCAACACCAAAAATGGATACCATCAAATTATGCATACGTTCCTGTAAGAAATTGGATTCCTGGTTGAGGAGAGTGAAACCCTCATGATCCTAGTCAGGGTGAGACACAATGAAACTCCAAATTAGCCTGAGCTCATCCCTCTGGTAGCTTGGCACAGAGCAGTCAGGCTTAACTTAGAGTCTATGTGTAAAGTATTTATGCAGCACTTCAAACAGTAATACAGTGAAAACACAACACATAAAAAATACCACACTAGTTTAGAAAAATAGAGGATATTTAAATAAATACATCAAGACCAAGACATCAAAAATCCAATCAATGGAATCAGAGATATGCAGGTTTAAAGATGTAACTAACTATATCACCAAAAAGCACAAAGCTCCATCTGTGGCTATCTGCAAAGTCACAGGTTCAGACAGACTGCAATGGAGTGACGGGCAGCTACAGGGACCAAATGTAGGCCATCTGAACAAAAGTACTTTAAGGCCTGGTTAAGGAGCAATGCATGGTCCCACATGGAGGGTTTTTGAACCAATTTTAAATATCGAGTTACAGAAATATCAGAAAACAATACAGTAATACACAAATATCATGATGCACAAATATTGTTGTCAAAAATATAAATTTGTTAGGTAAGTAATAATGTTGTAAAGAATATCATTGCTGTAAATATTGTTTCCAGTAATTAAGTTGTAAAAAATATTGTTTTCTAGTTATCATTACATGTTTCAGTTCATATAATCATTTTATGTGTTCCTATTGTTTGTAAAATTGTTAATATTATTTTTAAATATAATTTGTAATTTTAAGTGATTTATAATTTTTTATTTGATTGCGAATAGTAAAATATAGTGTTGTATCAGGCTTCCAGGTTGGTCTGGGTGTAGGGTAGGAAGTTAACTAAAAATAATTAATTAACAAATAATTATTAATTTATCATTAATTATTTAATTAATAATTAGTTATGTTAATTGTGTAATAAATATATTTTGTAAGTTATATATTAGGTGCGGCCTGTTGTTTTTGGGGTATAGGGTGGGAAGTTAAGTATTCATCAATTAATTGGTAATTTATGAAAAAATATGCATTGATTATTAATTGTGTTATGCTTATTTATTTTTGATATTTTAAGTGCTGGGTGCTAGGTTAGGGGGTTATAGTGTGGAAAGTTAATTAGGTAATTCAAAAATACTTCTAAATACACATAGATCATAAAAGCACAAAGCACAATTTTTCAATAAAATATACACAAGAAGCAGTAAAACAGGTCAGATAAAAACACATGTTTACAAATAGCTCTTTCATAATTACTTCATAAGCCTTCTTGCTTTTATCGCTAGACATACGAAGGATGATACTGAATAACAGATATAATGATCCTGAAACATTTGTAAGAAATATAACGCTAATCAGCATTGCTTAAAATTATATTTGTGCATGATTGGAACTAGAAAAAAATCTGATAAAGTGCATAGTGTTTACAAAAAAACAAAAAATGTAAGTTGGTTTGAGTCGAAACTCCGTTACATTGGCAAAAAGGCAAAGCTTGATGCGAGTAGATACCAGAGGGATAGCCCAACATACAGGGGATAAGATTTAATCTGAACCTTAACAGTACAAATAGATGCTGAGGATTTGTTACAAATTACAGAAATGAGAATGAGAGATAATATGGGCCAACCTCTCACGAAATTAGATCTACCCCCAGCAGCACTCCCTGATGTGATGATTCTGGCCAATCCCCCGAGTTAAAGGATACTCAAGTAGAATCCACTGAACAACTAATGATTATAACTCTACACTGGTTGAATAAACACTCCCCGGTGGGCAACAACTTTTCACACATGTTAGTATAGCGAGAAGAGTGGGGTGGGTAGGCAGTTCTAAGAAAACCATGGGGCAGATTGTATAGTGGTTCATTTTAAGAGCCACCTTTAGGTACATAAACTATTGGAGCTGCTACCACGCTGTCCATCTCTTAATTCACAGATTTATGTTCTCCCCCTAGGCTTTCTAAACAGAAATGTAAATCAATGGGATATCAGGAACAATCTAACACTTCCCCAAGCTTTAGCATGTCAGTTTTATAAACCACAGATAAACCCCCTGATACCTAATAATAATTGATTTGCATCTCTAAAAAGCATGGACTCTTGCAATTGATAGAGGGTGGTTAGCGCAATGTCAGATATCCCACAGGCCCCCACCAGCACCTATCCAATGCTTCTAACGATACCCAAAGAGGGAACTGAGTGGTTGACTTTATTTGGTTGGAATATAGCAGGGTTAAGATATAGGGGACCCTTTGCTGGATTGGACTTTGTGCTACTGGGACCTTTGCTCTTGGACTCCTGGTTCTGGGCTGCTGACCTGCTTCTACACCACTCGCCAAATATATATGCATTGATTATTAATTGTGTTATGCTTATTTATTTTTGATATTTTAAGTGCTGGCTGCTAGGTTAGGAGATTTTTTTAATTTTTCAATTCCAGCCATTAGAGATTCTAGGGGCCGACCGATGGGAGGCCTGACTATTTGGGTTAGGCAATGCCTTCAGTTGACAATCAAAGTGGTGGATCTGGGTTGTAAAGACATCCAAATGTTAAGAATAACCTCAGAAAAGCGTGGAGGGATAGATTTGTATAACATTTATGCCAGGGGTAGTACCATTGGGAGCTCTCCCATTTTAGAGGTACTGTCCACTTCCCTGGAATCTCAGTCTTTGGGTAACAAAGTTGTAGTAGCTGGTGACCTAAATAGGACCTTTGAACCATTGGATAGTTCGGACGATCCCCTAGGGCATGAAGAAGATACACAGTGGGGTGTTCCGACTTTACATCTGGTTCCTGTCAAGCGATGGATGAAAGATATATTACAACTGAATGCCATCTGCTTGGAACATGGTTTGAGAGCCCTAAATGGGAGGACGAAGGGCGACAGGGAAGGGGCTTGTACATTCGACAATGGTCATGGTCAAAGTCGGATAGATTATGTCCTTTGCAGCCTTAACTTGTGGCAGTTGGTATGTGACATGAAAATTGAGGGTAGACTAGAAAGTGACCATAATCCCCTCTGTGTGTCTCATGATTGGTGGATGGCCACATCAGGGAACCCCCAATTAAGTAATGGCCTAATGCCTACTATGGCCAATGACATGCGCAGACTTAACTGGCCGAGGGTACTAGCGAATGCAGAGGCTATGAACTTTATAGGTTCTGAAGTAGATACTGCAATCGCTGCTATGGAGGCTGCAAATCCTGTAACCCCAGGTTCAAGGGAAATAACGGACATACATAACAAGCTCTTTTCCACTCTAAAACCGCATTTTTTGAGGTCCAGTAATACAAACAGGAAAAAACCACCTAAACCAGCTAATTGGTATAACCACCAGTGCAGGGAAGCCAGGCTAAGCTTGGGATGTGCAATTAGGAATAGGGATAAGGTAGCGATTGGTGAGGCCAGGAAGCACTATAAGGCTTGTGTATTACTGGCAAAAAAAACATGGGATGAAAACTACTGGGCTGAGCTAAAGGAGGCCGCAGGGGCGAAGGATTCCAGGTTGTTCTGGAATATTGTCAAGTGGGGTAGAGGAGGACTTCCAAACAAACCTGATAACAATGTCGCAAAGGGTGCCTGGGTGGACTATTTTGAACCGCAGTACGCTGAGTCAACGGAGTTTAATGACGTGAAGGTAGTTTCAGCTGTATTCCCTACAGGGAATTTATTTTCCATCAAAGAAACTGAAGCTGCAATAGGCGCTGCCAAAGGGGGAAGGCCCCCGGGTTTAGACAGGATACCCTCTGATGTTTTTATAAATGACAAGGCGAGGTGGGCTAGGTATATATTTCTCCTAGAAAATGCAATTGCAAAGGGAACAGTAGTCCCGGAATTATGGAAGGGAGCAACTATTATACCCATATATAAAAAAGGAGATCGGTCCCTTCCGGCCAATTATAGGCCGATAAGCTTGATTGCCACTATCCAAAAAGTGGTGGGGAGAATGGTGGTAAACAGGCTAATGGACTGGGTAGATGAGGAAAATGCCCTGTCCCCATATCAGGCTGGATTCCGGCGGGCAACAAGCACCGTCGATCAGGTGTTTCGTTTTGCTCTGCTGCAGTGGGGGACGGTGGTGCTTGGTGAGGGCAGCCTGTATGTCGCTTTTGTTGACTTGCGGGCTGCCTTCGACCTGGTCCCAAGGAGAAAGCTCTGGGCAGTCCTGAGTGATATAGGCCTTCCAGCTGAGTTGCTCACCCTGATAATGAGGCTACATGAATGTAACTTCGCCAAAGTCCAGTGGGGCACGAATGGCGAATCATCTGCCGATTTCCCAATTGGACGCGGAGTACGACAGGGGTGTGCTATGGCCCCCCTGCTTTTTTCCCTTTTTATTAATGGAATTGTGGCTGGGATACTGGATGCCAGTGTCGACGCACCTTTGTTGGCGGGCGTCAGGGTTCCGATCCTGATATTCGCCGATGATACGTTGGTTTTATCTAAAACACCGGCAGGCTTGCAGCGAGCCCTAAACATCTTTGATCTCTTCTGTGGGGAACATGGCCTGGAAGTTAACGTGGGTAAGACCAAGCTGATGGCCTTCTCAACTAAGCGTAGACCCCGGCCCAAAATACTTTTGAATAACTGTGAGTTAGAGGCTGTTACTGTATATACATATCTAGGGGTACAGGTAGCAAATAATCTAAAATGGTCCCAGCATGTTGAAATGGCGGTATTGAGGCACCAACAGATTTCAGGGGTACTCCGGGTGGAACACAAAAAGTCAAAATCAAAGCCCATAAAACCAGTCCTAGCAGTATATGACGCTAAGGCTATTTGGTCTGCTCTACATGGGGCAGAGTTATGGGGCTTTGATAGGCTTCTCCCTCTACAGATATCGGAGAATAGGTTCCTAAGGGGAATCACAGGTCTCCCCCAGAGTACACCACTGATCCCGCTTGGTCTTGATCTAGGGAGAAGATCTGTTAGTGACCGAGCGCGATTGCGCCCGATCCTTTACTGGAGACGCCTCTGGACTACCCCGGAGATAAGGCACACGCAGAGGGGTTCCTTGCCATAATCAAAGCTGACATCTTCCACAAAATAGTGTAGTTAAAAAATCTTAGAGTGGCTTTAGGGGTCCTCGGACTCTCTAAACTATGGGACAATCCATCTGGAGAACCCTTTCCAAGTAAAAATACAATCAAAAGTGTATATTGGGATTGGTTACATGGTAAACTTTGGAGTAGAACGAGGTCAGATACAATGGCGGGGCGCTTCCTAGAAATCAAAATGTGTCCTATACTCGAACTATATTGGGACAGTATTACAAACCCAGAGGATAGGAAGCTTTTCTTCCAGTTGAGATCAGGTGCCCTCCCTCTGAGATCATTGACGGGTAGGTGGAGGAGTGTAACTACCTCATCCTGCCTGGTTTGTGGTGCAATTAAGGAAAGCACAGGTCACTTTTTATTCGTGTGCAAAGCTTATGCCACCCCGAGAAGAGTTTGGCTAACTCCTGTCTGCAGAAACCTAGGGACATCCAGGGGTGTTGAGGCACTACGAATCATTTGTACCACCACTGATATGCCTATCGTTTTAGGAACAGCAAAGTATCTGGGGTGGGCTTGGTCTATTAGACGGAGGACAATCTCTTCCAATGTAACATAATTAGGGTATCAAGGGATATTGTGCAAATGTGCAAATGTATACTAAATAATTTCTTTTATTGCTCATGTATGTACAAATGTTTTAAATAGTCTTTATAAACAAGGACAATTTTATTATTATGTATTTTAAATGTATGTTTGTGCTTTTATGAGTATATTGGTTCTTTTAGATCTATCGGCAGCGTTCGACACCGTATCTCATTCCATCTTAATTCAACGGTTGTCGAGCGCTGGCCTTAAGAACAAAGCCCTGGAATGGCTAAAGAGTTTCTTGGCTGATCGTACCCAGAGAGTCACCATGGGCACATATCGCTCGGCGGAAATTGAGATTTCTAAGGGGGTGCCACAGGGCTCATGTCTGAGCCCTACACTCTTTAATATCTACGTGGCCCCCCTGGCAGGAGTGTTGCGTAGATACGGATTTGTCCCCGTATCCTACGCAGATGACACTCAACTCCTGTTTCCCTTCAAATCTCTTTCCGCCGAAGTTAAGAACTCTTTTTCAGCTGGCATGAAAGCAGTAGCACATTGGATGTCCTCCAACTACCTCCAATGCAATGTCAGCAAGACAGAGATCATGCTGTTTGGAGAAGCTAAGATACTCTGGACTCCGGATTGGTGGCCTGCTGAGCTGGGGGCTGTCCCTGAACCCAAGAAGATTGTGAAGAACTTGGGCATTCGACTGGACCAAGATCTGTCTCTTAAACAGCATACCAGTTACATAGCAGGGATATGCTTCCACACCATCGGCCTGCTTCGCAAAGTCTTCCCGCTTCTACCTAACTCAGTGAGGAAAACCTTGGTGCAAGCACTTGTACTGAGTCGGATAGACTACTGCAACGGTCTGTTAATCTCAGCCAATGAAGGAGTGCTAGACAAACTGCAGGTCATTCAGAACACGGCAGCTCGCCTTGTTCTGAATGCCCCTCCGAGAACTCCCTCCAAACCCCTTCTTGAGCAACTGCATTGGCTCCCAGTCAGACAAAGGGCCAAATTTAAAATGTGTTGCTTAATCCACAAGTGTCTGAACGGCCAGGGACCTACTTATCTCGAACGGAGATTTGTTTCTTATGTCCCAGCGCGGTCCCTCAGATCAAGTACCAACCTTCTACTTGTGGTCCCCCATGTTAAAAAGGCCAGGCATGGAGGTAGAGCTCTATCCACTTTAGGACCAAAGATGTGGAACAAACTGCCTCTGACCTTACGACAATGTAGTGAACATCTAACATTTCGTAAGCAACTAAAAACCATTTTATTCAAAAATCAAATTTAAACATCTCACAGTATATCAATAAATTCGTGGAGTTACCGGTCAAAAGCGCAGAGATACGCCTGATGGAGTGATTCTAGCGCTATACAAAACCACAAATAAATAAAAATAAATATTCCTCGAATAAAGCCTTGAAATCGATATAAATGAACAGATCAAAAAAATGGATTGAACTCATAAATAAATATGATTTATTCTGTCTAGGAGAGACATGGGAACCAGGCTCAGTCCATTTAGACGTTTTTTTTTTAATGTTTATTTTTCAGTTTTACACATATATATGTCAATAAACAATGCACATATCGGTACAATGGCAAAGCACATTTGCACATATAAGGTCATGAAAAAAAAAATGAAAAAAACATAACATGGTACTAGCCCAGGTCTCCGAAACAAATGGGAAAGATATGCAGGCTAGGCCACAGCGACAGTGATCTATCATGAACGTTCTCCTCTCCTGGAACCATCCTGCCGCCCCTCCTAATGTGAGCCCAAATCCATAGCGACAGATCTGTGTATCACATAGGCAAAACCATGTCCAATGAGTGCAAATATTTCAACAACATTGCTAGCCCACTCCTACGGGAACAATGCCACAGGCAACTTGTGTGTTTGTTTTGCTACGCCTACGGGTAAATTATGCTCTATTTGGGCCCCAAATGTCCATCGGGGGGAGGAGCTGGGAACAAGAGTCGCACATTCCTCGCAGTTCACATTACAATACGCCAGACTGCGTAGCCACATATGGGAAGTGGGGCCCCTCCTGCTTCCCCAGAGCAATGCAACCTCCCGCTTGGCTAGTAGGAATCCCAATGCAGTGAGCTTTCTGACTTTTTTGGGGAAGTTCGTCACATATCCCAACAACGCAATTTCTGGAGTGGGTACAAGCGTCATAGAAAGTATGTCTCCTAGCGTGTCTTGCATCCGCAACCAATAATGCTGCAACTTTGGGCAGGTCCAGGATAGGTGAGCGAAGTCAGCGTGTGGGGAGTAGCATTTCTGACAATGGTGAGGCCAAGCCGGGGTATGGTAGATCCTGTGAAGAAATTTGAAATGTAACAGCTTGTGCCTACTGTTCAGAGACACCGCCCTCGTGACCCAGCAACATTGCTTCCATTGGTCATCCGCTATAGGATGGCCCAAGTCCCGGTCTCATGCCGTACGGGCCTTAACGTCAGAAAAGGGAAAATCCATCATTCACTGCCTATACATTTTGGAAACCAAATGTGCACCCGTTGGACTCTCAATTAATAACGAAAGTGGAGTGACCGGTTCAGGAGCAATCGGAAACGCAGGGAAGGTAGCCCGCAACAGGGAAAGCATACATCGCAACACAAAGACGTCCTTAAAGGGGCAGTCCTGAAACCGAGCCTTGTCAGATACCGAGAAAACATGATTATTGGTAAAAAGATAACCAATTGTAGAAATCTGAAACTTAGCTAACATGCGTTGTACCAAAACCTCACCGGTGATAGGAAGCCAAGTGGGATTCGGGAGTGGAAGTGCCGGAGACTATAGTAGGACCAACCCCAATAGCCTACGCAACTTGTCCCATGCCCAAGTAGTGGTAGAAACTGACTGAATATCCGGTGGGTCTCTCGGGACCCCTTTAGGTAGTATTGCAGACAAGTTATGCGCAGAACCAGGTCTGCCTCTGGCTTCAAATAAGGGATTTGGGCATCTGGGTGGTACCAAGCATAGGAGTAACAAAACTGTGCAGTAAAACAGTAGAGATACATATCCAGTCTACCTAGCTCCAACGACAGTGTCATAACTCTCCAACTCACCCGTGGATATTTGTCACCCCGTATCAAGCGCAAAAGGAGTTGGCACAGTTGTAAAAAAAAGGACTGGGTAAGAAGAATGGGAATGTTGTTAAAAAGATACAAAAACCGCGGGAGAACTACCATTTTAATAATGGCCACTCTATCGGCCATTGACAAGGCAGCCACAACCATCTATCGACCAGTGATTCCAACGTGCGAATCACTTGGCCATAGTTTAGCCTAATGATGGAAGTAGAATCTGAATGGATATAAATCCCGACATATTTTACCACGTCATAACACCATTACAGTGGGAATTCACAGTCCCATGTAGTAGTACTACTTTTTAATGGAAAGATCACTGACTTGTACCAGTTGATGGAAAGACCGCAGAGCCTTCCAAAATGGATGATTTCAATGATGAGGGGTTCGAGATTAAGGTGGGGTTGCCGAACATATAAAACAGTATCATCAGCATATAATGACATCAAGAGAGGGCCGGTGCGAAACTGTAAGTCACAGTGTAAATGTTTCTCTTGGAAGTGCCGCATCTATGGATCCATCGCTAAGATGAAAAGTAATGGGTGCAGAGGGCAACCCTGTCGGGTGCCACGGGACAGATGGAAGGGCTGGGAAATAGTGCCATTCAGGCGCAATCTAGCAGTGGGCTCCATGTATAGCAGGGCAGTGGTAGAGACGAAGCATTCAGACATACCCATACGACGCATAACCGAAAGGAAGAAAGGCCACTCAAGGGAGTCAAATGCCTTCTCGGCATTGAGCAGCACCACGGCAGCCGGTGTGGCAGGGTCTATCCTATGTAATACTCTAAACAGAGTGCATAGATTAAGGGAAGTAGACCTATGGGGGACAAAGCCAGATAGCACCGGTGAAATAATATACCCCATCAATAAAGACAACCGGATGGCTATTACCTTGGCTAAAATTTTATAATCAAGATTCAGCAGAGATAATAGTCGGTAGGAGCAACAGAGTGAGGGATCCTTGCCGGGCTTAGGCAGAAGGATGATGACAGCTTCCCTGAAGGTTGGGGGGAGAATACTGACCTCGAGCGCTTCCGAATATACCTCTATCAATCTCAGAACAAGCACATCTTTATATGCTTTATAAAAATCAGAGGAGAACCCGTCAAGGCAGGGAGCTGAAGAGCCTCTAATTGCATCTATCGCCTCCACCACACTATCCTGGATTATGGGAATAGCTAGGAAGTCCTGCATATGTTGTTCAAGATAAACTAAGGCAATTTTGGCAAATATTTCCCCTGTTCACGAATGTCCCCGGTGATTCTGGTTGCGTAAAGAGCTTTAAAATGTGATAGGAAAGTGTCACAGATCCCCGGAGTGGAGTGGAACAACTGATTGTTCGGGCCTTTGATTTCAGTAATATAAGCATTGCTACGTGGGGGGTGGAGTGTATGCGCTAATATCCTGTCAGGCCGCTCACCCTCTCCATACCACCTGGCTACATGCTGTTTGCCGAGAAATAAGAGTTTGCGTTCAGCGGTCTCTCTAAACTCCATCATTAAAGCTAAACGACGAGCCTCCCCAGCTTCCGACAGACAGTCCAACAGCTCCTCATCTAGAGCGGCAATGTCAGTCTCAAGACGGCTTAAAGTAGATCGTAGACCCCTGCGCTCTTAGCAATACAAACCCCCCTGATATAGGCCTTGAAACCTTCCCAAAGGGCCGCTGATCCAGTGTTCATCTCAAAATAGATCTCAATGGCCTCCCTCACCTCTTCACGAAACACATGATCTTGAAGTGCCTTACCAGGAAAACGCCACTGCCTCTCATAACCCCCGGGCCGAGGAATGTTTATGCGAAGTATGACCGGTGAATGATCCAAAAACATACGTGGCATCGTATCGAACCCACAGAACCACCCAGCAACTCCCGGTGAAACTAACCAATAGTCTATTCTGGTCCAAGTGTTGTGGAACCCAGAGTAATGTGTATAAGCTGTGCGGGCCGGGTGATGTTTGCATTCAATGCCTATCAGAGAGAACTGTTTGCAGATGTTATGCATGGCTAGGCGTGAGCAATGTTTAACGTCAGGAGAGGAGGAAGTGCTTTCCCTAGCAGGATCCAATAATAAATTAAAATCGCCTCCCAAGATCAAGAGGCAGGGGTCTAGAGCCAGGAGGTGCACCTGCAACCCATGGTAAAATTCCGGCGAGTCAACATTAGGCCCATAAATACCCACTAGAGCAACGTTGTGACCCAGCAGAGAGCCGACGACTATCAAGAAACGGCCCTCCCCCTCAGTGATAACCTTAAAGAGGGAGAAAGGGACTCTCTTATGGATAAATATGGCCACACCTCTAGCATAACTGCTGTAATTGGAAAAGTATCTATGGGGGCCCCAGCACATTGCCATAGTCGGCGCATCAGACTTAGGCAAGTGTGTTTCCTGCATATAAAGTATGTCAATGTTGTGACAAGCAACATAATTGAGAACCTGCCTTCGTTTCCGAGTATTGTTCAATCCTCTGACATGCCATGACATTAACGAAAGACCGGAAGGACCCGGCTGCCAGCCTAAATGTACCATCTAACAAGTGTACCAAACAACATATGTCTAAAAAAATCAGGACCAGTGCCATGTGTCATTGACCTGTGTAGTGCTAACTGAGCAAACATGGGAAAACAGCAAGTATCCTCCCTTCCACCCACCACCCAGCCCCACCCTGTCCCTGGCAAGGCAAAACCCAACCCCAAAAACTAAATATTGGTGCAATTTGAACAAGCATAGCAATACAGTAAACACAATTGAACACCATAAAGTCGGCAAAAGCAACATACATATCACGGTGTACACCATGAGGTGCAGTAATGCCACGCCGGCATGGCAAAATGAAGCATTATAGGGACAATGGAGAAAAAAAGACACAATGGAATATACATTACAGAGCCTCCAGGCACCAAAAGAATCAGCCAGTCCCTGGATTGGAAAAGAGTTTCACACTGGCTTCTGAACCACTGTGTGGGGGAGATGTCGCACGCAGAGCAGCCGCCACACCGTTGTTGTTCTTCTTGTATTCATGGCAAAACTCCTGTGCCTCGGTCGGGTTCTCAAAAATGCAGGATCTGCCGTCAACGTCCATCTTTAGTCTAGCTGGGCATCCCATATCTAAGTCCTAGATTCTTCAGAGCAGCCTTCACGCCGTTGAACATCCATCCGCCCGAGGTGGCCGTCTCCGGCACGCCAGGAATTTGTATGTTGTTCCGATGACTATGGGCTTCTAAGTATTCGTTCTTAATAGCCACTTCTTTTAGAATTCTTTCCACACTTTCTAGCCGTTTCTGTGACTGTGCTGCACCGTCTTCTATATCGGAGACCCTGGCCTTGACGATGTCCAGCCGACGATCGCGTGCCTGCACCTTCGCACCCATATCAGCCAGACTCTTATCCAGAGCTTCAAACCTGTCATCCATAGCTTTAAAGCCAGCCCTCATCTCCTTAAGCATGGCAACAGTAAGTGAAGCAGGGTCGTCTACATCTTCCCCGTCCTGCGTACCATCGGCCGCGTCAGTGGGGTCATCGGCCGTAGTGTCCGTAACCTTCTCAAGCTGCAGTGTCCGCTGCTTAGGATCTTTCCGCCCCATAGCACTCAGCAATGGTTTGTGCCCACCTGGGAATATAGAGATTGACAGAAGAGTGCCACCAATAACAGAATTGCAAACCAGCAGGACTGGGCGAGACCCCAGATCTGGCCGTGTAGCCTAGAACCCCACTGCAGAGGGTGATGAAATAGGCACGCAGAGCGAGCTCCATGGGGCTGAGAGCTCAGTGGTGTGATGGCAATATCCCGAAGGGCGGGCAACTGGAGGGACAAAGTAGAGGAGTACCAGGGCAGCCCACCGCCGGTCCGCCAGTCAGTGGGAAAGGAGCATCAGTGGGAATGCACAGACCAGGGTTCAGGTGCAGATAATGTAAAGGGCAGAGAAACAGCAGTAGAGCCAGGGCCAGCAGATATGTAGAGCAGCGCAGGGGGGCCCAACACAGTCCTGCAAGCAAGTCTCACCCCCGGGGTCCGAAGCGGTGGCAGACCCTGGAGCCTCCCTCCAGTGAGCTAGCAACAGAGATGCAGCCGGTGAAAGAATAGCAGACACCCACTTCGACAAGCAGAGCGATGCGGAGGTCAGTGAAGATGGAGTCTATCAGGTCCTGGGACCTGGGCCGGCATAGGAGTAATAAATCCAGCCCCCCGGGGCTGAAAATAAGCTTGCATCGCAGGCGCCGTCCAGGATGAAAGGGAGAAGGGAGCCAGCATGTCAGAATAGGCCTCCCGCCTTGTCAACCCCCAATGTGTCCCAAATCAGGCCTCCCTCACTAGGCCCGCCACACCTCCAAGACCGCCGAGACCAACCCGCCAAGTGCCACAAGAGGGGCTGGGGGACACCACTATCAGCGGAGATAGGGGACCGGTACCGGCAAAAGAGGACCCCGATCGGGAGGCCCGCCCTCACCTTCGGAGTCCCAGTTGCATCTGAAGTTGTCCGAGCCGCGTCCGGAACGGCCTCAGGGCCGCAGCCCCATCTGGAGATGCACCGGTCCTGGCTGAGGGCGATCTGTGGCTCAGATCTGAGCAGCAACGGTATCTCCACGCTCCGCAAGTCCCCCGAAGAAAAAAAGGGAGGCATCTACAACGGAATGTCCACAAGGAGTGTAGGAAAACGGGCTTAGAAAGTACCCGGCCGGCGGAGCTTCAGGCGCAGGAGGTCATCTCAGTCGCCTGCGTGGCCCCGCCCCCCCATTCAGACGGTTTTCAATCGTATTTCACCCCAGCTGTGCCTTCTAGAGCAGGACGTGCGAGCGCAGGTATTTTGACACTGGTAAGAAAGACCCCAAATTTTAAGATATACTATAATCATTGTTGATGAAAACCCTGGAGGGTGCTATCATCCTTTTAATTAATTTCTACAATAATAATTTTACAATAGAGAGGTCAAGGATCCTGGATGTAGTGGAAAAATCAATCAAAGTATATACTAAAGATTATAATAGTACTATACATGTTCTATGGGTGTGTGATTTTAATGTCACAATATGATAACAACAGTGTGTGGACTATTCAAATTCAAATATCTTTATTCGATTGTAAGCACTACAATCATAAAAGTACAATTCATCAACAGACAGTTAAAAGCAATCCGGATATTTCATTTGTCAAATACAGAGTTCTTTATACAATATGGGAGAAAAAAGCATCGGGCAGCATGAGCATTTTAAAAATATAATAAATACATAAATAATTTCAATAAAAGATAAAAAAATGCCCAAGGCATTAGCAGCATTGTTATCCCTCCATACTTTTCCTGAAAGTGATGGCTAATTTCTGAAAATTGCAAACAAATAAAGTGCAATCGCATTTCAATAGTTGGAGGTAGTAAAGTGCAGGTTTTATCTGTGCAAAATTCAGGTTTTTTAGGCAGGGTTTTAGGTATAGTTTCCGGGGTGTTATGTAATAAGGACAAATGAATAAAAAGTGTGACTAGCAAATGAGGATGGAGAAGTGATCTCTCATTTCACACATAATGATTATGGCCAAAGCACTTACTAGATTGCTTATTACAAGAACTTTTGAAATTATTAATCCAGCTGATAATCCAACTGATAATAACACAGTTGTGTTACGTAAAACATTTGGAACCAATTAGCAGGGCACAATCATTGATTACCTGATAATCTCAAAACCACTAAAAACCCTCTTTGAAAATATACAAACATACCCTTCGGATTTCAGTGATCCTATGGCATTAGTGTGCAAAATGAAACTGGAAATAATACACGTTACGATACTAGTTGTATTCCAAAGCCCTAAACAGGTAAAAGAAATGGGACATCTCTCAAATGGGGCAATATAGATAAAGAAAAAGTGGTCCCCTTGGTGGTTAATAATAGATAATCTGAAATAATGATCTGCCTTAATCTTGACTCTCCTCAAACAAATGTGGTGGCAGTTTTTGAGCAAATTCTGAAGGAGGTGAAATCAAATCTTGTATGTAATGCCCCTAGTCATAATACTTCTAGTCGAGGCTGGTTTGTTTCAATCTGTACAAAAACTCTAGCTAACCTCCATTAAGTTTTTGAGCTAACTCCTAGGGATATGTTATTGGTTAGCTCCATTCATAAACAATGTAAAGAGGCCGGAAAGAATAGACAGAACGTATTTAAACGAGGAGGCCTGGGAGTGTCTTAAACAGGATGTGTTACAATTAATTCAAAAGATTTTTGGGCGGTAATCACCTGTCCATTTTTGGCAAATAACTCAGACCCTACTCTTCACCTCCCACGACAGCCCAGAGGGACGCCCGGGGTACCGACGGAGAGAGCGGTGCCCTGTTTTACCTGCGCTGTTTGCCAGGTGAGGTGGGATTTTCTCTCCTGCCCAAATTGCCAGGAGAAGGATAGATTCACTGGAATCCAGGTGATATCTGTTTTCTTCCTTTTTTGATATATTTTGTTGTATGTTTAAAGCAGTAGCGTTCTTGGTCCTGAGGAAGCAGCTGGATACATTTTTGGTCTTGTAAGTCTGCAGAAACATGTCGACCTTTCACCATCAGTGGTTATTTGTTCAAACCACTAACGCACTCATGGTTTTATCTTAGGAGTGAGGTGATTCTTCAATAAATAATCTTTTTCACTTCCCTACCTAATTTTATATTGCACTCTTCACTTTTGCACACAGCACTTCACTAGTTCTAGCACTGCTTCTAGTCACCACACAACTCTCTTTGAGTTTTTTTCCCCCTCACCATAGTACTATGCAGGTGTGATTAGGTCATTAACAACCGACCGGTCCACTGTGAGTACCTCTTGAGAGTGACAGTTCCCAGATGATGAAGGGCGGAATCGGATGGTGACTGATGGGAATTTTTCTCTTGAAGATCTGAGTGGTCCCATTGTTGTTTTTCCATACACCAGTAATTTATGTTGGTTGTTCTTTTGAGGCATACAATAGGTTGATACTTAGTTCATTTTGACTCCCTGCTACTCTTTTGTTGGTATCCTACTCTTTAGACCCATGTGGACGAAGATACTTGGGTCGAACATTTAAAAAAAATCTTTGGCCTTATTTCTGGTGAGCTGGAATCTTATCTGAAAAATCCCTTATTAATTTCAAACACTTTTTATTGTTTGAAAAATCTGTGGTGAGAAAGGCAATAGAGCTGTGTAACAAGAATAGGACTCCTGGACCGGATGGTGCACCTATTGATTTCTTGTTTGATAAACCGGATCTGTGGGGTCCATTTTTAACCTGTGTTTTTGACGTAAAAGCCAGAGTCAGGCCAGCAGAATTGCGGTCTAAATCAATTATTGTCCCAATATACAAAAAAGGTGATTGATCAATTTGCAAAAATGATCAACCCATTTCTCTGATGGACGGCTCTGCCAAACTAATGGGACGTGTCCTACTAAATAGATTAGAGGAATGGGTCAGTCAGAGAAATACTCTGATCCTGGAAACAATATGGCTTCAAGAAACACAAAGGTACTATGGATCAATGTTTAAATCTACATTTGAATATTTCTAAATATACTATAGCTAAAATGGGAAAGCACTATATGGTGTTCATGGATTTGTCAGCAGCCTTTGATTGCGCTTCCCATCCCCAACTATGGCTTAGTATGGAAGAAATGGGCATTGATAAAGCCATCATCTCCTTTATAAGACAGTTGTATGCACAGGCTACAGCCTGCGTACAATATGGAAATAAGGGAGAATGTACCAGGTAGTTCAGGATTGAAAGAGTAGTTAGATAGGGATGTGTTCTTGCCCCTTTCCTATTTCATTTATATACCAATGAGGTGGAGGCACCCCTGCTTGCTTCCACTCTAGATGTCCCTATGATAAATCAAACCCGTATTCCCATACTCCTTTATGCGGATGAAGCAGTGCTAATTGCCCGGACTGGCATGGCACTGCGGAAACTTATAACGGAGTATGTGTCATTTATGGAAAAACTGAACCTTCAGGAAGATGAGGCTAAATCCTTTGTGTTAGTTGTTGGCCAACAGGCAAAGAAAATCCCTGTCTTTAAGATAGATGTCTGGAAAGTTGGATAAATAGACACCTTCTCGTATTTGGGAATAGTGTTTAATAAAACCGTCTCTTGGAACCATATGGTTGCTAACAGATGCTTGTTTTTAGAAAAATTGAAGACACCAAAAGGGGGATCTGGCTCTGTTTTGTCTTATGCTCCTATCACTTTAGAGCAACAGAATGCTACCTTTTCTGTTTGCATAGAATTTTTATTAAATCATTCCTTTTTTCAATTTTTACAGTTTTTTTTATCCAAAAATTTCAAATGCATGAAAAATAGGGAGACACTCATTTTTCGAACAGATCAACAATACTTTTAACAATTCACAATGAACAACAATCTTAAACGCACACAATTACCATGTACAATGATTATACACAAAACAACATTTAACATTTGCATCATAACGCACAAACGACTAAAACAATCATATTACTAGCTTGTTTTTTAGACCAAACATGTGCCCTGCACGGGGAAATACTTTAGGTACACATGTGGCGAATAAGATTCATAACAAATCCCTTGCATAATTCAATATAATTATTCCAATTCCTCTGTGTCCCAAAGTGCCAACGCGTTTCACGTCCCAAGCCACTGGTACTGGGACCCTCTTCTGGGCTTCATGTTAATGGATGTCAGCATTTTCTAATACATAAGTGATGAAAACAATGCATCAACAAGATGTAACCTCTCTCATACTCCAACCACATTATACGCTTACAGTAATTATGTACCTGATGTCCAAACGGTGCTACAACTCGGTGATTCCACAATGGAGGGGTCTGAGTTCTCACATGAGGATATCAAATGGCGGCGCTAAGAATTTACTAATTGTATATCCAAAAATGTTGTCTATGTGGTCCTTTGTCCATGTGCCAAGTTATATATTGGCAAGACAAATCAACAGATTATCCAACGCTTCAGGCAACACCGTTCTAGAATCAAAAAGAGGGAAAAAAGAAAAAAAAAAAAGAAAAAAGCCTACTTCATTTTAAAATTCAATAGCGCAGTGACTGGGCTAAATGGGATGACAGAACTTTCAAGAACACAGTACTGAACTACATGCTCCACAACACTCCGTTCCAGTTCTGAAAACGACTGTGTCCTAGTTACAATGTGATTGGTCCAAATTAACTTCCCATGACCACTAGCACCAAGCACAACAAGTATTCTCACTTGGAATGCCCGTTTGACCGTGAAGTGGCGCTCCACATCGGTGAGAGACGGGCGGATGTGGTGGAAGTCAAAAGAAGTATAAGCGCGCCTCGTGCCTCTTTCCAGCATGTTTTCAAACATTGTTGGGAAGCTCTCGGTTTAAGTAACGCATCCCTATTTGTTTCAGGGAAACAACATTGTGGTAAAACACGCCTGCATGCGAGAGACTTGGGCCAGATTTAAGATACAATGCTTGCCGTTTTTACACTTGATCAACACAACCTTAATATAATTGGAATGGTCAAGATAAGAACCGGGTTTACTCTTTGATATTTTGTTGAAACTCATACCGGCAATAAACACGAGGGGCCTCATTTATGAAGGCCTTGCGCCACTGGTACGTCACTTTTTCCCATTTTAAAAGTGACGCACCGGCGGCGCAAGGCCTTCATAAATAAGGCCCGAGGTGCTCTGCCTCGTTCTGAGATTGGTTTTGAGTTCGAGTACGGGCTCCTCGGAAAACACAACTGTAGCACCGTTTGGACATCAGGTAGATAATGACTAAGCTTATAATGTGGTTGGAGTATGAGAGAGGATACATCTTGTTCATGCGTTGTTTACCTCATGTATTTATTTATTTTTTAGAAAATGCTGACATCTACTAACATGAAGCCCTGAGGAGAGTCCCTGTTCCAGTGGCTTGGGACTTGAAACGCGTTGGCACTTTGTGACACGGAGGAATGGGAATAATTATATTGTATTATTCGAGGGATGTGTTATGAATATTATTCCCCACATGTGTAACTAAAGTATTTCCCCGTGCAGGGCACATGTTTGGTCTAACAAACAAGATAGCGACAAGATTGTTTTAGTCGTTTTTGCGTTATGAGGCAAATGTTAAATGTTGTTTTGTGTATAATCATTGTACGGAGTGGTTTTGTGCATTTATGGTCGTTGTTCATTGTGAATTGCTAAAAGTATTGTTGTTATGTCGTTTGAAAAGACGAGTGTCTTCCTATTTTTCATGCATTTGAACTTTTTGTATAAAAAAAACAGTGAAAATCGAAAAAAGGAATAGTTTAAAAAAATTCCATGCTAACTTAAAAGGTAGCAGTCTGTTTAATGCTCTAAAGTAATAGGACCATGAGACAAAACGGAGCCAGGTCCCCCTTTTCGTGTTTTCAATTTATTGCGTCCCTACCTGGCCCCGGTCCTATGGGCCTATCCCCTCTAGTTTTTGTTTTTAGAAATAAACATTAATGGATTTAGTCCCAGATCTCTGTACTAGGGTGAATGGATGACATTGTTCTGTATTCTGTCCATCAATTGTTCATTTTGCATTTGTCACCCAGAGTTGGACGGGTATGCCTAAACGTGGGTCCTGTACTCTCCATCCCATTGGAGACAAGCTATCCTGTCTGATGAGGAGTGAAATCCCGAAACAGGTCCTAGGATGCTTGTTTCCAGTCCAGGGAGGACCTGGCCTGGCCATTTGGGCTGGACTGTTCCCATTAGGCGTAGGGTCAAGACTGATTTGCATAGGCCATGTCCAAACTGGAATAGCATGGTGAGCAAAAAACGATGGATTTAGGCCCAGATCTCTGTACTGGGGTGAATGTATGACACTGTTCTGCATTCTGTCCATCAATTGTCCTTTTTGCATTTGTCACCCTGAGTGGGACAGGTATGCCCAGACGTGGGTCTCGTGCTCTCCATACCACTGGAGTTAAGCTATCCTGGTTGATGAGGGGTGAACTCCCACAACCGGTCCTAGGATGCTTGTTTCCAGTCCAGGGAGGACCTGGCCTGGCAGTTTGGGCGGGACTGTTCCCTTGAGGCACAGGGTCAAGACTGATTTGCATATGGCTGGGTTCAAACTGAAATGGCCTGCTGAGCAAAAGAAACAGATGGATTTAGGCCCAAATATCTGTACTTGGGATAATTTATGACATTGTTTTGCATTCTGTCCATCAATTGTTCTTTTTGCACTCTCTAAGTAGACTGCATGTAGCCTACATAGAGAAAATAGCCGCCCTATTGCAGTGTTGTGATTGAATTAGGGGAGGGGAGGGAGGCTGCCAATGGAAAATGCAGCTCCTGCCAGGAGCGGCAGGAGCTGAGGCGGCGGCGCTTGACCCGGGGGAAGGAACTTTTTTTAATTGTAATTACCGTCCCGCCCCCCGAACACACGGACCCCCCCCACCCACCCATCATGCCGGCCATGGCTGGTAAACGCTTTCTCCACTCAAACGCGTCATTTATGAGAATATTGACAGTGCGAAACCTCTACACGTTCACTTTTGTCCTGCACAGGGAAATATTTCTTTAATCTCTTGTGTGCTTTATGACTCTTGCAGAAGTATTGGTTTGGAACCATTGCAGAAGTATTGGTTTGGAAACATGAAAATTACAACCCTGTTTTTGTCATTTGGTCATGTCTCCCCTTTGTTAAACTGAGAAATGTTTTGGTGCTTGTTTCCAGTTAAAGCCACCTCTAGTAGTTTAGTGGCGTGTTAGCATCGCTAGTTATCAGTGTGTATACGCCTGGCACTCACTCACACCAGCTTTAGTCCAATGTGATCCTCAGGCGCATCTGTGCACAGCAGCAGTCTGAGGCGAGGGAGGGCCGGCGTCATCCCATGGAGGGAGGGACTGGTGTCATCTCAGGGAGGGAGGGCCCAGCATCATCCCAGGGAAGGAGGGAGTGGTGTCATCTCAGGGAGGGAGGGTCCAGCATCATTCCAGGGAGGGATGGACCGATGTCATCTCTGGGAGGGGGAGCCCAACATCACCCCAGGGAAGGAGGGACCGGCGTCATCTCAGGTAGAGCCCAGCATCATCCCAGAGAGGGAGGGACTGGTGTCATCTCAGGGAGAGAGGGCCCAGTGTCATCTCAGGGAGGGAGGGCCCAGAGCCATCTGAGGGAGGGAGGGAGGGAGGGAGGGACAGGTGTCATCTCAGGGAGGGAGGGCCCAGCACCAGCCCAGGGAGGAACTAGTGTCATCCAAGGGAGGGAGGGACCGGTGTCATCTCAGGGAGGAATGGCCCAGCGTCATCTCAGGGAGGGAGGGCCCAGTGTCATCTCAGGGAGGGAGGGCCCAGGGTCAGCTCAGAGAAGGAGGCCCAGGGCCATCTCAGGGAGGAAGGGCCCAGCATCATCCCAGGGAGGGAGGGCCCAGAGTCATCTCAGGGAGAGAGGGCCCAGCGTCATCTCAGGGAGGGAGGGCCCAGCGTCATCTCAGGGAGAGAGGGCCCAGCGTCATCCCAGGAAGGGAAGACACAGTGTCATCTCAGGGAGGGAGGGCCCAGCGCCATCTCAGGGAGGGAGGGCCCAGGGTCATCTCAGGGAGGGAGGACCCAGCGTCATCTCAAGGAGGGAGGGCCCAGCGTCATCTCAGGGAGGGAGGGCCCAGCGTCATCTCAGGGAGAGAGGACCCAGCATCATCTCAGGGAGGGAGGGCCCAGGGTCATCTCAGGGAGGGAGGACCCAGCGTCATCTCAAGGAGGGAGGGCCCAGGGTCATCCCATTCGGAGAAGCACAGAGTCACACCGCTCTCTTTGGGCTTTCATGAGGAGCCAGTGTGTGAAGGGTTGTGGTGGAAGTGCAGTTCAGTGCTGCATCCAACAACAGTAGGTGCATGTTCGCACCCGTGGTGGAACCTAGCACCCTGACTCAACTCCGTAGAAAAACACAGGCACCCTTAAATGTTTCCTTTTTACTTGGCTTTGTACAGTATTTGATCAATATGGAACAATCCAATCTCGTACCTGGAATGCAAAGTTTCAGTTTTCCATGCAAGAAAGCAATGCCCCCTGCCACCCCCATACGTTTAAACAGTGCCCTTTGCACACACAACTTGTCACTCTGTACACGCTGTGGCCACACCTACATTATTAGAAATCAATATATCGATTGCTTTAGATAATAATATGTATGCATCAGCAATGTTAGTAAGGCACGCAAGAATATTTTTGAAAGGATATGAAGAATCCGTATAATAGTTACAATACAATGTATGAGGTCAATGTACAGAGAAGGAATGATAGAAGTTCAATTGACGGTATTATTTTACATTGTCAATTTGTCGCAGAACACGCACTTTCTACGCCTGCTGTTCTTTCCCCATTATGCGTACACAGTGTACAACGCTTCATTCCTTATTTTTTAACCCCATTTAAATTATTTCTTAAAAACACACAACGCAGTGGCACCAATGTGACAGCCTTCCACTGTGCTCCATGTGACACCTCTGCCAGTACACTGCAGTGCCGTGAGTCACTCATGCCAGAGCCACGTTCCTGCAGACAAAGTGAATACCTGAGCTCCAATTCCAACATAAAAGCGGCCAATATCTTTAAAACATACCCAACTCTGGGCTGTTATGCGTAAAATGCCACCCTGCCCGGCGCTGTGCTGCTGACGAACGAAGCAAGAGTTACTGCTCTGTCACAGACTGGAGACATGTAGCCAGCAGCAAACTGCCTCAAGTGATTTTCCTTGCTGTTGTCCTAATCAAGGCAGTGTTAGTCAGTGAGGTGCCGAACCTCGCACGCTTTACTGTTTGTTAATTCAAGGGCCAGCAGCGATATTAACATTAATATAGGGGCCATATTATCAAGAAAGGGCGATACATCATCGCCGCTTTTATCGGCAGGAAACTGCAGCTAGAGCGGCGATAATGTGCTTGATAATATGCCCTTGTGAATTCCCATAGAAGCCCAGGTTCTGGTGTTAACCCGTGCTTCTATGGGAATTCACAAGGGCATATTATCAAGCCCATTATCACCGCTTTAGCGGCAGTTTCCTGCCGATAAAAGCGGCGATAATGTATCGCCCTTTATTGATAATATGGCCCATAGTCTTCAGCTTTTGAATAAGCGTAACTTTGCACTATGTTTGGGAAAGACGTTTTGACACTTTAAACATGTCTGATTGAACTAAAATGTGTCGCTTGTATTTATTAAACATAGTATGAAAGAATGACACACAAAACAGGGGCATATTATCAAGAACGGTGTTAAAATTATCGCTGGTTTAGCGGCAAAAAACTGCTGCTAAAGCAGCGATAATGGGCTTGATAATATGCCCTGGAGAATTCCAATAGAAGCCCATGTTCACACCAGAACATGGGCTTCTATGGGAATTCACAAGGGCATATTATCAAGCCCATTATCGTCACTTTAGCAGCAGTTTTATGCCGCTAAACCGGTGATAATTTTGAACGCCATTCTTGATAATATGCCCCTTCGTCCTTTGGTAGTAAGCGCGACAGAGAAGATAGTCAGCCAGATACTAAAAATAATGGTGCAGCACCTATAATGTATACATGACGGGACAAACTGACACCTTTTAGTTTACATTCATAATGAGTTTATATCATATTTCTTACATAATGAGGTTTGTGTTCTCATTTACATGCCAGATATCCTGATGGCTCGGCTCGGCTCGTGCTTTTGTTCTTAGAGCCAAGGCAGGCCCCTGGATTGGTTGTCTCTAGGAATTTGCTGGCCTGCTCACCTCTAGTAGATGCGTGAATGCGTGTGCACTCATCTGCATGTGCATGATTGACTTTTTGTGTGTACTTAACTTTGTGTGTGTATTTACATTTATGTGCCTGATGGTGTATGCAGGGAGGTGGGTGCCTGGCTTTCTGTTCTGCCTCCCACTACCTGTTTCGTGACATGACAGTTGTGCGAGAGAGAGAGGGAGAGAGAGAGAGACAGACCACCACAGGAAGCGTGGGATGTCTACAGACTGCCGTGGCCTGTGCGTAGAGGCCGATGCTACCCCCTCTCACTCAGGGCGCCAGTGTGCACTTCAGTGATTTTAGGCAGTGCCTCGGGTCTTCAATGCAAATGCCGCTGCCGTAGACATGTTGCCTCCATCACAGGCATGCAGGCATCTGACTCCTCCTAGACTTAAACAGACCGCAGTCCCATAACTGAGAATGGAAAGGGGAGACCACTCGGTCACCCCGAACGTATGGATGGGTGCCCCGATCCCCCGGGAAACCGTTGTGGGCAGGGGGCATGTCCCGGATGGTATGCCCATAGGTTTTTCTCCCTAGTAGGTAACCAACTGTCGTATTTATTTAGTCTTCGGTCGGGCGGTAAGGTCATGATCGGTGAGCAGTGATTCAAGGTCCCTAGGGACCCGTAATGGGGCGCCACCCATTACGGATGGGTCGCCCAGGGGGAGACGGCCATAGGCCCCTCCCAGGGGGAGACGGCTATATGCCCCTCTCCAGAATTTCCCGGGGGACGGATATCCGCTCCGGCGGAAGAGAGTGCGAGGAAAGGGGGGGAGTCCACGCTGTCCTTCTTACGGATACCCCGCACGGGAACTCGGACGACCTTAAGATGGGGTCGAGTGAATGGGGGCCCCCACAACAAGGGAAGTTACAGTTGGCTACGAGGGTAAAGTCCTCTGCGCATGCGCCACTCACACGTGAGGGCGGGAATTTGGTGATAGGGACCTCAATCAATCAATCAGGAGTTTGTTAAAGCGCGACTACTCACCCGTAAGGGTCTCAAGGCGCTAGGGGTGGGGGGGTGGGGGGGTGCAGGTTCCATTCCATCAAGGAGGGGGTCTGTCGAAGAGCCAGGTTTTGAGGTTTCTTGCGAAGATGGGGAGCGATGTTGTCTGTCTGAGGTGGAGCGGAAGGGCGTTCCATGCTTTGGCCGCGAGGAAGGAGAAGGAGCGGCTTCCCGATCTGGTCTTTCTGGTGCTGGCGACCACGGCGTAGGAAAGCTGGGCTGATCGTAGGGTCCTTTGGGGTGCGTGGAATTTGAGTCGGCTGTTCAGGTATGCTGGTCCGGTGCCGTGGAGGGCCTTGTGTGCGTGGGTGAGCATCTTAAAGGTGATTCTCGCCTCGACGGGGAGCCAGTGGAGTGTGCGCAGGTGCTAGGAGATGTGGCAGTGTTTTGGCAGGTTGAGGACCAGTCTTGCGGCGGCGTTCTGGATGTTCTGTAGCTTGCGGATGAGGTTTTTGTTTAACCTGACACCGGTTAAGACCTTGCAGTTAGCCCCTAACGTTAGGATGTACAAATTCATATGCAATGCATTATGTCATGATGTCGGACTCAGTTAGGAAATCTTTGTATTAGAGATTTGTTAAGGTTAGCCTGAATACCTGTCTTCATCAAATGTAATGAAAGTTGAATTTGTACATGATACATGAAACGTTTTAATTTAAAGTTTACAATTTTGTTTCATATTTTAATAAATACAGCCGGGGAGGTCGTGAGGCCCCCCTGCCTTCCAAAAGTGCAAACTGTGTCTGTCTCCTCCCATTGGGATCGGAGGTGGATGGGGTGGCGGGCATCCCGGCCCATACTTCAAACTGGATACCCCGGGTGTAAACTCAAGGGCATGCTCAGGACCTCAGTCTCCGACCATACAGCCCTTCTCCACAGCCATGCATGCCTCAAGGAAGAACCAGTAAAAAGGAACTTAAAACGATTGTGCCATGGGTACACCGAAGGTGAGGCTGGGTAGTTCAAGGTCGAACTTGTGCTCTAAAGGTTACGCATAGATTTCTGCAACTGAAACGCAACCCAATGAGCTATCTGAACGCAGGATGAAATAGCAAGAATAGCACTTCTCTTCTGGTGTCTCTCGGAGGACAGAATGGGCCCTGATTCTTCATGGGTCCAGACTCTCTGCTTGGCAACCTCTGGCCCATGTGATCTCTGGGTGTGGCCAGCATCCCCACCGTGGCACAAGCCAGAGGGGGCAGGACTGGCACCCACCCCTACCTTGGACCCTGAATGGCATTTCTACTGAGAATTTTGGGAAACGATAACATGGGAAGCCTTTGCTGTTACATTCAAGCATTTTTTACACAGAGTACTACTTGAATGCATTCATATTTTCTGCACTTATTTTTTTAAATGGCGTTTCTTGCATGAAAACAGAACATTTATTTAAGGAAATAGTGCCATTGTATTGATGTACAGCCCTGCACAGTCAATTAATGTATTCATTGTATAGTTAAAACCTTTACAAGTGTTCAAAATTTAATAGGAGCAAATGATAACATCATCATACGTAAAGATTGTCCTCTATAGCTCATAAAAATTGGAAAAATCTTAAATGATAAATAATTAAATCGTATTGCTTTATTAACCTTCCTGCTTCCTCAAATTTGCTTGAAAATGCACCATTTGTCCACTCTATTTTCAAAATGTTCTCAGGGGGAGAACCCCCTCCCAATCCCCCCTGTGGGTTGTTCGGGCTCTTTCGCTATGCTTGATCGCCGCAGTGCAGTATGACTATCATTTTAAACCTTACCACTTTCAAATGTCACCAGCCCTCACTGCAAAATGGGCGCACAAAAGACAAGAGCAGTGGAAGGTTAAGTCATGGTCAAAACAGGTGAAGCACATGCAACAGCCTCTCTCACACAAGGAGCTGGCACAATATAGGCACACAGAGGGCCAGCACTACACACAGACACACACACACCAACACACGCACACACACACACACACACACAAACACACACACAAACGAACACCCAGACAATACACGCTGTGCATAGTTAGCAGTAGAGCAAGCTGCACATGTCTACAGGCAGATCCTGAACAACAGTATTGAAAGCCTCCCTTACATATCAAACAAGTGCTGCTAAGTTGGCATCACTGCAGGTTCCCTCAAACACAGTATCATGTGATTGTGATATGTGCCTGGAGCATGGCTTCTCGCTAAGCGGCTATCAATTAACTTTGCTGTTAGTAGATCTTTCTACTCTCCTTTAGGCCATAATGCATTTGTTTAAGGTGCTCAGGTGATCTTACTGGTTACATGTCGTGAAGCCTGGTGATTCAGTGAATGAAGGTATTTCATTGATCAGAGTGTAAGATGCTGGGAAGATGCCACCAATCATGACATCCCCATCCAGCCTGTAGCCTGTCAGCTGATGGCTCCTCAGGGTGCATCCAGTGGCTTCAGCAAGGTGTCCAGCCGCAGGTATGAACAGAAGCAGCAGCAGAGATGAGAACTTCATGGCTGGGAAGTATCTGTGGAGGTAGAGACCTTGTGTCCAGGAAGAGTGTCTTGTCAGTCTCTGCTGGCTGGCTCTCTGCCTGCCTCTGGACCAGCTCTGGAATCCATGCTGCCAGATGTACCTGTAGGGTAAAGATGGACACTGAAGCATAGAATCTTAGGTAGCTAGTCCTGGTTTGCTAACACACTTTTAAATTACCACTGGTGTTGTTTGTTCCTATAAATGAGCATAGGTACAAATGGCAGGAGCTTCATTAACAATCCCAAATGGAACTTTCCAGGAAAATGCAGATTTTTTCTTGCTCCTAACCCAAATACCATGGCAGGCGGTATGTGTTCCTAGCGCTAGAAGATGTGTGGAATTTCTTTCTGTACACAGAGTTTTTGAATTGCAGTACAATATAACTCCTTTAAATGTCTACACTGTTTGAACCCACATTATGCTTTGCTTGTAACTTGAGCAGAATTAAATTGAGCACTAGTAACACCTGTTAATTGCAGCACTTAGAGACAAAAGACGCGCCATAATGAAATGCTGCATAAAACAGTTATGATTATTGGCATTAATGATGGAGATAAATAACAATGGTAATAATAATATTAATTGTGATAACAGAGGTAGTAGTGATGCAGGTCATGTTATAAGGAGAGTTACATTGCAGCATTAAAACATCAGCTTGTTGGAGTACCCAGTAAACTGAAGACATGCCTGACAATAGCCCTTCTCCAGAGCGTGTGACTCCACCAGCTTCACAAATGTTATTTTTCCTGGATCCGTTCTAGTGACTTTCAGGGCCTCATCTTTGAGGCCCTGACGTCCATGGCGCAGGAGCCTGCTCCATATTTACAAGGCAGCACTAAGCCACTTTTTTTGGTTTAATGTTGCATTGTAAATATTGTCCCCTTTAACACATTTTTCTGCGTTAAAGGAGTGTGCTATGGGTGTTGCTCGGGGCGTTCCCAATTCAGCCATGTCATTTTGACATTGCCCCAGATTTAAGGGTAAATCTGAGGTAGCGCCAAAAACGTGTGGGAGGCGTAATGGAGGCACAACGAGGAGAAATATCTTAATGGCTCCTCGGTTTTCCTTTTTCTGTGTGCGGCACACATTATAAGAGGAAAAAGCCTTGTGTGATTGTTTTTGTGCAGGAAGGTTTTCCAGTTTGTGCGCCAGTGCAGGGGGGAAGCACAGAGATGCAACATATTGTTGCAAATATGTTGCATCCCTGTGCTTCGAAACTAATGCAGCGTGGCGCGGTTTAATGACTTGCGGCACCGCGCTGCGTTAGTTTCTTGTAGATCTGCCCCTGAATGTTTACTGCAGCTCGCTCGTCGGTACCTTCCAGGCACAATATTAGATGTGAACATAAGTACAAGATATGCATTGGAAAGTGTCGGTGACTACTCAGGAAGTTACAAGTGTTTGGTTGTTGACCTCATCTGCAAAGGATTCCCTTGACGCCTGCTCTGACACTCCTGTGGACTCGCCCTCTGGTTACACGAAGGGGCAGATTTACAAGCCCCTTGCGCCGCTTTTGCATCACTTTTTCCATGCATTACTACATTTGGTATAGTGGTCGTCTTCAGGGTACTCATCACGTGTAACTCACATGTAGTGACATCTGTTTCACATACACAAGTTGTGAACCTCTGTAAACTGAGGCCAGATTAACACCTGGAAACCTGCTGAAATGTCACCTCAGAACACAGAGCAGCAGATGAAGACTTCTAGACCGACCTCAGTGCTTACTCATGACAAAGGATTTGGCCCCAAATCAGACAGAAAATCAGAATTGAATTTATTAATTTGGGCGTTCACCTGGATTTCAGAGGGTTTTCCAATTTTCTTCGATTTTCAAAGAATTTCAGGAGTCATCTTTGAAATCTGTGATTGTGGTAATCCCGTTATTCAAACAAACATAGTTGTGCATGTTGCAAATTTTTAAGTGCACATACGGATGTAAGGCATATTTGCATTTGCAATGAGTAACTTTATTTTCTCCACAGAAACAAAAAAACATGTTTTGACACGGAAAAACTATATATCCCTCACAACACTATCAATTTTGAGGCTGGATAGTTTGTCAAAATATGGGAATCACAGATGTAGTTTGGACATAAATATTGTGTGCTTATAGATATTGCCCATTGGTTGTAGAGGTTTTAATATGAACTCCAATGGGCGATATTTTTGTAAATTAGGACAATACATTTTTGTCAGACCATATTAAGGCAATGATGTTCTGGGGGCATCCCATGAGGATATCCCCTCTTCTTTCTCACACTGAGAACATATGTGCGCAGGCTCTTGCAAACTTGTGATTCGTTTTTTTGGAAACTTCAGCGGGGAGACACATGCACAAATAACAGTGAAAAATGGCAATTGTAGATTTACGACTTCTACTTAGATTCACAATTATTTTTGATGATCAGAAATCTCTTTTTCAAGGCACATTTCATAAGAATGTTAAATAGCTGGAGATCTTTCTTTATACTCTTATAAATAATAACTCTTCATCAGGTGTATTTTTCACCCTGGAAAATTCAATGTTTATTTTAGTGTAAAAGTATATTTCGCACTTTATTTTTTTACTGTTTTTATCTCCACAGGGAAAATCACTTTGTTATCAAGCAAATGAATTATGTGTGCTGTAATTGCAGCTCCTCCTCACACAAAATAAGCTGGAATAAAGACGTAGTTTAGAGTTTGGCAGGCTATTAGCTGAATTTGTTGTCACCGTTCCGGATATCCTGTGTGTCTTATTACATGTGCTTGAAGATTTTATGCTCTTATTACAAGTGCCGGAGGATATGATGCTCTTATTACAAGTGCCGGAGGATATGATGCACTTGTAATATGGTGTGCGGGATATCTGTGACCAAGTAACCCATCCGCCATTGGCCGTGTGCATTTTGTGTAAAAAAGAGTTTTGTGAAGTAACACAGATTAGTTGTACCCAAAACATTTCCATGGCCACCCAATGCCACCAATTTGCACCTATTTTACTTCATCTTTATTTTCCTCGCCCACACTTACTTAAACAGACATGTCAGCCCACAAAGCTGAGTTATTTACCTGAGTAATTGGAATTTTGAAGTGAAAATTATTTTGTGCTCCTAGGTACCCTTCAAGCATCATATCCAAAGAGATCCCATGGAACTATTTACTTGGAGCCTGTCTTTATTCACACTAGGGGCCCAATTTATTAAGGGGTTGATTGCCCTTGTGTCAAGCAAGGTGAACCAAGGGCAGAACAATCCTTAACCCCTTCCATGCGGGGCTAGCCCCCCGCGGTGCGGGAGGGGTGGGGCCGCACGCGGTGCCGCGGTGCTCGCGACGAGACCAGCTGGTCATGCTGCACAGTGGAGCTCTGCTCATGACGAGCTCGTCACGACTTCGCTCACTCCTGTAGAACGCCCGCACAGGCGGGGAATTAGCTCAGCGTGGGTGTTCTGCGGCAGTTATGACGAACTCAGCTCGTCATGAGCACAGCTCCACTGTGCCTCATGACGAGCTGAGCCCATCATAAGCATCGAAGGTGTTAAGTCAGATTTAGCAAGCCAATCAAGGTCTTTGCCCTGGGAAGGCATTCCATGGCTGGAGCGTGGGTGTTTCCCACTCATGGATTTTGGTGCATTTCCAGATTTACCAAGACAGGTAACGAGGCAACGACGGACAGAGCGGGGTCTCTTTTATCCTGAGCAAGGTTCCAGGAGAGGTGAGGTATACTCCCTGTACAATACAGATACAAACGATACTGGTTGTTACAGAGGAATGTGAAATTCAGATGACACACATGTATCCTTTAAGTGGTTTAGTTATTTTTCACTTTTTGGTATGCAGTAGCAAACGTTAAGGACTGTGGCCCTGAAGAAAGCCGTGGGATTTGGTTCCCTATAGGCTGAAACATGTTGGCCCGATATATGCAGTTATTGGCAGTTATATGGTTAGACTGCACTCTTTGCACTGTTCTTGTTTTTACTAAGGGAGAGATCAAGTTATATTAAAGTTGGTTGTATTGATCCTCTATCTTTTTTTAAACTCACTACACTATTTTTGCTCTGCACTTAACTCCATCACAATCATTATGCTCATGGTCTTCATGGTGATTGGGGATGTGACCCAGAAGAGTATGGGCAATGGACTAGTCTCAATGATCATGAGACACACCATCCCTGATTGGATAACCAAATGAGAATATTTGATCTACATTTGACGTTGATGGGAATCCAGTATTTCTCTGTATGGGTCTATTCAACAATTACAGTGAGTCCAACGATTTAGGTTGTTCATTTGGTACTTTTTTGAGTGAGCTAGTGGTATCTAGCCCCAGTAACGCTTACTGACTTTTGTAGGAGTGCGCAGATTTTTGGGAGTCTAACAGGCTCTTATATAGACCCCCAGTGTGTTTTTGGTATTTGATTCATTGAGCAGGGGACTTCACCCTGGGCAGGTCTTTAAATATTTTCCCTCAGACCCTTCTTTCTCCGTTAGTTATTAAACCTGGGAATGTGTCAAAATGCCACGCCTTTCCAGGGGAGGTGCAGCAAGGAGAAATATCTTAACCCCTTTACCGTGGCCCCGATTTTCCCGCAGTGCGGCACTTCCACAAAATAGGCGGGGTAGCGTTGGCCATTGGCCGACGGCAACACTGGGGAGGTAGTGCTGCCGTCGGCCAATGGCCGACGGCAGCAAGGAAGGGGTTAATATGCCTTGTTGTTTCCTCTAAGTGTGCTGCATTGTGCAGCACATGTTGAAAGAGGACACAGACTCTATTGATTGTTTTTGTGCGATAAGGAGCCCTTTCCTGCACAAGCACAATCCTGCCTGTAGTACAGACATCCTTGCACCATGGCGCAAGGGTTACTGCATTGGCACTAGGCAGCAGATTGTGATCCAGCGCAGGCAGAGATCTGGAATGTGCCATATATTGCTAATTATGGCCCTTTCCTGCCCTATCCTTTTCAAGCAGTGCAGAGCAGCTAGTTGTGTTGCATAAAATATTCATAAATGTAGCCATTAATACCTTGATCTCACATTCTAGGGCTCTCATTACAAGTTTCAGAGCAAGACGCCCATCCAGTTTTCCGAGCTGAGTGAAATTACTGCGCATCCCTGTAGTTTCCCAAAGCACATCTCAGCAGCACACACATGGCACAATTTGCATGTGTAAAGGAAGCACCGAAAGTAAGAAACACGTGCTTTAATCAGGTGCTAAAACTGACGATGCAGGCTACCTCATATTCCCACCTGTAAAGTTCGGAAACTAGCAAACAATTTTGCTGTGAGGGGCATTACCAGTGTTACCTGGTGGCACAAATACAAGTCAATAATTCCTCTTAGGTCATCAGAGCCTGGATATGCCTTTCTCTAAATCAAACTGATATATATTGTTCTGTTTATTAGAGCATCCCTCAAAGACACAGAACAGGCATACTACAGGCAGCTACTCTTCTAGCTTTGCCCAAACACACAGTTCAGGTCAATAAAGGCAAAAGTACCCAATGCATGCTACTTCAAAAAGCAGGAGCAGTAGGGGTTTCATTCACTCATGGACTGAACATAACTTGAACCTCAAAGTGCAAGCTTCCCGCGTGCATGCACAGAAGGGGCATATCTACAAAGAAATGTCAGAGCTTGGAGCTGTGCCAAATTTGGCAGCACCATGTGCCATATTTACAACAATACGGCGCACCGCTGTGTTTTCCCTAGCATTGGCACTAACAGCAGCTGCCTAGCGCCAACGCAGGCACCCTCACATCATGCCTGCATTTCAGGGAATATTTGTTTAGGTGCAAGAAGGTGTCCCTTCCTGCATAAACAATCAATGATGGCGATATGTTACTTCTATGGGTGCTGCTTTCTGCGTCACATGTAGAAGTAGTGAATTCCATTATTTAACGATTGTTTCTGTGCGGAAAGGGACACCTTCCCGCACATAAACAATCATGAATAACATTCTGCACTTTCTCTGTGTGCTGCATGCAGCACACAGAGAAAAAGCAAAAATAAAGAGAAAAAAAGTATTTCTCCTCGATGTGCTATTCTAACGCCTGCTATTCCAGGGCATTCGTTTGTGGCGCTGCCTCAGATTTACAGATTCTTGTAAATCTGGGCTCAGCATCAAAAAGCACTCATTTAACGCCCCTTTCACGCAAAGTGATGCATGTAATGAGGCTGTATTTACAAGGTCGGCGTTAACCCACTCAAAGTGGCTTAACACTGCTTCCTTAATATTGAGAAGGATATAACACCACCAGGACATCACTAAGGTGATTATCTGGTGTCGCTATCCCCTTGTAAATAAACCCCAAAGTTTACAACACTGAAAGCAGCAGTGACACTGTCCCTCCCATACAAAGCTGATGCAGTGTCCGCAGCAGAAGTGCACACATCTGCACAATTACAGACAAGGTACAGAACAGATCCAGAAGCAATAGAAAAGAGCCTGGGGGCATATTACAAAGGCCCATTATCGCCGCATTAGCGGGAATTTTTCCCGCTAATGCGGCGATAATTTCATCGCCCTATTACCAAGCTGTTGCTAACACCAGTTAGCGACAGCGTGTAGGTGATAGTGGGCATTTAGGGGCCCACTTTGCATGTCAGCGATAACTATTGCTAATGACATGCAAAGTGGGTGTGCCAAGATGTTAGCGACTGGAAACAGTCGCTAACATCGCTATCTCCAATTACCAACTTTTGGAGATATTCGCGCTAAGCGTGATTATCTCCAAAAGCTAACACCTGCCCCTGAGCAGTTCTTAGCCATGTTATCCAATGGGAGGTGGATAACATGGCTAAGAGCATTAGCTCGGTAATGCATGAATATCGCTGACTTTTCAGCGATATTCATGCATTTCGGCCGATTTTTATCGCTTAGGAGATAAACCTTGATAATAGCAATGCTCCTAAGCGATAAAAATCGGCGAAGCACGGCGATAAAATTATTGCCGCTAACCAAGCATAGCGATAATCATCGCTTATGCTTGGTAATATGCCCCCTGCTTCTCTCAAAGTGTCAAAAATGGTCATAGCAGTCACACGCCGGAGTTGGTTTACTTCACAGAGAACTGGTGCAGCAAATAAAGCATCACTGAAAGCTTCACTAACACATACAGAACATGCTATCTTCTAACAGTAGGGTCCCTATAATGCAAAACATGAACATCAGCAAAGCAAGCTTTTCTCAAGCACATCTCACGCACATCTCAACAAGCAGCAGTCTGTAATTAGTCATACACAGGTGCCACACAGAAAAAAAAGCAGGCCACATTTCTTCTGGACGTGTACAGAACCTGCAGGTTAAGTGTTGATCTCAGTGGCTGGAACAGGCTGTGATTTTCTCCCTTGCTCACTGCAGCTCATGGACCATGTTTCTTGAGAAGGAAGAATGTACAACAGCCAAGAGGCAGACTATAGAACATAGTGGATACCCAGGAATGCACAGGCCCCCAACATAAAAGCATATCTGTGTATGTCTTTCAGGACAAGAGGACACAGGAAAGTATGACCTCTCACCTTTAGTCACTGATGTTACTGTGTTAGTTCCTGTGGAGACGTTCTGAGATTGCCCAGGTGTGGAGAGGGGGTCTCTCACATTGATGCCTTCAGTGTTTTACTTTCACTTTGAGATGTCTTTAGGGGAGGGACCGGTGGTGTCTCTTGGAGATGCTGTGACTGCCTAGTGTCTCTTTTTGAGACGTCAATGTGTTGGCAAGGTCTCACTCAGACATGCTGTTATGTCCAGGGTCCTTCTTTGAGACATCTTTAGCGTCCATGTGGGGTCTCTCTAAAGGATGGGTCAGTATCCGGGTCTGACCCTGAGACTTGTGCTATCTGTACGCGCTGTCACCTTGAGAGATGTGTCAGTGCGTTAAAAGTCCCTTCCTTGTACTGGAGAGCTCTCCATCAAATGTGTCTTCATGGCAGCTGAAGCACCACAGACTGTGCCCCAGTGGCATCTCTCGCTCAGCAGCCAGCAGCATTTTATACACATCTGAGTGGCATTTCAGCCTCCTCCTGGACCAATCATGCCAATTATGGCATGATTGCAGCAAATGCCTTAATCACATCTACTTGAAGAACAGAAACTAGCAAGGGCTCTCACCACCCCCAAGGCTCTCTTTCAGTTCCCCGAGTTGAATGTGTTCACCACTGTTGTATGACATCAGCAATGCACTTGTGAGCTTGTTTGTAATCCTTGTGAGGTATTTCTCTATGGAGCTGAGAGAGTACATTATCTCAGATAAACCTTTGCAGCCTATACAATAGTAATTGCAGGCCAGAAGCACATCAAAGTCAATCTTATTAAAATCACAATCAATTGTATGGGCAAAATTCACTATCAATTGTATGGGCATCTTAAAAGACCTTAATGGGCATCTTAAAAGACCTTAATGGGCATCTTATAAGACCTCAATAACATCACATTGACCTTTAGGACATTGTAGGAGATGAGAGCAATTTCATTTTAAGTTGAACAACATAAGGAGTTCTTGATGGCATCACTGTAGACTCACCCTAAATTCTTGCTACATAGAGATCTTAGTTAAGAAGCCTCAGATCAAGCTTCTCTTACACAAATAGAACAGGTTCTGCCCAAGCTTCCCTCACACACCAGGAAAACAGACAGCCTCCTGCTAGCCTGCTTCATACACAAGGAGCTGGAACAGCATGAGTGCAGCAGTGCAAGCTTCTCTCACTAACAATGCTCATACATTGTAAGCATCCTTAAACATTCGACACAGGGAGTATCAGAACAGGTTTCTGAAAAATAATTTAAAATTGCCCTGCTCTGTTTGCTTCATGCCACTCTTTAGCTGCCATCTTTTATTACTCATTCTAAACTAGCCTATCGGAGGGGCTTAACCACAAACAAGCTGCATTCCAGCAGCCAAGCCTCTCTCCGGTGTTGCTACTCGTGAAAACGTTCTACTAATTCCTATGAACTCAGAAAGGCAGCTGATTATTTTCATGGTTGGAATATTGCCATGCGATCAAAACTATAAACCAAGTGTGGTCCTGGGTGTATATTTGAGCTCTGCATTAGTGGAAGAGCCTGGCTCCAACGCTGATGTATGGGGGACTGCCATGTTTGGTATTTTTGTTATTCACAGGCTATTCGTTTTTGTGTATGTAGCCTTTGTGGTATGTTCTTCGGGGCCAAAGACATTTCACTGCCTCCAATGCACCTTACAAGCAAAATAGAAATGCATCACATTTAGGTGATCACATGTAAGCGTGAGCGCAAAATCCGTTCCTCTCGCGGATTTCGCGGATTTTCGGTAAATCCGCAATCCGCGAACTCCAGCGAATTTACCGAAAATCCGCAAATCCGCGAGCGGCGGATTCGGGGGGCGAAAGTTCAAGCCTTCAAGCTTGAACTTGTTGTTGTAACTATTTTAGGATGGCGCCGGCCAGCTGCCTGCGCCATCCTAAAATAGTTACAGCCCAGGATGATGGATGGACAGCTCACTCAAGGGACCCCTGCGCCCTTCGGGGCAATTGCATAGTAACACACACATGGCCGCTGGAACTAGTTGAAGCTCAGATTCAGTGACTCATTCGTCAGCCCAAAAACAATCGTGAGCGTCGTCGAGGCTGGGCATGTGTGCCCCCCTTCTTCCCAAAACTACAGTCGAAAATCAGCTGTGATGCTGGATAGAGGCCTTTGTATCCTTGACTTTCACGAGCGCAATCCTCGTGCTGTTCCTGTGACCAGGAGCTCATTTCTCTTGGTCTGCTGCTCTGATCGGTCTCTGACCATTTATACACACAAGAGGCATGTGAACTCGCACAGAAGACCATCCCCATTAAAAAAATCTGCAAAATCCGCAAATTCGCGGATTTTGCGGATTGCGGATTTTGCGGATCCGTGAATCCGCAAATCCGCAAATTTGCGGATCGTGGATCCACGAAATCCGCCCATGCTTAATTACATGCCACGGTGGTGGCGAAAGGGAGCAGGGGCACAAGGGCAAAAAAAGAAGCAGGGCTCCCAGTGGCACAACGTATAACAAAAAAATAATTAAAAAAGGCAGACGGTGGAAGCCTGCATTCACATCCAGGTCATGGTCTACATCAGTGCTTCCCAAACGTTTTAGTACTACGACTCACATTTTAGAATGACACATTTTCAAACCCCCTCCCCCACACCAGCCTTCATGATTATGAGGCGGGAGATTTCTCAATGCAATGAAAGCATTGTGTGGTAGCACACTTCCATTTACAGACACCACATTTTCCATTGAAATGACCACTAATTCTGCACAGTGATGCAATTTTACTGATTACACTATATTGCGCACATGTGACAATGTGTGAAAATAGGGTTTTAGTGAATATTTATCATTTGCACATCACCAAGTACAGCGTCTTGATTTTCTTGATCCTACTAAAAACTGTGTTTCCATCACACTTCAGAATTACAAAATAAAATTGCTCCATTTTTGCTGCATGTGTACTGTTCATTTACAGGAATTTACATTTTGTTGTGTGTTACAAAAATGACATTCTCCAACCTTCCATGTACCCAAGCAGGATTGTTATATTATTGATTGTACTTTTCTTTCTCTGTCTGTAAAGTGAGAGGAGTTTGTAAGCACCAATCCCCTATTAAAAACATAAGAAGCAATTTGTCAAAAGACATAGCCTGAAAATGTACCTCTCTCTTTGAAGCTCAGCAAATGTGACATGATAAATACATAAATTAAAGGCATCTTTATTACATGCTTAGACTTTCATGATCCAACACAAATTGGCTGGCAACACACCAGTGGGTCACGACCCACTGTTTGGGAAGCACTAGTCTATATAAAACGAGAGCCACATGCCACTTTGGCACAACAACACAGAACAGTGTTGTTAAATCTGGTATTCTTGCTGTGGCTTTCCCCCTAATTTCTCTGCCTTCAATCCTCCTGTTTTGCTGACTTTATTTTTGCTGACTTTACCGCTGCTAACCAGTGCTAAAGTACTTGTGCTCTCTCCTAAAAACCTGGTAGAACCTGCTCATACCCAATTGGCAAATGTAATTTAATTGTAAGAGCCTAGTAAAGGGACACTACCTGAACCCACAGCCCTAAATTAAATGCTACTAGAGGGCCTACAGCACTGATTCTGCCAACCACTTTAGCAGCATTTGTTTGTACAGTTTTAAACTGCCCCTAGAAAAATAAACCTATTGCCAGACCCAAACCTTCCTTTTTATGCATGTAAACCCTGGACAGCCCAGGGGGCAGGGTGCATTGTATTTAAAAAGTGGGACACAAACTTTCTAGTTTTACATGTCCTGGTAGTGAAAAACTCCTAAATTCGTTTTTACTACTGCAAGACCTACCACTCCCATAGACTAACACTGAATGTATCTTATTACATTTAATCAGTGATCATTTACAAGTGGGAGGAGGTAATCAGTTCATGCCTGGAGTCTTTGAAATGTTAATAAGAATCCTCTCTCATAGTGCTGTTGGATTTTAAGTTACAATTTTGAAAATTCTACTTTTAGAAAGTTGGCATTTTCCTGCCTTAACCATTTAGTGCATGCAGCCTGTCTTTGTGTCAAGTGACTGGATGGAGCTGACAGTTGGGCTTTCGTGTATTCCTCCTAGACAAACACACACAATAAAGAGCTTAGATGCTCCGGGATGGCCCATAACTGGCAGAATGGAAGGTTCAAGCTGCACACAGGTCTACTTACACGTGAATTGGCTGTATCCTGCCTCCAGGGAAGGCAGGACGTCTGTGGACTTCATAGAGAAACCTCTGAAAGTTTCTCCCCCACTTCTCAGGAAAGCCTAGGTATAAATAGTGGACCCCAGAAACCAACTCTTCTGGACCTGTGGATAGTCTCCCAGAAGTAGGACTGATGTGTTGCTGAAAGAGCTGCCACTTTGCTGAAATGCTGCTCTGAAGGACTGCTGCCTTGCTGTGCTGACCTTCTTCTTGCTGCCCTCTTGCCTGGGTGGGAAGGACTGGGCCTAAATCTGTTGAACCCAGGATCCCAAAGTTACCCCAAGAGCCTAATTGGCTACCCTCCTGACTAAATCCTCAGAGACTGAAGGCTCAAACAACCTTGAACCCAGCACCTGGACTCTGCCGGCTGTTAATACTATTCTGCAAAGTGGTGCCACCCCAGTCCTAGACCCTTGCAAGTTGGGCCTGAAGGTGCTTCACCATCCCATCTGTTTACCCAACAGAACTGATGCATCACCTCTGCTGCGAGGGTTCTCCCAGAGCAAGAAATCTGTAACGGATCAGCTGCTGTGCAAAGCTTCATAAATGAAGGCCCTTGCATCACACATCCCCTTTCGATGATGACACACGTTATCGTATTCACCTTCGCAGCTCTTTGAAATTGATGCATCAGTTCATCATAGTCGGTCTTTGCATTTCAAGCCCTCGATGGCAGGATTCTCTATGACAATGCAGGAGCCCTTGTTACAGCTCTGCAGCCTTTTGGAACCAATGCATCGCCTCAGGACCTCCAATACTCCACAACCAGGGCTTAAGGTACTTTAGTTCAGCAGGTCTAACTGGTTTCTGTGGCCAGCCCACTCTTCATCAAGGTTAACCTGAACTTCTGACTTTGCCCCAGTCCACTGAGACATTTGTTGCTTTGTTCTTTTTGGCACTAAATTCATTAAACCTTCATATCTCTGGTTCCACTGATTGGATGTTTGCCGTTTTGATCTTGTTTCATTTATTGAAAATGACTCTATTTTCTAAACCTGGTGTGGGATCCTTTTGTGGTGTGTTTCACTGTGTTACTGTTTGAAGTGCTGTGCAAATACTCTATAAGCTTGCTGATCTGTACCAAGATGCTATAGGGTTGAGCACAGGTTGATTTGGTGATTTGCTTGGCAAGTACTGCGGTTGCTGCTGGAGAGGGTTTTAATCCCCTCAACCAGTAACACAATTTCTTACAAGTGTCAAAACAAAGAAATGGTATTTAGGACAAGGAAGGAAGGAAGAAGGGACGAAACAAAAAAGGTTGAGATACCCCTACTAGGCAAAAGTTATGTTTGTTATGTTGTATTATTTGGTTTTATATAGCTCTCAAAATACCCAAGGGCTGCCTTGAAGAAGATATGAGCTGAGAGATTCAACAAGGGCTTTTATTGGTTAAAAAGCATTGTTTTAAGGGATTTTCTTAACATTTGGTTGATTATTTAAGGTTGAGGGGGAGAGAGTTCCACAATTTTGCAGTGGAGACCAAGATCATGACCAGTGAATGGATCGGCCCATGTTTCCGTTACGAAGTTTACATCGATTTTACTGAGATCCATGAATTCTTTAAATTCTATTTTATTTGTTGTTAATGATCTTATGTTTATTAATGTACAAGCTATAAAATTAGGTGGTGCTGTCTTTGCTGATATAGTTTCCAATAAGGAAATGTCCTTGGTTTTTAGGTTGCTAAGCACGAGATCAAATAGTACTGTTTGAGTCCACCTGTGGGTGGAGGGTGACACAAGATGGTTGCTTGCCAAAATCTGAAGTGAGAGAAGTTTGTCTTTAGAGTATTGATGTTTGTTGCCGGATGTTGAGCTACAACGAACAGGGGGTCTGGCGCTGGCCGTGATCTGGTCACGGATGGGTGCGTCCGGGCTTACCTGCATGCATCTGCTACAGGGATGTGCTGAGCAGTAGCGGCTCGCATAGGGCGTACTGCGGGGTGGTGAGGCGGGGCAGGCAAGGGGCAATGTGGGGTGTAGAAAACTCAGACATATGACTGGGAATGGACTGGTCGGTGTCAAGAATACTGAGGGCAAAAATATTGTGAAGGGGCGTTTCTATAGGTAAGCAATGTTGTACTATATTACACTCTAAATGTACGTTGTATAGTTAAGAATAGTACATCTATACTTACCTATTCACACTTACCTTTTCGGTATTTTGGGTTCTCAATATTTTTGACATGATATTCTGTTCACACAATACTTTTGTTTCCGATATTCTGTCAGCGATTTGACTGATTGCATCCCTTCTCAGCCCCCTCTAACCTTAGCTAAGTTGCCTTGATGGAACCTGATGAAGATACATAGTAGTTCACAACAGTATTGCCCCAAGAGCTGGCCTTTGAACATTATTAAATGCTATGTTCAGGTCATAAGCAGTGCATAGTTGGGTGGAATCTATAGTTAGCATAGTGAACTATAATTGGTAAATTCCAGTCTTTTTTGTTCTTTGAACAATATTTTTTGTGTTATTTCAACACCTTACTATAATGTCACTTTAACCTTTGGTTTTTTTCAGTGCATTTCTGAGATGTTATCTTTATGTAAGGTAATAATTTATAACAATATGTAACTATAATGCCACTTTAACCTTTGTGTTTGTCGTGAATTTCTGAAGTTTTCTAATCATATTTACTAAACTGAGCAGTTCCTGGCTATGTGCAGGCCTCTGTGGGTGGCAAAATCCCTCGTCATGCACAGCCAGAGATTTGCTACAGAGTTTAGCCTGTGCCCAGACCTTGCACCCAAACCCACCAGACACCCCGCCCTCCATGGCAGAAGCGTTGGGTTGGCCGCAGGGATTGACCTCCAGCCAGGCCTTACGGCCAATTTGTGTTGGTGTCTGTTAGAAATTGGGCCTCTAGTTGGAAGAGGTTTGCACCCCGTGCACGGTGGGACAACAATCCTAGTCAGATTAAGTCATTCAGACATCATAGATTATCCTGTGCTCAACCTCTGACAACTTGCCATTGAGCCAACAGGCCTAATTTAGGAGGAATGCAAAAAGTGTTTGTGTAACACAGCACACAGTAACACAATGAAAACCACACAAAAAGACTCCACAACAGGTTAAAAGAATAGATATAATTTTTTTAAATAAAATTGAACCAAAATGACAAAAATCCAATGAGTAGAAGTTTAGATATGAATTTCCAAAGAATAAAAATGTCTGAAGCGCTTAGCAGCAATAAGCGTCAATCAGGGTTAATTAGTCACACTGAAATGGGGCAAAGTCAAGAGCTCGGGCCAGATACAGGAGATATGCAGGCCTGCTGAACACAGTGACTTGATCCTGATCGCAGCAGCGGAATGCAGGGTGCAGCCGAGCAATAGTGGGTGTTGATACCGCAGTTGAGTTGATGCATCGATTTTTTTCACGCAATGGTCGATTCCGAAGAAGATGCCCCGAGCTAAGAGCCATTGGTTCCATAGACGATGTGGCAGGTTACTTCATGCAGTCCAGGGGATGTGTCAATGTTCCCAAGCTACAGGGGCAGCCATGTGTTGGTTCAGATGTGTCAGGTCTTCAAGGCTAAGGACAGATTCTGAGTATGGGCCAATTCCGCTCCCTCAACAGCATTGATGCATAGGTTCTGCTAAACGCAGACAGGAGATGTGTTGGGTCAGCTAGAGCAAGCCCTTGGGTCCTCTTTCAATGGACCAGGCACACTGAGTATCAGAAAACAGGAGCCAAGCCAACAAGCCCTTGGAGATCACTTTGGGTTCATGGCAGAGTCCAACATTTCCTCAACAGGGTCAGAGGGCATCAAGCAGCAGGGCATCACAGCCGAAACACACTTCATCTAGAGCAGCAGTCCAGCCGAGGGATAGTCCTTGTAGCAGCACAGCAGTTCTACTGACAAAGATTTGTTACAGGTACTGAAGTGTCTGATTTAGTGGGGTCAGAGTCCCAATACTTATACCGAGTTGGGCATTTGAGGTGGGGGTGATATCAAAAAAGGGTCTGTAAAGTGCAGAGAGGTCCTTTCCCTTCGGCTCTGGCTCCAGGCTCACTACAGGAGGGTAATCAACCTTTTGTGTTGGGACAGGATACTGCCTATTCAGGTATAAGAGTCAGTAACTTCCTCCCATCCTGCCCAATATGAGCCATCAGGATGCAGATGGGCGGTCAGACACATCAAACCTTCCTTTGTGTGTGGATGTCTATGGAAGAATGCACAAAGTCAAGCTGTCACCCACCCCAGATGTGCATTGGAGACAGGCTGAAAGAAACAGAGCTTAAAAGGCTGAGAAATGGCCACTTTCTAAAAAGTTGTATTTCTAAAATACTAATGTCAAATCCAACTTTATCAAAAAAGAGGACTTGATATTACCATTCCAAAGATATAAAGCATGATAGAGTTACTTCTTTATTATCAGGAATTACAGCTTAAAAGTGTAATAAGGAATTCACAATGTTACCCAATAAGGGGAGTAGGTCTCACAGTAGTGAAAAACAAATGTAGGTGTTTTTCACTACCAGACCATGCAAAAATTAAAAGTATCAGTCCTAGCTTTTACTCACACAGCACCCTGCCCTAAGGGCTACCTGAGTAGATACTTGTGTAAGGCTTGGCAAAGGGTTTTAAAATGCCAAGATGTACTTCAGGACAGTATGCAATACTCGAGTAATCAAGCTTCTGTCATTACTTTTCTGGCAAGTGTCATGCCTGTTTTACTTAACTCCTCTGTATGCCAGATGGTCACACACTCTCACGTGGCCAGATGCACCTGCTGAAGGCTTCTGCGCCAACCTGGAGTCTGCCCCATGACCTCCCTCGTTGCCTGGTATAGACCTCCTGGTCTTCACCCAGACTGCTTTGTGTCACTGAGCAAAGGCCGCCTTTTGCAGTACTTTGTAGGGCTTCCATTGCAGCTTGGCCAATGGGTAATTGCTACTTCAGCCCATCAACTACCCTCCTCCACCGTGTGTAAACTGGAGGCAATCTTGCGTTTTGAGACAAAGCACAATCAAACTGAATATCTAAAACTATAGAGGGCCTGCTGTCTCCGTGCCAATTATAGGTCATGATGCTTGCCATCTTGCCCCATAAATTGAACCTCTGCAATGAAAATTTAAATTGACCTTGCTTGTCCATGCTGACTCTAGAGTGGACTAAAAAAACAATTAGTTCAATTTTACAGGCTGTCACTCTGAGATATTACTGTAGCAATGTCCTAAGTGAAGAGTCAATAACAAAATAATGTTTTCAGTGGAACACAATTTGACGTTAGTATAGCAATTTTGTTCCTTTCACACTGCCTGTCATTCTGAGCTTCTGTGGTAATTAAGTCCTCCTGTGTCTAGGAATAAAATCACTAAAAAGAGCCTGTTATAACTGTAGCGTCTTCCCAGGCTGGGTACCTGCCAATGACTACACCACAGAAGGAGCTTAGTAGTACACATCTTTATTCTTCTGCATGTAACTGCACACTCAAAATTCTAAATCAGCCTTCATTGCATTCTGCTTTAGCACTTAGCCACAGCTCAATGGAGTCCATCAGTAGCCAAAAGGGTTCCGTCATTGCTACCTCGCAAGACACTGCATTAATACAACAACTTTAAGATTATGTTCTGACAGACCAATCCCCCCAGTAGTCCAGTAATTTATTCATTTTCTACTCTTTCTGTTTCTTTTGAGTGATGTGCTCCTCAAGTCTAAAAAAAACACAAAAAGATCATGATATAATTATATAGATTTAAAACTATGGGGCCCATTTTGAGTTTGGCAATCTGAGTTTACTCTATTGGGATGGTGGAGGACTCTCCTATCAGCGGGTCCTCCATCAGCCAAATTTAGAGACCTCTATCAGACCTATGGACATCTCTCCACATTGACAGGGACTATTACCTCACAGGGATTTAGTTCCAATATTTCCCAATTGACAAGCATTTCTCAGATTTTTGCAAGGGTATTTGTATCAGAGGTTTCCAAATATTTTAACTATTCTGTGAGGAAGATCCTCCCCACAGCAAGCATGAATCACTTTTACAGAACCACACTTCGGTCTGAAGCTAGAACACCCCTTCCAGGGAAAGGAGTGTGATCTTATTGAATAACTGTGCAAAAGGATCAAACATGGATCCTTGCAGTGGGTGCATCAATTCACTGAGACCTTGGACTCAGTCAAGCAAATTTATAACCAAATGAGACCTAAATCATTTAAACATCCAAACTTTTGGAAAACCTCTACGCTCACATAAAATCTCTCCTGCCACTCACGCTATTGAAAAAGAAGTTGGCAAACTGTTTATTTTCCCATAGAATAGACAAGTAGCCCCTGCACCCTTTTATATATAGTGCTAAAGAAGACATGCCAGGTGAAACTAATAGTTTGCAATGTCCATTCTATGATTTTTCACAACTCCACCATAGAAAGCATACCATGACCCCAAACAACCCTTTACAGCTTCTTACCATCACAGAGAGGCACACACTATCATACATACCACATCACTTTAACACACTCAGATATCCCATCACAAACACACCAACACTCGTGAATACAGGTTCATACATCATACATGCTACATAAACCTCATGGCCCCTCAATGAATCTGAACAATAACACACACCACCACAAATCCACATCATACATAGTATTGCTGTCAAGCACCCACAAAGAACACTGTTACATCACAAAACTCCCATCACTCAGCCAGTGGTGCCTGTCTGTGGAACCTTCCTCTACCCTTTAAAAACACTTACACAAGGGGAAGAGTCTCTCTTGCTTTCAAATGTTCTACCTACTTTGCTGCTGGATCCTGGGAATGCCATGGAGGACTGAAAGGAGAACCCCCCCTGACACCTACTGAGGACCAGAGGGTCTCCCCAAGACCCAGTGAGGCTGGCCTCTTAAAACTCCTGAGGGCCCATTGGAAGAAGCCCTGGAAGTTGCTGCACCCACCAGAAAAGTCATAAAGGAGAACTGGTGCAGGGAGCCAAGACGATCAGCTTTGGAGGTGAGAAAGGATATTGTAATAGCCCATCGTGGATAGCTCTCGACACTAGGAGTACAGTGAGCCCAGGAATGTCCAAATCCGGTAAACAGTCAAAATATCGAATTTTTTATTTCGACTTACACTTATATCGAGTTGCAAATATCGATGGGACAGAATATCGATGTCCAGAATATCGATGGCCAGAATATCGACCCTAAGGTAAGTAATATCGAAATTACTTATATCGATAGCATATATATCGATGTAAGTAAGTTCGATTTACTAATATGTGTTAGAAATTTTAGTTAAGTATTTAAATTAATTGTTATAATATGTGTTTAATATGTTTTTATAAATAAAAAATATATAAAAGTAAATAATATGTTTTACTACCAGAGCGGGTTGTGGGTTTTTAGGGGAATAGGGTGGGAAGTAATTTATTTGTAATTAAAAAATTATTTTTTAATGATTAATTTATTTTGCAATTAAATATTAATTGGTAATGAATTATTTTAATTGATTAATTGATTATTTAATTGATAATTTATGTATATTTTTAAGTAAATTATATGTTTTACCACTGGAGCGGGTTGTGGGTTTATAGGGGAATAGGGTGGGAAGTAATTTATTTGTAATTAAATAATTATTTTTTTATGATTAATTTATTTTGCTATTAAATATTAATTGGCAATGAATTATTTTAATTGATTAATAGAATAATTAATTGATAATGTATGCATAATTTTAACTAAATTATATGTTTTACTACTGGAGTGGGTTGTGGGTTTATAGGGGAATAGGGTGGGAAGTAATTTAATTGTAATAGTAATTAATTTTGGGTAAAGGAGTATTTTTAGGGTTCAGGGTCAGTTTTGGGTTTTTGGGTAAAGGGGTATTTTTTGGGTTCAGGGTCAGTTTTCAGTTTTTGGGTAAAGGGGTATGTTTAGGGTTCAGGGTCAGTTTTCAGTTTTTGGGTAAAGGGGTATTTTTAGGGTTCAGGGTCAGTTTTCAGTTTTTGGGTAAAGGGGTATTTTTTGGGTTCAGGGTCAGTTTTCAGTTTTTGGGTAAAGGGGTATTTTTAGGGTTCAGGGTCAGTTTTTAGTTTTTGGGTAAAGGGGTATTTTTAGGGTTCAGGGTCAGTTTTCAGTTTTTGGGTAAAGGGGTATTTCTAGGGTTCAGGGTCAGTTTTCAGTTTTTGGGTAAAGGGGTATTTTTAGGGTTCAGGGTCAGTTTTCAGTTTTTGGGTAAAGGGGTATTTTTTGGGTTCAGGGTCAGTTTTCAGTTCTTGGGTAAAGGGGTATTTTTTGGGTTCAGGGTCAGTTTTCAGTTTTTGGGTAAAGGGGTATTTTTAGGGTTCAGGGTCAGTTTTAGTTTTTTGGGTAAAGGGGTATTTTTAGGGTTCAGGGTCAGTTTCCCCTACTGTTGCACCCACTGGAGTGGGAATAGTAATGATTGTTAAGTAAGTATATATTATATATGATTTTTAATTATTATTATTTTAATTAAATATGTATTATTATTTTTTTTACCATTATTACATATATTTAAATATGTTTAAGTAATTAATAAGTATTATTTACAGTATTTTTTATGTTATTTTAAATCCCCAAAAAATCGATATATTTGACAACGATATTTTTAACATCGATATTATTTTTTCGATATTTTGGTACTTACCATGTTGTACATAGGGCGTCGATATTTTTGCTATCGATATAATTACGCCGATATTTGTGTAGGTCGAAATTCTGTCTGTCGAAATTCTGTCATAGATCCGCCCAAATCCACCCAACTGGCCGGAGTGGTGGAATACTAAAGTTTGGCGACCTTTGACCTATTTTTCCTCCCTCTGAGTGTAGGAGGCTACATTATTTGATCAGATTTCCCTGTGTTGGAAATGGGGCCGAGGGACGGTGCAAGGAAGCTATGATTTCATAAGTATGGGAGAGGGTTTGTGTGGAGCCCCATTCCCATTTTTCCACTTCACCCAGGGACTCCATCCCCAGGGTGGATTTATGTTACAGAGGCCAGGACCCTATCTATGACCCCTGAGTACTGGCAGACATGGGGAAGCGCTGTTGTGCTTCCTTCAGACTTAAGGATGGAGGACAAGGAGGCAGAAAAAGCCTTGGACCCCATCCCTAGCCCCATTGCACAATTTATGGATGGGGGAGTGTCCCCCCATGTGGTCCACTCTCCCCATTCCCAATGCCCATGTCTGGGATGAGAGGGAGGCAGCCACACAAGGGTGAATGCAGACACAAAGGAAGGCTGCCGGCTCATGCACCAGCATGCAATAAGTGTATGGTGGTCTCCCTGAACTGTCCACCCATGGAGTCCCTGGGGTGACACGGTGGGGCCGATCACCCCACTAAAAATGAAAATGCAGCGGAAACACCACAGCGGCAATATTGACTGATTCTAGAGAACTCGCACCATAGTGCGTTGTGGGGCCTTTGTTTAAAAAAAAGAAATGTCGAGCTTGTCTGAGCTTGTGGTGGTTCCAGGGCGATGGGACCACCACCAAATTGATCAACACAACAAGGCCTTGTTTTTCATGCAGTCTTCTAGGTCTTCATCGTAATTTGGGGTGGGCGGGGTCTAAAATCATCATCTTTCTTGCTTTTCAATATAACTTCAGGCTCTCCCATGGCTGGAGATTGTGTTCCATGGCTGGGAGTGTTTAAATCTCTAAAGGCATTCTGTATGGTAACATTTATGGCCTGGAAAGCCTAAAAATGTATAATGCACTGTTCATGAGCTTACACTGTCTCAGGCCGATTATATGACTGCAAGGCAATGCTTTTTTACAATGCTATTTGACTGTGATGTTCTCTAGGGATTGTTTTGACCTTTACAGTTTAATGCCAAATTTTGGAAAGAATGCACAAGCACAAACTTTGTTTTTGATAATTGTTTTATTGGGTTTTCATAATGATTACACATGTTTTAGTGATTCATCAATATTGCACTAACGACCATGACTCATGCCAAAGCAATGTAATTATTACACAATGATTGTTGAAACCCACTTGAGGCGTCACCGGTGATTACACAATGTCATCCATAAAATGTTCCATCTGCCAATTTACATTTTTAAATTACTGCGTAATATGTGTGCGTAATAAATGCTTTTCTCCTTTTACTAAAGAAAAAGTACTGACTGTGCAATCATTATTGAGTGTTATTAATTATTGAGTGTTATTATTGCGTGCCAGTGATTGGTCATCACTGGACCATATCACCTCCCTTGAAAAGACCTTGGAATGCTCTGCTTTGTTACCCTTTGAGAGTCAAGTGCTACAATGGAATGTTTGGTTCCCAATGAGGACAAATGTGGATTTATTACTTGTGATGGCCACACAACTAATAGCCCAATTTCCTTCAAGGAACACCCGTACTTAAAGGAAAGGAACGACCAATTGGCTTAGCCAATGCGTGTGAAATGTTGTGCACATTTTGTGTTAAACAGTAACGTGCTAAAAGTGATTTTGAATGAAACCTCTCATTAGAGAGATGTTTATTATACAAAAGTGCAGTCTTATTGTTTCCTTTAAAGAGGACTCCGAAGATGTAAAATAAGAAACAACCATTTAATTAAGTATGCAAGTATAAAGAGTTCATTACCATTTCAAACATGTAAGTTACCATTTCTGTGAAGCTATATTCTTCTTAAAGTGGCCATGTGGGAACCTTATGAAGTTCCACTCAATACTAGTTGGTCAAAGGAATGACCTCTGGAGTTCACATAAGTGAGATTTTCTATTTTTGGGATACAAGGGGATGTTTCAAAAAAAGATATTCATTCAACAAAATGAGATACCATCCAAGTCATCAGGTTTTTTAAATCTGGGAAAGAGTAATATTGACACCAGCCTATTCAGTGCAGCCTTGTCTGCCCCTTGCTCTCCCTCTGCTGTTGAAGAGCAGACCATGGGGAAATCAGTGGTAAGGAGTATTGCTGCAGAGCTAAATCTACAGTGTTCAATAGCACTTTTATGCTTTCTCCAAAGCTATCTGTTTCTTGTCTTGGTTCCTTTCCCCAACAGTTGTTCTCTGGTGTTTCTCTCTGGTTTCAGCAATATGATGTAACACTTTGGGAGAAAAATGCAAGCAAGTACTCCAGCGCTGGACGAGACAATGGCAAAAACCTCCACAGCCACTGTGTATTTCCCCTGTGTGCTCAGGTGTCCAGGAACAAATGATCCCCACACACTAATGAACACAAGCATGCTAAATGTGATCCATTTTGCTTCATTAAAGCTATCAGGCAGTCTCCGTGAAAAGAATGCCACTACAAAACTAATACCAGCCAACAGCCCCATATATCCCAGCATGCACCAGAAGGCAGGCACTGAGCATTCATTGCACTGGAAGATGATGGTGCCAGTCTTCATTTCCATATTCTTCTCTGGAAAAGGAGGGCACAGAAGCAGCCATGTGGCGCAGATCAGGAGTTGACCAAGTGTGCAACCAGAGATTGTAAACACTGGAACTTTTGGACCCAGCCACTTCCTCATGTTACTACCTGGCTTTGTGGCATTGAATGCGATGACCACCATGATGGTCTTGGCCAACACGCAAGACACACAAAGGATAAACATAATGCCAAAAGCTGCCTGGCGGACAAGACACGTTACTGGATGCGGGAGTCCAATGAAAAGCAAAGAACAGAGGAAGCAGATTAGGAGTGCTACGAGGAGAAGGTAGGTGAGGTTCCTGTTGTTGGCTTTGACAACTGGTGTATGCCGGTACTTTACAAAGATGCACAGAATTATAATACTTGAGAGGGAACCTAGATTGGCTGCCCCGGTCAAGGTGGCTCCCAGTGGCTCCTCATAGGAAAGATAATCTATTCCCTTTGGAACACATTCATTTTTCTTCTCGTTGGGCCACTGGTCACTTGGACACTTCCAGCAGGCATTGGAATCTGAAAAATAAAACTGTGATTTGTAACAATTTCACAAATTCAATGTGCATTATGAACAGGCATTAACAACGCAAGGTTGTAGAGACATTCAGTGATGCATAGATGTGAGAAGTTGGCCTGGTATATAATGCTCACTAATTCTAGTGATCACTTTGTACCATGCCAAGCAACCCTTATGATGATTGGTTGTAATTCAACCTTGTAGACCAGTTATCCTAGTGGTAACGTGGACAAAGCAGTCTTAGGCTAAACTCTGAAAGGCATGTGAAGCCAGCTGTAATACCATACACAACCCCCTTGAATACCAAATGAAAGGGACACCACACAGATATATATTGAAAATATATATTGATTTATTAACTATAAAATCCCCTGGACTCTTTATGAGCACAGAAGCACAAGCGTTAAATCACAAGACAGTTTAAAATACACAAAAGTTGCACAATATGGATGAGCCCTAGGGGCCACCTAAACCATATACTAAGAAAGTGGTATAAGAGATACCAATAGGAAAGGGAACAGGCCTAGGGCCTTGGGAATCGCTGGAGCTATTCGAGACTAGCAGTGACTAAGTCGGGAAAGGCCCGCGGGACTCGGGTGCAGTGTTCAAAGTGCACGCACTTTCCAATGTAAAGTCTATGGTGCGTAAAAAGTACAAAGTTAAAGAGTTAGGAACCTTCCGAGTGACCTAGAACGCTGAAACTTAAGACACAGGCCCTTGAGAGGTGTACCAGTGTAGGAACACTGGCGGAGCTGAGTTACCTCACCCACAGGAAGCGGGTGCACAGGGTCGAAGTAGTGTCGGGTTTCGTCACGCTGGTCGATGGTGCTTGGAGCTGAAGATGCTGCAGGCGGCTCGATGTGAAGAGTTCCGGTGGATCCAAGGGTGGATCTGAAGATGTGAAGACCTGAAAGCAGAGGGGACAATGTTCAAAGTCACTAGCCAGTGACTACCGTTGAACCAGATTGGAACCAGGCGATGTCGGGTGCAAACAGGCGTTGTTGGGTAGCTTCTCTCTGCAGCCACGTGGACACCGGGGGTCGAGGACGTCCAGGAGTCGGTCACTAGCTGTCCCACGCAGGCTTCTCGCTGTTGGCGGTGTCGGCGACCTGATCGGAGCAAACAGGCCTTGGCTAATGCAAGCCACGCAGGAATCGAAAGATGCTTAACACTCGGACCAGCAAGGTCAGAGTGGGTGCTCTTTTCACAGGAGCTTGGGTGAGTCTGGAGCAACCAGACCCGCTGTGTAGTTTGTCGGTTTCGTTGCCAAGATGGCCGCTGACCACGTGGCTAGTGGCCGGGATGGCGCGTCGAGTGGCACAATGCAAAAGGGCCCCACGCAGATCGTGGAGATGCTGGGGGGCTGATCTTCGGAGCAAGGGCTGCTCGGTGGTGGGGGTTCTCAGTCCCCAAAGCACAACGTTGAGGATGCCTCAGATGCTGCGCAGTCAGCTTTTTGAGTGTCTTCCAAGATGTCCGGTCCCACGTCACTCGGTGCCTCCACGGGTCCCTTCTTTGCAGGGACTGTGGATCGGGCTCTGAGAGGTCTGGGAGTCTGGGTCTTGTCAGGCTCTGGGCTCGGGCTCCGGCAGGAGGCGGCGGCAAAGCAGACGTCGAGTTGCTGGTTGGTGCCTGTGTTCACAGGGTGGCCACTCCTAGGCCACAAGGGAGATTCTCTTCAGTCTTCTGAGCAGCAGAATGTCGAAGTCCAGTCGTCTTCTTAGTTTCAAGTTGATTCAGGATGATCTGCTGTGCAATGGCACTGCTCCCACTCTTATTCCCAGTCTGAGGGGTGGATCACCTACTAGGTCCCTCCTCTGGGAGGAACCAGGAAGGGGGGCGGTTACACCCCCTTTCCTTTGTCCAGCTCCTCGCCAGGCCTGGGTCTGGAAAGTCCCAGGACCGGTTTGGACTTGCCTATGCACGGGGACACCTTGTGTGCCCCGGGCATGTCTGATTCTATTCAGCCCTGTCCTACCCAATACACAAAACCCTGTCTGGGGTGGTGCTCGCACCTCCCAAGGCAGGAAACCCTTTGTCCAGGCCACCATCTGCCGAGTTTCGGTCAGCAGCAGGAGGCCAGACTCGTGTCTGTGGTGGCAGCATCCATTTTGTGATGCTGAGGCTCTGGTTAACTTTAACCGGGGTTAAGGCTACACACATGTCGTGTCCCTCTAGAAGGTTGGAATGCTATCCCCGTCGACAGAACTGTCGAGGGGATAGTATTCCCATTCGTATGACACCTTACTCGACATGTTTTGATAAAGCCAAACCAAAGATAGCATTTAACCACGAGGATTATAATGCACTTAAGAGTATATGGTATGGCAATATCCCGGAACAGCTTAGGGAGTGGTTCCCGACAGCTGCAGACAGGCTCAGCTCATGCTAGAGCACCATCTCACATATTTCCTATGGAAGGCCTCCAGGATTGATGAGGCCTTCCATAGGAGTGGCTGATAGGAACATATGTGTCCAGTTTAGGGTTAGGCACAGGCATACTGTACCTAAGCAAGAGGTGATTACACCAACTTACCCCAGCTGAGTGATCAGCCAGTTGTGTCAAATATGGAGGCCAGGCCAGGGGTGGCACAATACATGCTGCAGCCCCTGGTAGGCCTTGGAAACACCTATGCCCTGGGTATCTAGGGTACACTACTACAGGGGCTAATAAGGTGAACCAGTTCCAATTCGTAATGCACCTAAAGTGCATTGGCAGTAATTTAGAGTGAGAATAGCAGGCTGTGGGTCTGATTAGCAGGCCCACAGCCACATTAAGTCAGAAACCAGTGAAGCAAAAAGCAAAAATTTGGGGTGACCATAGGATAGCAGACCCTACTCTCCTACATAACCCCCCCCAAACGCAGGGACATTAGACTAACCTTGACCAGTTGTGTCTTCATGTTCTAAGTGGAAGTACCTGGAGAGACCACCTGCGTTGCCATGGTCAGTCCCTGGGCGGTGCTCCACTGTAAAGTCCATCCCCTGTAGGGAAATGGACCACCTGAGTAGTTTGGGGTTTTCACCCTTCATCTGATTAAGCCATAAGAGGGGCTTATGGTCGGTCTGAATCTTGAAGTGAGTGCCAAATAAGTATGGTCTCAACTTCTTCAGGGCCCACACCACAGCAAAGGCCTCCCTCTCTATAGCTGACCAACGTTTCTCTCTGGGGGTCAGCCTTCTGCTAATAAAAGCAATGGGCTGGTCCTGGCCATCTACATTAAGCTGTGAAAGCACTGCTCCCACTCCTAACTCAGAAGCATCTGTTTGGACAATGAACTCTCTTGAGTAGTCAGGACTCTTCAGGATAGGTGCAGAGCACATGGCCTTCTTCAGGTCATCAAATGCCTTTTGACAGTTTTCTGTCCACTGAACCTTTTTGGGCATCTTCTTAGATGTCAGATCATTAAGAGGAGTCACAATGGACCCATAGTTCTTAACAAACTTCCTGTAGTACCCAGTCAGGCCCAAGAAAGCTCTGACCTGAGTCTGGGTAGTTGGAGGGGACCAGTCCTTGATGGTCTGGATCTTACTCTCCAGTGGTTGAACTTGGCCTCCACCTACAAGGTGGCCCAGGTATACAACCTTGCTCTGCCCTATCTGGCATTTTGTTGCCTTGATAGTGAGGCCTGCCTTCTGCAGAGCCTCAAGCACTTCCTTCAGGTGGACCAGGTGATCCTCCCAGGTGGAGCTAAAGACAGCAATATCATCTAGATAAGCTGCACAAAAGTCATCCAACCCAGTGAGGACTTGATTCACCAACCTTTGGAAAGTGGCAGGTGCATTTTTCAAACCAAAGGGCATTACCACAAATTGATAATGCCCACTAGGGGTAGAAAATGCTGTCTTGGCTTTAGACTCCTCAGCTAACCTGATTTGCCAGTAGCCAGCTGTCAAGTCAAATGTGCTCAAATATTTGGCAGAAGCCAACTTGTCAATGAGCTCATCTGCCCTTGGAATAGGGTGTGCATCTGTCCTGGTGACAGCATTGAGTCCTCTGTAATCCACACAGACCCTCATCTCTCTCTTGCCATCTTTGGTGTGAGGTTTGGGGACCAGAACCACTGGGCTAGCCCAGGGGCTCTCTGAAGGCTCAATAACACCTAATTCCAGCATCTTTTGCACCTCAGTCTTTATACAGGCCCTGACGTGGTCAGGTTGCCTGTAAATCTTGCTCTTTACAGGAAGACTGTCACCAGTGTCCACCACATGTGTACACCAGTTAGTCTGACTGGGTGTCAATGAGAACATATGCCTGTATGCCTGTAGAACTTGTCTGCAGTCATGTTGCTGATGTTCAGTGAGGCTGCCACCCAAGGCCACACCATCAACTGAGCCATCCTCAGGGTTCTGAGTGAGCAGGTCTGGGAGAGGGTCACTCTCTTCCTCCTGGCCCTCATCTGTAGCCATGAGCAAGCCCATGTCTTCCCTATTGACATATGCCTTCAATCTGTTGACATGGAGCACCCTGTGGGGGCTCCTGGGAGTTCCTAGGTCCACCAAGTAGGTAACCTCTCCCTTCTTCTCCAGAATTGTATGGGGTCCAGACCATTTGTCTTGGAGTGCTGCTGGGGCCACTGGCTCCAACACCCATACCTTCTGTCCAGGCTGAAACTCAACAAGGACAGCCTTTTGGTCATGCCAAGCTTTCTGTAATTCTTGGCTAGCCTCAAGGTTTTTGGATGCCTTCTCCATGTACTCTGCCATCCTGGAGCGGAGACCAAGTACATAGTCCACTATGTCTTGCTTAGGCTTTTTGAGAGGTAACTCCCATCCTTCCTTCACCAGACACAGGGGTCCTCTTACAGGGTGCCCAAACAACTATTCAAAGGGGCTGAAGCCAACCCCCTTTTGAGGGACCTCTCTGTAAGCAAACAAAAGGCAGGGCAGTAGGATGTCCCATCTACGCCTGAGCTTTTCAGGTAATCCTTTAATCATGCCCTTTAGGGTCTTGTTAAATCTCTCAACAAGCCCATTACATTGTGGATGATAAGGAGTGGTGAACTTGTAGTTGACACCACATTCCTTCCACATAGCTGTCAAATATCCTGACATGAATTTGGTACCTCTATCAGATATTACCTCCTTAGGAAACCCCACTCTGGAGAAAACTCCAAGTAAGGCCCTGGCCAAAACAGGAGCTGTTGTGGTCCTAAGTGGAATTGCCTCTGGGTACCTGGGGGCATGATCCACTACCACCAGTATGAATCTGTGCCCAGATGCTGTAGGGGGATCCATTGGACCTACAATATCAATCCCCACTCTTTCAAAGGGAACCCCCACCACAGGTAGTGGTATTAGGGGGACCTTTGTTGTTCCACCTGCTTTACCACTGGCTTGGCAGGTTTCACAGGAGCGACAAAACTCCTTGGTGTCTTCAGACATGTGGGGGCAGTGAAAGTGAGGGACAAGCCTGTCCCAGGTCTTATTCTGGCCTAAGTGTCCTGCTAAAGGAATATCATGGGCTAAGGTGAGAAGGAAACCCCTAAATTGCAGAGGTATAACCAACCTCCTGGTTGCACCAGGTTTGGGGTCTCTACCCTCTGTGTAAAGGAGTCCTTCATCCCAATAAACTTTATGGGCACCTTGAGCATTCCCAGCAGCCTCAGCAGCAGCCTGCTGTCTGAGGGGTTCAAGAGAAGGACAGGTTAACTGAGCCTGCCCCAAGTCTGCCCTAGAAGGTCCCCCTGTCCCCAGGAACTCAACCTGATCAGGTTCAAGTTCTTCAGAGACAGTTCCTTCAGGGGTCTCAAGACCAGCTTCCTGTGAAGCTTGATCCTCACTTGTAGGCAGTTGGGAAGGCACAGCCTTAACCCTCCTGTTCTTCTTCTTGGAAGGTGCTTGGTCCATTGTTCCAGGATCCAAGACCTGAGGTTCAGAGAGGCACTTTTTGGCCTGTGACCTGGTCACAGCAAGGACATGTGATGATATCCCTAACATCTCTGCATGAGTCCTGTACTCAACTTCTGACCATAGAGAGTTCTCCAGGTCATTGCCCAACAAACATTCTACTGGGAGATTAGCACTAACCACAACTCTTTTTAGGCCAGTTACCCCTCCCCAGGAAAAGTTAACAAGTGCCACACTATGTGTAGTAGTGACATTGCTGGCATTGGTCACCAGGTAATTATCACCTGGCATGTATTGTCCAGGGTCCACAAAGTTAGGTGTCACCATAGTGACACTGGCACATGTGTCCCTGTAAGCTTGAGCCACTTTGTCATTAATCAAAGGCGTCTGTCTGTATTTGCCCAGGTTACTGGGACTTATGTCAGGGGTCAAATCTATGTCCCCTTCACAAATCATAACAGCCTGTGTAAGGGTTCTGACTAAGTCAGAGTCTCCTTCAGTTCCCAAGGTGATACCCACTACCCCCTTGGTTTGAGGACCAGCACTGCTAGCTGTGCTAGTGGGTGCAGTTGCCTTAGGGGCTGCAGTGCTGGGGGCTCCACCATTTTTACACTCACTTGTCCAGTGAGAGGTGTTTTTACAAGTTTTACACCAGGGTTTCTTCTGACCTTTCTTCTTCTTCTTCTTGGAAGTTTGGGACCCACCCTCTGTATCATTTTGGGGCCCTGTTGAAGACTTCTGGTCTTTAGCTTTCTGCTCCCCACCCTTCTGGTCTGTTTTCTTCTGGTTACCACCCTGGTTCTGGTTCTTTTGCTTAACTCTGGTTCTTACCCATTTATCTGCCCTCTTTCCCAATTCTTGGGGAGAGGTCAAATCTGAGTCAACCAAATGTTGATGCAACTGCTGGTTCTGACAATTATTTAAAGTTTGTTCTCTCATCAGCAAATTATACAATCCTTCATAGTCTGTAACCTTGCTTCCCAGCAACCATCCCTCCAGATCCTTAGTGGCACACTCAACAAATTCAGACCAGTCCTGAGTCTGTGTCTTCTGGGTATCTCTGAACATTAACCTGTACTGTTCAGTGGTTAAGCCTAACCCATCAATCAGAGCACTCTTCAGGACCAGGTCGTTTCTAGAATCCCCATCACTAACTGTGAGGAGTCTGTCTCGGCCTCTACCTTCAAAGGAGAGCCACAAGATTGCTGCCCACTGCTCCTGAGGGATCTGCTGTACTCTGCAGGCTCTCTCCATTGCAGTGATCCATTTATGGATATCATCCCCAGCTTTGTAGGGGGGCACAATCTTACTCAGGTTTCTGTTATCAAAAGACCTGTCTTTATCCTTGTGGATATTGCTGCCACCAGTGGGTTCTATTACCCCACTCTCTCTAGGCTGTCTTGCTCTAGCAAGTCTCTCTTGGACCAGGGCAACTTCTAATTCTCGCTTCTGGATCCTAAGCTCAGCCTCTCTCATTTTGGCCTCATGTTCCCTTCTCTGAGGGCTAGTCATCTCCCTTCTGGAGTGACCATGAGAGCCTCTAGAAGCATGGGAGTTGTCAGAGTCACCTGAGTGAGTCCTTCTCCTCCTAGGCTTCTGGTTAAGTCCACCTGGGGGTCTGAATGGGTTGTTACCAGATTCATTCCCAAGTAGGCTTAAGTTAGCCTGGTTCAGTCTACTGACCAGCACCTGACTATTTCTGTCATCATCTGACTCACTGCTTCCCCCCTCTTCCTCTTCTTCCTCTTCCTCTTCCTCCTCATCTACCTGAGGAGCGCCAGTGATGGGGGCTTCCTCATCTACCAGGATGATAGGACCAGGGGTGTCTACAGTGTCATCCTCTGAAGGATGGCCTCCTTCAGCATCCCCTGTGGGGTTTGCCTTAAAGGGCTTTAGAGTCTCAGACTGGTCTAAGAGCTCTCTTAGGTGGTCTGTAGTAGGGGAAGGCCCTGTCTTCAGACCCTTAAGACACAAAGCTGTCTTAATTCCTTAAAGGAAAAAATAGCAAATTTGGATGGTGCCCTTGGAGGGTCACACTCAACAGGGATGTTCCCAGTGGAACCCTCTGCTCCAGACATTGCCCTAGTGTGGGTGGATATGTTGCAATCTACCTACACTGGTGTTTACCTACTAAACCTATCTAGTAGTTGTAGCTAGGGTGTGCTACTCCCTTTGATCTACAACAACTAAGTTCAGTAGAACTTAAGTATACTAGTCTTGTTTTATATGTACCTAGCAGGTACCTGTAAGATCTTTCAAATGATAATCTCAAAGATTGTAATGGTAAAACAACAGCAAGCTCAGATCCCCCCGCTGCCACCAATGTGAGAAGTTGGCCTGGTATATAATGCTCACTAATTCTAGTGATCACTTTGTACCATGCCAAGCAACCCTTATGATGATTGGTTGTAATTCAACCTTGTAGACCAGTTATCCTAGTGGTAACGTGGACAAAGCAGTCTTAGGCTAAACTCTGAAAGGCATGTGAAGCCAGCAGTAATACCATACACAACCCCCTTGAATACCAAATGAAAGGGACACCACACAGATATATATTGAAATTATATATAGATTTATTAACTATAAAATCCCCTGGACTCTTTATGAGCACAGAAGCACAGGCGTTAAATCACAAGACAGTTTAAAATACACAAAAGTTGCACAATATGGATGAGCCCTAGGGGCCCCCTAAACCATATACTAAGAAAGTGGTATAAGGGATACCAATAGGAAAGGGAACAGGCCTAGGGCCTTGGGAATCGCTGGAGCTATTCGAGACTAGCAGTGACTAAGTCGGGAAAGGCCCGCGGGACTCGGGTGCAGTGTTCAAAGTGCACGCACTTTCCAATGTAAAGTCTATGGTGCGTAAAAAGTACAAAGTTAAAGAGTTAGGAACCTTCCGAGTGACCTAGAATGCTGAAACTTAAGACACAGGCCCTTGAGAGGTGTACCAGTGTAGGAACACTGGCGGAGCTGAGTTACCTCACCCACAGGAAGCGGGTGCACAGGGTCGAAGTAGTGTCGGGTTTCGTCACGCTGGTCGATGGTGCTTGGAGCTGAAGATGCTGCAGGCGGCTCGATGTGAAGACTTCCGGTGGATCCAAGGGTGGATCTGAAGATGTGAAGACCTGAAAGCAGAGGGGACAATGTTCAAAGTCACTAGCCAGTGACTACCGTGGAACCAGATTGGAATCAGGCGATGTCGGGTGCAAACAGGCATTGTTGGGTAGCTTCTCTCTGCAGCCACGTGGACACCGGGGTCAAGGACGTCCAGGAGTCCGTCACGAGCTGTCCCACGCAGGCTTCTCGCTGTTGGCGGTGTCGGCGACCTGATCGGAGCAAACAGGCCTTGGCTAATGCAAGCCATGCAGGAATCGAAAGATGCTTAACACTCGGACCAGCAAGGTCAGAGCGGGTGCTCCTTTTCACAGGAGCTTGGGTGAGTCTGGAGCATCCAGACCCGCTGTGTAGTTTGTCGGTTTCGTCGCCAAGATGGCCGCTGACCACGTGGCTAGTGGCCGGGATGGCGCGTCGAGTGGCACAATGCAAAAGGGCCCCACGCAGATCGTGGAGATGCTGGGGGGCTGATCTTCGGTGCAAGGGCTGCTCGGTGGTGGGGGTTCTCAGTCCCCAAAGCACAATGTCGAGGATGCCTCAGATGCTGCGCAGTCAGCTTTTCGAGTGTCTTCCAAGATGTCCGGTCCCACGTCACTCGGTGCCTCCACGGGTCCCTTCTTTGCAGGGACTGTGGATCGGGCTCTGAGAGGTCTGGGAGTCTGGGTCTTGTTGGGCTCTGGGCTCGGGCTCCGGTGGGAGGCGGCGGCAAAGCAGACGTCGAGTTGCTGGTTGGTGCCTGTGTTCACAGGGTGGCCACTCCTAGGCCACAAGGGAAATTCTCTTCAGTCTTCTGAGCAGCAGAATGTCGAAGTCCAGTCGTCTTCTTAGTTTCAAGTTGATTCAGGATGATCTGCTGTGCAATGGCACTGCTCCCACTCTTATTCCCAATCTGAGGGGTGGATCACCTACTAGGTCCCTCCTCTGGGAGGAACCAGGAAGGGGGGCAGTTACACCCCCTTTCCTTTGTCCAGCTCCTCGCCAGGCCTGGGTCTGGAAAGTCCCAGGACCGGTTTGGACTTGCCTATGCACGGGGACACCTTGTGTGCCCCGGGCATGTCTGATTCTATTCAGCCCTGTCCTACCCAATACACAAAACCCTGTCTGGGGTGGTGCTCGCACCTCCCAAGGCAGGAAACCCTTTGTCCAGGCCACCATCTGCCGAGTTTCGGTCAGCAGCAGGAGGCCAGACTCGTGTCTGTGGTGGCAGCATCCATTTTGTGATGCTGAGGCTCTGGTTAACTTTAACCGGGGTTAAGGCTACACACATGTCGTGTCCCTCTAGAAGGGTGGAATGCTATTCCCGTCGACAGAACTGTCGAGGGGATCGTATTCCCATTCGTATGACACCTTACTCAACATGTTTTGATAAAGCCAAACCAAAGATAGCATTTAACCGCGAGGATTATAATGCACTTAAGAGTATATGGTATGGCAATATCCCGGAACAGCTTAGGGAGTGGTTCCCGACAGCTGCAGACAGGCTCAGCTCATGCTAGAGCACCATCTCACATATTTCCAAGCACTCTGCCTCCAGGATTGATGAGGCCTTCCATAGGAGTGGCTGATAGGAACATATGTGTCCAGTTTAGGGTTAGGCACAGGCATACTGTACCTAAGCAAGAGGTGATTACACCAACTTACCCCAGCTGAGTGATCAGCCAGTTGTGTCAAATATGGAGGCCAGGCCAGGGGTGGCACAATACATGCTGCAGCCCCTGGTAGGCCTTGGAAACACCTATGCCCTGGGTACCTAGGGTACACTACTACAGGGGCTAATAAGGTGAACCAGTTCCAATTCGTAATGCACCTAAAGTGCATTGGCAGTAATTTAGAGAGAGAACAGCAGGCTGTGGGTCTGATTAGCAGGCCCACAGCCACATTAAGTCAGAAACCAGTGAAGCAAAAAGCAAAATTTTGGGGTGACCATAGGATAGCAGACCCTACTCTCCTACAATAGACATATGAAAAGAATCGCTGATTTGATAAACACTTTCTGATCTACAGAGAGAACCTTCTGTGGTGTGATTGAACAGTTCAGTTAGTAATCCTTACTGATTCTTGACCGGGCTGAGGACTGCATTAATCTATTCAACATGGCCATAAGCACAAACCAAAGCAGGACATCAATGGTAATGGGGTTGTTTTGCTCTGCTGTGAAGCAGAGGTGGTGTGAGGCATGATATGGTCAGAGAGCTGCTGAATGTGTCTCCTTCCACAAATGAATTGGTAATGCTTACCAGAATTCATGTGGCTTTTGCAAACAGTATGCATTCAAGAATAATACATCTGTTTCTATATTTTACAGCATCTCTGTAAGTCTTTCAATTATAAATGACGAGCCAACAAAATGTCATGGGAGCAGAACTGAGATCATATCCCCTTTGACCTTAATGTTCTCACAGGGTTGTCCTCTTGTTACACCTGTTGTCCCTCAACACCCACCTGTTTGCTGCCCTAGTTTATATTCTTAGCTAGCCTTCATGACCACAAGGGCAGTGCCAGGAGGACCGTGGAGCAAACCACTCACTACCAAATCCATTCTGACGTTCCGGTGGTTGAAACACCTTTAAATAAAAAAGCACTCTCTACCAGGTGTTTGAACCTGGATGTCAGTATGGGTTTGGTGGTGAGTGTTTTGCTCTACCCTTAATGCTGTACAAAAGCAACTGCTACCAAACCCTCACTGACTTCCAGGTTCAACTACCGCCAAATTCAAAAGCACCAGCTACCAAACTCTCACTGACGTCCAGGTTCAACTACCTCCAAAAACACAAGCACTGCTACCAAACCCTTACTGACGTCCAGGTTCAACTACCTTCAAATATACAAGCACCCCTACCAAACCCTTACTGACATCCAGGTTCAACTACCTTCAAATACACAAGCACCCGCTACCAAACCCTTACTGACGTCCAGTTTCAACTACCTCCAAAAACACAAGCACCCCTGCCAAACCCTTACTGAGGTCCAGGTTCAACTATCTTCACATACACAAGCACCCCGGCCAAACGCTTACTAAGGTCCAGGCTCAACTATCTTCAAATACACAAGCACCCGCTACCAAACCCTTACTGACGTCCAGGTTCAACTACCTCCAAAAACACAAGCACCCCTGCCAAACCCTTACTGTGGTCCAGGTTCAACTATCTTCAAATACACAAGCACCCCTGCCAAACCCTTACTGAGGTCCAGGTTCAACTATCTTCAAATACACAAGCACCCGCTACCAAACCCTTACTGACGTCCAGGTTCAACTATCTTCAAATACACAAGCACCCCTGCCAAACCCTTACTGAGGTCCAGGCTCAACTATCTTCAAATACACAAGCACCCGCTACCAAACCCTTACTGACGTCCAGGTTCAACTACCTCCAAAAACACAAGCACCCCTGCCAAACCCTTACTGTGGTCCAGGTTCAACTATCTTCAAATACACAAGCACCCCTGCCAAACCCTTACTGAGGTCCAGGTTCAACTATCTTCAAATACACAAGCACCCGCTACCAAACCCTTACTGACGTCCAGGTTCAACTATCTTCAAATACACAAGCACCCGCTACCAAACCCTTACTGACGTCCAGGTTCAACTATCTTCAAATACACAAGCACCCGCTACCAAACCCTTACTGACGTCCAGGTTCAACTACCTTCAAATACACAAGCACCCGCTACCAAACCCTTACTGACGTCCAGGTTCAACTACCTTCAAATTCCCCATCACCCCTACCAAACACTTACTGACGTCCAGGTTGAACTACCTTCAAATACACAAGCACCTGTACCAAACCCTTACTGACGTTCAGGTTCAACTACCTTCAAATACACAAGCACCCCTACCAAGCACTTACTGACGTCCAGGTTCAACTACCTTCAAATCCACAAACACCCGACCAAACACTTACTGACTTCCAGGTTCAACTACCTTCAAATACACAAGCACCCCTGCCAAACCCTTACTGAGGTCCAGGTTCAACTATCTTAAAATACACAAGCACCCCTGCCAAACCCTTACTGAGGTCCAGGTTCAACTATCTTCAAATACACAAGCACCCGCTACCAAACCCTTACTGACGTCCAGGTTCAACTATCTTCAAATACACAAGCACCCGCTACCAAACCCTTACTGACGTCCAGGTTCAACTATCTTCAAATACCCAAGCACCCGCTACCAAACTCTTACTGACGTCCAGGTTCAACTACCTTCAAATACACAAGCACCTGTACCAAACCCTTACTGTCGTTCAGGTTCAACTACCTTCAAATATACACGCACCCCTACCAAGCACTTACTGACGTCCAGGTTGAACTACCTTCAAATCCACAAGCACCCCGACCAAACACTTACTGACGTCCAGGTTCAACTACCTTCAAATACACAAGCACCCCTACCAAACACTTACTGACATCCAGGTTCAACTACCTTCAAATACACAAGCACCGCTACCAAACCCTTACTGACATCTAGGTTCAACTACCTTCAAATACACAAGCACCCCTACCAAACACTTACTGACATCCAGGTTCAACTACCTTCAAACACACAAGCACCGCTACCAAACCCTTACCGACGTTCAGGTTCAACTACCTTCAAATATACAAGCACCCCTACCAAGCACTTACTGACGTCCAAGTTGAACTACCTTCAAATCCACAAGCACCCCGACCAAACACTTACTGACGTCCAGGTTCAACTACCTTCAAATCCACAAGCACCCCGACCAAACACTTACTGACGTCCAGGTTCAACTACCTTCAAATACACAAGCACCGCTACCAAACACTTACTGACGTCCAGGTTCAACTATTTTCAGATACAAAAGCACAGACCAGAATGAAAGCCTGGTGCCACTGTAGCAGAATGATGTACTTTTTATTTTTAAAAGCTTATGTGTTAATGACCTCCTTCCTTTTTAATAAATAACTACAACCTAGAATCAATCTGGTCTCTAGCTCTGAGGATTCGTTCCAGTTTGTTTGAAGATATTTGCAAATGAAACAGCAGTGCTGGAGGTTTTAAGAGTTGAGAGACAAACAGCGAAGCAGTAGTGGGAAGAAAGAATGAGAAAAACCAGAGAAATGAGAGAAAGTTTTCAAGTCCCTAATTTTCCCTTGAATTCTTCACATAATATGTGTCATTTGTGATCAGCAAAAGAAAATGTAACATGAGCCATAATCAAACAGCATCACAATAATGTCAAGTATCTTAACAGCAGGGTCAGAGAATTACATATATGTAGCCACGGGATGAGTCAGAGCAGTACCACCAGCAGTTCTGAAGAATGAAAGTGCAAAGCATCAAAGTGTATTTATTTATTTATTCAATTTAAAAAACGCGCTATCACCTAGCAGGCATCCTGGCGCTTGTCCAGGAGAGATGGTGCTAGTGTAAAATATTCCCAAGTCATGAGAGCAAGAAATGTAATATATTTGGCTGCACATCTAAAAAATTAGGAATAGTCTAAATAGCCGATTAGACATACTATCTATTGGGGAGAGGCTATGTTGCACAATATTTTTTAAATGGTTCAACGCTCCCCTGTTACTGCCAAACAGCTCAATGTGGGTCATTGGCTTCACAGCTAAGTGTCTAAAATAAAACAAGGAATATTTTCTTTCAGCTCAGAAACAGAGAAGAAAGGGGGCGAGAGGAGGGTACATATCAGGGCCACATAATTAGACCCTCAAGGAAACATCATCAAGACAAGATGTCACTCAAACTATGCCCAGTCCAGAAGCACAAGATAAGGAGACACACATCATAAGCATACAATTTAAGAGAACAGATGACTGTCAAACTCATTCATGCAAAACAACCCACAAAAGCAACACAGACAAGCATATTGAGGTTTTAATGGAGATCTTGACTTATCTCTGTCTTTATCCTTCCTCTCGTCACCAAATCTCTCCTTATCTGCCCATCACATAACTAATTCCAGCCTGCCTCTTTCATCAGGCAGCGTTCCACCATTAGTCTTAATATTGGTTATTACCCACTCCAGGATTCGCTTCTCTTCTTAGCTGGTACTCCTGCTGCAATATGTCCTTTGATGATTTTTTCAGGGTAGCAAAGAGCTTCTCAAGATCTACAGAGTCACTAAGCTCTCTCTTTTCACATTACATTGTGACCAGCATGGTGGCAGGCTCAAGCAGCCCATATCTGATGCCTACTTCCGAACTTGAGGTACATAGCACCTGAAACATTATACATTTCATGAAAGTGTGCTGAAATGAAGGTCTCATGATTCTGATAGATGAATGGGCAATTTTTCTTCGACACCATTGTCAGGACCTGCCTTACCTGCTGATGGCATACAAATCATTCAGTGGAAATTTTTATTTCCAGGATTTGTATTTATTTATTTGATTTTTATTTGAAGGGTTTTATATAGCGCTGGCTAGACCCGGATGTATCAGAGTGCTTTACATGAGTATCAGACCATAGTTGCAGATTACATCGTTACAAAGGTTACACATTTATTAGAGCATAGCTACATAGTTGCTTTTTTAGGTCGATACAAGCAATAATGACAAAATGTGTAAGGGAAAAAGCAGGCAATGGGAGAGATTCATTGGAGAGGGGGAAGTAGTATGGGAAGTAGACAGCGAATGAAAGGAGGGAAAGAGGAGGGGGAGGGCGAGGGCGAGAGACACAGTATGAACGAAGAGGGGTAGGGTGATGGGGGCACAAACCGGTAGATGAGTAGTAGCTGCATCCAAAGTCCAGTAAGCTGTGATCCCAGGGGAAGTGGTATCATTCCCCCAACTCCGTTGCGAGAGGCTTCCTTTACGCAATGGACTCTCTCAGAGGAGTCTCTCAGAATCCAAGTCCTGCCTACTGGATCCTTCCCCAAAAATGGGCGTGGGAGTGTTTTGGCAAGGGGCACCATTCCATACCTCAACTGTGAGTGGCTCCCTTGGCGCTGTGGTCTCTCTCAGAGGGATCACTGAGACTCCAGAGTATAAGTAATGGGATCTTTCCCAAACAAGGGGAGAAGGAGTGCTGAGTTAAATGGCACAAGGGACAGGAGGCTAGGCGGCATAGACGGCAAGGGGAGAGAATTAAGGGGAGGGGGATAGAGGCAGAGGAAGTAGACAAAGAATGAAAGAGGGAAAGTGGTAGGGAGGGTTAATTCTGCAAATTATCTGGAATTCCAAAAGTGGCGTAAATTCACACTGCAGTAGATCCTGTGGGAATGTTGTCATATATGTCTACTCAAGACCTTCTTGTATGCTCAGGAAACACACATTATTTTGCCTGCTTTTGTCTTCTAGGTTCATGAGTTTCCATTGGACATTCCATACCTCCGGAATCCAGTCCGGGCCCCGTCTTAAAGTGTTCATCTGGGCCTTATTGGCTTCTAGCATTCTTCTTGCTCTGTCATATCTAGTCTCGACTGGTATGACTCTAACTCCACCCTTATGAACTTCACTTCACCTGCCATCTCCAAGGGGTTTTCTGATACAGAACTAGTGGGCAGCCGTCGCCGCTGCAGGTAAGAGTGGTGGGGCCGGCAGGGGGGATTTTGAGAGACAACCACAAGGAAAAATGTATTATTTATTTAATTTTCCCTTGTGGTCATCTCTCAAAATCTCCCCCTGCTGGCTCCCCGCCCCACCTCTCTCACCTACAGAGGCCGAGTCTGCTAGTGGGTTGTCTTTATATATGACAGTTCTTGCATCAAGGTGTACAGAGTACCTTCTGGCATTTATAAAAATCAAATGGGGTGATGAGCTATCTTTTTCGAAGCTTTTGAAAATGAAAGCTCTCATTGAGATTTGAGCATCAGCTTTGGAGACATTTGAGACAGACTGAAGATTTGTCATCCCCCAGAAAAGTCAGGTTGGGCCAACGAGAGAGACTACAAAAATCTGATTATGGGAAACAGGTTCATCACCATCCTCCTCTACAAGTGCCAACCTGGTAACAGGTGTAGATATCTTTAGCTGGCACTTGTCCAGCCTATTGCAGGGTGTTATTATTCAGACAAGCGGTCTTCAGTGTTATGTCCCAAGCAAGGGACACTCCATCCACCTCAAAAGTCATATTTCACTTTTAGGTGCTTCAGCAGGTAGATCAGAGCCCACAGATTGTCATGTTTTATTCAGTATAAACAAGCCCCCTGTACTCTGATAATTTAATACAATTACCCTGTAGTACACCATATGTCTCAACATGAAGTCGCCGCCAAACCCACCCAGAGCCCACATTACCTAGTGAAGGTAGTCAGGCCAGTCAAGGAAGGGAAAGAAGATCAAATCTGTAACTGGTCCAATGTAATAGTCAGGAAGGAAATGAGAATGCTACTAGACTATCTCATGGGACACAGTGAGAAACAGGTGTTGTGGCACTACCCCATTAGGACTCTAGCAAGCCCAATGCACCACTTAACCTACCCGCATCTGAGGTTCTTGTGCAATCATTGCCACCAGATCAATGCCAAGTCTGAAGTGGAGAAGGGCCTACCAACTCCTAATGACGTGTTGGTGCAGTAGGCCCAGTGCAGCCCAGAGACTATGGCTCACCCATGTAATATTGGTACATATCAGGCCGTGATTCTACTAGTCCTCTGGTTCATTCAAGAGGTCATCCCACGGCTCTTTCTCAGCCACCTGCAGCCCACTTTGCCTTCTCATCTGCCACCCACCGATCCTGGAATTTATCACAGTCGCGTATTCCTAACAGGATGGTCAGAACTAACTCAGAGTAGCCATTGTAGGGAAAGCCAAGCATCATATCCAAGCCACTAAATTTTCTACTGATTTCCTAATTCATCTAGTTTAATCCACTTTAATTTAATAATTAGACATTGATATGAGTATGACTCCACTGGTTTCCATGTTAAGAAACCACAAACACAATACTTCAACAAAATTCTTTAGCATCTACTAAGAGATGTTGAGTGTATTACAAAATCATTAGAATACTTTAGAAGTGTTGATAAAGCATAGCTTTGATTAAAGAATTGTCAGTGGGAGATGGGAGTTATTCAGACCTAAACCAGGTGAGAGAGAAGTGAAAAATCAACATAGAGAGGGACAGAGAGGGATAGATGCTGAGAGTGAGAAAAGATAGATGAATAGTTTAATCAATCAAGTATTTATAAAGTTCGAGGGGAACATGGGGCCAGGCTGATGCCGTTCATGTGAGCTCCCGAAGTGAAGCGAGAGAGATGAGGGCTGACATAGTTTAATTCTTACCTGGTCAGACTGGGCGACGTGTGGAGGTGGCTGGGCCATTTTGGATGTTTTATTATTGAGGTGGTGGTGTGGGAGTAGAGTTCTGTTTGCATATGGGACCTGGTGTGAGATGGAGCCGGGACCACTGGAGCTGGACGTCAGTCCTTTGGTGGCAGCCGTGGGCTGCTGCAGTGATTGCTGGTATCTGGGTCGGGGGAGGAAAAGCCAGCACAATGCAGAAACAGCAGCAACAGCAGCACTGTGAGGTGATATCAGAGGTGCAGGAGCTTTGTGGTGGCTTCGTGTTGGTGGAGAATTCCAGCTCCTGTCCCCAAAAGGATTTGAGGGAGAAAGGCGGTGGTGATAGCGTACAACTACCCAAGACACAGCACACAGTGATGGAAAAGAACCCACCAGCGCCACCAACACAGGTACTCTGTACTCTTGTAGAGGGTCTAGGAGCTGATAATATTGTTTTAAATATTTAGGCAAGGAGTGGCATTGGTAAAGGTAATGGCGCTGGCAAAGGAGATATTCCAGCCATTACACCACAAGCCCTGCAAGTCAGGAATAGGTATCAATTGAGATCTGATCCAGAGAAGAAAGCCAAGGGATTGAGAGCAAAGGAGCAGTCGGCTTGTGAGGGGATTATAGTCTCACCAACCAGAAAAGCGGGGAAGGCTTTGGGGAGGCCAAGGCGGTGTGGGCCTTTAGAGGTGTGTTCACTCCCAAAACCTTCCCCTTGCTCAACTCCTATTTTAAGATTATGGAGCAGACAAGGGGAATAGTGCTGGCTAGCCTGGGGATGCAGGGTTCAGTGGCAATCCCCCTCAGCAATCATTTTTAATCCATTAGGTAGCTTGGTAGATGAACGTCAAGATGGATCTAGCCCAAAACAATCCCAGGACACTATTGAGATTATCGAAAATATTGAGACGCCCATGTAGGGGAGCCCAGTCAGTTGGAGGCTAGTACTGGGGTAATGAGTAGTCAGAGAATCAGCACAAAAACATTATATTGAATCTGAGGCAGATATTCTCAAGAAATTCGAGATCTCAGAGGTAAATCAAAGAGGGATTCAGGAAAAATGTGTCATGCTGGAAGAAAAGCTGTATAGCATCGCACACCGTATTGAAGCCCCTGCAAGTGAGGTGAAAGTCTTATCAGCAGGAGTCTCTCAAAACACCAAGGATTTAGGGATCTTGAAATCACGAAATAAAACACTACAATATGACCTGGAACACCTTGAAACTCAAGCTAGGCATAACAATTTGTGGGTTCTCAATGTTCCGGAAGGTGCAGAGAAAGGGGATATAAAAGGCTTTATCTCCAAATTACTAGGCGAGGGAATACTACAAGATTCAAAGAGTGCATAGGGATCAGTTCAAATTGAATACCAGTAGGAAGACACCCAGGAAAATCTTGATACATTTCCTAACATCCGCAGTTAAAGAGCTGGTTCTGACGTGCGCATTAAAGGAGAGATTTTAACTACTTTAGTGAGATCAGACGTAGGGAAGAGAACTGGGAGTTGGGTTCCAGGATGAGCGACCCGAGGAGTAAAGGGGCTCAGGTTCAGATGAAGTTTCCAGCTATGCTGAGGATTATGTGGAAAAATAAAAAGCATAATTTCAGCAATCCAGAGGAGGTGGATTCCTTTTTAGCCCAGATGGAGGGAGCCTCAGCTGTCATGTCTAGCCTCAGCCTGTAATGATCCATCACTAGTTGTGGCAATCTAGCAGTATTCAAGATCAATTTACGTTCACGTAGAAGTTGTCAGCCCGATGTTGTTTTTTTTTCATTTGTTGCTTAGTGCACCTTTGAATCTCTCTCTTCGGGGATGGGTCGAGAAGGACAGATTTATTGCCTAGGGACAGGAATGGGGGTTCCCCGGGGGTGGTGGTGGGAGGGGCACATATGGTGGTGGGAGCATGAAAAAAAAAGAAGAAAAAATGCATCCTCATTTCGATAACTGATAATCAGCTTAAGGCTTTTCCAGGGCTCTATCAGTGTACGTTGGCCAAACAGGAGTGCTTGCAGGGAATGTGTAATAGGGGTACGACATGGAGAGGCACACATGAATAAGATTAATAAAATCAATTTCATATACTGGAATGTTAGTGGCCTAAGGTCTAGGTGGAAATTTGCAATGGTAGCAGAATATCTTAAGAATAGTGGGGCACATATTATAATACTACAGGAAACCCATTTGGAACCTAAGGAGTGTGAGGTCCCTTTTAGGAAATTATGCTGGGTTCAGGAAGAAGTGTGCTCAAACCAGAGTGGATCAACTAGGGGTGGCCCTAGTTATCAGGAATAACTCAGAGATAAGGCTACTAAAGTATGAATCCGACACCTCTGGTAGATGGCTGTTGGGTAGCATAGGAATACAGGGAAACCCATAGCATGTGCTACATATTATGGACCAAATTGCGACTCGTCCTTGGCATCCCCCGACACAAACACATCAGCCAGCACCTACGAAGTATGCACTGGCTTCCCGTGGAGAAAAGAGTCACTTTCAAAATCCTCACTCACACGTACAAGTACCTACACAACAACGGACCCAAATATCTCAACGACGGAATCAACGTCCACGTACCCAAAAGAAACCTCCGATCTTCCTACCTTGCACTGGTCGAAACCCTGCACATCCACAGAACCTTTCAGGCAGAAGATCCTCCTCTCACATTGCAACCAAGACCTGGAACGAGCTACTGGCAGACATCAGACGCGCCACCTCCCTGAACACCTTCACGGAGACCTTCAAGACCTGGCTCTTTGGCTAAACAAATCTGCGGACACTCCCTCAGCACCTTGAGACCCTCACGGGTGAGTAGTGTGCTTACAATTCCCTGATTGATTGATTGATTGGCTAATTAAATCAGAAGCATGTCTGTTGGAGACTACGGCGCTGATCATACTTGGTGGCGATTTTGATATAGTTCTGAGTAAGGAGCTGGATAGAACATCTAAAGCAAAATATGTAAGCTTCCCTAAAACATTATCCTACCTAAAAATTATGATGAAGGAATTTAATTTGGTAGATGTCTGGCATAGGAGGGCCGAGGTAGGTAAGGGTTTTATCTTTTACAGCAAATAATATGGCTATCATTCTCATATTGATTAGTTTTTTGGTGGACCAGGAGCTGTATAGTGAGGTGGGGGCTATAACACATGCCCCGCAGTCCTCTTAGATCACTCGCCAGCGGTCCTATCCCTAAATTATCGGCAGTCAATGGAGGAAGAAGGTGGACCCTAGAAAGGACCATTTTGTTACAGCAGAGGGTAGTATCCGATGTAGCAGATAGAACAGCAGACTTCATATATTTTACCAGAGATTCTACTGGTTTACAAACTGCCTGGGATGCATTTAAGACATATATAATGGCAGTAATTGGCTCCATCATGGCAGGCAAGAGACGTGCAGAAGGATGAAGAAGCAATCACGGAAATCAAGATCAAAGAGCATGAACTTCCGGAGGCCTCGCTGGAGGGAACTGCTAGGGTATTAGCACTTCGAAGGGAACTGGAAGATTTGGAGGTGGAATATGAAACTCAGTTAGAAAGTATACAGGAGAGATGAAAATTTAGCAAACTCCAGCACTTCTCATATGGGGAAAAGTGTAGTTCATTATTCGTATGGAAGGCTAAGACCGATATTGCTAGGAAAACAATTTAGAATCTGACAAACTCAGAGACTGGAGTACTTTTAAATTCTAATGCAGAAATTTGAGGGGAAGCTTGAAGATAAATGTGCAGTTTAAATCAGGAGGATATGCAACCAAGAAAATATTGTGTAGAAGCCTGGCTAAAAGGAATTGAACTCCTGCAATTAATGAGTGAGCTGAAGCAGGTTTTAGAGGCAGAGATTACAGAGGAAGAAATCAGGGCACAATGTGGGAAAATGACCATTGGGAAAGCGGCTGGGCCAGACTGCCTTCCAGTAGAGCTATATACCCAAATCATCGATGAACTAATTTCATCTCTAAAAGATGTATTCAATGCAATATATATATGCGGTGAGAGTGCCCCTCTATCTTGGTCAGAGGCACAGTGGTTTTATTTGTTAAACCAAATAACGACCCGAAAAGAGCAGATTCCTATAGTCCAATATCCCTCTTGAATACTGATTATAAAATCTTCTCAGGGAAAATAGCATCAAGAGTCGTGCAGGTTATCAAGGACATTGTACATCCAGATCAGAGAGGTTTTATTACAGGGAGGCAGTTGAATGAGTTTACATATTTGATGCTATGAGCAATTGATTTTGAGGAGGCTCAGAAATTACCTCTAACTGTAGTTGTGGTAGACGCAGCAAAGGCGTTTGAACAAGTGCACTGGGTATATATATGGGAAACCGTTAAGAGTCCTGGATTTCCACATATTACAGTGAGGGCTGTACAGAATCTCCATTGCCTCCCTAAAGCAAGGGTGTTGGTCAATGGGGAGCTTTCCAACTGGTTCCATATTACTAGGGGTACGAGGCAGGGATGCCCCCTATCTCCACTTCTGTTTACCCTATACATTGAGCCCTCCGTAGAACAGATTAGAGCAGATCCCCTGATAATTTCCTTTAAGACATCTGGGTTTGTGATAAAATTAGATCTTTATCCGGATGGCTTGACCCTGTATACCACCAACCAACAGGCTGCGATCCCTATCTTGATGGATAAAGCGCTGAATGTTGGTAAGGTATCAGGCTATAAGATCAATGTATATAAGACCAAAGTGATGGATTGGAATCAGGCCAATAGTAGTAGGGGGGCACAATCTCAAATGAGATACCTCGGTATCTTAATACAGCAGAAGCTTGAAGAAATCCCTGGAGTAAATTAGAAAAAAGTTAGCCTGGAGGTGGGAAGACTGCTAGCTAGATTGGCCAATCTACCATTAAACATATATGGCAGATTTAATCTTATCAAGATCATCATCCAACCAAAAATAACTTTTCGTTATAACTCCATACCATTGGCATTTTGGAGGTAGGACATAGCTAAACTGCATGGAAAAATAGGTAGCTTCATTTGGGCATCAAAGGGACCTAGGATAGCGTGGAAAAAAAGGAGGAGAAGGCTGGAGGTGGGTGGACTGGCCCTCCCGGATTTGTTTATTTATTGTTATGCTTTCCACTTTAAGAACGTTCGCATATTAGCAGACAAACCAGATGGCTTATCAATGGGGAGTCTCTTTGAGGCATTGCTTGGGGATTTAGGTCAGGGGCAGTGCCACTTTTTGTTTAAGTACGGGGATCAGAAATGTTTTAAAATGGTGAACTTAAAACTTTTGAAAACGGCCCTAAACACTTGGTTTTATTTTCAAAGGAGGTTTGGGGGACCATATTACTCATCTTTGGCACCGATTTGGGATTCCCCGGGCACCCCTGACTGTTTGTTTGACCAGTTTAGCCAACTCTTAAAATCTGTGGGTTTAAGCTACTGGGCAGATCTCAAAATAGGGTCTAGTCTGGTAGGCTGGGAGGTCCTAAGTAATTGTAATAAGGGACATCTGACGAGGTTCAAGTACTACCAGCTACACTCCTGATGGGCCGCCCAAGTGTGGGATGGGGAGGAAGATGAATCATGGTTCGAACAGACAGTGAGAATTGGTTGACTAAAAAATGAAGTTTCAATCTGGTATTGGGCCTTACAGGAGGGAGAGAATAAGAGTTTATTGGATATATCTAATTTGTGGGAAGAGGGATATGGGAAAGGCAATTTAATGCAAGTATGGCAATCCTCCATCTCAATTCTACGCGCAGTGGTGAAATCCGCTTCACTTAAGAGAAATCACCTGTTTACAACACACAGGGTGCATTGGTCACCGGGTAGGCTCTCAAGAGTGACTGGGAAGGACTAATCATGTCCAACGTGTGACCTTCCTTTGGCAGATGACCTGCATATGTTCTTGCAGTGCCCAAAGATCACAAACCTTTGGATGTCAGTGTGCAACTTCATAGAGGAAGTGACTGGTCAATGTACAGAGGTAAACCCTCGACTTATATTCTTTGGGCTATGCTCTAAGGAAGTCACACAGAGAATTGTGTCCTAGTAGATGATGGTAATAGACCTCCATGTTTGCTGGTTCGGTCCCGGTGTGCTATCCTGTAGCCTTTGGGGGTGGCAATGGCCATGTCTGGTGCGGATGTGGGGCTCATCCAGGTACCTGTGCTGAAGATATTAAACGGGGTGAGGGAGGAGATCATGTCCCAGATCTCCATGGCATGAAGGCAGAAGCAGGAAAGATGGAGCACACAAGAAGGCAGAGTAGATGAAAGGTAGATGAAGAAGGAAAAACAGAGTCAGAAGGACAAATACGGGAGAAGAAAAATCAGGCAAGAAGACTGCAATGCTGGCAGAACAGACTGGCAGGAGGGATGTGCAATGGGGGAGCTGGCTAGAGCACCTCCTCAATGGGGCCACATTGTGACCTCCATTAAGTAGATCCTGGGAGGGGAGCTGGAGGGGCTGGAAAATGGGAGAGAAAGAAAATGTTGGGAAAGAGGCAGCAGTGGAGAAGCAGTGGTGAAAAAGTAAGGCAGAAACAGGAAAGATAGAGCACAAAAGAAGGCAGAGCAGAGGAAAGGTAGAGACAGAAGGAAAAATAGAGTCAGAAGGGCAAATAAGGCAGAAGAAAAAATCTGTCAAAAAAACAGCAATGGTGGCAGAACGGAGCGGCAGGAGTGATGTGCATAGGGGGAGCTGGCTCGAGGACCTCCTCAATGGAGTGTGCCTGCGGCCTCCTTAAGTAGGTTCTTCAGAGGAGGGAAGCGTGATGGGAGTTTGGAAAATGAGAAAGAAGGAAAATGGCAGGAAAAATGGCAGTAGAGGGGGTGTGACTGTAAAAAAGGAGGCAGAAACAGGAAAGCTAGAGTGCAAAAGAAGGTAGAGCAAAGGAAAGGTAGAGGCAGAAGGAGAAATAGAATCGAAAGGACAAAGAAGTCAGAAGAAAAAATCAGTAAGAGAAGACTGCAGTGCTGGCAGAATGGAGCGGCAAGAGCGATGTGATGAAGGGAAAGCTGGCTCAAGGACCTGCTAGTGTTAGGATATTGAACCCAATATGGAAGAAATGAAATGATGTAGAGAGAATAGTAAAAGGTAAGCTACAGACTTCGAAGTGAAAGGGGAAAGGCATGGTAATCACATATCGACATAAGTTAATGTCAACTAAAATAACTATTTCTCAACTCATTCACAGTCAGTGTTGTTTTCTCAGCAAATGACACACAAGAACATATCAGTTTGCAAAATAAAGGTACCTGTTTCATTTGAAATCTCTCCTTCAGCACATAGGACACAGTCAAAGCAGCAGGGAGGCTGTCCTTCTTGGGCGGCTTTTCGATATCCGGGAACACAGCTCTCGCTGCAGACTGAACGGGGAACCTTCGATCAAATTGAGAAACACTGAGACACTGCAGGCTAGCATGTATTTTCATGCAGGTACAGATGGGCACAGTATGTGCCCAGAGCAGGCAAAATATCTTACCAGGAAGATGTAAAGGTGCATGAAGGCACCAGCCCTATTCTGCCAATGCCTCATCTTAATCAGCCACTTGATCTCCTGGCCACTAACTACTTGCACCCACCAGGCAGCAAAATCAACTGAAATCATATGCCTCTTGGAATCTTCAATCCTATATTATTATGTGATATATACCTTATTACAATACCCCACCAGTATTCTTAGTCCTTCTACCAACTTCCATAAACACCTTAATACTGAACCAAAATGACTGTTATTTTATAGTGATTATCACTTTGCCTCTTCGTCACAGTCTTTTTCACTGAAGGGTGACAAGACCCTGCAGACAAAAAAACTTGGTATTTCAATAAAAATTCAAATAAATGTTTGCAAAAAAGTGCATTTTCATTAAACTGATTGCACTGTGGGGGAGAAAATAAATACTTCCAGAGGCACTTGGTGTTTTTTTCCCTTTCTTCCTTTATTGCTAGTAGTTTGCAGATTCAACTACCTCAAATTATGAAGTGCAGATACAAGTTCAAAGTTTATTGTTTGATTACTTAAAGCCATTACAATTTACAAAAGGATAAAATATCATAAAATGCTAAAATTGTCACTGAACCATAACAATCATGTTCAACCATGTTCACGAGGCGGTGCCTCACAACATATGATTAATAAAAAAATATGTATAATAAAAAAAAAAACAACTGTGATACACTAATAGGTCTTGGGCTAAAGAGCTGACTGCTGTTCCACAGGCAAGAGTTCTCCTCAAATTATGAAGTGCAGATACATGTCTGTATTAATATAGCTCGAGTGGCTGAGCCTGAGCATTCCATTTCTATATCTTCACCTGCTTTCCTGTAGAGAGTAAAGTTCTATACAGAATCTATCGACAGCTGTATGAAACATTTTTGTTTGTGCCTATGTATCAAACACATTTTAGGAGTCTGTAAAGTTTTACCAATCCCTACAAAAGGGTTTAGAAATGGATTTAGAAGAGGCATGTCAGAGACTTGTGTTGCCACTTTGAATAAGTGGGTTAGTTTTCTGATGCGGATGTCTCATTCACTGTCAGAGGGCTTCAATGACATACTATTTTCATCAAACATTTCACAATACAAAAATATTGTGCCAAAATAAGTGGTCCTAAATATCGCATTTACATTCTTCCAATGTAAAGTACAAAAATTATTTCTGCAAGATATAGTGATCATAAATGTTGGCATTGCATAGTTGAGTAGATATATTGAAAAGTATGTAAAATTATAACTTACAAAAGTTAATTAACTTCCATAAAATATCACATACATGAGATATACAATAAAAAATGAAACAATATATTTTGTATTCAAAAATATAACAAATACTGATTTATAGAAACAAAGATACAATGAATAGCATATCAATCAGCATTGAAACTATCTTTTTCTAAAAGCCAAATAATTAAACACATTTAAAAACGCAGCATATGTATACCCACTCCAAAGTTGGCAACAGTAAGGAAAGTGTTAGACTTTTGAGGGATCAAATATACTAGTCTCACTCTGAACTAAGTACCATTAGTGAAGGTTTTGAACTTTGGAGGAGTCAGATTTACCATTCACATGCGAACCTAAGCAGTAGGGGATCGGCAGATTTAATATTCCCACCCCAACCTAAGCAACAGTAGGGAAAGCTTTTAACTTTGAGGGGGAAAGATTTGTCAGATTTAATATTTCTACTCGAACCTAAGGAACAGTAGAGAAACTGTTGGTAAAATACATATTCATACCTAATATGTGGGATAGCATAATTTTTAACATCAAAATGCAAACATGTATTTCATAAAAAAGAAAAAAAGAAAAAACATAGGGAAAACACATAAAATATACCTATTTTTTATAAACAACCCAAAACTAATAACACAGTCCAAACAACATGTAAAAAAATGAGGACCGATAAAAATAATTACAAAAATACTGAATACTTAAAGAAATAACATATCAATTAAATTGATTAATTAAAAAATACATAGTTTACATAATCAATAATCTAATTATCCATTTAAAATAAACAGTTAACTGTTTATAAAAAATAATTCAATAACGTTTCAATTGAATAATTTTCATAATTAATGATATAATTAACCAAATTAAAGCATACAATTAACAATTTACAAAAATATTAAGTAATATATTAATTGAAGAATTTACATGGTATATAATCTAGTTTAGCAATTCATGTTTAAAAATTGACAAAAGTTATACAAAATGTAATGGATGTATTGCAAAACATTTCCCAACCTACTTGTCTATAAACCCAACAACTTGCCAATAATTGAAAAGGTTTATACAATCAAAAACTCTTTACATATATAACCTAAACAATAAAGCACTAATAAAAAGATTACAAACAAATAATAATAACTAGGCTTTCCTCTTTTCAGTTTCTGTTTTTGGTAAATTCTGGCTGGGTTTTTTCAGTGTTTTCAATACCTTAAAACAAAGTAGTTATCAGTAGTTACACATATTCACCCCATTAAAAACAACAGAAACTGTGTTTTCCGTTGTTTATGGAATGTTATATTTTTATTATTGCTTGCTTTCTGCACTGATTGTGCATATGTATAGACAGTGTGCGTACAGGATATATGAGGTCCAAATTTCTTTTTGGAAATGAAACATACTGTAGTACACCATACAATGCTTCTTTAGTGAGTCTTTGGTCATGTACGCTCGCTCTTACCTTCCCATGTAAATGTTTATCTTTGAAAAGGCCCTCGCAACATTGCCACTTGAGACGGGAAATTGCAAAACAGCCAGTACACAATTTTCTAACTCTGGTCACTGACATAGCTTTCCATGCCGAAACTGGTGCACCAGAAGATTGCAATTCTCTGAGACAGGTTTTGCAACATATGCGTTCAACTGGACGCATGTGCCCTCAGTTATTGAAGCAGTAAAAAAGGAAGCAGTACTTTTTGAGGTGCAGACAAAATGTCCTTTTTCCAGAAGGGATCTAGAACGTGTGCAGAGTGCCTCAGTGAGGCTTCATTGACTTCAAATGCCATGGTTGATGAAGGGACATGTGTATGCATCATTCCTAGCCATTTCTCATGCACTGTAAAATAGCATTTCCTGAACTGCTCCTCAACATTTATTTGCTTACCAAGTGGCAAGAATTCTAACATGGAATATGTTGTAGTGTCAAAGTAAATAAAAGTGTCGCCCAGCCCACTCTCAAGGAGATGTTTCACATCTACACCAATTGCGCCTAACACTTGGTAGACAAGGGTGTTTTCACACTCTAGTTTTTTGATTATGTTCACTACAGCACCCATGTTTTCCTGTAAAAATCTAAGAATGCAGTAGAGTGTACTTTTCATCCCATTATCAATATGCAACAAAGATCCTTGCATTTCTTGCCTTTGGCATCACCACTAAGCAAAAATTCTGTAAACCGTCGCCACATGGATAATGTAGCATTCACGGCCTTTAGGACTGAGAACAACCAGTTAACTGACACAGTTGGGATGACTCTCTCTTTGATGCCACACAAAGCACAAAATTATAAATATTGGCGTTTTAGATCTGTTTTAAAGCACTCTGCATTGCTCATAGGACACTACCAGGGGAGGGACCGTCCATTAACCGGTCCATCATTCTGCCCTATCGAGCGAACAGATGTCTACGATTGGATGACCTCCGCCTTGCCTTAGTTCCCAGAATTCAAAGTGCAAAAAGTGGTGGACGTCTGTTTTCATATTATGAGGCTAGGTTATGGAATTCCCTTTCCCTCCACATGTGTATTGAACCCAATCATTTGGCCTTTCGTAAAGCCCGAAATACCTGGCTTTTTCCTAACTTGGTTTGGTAGTCTCTGTGTTTGCACTGTTTCCAGTGCTGGGATGCCCTTGGGTAGCTATGTGCTTAACAAATGTTTTAAAGAATAATAATAAATAAGTTACCACACATAACGAAACAGTGCACCGAAATGGACTACAAAGTCAATAGCATTCTTCATTAATTCTGAAGATTGTAAAACTTCTTTCAGCATACTATCTAGCAAGTGGCAAGGATCTCTTACAGGGAAGCCCTTCAGCTCAGGTATGAGTATTGACAGGTCATCACGCACCTTTTTCATATACGTAGCTAAATTACTGCAAATATAAACTATATCACTTCAATCTTTATTGAACTTGGTAAGAACATTTTGAAGCAGCATTCCAAGTGAAACTGCATTCCAACCTCTGGTGTCATGTTTTCACCAATATCACAGATGCTTGGGGACAGCAGCCTTTTCACATATACCTGTCACTACATCTTGCATTGAATGTTTAAAGCCAGGGGTGTTTGGCAATTCACCAACTATCAATACTGACTCGCTAGAAAAGGGGGCTAATGTATCAAAGGGTTTTACCCATTCTCTGTCTGTGGATAAATGTGATGCTACATATTGGGAAATAATCTTATGAAACCAGCTATTTTACATATCAGTGAAAAAACTCAAACATAGCCAAAATATCAAATATGATTTTGATATTTCCTGATTCTCTACAGTTTATAAACTATTTAAATTAGACATAAAACATGCTTCTAAACCCTGCATCTTTAGACCAAAGATCACAAAACCAAAAAAAGCAAATGAAAGAAGAAACAATATTTTAGTGACATCCCTAAACAACAAAACTCAAGCAGAATATTGTTAGCCCAGTCCTTCTTGCAGTTGCATGTATAACAAAGTTACATTGTATTGGAATTTTCATGAAAGGATAAAAATTACTCTTTCACTCAACTTGTCCTACCTTTGAATGGCATTTAGTTTGTGGTTGTGAAGGTGTTTTTTCAGTGTTTACACTGGTGAGGGCTACTTTGCTTTCGATTGAGTTTTATCAGCTATTATTGGTTTAAACCGAATACAGGACAGCCTTGTAATAACATATAACATATTATTAACTTATTGTACACAAAATCATAAACCATTATAAAGTAATGAATACAACTATTTAAAAAACAAAAAGAAATACATACTTAAAAGTACAATACTCTAACCTGCAATATTCTGTCATATAATATTCTTGTCATCAGAATATTTTTGTGAAAACATTTGTGTTGTTAACATGATATTAATGCTGTTCACTATCAGAGGTGGATTTGCCAGGTATTGTACAGAGAAGATCAACAACAAGATGGCACACCTACGCCGAATACCTGGCCTTATGCTACTACTAGATGTAGGTCCATCTTTATCCTCATTGAGAATTGCGATTTGGATTTAAGCCTCCTTCCAAAGGATTCCTCAACATATTGTTACAAATAAATGCAAACTTAAAGCATGAGATCAGTGTGGCATGTGATCATAGGTTGGTACTGCTAGATACTCTCCTATACGATATGGGCCGTGGCTAAGAAGAGGGCCAAAAGGTAAGTGACCCATTAGCCTATCGGCAATCTTTACTACCGTAAAACATGATTTTACCTGCCACAGGCCTGCATTCTCCCACACTTTATGGTGGGTGTGTGTAGTGCTATTATCCTTCAGGGTCTAATTAGACGTGTGCCATAAAATTCCAACCACTGCACACAAGCCTGTTTGCACAGGGTCAACAATCCTAGTTGTGTGGATTTTATCACACTTGGTAATTGCCTTGCGCGATGAAGTCTACTTTTCTTAGTATATGTTATATGGTAAAACATATTTGAATTTTCTGGGGGTAAAAGTTGTGGTGTTGTTCGGGACATGAAGATTTTGATGTAGTAAGTGCACCTGCTTAATTTGAACCCCTGGTTATTATATTTTGTTGTTACAATAAATTATGACTACTCCTCTGGGGCACCTGAGATGAGGCCCATAGTGTCAGTTTTGTTGTTCAATGAAGGTTACTCTGGAGAGTCCGTATAGTTATGCCCGTGAGCAGTGGATTAGGAGTTTACATAAAAACATGCAACCCTTAAATGATAGAGAGGAAAACAAAAAGATCCATAGGGGAAAATAAAATGCCAGCTGCTCTTCTCAATCTAGCACGAAAATACTAACCCTGGGTGTAAGACTATGCTACCTCGCAGAGTGTGTGTAGTATGCGCAACTACGCCCTGCGAGAATTGCACGTATCACAGTGCAAAAATGCGTAGCGTAGCGGGCATTTTTTGCAACTCGCGGTTCTCAACGTCAAGTTGATGACCGCGAGCGAGCAAACTAACATCCCGCCGAGACTTTTTCCTCGTTAGCGATCAGCAACATCAAGTTGCCGATCATGAGCGTGGAAAACAAATCTCCCAGCGAGATTCTCAACGGGGGGAGGTCAGGTTCTCATTGCGTATGCTCACGACCGCTCGTGATGAGAATCTTCCAGTCCACGTTGAGAAAGCTGCCGCTTGAGTACAAATCTACTCGAGCGGCAGAAAACGACGCTTGCAATGTGCAAGATGCGGTTTGCAATGATTGCACAGTGCACACAAGCATTCGGCACTGTGCAAGCAGTGCGAACAGCATTTTCCCTAACGCACTACGCAGTTCGCGTAGCTACGTGTAGCCCTACTACACAAACTACGCCCAGGGTTAGAAAATACTAAGGCACACCCAATTAGCAATTCCTCTAAGACACACTTTTCCACTGCTGTTTCACCAACAATTCATGCTCTTACATAAAGAAAGTCCTCATGCCTCTTTTAGTAAAAATGTTACCAACCAAATTCTTACAACATTTTCACCTACCCACTGGCTTCCCAGAGTTCCCTTATTCAAGTGTGTTATTTTAATTCTGAAAGCATTTCCCACTCTTCTTTCAAGTAGTGACTTAATTTAAAATGGTCCCAGTATTCTTGTTTTCGGTCCAGGGAAGACTTGGCTTGGCAGTTTGGGCTGGACTGTTCCCATGAGGCACAGGGTCAGACTGATTTGCATATGGCCATGTCTTAGCTGGGGTGGCGGAGTGAGCTAAAGAATGGTGATCGATTAAACCTAGATCAGTGGACTGGGGTTGAGGGTTTGATTTGCTCAAGCGCTCCGTCCGTCATCCCCTTTTGTATCCCTTTGTTCGCCCTAAGTTGGCAGGGTTTGCTCAGACGTGAGTCCCTTGCTCATTTTGCTACTGGATTCAAGATAGCCTGGCTGATGAGGGTTATAAACCCAAAACCGGTCCCAGGATGCTTGTTTCCTGTCCAGGAAATACATGGCTTGGCAGTTTGGGCTGGACTGCTCCCATGAGGCACAGGGGCAGACTGATTTGCATATGGCCATGTCTGAGCTGGGGTGGTGGAGTGAGCTAAAGAATGGTGATGGATTAAACCCAGATCAGTTGACTGGGGGTGAGTGTTTGATTTGCTCAAATGCTCCGTCCATCATCCCCTTTTTGTATTCCTTTGTTCACCCTGAGTTGGCAGGGTATGCTCAGACGTGAGTCCCTTGCTCACTTTGCCACTGGATTCAAGATAGCCTCGCTGATGAGAGTTATGAACCCAAAACCAGTCCCAGGATGCTTGTTTCCGGTCCAGGGAAGATATGGCTTGGCAGTTTGGGCTGGACTGTTCCCATGAGGCACAGGGTCAGACTGATTTGCATACGGCCATGTCTGCGCTGGGATGGCGGAGTGAGCTAAAGAATGGTGATGGATTAAACCCAGATCAGTTGACTGGGGGTGAGTGTTTGAGCTGCTCAAACGCTCCATCCATCATCCCCTTTTGTATCCCTTTGTTCGCCCTAAGTTGGTAGGGTAAGCTCAGACGTGAGTCCCTTGCTCACTATGCCACTGGATTCAAGATAGCCTGGCTGGTAAGGGTTATGAACCCAAAACCGGTCCCAGGATGCTTGTTTCTGGTCCAGGGAAGACATGGCTTGGCAGTTCGGGCTGGACTGTTCCCATGAGACACAGGGTCAGACTAATTTGCATATGGCCATGTCTGAGCTGGGGTGGCGGAGTGAGCTAAAGAATGGTGATGGATTAAAACCAGATCAGTTGACTGGGGGTGAGTGTTTGATTTGCTCAAACGCTCCGTCCATCATCCTCTTTTGTATCCCTTTGTTCGCCCTAAGTTGGCAGGGTATGCTCAGACGTGAGTCCCTTGCTCACTTTGCCACTGGATTCAAGATAGCCTGGCTGATGAGGGTTATGAACCCGAAACCGGTCCCAGGATGCTTGTTTCCGGTCCAGGAAAGACATGGCTTGGCAGTTCGGGCTGGACTGTTCCCGTGTGGCACAGGGTGAGACTGATTTGCATGTGGCCATGTCTGAGCTGGGGTGGCGGAGTGAGCTAAAGAATGGTTATGGATTAAACCCAGATCAGTTGACTGGGGGTGAGTGTTTGATTTGCTCAAATGCTCCGTCCATCAACCCCTTTTGTATCCCTTAATTTAGAATGATGGCACACCCTCTGCAGAATGTGATGAGGGGCCTATGAGTCTCCCATATCTCACATATGCAATATCCATTGGCCTTGGGCTTAATGTGTCCCTCTGATGGGTTTGAGGCCCCTTTGAAGAGCGGGGACTGCAGGGGTCTGTGTTACACCCCTGCTTTCAAATTGTCTAGTTTCTGATGTTCTCTGCACTTCCAGCCCTGGAAACCCACCCAGAAATGCCTAAGACAAACCACTAACTGAAACTGGTATACTCTTGGGTTCCTTATTGGGAGCACGAAGAGGTACATGTTCTCTTGATTAAAGCCCAAAGATGTTGGTGTTAGATTTCTGCATATCTTTCACTGGTGGCACAAGTGACTTACATGACAGCCTGAAGTTCTGATATTCCCAGTTGGTGACTGCCTACTCCTGCACTGGAATATGTGGGATCCACCGCTCAAATACTGGATGGTATTGAGAACTATTTTAAGGATAATGAGGTGACGGCCTCTGGACCACTGAATAAGTGGAAGGCATTCAAGATTGTACTACAAGGAATGTGCTTGAAAACCGTGAATAGGGTGTGGAGGGGTCTCTAATCGGATGTACTAGCGATTGAAGATCGCATTAGAGTGCTTGAAAGAGAGGGCGCAGTGATCCTGAGTGACAGTCAGGGGTTACGGGGTTTGCAGAAGGAATGCAGAGCACTGTTGAGCAGGCTATCTCACTTTGACTATGTTTCATATCTCCAGAGGCAGCATGAACAGGGGGACAAAGCTGCCCGTCTACTGGCTTGGCTCCTTCAGATGGAATGCTCGGGATGCCCAATTGTGGCTCTCCGTTTGAGATCTGGGTGCATGGTGAACTCACAGGTTGAGATTAATGTGGCTTTTGAGGAGTACTGCAAGGGCTTCTATGCGGATAATGTGATAGTGGCAGCAGCTGCAGCAAGGGCGTATTTAGCAGGGATCCATATTCCTATGATTGATACCCTGCAGAGGCAAGAACTAGATAGTCTGATGTATTTTGAAAAAAATTAAGGGGGCAAGCAGAACGGTTCTGGGTACTGGCCCCAGGTCGAGCTTTTCCGTGCTGCTGCATTGCTCACCCCTGCTTTGTTTTCTTGTTTTTACTGCTTTCTCCTTCCTTTTTCTGAGGTCTTCCTCCTGTTTTATGCCTCGTTTATATTGCTTTCATCTTCTTTTCCCCTGTTTGTCTGAGTACTTCCTCCTGCTTTCAGCCTTATTTTTACTGTTTTTCCCTTCTCCCCCCATTTTTCTGAGTGCCACCTCCTGCCTTTTGCCTCTTTTTTACTGTTTTCTCCTTCCTGTCCCCCATTTTTCTGAGTGCTTCCTGCTGCTTTCTGCCTCATTTGTATTTCTTTCTTACTCCTTTCCGCTGTGTATCTCAACACATTCCCCTGCTTTTCCCTAATTTTTCCGATGCTTTTGCCTTGTTTTTCCTATTGGCACTCCCACCTGCCTCCCATTTTCCCACCCTTCACCTAGCCCCACCTACATCTCTCTGCGCCCCTTCCAGGTCCTACTTAATAGAGGCCGCAGTGTAGCTGGGTGCGCCACTGGCTTGCGAAGCTGTACCAAAGGCAACCCCATTTGTGACCTTCCACGCCTGGACCGCACCCACTGCCAGGGACCCAGCTCTTTCACCCCACGAAGATACAACACCACTGAATTCTGAGCCCTGTACCCTGAACACACCAACAACCACTGTTTCCAAATATCCCCACACACCACCAGAGGACCATTCTTCTGCTCACACTGTGACCTTGCCTTCAACACCGAAGCAGTCAATGACATCAGTAACACTGCAAATGCAGCCACACCTGCTACATCAACTGAGACCACCACGGCGCAAGCCCAGTGCATCCTATTCAATGCACGTTCACTCAGTAAACATACCAGGGAGACCTGGAACATGATCTCCCCCCTCACCACAGACATTATCTTCCTTACAGAAACCTGGCAAAACCCCACCTCTGCCCCAGACTATACCACTGTCATCCCAGAAGGTCACAAGATAACACATTGGGGCCAAACCAATAAGCACGGAGGCAGAATGGCTATCATCTACACAGACACCATCTTCTGCATGCATCCCCTGACGACCCAACACCAGTAATGGAACACCTCAACTTCCAACTCCATGCAGACGGGAAAAGCACCATCAGAGGCACCCTTGCCTACACACCACCAGGACCATGCCCAAGCTTCTTAAACACCATCACAGAACTCATCGCCCGCTTGCAATTGATTCCCAGCACTACATCTTCCTGGGGGACCTCAACTTCCACCTCGACGACCCCAGCAACGCAAACTCTACCGACCTTCTGGAAAGCATGAGTAACATCGGCAGCTAGCAGCTCATCATTGACCCTACTCACATCTCAGGACACATGGTTGACCCCATCTGCACCTACAGAGACAACCATGTACATCCACACCACACCACTTACCTGGTCTGACCACCACAGCATACACTTCACCATCACAGGATCCACCTACCCCGGAACCATAACCCCCAGCTCAACACGAAGACACTGGAAAAAGGTATCAGACCAGTGGAACGACACTCTCCGTTCACAACTCCCAGATCTATACATGACCCTGAACAAAAAGCTAAGAGCTTCATCCAGTGGATCACAGAATGTGCCAATGCCATCACCCCTGCCAAGACAGCTAGGATCAAAGAACTAAGCAAAGAGCAAGCTGTTTCACCAAGTAACTGCACTCCACCAATTGCAACTGCTGACAACTTGAAAGGAAGTGGCTCACCAGTAAAAAAACAGAAGACCCAAACCACCTTCAGGTCTGTTCTCAACCAGTACCACCGCATCCCGCAAGAAACCAAGAAGAATGCCCTAAAAGACCGCATCAAAGGCAGCGTAAAATCACAGTAAAGAACTCTTAACCATCTTAAAGGAGTTCACCAGTCCCGCAGCCACCAAGAATGACATCACTCCCCTCCCAGGAACTGTGCGACAATCTCGCATACTTCTTCCATGTAAGAAAACTTCGAACGCCAACCCTCCATTGCAGACAGCATCAACCAGCTCACACAGACAAACACAAACCCAGAACACCTTCCCACCTACAGGAAAGTCCTCACCACCCAGGACACTATCTCTTTCAAAAACTATGTGCACTCTGGAGCACCCACATACCCATGCCCCCACAACATCTTCAACCTCTGAAGCAAGAGAATTGATGATGAGCTCAGGAAGGTCTTCGACACCTATATCACTGCAGCCTCCTTCCCTGACGACTGGAAGCATACTAAAGTGAGCCCCCTCCTGAAAAAAACATATGCCGACCCAGGTCAAAATGAAGAACTACTGCCATCTCCCTGCTCCCCTATCCAGCAAACGTCCTTGAGAAAGCAATCAACCAGTAACTCACCCAACACCTAGAAGAAAACAACCTCTTGGACCACATCCAATCCAGATACCGAGCTAATCACAGCACCAAGACAGCACTGATCGCAGCTAGGTGTAACATCAGAGTCCACCTGGACCGTAGGGAAAAAGAAGCCCTCATCCTCCTGGACCTGTCAGCCACATTTGACACTGACTCCCACTACATCCTGATCAACAGACTCCATCAATTCAGGATTCAAAGAAACACCATCAAATGGATCACCTCGTACCTCATTGGCAGAACCTAAAGGATCCGCCTCCCACTGTTCACATCAGAGCACAAGAAGATCATCTGTTGAGTCCAACAAGGATCGTCCCGCAGCCCAACCCTCTTCAACACTTACATGGCACCCTGGCCGCCACTGTCAGAGCACACACATTCAACATCATCACCTACACTGATCAGACATAGCTCATTCTCTCAGTGTCCGAAGATCCCTCCACCACTAAAGCTAACTTCCACAGAATCATGATGAACATCGTGGACTGGATGAAGGACACCTGTCTCAAACTCAACACTGAAAAAAAGTTCTCATCTTTGGAAACACCATCTCGTTATGGACCGACACATGGTGATCCGTGAAGCTCGGCACCCCCACCCCCCCCCCCCCCGCTCCAAGAGACCATGCCTGCAAACTCTGCATCATCCTGGACAGCAAGCTATGCATGGAGAAGCAAGTTAAAGTAGTCTTATCTGCCTGATTTCTCACCCTACAGGAGGACCTCATCACCAGCAGACTGGACTAGTGACAAACACTCTATGTAGGAATCATTGCACGCCTCTTGACTTCAGACAATAGAACTCAGCAGCAAGACTCTTACTTGTATTCCCCAGAAAGACCCACATCATATCAAATCTCAAGAAACTACACTGGCTCCCAATTCAGAAAAGATGCCAGTTCAAGATGCTGACCCGTGCTTACAAGGCCCTGAAAAATTGAAGGACCAGCATACCTCAACAAACTACTGACCCTCCACCAACTGACCAGATACCTTCGATCATAACATTTCTTCTTGCACCTGGTAGCCAATGCTTGGAACAACCTTCCTCTGCACCTCAGGACCCCACCATCGCTCTAGGAATTCAGAAGAGAGTTAAATGCCTGGATCTTTGAAAGATCAAACCTCCGTGCAGCAGCAAACTGCTCCAGCTTCTTGAGACCCACACAGATGATTTGCTGTGTTCTGCTTGAGTTGTATGCCTCACTAACGCAGAGAGGCTGCCCTGGCAGTTTGACAACTTGAAGTACTTGGGTGTTCAGGGGTATCATGAAGAGGCATCCATGTTTAAAGTGAACCTGGGTAAAGCATGGCTATCTCTTTGACGTTCGCTCTCTTTCTGGACCAGCCTACCATTGTCACCAACTGGTAGGATTGGTGTGTCCAAAATGTTGGTATTACCTAGGTTGCTGTGTTTCTTTGCAGCCATCCCAATGATCCTGAAGAAGCCTTCTTCCAGTACCTGCAAAGTTTGCTAACAAAACTATTAACAGTAGGTGACACATGGCTCTCAGTAAGCTATACATGCCACTAGATGACAGTGGTTTGGGTGCCCCATGCTATGAGTTGTACTATGTGGCTGCACAGCTGCAATGGCCAACGCAGTGGTTGGCTCTTGCATCACGGCTACAGTATCTGTGTGTACTCCACGATCTGGAAGGACGGCCCCTCCTCCACAGACTTTTGGAGTCCCTGATCTCGGCGGGACATGCAGTGTACTGTTGTGTGTTGCTCTGCAGATATGGAGGTGCTATATCTGCAGCAAGACGTGGTCTACACCCTATACTCCCAGTTTCCCATTGTGAGCAATGACAGAATGCGCCTGTCTATGAGGGATATACAGGACCTAAGACTGGAAGGAGGTTGGGATTTAAACATGGCGGATGTGATGTCCTCTGAGGGCCTGCATGCCTTTAGGGAGCTGACAGAGGAGTATGGGCTAGGGCAGGAACAGTTCCTGTAGCAATGCACAGTCTACACCCTTAGCCCCCAGTTTCCTGTTGTGGGCAATGCCTGAATGTGCGGGTCTATAGGGAATATACAGGACCAAAGACTGGGAGGAGGTTGGGATTCAAACATAGGCAGGTGTGATGCCCGCTAAGGGCCTGCATGCATTTAGGGCACTGACAGAGGAATATGGGCTGGGGCAGGAACAGTTCGTACTCTGCCCTCAGGAATGTGATGAGGAGGACTTTGGAGTCTGACAGGGAATGCCACTCATCGGTGGCCCCTTTAAATGTGGCGTTGACTGGGGGGGATTGCTCTGAAGCCATAACTCATCTCTAAGCTGCACTGTGGTATCATTCCCATGGGAGACAATTTCACCCAGAGATTGGTGGAAGGATGCCATGTAGGTCATTATACTAAACACAGTGGGTTCACTGAGACAATTTCTAAGACATAAATAGTGTGCTGCCAAAATATTGAGCCAACTATATTGATCACAAAAATATTGTTTTCCTATACATATAATGGTAAGTGCAAAAATATCGAAAAATATATATTTTCACACTAATATCAAAACATAATAATATGTAACAGTAATTTAATGTCAATAAAATATATTAAAAAAATATATAAAATATATAGAAATATACACTTAATGAACACACACATATATATGTTTGTATGTTTATGCACACATATATAATGGAAAATTATTATCTGAAATTTTCACTTTAATTGATATCATAATTTTGGAGTGTTTTTAATGTAATAATATAACAAGTATATATATATATTTATATATACATATACACAATACATTAAAAAATGAAGCAAATAAATTGGACTTTTTTAATTCCATTTTAATTGCACATACAAAGTAAACAATAAAAGACATGTAGTTTATCACAAATATATTATGATTTACAAAAAATCCTATGTATAAATATATATATATTAAATACATAATAATAACAAAACTATTAAATTATAGGAAAATTAAACATACTATTCCTCCTCCTGTCTGTGCAACAGTTGGTTAAGCATTGGACTCAGGAAGGGTACAATTTACCATTCACACTTCCATCTGTGTAACAGTATGGAAAGCGTTGGACGCAGGAGGGGTAAAATGTGCAATTCGTACTCCAGTAGCTGCAACAGTAAGGAAACTACTTCACTTCAAACACATACCATGTTTTAATACAAATATTTATTTAATAAAATTATAAAACTGTTCACAAAAAAATTAAATACACACATTAAAAAACATTAAACAATTTAAATAAGTATACATTTTTAAAATAACTATTATAAAAAAATTGTTATTGAATTATTATTTCATTAAATTTCCACACCATACTCCCACATACCAATCAGCCCGCATTTACCATAAATCTAAAATTAAACATTATAACACAATTACCTTAGTAAGTAATAGAGCATCATTACTAATAATTGAATAATGAATTGATAATGAATTATTACTTAGAGAACTTCCCACCCTACCCCCAAAAACCCCAGCAATCCACTCCTAAAATATAACTTAAAAAATGTATTAACTGGTGGATCGGGGCTTGGGACGTCAAGACGGTGGTTGCACTCTAAGAGTGCTCTGGACCCCTACACCATCCGCTGCCATCTACCTCAATGTCCTGCCCTCTGTGATCCAGAGAATGTCCTGCGGTAGACCCCACACCTTGTCAGACATAATGGGTGGTGCAATCAGCTGCCCTTGACACGGCATGGGCCTGTGCGGCCGAATCTCTTGGGACAACCCAAAATGGCGGACCCATATTGTTATCGGGCCTCCGACCGCCATTAATGGGAGCAGATCTGCTCTTCACCCCACTGTCGGTTTACAAGAAACAACAATACACCGCCATCTTGGGGTAGGTGGTGGACTGCTCCAACGCACCCACCCTAGCAGAGACCCAACATGGATTTAGAGAAGCAGCGTGGGCAGACAGACCTCCTCTCCTGGTAGGCGCTAGGGGTGTCCGGGCAAGGGGGCAATTTTTGGCACAGGGGCCACAGTGTCTGTTCTCCACCTTATCTGAACGACTTGGAACGCTCTGGGATCACATGATTGGCATGGTCTCCTGATCACCATCTGCCACTCTGGGCAGCAGGGGCCAACAGCTCCATTGACTGTCCCTATATGTGAGGCCTCCAGACCCACTCTCCATCCTCCGAATTGCCTGGGCGACTCTTGGGCCTTGGCGGCTGCCTTGCTGGTGTGGCACCTGGCTCTTTGGTTGCGGCTTTGTGCCATGGCAGCCCACCCTGCTTTTCATTTTCTTGCCTCATCCCGACTTGAGTGACCCGCTGCCACCTCTCGCTCCCAGGGGTTGTGGAGTATCGTCAGTGTCACCCAGTGTGGGACCTGGCAGCTTCTTGGGGTGGCCCCGGGGCAGAGTCGCACAACAGCATCCATTTGAAGGTGAGGAGCACAGCCATGGGTAGAGAGGCGGATTTTGGGTCTGAGGCCCAAATCCTAAAGGGCCTACATAGGCACCCAGACTGTGTCTATGTTTTGCACTGCTGGCCCCCAGCACGAGATAGAGAAACAACTAATGGCCTGACTGTTAAGTACCCTATCCTGCTCACTTACCCACTTGATGAGATGTTACAGTCCCATAATTGGGGCGCCCAGAGGACACGTGGGCCTTCCCTTCTTCTTCCATTTTTGCGATGTACTGGAGCACTTGGGCCTGCCTTCCACAGATTTTGAGGGGTTCCCCTCCTTTTCTGCCCCCTCAGATGTGAATTGCTCCTTGTTGTTTGCTTCTGGTGCTGTTGGCTGTGGGTCCGCAACTCTAAGAGCGTATTTGTTGTTCTCATGGCTGGATTTTGATGCTTCTCTGGCCAACAAGTGTGTGAGCTGGGCCGAGTGATATAAGGCATATGAAACATGGACTTTGTGACCAGCTTTTCACCTGAATCCTCAACCTGGGATCACCTGATATAGGCCTGGTCCTCCTATAGCACAGCAATGCAGATTCTTTGCCAGACGCTTTGATCCTCTTCTGGCCTTTCCGCTTTCCAGCCCCACATGTGGTGACTGCTTGTACTGCTACAAGTCCGTCTGTTTCCCGCGTCCGTCTGTTTCCCGCGTCTGTCCGTTTCCCGCACATTGTGGGAAACAGACGGACGCGGGCTGCTGCGGTTGCCTCGACAATTTCTATAGGGTCTTATCACAGTACCCGAATTACTGGGAGTTATCCTGTCTCCAGATCAAACCAAAGAAAAAGATTTCTACATTCCGAATGGTTTTACTATGACATCTTAACGATCTGGACCTTTCTTGGTCGGATGACAACCATAAAGCAGATCTTAACTTGTTCCTAGTTCTGTCCGCTATAAGTTTAGAATAAAGACAAAGGATTTTCAATAGCTCGAGACATCAGAGCCAATACAAGAGCGATTTCTCATGCTCCTGAGCTACTACAATACAAGCCTTGAGGAAGTCACGGTGGGGACGAAACGGGCGTTGGCTGTTTTCATACTACAAAGACAAGGAACTGGAATTCTAAAAACATCATAGAATCTGCCCTTTGTGTGAATGCTAAGACTTTGGAAATGAAATGTACTTGTTTTTGAGGAAATAAATCATTGTCTAACTATCCAATCCTGTTTTGTATATATAATTCCTGTGATAGAAAGTTTGTCTCATAATTTTACCATGTTCTCATTGCTTTAAAAATGTATTTGTAAATTGTACACAGAATATTTAGACTGCCGGGGTTTTGTCTCTTGTGCATTTTGAGCAAGTCACTCTGTGCCTTGTTCCTATCGATACCTTGGGTAGTGGTGTACCTTACCCTGAGTGGCACCTATTAGACTTGTTGGTGTTGAGTACACCCATGTGAAGAAAAATCATCTAACCTGTACCAGTGTCTGATAATACCTCCTTTGAAGTGCTACATTATATCCACCATTACCGTGTGTGGGATCTATGTCTTTACAACGCGTTATTTTACAACGCAGACCGTTACAACGCAGTTTTTACAATGCAGGTACCATTACAATGCATGCCATTACAACGCATGTCATTACATAGCAGATACTATTACAACGCATGCCATTACATCGTAAGTATAGGTAAGTATATCTTTTTTTAAAAAATGTAATAAAGTTAATTTAATTAATTTAAATTAATAAATATAATTTAAAAATTATTAAAACAGTAATTAATTTAATTTAACTTAATTATAGTAATTTAATTAATATTAAAATTGTAATAAATTTAATATATTTAATATAATATAATTAATGGGATATAATACATTTATAAATAGTAAATAATATAATGTAATTTATTACAATAAAAATAATTAATATAAAATTAAAATAATACTTAATATAATTTAATTTAATAAAATTAAAGTAATTTAATTAATTTAAAAATATTATTTAATTATAATAAATAGAATAAATTAAAAAAGTAATTAATTTAATTTAATTTAAGTAATGTAAATCAATTTATTTTTTTATTGTAAATATTGTAATTAATTTAATTAAATTTAATTAAATTAATTTAATTAATGTAATTTATTTTAAGTCGTAATACCCCTGTACCCCAAAAACCAAACCTAGCCCTAAAACCTAAAAATACCCCTGTACCCCAAAAACCAAACCCAGCCCTAAAACCTAAAAACCTAAAAATACCCCTGTACCCCAATAACCAAACCCAACCCTAAAACCTAAAAATACCCCTGTACCACAAAAACCAAACCCAGCCCTAAAACCTAAAAATACCCCTGTACCCCAAAAACCAAACCCAGCCCTAAAACCTAAAAATACCCCAAAATTACTTAAATTAATATATTAATATTTTATTTTATTTTTAATATTAATTAAATTAATAAAATAATGTAAAATAAAATAAAATAAAAATAATATACTTACCTATACTTACGATGTAACGGTATGCGTTGTAATAGTATCTGCTATGTAATGACATGCGTTGTAATGGCATGCATTGTAATGGTATTTGCGTTGTAAAAGTTGCGATGTAATGGTAGTGCGTTGTAAAAGTTGCGTTGTAACGGTGCAACACCCCGTGTGTGGCTTTCTATAGCACTGATCTTAGCGGCGCAATGTATCGCAATGGCGTGGAAGTCACTTTCAGCAAAGGTGATACATAGATGACCTTTCAAACTGAGGAAATGGACCACGGCTGAGTTGGCAGTCCATAGGAGACTGCGCAGTAGAGGATGGTGGAAGATCTGCAACTTAGATGAGACACCTTATGTCCTGTCTTATGTCCTCTGTGAAGCAGCTTGGACCTGGAACAGAATAGTTGCAATGATGTGATCACCGCTCACCCCACCAACATGTTAAATACCTACAGATACATGGAGTGACACACTTACGATAGGGTTCAGTGCAGAGTATGTCATATCTGCACACGTGGTAAGATTGTTGTCTTTTGATGGGTCAATTGTTATATCATGTATATTGAGCTATGATACTGTGTTTGACTCACCGCTCTGCTGTTGATGTATACAATCTGGGGATATGCTCTATACTTGAACAATTAATAAATGTATATTAAAAAATGACAGTCTGAAGTTATTTTAAAATGTACATGGTGGGGTTTTACTGACACTTGAAGAGACGGAAGGCTGCAACAGTTAATCACTCCATTTCCTACTCAGCAGTGCCAACCTTGTTAGTAAAATGATAGGTCATTTGTTGCCAAAGTCGGTGATCTGAAGAAGAGATCACAAGCCTGTATCAGTGCCTTTCAGATAAGGTGAAAAAGCAAGCCTGGTGATGACCCGGGGCCACAATAATATTCCGACTGCCTCTCTCCTCCCTCTGTGGCCAACGCCTGAGAAATGCATTTGGCTGCAGAGTCACATGGGTGGGGCATTTGATGCTGCATCATGGCTCTGCTCTCCCTAGTGTAAAATTGAAATCAGAGCCAATGTAAATCTTGAACTTCACCTAACTCACCCCAGCCCCACCATCCTTCCAATGACACCAAGCTCATATACTTTGAGTTCCTATGTGGAATAAATCTACCTCATTTGTTGTGTTGCTCCATGATGCTATTTACAATCACTGAGAGAGAGAATGTGAAGGGTAGCGTATGAGAGATAGGGCGGGGCTCCGTAGATTTAAGAATAAAGACTCCAAATTTATCAGTACCATTTTCCACTTTCTTTCTGGTCAATCCCACAATGGTATTCACGTATCATTCCAACCTTACAGCTAGAACACAAATTCAGTGCTGGTAATTTCCTCATTTCTCTGTAAACTGGACGGTCTACTGAGCTGCATTGCCAATGATGGATTCATGTTGTACCTCTTTGTACCTCGCATTCCACTGGGCGGTGCTGATGTTGATGTGCAACTCCAGCCCCTCAGATTCTCTGTCACCAAAATGTCCCACTTTCACATACTGCATGGTTCCATCGGGTGCCACCTTCCAGTGAATGATATCATACCGTGCAGGGGGGTCACCCTGACTGTTGAAGGATATCTCCTCACCAACCTTGTTCTTGAAATGGACCTTCTTCATGTAGTGGAGCAGCTGTGGTGGAAAAAGAAAATGGTGCCTCATGCATGAAGATGTGGGAAGGAGTCAATGTGTGGTAAACATGCTCAGACTCAGCTAATTTTTGCTGTTACCACTTTTCCAACGTGTATACATTGTATTGTTGAAGCCCATTTATTGCAAGCTATTTCTGGCATTAAATTTGATTGTACATTATCCAGGACATAAACACTTTTTAAAAAACAGCAATTTGCCCCCATACTCTATATCCAAGACAGACATGAGCTGTTCCAGTGTGCACAGTTCTGTTCAAACATGTCCTTCCATGTGGTGCTTGTGAACCATGGAAAACTGATATTGTTTAACATTTATGTATCAGGGGTAAATGCTCCTAATAATTATAGCATACAACCATATATCAATAAACAAGAGATGCTATCCATTGCCTGAGCAATAAAAATCAACATAGTGCTGTTTGTGTGAAGTGCGTTGACCATTTCATGATTCTTGGGTTAATGAAGAACATGCAAACCTCTGCACTTTCTCCTCTGTGGTGAAGGCCAATCATGATCTGGCGGTTCACCATACTAAAGAAAAAGCCTTTAGTTTAGCTTCACAATGTTTATTTGCAGGGACACAATGCACAAAATGCATAATATCTATAACAATTGTGTACAACTTGTGGGAGTACTTGGTGGTGCTTTCTAAACGCATCCAGGTAATACACAAATAGACAATGATACTGAGACACAGTCATGGCCCTGGCTGCTTCTCATAGTGTTGTTAAAGTTTTATTTCTAATATGCAACTTTGGGAGACAAATAGTCTATGCATACAGTGGAGAAGTGTGGCTCACTGGTTAGAGGAGGCAGACCTGGAAGCAGACGTCAGCCTGGGACCAGGGTTCAATTCCCGGCTCGGCGGGGTCTTGAGTCCTAAAATGTCCATGGACTCGACAATTCTCGCTCTGGTGCCTACTCGATTCACGGGTTCACACTCTGCGACTCTGGGCAATAGCTTGCTTAATCTCCACAACGGCCCCTCGCAGCGGGATGCCTGGCTTTCACCTTGCGGATACCCTGCTGGGGTTATCTCACAGGGGAATACCAGGACGGGTTCCCTAAGCAAGCGCTTAGAAACTGCTCGGTGATTTGCGCTATAGAATTCCTGTACATTTACTAATGATCTGTATGATAACTATAATCACAGCCAATTAATTCATGACATTGCACTTAAAATGATTTAAGTATAATGTTTAGAAATGTGACAATTAACGTAGTTTAGTTATGACACATTTTCATTAGTGACATAATTTTTACGGATGCAATTTCTGGTGTTCTGCTCATCTTGCTCCTGTTCATTCTCCCGCCCAATCAGTGTCCCCCTGTGAGACTATTCTCCCCCCAGTTTTCACGGAGCACTGCACAGCACACTTTGATGCAATTGGTTATTTTCCTTAGAGAGCATGTGTTGTGAATAAAACATTCCATCATGTTCCCAATGTATCATTCTGAAGGACGCTTTCATTGGAGGTTCCGATATAGGCTGGTTAACCCCTCCAATGCTGATGACGGAACCGCTCCGTCACCAGCCACCGACGCGCTGTGCTGATGACGGAGCGGTTCCGTCACGGCCCGCTCGGCGCGCCTGCGCGGCGCGGATTCCGTGCCTGTACTGGACGTTCTTTTGACCATTAATAGAAATGGGGTAGGCCAAAAGGTCCGGGACCTGGGTATTCAGCAGCATTAATAGACAATGGTCCAAGACTAATATTAAGTAATGTCGCAATTATTCAACATTTCGTAGTTCAAATAGTGGAATAGTCTCACAAAAAACAAAAATAACAGCCAACCAAAACGAAATCAGTGGTGATTTATTCATTTTCTACCACTCTTAGCCATAATAAATTTCTTATGCAATACATGTAGGTCATGATGGTTGCCCCAATGGAAGCGTGCAAAAATAAAAAAGTGAAGTGAAATTGGTGAAAAAGAAAAAGAAGGAAACTGCAAAGAGCGTGACATAAAAACAGTTTGCAATTGACCTTGGATCAATAGTCATCCTTGTATTAAGACCTGACCCTAAATCAATTCAACTAGATTTTTCAAATTATTACAGCAATCCTATATAATTAATGAATCAAATGCACGAATAGGGGGGTATATAGGTCTAGGTCAAATATCAGCAAAAGCGTCGACGTTTCGACTCGACTTCTGGCCCCGCGGTGAATTAAGCCTGGGCCGTGCGAGTCTTCATCAGGACTAAGGCGGGCAACCATATAATGTTGGATGACCCTATGGGACAAAAAGATGGTCTAAATAGGCTGTGGTTCATAAGTGAACTGATTAAAAACGAATGGAAGGCAGGGGTTCATTGCTTACCCTGACGTTGATAGAAGATTCTATAAGGATTCTCTTATTGTGATTTCATTTAATGAAAACGTCCTCCTAGAAGAATATAATACATTCTATTGAGGACCTGAGGTAAAGGCACAACTGTTACACTGCGTAGAGGAAATTAAAGGATATAAAAGGGTTTACCTTCATGGTTATGTGCCCTCAGAAAGAATCACTCGAAAAAGGGGGCCAAAACATGGTAACCTATGGAAAGGTGAACACAGTTAAAATCACCAGGATCGTATTCTCTAGGCGGTATTCAAATGAACACGAGAAATTAATACCATGTACCTGTATATTGGTGTTGAATAGTCTAATCCTGATTTTCAATGTCCTCAACTGATTCGTATATTTAAGCAGCACCACTATAAAAACAATAATAAACCCAAACTTAATATCATTATCTCGGGTTTACAAATTAATTAACCAGTGGTCACTTGCCGTTAAAAACTCTTACCCAGCTTCAAGAGCAGTCGAGAGGCGTTAGATACATTGTCAAACTTTCGAAAAAGGAAGACGGGGTATTGTTTCAAAACCCTTCTTCACAGATGAACACTAGAAGAACGGGAAAGAAAGTGCTTTTAATGACGGTCTGCTCCGACGGGTATGGTTCTCCCTAAATCTAGAAAGCGGTATGGCAAGGCTTACCTAACTTGTTCGGTTTCTTTCTTCCAAATTACAACCACAGTTTGCGTCTTCTTACTCGAGCCGGTAATGAGAAACTGTCACCACATTGAAGTGAATCCACAGGATTAATGAACATAGACGATGTGCCAACGTGGTGGATAAACATCGCCGCCATCTTGGAGTGGTAATTTTATCCCGCATTTGGAAAGTGAGTTAATAAACGGGCCAAAACTAAAATAAATATTAACCCCTCGATGTTAAGAAACATGGTCCATTAAATTACATGTGGAGACACTGCATAACAAGAAAAAAACTGCCTAAATGCAGAATGAAGCAACAGGCACTGTTGTAATTAAAATCCCCGCCATCTTGGAAAGTGGTATGCAAACCTATACAATATATCAAACATGTGTTCAACATTGTAGAATCGGGTGCAAGGGCACATATCCATTCTTTTAATCCTCACTGTAACCAATTGTAAACAGCTGACATAATTCACAACATAGAAACAAAACAGAACATAATTTAGTACAACAATTTATACACATCTATATGTACAACAAGATATTGTAATATCTGAGACATAGGATGTTATGTACACAGTATAATGCATCTGAGATCACTGATAGGAATTACATTCAGTCTAGACTATACAGAATACAAAACTATACCACATAGTATTGTAATGTATGATATCAGTACGCAATATAGTACATATATGATTGCTGATAGAGACTATACAATCAGGAGGGACACCTGTCTGTTAATTTCCTCCATTTCATTCAGTCCAGACTTAACAGTGTCCAAAAGGTGTATCCACATGCACTCTCTTTTCTTCAGGACCGCACCCAAGTCTCCTCCTCTAGGGTGAGCTCTAACCTTTTCAATAACCCACCATTTGAAACTGTTTGGATCATGATTAAACCTAGTGAAATGATCCACTAGGGGGGCCCCCTGTGTTCTGCAGCGTATTCTGCTTGTATGTTGGAGGATGCGACATTTTATCCTTTGGATAGTCTGTCCGACATATAGAAAACCACAGGGGCACTTGATGGTGTAGATGACCCCTGTGGTATTGCAATTACTGTGATTCTTTAGGGTGTAAGTTACCTCGTTATGTATAAAACTAGTACATTCTAAGGTTAATGGGCAAGCCTTACAACCTCCACATTTGGTGTGTCCCAACACCGGTGTAAGGCCCCACAACGTTGTTTGACTAGCTAGTTGTGGTGACTTTACTAATGATTGTACCAAGTAGTCTCGAATATTTTTGCCCTTCCTGAATGCGTGTAGTGGAGGCGGTATTCCCCCTAATTCATCTTTGACTAAATGCCAATGGCGATTTATCCATTTCTTTACTGCACTACTTTTAGTATTGAATGTTGTCACACACACAAGGCGTTCAACACTTTGCTCTTTTGGCTGTATGTCCAACAGATGTTCCCGTTGATTATGCCAGGCACGCTTCCGTGCCTTTTTCAAAAGTCGTGATGGATAACCTCGTTCTAACAGTCTACTCAACAGTAGGGAGGACTCATCAAAATAATCCTCTTTTTTGGTACAGTTCCGCCGCAACCTCAGAAATTTCCCAAATGGCAAATTGTCCCTGAGGTTGCGGGATGATGACTCGTGTATCTGAGGAGGGTATTCCTCACACTGGTCTTTCTATATAGGGTGGTGTATAGAGTTCCAGCTTCTGCCTTGATCTGAATGTTCAAAAAATTAATGGACATATTATCCGATTCTAGAGTGAACTGGATATCTTGTGAGCGATCATTGAGCCAGCCATGAAACATTGATAACAGGTCTTTACTACCCTCCCATATCAACAGGACGTCGTCAATGTATCGAGCCCACAAAGAAATGTGATTCTGGTAAGGGTTGTTTAAGTTGAGAACAAATTCCGATTCATATTCACTCATAAAAATGATAGCCAGGTTGGGCGCAAAGCTTGCCCCCATGGCTACACCCCTTGTCTGGATATAGTATTTATTTTAGAACACAAAGAAGTTCTTTGTCATTGCTATAGTGAGCAATTTAATGATAAACTCAGTAGAGACTCTATGGGGTGCTGGTCTCTGGTTGAGAATTCTTTCCATGCATACTAAGGCCGACTGTTGGGGGATGTTGGTGTAAAGGGATGTAATATCCATGGTTACTAACAGAGAGGTGTTGTAGTCGTAAGTCCGTCCTTCAACCAACTGGATAGTCTGGGTGGTATCTCGCAAATATGTAGATGTGGCCGTGGCTATTGGTTTTAAAAAGACATCTACATATTTGCAAAGAGGCTCTAATAAAGAGCCGCACCCCGAAATAATAGGCCGACCAGGTGGATCAGTCATCCGTTTGTGCACCTTACGGAGGGTGTATATCGTTGGCATTCGAGGATATTTATTGTTTAGAAACTCATACTCCAACTTGTTTATTAAGACCTCATCCAAAGCAGTTTTTGTGATGTTATTAATGAGAAGACTGATTTCTTTTGTAGGGTCTTTTTTCAGTAGATGACTGATCCACTTGGTCGGCCTATTATTTCGGGGTGCGGCTCTTTATTAGAGCCTCTTTGCAAATATGTAGATTTCTTTTTAAAACCAATAGCCACAGCCACATCTACATATTTGCGAGATACCACCCAGACTATCCAGTTGGTTGAAGGACGGACTTACGACTACAACACCTCTCTGTTAGTAACCATGGATATTACATCCCTTTACACCAACATCCCCCAACAGTCGGCCTTAGTATGCATGGAAAGAATTCTCAACCAGAGATCAGCACCCCATAGAGTCTCTACTGAGGTTATCATTAAATTGCTCACTATAGCAATGACAAAGAACTTCTTTGTGTTCCAAAATAAATACTATATCCAGACAAGGGGTGTAGCCATGGGGGCAAGCTTTGCGCCCAACCTGGCTATCATTTTTATGAGTGAATATGAATCGGAATTTGTTCTCAACTTAAACAACCCTTACCAGAATCACATATCTTTGTGGGCTCGATACATTGACGACGTCCTGTTGATATGGGAGGGTAGTAAAGACCTGTTATCAATGTTTCATGGCTGGCTCAATGATCGGTCACAAGATATTCAGTTCACTCTAGAATCGGATAATATGTCCATTAATTTTTGGGACATTCAGATCAAGGCAGAAGCTGGAACTCTATACACCACCCTATATAGAAAGCCCAGTGAGAGGAATACCCTCCTCAGATACACGAGTCATCATCCCCACAACCTCAGGGACAATTTGCCATTTGGGCAATTTCTGAGGTTGCGGCGGAACTGTACCAAAAAAGAGGATTATTTTGATGAGTCCTCCCTACTGTTGAGTAGACTGTTAGAACGAGGTTATCCATCACGACTTTTGAAAAAGGCACGGAAGCGTGCCTGGCATAATCACCGTGAACATCTGTTGGACATACAGCCAAAAGAGCAAAGCGTTGAACGCCTTGTGTGTGTGACAACATTCAATACTAAAAGTAGTGCAGTAAAGAAATTGATAAATCGCCATTGGCATTTAGTCAAAGATGAATTAGGGGGAATGCCGCCTCCACTACACGCATTCAGGAAGGGCAAAAATATTCGAGACTACTTGGTACAATCATTTTTAAAGTCACCACAACTAGCTAGTCAAACAACGTTGTGGGGCCTTACACCGGTGTTGGGACACACCAAATGTGGAGGTTGTAAGGCTTGCCCATTAACTTTAGATTGTATCAGTTTCATACATAACGAGGTAACTTACACCCTAAAGAATCACAGTAATTGCAACACCACAGGGGTCATCTACACTATCAAGTGCCCCTGTGGTTTTCTATATGTCGGACAGACTATCCAAAGGATAAAATGTTGCATCCTCCAACATACCAGCAGAATACGCTGCAGAACACAGGGGACACCCCTAGTGGATCATTTCACTAGGTTTAATCATGATCCAAACAGTTTCAAATGGTGGATTATTGAAAAGATTAGAGCTAACCCTAGAGGAGGAGACTTGGGCGCGGTCCTGAATAAAAGAGAGTGCATGTGGATACACCTTTTGGACACTGTTAAGTCTGGACTGAATGAAATGGAGGAAATTAACAGACAGGTGTCCCTCCTGATTGTATAGTCTCTATCAGCAATCATATATGTACTATATTGAGTACTGATATCATACATTACAATACTATGTTGTATAGTTTTGTATTCTGTATAGTCTAGACTGAATGTAATTCCTATCAGTGATCTCAGATGCATTATACTGTATACATAACATCCTATGTCTCAGATATTACAATATCTTGTTGTACATATAGATGTGTATATATTGTTGTACTAAATTATGTTCTGTATTGTTTCTATGTTGTGAATTATGTCAGCTGTTTACAATTGGTTACAGTGAGGATTAAAAGAATGGATATGTGCCCTTGCACCCTATTTTACAATGTTGAACACTTGTTTGATATATTGTATAGGTTTGCAAACCACTTTCCAAGATGGTGGGGATTTTAATTACTACAGTGCCTGTCTCTTCATTCTGCATTTAGGCAGTTTTTTCCTTGTTATGCAGTGTCTCCACATGTAATTTAATGGACCATGTTTCTTAACATCGAGGGGTTAATATTTATTTTAGTTTTGGCCCGTTTTTTAACTTACTTTCCAAATGCAGGATAAAATAACCACTCCAAGATGGCGACAATGTTTATCCACCACGTTGGCACAACGTCTATGTTCATTAATCCTGTGGAACCACTTCAATGAGGTGACAGTTTCTCATTACCGGCTCGAGTAAGAAGACGCGAACTGTGGTTGTAATTTGGAAGAAAGAAACTGAACAAGTTAGGTAAGCCTTGCCATACCGCTTTCTAGATTTAGGGAGAACCATACCCGTCGGAGCAGACCGTCATTAAAAGTGTTTTCTTTCCCTTTCTTCTAGTGTTCATCTGTGAAGAAGGGTTTTGAAACAATACCCCGTCTTCCTTTTTCGAAAGTTTGACAATGTATCTAACGCCTCTCGACTGCTCTTGAAGCTGGGTAAGAGTTTTTAACGGCAAGTGACCACTGGTTAATTAATTTGTAAACCCGAGATAATGATATTAAGTTTGGGTTTATTATTGTTTTTATAGCGGTGCTGCTTAAATGTACGAATCAGTTGAGGAAAAAGAAAATCTGGATTTGACTATTCAACACCAATATACAGGTACATGGTATTAATTTCTCGTGTTCATTTGAATACCGTCTAGAGAATACGATCCTGGTGATTTCAACTGTGTTCACCTTCCCATAGGTTACCACGTTTTGGCCCCCCTTTTTCGAGTGATTCTTTCTGAGGGCACATAACCATGAAGGTAAACCCTTTTATATCCTTTAATTTCCTCTAAGCAGTGTAACAGTTGTGTCTTTACCTCAGGTCCTCAATAGAATGTATTATATTCTTCTAGAAGGACGTTTTCATTAAATGAAATCACAATAAGAGAATCCTTATAGAATCTTCTATCAACGTCAGGGTAATCAATGAACCCCTGCCTTCCATTCATTTTTAATCAGTTCACTTATGAACCACAGCCTATTTAGACCATCTTTTTGTCCCATAGGGTCATCCAACATTATATGGTTGCCCTCCTTAGTCCTGATGAAGCCTTGCACGGCCCAGGCTTAATTCACCGCGAGGCCAGAAGTTGAGTCGAAACGTCGACGCTTTTGCTGATATTTGACCTGGAGCTATATACCCCCCTATTCGTGCATTTGATTCATTAATTATATAGGATTTCTGTAATAATTTGAAAAATCTAGTTGAATTGATTTCGGGTCAGGTCTTAACCCCTTCCGTGCTCATGTCGGAACGGTTCCGTCATGAGCGTAAGTTGGCCTGTGCTTATGACGGAACTGTTCCGTCATGGTTCCATAGGCCAAATGGAACGTTCAGCACCGCAGCAAAATTCGCGCATTATAGAAGGGGTTAATACAAGGATGACTATTGATCCTTTGGTCAATTGCTAAACTGTTTTTATGTCACGCTCTTTGCAATTTCCTTCTTTTTCTTTTTCACCAATTTCACTTCACTTTTCTATTTTTGCACGCTCCCATTGGGGCAACCATCATGACCTACATGTATTGCATAAGAAATTTATTGTGGCTAAGAGTGGTAGAAAATGAATAAATCACCACTGATTTCGTTTTGGTTGGCTGTTATGTTTGTTTTTTGTGGGACGTTCTGTTGAGCAGTGACGGAACCGCTCCGTCATCAGCACAGCGCACCCGAGGCTCGTGACGGAGCGGTTTCGTCACGAGCATGGGAGCGCCGGCCGGCCCCCCACCCCCCTAGCACTGCGACGGAATTGCCGCCGCTGTGAAGGGGTTAATACACTAATGTAAGGAGTCTTTCTTTAAAAATGTTTCATATTCTATTTTAAGTCACTTGATTGGTGTTGCTATGGAAGCTAACATAAGGATTCCTCCACCTTAGAAATGGGTTTGTGTTATAAAGCTTTAACTTATAATCTTTTTTCTAATTTGTCCAATTTGAGGTAACATTAGTCATGCATTGGGTGATTTGCCATAAAAACGTGGCATGAGGAAACAGTGATTCCCTGTGTTTGTTTTAAAAGCAGGAACAATTAAAATTAATATAATGGATTGAAGACAAGCAGAGAAATATAAGGATGAACATTTTTGGTCAAAAAGTGGAGTAATGAAAAGGTTGATTCAGAATTTAATTCATTAAATTCATTATAATAGGCTGTCGCAGCTATATGGGGACCGAACCCTTGTGTTTTCACTTGTTTGCAGCGCAAATGGGCAGAGCGCGGAGAGCGAGCACGCCGACAAAGTTGAAAGTGGACATTACAAGTATTGTTGAATAATTATAAGAGAACAAAGGAGTGCATCTCTCCACTATCTATGTGTTATGTAACAATAGTCATACCATGCTCAATCTGCAGTTTTGCTAACTGTTAATGTGTAAAATGTGTATAAAAACCCCTGGTTTTGGGGATGCGGAATAAGACTTTTCATTTCCTTCTGAGACTCTGCCCAATTTAATTGAGAGTGTTCTTTACCCTCAAGATGCTGTCGGTGCTCTTTATGGGTTTTACATTTAGATTTTTGAAAGACTTTACTGCTTATTAGGATTCAAAGGATTTCTGATTGTGTCCTCTGTATTTGAGCCTTCATGGTATTTACTGCATTTCCCTGTATTGCCTGTTTGATATTTTTGTAATAAAACTCTTTACCTTTTTCTTGATCTTAAATTCAATTATTGATTGGTCCCAGTCCTTCTTTTGATTTCACTCTGCTAAATTGTGGGGCTTGTTTTTGGAGGGTGGTGAATCTTATAGCAAGATCAATGGTGATTGAGCCGGAAAGTCAGAGGTATATTTTGGAGTGTTCAAATATTGGGTTTCGGTGAATTATTGGGATTTGGGCTCTCACAAATTTGGTTGCAGCGGGTGGTTGCGTAAGAGCACATCTAATTTAGTAGGGTTCCCCTATAAGTAATTCCTGCGTGTCTTTAATGCACAGACCATGGAAGAAAGGAGTTTTTGGAAAACTGCCAAGGGTTCCGATCGCGTTCACCATATTAAAAGAGGTGTAAGAAAAGTCTCCAAAAAACATGTTTCTGAAATTTTGTAATTGAGACAGCCAACCACCCAAAGGAAGGTTCTGATGTTTCTTTGGATTGTTGGACACTGCCATCAGTCGATTCTAAACTTGTCCTTGATTGCAAAGCCTTTAGTGAGGTTAACATGCAGTGATTATTAAGATCCAGGAGCATGTGATGATGAATGCATTGATGCATTTTAGAAATTGAAAGATCATTTGTGTTATGCATTCACACTCACATGCCTGATTACAATTGGATGGATTTTGTCTTTTGTCTTGAGAAAGATAGATATGCCCTTTCAATTCTCACCCAGATCATGGAGGATTAATGTGTATTTGTATGCTTTATTGGTTTCTGTACATCTTGAAGGATGTTTGAAATTGGTTGCAGCTGCTTGCCAGGCAATTTAACAAAGTGAAGGCATTGTGATTTGGGTCAAACTGTAATCGTTTATGTCCCTCATTCTGTTGAGATCCTTTCAACAAGACAAGAACTCAGCATATCACGAAGAGTAGATTGACTCCATATAAACAGATCATACCTGCGGCACAGAACATTTCTATTTGAAGTTGCAATGGCCTAAATCCAGCAACACTGCTTCTTGTTTCAGACAAGAACTGTAAAGATGAAGATGAAACTGATGACAAATTGGACCATGGTTGTTTAGAGGTGACTGAATTATACAGAAAACTAAGACCAGATATGAAACAGACACCTTTGGAAATGGCTGATCTGACATTGTTTGTTTATGGTTCTTATTTTAGACGTCAGTAGGCAGAATTGAGAGCAGCCTATTCAGTTCACCACACTTATGAGTCTCTCAAACTATCTCCTTTGCCAAATGTAACTTCAGCACAAGGGGCAGGATTGGTTGCCTTAACAAGAGCTTGCTGCTTATCAAAGAAAGAATTTAAATATGATTTACACAGACAGTCAGTATGGTTTTGTTGTTGTTCATGAATATGGCCATATATGATCACAAAGGGGATTTATGACATCTTCAGAAGATCCCATAAAAACATTGTGTACTTATTAAATTTGTTGAAAGCTATAAACAAACCAATGGAGATTGCTGTGGTTAAGTGCACAGTTCATAACAGATATGATTACTCTTGGTAACAGATACGCAGATCAAATGGTAAGAATGAATGAATGAATGAATACTTTCTTTTATAGCGCATGGCTACTCTTGAGCATCCCAGCGCTGTAAGACAAAGGAAAGTAAAGACACTATTGGAAAAGGTGCGTCTTTAAGCGCTTCCTGAAAGCAAGGTGGTTTGACTCATGCCTAATGGCATCTGGGAGTGCGTTCCATTCTTTAGCTGCATGCACCGAGAGTCGACGGCCACCCATCCGGGCCAGCTTCATCCTGGGAACTACCAGCAAATTCCGCTGGTTGGATCTCAGAGATCTCACTGATTGGTGGCGACGAAAAAGGGGATCCAGGATAGGCGGGCCAGCCCCATGGATGGATTTATGCGCCATGCACATGGTCTTAAAAGTTATCCTTCCCTTGATGGATAGCCAGTGCAGGGATTGAAGTGCGGCTTTTGCTGAACATCTTTTAGGGACTTTCATGAGTAGTCGAGCAGCACAATTCTGTACCGATTGCAGAATTTTTATGGTGCCGACCGGAGCCCCCATGTAGACGGCATTAGCATAATCCAGCCGTGACATAATCAATGACTGGACTAGCAATCTTCTGGCTTCGAAAGGCAGAAGGTCTAGCACTTTTTTTAAGACTCTCAGCAGCCCATAGCAGGTTCCGGCTACCTTTTTTGCTTGGTATTGAAATCCTAAAGAGGAGTCTAGCCAGATCCCTAAGCTCTTTATATGAGTCTTGGGTGCTGGGGGAGGTCCTAGGCAGTGAGGCCACCAAGGATCAAGGTTAATTGGGGCCTTGTAACCTAGGAGCATGATGTCTGTTTTGGCCCCATTTAACTTTAAAAAGGAGGAAGTCATCCATTCCAGAACCTTGGTGAGACATGGGGTCAGATTGTTGATCCCCGGATTTGAAACATCGTTCCTCACCAAGGAAACCACCAGCTGCGTGTCATCGGCGTAGGTAACAAGTTGGATTCCCCAGGGAAGAACCACCTCAGCCAAAGGTCTCATATAGATATTAAACAGAGTTGGGCTGAGGGAGGAACCCTGGGGGACGCCGTGATTCAGTTGCAGCTGGCTGGATGACACCTCTCCCTCAAAGACGGAGAAGCTTCTGTCGGATAAGAAAGAATGGAGCCATTTAATGGCCAATCCAGAGACTCCTGTAAGATGCAGCCGATGCAGCAGAAGAGAGTGGTTTACTGTGTCGAAGGCTGCGCTGAGGTCCAACAGGACCACCGCAGCACAGCCTCCTGCATCCACTATACCTCTAACTGCCTCCACTACTGCTACCAGGGCTGTCTCCGTTTCCTGTTTTGCTCTAAACCCGGTCTGGGTGGGGTGCAATCCTTCCGTGGATTCAATGAAGGAAGAAAGGACCCGATTCACATATTTTTCAGCTATTTTGCTGATAGTTGGTAATAGTGAAATAGGCCTATAGTTGGCCAGGTCTTCAGGGTCTAAGCTAGGTTTCTTAAGCAAAGCTCTGACCTTGGCCTTCTTCCATTTGGGGGGCACTACACCGGCGGCCAGTGACGCGTTAATGACCTGCGTTATCACAGGGCATACTGTCCCTGATACCTGTTTAAGAACTGCCGGGGGAGCAGCGTCTAACGGGGAGCCAGATTTAAGCTTACTAAGGAGACTATCCACTTCAGCCAAGTCCAATGAAGGAAAGGCTTTGAGATCTACTGATGGGTTGGAGTCCATATCCAGGTCCTCCTTTTTTTCTCTCTTCCAATTATCTGGGATGTCTGTCACTGATGCAAAGCCGGAATAGATGTTCGACACCTTAGATGCAAAAAAGATAGCTAACTCATCGCAGTGTTCCTGTGGATTCTGAATAGGACTAATAGTCCTGGGTGTAGTTGCCAGGGATTGAAAGATTTTAAAAATTTCCCTGGGGGCGTTAGCTGCTTGCATTACATTACATTACATTACATTAGACGCTATGCATTACAGAAAAAGTCTGTTGTGCAGGGAGGAGTAACAGAGGAAGTGGAAACAGATATAGTCCAAAGTCAGATAATGTGAATTGTTTTTTTATGGATTCAATGCAGATATCTTTGAGCCAGTTGAGAGATTTGCAGGAAGATGCTCCCGAAAATGATGGAGAAGATAGGTTTTCAACAGGATTATCAGGATTTATATGTCAATGCAGAGCATAAGTATGCTCTTCCGTATTCCAGGTTACTTCCTATGTGCAGGTATTTACACAACCAAACACATACAGGAAGAGATAGCTTAGGGACAGATTACGATGGCGGTAGGCATGCCACCGACAGCCTGTTGGTGGCAGACCCTCCGTCATCGTACTACTGTTTTCCACCCGCCATATTACTAAGGCGGGTGGAAACGTGGCAGACGGAAAGACCAATCACCACGGTTCCGACAGGCGGTCATTTTCCGACCGCCTGTCAGACCAACCTCATTGCTCAGCATGGTGGCGGTGCCAGTCAGGCACCGCCGCCGGCATTATGATATCTCTTTCCGCCTGCCTGTTCATGGCGGTTAAACCGACATGACAAGTTGGCAGAAAGGGACCTTGGGGGCCCGTACTAGGCCCCCCTTCAGCATGGGCACTTTCTTTTGGGGGTTGCGGGGCACCTATGCTGCCCCCCTACATTTCCCTGCACCATGTGGCAGGTACCACATGGTGCTTGCCACGTAGTGCAGGGAAATGTAAACACTGTATTTTATACATTGTGGCGGGTGCTGCAGCCAACAGCACCCGCCGCAATGTAAAGTATGGCAAAAACTACCACCACAGTGGCAGTCGCTTTGTAATACCCCCTGTGGGACCGCCACCTTGTAGGCGGGTGGACCCACCCCCGACACAAAAGCGGACTGACTGAAGTCCGTCCACTGTCGTAATGACCCCCTTAGTTGCAATTTTCAAAAAGTACTAGGAAAATACAGTATTTGGGAATTTTGTTGAGGATATTTGTAACCAATGTCTGATATGTCATTCAAATAACCAAGGTAAAAAGACAGCCACTGTAGAAATTGGGTTACTGATTGTACTTAACGCTTTGGGATTTTGGCACAAAAGCAGTCAGGCTAACTTAGGGGCAATGTGTAAAGTATTTATGCAGCACTACAAACAGTAAAATAGTGAAAATGCCACACAAGAAAAATCCCACACCAATTTAGAAAAAGACAGTAACATGTAATAAATGATTTAGGACATAAAAAACAAGAATCAAATCAGTAGACCCTGAGCTATGCAATTTTTAAGATTCAGCTAAAAAGAGTGTCTTGAAGCACAAAGTGCTAACTGTGATTATCCAGTCACACTGGGCCTGGACAAAGTCTTAGTTTGAGGCTTACCGCTATGAAGCGTAGGCCAGATACGGGGCTGAATTTAGGCCCACTGAGCAAAGTTCCTTAAATCATGATTGCAGAGCATTGCAAGATCCAGCATTGAGAATGTGTCACAGGGCTGCTGTTCTGAGGAAGGTGTGGGCTGCAATGCCCTTCTTCGGAGATTCCTTGTACAGTGGCAGTTCTGATGGGGCCGTCAACGAGGCTTGTAATGAATGGTCCTGCGTCATTGTTGAGGATGCTATTGACAGAGGCTTGCAATGCTGAGTCCTACATTGGGGATGTGTCATGCAGTGACAGTTTGGAGGAGCTGTGATGTGAGGTCCAGTATCAGGGATGTGTCACACAGCAGCGGTTCCTATCCTGTGCTTGAAAAAGATGCATCGGACTGCTTCAGTTCTACCCAAAAGGCGATAACTTGGCTTGCAAAACACCTTCACTCTCACTTCCAAGAGTTCAGTACTGGGGTGGACCCACTTGTGGGACACGGCTTAGAGCAAACAGATTCCAGTGCTGGGTTTAAGTTGATGGGAGCATTTTCTGCCCCTGAGGCTCTGATCAGGAGGCCAGACAAATTTCCTGTGGGGACATTCTGGTGGTGCTGGGATCAAGATGCAGGTTCAGTCCTTTTCACTGAGGCAGCAAGACAGCAGGCAGCAAGGCAAGCAAGTAGCAGACAGCAGAGTAGCAGTCCTTCTTGCAGCAGACCTGCAGAGTAGTCCTTTTGAGTCTTCTACAGGTCCAGAGGTGTACTGAAAAGTTAGGTGTGACGGTATAATATCTGTACTTGGTGGCAGCTTTGATGAAGTGGAAGGTCCTCGAGGTTTACACGGGTAGAGGTGTTTGGAATTGTCTTCCCCCTTGTCCTAGCCCCAGTTTGTCGGAGGGTACAAATGACCAGTGTGAAACCCTTTGTGAGTGTGCTAAGGCAGAGTCTCTGTAATGTGTAAGCATCGTAGGTGACATCTCCTCCCCATTATCAAGTTGGGGATGACCCATCCTGCCAACACCTATTCCCCATTTGTATCACTGTCTAGGAATAATACGCAAAGACCAGCTGATAACGAGACCTGATCATATGACCCATGATACAGGCTGCAGGCATCAAATGTTTAGGCCAGGAAAATGCTAACTTTTTTAGGCACCAACTCTACATTTCTATCTGCTTCCAATTGTACGTTAGCACTTAGTAAATGGAATAAGGTAATCCAATGTTATACTATGGGAGAGGCAGGCATTGCAGAAGTAAAAAACAAATGTAGGAGTTTTTCACTATCAGGGCATGTACAAGTTTGAGGTACATGTCCAACTATTAAATATACTGCCTCCTGGCCTGTAGGATATTTAGAGCCTTCTTTAAGGGATACTTACAGGAACTAAAAAGGAAGGTTTAGGCCTGGCAACATTTTTATTTTGACGGTCAAAATGCCACTTTCAAACTTTACCCACAGGCTGCAATGGCAGGCCTGAGACATGTTTAAAGGGCTACTCAAGTGGATGGCAAAGTGAGTACTGCAGGCCAACTAGCATCATTTAATTTACACGCAACTGATACATGTAGTGCAACTTTACTAGGGACCTGCAAGTAAATTGAATATAGCAATTTAGTGTGACTTAATTTTAACAGGTTTTAGGGAGGGAGCACACACACTTTAGCTCTGGTAAGCAGTGGTAAAGTGCACAGAGTCCTAAGGCAAACAACTATGAGGTCAGCAAAAATGGATGAGTAAGGCAATAAGTTTGGAGAAAGACCTTTCTAAGGCTAAGGTTGACATGCCTAACAGTCACAATTATTAGCCATATTGGTAAATCAGAAGGCCCATTCACAAGATCAGAAGAACTCAAACCGATTTTATTGAGATGGCACACTGTAATGGTTTGAAGTATGTCTTAGTAATTATCAGCTTGTGTTCTAAATAGGTGAAAGCATTTCCCACAAGAAGAGCAGATGGCCTTACAATTGCCAAGTTGGTTTTCTGGGAGTTAATATCATGATTTGACTTTCCAAATTCTATTGAAACTGATCACGGAGCACACTTCAACAATGAAGTTCTACAGAAAATCTGTAAAACATTCAATATCAGTCAGAGATTCCATTGTAGTCATCGACCACACTCCTCACGTTCTGTGGAATGGACAAATTGCACTTTTAAGATTAAACTGGCAAAAGTGGTAGCTACAACTGGTTTAAAGAGGCCTTATGCTCTTCCTCTTGTTTTGATGAGTATGAGAAGTACTCCTGACAGGTAAATTGGTTTATTGCCCCATGAAATCACCATGAATAGGCAAAGACATTTGCATTTGTACCAACAGCTGCACTAGTTTCAATAACTGATGACATTGTGCTAGATTATTGCAAAGATCTGGCTGATATGGTGAAATCTGTTTCTCATAAGGTGAATGTGGCAATAGAAAATGCAAAGAGATCCCCTGCTGTGAATTAAGCCCTGGGAATTGGATCGTAATCTATAAACATGTTCCCAAGGGGTGCCTGGATGAGTGTTTGAAAGTGCCAAACCAGGTGATCTTGATGAAGGACGTATCTGTGAAATGCGCAGGTGCCAAAGTGGATCCATGCTGCACACACAAATAAAGTGAGAGCAACTGAAGAAATGGACAAGTCGAGTGATCTGAGCAAAACCACTCACAAATTCAGGTTTTAGTTCACAGAGTGAATCTGGGGGAAGTAAAGAATTCTATTTTGAAGCTGGTGAAGATACAGTTTTTGAAGCTGGTAAAGACAAACAACAGAGTGCAAAGGCAAATAGAAAGAGTGAAGTATCAGTTTAGTGAAAATTCTGATGAAGAACCTGAAACCCCTAAAGTCCAGCTTCAGAACAATGATCAGACTGAAGAGCTGTTACTGTACAAAATAAAAAAACATGAGTGTCAGCAGGAAAAAGTAGTCTCTGATCCAAACAGTGAACAGTTGCAGTTGAAGATCAATGTTAAAAACACCCCAAGGGAAAGAAGTTCACTGTGAACAAAGCAGACAGAGACAGAATTGACCAAAGTACAAATATAAGGTCAAGCTCAAGTTTGAGTTCAGTTCTGAGCTCAAGCCAAAGTTACTTAAAGAGTCAAGAGACAATTGACGTTGCCGAAAGGGAAAAGCGAAGAATGATATTCCAAGGAAGAGAGCTTGCAAAGGAAAGTACAGTGAGCCAGAAAGAAAACCTGTGAGACAATAAGACTCAGAAACTATTGGGAAGGAATAACTACCTGCCAAGAGATCAATAAGATAGCGTTCCAAATCGCAAATATGCATTAATTGATGAATCAATGCCAGTACAAGTTTGAAAGTGAGCCAGGGACATAGTTTGAAACAGAAGGAGAAAAATCACCTTAAATGTGAAATAGAGACTATTGGAAAAAAGTGAATTCTAAAACTGTTGACAGAGAGACTTTGCTAGCGACATTGACAACTTGAGGAGAATTGTTGAACAGAGACCTATGAATGTTTAGAGTGTTCCAACTAGTTTTGAGCACATTGAAGAATCACTAATGTAAAGAAGGAACCCAATGCACTTTGAGAAAAACCTTTGAAACTAATACATAAACGTTTAGGAAAAGGAGAAAATAGGAATCATTTTTTGTTTTGATTATTTTTTAATGAAACAAGAAGAAAAATATTATTGTTTAGAAGATTTCTTTTGTTGACATTTTAATTTTCTCCCAGTAAGGATTTTTCTTCTCAAGGCAAGATGGAGTAAAGCAGTTGCTGTAAACAACGTAGAACTAACTTTACTTATTACAATATTGTTTTTTTAAAAATCTTTATCATTTTAATCAACATGTACATATACTGAATTTTGAAACAACACTCACATATGTGGTACAGTAGGATACCAGGAGGAAAAAGCATATAATAATAGACAAGTGACATAAATAAAGGGGGAAATTTGTAAACACATAACTTACCTCAAAAACAGAATGGCACATCGGGTGTCACAAAGAGGAGTGACTGATATAACATATGGCAAAAGAACAAATATTTAATCTGTTATTTCATCGTCCGTAGAAGGATCAATAGACAACAAATAGTTCTGCAGTATTTGCCAAATATCTTTAGGCCTGGATGTATTCCATACAGCTAGGAATTAGTACCACAGTAGGACAAATCTTTCAGCCAGGCTGCCAATTTGGGAGGTGGGGATGAGAGTACCGCAGTGAAGCAAAATTTGTTGTTTAGCTAGAAGTAAAGCAATAGCAGTAAAGCGACGTGGTCGCAATGGAAATGGCTCAACATACCCCAATGAAGCAATTGAGGGACAGCAGTAAGTGGTTGTTCAACCATAAGCGAGAGGGTGGAGTAGATGTCTATCCAAAAGGATGCTATCACCCCACAGGTCAATGCCAAATGAAGGAAATCTGCATGGTCCGCCTGACATTTTGGGCACCGGTGGTATCTAGTAGGGTCAAATTTTGCCAGTGCATCAGGGGTATTGTAGGTTTCGTGGAGAACTTTTTAATGCAATAATTTACACCTGGTGTTGCCTGGAACAGGTTTAGTCTGCATGGAGCAGTAAAACCAAATCTTATCCAAAAGAGGGATACCCAGATCACATTCCCATGCAGCCCTGGCGCTCTCTACTCCAGCAGGCTTTAATTGTAAGGCAGTGTGATATAATTTAGAAGCAAGATGGCTATTATTTGGGGAAGCTATCATCAATGTGAGTGGTGAGAAATCCCTAGGTTCAATAGGGTAAGCATGTAGCACAGACCGTAATGAAATGCATAAACAACAGAAAGTAAATCTGTCCATAGACGTCAATTGTTCTTCCTTAGCCATAGTGGAAATGGGCGTGAGCACACCACATATAAACAGGTCACAAGTTGTGTGTGCAAAGAGTACGCTCTACCAATTGCTCAAGAGTGAGTGGGAGCCGAGGGTTTTGCATTAGTGGGATATGCGGGAAATAAAATTATCCCCACCAAGGGAGTGCAGGAGTTTAAACCAGACACATGCATGCAAGACCCGACTTCTCAACTCGATGAAGTCCCACCATCCAGCAATCGGCAGGCAAAGGTCCTGGCTCCAGGTCCCTGAAATGTTAAGTTTCACCTAATAAAATCAGCAGGGAGCTCAAGGAGAATGCTGGGTCCACAGCAAGCCAGTGCATGGGCCATGCGCTGGGATCTCGGCACACAGCAGGCCAGATGTCAGCAGCGTCCTGGTCCGCCGCAATGCAGGTTGGTCCCACTCAGGGCGCTCCCAGGAAACACAGAACCGTCTGGCAACTATTTGAAATGAGCTCTGGCTGCCGACTCTGGGCACACAGAGACCCCGCCCTCAGGCCCTGTCTCCGTGGGGCCTCGGAAGGCCAAGTCAGGCTGAGGCAGGCGGACAGTCAATGAAGAAGTCAGGTGAGAGCCACCAAAAGACCCAGCACAGCAATTGTGCCCTCAATATGGGTGGAATAGGTCCGGCAGCAGTAATGAGTCTATAACAAAACTCAGAGGTGTATGATTTAATTAGAGAATATAATGAGAGATGAGTAAAAGTGGTGAGAAATGGTAAGAATAGAAAATCGAATTGGAGGAGATAAGGGAAGAAGTAGAATTCAGATTTTCACATTCACATCCTAGTTTGAGAAGGGAGAAGAAATGAGTTGTGTGTGGTTAGGCTTACCTTCATATAGAGAAGTGAGGTAGAATTTGTAAGGGAGAGTGTGTGTGTGAAAGAACTTATGAAGTTTGCAGAAATCATTTTCTTGTTGAAGAACCTAATATGAGGGGATTTTAATATGTTTGTGGAAAAAATGCATGTTTCAATTTGCAGACAAATTGAGTTGGTTCATGTTATCTAGCATTAGTGAATCACAGGGTTCAACATATGAATGAATTGATAGTTGGACATAGTTTGAGTAAAGTGAGAGGAAATTTTGTACAAGTAGTTTGGGGTATACTCGGTCCAGTAATTCCTTCTACGGAAGTGGCAATGAATGATGTGAAAACTAGGCATTGGTTTAAGGTGGTGGATAGACTTGCTGTAGAGACAGCAGGACCTTTTAAGCTAGTAAATGTAGAAATGTTAGCAATAAGGGCTCTGTGTATGCAAAATCGTCTGCCTTTAGGTATTTATTAGGGCAAAAGAAGGGAGAGTCTGTAAGGTGATTAAGGCTAATAGGTGTTATACATACATACCAGACAATAGTGGAGCTATTGTTTATTATAAATATGACTAATTTAACTCATGAGATTGAAGGCTGAATTCATCAATTTTGTGACGCAGCACAACACAGCAAGGCACCTTGATGCACTGTGCTGTGTCAAATGGAGAGGGCTGGAATGGCTGGAATGTGCCATATTTATAAAGATATGGCGCGTGCCTAGTGCCAATTCAGGCACCATTATGCCATGGTGCAAGGTTGCCTGTGATACAGGCAGGAGTGTTTTTGTGCTGGAAGGGACACCTTCCTGCACAAAAACTACCTTAGAGTGGTTTTCTTCTATCTGATTGTGCTGCAGAATGCAGCATACTTAGAAAGATTAAACAACATGGAGACAATTAATATCCCTCCATGGTTCACTTCAGTGTGAAAGGCATACTATTTTGACGCATTCCAAGGTTTACTACTCATGTTAAATCTGAAAATGGGTGGTTATCGCCTTGGTCCTCTCCCGATTAGATTTTTCTAATTCCATCTATTTAGGCCTCCCCTTGGTTCTGTCTAAACGCCTGCAAATCTTGCAAAATCAGGCGGCCAGACTAATCTTCAAAAGCAACGGTAGGAGTTCAGCGAAACCACTGCTGGCCACTCTTCACTGGCTACCTATAGCCCAACGGGTAACTTTCAAGGTAGGCTGCTTGGCCTTTAAGGCTCTCCTTGGAAAAAGCCCTAAGTTTATTAACAACCTCATAAACAAACATGAACCGACTCGCAATCTCCGCTCTGCCCACCTGTCCCTCCTCACTCTGCCTTCCTTCAAAAAGAAACGTCTTGGCGGATGCCGATTTGCTCATTTGGCCCCAAAGATCTGGAACTCTTTTCCCTTGTCACTCCCGAGATGCACTAATCTTATGGAATTCAGGGGCGCACTGAAGACCTGGTTATTCAGGCAAGCGCACGGTTAGGTTACTGTTTATCATCCTTTCGCACCACTAGCGCCATGAAACCTCTGGGTGCCCGTGCGCTTAACAAATCCTGAATAACATAACATAACATAAAGTATGGGTGGATGCATGGGAACACTAACGCTCTACCCATGTAACACCTTCCGCAAGGCCAACGCAATCAGTGGATAAATCTCGCCCTAGGTCTTAGAAGGAACATGGGCAATGTTAAGCTGGAGGCTCTTGGTTTAGTGATTTAGGGAAATATTTTGGTAGGGTTGGTGAGTGCTTAGTTAGTGTAGGTGTTGGTTTTCTTCAGTCAGTCCCAATGCTGAAATAATCACAATGCTTGTGCAGTTTCTTGTACTAACTTTGTTACAATGTATGATTGGAGGATATATAAATTTGGCTACAAACGGTTAAAGATGGTGACGGAAAATGCTCGACAACCAAAGTGGTTGAAAAAGTCTCTAGTTAATGGCTGATAATTAAAGTTGCTAATGGAATTTTAATGACTATTAAAAATAATCAGAGGGGGAAAATTATCAAGTTTGTAGGTTTAGGTGGCAAACAAACTACATATTGCTGATTTTTATGATGAATATAGTCATAACCGATAGATTGCAATTTTTGCGATTAAAATGATATAAGTATAATGTTTAGAAGTGCTATTATGAACTCATTTTAGTGATGCCATATTTTCATATGTAACGTCATTGTTATGGATTCAGTTTCTGGTGTTCTGCTCATCTTGTTCAGCTCAATTGCCCTCCCAATCAATGTCTCCCTGTGATTCTTCTCTCACCAGAGTTTCGTTGGAGGGCAGCATGGTTTTTTTCTTTAGAGAGCAAGTATTGTGAATTAAACTTTCAATTTTGTTCCTGATGTATCATTCTGAAGGGCACCTCCTTTGGAAGGTCCATGTAGGCTTGATATCACAGTAATGTATGAGTCTTTGTTTGAGAATATTTCATTTTGTATTTTACGTCTCTTGATTTCTATTGCTGTGGGAGTGTCACAGGGTCACGGAGTCACCTTTATTGTTCCCCGTGACTGACTCTCCGTCTCCCCTACAGGACTGGTCCGGGCCCTTTAAGGGAAGCCTGGACTTTCCTGACTGTGAATCCAACCCCCAGACGTCAGAGGACGTCGGCCTATCTCCATTGGCCGTTGCAGAAGAAAAGGAGGACCCAGAAGACGCGGAGCTGTTGTTGTGCCGAGGAGACATCGAGCCGAGGAGAAGAAACCGACGTGAGGAGCAAGGAACGGAGGACGCCGAGTCGGTGTGGAGATCCAGCGAACCCGAGACGAAGCAAGCCGACAACGGAACGTCGTAGCGAGAGGGAGACCCGGAAGAACCGCCGAGAGAGAAGCCAGGAGGCCACTGACCCCACGCATCGCCCAGCCACACGCAGGAAGAAGCGTGGCTCAGCCAGGTACGGGGGCACTTTAGAAACCTACTTCGTTTTCATAAAAGGGAACCCGGGTAAAAGAGGGAGCGGGAGGTACCAGGATACCAATTACTTTGAGCACTTTTCACACATCACTTCGGGCTACTGTTCTTGCGAGGTCGGTGCTGGTGATGGTAGTTTGGTCTATCTCCTCCTCACGATTGTTACCCTCACTCCCTGCCCCCTTTTAGTTGCTAGACTCAAGCAGTGAAGTAAATGCCACGTTTTCTTTTCTCCTCTTCAAACCGGGCGAGACGGTGAGACCGGGCTGTGAAGACAACCGAAGACAAAGCAGGAAGATAACCGAATCCCCCGGGACAGTCAGAACTACATGTTCAACTGCATTGTGAAGAAAAGCCTAAATAAACTTGCTGTTCAATACCTTAGTAGTGGTTCATTTTCTCCTTGTATACCCATAAGGTTACAGGGAGCTAATAAATGGATTTCACTTCCTTAGAAATTGGTCTGTGTTTGAAAACCTTAAATTATGATCTTGTTTCTGAATTGTCTATAATTAGCAAATGATAGTCATGCCATTCTGAATCTGTAGTTTTTCTAACTGTTAATGCGTAAAATGTGTATTAAAAATAGGGGTGGGCAGAATTTGCGTAATCGTCAATCAATCAATCAATCAATCAATCCATTTGTAAAGCACGGCACATACCCGTGAGGGTCTCAAGGCGCTGGGGGTGGGGGGAGGGGGAATGGAGGGGGGCTGATACTGATCGATAGCCAGGTCTTGAGAAGTCTTCTGAAGGCCAGTAGGTCCTGGGTCTGTTGTAGGCCTGTAGGGAGAGTGTTCCTGGTCTTGGCGGCGAGGTAGGAAAAGGATCTGACGCCGGCGGTGGTTTTCTGGACGCGTGGAACTGTGGTGAGGGCAAGGTTGGCCAAGAGGAGGCTGCGGGTGGGGGTGTAGAAGCTGAGTCGTTCGTTGAGGTATGCTGGTCCGGCGTTTTGTAGAGCCTTGTGTGCGTGGATGAGGAGTTTGAAGGTGATCCAGTTGTTGACGGGGAGCCAATGCAGGTCTCTCAGGTGGGGTGTGATGTGGCTGCGTCAGGGGGCGTTGAGGATCAATCATGCCGGGGCGTTCTGCATGCGTTGCAGCCGTCTCAGGAGCTTGGTTGTAGTTCCTGCGTAGAGGGCGTTCCCGAAGTCCAGTCTGCTGGTGACTAGGGCCTGGGTGATGGTTTTCCCGTGTCGGAGGGGATCCATTTGAAGATCCTGGGGAGCATTTGTAGGGTGTGGAAGCAGGAAGCGGAGACGGCCTTGACCTGCACTTTGGCGCGTAGGTGCGGAATCCCAGGCCCACCCCCATTTGTAACTTTAAAGCTCCCGTGAGCAGTGGGCTGAGGAGCCTGGGGTCCCGCACCTACGCGCATGAGTGGTACTATACCTTGCAGATATTGGCAGCCATCGGCAACCCCAGTACACTGCCTATCCCTGCTGACGAGGGGTGATACCCCGAAACACGTGTCCAGGGATGGCGAAGACAGCGAAGATAGCAGAAGATCGAAATATAATGCATCGCGAACACTTTACTACATTGACCAGAGTCCTTAGGGGCGACACCGCCGGTGGGTGAGTAGTGTGCGACCCCACCCCCATTTGTAACTTTAAAGCTCCCGTGAGCAGTGGGCTGACGAGCCTGGGATCCTGCACCTACGCGCCTGAGTGGTACTATACCAGGCAGATATTGGCAGCATCGGCAACCCCAGTACACTGCCTATCCCTGCTGACGAGGGGTGATACCCCAAAATACATGTCCAGGGATGGCGAAGACAGCGAAGATAGCAGAAGATCAAAAGATGATGCATCGCAAACACTTTACTACATTGACCAGAGTCCTTAGGGGCGACACCGCCGGTGTGTGAGTAGTGTGCGACCCCACCCCCATTTCTAACTTTAAAGCTCCCTTGAGCAGTGGGCTGACGAGCCTGGGATCCCGCACCTACGAGCCTGAGTGGTACTATACCTGGCAGATATTGGCAGCCATCGGCAACCCCAGTACACTGCCTATCCCTGCTGACGAGGGGTGATACCCTGAAACACGTGTCCAGGGATGGCGAAGACAGCGAAGATAGCAGAAGATCGGAAGACAATGCATCGCGAACACTTTACTACATTGACCAGAGTCCTTAGGGGCGACACCGCCGGTGTGTGAGTAGTGTGCGATCCCACCCCCATTTGTAAAAGTAAAAAATTTCACGAAGTCGCAGAAAGCAGAATTTTGGGCAATTTTGTGTACTCGCAGAGCGCAACATTACCCAAATTCCGCAAATTCCGCGAACGGAACGGAATTTACCACCCAGGCCTAATTAAATCACCTATTGTCGGAGGTGCGGGGGAATACTTTTGTTTTCCTCCACAGACTGTGTCCAATATATAATGAGACTTTTAGATTTTTTAGAGTCTTTGCTGCCTATTAGGACTTAGAATATTTCTGATTTTGTACTCAGTATCTGAGCCTTCATGGCATTAACATTATTTCTCTGTATTGCCTATTTTGAGATATTCGTGATTAACCCTTTAACTTTTTATCGATCTTGAGCTCAGTTATTTAGTGGTGCCAGTCTTCTGATTTTACTCTACTAAATTGTTGGGCCTGATTTTGTGGTCGGTGGTGACTCTTACTGTAAGATCATGGGTGCTGGAGCCGAACCAATAGAAGTACATTTTGAGGTGTTCAAATAATTGGGTTCAGTGAATTATTGGGGTTTGTTCGATCTCCCACTTGGTCAGAGTGGGGGCTGCATTTCTGCCCTAAGAAATAATCACCATGCCAAAGTGGGCTCTGCAGGGATATTTCTGGCCAGCTTTTACCTTTCTGTTAGTGTGCTGACCAACCCCTTTTGGAAGAACAGGGGACTTTGATGCATGGGCCTGAGGCATACTAAAGGAAGATTCCCCTTAACACTGACTGTGGGGGCACCTAACTAGAAATAAATGACTAAATGCTATGCGGACTGTGTGACTTCATACAAGACAGGGCATGACTAGGATATAGGTAGGAGGCTTGACCCTCCCGCACTCTGATGCTTGGTATCACAATTGGTGGTATAAACATTCCACCCACTTAGAAACGTTCTTCTTGAATCTTCTACGGTGAATCCTAACTCAATCTGAAGTTCTCCAGTATCTAAATCTAGGATGTCCCTCCTGAAACTTGCACTATCCCAGCTAAAGCTTTGACCCCCACTAGCAGCGCCCCCCTGGGGGCAAGGTAAAATGAAGCATGGTTTGAGGAGTTAGCAGTGTATGTAGGGGCAGGGAAGGCTCTCCTGTGGCAGACAGGGAGCTTTCCCTGAAAGGGTCAAGTATGGGCTGTGCGGTGCCCTCAACAATGCCCAGGGTTCAAAGTGGGTTTACCCGGTTGGGTAATGCATCCGGGAAAATGAGGTCCAGGGTTTGCATACCTATGAATTTTTGAAGCAGAAACGAAAAGTCACACAGATTCGGCTGTGTTGGCCTTTCTGCTGAGACAATCAACTTGAAAGACTTGAAATCAGCCCCTAAGTGAAGAATTTAGAGGTAGTTTGACAGGGAGGTGAGTGCCAAGAAACCTTGGAATAACAGCCATGTATTTTGATATCGCTAACCAGTTTTATCTAATTCAAGGTAAGTCTAGATAAGTGAGTGCTGCTAGTAAACAAACATGGAACCAGTTAGGGAGTTTTAGGAGGTGGAAGCCACTGAGCAGGCATGTGCAAGCACATTGAATCTTACGGAATGTTGCTAGTCAATATCTGAAGAGATTTGGCCCCATTTTCCCACAGTAACCTGTGTTCTCCACAGCACTTCAATGCATTAACAGCTATCAATTAGCTGATTGACTGATATTCATAAATTGAAGAGGGTAGATTTGGTTCTCAGATATGCTCAGTCATTCCACCTATTCTTGCTTAGATACCAAAGTCCATGACGTTGCTCAGTATTGATGAATTCCTCATCAGGTAGGATTTTGATTCCATTGCAGCACCCTAACAGTGACACATCGTCAATGCCGTGGGTGGCCAAAGTAGGTGCAAGAGGACTGGAGTCACATCAATTCTTAAGTAAATACAAATGAGTTGAATTTACATGCAATTAATGTAAATGTAAACATTTTATGTAGTCAGAGGATAGCCAGAAACTCTGGTATGCCTATGTCCCACATAAATCGATGTTGAACACCCTGATTCTTGACAATAACAAGTCTGAAACTTTATTAGACATAAAATAAATCTACATTGGGATTTGTAGCTTACGGCAGTTCTGCAGGTGAACAGCCAAGTCTGGGATGTGATTATAGTTGACAACATTTGCAAACAACCAGCCAAGCATCACAAGACATGAATTTGAACATTTGGGTTACCCATATAGGTCAGCAAATGTGATGCTTTCCAGCTCACCTGCCATGGTTTGATGCTTCTCATATCTGCGCATGCTTCCTTGTTGAATGGACCATGTCCTGGTATGCAGGAATGCATATCCTTCAAAGCATGGGCCACTGCATAGACTGCATTGTACATGTTATAGCTGACTCTTAATGCAGACTCAGACTTCTGTATGCTGTCGTTTTGCAGGGTTTCCTCTCCTGTGCAGGGCACCTTTGACACGTGCTGTCCTCCATTTGTTACAGTTTGGATCTCCTCCTGACTAAGCCATTGACATCCTAAAACTGATTCCCAAAATTCTCTGACAAAGACATCACCTGAAGATGTTGCTGGACGTATAGCGAGGGAGAACTCTTTGAAGCCTGGAATCGCTCCCTCGGGTGTGACAAGCCCAATAGTGCCTTCCATGACATTGGCAAACTCTTTGGTGAAAACCCTAGCAGAAGTGGACCAGGCCTCGGTGGCAATCAACACCTTATCAGTGATGTTTTTCCTGGATAATTCCTCCATCAGTGGAACAATGAATGGGTCAGAGGCGAAGACCAGTATACCCTTGGCTGAAGATTTCTGAACCAACCCAATGATGCGTTGAATCTTGAGATTTGGGGAGACTGTGGGGAATGTCTCATGGAAGGCAATACAAATGCCAAGTTTCTGTAGGTCCTTCTTCAGTATTTGTGAACCCATCTCACCATAGTCATCGTCAGTAGAAAGGACCCCAACCCATGTCCATCCAAAGTGGAGCACCAGGCGGGTGAGGCCTCGAGTCTGGGCGTTATCATTAGGGATGGTCCTGAAGAAAGAGGGAAACTGTAGCTTGTTGCTGAGAAGGGGACTAGTGGAAAAGTAACTGACCTGTAGAGGAAAATGGGCAGATCGTTTTAGTCTGACAGATGTCTAGATAGTCTACAAAGAATTGAGAAGGTTTGAGCTTACTACGCTTTCTCTTATGATTGTGGAACACAAAGGACAAGAGATTCCTAAGATCTACAATGCAATATTTACCAACACTATGGTTTTCTCCTGACTACACAGAGGAATGAATGGAGGAATAACCCATTGGGAAATATGACTGTGTACACTGCTGAGGTATCCTAAACATTTAATCATTTAGAGACCTTAAGAATCCACTTGAGCCGGGCTGGGCGCACTATTCCACCTAGATTTTGGGATAGCGATATAATTTGCAAATTACTAATGCTTAGGTTTATTATAAGTGAATGTTATGTTACATTGAAATCTTGATTATTGGCCACTTGGGGATTAATGATTGAGAGTTCTGCGCTAGAACATTGCCTTTTTTTATCCTGACAAATCTTGTCTGATTTATCAGATCTACTGTTTCCGATAGTATGTTTATCAATTATTGCGTCAATTAACATGCAATTGAAATCAACTGAAAGGTAGCACGCCACTTAAGGGTGGTGCAAAAAAGAAATTGTATTGTTATGTGTCAGTGAATTTAGCCTATTATTGATTATATATGTTAATGTTGTAGAAAAGATAACACTCTTTCGCATCTACATTAGATTACATTTCAACATTACATTACAGTTTATAATTCAACTATGTATACAAGAGATATGCTAGTTGATCACAGCTTGTTATGGAATGTATGCTATTGTCAGGGTGTGGTCCTGAATATTGACTACAGTGCATTGTGGGACACTATTACCGTAGACAGAATATTGAGGGACAAAATATTGAAAGGTAAGTATGTATAGATTTTCTATACCTAACTCCATATCTATGTACCTTGACGATGTATATGTTTAAGGTACATCGATGCGGGGTTATGGATATCTTCAAGGTGCATAAATGTGGAGTTTGTAGTAGTTTTCCATTAACAAAATTAATAAGAATCTTTATCTAAGATGTAGAGAATCGGCCTAATAACCTGACATCGAATATCATTTCCATATGGGCCACCTTTTTTTTAGTTCTATATGTTTATTTGAGAATAAAATTGTATATGCAGAAACATACAACAATCTAGATATCTGCTCAGTATAAGATGAGCATATAAAATAACCAAGTCACAACACTTAGAATGAATAAGGACCAGGCTTAAGAGGAAAATTAATAGAGAGCATGTACAATGGAGAAGAAAAATAAAGATAAAGAGGGAAAAGGAATCATTTTTATAATACACTGTTATTAGAAACTGGCTAAGGAAATCAGTGAGCATGTGGGCCACTTATTAATTGTGGTATCGGAAAATCAATACGCGTGAGACATCAGCGTTTGTAGAAAATCAGCCAGTTGGGCCTGAAGAAGAAACATCTGTAACCCTCCCCGCTCCCGCCTCCCAGCTGCTCCGCCCACCCGCGCACTTCGCCTTAAATGGCGACCGTGCGAACGCGCAGCGGTCACGCGCAGCGGGCGGGCCGATTGTGCGCCGAAGGCGCGCCAAAGGTAAGCCCGTCTGCGCCCGTCCGCGACCGGACCGCGCTCAGCGCCAGGACCCCTGGCCCACGAAGACCCCGACCGACCCGCCTGACGTACTCCGCCGCCACCCTCATCGCACTCAACACCGGCCGACGCCCAGAGTGCCACCAAGCCACTCCACGACGCACCCACGGTCCCTTCAGCTGCCACGCCTGCAAGTTCTCCTGCACCCGGACCTGCCTCGCACCAACACCCGCCAAGTCAAACACCAGCAGCACCCACCTCAAGTGCATCCTGCTCAACACCCGCTCCGTCCACAGACACGCCATCGAACTCTGGAACCTCCTAGACGCCACAGCCCCTGACGTTGCCTTCCTCACGGAGACCTGGATGAACACCTCTTCAGCTCCCGACATCGCCATCGCTATCCCAGAGGGCTACAAGATCGTCCGGAGGGACCGAAACGCCAACCAGATGGGAGGAGGCATCGCCATCGTCCACAGGAGCACCATCCGTCTCACGACCAGCACCGACAACACCCTGACCAGCGCCGAACACCTGCATTTCCAGATCCACACCAACCCGAACACCACCCTCAGAGGCACCCTGATCTACCGACCCCCGGGACCACGCACGCAATTCAGCGAGGACATCGCCGACTTCGTCAGCCCGCATGCCCTCCCCTCCGCTGACTACATCCTCCTGGGAGACCTCAACTTCCATCTGGAGAACAACAACGACCGCAACACCAGCACCCTGCTCGACAACCTCGCCAACCTGGGACTCAAGCAACTGGTGTCCACCCCCACCCACCTCGCCGGACACACACTCGACGCAGTCTTCTCTTCCAGCACAGACATCAACTTCAGCCACGCCACTGAGCTTCCATGGACGGACCACAGCTGCGTCCACTTCACCTTCAAGAGAACGACGACCCACCACCACCAGAAACAGACCGCCCGCAGAAGCTGGAACAAGATCACAGCAGACCAGCTCGCCACCTCCCTGAGCCAGCACCCTCCTGCCAGCTCAGCGAACCCCAGCCAGGCCGCCGACAACCTCACGAAGTGGATCAGCAACTGCGCGGACGAACTCGCCCCACTGAGGACCCCGCCTAGCAGACCCGGCAGCAAGAAGGCCCCTTGGTTCACCGACGAACTCAAGAGCTCCAAGAAGAACTGCCGAGCCCTCGAGAAAGTCTGGAGAAGGGAACCGACACCGGACAACAGGACCTCCTTCAAACTTGCCACCCGGAAACACCACCAGCTGATCCGCGCCGCCAAGAAAACAGCTTTCAAGGACCGGTTGGACAACAACGCACACAACTGCAAGGAACTCTTCAACATCGTTGCTTTCCAACCCCAGCGCAGGAAACAACGACATCATCCCATCGCAAGACCTCTGCAACTCCCTCGCTTCATACTTCCACAACAAGATCGCGGACATACACAACAGCTTCAACAACCAACCAACGCACACCATGACCGAACAACCACCCCCCCCACCACCACCCTCCACGCCTGGACCCCGATCAGCACCGAAGACACCATCCGCACGATGAACTCCATCCACTCCGGATCACCGACCGACCCCTGCCCTCACCACGTCTTCAACAAGGCCGACGCTGTCATCGCACCCCACCTGCGAGACATCATCAACACATCCTTCGACACAGCCACCTTCCCCGAGAGCTGGAAGCACGCCGAACTCAGCGCTCTACTCAAGAAACCCACAGCGGACCCCACCGAACTCAAGAATTACCGCCCCATCTCGCTCCTCCCGTTTCCAGCCAAAGTCATCGAGAAGACCGTCAACAAGCAGATGGCCGCCTTCCTCGAGACGAACGGATCCCTCGACCCCTCACAGTCCGGCTTCCGAGCCAACCACAGCACCGAGACCGCCCTCATCGCCGCCACCGATGACATCCGAGCCCTGATGGACAATGGAGAAACAGCGGCCCTCATCCTCCTAGACCTCTCCGCGGCATTCGACACGGTCTGCCACCGCACCCTAGTACGGCGCCTCAGCAACATCGGCATCCAGGACAAGGCGCTGGAATGGATCACCTCCTTCCTCGACGGAAGAACACAGAGAGTCCGCCTACCACCTTACAAGTCAGAGGCCTCCGAAGTCATCTGCGGCGTCCCCCAAGGATCATCTCTGAGCCCCACCCTCTTCAACGTCTACATGAGCCCCCTCGCGGCCATCGTACGCAAACACAACCTCAGCATAATCTCCTACGCCGACGACACCCAGCTGATCCTCTCCCTGACCAACGACCCCGCCGCCGCCAGAGCCAACCTGCACGAAGGGATGAAAGAGGTAGCCGAGTGGATGACGACCAGCCGCCTGAAACTGAACTCGGACAAGACGGAGGTCCTCATCCTGGGCTCCTCACCCTCCGCCTGGGACGACTCCTGGTGGCCTCCCGCCCTGGGCACCGCACCCAAACCGACAGACCATGCACGAAACCTGGGCGTCATCCTGGACTCCTCCCTCTCCATGACCAGGCAAGTCAACAACGTCTCCTCGGCGTGCTTCAACATCCTACGCATGCTACGGAAGATCTTCTGGTGGATCCCCACCGAGACCAGAAAGACCGTCACCCAGGCCCTCGTCACCAGCCGACTGGACTACGGCAACGCCCTCTACGCCGGCACCACCGCCAAGCTCCAGAAGAGACTCCAGCGGATCCAGAACGCCTCAGCCAGACTCATCCTCGACATCCCACGAACCAGCCACATCTCCGGACATCTGAGAGACCTTCACTGGCTCCCCGTCAACAAAAGAATCACCTTCCGCCTCCTCACCCATGCACACAAAGCCCTACACGACCAAGGCCCGAGCTACCTCAACAGCCGAGTCAACTTCTACGCTCCCAAACGCCACCTCCGATCAGCCAACCACGCCCTCGCCGCCGTCCCCCGCATCCGAAGAGCGACGACAGGAGGAAGGTCCTTCTCCTACCTGGCCGCCAAGACCTGGAACTCCCTCCCGACCGGCCTGCGCCTGACCCAAGACCACCTCTCCTTCAGGAAGAAGCTGAAGACCTGGCTGTTCGAGCAGTAGCGGCACCTCCGCCCCCAGCGCCTTGAGACCCTACGGGTATGTAGCGCGCTTTATAAGTGTCACTGATTGATTGATTGATAGAACATGAGTCGTGAAACACATATCGCCTATTTTTAATTAAAGACAGACTTTAGCAAAAAGCAGGGAGTTTGAAAAGGATTTTTTTCTTAAACGTACTTTCTTATTGGCCTCGAAACAACCTGTCTCTGTTGTTCATGAAGCTACTGCCAGAAGATTGGCATGCAATATATATTTTTCAGGACTCCTGATGGTTTCACGTATTCAGCTCCTTACTCCCCTTCATTTTTTAAATTAATGAGGCATCTGAGAGAGAACCACCCGATCCCTGTATCTGAGAGAGAACTGTCCCATCCCTGTATCTGAGAGAGAACCACCTCACCCCTGCATCTGAGAGAGAACCACCCCATCCCTGTATCTGAGAGAGTACCACCCTATCCTGCACCTGAGAGAGAACCACCCTACCCCTGCATCTGAGAGAGAACCGCCCCACCCCTACATCTGAGAGAGTACCACCCCATCCCTGCATCTGAGAGAGAACTGACCCATCTCTGTATCTGAGAGAGAACCACCCCATCCCTGCATCTGAGAGAGAACTGACCCATCCCTGCAACAGAGAGAGAACCACCCCATCCCTGCACCTGAGAGAGAACCGGACCATCCCTGCACCAGAGAGAGAACCTCCCCATTCCTGCATATGAGAGAGAACTGACCCACCACTGTATCTGAGAGAGAACTGCCCCATCCCTGTATCTGAGAGAGAACACCCCACCCCTGCATCGGAGAGAGAACCGCCACATCCCTGCATCTTAGAGAGAACCACCCCACCCCTGCATCTGAGAGAGAACCGCCCCATCCCTGCATCTGAGAGAGTACCACCCCATCCCTGCATCTGAGAGAGAACTGACGCATCCCTGCACCAGAGAGAGAACCACCCCATCCCTGCACCTGAGAGAGAACCGGCCCATCCCTGCACCAGAGAGAGAACCACCCCATCCCGGCATTTGAGAGACAACTGACCCCTCTTTGTATCTGAGAAAGTACTGCCCCATCCCGGTATCTGAGAGAGAACCACTCCACCCCTGCATCTGGGAGAAAATCACCCCATCCTGCACCTGAGAGAGAACCACCCCATCCCTGCACCTGAGGGAGAAACGGCCCATCCCTGCATCTGAGAGTGACCTGACCCACCTCTGTATCTGAGAGAGAACTGGCCCATCCCTGTATCTGAGAGAGAACCACCTCACCCCTGCATCTGAGAGAGAACCACCCCATTTCTGCATCTGAGAAAGAACTGCCCCATCCCTGTATATGAGAGAGAACCACCCCACCCCTGCATCTGAGAGAGAACCACCCCACCCCTGCATCTGAGAGAGAACCACCCCACCCCTGGATCTGAGAGAGAACCACCCCATCCCTGCACCGGTGAGATAACCGCCCCATCCTTGCATGTGAAATTGCAAAATGCAGACCTGGAAGCTCCTGTCTCTCCCAGAGACGAGGGTCCAGTGTGAGAGAATGTGGCCGGATGCGGAAGTACAAGGGGGGGCCATGTAGCTCTCCCCTGGACTGCTGTACACTCCACACAGTGACCACTGCCATCCTTCACAAACCTTCCACTTTGCAAACAGACACTGCCCGAGTAAGATGTTGGCATTTGATCCATGGTTGGCAGCCTTAGCTACGATTGCCAACCATCGACACCTGCAGCTAGGATAGGCTGGCGCCACTTTCATGCCCTGTTTTCCTGCTGACTTGCAAAGCTGTCAATAGCAGCTGCAATAACATTTGGGGGTAGGTTTACAAACAGTGACGCTTACCAGCACAATTTTTTTTACCTATTTTACTTTCCAATGGAAAACTTGGTTTTATCCGGTAAGTACCCTAAAAGTAACGCAAAGCAGCATGAAGCACTGCTTTGCATTATGTAGCGCCAAGGGGGAGTTACATGGGTGGTACATGGGCGTTCCCATGCAACCAATCATGCCTTTTGATGCAAAACCCTTACGTTAACACCATTTGAAAGGAGGAGTGAAAAGGAAAAAAAAAATTCTTTCTCATTTCTTTTCCAACTTTGCATGTGTGCGTGCAGTGCACATACAAAGTAGGAAAAGATTTAAAGTGAGTCCACGCTTAGTGTTTTGTACTGGAAGGGTGTTCTTCCGGTACAAATCCTATAGTAGACTCAGGCACACACCCTAGCACTACAGCGCTAAGGTGTGTGCCTGGCACAAGGCAGCTAAAATCTGTGCTGATACTAGGGAGAAGGAAGAAGAGAGCCAAATCTCTGTAGACGTGGCGCTCTCCTGCTCTCTCCCTGTCATGCAACGCAGCACAGCATTTTAGGCTTCCATGTCGGTTTTAAAGATCAGGCCCTTGGGATCCTGATTTCACACTCACAAAGTCTGCAACTTTGCACACTGCATGTTGTGTGAGTACAAATACCATTAGTTAGGGTTTGTATTCCAGATTATTGAGGACAGAAATACATTCCTATAAAATATTGTGATCTAAATATGAAGAAACACAATATTGTGAAGTTTATTACACATAGGTAAGTATGGGTTAACTATTCTTAACTCCTCATCCACATGCAATCAAAGAAATATTTATTGTCAAGGAACATATATGCTAAGTATAGCAAACCTATTCTTACTTAAACTTACTTATATCTTCATGATAGATTCGCACTAGATATTTTTGCCTTGTTATAATATACTGGTCCAAGGTGTAAGCAAGGAATAACTTATAAAAATGCTGCTCAAGAAAGTGAATATTGCTTTTACATCACTAGTTTTCATAGTGTTATAGATAGATAGATAGATAGATAGATAGATAGATAGATAGATAGATAGATAGATAGATAGATAGATAGATAGATAGATAGATAGATAGATAGATAGATAGATAGATAGATTTTTTTATCTCTCGCAAATGAATCCACTGTGTGCGCATATGATCATGGTATATGACATGCGCAGTCCAACTGTGGTTTAGAGTGGCTTAAACTGTATGAAGATATTTGAATAAACAAGTGGTCTAAACCATTTGCATGGCCTGTGGTAAGCCTGAAAAATAGGCTACTTCCCTCTAAGGTTGTGCACCTTGAATACAAAAAAACGTTCCAAGAAGAAAACCCAATACACAAGCAACCCAAAGTGATGAAAATGATGAAAAACTACAAAGTTAAGTCGATCATTTTCAACAGAGCTGCCGACATTTATAACAATTTTCAAAAAGAAGGGAGTTACCCCAATGTGAAACCAAAGGGACGGGGTACAGAGAACCAACAACACAAAAGTCCCTACACTCAATATAAAAAGGGCAATCACTTTTACCCTGGACCAAGTGTCAATAGTTCATAAGGGTATCAAAATTCCCATACAGGAGGCAATTGTTATACAATAATAGTTGTTATTTATTCTCAAAAGTACTGCATTATTATAATATTACTTGGTGAAAGTTACATTTTGGTATGGTGTGATGACCTCTCCTCATTCCTTGTCCAATCAAAATTGGGGATCCTTACACTTGCAACATTGATGGGTGGTACACTGACCTAGAAAATAGTATAACTAGGTTAGCCTTAGTTAGTTAATTTGTCCGACTTGTCGGAATAGCTGACCTGTCACTGACCCAACGCACTCAATAGGTGATCTAGAGCAGAGGGCTGCGGAGCACTCTGTCAGAAGATTCAATAACCCAATCGGGGTTCAGGAAGCTGAAGTGCTGGCGAAGCACTTTGTCAGTGAAATCGATAACCCAATCGGGGTTCTGGCAGTTAGCTGCAGAGAGGGAGTGGCGCAGGCATTGCAACTGAACTGCGGGTGCCGGTCTTAACCTTTGGTGGTCCTGTTCTGATCCAATTTGACTTTACCTGTCCTGATTCTGATCTGCACCTGATAGCATACAGGCAACTGCAACTTTCAGGGTTCTGTCTGGAAACAGCCATCACAACGCAACTTTAGCAAAATCCATTACAACACATGCTATCACAACGCATGCCATTACATCCCAGATGCTATTATAACGAATGCCATTACAACGTAAGTATGGGTAAGTATTTTAATTAATTAAAATTAATTTTATTTTATTTTAATCAATAACATTTTTTCTTTTAATTATTCATAATTTTAAAAAAATTAGGATAAATATAAATTATTTTAATTTAGTAATTTTAACCCCTACTCTATCCAACACTTACCCTACTATTACACCCCCCTGGAGTTAGATTAGTCATTTTAACCCCTACACTATCCAACACTTACCCTACTATTACACCCCTTGGAGTTAGAAGAGTAATTTTAACCTCTACACTATCCAACACTTACCCTACTATTACACCCCCTGGAGTTAGAATAGTAATTTTAAACCCTACACTATCCAACACTTACCCTACTATTACACCCCCCTGGAGTTAGAATAGTAATTTTAACCACTACACTATCCAACACTTTCCCTACTATTACACCCCCCAGGAGTTAGAATAGAAAATAAAATATATTAAATAAAATTAATAATTAATTTAAAGTAATAAAGAAAAAAAAAATATATTATTAAAATTAAATACTTACCCATACTTACGTTGTAATGGTATGCGTTGTAATAGCATCTGGGATGTAATGGCATGTGTTGTAAAAGCATGAGTTGTAATGGATGTTGCGTTGTAAAAGTTGCGTTGTGATGGTATGTGTTGTGAATGTATGCGTTGTAACGTCATACATTCGTTCTGTCCTTTAAACTGACCTGTGGCCAGGGTTGGTCTTCACACCATTCTAGGTAAACATACATTCGTGTGGGTTCGTCATTGTTTTGTTCCCTTTCTCTTCACCCTTCCTACCGTTAATGATTCGATTGCATATTATGTTCCTTTCTCTTACCCTCCCTTTGATAAAAGCTCAAAATCTTTCTTGATTGCATATTAAGTTCCTTTTCTTACCCTCCCTATTGCTAAATGGTTGAAATCTGTTTAATACATCTTCTGCATAGTTATATTCTAGTATTGATTTTCATGATTGAGAGTCTTTTGGTGTTTAATCTTTGGATCGTGACCTTTTAAGAAACTTAGATAAAGATTTTAAAACTTCCCGAGTCTGTGATTATTACATGAGTGCAAACGGTATTTTTCTCTATCTATCTTCAATCTAACACCCTGAAGCAATAGGTTTACAGGTACCAGCGACAAGTATTGGTAAGTCAATGGTATGAAACCTAGAAAGTGAAATAACTGGTAGTAGAGTGAAGGTTACCTGATTAAATTATGTGTTATTGATTATGTGCCCAGGTGAGTATGGTAAATTTATAGTCGGGTGACCTGCGCGCTCTATCACTTTTATAGTATGTTCTTGAGATTAATTTCTGTTAGTCTGGTTTTAAGCTTGTCATAAATCTGTTAACTTCAAGTTACTGAATCAGACTTTTTTTGCGTGGTCTTAATGATCACACTACATCCTAAGATTCAAATTGGTTGCTAACCCCTTCTCCTCACAGGCTACTATCAAGGTCTATTGACCAGCATTCTATTAGAAGAAACAGCCCAGAGCATTCTCAATATATCTGCAACAGTGTTCTCCAAAATGCACCACCGGATGCACACCGCACCGTTACTACTCTCCTGCTGAATGGGTGTGGTTCATTTGTTACACTTGTTCTTTGTGAAGAGTTTGAAGTTTTTCACAATTCTTAGGAATGTTACAATGATGGCAGCACCCCCGCTCTGAAAACTGCTCCATCACTACTGCTTAATATATGACTTTAATTTTGATAAACTGCAATGTGTTCTTCAGATTTGGTTGTGTGCAAGATGATGAAGGAACTAGAGTGAATCTAACACGTTTTGGATGCTTTTATCCTATCATTTTTAAGAGTGTTATAAACGAAAAGTGCATACAAAAAATTTCAAGGAAGAGCTTTAAATCTGCCACAGTGATCTCCCAGTGATCTCCCAATCTCACTTTAAAAAACAAATTATGTCTAATTTTCCCAATGTATTTTGTAAATTTTCATTCCCGGCCACAGCTTCACCTGTTGCCTTCATAACCAATGCGAAGGCTGGAAGGGGGCTTAGGGTCCCATTGATGTCACAAAAGGCGGGGAAAAGCATGGTTTTCTAGTAGAAGTCCTTGGGCTGTGTTTGTACCAGGAAGCAGGTTGGCTATAGAGTTAGAGGTGCTGGGTGCGACAATCTTTTTTGGAGCCCCCCATGACCTCCTCCTTCACAGATTCCCTCACTACCACCTTCTAACACTGCAACTCACCTCTCCACAGCCCCTCTCTCACATGCAATTCTTTTGTTTTATAGTGCTATGCTTACCAATCCTAGGGTGTCAGAGCACTTTATATCACACACATGTTATACAGAGGCAATGAATATTACATGTGTAAATCAGAAATGTTACGCAGAACAAAGAGGGTTACCGTTTGATGATCTGCACATACACTTTCTTTGCAGTAGGCATATTATTCCTCTGCACTACTTTATGATGAGTCAAAACTGTCAATAGACAAAACTTTGATCTCTCCAGCATTATTTTGACATTTTTATTGTTACCTAAAAACTGCTGGACATACAAGGAAACAATAGGTGCTTTTAAACCCAAAAGTTATTTCTAAGCCGTGTCTTTCCCGAGGTCAGCGACAGGTGAGGTTGCACTGGTTGCATCGCCCTAAAGCCGTCCCAGCCAGGAAGTATTCCCTGAACACAAATAAGCCTAAAAACTATGGGCCTCATTTATGAGAAATGACGCACCGCTGCGTGAAAGCAGTGATGCGTCACTTCTCAGTGCGCAATCCTTGCGACATTCCTGATGCGTCATATTAAATGTATGACGCATCATGTCGCAAGGAGTTACAGATACGTCGGTTTTTCTGACGTATCTGTAAGCGCAAAAGTGACGCATTGCTGGAGTGTGTCTCAAAAGTGACGCAACTCCAGCAATGTGTCCTTTCACATGGGGCAAGCCCCATGGGAAAGGGCCTGCGTCAGTCTTACGCCTGCTGTAAGGCAGGCGCAAGTGTGCACGAGATCTGAGCATGGGCTCCTTAATTATCAACAAAAGTTCCTTATATTGGCGTAGGACCTTTACAGTGGTGGCCAGCAGATGTGAGAGTGGTGGGCCAGTGGGACTGGGCGGGGTGTGAGAAGTCAAAAATTACAGTATAAGTAAAATTAAATAAAAAAAATGAATCCAACCCCTTACCTTGCGCTTGCCGCATCGCCCAGTTGGCAATGCGGAGCGTGCAAGGTAAGTGGTTGTTTTTATTTTTTCTTTATTTACTTATCCCGTCGTCTGGAGACTTTCCCTGACCCCACACCGCCACCGCCCTGCCTCTCTTACCTGTGCCGGCCGCCACTGGACCTTTAATGATATAGACAAGGCACCACTACTCACCTGTGGTACACTGTTGAGACCCAGGAGCCGAGCCATGGATATTGATGAGGTGGAGCGAGATTCTCCAATGACAGCCACCAGTGGGGCCTTGTGCTGGCATCTGTAGTTGAGGATGGGCATGGGGCGTCCACCCAACATCCACAGCGTGCCCTGGAGGGCTCTCCTGGAAGAAAGGCAGGTGTCGTAGATCAGGAATCCCAGGGTGGTGTTTGGGAGAAAGCTCTGGTTGGAATTGATCTCATTGACAGCAAAGGTCATGGCTTGAGCTAGGCGATAGGTGCTGGTACTAAACCTAAAAAAAAAACAACAACATGGCGGCTAGAGAATTAGAGCAAGAAACAGAGAGTGGGGAAAAGCAAGAAGAAGTAATAGAAGTTAAATGGAGAGCTGAAATAGAGAGGAACAGAAAAAAAATTAGAAAGAGAGAGAGGGAGATTGACATAGAAAGACAGCAAGTTAAAGAGAGCGAGAAAACACTGTGGAAGGTAGACTGTACAATAGCACTGATTTAGGGATGAAAATAGTAAATAGTGTTGCTCAGAAATTATTTTACGTTTGCAAGCAGTTGCATGTCGGTCCCAATTATGTGTCATGGACAGGATATGAAGAGGTGTCATTGGCAGAATAAAGCTGACAAACAAATAGTTTTAACATATTTAAGAATTGCAAAAGTTTTATAAAATACCATTTCTTCAAAGAGTTCATTGACATTTGCGCATTCAGCATTTCAGTTGCAAATATGTATACTCGTTAAATGATCCCAGCTATTTTCAATTTAAAGATGTATTTTGCACAGATGATTGTCTACTTTTAGATTTTTTTATTCGGATTTTGAGAAAAAATGTAATTCAAAATTCTGATTTCCACTTTTTCTTACTGGCCTACTGCCCTCCAAAGTGAGACAGTCATAAATTCAAATATCTAGTTTTTTTCTACAGGAAACCTAATACTGGAGGTAAGCCTATATCTTTGTGCTCCTAATAGCTGCATTTAAAAGACTGAAATTACTGATGTCTACATTAATTGCACTGTTGACCAATGGGGCCATTTATAATACTTTCATGTTATGTGAATATTGTAAACGTTTTACCAGTTCTTATCTCAAAGTAGGGACATTTAGGGCCAGATGTAGGTAGCCCTTTACCGATCGGAATCGGCCGAAAATACCGATTTTCGGCCGTTTCCGATCGGTAAAGGGCTAGGGAGATGTAGGTGCACATATTCGGTAATTTTACCGAATCGTTATTATTACCGAATCGGTAATAAGTACCGATTCGGTAATAATTACCGAATCGGTAATATTTACCGATTAGGTAATATTTACAGATTCGGTAAAATTACCGAAAATGCTATGTGGGTAGCCAATTTTCTATTGGCACATGGCTTACAGAATCGGTATTTTACCATGGAATACAAATCCATGGTAAAATACCGATTCCTGTGTACATGCACATCTGTGCATGTACACATGTGCCATGTGACAGACAGACGTGCCCTTAGGGCATGTCTGTGTGCCACATTGCACACATACCCAATTTGGGGGTGCTAGAGGGTGTCAAAGTGACACCCCCTGCACCCTTGTGAATTCTTTCATTACCGATTCGGTAAATACCGAATCGGTAATGCCTAATCATTCCTATGGGCTTCAAAGCCCATAGGAATGAATGGGCATTACCATTTATAATGCGGCGCACCATGGTGCTAAAACGGCACAGATGCGTGACGCATCTGTGCCGGAAAAAGTGCAGTGAACTTTAAAACTAGTTCAGTGGTATCTTTTTGTAAATAATTTATTCCTAGATCAACTAGGGTTAAAAAGGTGTGAAGGATGGTGGTGACAGGAAAGTATTAGGGTTCACCCCTCCTTACTGCCAGGTTGTCGACATGTTTCAGCTGAAGGATTGTACCTACAGGTTGCAGGTCACCACAGATCTCATCAGGACCTTTCCGATCAATCCCTCAGTACCCTAGGGGATGGTCGGTTCATGGGGTGTACTGTAAGCAAGCCCGATGATGAAGCATGTCACAACTTTGTGAGTGAGGGCAGTATTTTTTCACGAAGCACGTGCCACCTCTCTTGAAGAGATTCATTCACACTACTCCCCTTTGTGTGAGTTACAGAAAGTTTTGAATGTAGGACCCTTGGACCTTGAATGATCTTCTGGCTAAGGATGCCTCCTTCTCACTTTATTGAGTGACTTTCATGTGATGGAAACATTGCGAATGAAGTTTGACTAGACTTTACTTGAATGCCATGTTGTGGTGTTGTGTGCCATTTCATGGTACTTTCCCAACACTTTGGTGATTTCTGTCTCATTATCTCATGCCTCATAGTACTGATGCTAAACCTTGCTCTGAAACTAGTGGTCGGTGTATTGCGTGAAAGTGAGAGAGTAGCAATGTGCCATATCTACTAAGCGATGGCACACCTCTGCTCTCTCATTGTGCTGGCACGCATAAGGGACCCCAGAATTAATATAGGAACCCTTGCACCACGGTTCAAGGGGGCCTTTGTTCCAGGCAGAATTGTATTTGTAAAGGCAGGGGCACCTTCCTGCAAAAAACAATCCCTGGAGGCCTTTTTTTCTTTCTATGTGTGCTGCAGAATGAGTGGATGCAAGGAAAAACCAATGGTCAAGCCGTAGAATGCCTTCCAGAATGCAGCCACAATGCAAAATGTTGGTAAATAAGGCACTAGGTGACATCCTATGCTGGTTCTTATGGGCCAGCATTATGTGCTTTGTTCCTGCTCTTCCTCTCACCCCTCTGCCAGTATCATCTCAATCGTAATTAGCCGACCGGTTTGTTTGATTTTCTTATAAAACTTAAATTGCTATTGTCTGTTCTAGATGACTCTTGAGCCATAGTCAGTCTTTCATTTAACTTTTTAAACTATTCTCTCTAGTTGAAAGAGGGTTTGATTCCTGAACATTTTATTACATGGTGTGTTCACTCGTATTATGCTACACTAGGCCATGACAGGCACCCGCTAACTCTCAACTGAGTGTGAGCAAGGACAATTTGGACTAATCCACCCAGTGTTTTATCGCTTCCAGATGTGCATAGTGTCTCAAAATCTAAGATGTCTTACATTCGAAAATCAATTAGCATCAGATACATTCCCACTGATGCATCCAACCGTCCTATGGTACCAATGATCAATACATGCTATAAGCAGTGTTTGGTGTCTCTTGCTGATGCACTGCTACATAACATCCAACAAGGCTGTCTCTTTGGCCTCAGAGACCTCATGCGAGACGGATAGTCTTCCTTCACATCAAGTAAACCTACACATGTTATGTTATATATTGATTTGTAACGCGCACTGTTAGTCAAGACTGTCCTGGCGCGGATGAGGTACACATCTCCTAACTGGTCACCATCCTTCAGAGTAGTTTAGTGATACAATGAGGTCTCTTTACTGTGTGATGGAACTGGCTCTATATGGTCTTTTATCACTTCTTGCAGTATATGAAATGATCCCTTAGTGGAGTGTTCAGCTTTTCTGAGGCAATCTGTGAATTGTTTTTGTTATTCAATCATGGCGACTATTAGGTGTCCTCAGCTCTGGACTTCTGTCTTGGGTGGACTTAGACTTTGACCATTTGTGTAAGACCATTCCACTAAATATCTTATAAAACCCAAAATTCAGTGAACTGCAATTCAACATGTTCAGGCTCCAACATAAAGTCTAAAGGGCCAGATGCATCAAGCATTTTTCTCCTCGCAAACGGGCCTATTTGCAGAATCCAATTTTGCGATTCGGTAACCTGTTACCGAATCGCAAAATGGGTTTGCAATTCGCTATTTGGAAGTGTTTAGGGCATTCCTTCCAAATAGCTAATCCCAACAGTATGCATAAATGTTTTGTCACCTTGAATGCGGTCGGGAAGGGGTCCCCAAGGACCCACTGCCTGCTCTTAAAAAATGAAAAGAAAACTTTTCATTTTTCTTTTTGTAAAGCATCTCGTTTTCCTTTAAGGAAAAGGGCTGCTTTACAAAAAAAAAGACTGCTTTATTTAAAAGCAATCACAGACATGGGGGTCTGCTGATCTCAGAAGGCCACCATCCCTGTGATTTTTGCGATACCTAGGTGGTCACAAATTGCGACCTACCTCAATAATATTCATGAGGTAGGTCATTTACGACCCCTTACGAATCGCAGAAAGTGTACTGCACACTTTCATGCATGCCGTTTTGCGAATCCCTAATTGTGAATGGCAAAGATTCGCAATTAGGGAATTGTAAAACATTTTTTTGATGCACCTGGCCCAAAACTTTTTAATAATTGCGATTTTTTAAAACTCCTCCATGACGCTGTTACCTAAATTTCTCAACAACTTTATTAAACTACCCACTTGTTAAAACTGCTAGGTAGCTTTTTGAACATTTTTCCAAAGAACCCCAGAATGTTTTTGAGAAAAAGTACATAGAGGCCCATTAGGATGAAGGGCGGACTTTGTCCGCCCGCCATCCCATCGTAGAAAGGGACCGCCCGCCATAAGGGTGGGGGTCCCATGGGGGAAATTAGGATGCGCCCGCCACAGTGGCGGGTGCATCCTGTATTTTTAACAATGCGGCGGGCGGTGCTGGAAGCACCGCCCACTGCAATGCAAAGAATACATGTTGTGCATTTCAAAGCACAACATCACAGGCACCGCGCGGTGCCTGCCACGTTGTTCTTTGAAATGCAGGGGGCCCCCGCAGGTAGACTCCGCATGCCTTTCCATGGCGGCATGGCCGCCACGGAAAGGCATTTCCCAGCACACATTGTAATACGGCTGGCGGTGTCAAACAGAAACCGTCACCATATTGCAGCCTTTGCGGCGGACGGTCTTTCCGTCCGCCGCGGACCCCCTAGCCATAATAATATGGCGGGAGGTCATTCCTGCAAGTTCAGGCGGGGGCAATCCGCCCACCATCTTAATGGACCCCATAGTGTCTATTTTTAATAACAAACACAACCTGGTTAAACTTCTTATTCAGTTTATTTTAGTCCATCTTTTTTAACCCCTTCCACGCTCATGACGAGCTGGGCTCGTCATGGTGTAGCCTCCTCGTACACTGATGACGAGCCCAGCTCGTCATAAAACAAGTAAAATATCAATTCCCAGCACAGGAGGGGAATTGCCTTAGCAGCCATGGAGTTAAAGCATCACAAAATGATCGATGACTGCCTCATTATGAGACCGCATAATATTTTGTGAGGGATTGGATGAACCAGAAGCACTCAAGTTTAGCTTTAAAACTTTTGACCCTTTGTTAGGTTAGAACATTTAGACAAAACTTATAGTTTGCAGATGGAAAATTCTCTCATATGAACGCACGGCGGGATTCTTATTTAAAAATTTTAGGAGACTTTTTTACCCTTGACAAAGGATGGCCTTAGGCACATCAACAAACGAAGTATCTGGAAACTGCCCGCTCAGATGCACAGCGACTGCTCCTCCAAGCATGACATCTGCCTCCCTGGTGTAGCCGACCTCCTCCTGTTGTCGCAGCATGCACGGTCGAGTGTTGCAGGAGCAAAAGAGAAACGCAGTCGCTATGAGGAAGACCACCAGCATTATCTGAGCACGAGAAGAGAAAAAGCAATCAGAGCCTCAGAAAGCTGGTGGCCAAGTAGTGGGGGGTCGTCACATGTACATGAAGGCTAATCAAAAACAGATTACCAGGTAGACTTTTACATTAAAATTGACGTAGGTCCGTGCTATTAATGGATTCACTGAGGACCAGATACTAAGCAGTTAAAACAGAATCAGGGAAAACTCAGTAAGTCAGATATAGGTGAGGACGGCGATGCTGATGGCAAAGCTGACTGAAACTGAACAAGCACAGAGATCTGCCCACCTCTAGATGAGGGGTGGCTGGGACTGGGAGATGACCGGAGATCTTATCAGCATATCTTCCATAGATACATCTTTACCAACAAACTATACATAAGACCATATATCACTGATTCTCAAAGAGCCTCCTCACTCTGAGCGGATGCTTTGCAGTCATAGCAGGATCTCTGCACTTGTGGAGGAATCACCTCACTGCAGTTTCCCATGACGGAGATCCCACCCCAACTGCGGAGCCTCCGCCTCGAGTGTGGTGATCTTACCACAACTGTGGAGCCTTTGCGCTGAGTGCGGTGGTCCCACCACCACTGCGGAGCCTCTGCCACAAGTGCAGTGATCCCACCACCACTGCGGACCCTCACGCCATGAGAACGATGATCCCACCACCACTGCGAAGCCTCTGCCATGAGTGTAGTGATCCTAACACCACGGTGGAGTCTCCTCCAAGAGTGCGGTGATCTTAACACAAATGGGGAGCCTCCGCCGCGAGTGCAGTGATCCTACCACAACTGCGGAGGTGCCCCTTCCTGCACAAAAACAATCTCCCCACAACGAAGGCATCCTTGCACCATGGTGGATGCCTGCACTGGCGCATGGCAGCAGTTTGTGCGCCAGCGCAGGGGGAAGCACAGAGATGCATCATATTGTAAATATGTTGCATCCCTGTGATTCCAAATTAAGGCAGCACAGCAAAATGACTTGCCACACCGCGCTGCGTTAGTTTCTTGTAGATCTGCCCCCCAGTTTTGATCATTTTTAGCTGATTCACAGTCAACTTTATTCCACATAGCCCCCAAATATTTCAATTGATTATGCTTTCTATTTATTTATTTATTTGAGGTTTAATATAGCTCAAACATGACCCGTTAGGGTATCAGAGCGCTTTACAATGATAAACACGTTACGTACGGATTAGGCATAGGCAAAATACAAGGATGGGGTAAGGGAATTGATTACATAGGACAAGGCCAGAGTTATATACAATGATCAGTTTAGTACCAAAAACGGCGTAAAGGAATTGACTACAATAGGAAAAAGGCTAGAGTTATATACAATAATCAGTACAGTACCCAAATCGCGACATGTCAACGATAGAAGGTGAAAACCAGCAATTGTAATCAAGAGAACCAAAAGATATCAAATGGCTGAGAGGGCTGGCAGAACATTCGAAGGAGTAGGAATTGGTACACAGTGAGGGCCAAGCATTACAGGGGATTATGTACAGAAACCAAAACCGTGAAAGAGGCGGAGTGCGCAACAACAGAGAGCTTTGGCTTCCTTTTTGAAGAATGACAGAGATGGTATTTTCCTGATAGAGGAAGGTAGCGAGTTCCAGATCCTTGGTGCAGCCACAGAGAACGCTCGGTTGTAAGTTTTCTCCTTGCCGAAGAAGGGTGGCTGGAGAACACGGTCTCTGGTGGACCTGGAGTTTCTGGAACTCCCAGATACCACAATTTTCTGGGCAAGATATGCCGGGGAGTTTGTGTATAATGCTTTGTGTGTGATGCAGGCCAGCTTAAGCTGGATTCTGCCTTCAAGAGGAAGCCAGTTCAAGGCCTTCAGATGTGTTGAAATGTGGTCACATTTTTTTGTGCCAGATAAGAGTCTGGCTGCTGCGTTGAGGCAAGCCTTCAGGGGGCTGTGGAAGTCTTTGGTAGGCCAGATAGGGTAGAGCAGCCGTATTAAATTCTGGAAATAACTAATGCCTGAACAGCGGATTTGAGGTCGGCAGTTTCAAGGAAGGGTTTCAGCGTTCTCAAGCATATTCAGGTTGCCCTCCAAGATTACCCCGAGAGATTTGGCAGAGTCCACTACGGACGGTGTGCAGTTGAGTGCTGTGATTGAGTTAATCCATTTCAGGATGTCGCTGGATTATTTTGAGGGGGAGATGAGAAGGCATTCAGTTTGAGCTGGTTGTTGGCAAGCCATTGAACAGTCAATTTCAGGGCATCATCCAGACAGGTAATCTCCTCAAGAGAAGAGATTTTGATGTATATCTGAGTATCATCAGCGTACATTTGGAAGGATATGTTAGCCATGCGAAGGATTTCAGCTAATGGTTCAAGGTAGAGATTGAAAAGGGTATGGGACAGAGTAGAGCCTTGTGGGACACCAATGGAAATTGGGTAAAGAGCAGAGAGGTTGCTGTTGACCAAGAATCTCTGTGTCAGGTTCTGGAGGAAGGAACCAAACCATTTGATGATGGTACCTCCTAGACCCATCCTATGTTTGAGGTGTTCAAGAAGTTTCTCATTGTTGACTGTGTCCAAGGCCGGGGAAAGATCCAGAAGGATCAAGAGAAAGGTTTTGCCTTGGTCAAGTGCTAGGAGGGCATCATCAACGATGTGAAGAATGGTAGTTTCAGTGCTGTGCCCTGGCCTGAACCCAGATTGGAAATCCTCAAGCAAATTGAAATTAGCGATGTGCTGGCTCAGTTGTAGTTGCACACATTTATCCAGTACTTTTGCAAGAAGCGGTATATTTGAAATTGGTCTGAAGCTGTCTGGAATTTCCAGATACAGAGTGGGCTTTTTAGGATGGGGATGACTTGCCCAGTTTCCAGAGTCAGGTATGGACCCTTGAAGAAGGGAAGCCTTGATAATTGTGGTCAAGATGGGAATGATGAGTAGGGAGGTCGCTGCCAAGCAGTAGGTGGGGAGGGGGTTGAAGTGGGTGTTTCGGTTTTAAGGAGGATAGAATTTTCGAGATGGAATGGTCATCATAAAGTTCGAAGTTGGACCAGTGATCCTTGTTTTTGGGTGTTGCTAGGAGGGGACGAGAGGAGAGATGGGGCTCAGTAGCTGGAGGAGGGGGATTGAGGTAGCATTAAGTTTGATTCCTAACGAGTTTATGTTTGCTGTGAGGAAGGAGGAGAACTCATTGCAGGTAATTATGGATTTAGTAGTTTCTTTTGATGATTTCACTACCTTGTTAAATTGGAGTTTGACTAATTTGAAATGTTTGCAGGGTCTGCTTTTGGCATTTTCCAATTCTGACCTGAAGAACCCTTTTTTAGACTGGAGGATATTCTTGTTGTTGGTATTTCTGGCCTGGTGTAGAAGTTTAAGCTGGGAGGCTGAGGGATGCTGTCTCCAGTTTCTTTCTTTTTGAGTCGAGGAGCTCTCCTTTCACTATTGAGGGGTCAGCTGAACCAGGTTTGTTTTTGTCTTTGAATAGGGACCTATTGAGCTTTAGCGGTGCTATATCATCCAAAATGTTGGTCATAGTTGAGTTGTAGTGCTCTGTGAGGTCATTGACCGTAGATAGATTTTGGGAGGGGGGGTGTAGGTCGTTTTTGCAGCAAGTGGTCAGCTACATGAGGTCAAGGTTCTGAGTGTCTCTGAGCCAGCGTCTAGGTTTCACTGGTTGCCCAAGTCTTTTCATGCTGTAGTGAGGTATTATGAAGGGTAACTTGTCATAATATTGAATTAAAAATATCGAGTAGAAAAAATATCGAGTTTTTAATATGGAGTGGACAGGATATCGACCTGCAAAAATATAGTTGTGAAGAATATCGACATGCAGGTAAGAAATATTGTTTTTCATAATATCGAAGTTAGTAATATCGTTTGTAAAAATATTGTTGCTAATAATATCGATTTTTTTGTGTTTTGTAAGTTAGTGTATGTGTTAATAGCATGTATTATTTTTGTAATGTATGTTTGAATGTTTCAAAGTAATGAATTTCATGTTAATTAAGTTTTTGCTTAATTTAATTCCGTAGCGAGTTGTGGGTTTATAGGGGACTAGGGTCTGAAGTAATTTAATTATAAAATATTTTTTGAGAATTATTTAGAATTAATTAATTATATTTTTGAGTAATTCAATTTTGCAGCAGGTTGTGGGTTTATAGGGGAATAGGGTGGGAAGTAATTTAATTAAAATTAATGAATTAATTATTTTATTAATTAATAATTTAGGATGTAATAATTGATATTGTTAAATATGGAAATTAATGTATTATTGATTAATTATAAATTGATTATTAACATTAATAATTAATTGGAAATTATGTTAATTGTGTTAAATTATTGTTATTATTTTATTAATTCATTCGATATTAATCATTAATAATTGATTTGTAAATATGTTAATTGTGTACTTTTTTTAGTAGTGGATTGCGGGTTAATAAGGTAGTAGAATGGGAAAACTTACTTTTAATGTAATTTTCATAATTTTTTATATAGTATTTATTAATAGTAATTTTTGTTATTAATAATTTTATTGTTAATTGTTGTTAGCTAATTCATTAATTGTTAATGAATTATATTAATGTAATAATATTTTACAATATTGTTGGTGACATTTATGAGGGGAAATGGTGGGAGGTAGATTAATTTTGGAAAATAATTAATGTTAATTATATTGCAGGAGTGGGTATACTAAATTATTCCCCTACGCTATCCAACACTTTCCCCACTGTTACACTAGTTGGAGTGGGAATAGTACATTTTTCCCACCTGCTATCCAACACTTTCACTACTGTTGCACTCACTGGAGTGGGGATAGTAATTTTTACCCTCCTGCTATCCAACACTTTCCCTACTGTTGCACTCACTGGAGTGGGAATAGTAATTTTTACCCACCCGTTATCCAACACTTTTCCTACTGTTGCACTTGCTGGAGTGGGAATAGTAATTTTTACCCACCCGCTATCCAACACTTTCCCTACTGTTGCACTCGCTGGAAGGGGAATAGTAATTTTTACCCACCCACTATCCAACATTTTCCCTACTGTTCCACTCGCTGGAGTGGGAATAGTAATTTTTATTGACCCGCTATCCAACACTTTCCCTACTGTACCACTCACTGGAGTGGGAATTGTAAGTGTATCCCCTACACTATGCAAAGTTTTCAGTATTGTTATATTTAATGTAGTTAAAAATATTATTTAAATAAATATATATTTATTTTAATGTTTTAACTTATTATATATTATGTAATGTTATATTTACTGTTATACTCACTGGAGTGGGAATAGTAATTTTTACCCACCCGCTATTCACAACTTTCCCTACTGTTCCACTCGCTGAAGTGGAAATAGTAATTTTTACCCTCCCGCTATCCAAAACTTTCCCTACTGTTCCATTCGTAGGAGTGGTAATAGTAATTTTTACCCTCTCGTTATCCAACACTTTCCCTACTGTTACACTAGTTGGAGTGGGAATAGTAAATTTTTCCCAAACGCTATCCAACACTCGCACTACTGTTGCACTCACTGGAGTGGGGATAGTAATTTTTACCCTGCCGCTATCCAACACTTTCCCTACTGTTGCACTCACTGGAGTGGGAATAGTAATTTTCACCCACCCGTTAGCCAATACTTTCCCTACTGTTGCACTCTCTGGAGTGGGAATAGTAATTTTTACCCACCCGCTATCCAAAACTTTCCATACTGTTCCACTCGCTGGAGTGGAAATAGTAATTTTTACCCTCCCGCTATCCAAAACTTTCCCTACTGTTCCACTCGTAGGAGTGGGGATAGTAATGTTTACCCTCTCGCTATCTAACACTTTCCCTACTGTTGCACTCACTGGAGTTGGAATAGTAATTTTTATACACCAGCTATCCAACACTTTCCCTACTGTACCACTCACTGGAGTGGGAATAGTACGTTTATCCCCTACGCTATGCAACGTTTTCAGTATTTTTATATTTAATGTAGTGTAACCTACTATTAAAAAAAATATTTATTTAATGTTTTAACTTATTATGAATTATTTATTTTTATATTTATATTATAGGTTTATTTAGTACAGTAGTGATCGAATCGTGTGAACAAGCCCTTTCGGGGGCGAAACACGTCACAACAGGTTTATGAATGTAATAAACCTATGGATGATGGCATAAGATGTAGCCCTGGTGTTTATTGTGAGGCCTGAGTGTTCAATTGGAACGCTGTTCATAAAGTATACATATATATATATATATATATATATATATATATATATATATATATATATATACATATATATATATATATATATATATATATATATATATATATATATATATGTAATTATATTTTGAGTTATGTTTTTCACATTTTATAATTAAAAATAATTATTATTTTTCAATATTATTAAGTTAATATATATTAAAAAAATGCATGTTTTTTTACATTACATTTATTATTTATTAATGTTAACCTTTTTAAGTTATTTTTAAGTATGTTTAACTTAATATATTAATTATTTAATTAATTTTATATTACTTTTAAGACATGTAAAAAAGTTCACATTTTAGCAAACTATATTATTAACAATATTTAGGATTCGATATTTTTGTACTTACCTGTTTGTGGATATGAAGTCGATAGTCTGTCACTCAATATTTTTACCTTGATATTGTGGCAGCTCGATATTCTTCTTCTCGATATTCTGTCAGTGATCCATTATGAAGGTGATGGGTGATGATCTGGCCAGTTGCAAGGCTCTATAGAATTCAGCCTGACTGCCAATGCTTTAGCAATTATCCAGTCCAAGGTGGCACCTTTTAAGACGGTGGGCAGGGTACATGCCTGGGTAAGTGATTTGTCAGCGAGAAAGACTTTGACAGCGTTGACCTGGGAGTCATTGTAGTCGTACCAGCGCAGATTAAAGTCACTAAGGAAAATGCCTTGGAGTGGGGGGAGACCTTAGCAGTAATGATTTCCATGATGAATGTGTCGTTCTTGACTTGGGGTGATAGAAGGTGTGCAAATAATCCTATGGATTTAAGGAAACAAATGTACTAACATGATAAGGCTTTATTGCACCACAGTTGTGGTGCATCCATGCTGCACAAAATGCTAGTAGATATTTACAAAGCCACTCAAGGAGTGATTTATGCTGCCTTGATGGTTTTGAGAAAAAATGTAATGCAACACAGCGGCTTGCACTGAATTGCATTACATTTTATTCTGAGGGGCGGTCCATGGGCGTTCCCATGCATCTACCCATCAATTTCACACAATTCCAGATCTATAAAGGTTTGTAAACCTGGGATTGTGTGAAATCGCTATGAGACAATTGGTGAGAGAACTAAGAAGAGAAGAAGACTTTGAGAGAGGGAGAAAGTGAGAGAGATGATACAGTGAGATCAAAAGAGAAGACATGTTTTGTGATCTGTGGTTCATAACCTTGAATCTCAACTAGACCAAGTCATAGTTTCAACTTTTTGAGGTTGGTAAATTTGTACAGTAATGTCTTTGAGACTGTAGAAATACAAAACAAAGAAACACTTTATTATAAAATGTGCCTTGAGGTGAGGAGGGCTCAGCAGAAAAAATGAGAGTGAAATAGGTTTACAGTGTTTGAGAGTAACAGCTAAAATATAAGACCACAAATCTGAGAAACCTTAATAAATAGTCAGGAAAGAAATAATGTTTAAAGAGCACAAATGTGGGCATGTGAGAAAGAAAACAGGATTAGTGCTATGGAAAATGTATTAATTTGCACTTAGGAAACAAACACTCTGGCGTATGAAAGAATACAAGATCAAAGGTGAAAAAAAAAACAAAGAGAAAGTATAAAAGGAGCCTGAGAAACCCAGGGAATCACATAAAGGGTGAAAGAGACCCACAAGAGAAAATGAGGTACCCTTGAGAATGAGGGAGAAAGGCAGACAAGCCACAAGAAAGAGCATATGAATTTTGAGTTTTGTAAGGATCACCAAAAGACAATAGGTTTTATTTCTGTTGAACATCATCAAAATATGTTGTGCACAGAAAATGAAAGAAGCCAGAGATGGTAGATTGTGTTGTGTGGACCGATGTCAGGGGATATATAAAGAGAGGATGAGCAAAGAGAGAAAGGTAATGTTAGACAACCTAGGAGAGAGTGAAAGAAATCGCTTCAAATAGATCGGGAGATGGGGCATATATGGATGAAGTAGAGCCTTAGGGAGCAATAGTAAGGGCCCCAGGGAGGCATAAAAGGTGAAAGAAACAAGCCAAGAGAGAGGTGATAAAAAATGTTGAAAAAGAAAAAGAAAGAGCTCCTTAAATGTAGGGTAAAAGGATCCCAAATATGGGTGGAAGCAACTGGGAACCCACAAAGAGAGTGAAGAAATAAAAGAGAGAACCATTGAAAGACAAAGGGAAAAGGGAGAAGGCTTCGGAAAAGTATTAAGACTTTGCAAAAGAGAGAGAAATAATGCGTAAGGAGAAATCCACTAAAGCAATGGGTAAAGGAGACACACAGGTAGACAATTAGATAAAAGAAACACCGAAGGCAGAGGACAACAGTATTCGCTTTACGTGAGTTGATTGTCAGCATTCAGTGCATGTGTGATGTGCTGGATTCGAGCATAGAGTTTGAAACTCTCTAGTTAAGTGTAAATAGCTCACACTGGTCTGATCAGCCACTGCCGTATCCCCTGACAGTGCTTCCTTCTCAGACTACTCAGCGGGATCGAGGTTCATTCATTAAGTCTCATGGACCACTTCTGCATTTTCCATAATTAAAATCCAACTCTGTGTCAGGGATTAAACTTCCCAAGCTGATGACTCTTAATACATTGATTATTTGACTTTTAAGACTCACATTTACCATCAAACTAATCAACCTGAATGTACTTTTCTTCAATCTTGGTGCAGTTAAAATATCTTTGTTTATAAAATATTTAAGTATTTGGTGGTATATCCTATTCTGCTTGAAATAATTAGGTCTTGTTTTTTTCCCTCAAAAGTTGTAATCTGTTTTATTCTCCTTGTAAATAGTGCTTCTTATTGACGTACAGCACTGTGAATTTTATTTGTGTTGATGGAATATTTTATTAATAATGTTAAAAAGTAAATATTTTGCTGCCCCATTGATCTTTTATGGTTCATATCTTATTATTTGTTTATCCAGGAACAAATACTCTTACCTAAATCCAAAGGCCGACGAGGTAGAACAGTGGGAGAACAGAAGAAGGAGATAGAAGGCAAGGAAGAGAGGACACCAGGGGGACTAGGAAAGGGGGAGGGGAGGGATACATTGTCAGGGGTTGTCACCCAGGGAGAATAGCCTCTCTCACCAGAATTAGTTCTTTGGCAACCTATTCAGTCTCAGCAGGCTGGGTCTTTTAGTGCTTCATACCCACTGTGGTCAGTTTTTGTCTTGCTAATCAGGCGTGCCCCCTCGTCCTGTTAGCTGGCGTACTCATAAATAAAGAGGACTAGTAAACTCCCATAAGTCCTTGCAAGAGATTGGATGCATTGGCCCCTCATTTTGTCAAAATGTAGCAACTTGTTCTGCAGGGAAGCATTAAGATTTTCCATCCCTGTGAGGTCCCACAGTTTATGCAGCCAGTCAAAGTGAGACAACCACGTATCAGTGCCTCCTTTGGTTTTGATGACGTTTAGCCAAACACAAAGCCAAAATCCATTATTATTGCTGTCCCTTTGTTAGAGTGTAGATGGTGTGATGAGGTATTGGGGAGGCTCAGAAGAACGTAGCTAGAATGACAGGGTATATCGGCTGCAAACATTTCATTGATATCTTTCAGCATGTCAAAAGATAAAGAGGGAGCTACCCTTTTGACATGAAAAGAATTGGGTCAACATTCTTATGAAAACAAAAAACTCCTTCTCCTGAGTTTGGCAAATGATTAGTGATGCTAGATTCCCTTGGGGGACGTTTGCATCAGTGGGAGGGATTTAAGTATTGCGTAGGTTACCAAATTTACAACTTAATATGTATCAGACCAAAAGATAGCATGAAAATATTGCATACACAAAAATTAAAAGTTTCATTCATTTATTCAAATAATTTAAAAATAATAACACGTTATTTCATAAAAACAATCTTGTGCACATTCATTTTTGCTGTTAGTCAGCTATATTAAAAAAACTCAATTTTTTTTAAAAAAATGCTGTTAAGCATTGTTACACAAGTCTACATGTACATCATATTTATTTAGACATAAGGAACAAACTGTCGGCACGGCGTTTCGGTGCCTCAAATAATCTTGCACCTTCTTCAGGACTTGTTCATTTAAATCATATCCAGGTTTGTATTTCCTTACTGGCACAACCTTTTCGGTCTTTTGAGCAGGTTCTCTTCCGCTCTTGTGTTCTCCTAAGGAAGTTTTTGTTTGCATTCCTCTTTCTTATTCTTATGTATCAGTTTCGTTGGTACTCCAGCCGGGTTGATTAAAAATGGACCAACTTCAATCCGGTCCTATTTTCTTGGTGTCTTAAAGGGTTGGAAGGACGCCTCTGGGAGCTACCCGTCGCTGTTCTTGTCACCACTTTGTCTTCTTGGTGACAAGACCTGCTTTAAACTTGATTTCCTCCTTCTTTTTTCTTTAGTGTGAAATCAAGGGTCACTTTGTTGGGCTTTCATAAATTAGCTGCCAACTTTATTTTTGTTAGCTGAGCTGCGTGGCTTCCTCCTCCTTCCCGGGCTGTTTGCTATCTTTTGGTCTGATACATATTAAGTTGTAAATTTGGTAACCTACGCAATACTTAAATCCCTCCCACTGATGCAAACGGCCCCCAGGGGAATCTAGTATCTTTCAGCATGGCCTACCAGTAGCGTTTGAGTTTGGGACAGAGCCAGAGGAGATGGGTTTGTGTGTATGGGTGGCCGAAGTTGCGTTAACAGTCATTAGGACTGTTGAGTTTCCATTTCACCTTTTGGGTGGGGTCTAGTACCAATATTGTGTCACCTTAAGCATTGCTTCTTTTCCCGAGGCACATAATGAGGAGGTGTACACTTTGTGGAGGATGTCAGTCCATTTTTTTAGGATGATGTGAAAGTCTAGCTCAGCTTCCGAGCTGCGGGCCTAGAATAGTTGCACAATTCCCATGTTTTAAATTGTGTACCCAGACCCACCTTATCCAGTATTTTAAACAGAAGAAGGCCAGTGTACTTGATCAAATGCATTAGTTCTGTCAATTGACAAGAGAAGTGCTGAGACTCACTCTACAGTGATCGTGTGTCTGTCTGTCAGTCTCTCAGACACCCTGGAAGAGAAAGCTGCACAGTGTGAAATGTTATGTTTGTGACTGGTCGTCTTTGTCTTTCTCGATCTAGAGAAATTTGGGTAAGACACCTTGGATTGTTTCTGCAGGACAGTAGGTTGGAGAAAGAGGTAGGTCTTAGTTTTGGACTGATGATCAATAAGTCAGGAGTTGGGAAAACTAGTAAGTCTTGAACAGTGGCATCACATGTTCGTAGGTTGGGTGTTGGCAGGAGATCCTTGAGTTGTTCTCTGAACAGTAGCAGGTTGGATTGGTTGTGATGCTCTACAGGAAGTTTGTTTCAAGGGCTGTTGTCAAACATTAAATCGATCAGCCCTCCGCGGAGTATTTTAAAGTGAGTTATTGGGAAGATGTGTGGGGTTGGAACACAGCTTATTTTTTGGGGTGATTTTGTCCTTGATCGATAATGGTTCTTATCAGTAAATGGCTTTGTGAGGTAGTGGCGTGTAAGTTGAAAAAGCAGCAGGAGCTAGTTGTTAGCATCCAGGAAATACAGCAATGGACTGTTTGAATACATCTGTCCAAGAATGGTAACAGACAGTTGCATGTGTTAAAAACCTTAGCCCTGCCTGGTCTTTACAATTAATTATCAGAGTGTGGACACCAATGGATTAGCAAAATTAAAAGGCAGCAGGGAGAGATTCCAAGACCAGGTTTACTAATGTCACAGCTGATGGAAAATGTTGATGAACATACTCTAACCACAAAAAAGTGTACATCCCATTTAAACCAATCTGCTGACCTAATTGATGCACCTCATGCATTACACTCTTTTTTACCTTTTCCTATGTTGGAATATGCCTAGGGGGCTTTGGGAGTTGTGTCAATGTGCCTGTCTCTGTATATGAGGTATTGGCCTGCTGGGGGCTTGCCTTTGTATGCATAAGATTCCATAACAACATAGCTATGTCACTGTACAGAATACAACAAGAATGCTGTATGAGTGATAAGAGAAGTGAAGGGGTTTGAACAAGGTGATTATTCATGGCCTAAAACAAAAAGTGCTTGTGGTGAGTCAGAGGTAAGGATATGTCTCCCACTTCAGCAAAATCCTCTCCACCATCAGTGGCCTTTTTGTATGTGTGTGAGTGTGTTTGTCTGTGTGTATGTAGATGGAGAGAGCAAGAGAGAGGGAGAGAGAGATTCAAACAATTTAATAAAACAACACTGATTTGCTACAAAAGGTAGTTGGACGATTTAATGTGTGTGGAAAGGTGCAGTGTCTGTTTTTCTGTGTTGTCACCCAATACATTGAGCAGCTGTGGTGGTGGCCACTACGGGAGCCAGGACAAATAGCACTGGGGAACAAGCACCGTCTGGCCTCTCTAGAGACACCAGGGAAGACTCTGGAGTAACCAAACACACATTTTAGAGACGAGAAGTGCACCATATCTTAGTAGATAGGGCACATTTCTGCTCTCTCTCTTTCACGCAAAGCAGCACGGCAAGTTGTCTTTCTACACTGGTTTGCGTGAAAGTTTCGCGAATCTGGCACTAAATGTGACTGCAAGAAGGCAGTCGTCATTAATATTACGGTGATAAAACAGGTAAGAAGAGCCTCTTCAACAACCTCTGGCAAAAAAAGAGTTTTAAGTGATCAAGGAAATCTGGTTATCCAAAGTTACTGTAAACTCTGTTTGGACAACTAAATTCCTCACAATGGCAAGAGGAGTCCTGCAGGTACCCTCAGAGCTGGACCATAATTTACTGTTCCAAGTGTCCATACCCATGTTTGCCTGCACCAGGAAGAACTCCTACTGCTCCACAGGTATCGCTCGAGATCTCTACACACGTGGATCTTACTCTAGTACAGCCCCTGTATCATGTTTCACATTCCTACAGTGCATGAGAAGAACTGGCGAAACTCTGTACACAATGTAGAGTAACTTTAATGTAACATAACATTGCATAAAATAAAATAACACACATGTTTGCAGAGCATACCTTTACAATCGACAGCAGCTACAAAAACAGTACATCATGAAAGTGCAAGTCGAGAGCCATATGCAGTGACTGCACAAGCGCCCCTTGTAAAAAGGAGAGATACAGCAAGGTATCATCAGCAAATAAGAAGATGGGAGTTTTGACATTTGCAAGTGTAGGGGCATCAGTGTGCACCTGAGATAGGATGTGCACAATTTCATTTAGGTACAGCGAGAACAGCATTGGGGCCATGACGCAGCCCTGACGAACACATTTGGAGACCCAAACCCTCTCCGTCAGCTGGCCCTGTGCTCCCCAACGGATTCTGGCAAAGTTGTCTTTATGCAAGTGTGTGACAAGAGACAGGAGTAGGAGGCATGCCCATGTGTTTAAGGGCTTGCGACTGCCTCACACTGCTCCAGCGGCACTGATCAAGCACTGTATGATAGGCAGCATCGGCCTGGTACAGCCCCCGGCCTCACACTGCTCTAGAGCTCCAGTAGCACTGCTAAAGCTTTGTTTAAAATGCCTCTGTCATGCACTGCTCCCCCACCCCCAGCCTCACACTGCCCCAGAGCTCCAGGGGCACTGCTAAAGCTTTGTTTAAAGGGCCTCTGCCATGCATTGCTCCCCCACCCCCAGCCTCACACTGCTCTAGACCTCCAGGGGCACTGCTAAAGCTTGGTATGAAGGGCCTTGGTCATGCACTGCCCCTACAGCCTCACACTGCCCCAGAGCTCCAGGGGCACTGCTAAAGCTATGTATACATGTGAGTCTCTGCCAGGTAGAGCATCCACAGCCTCACACTGCTCCAGAGGTGCTGCTAAAGCTATGTATACATGTGAGTCTCTGCCACTGCTCCAGAGGTGCTGCTAAAGCTATGTATTTAAATGTGAGTCTCCGCCAGGTAGAGCATCCACAGCCTCACACTGCTCCAGAGGTGCTGCTAAAGCTCTGTATACATGTGAGTCTCTGCCACGTAGAGCATCCACAGCCTCACACTGCTCCAGAGGTGCTGCTAAAGCTCTGTATACATGTGAGTCTCTGCCAGGTAAAGCATCCACAGCCTCACACTGCTCCAGAGGTGCTGCTAAAGCTCTGTATATATGTGAGTCTCTGCCAGGTAGAGCATCCACAGCCTCACACTGCTCCAGAGGTGCTGCTAAAGCTATGTATACATGTGAGTCTCTGCCACTGCTCCAGAGGTGCTGCTAAAGCTATGTATTTACATGTGAGTCTCCGCCAGGTAGAGCATCCACAGCCTCACGCTGCTCCAGAGGTGCTGCTAAAGCTCTGTATACATGTGAGTCTCTGCCAGGTAGAGCATCCACAGCCTCACACTGCTCCAGAGGTGCTGCTAAAGCTATGTATACATGTGAGTCTCCGCCAGGTAGAGCATCCACAGCCTCACACTGCTCCAGAGGTGCTGCTAAAGCTATTTATACATGTGAGTCTCCGCCAGGTAGAGCATCCACAGCCTCACACTGCTCCAGAGGTGCTGCTAAAGCTCTGTATAGATGTGAGTCTCTGCCAGGTAGAGCATCCACAGCCTCACACTGCTCCAGAGGTGCTGCTAAAGCTCTGTATACATGTGAGTCTCTGCCAGGTAGAGCATCCACAGCCTCACACTGCTCCAGAGGTGCTGCTAAAGCTCTGTATAGATGTGAGCCTCTACCAAGCACACTCCTCCCAACTCATCCTGCTCCAGAGATCCAGGTCACAGCTATACCATTCTGCAAGTGGATCCCACAGTAGGACCCATTTCATTCCTCTTGATTCACGGTGCTCAGCGCATACGTACACTGCTCAAGCCCTCTACCCGTGTGACTATCAGCCTGTCAAAGCTCATTCAAAACCCCACTGTTCAGCCCAGTGGGGATAATGGAGTGCACCTGCGTTTCTCACCTCCACAGGTGCATACATAGTGCCAACCGAGCATCGTTCATCCTCAACAGGTGTATACACAGTGCCAACCGAGCATTGATCATCCTCAACAGGTGCATACACAGTGCCAACTGAGCATCGTTCATCCTCAACAGGTGCATACACAGTGCCAACCGAGCATTGATCATCCTCAACAGGTGAATACACAGTGCCAACTGAGCATCGTTCATCCTCTACAGGTGCATACACAGTGCCAACCGAGCATTGATCATCCTCAACAGGTGCATACACAGTGCCAACCGAGCATTGATCATCCTCAACAGGTGCATACACAGTGCCAACCGAGCATTGATCATCCTCAACAGGTGCATACACAGTACCAACTGAGCATCTTTCATCCTCAACAGGTGCATACACAGTACCAACTGAGCATCTTTCATCCTCAACGGGTACATACACAGTGCCAACCGAGCATTGATCATCCTCAACAGGTGCATACACAGTGCCAACTGAGCATTGATCATCCTCAACAGGTGCATACATAGTGCCAACTGAGCATCGTTCATCCTCTACAGGCGCATACACAGTGCCAACCGAGCATTGATCATCCTCAACAGGTGCATACACAGTGCCAACCGAGCATTGATCATCCTCAACAGGTGCATACACAGTACCAACTGAGCATCTTTCATCCTCAACAGGTGCATACACAGTACCAACTGAGCATCTTTCATCCTCAACGGGTACATACACAGTGCCAACCGAGCATTGATCATCCTCAACAGGTGCATACACAGTGCCAACCGAGCATTGATCATCCTCAACAGGTGCATACACAGTGCCAACCGAGCATTGATCATCCTCAACAGGTGCATACACAGTGCCAACTGAGCATCTTTCATCCTCTACAGGTGCATACACAGTGCCAACCGAGCATTGATCATCCTCAACAGGTACACAGTGCCAACTGAGCATCTTTCATCCTCTACAGGTGCATACACAGTGCCAACCGAGCATTGATCATCCTCAACAGGTGCATACACAGTGCCAACTGAGCATTGATTATCCTCAACAGGTGCATACACAGTGCCAGCTGAGCATCGTTCATCCTCTACAGCTGCATACACAGTGCCAACTGAGCATCGTTCAACCTCTACAGGTGCATACACAGTGCCAACCGAGCATTTTTCATCCTCAACAGGTGCATACATAGTTCCTAGCCGAGCATCAAACCTCCACAGGTGCATACATTGCCCCCAACAGACCATCACTCCTCAACTGATGCCTACATAGACTACAACCAAGCATCATACAACCTCACCAGATGCACACATAAGGGTAGATTTACAAGCCTCCTGCGCCACCAGTACGTCACTTTTTGTGACGTACTGGTGGCGTATTTCACGGCTCTACCCTGCATGGCTTTTCCTATCCTTGTAAATATGGCCCCTTTACACGCAGCACTTTGCGTGAAAGGGGTGTTCCATGGATGTTGCTGTGGGTGTTCCCACGCAACACCCATGGAACCAGACACATTTCCAGATTTACGAGGAATCGTAAGTCTGGAAATGTGTCAGTATGCTACGCCACGCTAGGGGTGGCATAGTGAGGCGCAACGAGGAGAAATGTTTTCATTTCTCCTCGTTTTTTCCACTTTCAATGCAGGCTGCATTCTACAGCACACATGAAGGAGGAAAATGCCTATAGGGATTGTTTTCATGCAGGAAGGTGCCCCTTCCTGCACAAAAACAATCTCCTCATGATGCAGTTATCCTTGCAAGATGATGCAAGGGTGCCTTGCGCCGGAGCATGGCAGCTGTTTATGTGCCAGCGCAGGGGAGAGCACAGGAATGCACTATATCATTGTAGATATGTTGCATTCTATGCTCTGAAAGTGCTGCAGCGTGACGCAGCCAAAGGGCTTACCGTGCCACACTGCTGCACTTTCTCGTAAATCTGCCCCATAGTCCCTAACTAGGCTTCACACACCAAAAGGTGTTAAAGTTACCCAAATGAGTATCACACATCCTCAACAGATGGTTACATAAACCCCAAATGAGCTTCACACAACCACTAAACAGACCATCAAATAGACCTTAGCAGAAACAGACATGGTCCCCAAAAATCATAGCAACACTGCTGAGCAGCACACAGCTTCCATGGGTGAATACATACTGCCCAAACTCAGCACGATATACCACAGCAGAGCAGCACAGAACAAAAGAAAGGGGTAGATCTACAAGAAACTAAAGCAGTGGGGTGCAGCAAGTCACTTTGCTGTGCTGCGTTAGTTCCGAAGCACAGGGATGCAACATATTTACAACAATATGTCGCATCTCTGTGCTTCCCCCTGCGCAGGCGCACAAACTGCTGCCATGCGCCGGCGCAGGCACCCTTACACCATGGTGCAAGGATGCCTGCGTTGTGGGGAGATTGTTTTTGTGCAGGAAGGGGCACCTTCCTGCACAAACACAATCAATTGTGGTGATTTCCTCTTCCAATGTGTGCTGTTGAATACAGCATGCATTGAAAGAGGAAAAAAACCAGGAGAAACGAAAACCTTTCTCCACGTTGCACCTCACTACGCCACCCCTAGGGTGGCGTAGCATTCTGACGCATTTCCAGATTTACAATTTCTTATAAATCTGGAAATTCATCAGTGGCCTTGGGTGTTGAGTGGAAACACCCACAGCAACACCCATGTCACGCCCCTAACACGCAAAGTGTTGCGTGAACAGGGGCGATATTTACAAGCACAGTTTAAGTCCAGCAGGGTGACTTTACCTCTTCTTGTAAATATCACTTAGCAGGCTGCGCCACCGGTGCGTCACGCAACGTGATGCATCGGCAGCGCAAGGGACTTGTAAATCTGCCCTGAAATGTTTTATTTTAATGTTGCGTCTGATCTTGGCACTGCACACACACAGAGGCTTCACATTGTACTCACAGAGCCCGCTCTCTAACGGAACACCAAGGGACTTATTTACAAGTCCCCTGCACCACTTTTCCCATGTTAAAAGTGACGCAAAAGGGGCGCAAGGGGCTTGTAAATCTGCCCCCAGATTGCCTGCAAAACAATTTCACAAGCCACGGCAGACCCTTACACAAGTTCCACGGATCCTTAAATGTCCCCCACAAAATACTTTTACCGCCCCCCAAATCCTACAGACCCTCACACAGCCTTGCGGTAGCGTGCATGTGACCTCATCTGATCGCTAACGGGTCCTCCCAGGGGACTATAACAAGGGGGGGGGGGGCATGGGGGGCAAGTAGGAGGACTAAGTAATACGGGGGTGCCCTCTAAATAGTACCTAAGACACCTACAAAAGCAGAATAAAGTTTTACGAAGGCTTCGGAACTGTTGTAAAACCATACCACGAGAACGTGTCCCTTAATGCAATGGAGATGCTAGATGGGTGTGTCCGGCCTCAGCCCTTAAAATCTGTTCGTAGTTTTTCAAGCGCAGTATCACTCAATTCACACACCTCGGATGGATGAATGGCTGAGCCAGACAAGCTGGGATTCGAACCGGAGAGTTGCAGACCGCACACACACAACCTTAGAGCCCACCGAGACGTCACGCCAGCTGTGCTTGCTGTCACGCCTTTAGCGGGGGCACAGATCGGACATTTCCTCCTCTGGCAGCGCAGGACCCCGCTGCCCTGCAGTGGAGTCTGTCTCCGGCTCTGCGGGGCTTTTATACAGAGCCTAGAGGTCTGGCTAATGAACACCAGGCGCCCCTTTGGGAGACATTTGACAGATAATTACACCTTTGCTCTTCTTTGAGACACGAAGGATGCAGAGAGCATTTCCTTAATTACATGGCATCTCTTTGAGTAGTTAATTTGCTTATTGTCATAGAGTATGTGAAGGGTGTAGTTATGTGTGTGCAGTGAATGCTCTCTTCTTTTTTATTGCAAAGATGATGCCCCACAGCTCTGCCCTGCAACACTCCTAGCTTTTCATTACAGGCAGCCAAGCACATCCGTTGAAACACACATCAATCCTGCTCTACAATGCTACTGCTGTTTGTTCCATGACTGGACCACACACCAACATAGACATGCACAGACACACATACACACGCACAACCACAGGCATCCCCCATGCACCAGAGCCCTGCACCAGCTCCTGCAGGTGTGCACACATGTGAGAGCGCACAGTCCCACACACACATCTCTCCCCAGGCACACCAACCCTGTTCTGCAATGCCTCTGGCTGCTCCATTAATGGTGCACACACAATGAGAGGCATGTACAGACACACACTCACGCACCTCTGCCAAGGCACCTCAAACTGCCCTGCAGCAACTCCTGTCATTCCATTCCTGGTTCATGCAAACAGGCAGACACATGTAAGAGTGCACGCACACAGACTTGCAGGAGCCAGGACCAGAATGGGACGGGCCGCCATTATGGCGGTCCCCCTAGCCCCGATTCACAAGGATGTAGGGGGTGAGGAAACGCGTCATCAGTGATGCTGCCCTCGCCCCCTCCTCCCCTTCTTTGTAGCCAATCGCGCCCCGCTCCACACCAGCGAACCGGAAGCATTTCAATGCTTCCGGTTCAAGAGATCTCCCCAGAAGGACCCCATTGGCTCGCCTACCCTTAAAGGGGGGAGCCGGCGAGGGAGACAGCCTATTTATTTCGCGGCTGCCTCCCTCTTAGCGTCTGCGCGCGCGCTCCATGTCCGAGTAATCGTTTGCCCACCCACCATCCCCTAAAAGCAAGATTTCTGGGTAGTTGTTTTGGCTATCCATACTGTATATAGTTCGTATATGGCCAAAACATTGTTTTTATTCCACAGGTTGTGATCTTCGAGCTGTGATAATGTAAATAACATTGATATGTAATTTGCATGCTTAGCTATTGTCGTATTTAGGTGTCCTTGGTCAGGCGGTAAGGTCAACACTTGTAAGCATAGTCTGCGGTCTTAGCCGTCAGTACCATGTAACTCCGGGGGTAGTGACAGCCGGTAAGTAGGCTGTCGGGGTATGGGGGTCGAGGGAGTCATCTTCCCAGTGGGCCTAGGGCCACCCCCTTACGCGCAGCAGTCTGTACCCCTTTTATGGAGTTCAAGGACCGGGCGTAGGGGGGGCCCGGGGGAAAAAGATCCGTCCGATAAGCTGGACCCCCTGCGCAACCTTGCTCCAGGAGTAATAGTGGCAGTACCCTTAGGACTGAAGGAGGGAGGGGAGAGAAGCTTGCCAGACGTTGACTTTGCCGTCAGGCTCAAAGGGACACGCAGAAAGTCTTATCGTCCATTGTTAGGTTTATGGTAGGAGTGCCTTTTGTATTAGCATGTGCTAAGGTTAGCTCTTTCAACAACATGTGTCTATCAATGTAAACTGTACTTTCTGCGTTTACATTTTTTCTGTAACAAATGGTTTGAAATATTTGTTTGTACTGTTAATAAATACAGCCGGCAGGGGGTCACTCCCCCCTAATCCAAATAACTTTCAAATTCTTAGTCTGGTTGTCCAATCCCTGGAGCAAAGAGAGGGAAGACCGGGGCGGGACTAACCTTGCGCCAGGGGTCTTTTAAAATATTGAGAGGGGCCATAGGGAGTACCCGACCATAATGCACGGCATCACTACAAATGTACCTCAACACTATCCTGGAATGTCCTCCGCTTTCGTATTACTGAAACAGTTTCACCCGAACTCTGCCCTGCCATGCGTCCTGCAACTCCATTTGTAGTCCATGCAGACACACATGCAGAGACGAGAATCCTGCCCTGCAGCGCATGCTGCTGTTTCATTATTGACACACAAATATATTTGCAACACTGCCACTGAACTTCAACACTGCCCTGCAACACCTCCTGTTGTTACATTACTTTTACACACACACACACACACACACACACACACACACACACATACATACTGCAGTACCAATGTACCTCAGCTCCTAGTAGCACTTCCTGTGGGTCCATTTCTGACACACACACACACACACACACACTGCTCTCCCAGAGAACCTCTGCTCTGCACCACTTTATGTGGGTCCATCACTCATACATACATACACACACACACACACACACTACTGTGCCAGTGCATCTGAACACTGTCTTGCACCACCTCCTGCTATTCCTTTAGTGTTTCACACAAACATACATACATACCTACATGTGCACATCACGATCATTGCACCTCAACACTGCCTTCTGATATCCCCTGTGGTTCCCTTCGTGGGAATCATACACATAGCTAGCCAGTCTCCCTAAATCTAGAGGTGGGTCTAACATGTGTAATTCAGTGTGGGTTATCATGCAGAATTAACTTTTTACTGTTTTTACCTACTGTGAAGCCCGAGCAACCTTGGCCGATGCCCGGTGGAGCTGTCCTATGAAGCTATGGAGGAGTCTGGCCCCTTGGTCGTGAACTACCCAGCCGGTCATCTGACATTGTTTTCCTCATTTCCCCGTTTGTCTCCCCTTCCCTCCCCCTCTGCCTCCCTCTGTGATTCTTTGATTCAAACTGATGTAACTATGTAACCTGTAACTTGCTGATTCAACTGATGTAGATAAGAAAACTGTTTGTACCTACCATGGAGCCTGAGCAACCTTGGCCGATGCCCGTGGAGCTGTCCTATGCAGCTATAGAGGAGTCTGGCCCATTGGCCGTCACCTACCCAGCCGGTCATCTGACATTGTTTTTCCTCATCTCCCTGTTTGTGTCTCCTTCTCTTCCCCTTCAATAGAACGATAACGACGCCCCCTGGGCAGATACCATAGCTGTTTGTGCCCTCTGCGGAGACAAGCAACCTTGGCCGATGCCTGGTGGAGCTGTCCTATGCAGCTATAGAGGAGTCTGGCCCCTTGGCTGTCACCTAACCACCTGATCATCTGACATTGTTTTTCCTTGTCTCCCCGTTTGTGTCTCTTTCCCTCCCTCTTCAATGGAACTATGACAACGCTCCCTGGGCAGATACCAAAACAGTTTTTACCTATTGCGGAGCCTGAGCAACCTTGGCCGATGCCCGGTGGAGCTGTCCTATACAGCTATAGAGGAGTCTGACCCCTTGGCCGTCACCTACCCAGCCGGTCATCTGACATTGTTTTCCCTCGTCTCCCCGTTTGTGTCTACTTCCCTCCCGCTCCTCCTCCCTCTCTGATTCTTTGATTCAAACTGATGTAACTATGTAACCTGTAACTCGCTGATTCAACTGATATAACTATGTTTCCTGTAACTCGCTGATCCTCATGTAAAGCACTATGATAGCTCCGGGTCTAGCCAGCGCTATATAAAACTTTGCAAATAAAAAATAAAAATAAATAAAACCTACAAGTTTTGCTAGATTACGCGAAAATGTGCAAGAAGAGTAATTCTGTATTTAGAGATATTTTCTTAGGGCAAAAATGCACCCTCGTATAAAAAATGGATGAAAGGATGCATTTTGCACTAAGAAACAAGCACTCAACGCAACACAACATGAATAACAGCAGGAGTAGCAACATCTGTTGTTTCTGTGCAAATGTTTCCACCAAATTTCTCTTAATTATGCAGGCGGACGTACTCGTGTAATTACTGGTAATTCCATGTCAAAGAGTAATACTTGATTGTCGAAATTACTCCGATTACTCCGGCATAGTTGAAATGACTTCCCAGGCCTACTTAAATCATCTACCTCCCCCTCAAAGCCACCCTGCATGCTGCAGCTCTGTTGTTAACAAATGCCAGGAACTCAGACAGTGTTATTACAATCTGTAAAAACCTTCACTGGCTCCCATTAGAAGCCCACATCTTTCAGAATGTTCTGCTTAACTCCATAACACACAGCATCCTTTATCCTTAAAAGATAAACTGAACACACTTGGAGGGCTGTGAGAAACACAAAAGAAAAAGGTCTGATACTGAAGACTGATGCAGCTAAAAATGTAAACTGTCAGACAGAATTTCTCGTGCCTGTCACCCAAACCAAAACCAGAGGACCTAGTAACTACTCCTGCATGCTTTCCCTGTTCTTTTATACCCTAATTATTTATATATATTCAACCTTACACCAATCTGTAGGAAAAAAGTCACTGACTTGGTCCCTTGGTAAAGATGAACTAGAATGTGTAAAAACACACCCATATCCATGTAGAACATCCACACATAATCTAAGCCAGAAACCACATAGAGCAACAGACATTTGAGGAGATCCCACATGGTGTGGCACTGAGAACTTCTGTCTTTCAATCAGTAGCAGACGATTCAAATATTTAATTATGGTTTTCAAATCAAAGATACCCCCTACATTGTCATATGGAATAGAACATATATCAATGGACTTTGGTGTTTCATCCAAACAATAAAGGGTGAGTCTTTGCTTTCCCTCTTTAGGGTCAATACATCAACCCAAGTACAGGCTCTTCAGTTACAGTGTAGAGTGTATATGCCACGTGTCTTACATCTGTAGTGTGTTGGGGGCATAAGTGTCTGCTCGTCAATGATGGAATGCTTCAATGGTATTACAAAAATGAACTTGTACTCCACTCTAGCCCTAATAATACTTTTTCTCAGAATTGTAACAACACTGTCAATTGTGGACTTTTCAATTGACCATTTAAGACATTGGTGTTAAGATGAACTCTGAAGATCTGTGATTCCACATTGAAGCTATAATTGGGATGCTGAGCATTGTTTGTCTGTGAAAAATGATGAGGTATTAGCTAATCTAGCAGTGGCAGGAAACAAGCAGGCTTATTTAGTCTGGCCTTTGTCCAAAGTATCTGAAGAAGAATATGACCTGATAGACTGTCCGTGGAGAAAGGTTTGGGCTTGGGATATGGGTCCTTTTGGATCAGGGATTATGTCTCCTCTGTAAAGTCGAGGTTCAGGGCTCAGAGCATGTTTTATTCAGATGTCATGCACTTTGTATTGAGGGAAGAGGTTCGTAGCTCCCATTTTTAGGAATTGAAACATTGATAACCAGAAGGAAGTTTTCGATTTCTTTCATCTCACCTCCAAATGAAAAGGCTTGTTACAGTTTCTTTAAAAGTGTAAAAGTTTTTTAAAATGCATTAATATTTGAGTATATTATTTACATTATCTCTTTAGATGGTATAGTGTTGGCCACAGTTGAGACCTAAATCAATGCAATTGACTTGATTCTCATCCACAAAAAGCTCAGAATTGGCTTCTTCCACTGAGGGCTTTCATAGCTTCAATGAAGCCCTTCTAAACTTTTTTGGTACTTGAGCTTCCTCTGTTACCTAAGTTTCTGATGTTGTGTGCTCTAGTGCTTCATATACTGCTTCCTGCTGTACCAGTGGCTAGGACTATGTCAATGAAGTATCATAAATAATTGAACACCTACCCTGGAACATGCCTTGATATTCTGTAACAGGTACTAACACACAGACGTGCCCTGCGGCTCAGACACAGCATGCATGATCCCATGTTGTGGCGGGCACATGGACCCGCACATGCAGAGCTACTGATGTGTTCAATCCTGGACTTGTATTCCCCCCTCCCCCCGCAAATGAATGTTACCACCTCGCTCCATCTCCACAGGACACTGAGTATCCAGCACAGTCTTCCATTTACCTAATCAATGAATTCTTAAGTACTGGTCAGGATTAATTTCCATTGACTTAACTAAGCAAACACCGCTGGTTTTATTGTCTAACGCGATGCCCCTTACAAGACAGCTATGGGAACTCAGTACAAAACGGACAGAATTTTTACAGAACCGTCGCACTTCTGGGTCTTGGAATGAGGTGAAATAATGAATTTGTAGCTTAAATCAACATTGACCGTGAAAGAAACGAATAATTCAATGAATTGGAAAACTTTGAATAAAACTTTATTTGAAAGATGCACAAATTCTAAAGGAAATTGTTTTTCTGAGTGCTTTTGAGAACGTCATTCCCAGCTGGAATAACGCTACAAAACTCTGTACAAAAGCCACAGTTCCAGGCTTACACATAACAGATCTGTTCCCTAAATTTCAAGAATACGAGGCTCAGGTTCTTCACAATGAAATAGACACATGAGCTTAGTCAACACTTTGACGTATTAACCAGAAAGGTTTAGTGGACGTTTGCAGTCATCAATGTAATAAAGCGTTGCAATAGCTTTATCCCAACACCACGTCTAAAAAAAGAGATGCTGACATTTGACGCATGAGCCTATCACCAGCATCTGGAAACCAAGGGCTCAGCAACATCTATATATTAATCCACCATAGTAAAGGTTAGAAAGCAACCACTGGATGGTGGCAATGTCCTGCTACGTTGGTTCCCTTTAAGGGCATCGTATATACTGCAGGACACCTCAACAAGGACCTGAAGACCACATCACCGCCACCCTGATGGTATTCAAATGACTCTCCTTTCTGGCCTGCACCATCTTCAAAACCAGCTCCATGATCATTTACAAAGCCATCTTGGCCACCCCCTGCTTATCTGCCTGATTGAGCACGCAGGTCACCCGACTAATCTATTACCAAACATGCACACTTGGGCCCATAATTTATTTTCATAATAAATCGGGTAACCTACACTCTACTACCAGCAACCCTGTTCCTTTCTATTTTTCCCAATGTACCTGACTTACCAATCCTCGTCACAGGTACCTAAGACCACAATGGATCAAGGAGCTAGCTGAAAAGATAAGCAGTCATTACAATATAATATTAACTAACATTTGTTTGCACTCTTTATAATAACCACAGACTCAAGAAGTTTTGAAAACCTTTATCTAATCATCATCATCATCATATGTCATGAGCATAAGAATTACACAAATAAGCCTATCTATAACTAGAATTAGAAATAACGTATAGCTATGAATAAGGCAGAGAATACTAATCATTTAGAAATCGTAAAATAAAGGGAAGGTGAAAATAAGGAACATCCTAATTTAGATCATCAGACTTTCACATCTTCACTAGAGGCAGGTAAAGAAAGGGAACATGCTAAATCAAAGTATACTTTTGTAATTCACTAACTGTTAAAAGGAAATGAAACTTATGTAATTTGATTTATCCAGATATAGCTTATTTACTAAAGGGAGGGTAAGAAAAGGAACATATGCAATATAGAAACAATTTAGATTTGACTAAAGGTGGGTAGAAAAGTGGAAAATGCTAATAGACAACCAACGCATGAAAATCTCATTCATAAAGGGACAGGGGAGAAAAGGAACATATGCACTTATGCTTTGCAATATTCGAGAGTTAGAAATGCAAATATAGATAAGCAATCACCCACACAGACATTATATTTACCTAGGATAGAGTGAAGACCAACCCTGGCCACGGGTCAGTTTGGAAAAGACGGGAAAGGACCCTCAAGGACTTAGGTGCCAGTAGGCGAGCAGGTACAGCTCATGGACAGTCAGGACAGGATAATTTTGGATCAGGACCGGGTTCACCAAAGGGTACGACCAATACCCGCAGCTTTGGTTGCAACGCCTGCACTACTCCATCTCTGCAAGGAATCTGCCAATAACCCCGATTGGGTTCTCAAACCTCCCAGAAAAGTGCTTTGCCAGTACTTTAAATCTGCATAAACCCCGAATGGGTTTCTCGAACCTCCCAACAGAGTGCTTCGCAGCTCTCTGAGTTCAGTCACCTATAGAGTGCGTTGGGTCAGTGACAGGTCAGCTATTCGGACAAGTCGGACAATTTCTCTAGCTAAACCTACGCTAGTTATACTGTTTTTCGGGTCAGTGTACCACCCCCCAAATGTTGCAAGTGTAAGGATACCCAATTTTGATTGGACAAAGGAGGAGGTTAAGTCATCACACCACCTAAAATGTAGCTTTCTCATGCTCCTTATTTGAATTTTCTACTTGCCCCTTGAATTTTACTTTCCCATGACATATGTTTTCACCTAACAATGGTGAATACAATTTTCATATATAATTGTTACAAATGTAGTACAGTTCAGCTTCTTCGACTAGGTTAAAGTTGTCTTCCCAGGCTCATCTTGGCTTAGGTTGCTATCTGGCTGCTGTCCAAAGGTCATTTCTGTGGAGCCTCGCAGATCTCGCGCAGACTCAGTTTCACACAAGATGGAAGGCGGCAAAGGATAACAGGCCATATTTTGTAAAGTATCATGAAATATAAAAGAACAGTTTTAGAACACAGAATAAATGATTTCACTGTATACCATGAAGTTCTGCACTACCCCCCTTACTTTATAATAACTATAGCAATTATGGGTTATGCAGAACAAACAGCTTTGCGAAAGTGGAAATGCAAGCTTGGAGCATGTGAGAACACAAAGCAGCCATATTAGCTGTATCGCGCATGAGCAACACTTTCCCTCCAAGACATTGAATATGTCACGTCACATGGTTGTGACCGACGCATGCGCAATCTAAATTCCCGCTTAGCAGTGACCATCTTAGTTGCAAGTGTATTAGGTTTAGTAAACACATAGGCAAGCGTCACTGGGACATCCCGTGCAGTGTAATAATGTGCAATATTAGTAACACGAACATGTTGGTTTAGTTTATTGACATTATTTGAGGTTCATGATGCAAATCCTTGCTCCATCATGCCTGCAAGCTCACCCTCTCCACTGGCTCTCGGTACATCCACAGCAAAAACATCATCAGACTGGAGACAAATAAGAACAAAAAAATGTTTAAAAAGCAAAAGCCCTTCTTCAGCTATGCACCCTGGAATTAAATTCCATCCCTGATTTCATGAAGAAGCCCCCAACCCCGCTCCTATTTAGGAAAGAGCTGAAGGGCACCTCTATAAAGCGCATGACAGCACGATGCAGGAGCAGACCACCCTCGGTCTTAGATACCAGCGACTCCTCCAGTCACTCATTGACTGTCTTTGCCTTTGTCACTGTGCTGTGCTGCACTGCCTTTTGACAAGCTTCACTCAACACAAATATCAAATATAAACATACATAAACATATACACACACAAGGAGCTGAAGACTTTTTAGGGAGACATTCTTCATGCCCCAAGAATTGTCTCTGATCAGAGTAGTTATTTTGAGAGCAGGTAGATGAGAACAATTGGTTAAAGAAGACCAGGACCACCGCATCCTCCCAGGGTGTTACCCATATCAGGCATTTCTATAACCCAATGAGCTTCTACCAATCAAAGTCACACTAAAGCCACTAGAAGACTGAAAACGAGGCAATTATCCAATCCATGTTTTTTTTTTTTACAAAAGTATTACCAAGATGCCTGCACCTGTAAAAAGTGTAAAAATTGCAGAAAAACAAGGAACACTGTTCTAAAGAATTCAGTGTTGCACCGATTCTATGTATTCTGTCTAGTGCCTGGGTGAGATGAATTAATGAGGATATCAATGTAGAGATGTTTGAGTAATTTGATCGGTGTTATTTATATTAAATGAAAAAATATTTTCTCAAGAACACTAATACAGCAATGACATTGTATAAAAATATGTTTTTTTAACATTTTTCACTCTTGATTATAAATAAAAAATGTGTTTGTATTCACCCTAGATAGGGTAGGGTGTTAAAATATCGATAACAAAAATATAGCTGACATAAATATCGTTGCAAAAATATTGTTTACAAAAATATCGACACCCTATACTTAAACAGGTAAGTACATAAATATCGACTCCAAAATATTGTTGTAATTAATATAGATGTAAAAAATATCGACTTTTTAAAATATTTAAAATTACATTAAATAATAAATAAATATAAGTACTATTAACAAAATACATTACATTACTTTTATTTTTTAACTATTTTAAAAAAAAATTACTACACTTTTTAATTATAAACTTAATAAATGTGGACATATAAATTAATTTTACACATTACTTTATATAACAACAATAATATATATATATAATTAAAATACCCCTTTACCCAAAAACCCAAAACTGACCCTGAACCCTAAAAATACCCCTTTACCCAAAAACTGAAAACTGACCCTGAACCCTAAAAATACCCTTTTACCCAAAAACTGAAAACTGACCCTGAACCCAAAAAATACCCCTTTACCCAAAAACTAAAAACTGACCCTGAACCCTAAAAATACCCCTTTACCCAAAAACTAAAAACTGACCCTGAACCCTAAAAATACCCCTTTACCCAAAAACTGAAAACTGACCCTGAACCCTAAAAGTACCCCTTTACCCAAAAACTGAAAACTGACCCTGAACCCAAAAAATACCCCTTTACCCAAAAACTAAAAACTGCCCCTGAACCCTAAAAATACCCCTTTACCCAAAAACTAAAAACTAACCCTGAACCCTAAAAATACCCCTTTACCCAAAAACTGAAAACTGACCCTGAACCCTAAAAATACCCCTTTACCCAAAAACTGAAAACTGACCCTGAACCCTAAAAATACCCCATTTACCCAAAAACTGAAAACTGACCCTGAACCCTAAAAATACCCCTTTACCCAAAAACTGAAAACTGACCCTGAACCCAAAAAATACCCCTTTACCCAAAAACTGAAAACTGACCCTGAACCCTAAAAATACCCCTTTACCCAAAAACTGAAAACTGACCCTGAACCCTAAAAATACCTTTACCCAAAAACTGAAAACTGACCCTGAACCCAAAAAATACCCCTTTACCCAAAAACTGAAAACTGACCCTGAACCCTAAAAATACCCCTTTACCCAAAAACATTTTCACTAAAAAAATCCTGTACACACACCTAAAAATAATTAAAAAATTAACATAATTAATTACATAATTATTATTCAATTAACTAATTGAAATTAATTAACTATTATTTATTACACTATTTATATTCATTTAAAACATTAATTAATGTATTATTTCATTATATTTAAATTACTTCCCACCCTACTCCCCTATAAACCCACAACCCGCTACGGAACTATTAATACTAAATTCAACTGAAAATACATTATTAAATAATAATATACTACTAAAAATACTACTTTGACTAAAAATAATCATTAAAAACACTACATTACTTATAATTATTTAAAAAACGATATTATTGTAAACTATGTTTTTGTAAACGATATTTATTACAACTATATTAATGTTAACGATATTACTTACCTGTCTGTCGATATTCTGGTCAGACGATATTTTTGTCATCGATATTTCTTCCTGTAGATATTTTTGCAGCGATATTTATGTTAGTCGATATTTTTACGACGATATTCCTGCTCTGTACCCTAGATAGATTATGTTGTGAGCCCTTTATTTAGATGGGATATTATTTTTTTTAAAGAATTTCAAGTTGCCTTAGGTTTTTATACTCTCATGTTACTGTCCTTGCCTTATATAACATAACGAGCACCTGGAAGCCACGGCTAAAGCAGAAGTGGAATCAGCCTGTTCCAGGTATAAGAATATGAATTGGATTTTTTAATTCCTGCTATGTCACATTTCAGAGGAATGTAATGCCACCTGTGGATGTCTCTTCAGCTGTCACTGGCAAATTGAGTGGTCTTGACACACCTGTGGCCACTATGCAATCCACAACCAAGAACACCAACTGGATCAAGGCCTGCTGTGATCAATGTGTCATAGATCAGGAACTCTTCAGTCCTGCTCTGCAGTTCTGGAGAACAAGTGAAAAGCAACATATGTGAAGGATGGGGTTTAATCCACTGCATCATTGCAGAATGTTCTAAAACATTCTGGAGAAGAATGAATGAAGGTAGGTTTAGTCCATGAGCATCAAGTACTTCACAAGATTAATCTTAACCTCATGGACTAACTAATCAATACTTATAAACCAGAACTCCAGTTCAAGGTCCAGCGGTCTGTTGTTTAAAAACAGCCACAGGAGCTAGTCAAGAAGATCTAGTTGAGTTAGACTGGGCAATGCTGTGTGAAGATATGCTAGACCCTCCTGTAACTCTATGTCCACAGGTTCGAGTGAGGGAGCAATGCCAGGATACCGCACGGCTCTTTAAACTCTATGAGTGAACAGATAATAGACTATTTATTTATATTTATTTATTTATTACGTTTATAATTTATTTATTAAGTTTATGAAGCGCGACAGCTACCCAGAAAGGTTTCCCGGCGCTTAGAAAGGCAACAAGCAGAAGGCGCTAGAAAAGATGCAGTTATTTATTAAAAAGCCAGGTCTTGACGGCTTTACGAAAATGAACATAACAGTCCTCGGAGCGAACCCGACTACCAGTCGGGTTCCACCTGATCCCTTGGAGTCATTTCTTGCCCTCGAGGAACCATGGCCAAATACTCTGGGACTAAACCCCCCCCCCCCCACAGGTGAGAAAGAGAACACAATCCCTGACCTGTGCTGGTATAAGCCAGAGGTGCCTCCTCTAGGGATGGTCAGCAAAGTTGAATCAGTTACTAATGTTGAGGAAGTCCCTGCCATGCAAACTCAATGTGTTGGCTTGTTGGTTACAGGACATGCATGTGTGCACTGTGGTATGTATAAACAGAGGGGGAATGGCTGTACTCAAGCAAAGCAGATATCACATATAACATGTCACATTCCAACTGCATAAAAATCCCTACTAGTGCTGATATACTCTTCTGAAGACTCCTAGTGGAAGCAAAACAGATAGCTGAAATTTGCCTAAAAACCCATGTATTCAATAAATGATTAAAAATAATAAAAAAATACAGGAATTTAATGTATAATGACTAATATGCAAACAGAGGTACAATGAGGAAGATAATTTCTGAAGTACTTGTGAGACTACTGACATGTTTGAGCGCAGCTGTGCCCTCTCATTTTATTTTCCAATATCAGTTCTTGCTGGCTCAGTTCCATAGGCAGTCTTGGAAAACTTGAGGGCAAAGAACGTGTTTTGAGAGGGATAACCTACCTTCAGGAGAGAGACCTCAGTCTCCTGTCATTTGCAGCGGCTCCTCCACCTGCTGATCTCTACTGTTTGGGTACAGTCTGTTGAGAAAATCCAACCCTCTGTTGTGTGGCAGGACTGTCTCATGCATGAGATGGCTGCAGGAAGGTGTAGGGGAAGAGGGTGTTTCTGGGGTTATCTACGAAGACCTTTTTCAGCACTGGCTTTTCTTTGTACATGTTCCCATTGAGCTCCAGTCACCTTCCAAGGAGGAAGTGGCTCTCCTGCTCACCAAGTATTCTCCTTAGGTGAATAATCTCCCAAGCTTAGCCTGATTGGGTCTTATAGTTATGATGTCACTCCGGGGGTAGCGCTCCATGAAGTGCAGTTGAGGCCATTGGAGTGAGAGGTTATTTATTTTCAGAATTGAATTACAAACCAGGCAATCGATCAGTGAGCAGTCTTTTGTAGGGATTTTTAAAGGGAGAATCTATGCTGATGCACCTCTCATTCCACTGTCTACCTCGTGTGACTGTCAAATGATGCCTGAGGAGCACAACACATCAATAGGACTACAATGTCTTTAGCAGTGGAGGTCAGGAGGAGCCTACTGTCCCCCCACCCAGCAGGTATGACAAGGAATGTGACCTGTTGAGCATCCAACTGTTTGCTTGTGGTTTGGGTAGCAACCCAGAGCTGTTTGTTCAACTAGTTGTTGGTGAGGTGATGGAAAAATGAAGCAAACTCAATGGTCTACTTCAACATCAGCTAATATTCACTACTAAGAAATGTACCAGGTTTTGAATCTTAAAGCACAAACTAAAGCTGTAACGTTCAATATACCAAAGTCACAAAAACTTTGGGCCTCATTTATAAGAAATGACGCATCGCTGCGTGAAAGCAGCGATGAGTAACTTCTCAGTGCGCTCTCCTTGCGACATACCTGATGCATCATATTTAATGTATGACGCATCATGTCGCAAGGAGTTACAGATACGTCAGTATTTCTGATGTATCTGTAAGCGCAAAAGTGAGGCATCGTTGGAATGTGTCACAAAAGTGACGCAACTCCAGCAATGTGTCCTTTCACATGGGGCAGGCCCCATGTGAAAGGGCCTGCGTCAGTCTTACGCCTGCTGTGAGGCAGGAGCAAGATTTTGACGCAACGGCGTCCTAGAAGTGATGCAGTGAAATCTCAAAGATTTTACTGCGTCACTTTTACGAGGCTTTTTGGCCCCCCCTGCATACATTATACCTGACGCAGGTATAATGTAGCGCAGAGGTTTACAAAGTGACGCATATGCTTAGATGCGTCACTTTGTAAATAGTGCGCAACAGGAGGCATATTTTACGCTGCCGACGCGTCACAAAAGTGACGCGTCGGAAGCACAAAACTGACGCAAGGCCTCATAAATTAGGCCCTCTGACTCTGCTCTTCTGAGGAAACCTACTGCTCCACTTCTCGCCCCACCAGAGGTTCACAGGTCTCTGTAGCCCATTTTAGCCGCAGGTAAATTATGTATTTGTTAAATTCTTTGATCTCCCCAAGTTTAACCAGTAAATACCCTGGGTGCAGGTGGCACCACGAACAAAATATAAAAAGTGTTGAATGTCACCTAGCCCCCCCTACCCCCTTTAATGATTGACTCAGGCCCCTCAAACACATCTGTCAAGCCTGTATGTACCCAAACCTATACTTCCCTATACTGGGTGTGTGTGACCAACCAGCATCAGACGTCACCAGCCCCCACTGTTCTATGGACCAATAATGTCACCCTGTCGTGTTGAACGTTCGGCTGCTGCCACTAAGCATGACACTCCTTTAGGAGCATGTTGCCTCTCCTAGCACTAAAGCCTGACTTTGACACTTGTCCATTTACAGCTACCCGAACTATGTATTGAAGTACCCTAATTATCTTTTGTGCATCTTTGCAAGTGGTCATCATTCCTGGTGTTATTTAAAATATATAGGTTTTAGCTTCCAGAACAGGCACAGATGCAAACTAGGGAATGAAAACCTCAGAGAAGATCCAGGTAACTTTACTGTTGTGAGATGGACTTCAACCGCAGCATCACTTACCAAAGAAGACTCTTGGTCATGACATTTGGTTCTCCAATGCCCTCTTTATTGGGAAAGACTGATTAAATACGATTATACAGTGATGTCTGGCATACAATGAATAAGCACAGAGCCTCATCTTCTGTATGAATAGATGAAGGCTCTGGATGAATTCAAGCACAAGGACGCATGTTTATAAAAACTCCATTGTTTATCAAGAGATGCATTAGTAAGGGTCCCTCCTGACAGAGTGAATGGCCATGAATAGGATGTGGGCAGGTCACACACGTGCTGCACAGACAACATGTGCACACTCCTGTTGGCTGCATTATGTGGCAGTGTCAGACATAGCCTAACGAAGGGTTTGATAGCACTTCGTTTGTTTCCAAAAAAGGGGTGACATGCGAGACTACCTTGGCTGTGCTTGCTTGTCACTATGCATTAGGTGAGCATGTGAATGACTGGGTGGTTGGCAACTGTAGGGGCAGCTCCACTTCAGTGGCTTCATGGCACAGCCCTGTCACCAGTGAGGACACATAACTCACAAGCCTCTGCTCACACCTGTAATAATTTAATTTAGCAGTGTTCATGCAAACATGATTTTGCGTTTACGTTATCTCTGTAGTGTGCTGTTAAGACCTCCCCGCCTCTCCACCAGGCTCCCGATGACAGTAGTAAAGATTCTGCTACAAAGTATTGTTTACAAATACAGCACTCTGTAGGTGGATGTCTGGATTGTGCATGTGAGGGATGTTCTTCAACTCAGATCCCCTAACAGGCACAATCCTTTTTTTAGCAGATGTTGGACTTGGTTCTCTTTGCAGGGACACTCCAAAACGTTTTGCCCTCACCCCTCTGTTGTCTGAACCCATTTTTGTTGGCTTTTAGGACTCTGTGCACTTTATAACTTTTAAGAGTTCTAAATTCCTTGTGCGCTCTACTTGAAACATGGTACAGTTGGCTTACACCTGATTGATCTAATTTACTTATAGGTCCCTAGTAAAGTTGTACAACATATATAGGTCCTCAATGCAGCACAATGCATGCAGAATTAGCATGAGTAAGTGAAGGGGAGATTGTGAGAGGTAGTAGGAGTGAGTCAGGGGTGCCTCTATCAATGATGCAGCAGGTACAGTTTCACCAGGGCCCCAGCTTCCTGGTACATCTGCACTAACAGCTTCTTCAAGTAGAACTTTGGATGCAAAATGATCAGGTGGATGACTCAGTACTTGAGAGCCTTTGGGAAGGCTGGGACATTTCAACTCAGGGTTTCCTACAGAGCGGGAATAGAAACTTGTGACAGTCTGAGAAAAGACAAGTTAGCACTAGGACTATTGTAAACCGCTGGAAAATGGGCCCCTATGTTTCTGTGGATTGAAGGGACCTGGGTCTGGGTGGCACCATAATGTGATAGCTACCATGATTGTATAGCAAAGTTGAAAACATGTGAGTGTCACAATGTAAGGTCACCAATGAGGTGGATGGGCCGAAAAACTGAGCAGCCCCCTGTCTTTGTCCATTGTGGATGTTAGTCCCTAGCAGCGGCTGTGTTGGGGCCTACATGGTTCAGTACGGAGAACCCAGGCAGCGTAATCTTTTGCAGTGTATCACTCCAGTTAGGGAACTTCATGGGCCAACATTGCCTTTTTCCAAGATGCTGATCACGACCTTAGCTTCTTGATCAATGACTTTCTTCAATCCGTAGCACATAGAGGGCTCTAAAGCATTAGGAATAAAATCAACTGCCCAGAAGGGCCTAGTGAGAGGCCAATAGTGCATTGGAGTAACTGCTCCTTGTGTTAGTGATGTCGTTTTGTTCTGGAGTGTTTGGATGGATTTTATCCCTCAAAGAGTTTCCTCGACTTTTCCCCTTTGCATGTTGTTAGGCCTGGCACCTTGGTGTGGGTCTCCCTTCCACTTTTTTGCTGTTGCCTCATGTGTTTTTGCTGGTGTTAGATGCTTTGGGCACTGCGCCACTGCTGTCCAGTGCCACAGTGCGAGTGTTCTCTACTGTAAATTAATGTCTGAATTAGTCATTCCATGATTGGCTGGTTTGTTTTACCTGTCAGACCCTAGTACAGTGCACTGAGTGTGCCCAGGGCTTGTAAACCAAATACTGCTAGTGGGCCTGCAGCACTGGTTGTGCCACCCACAGAAGCAGCCTTGTAAAGTGAGTCTCAGGTCTACCCTTGCAGAGCCTGTGTGCAGTCTGGTACTGCCATGCTGACTGGGCAAGTGCACCCTCTTGCCAGTCCCAAAACCTTCCCTTCTCTTCATACCAGACACCCTTATGGTAGGCCCAAGGGCAGGGTGCATTGTAAGTATAAGGTAGGACTTACCCTGGTGTGGGTGGCATGTCCAAATAGTGAATTACAGCCATTTTCGTTTTTCAATATAGCAAGGCTACATGTTCTGCATAGGCCAGAATGGGCAGTTTGATTATTACATCTTATAATCCTAACTGACTCAGGGAGCACGGTAGAAATTCGAGTTTAGTATGCCTGAAATCAGAATGATGAAATGCATCTTTTAGTGAAGTTGGTTTTAACATTCTGTGTTTGAAAATACCATTTTTAGAAAGTAGGTATTTTCTTGTCTAACTATCCAAGCCTGCCTCTGCTAGGTTGTGTATTCCTTGTCTGGAGTTTGAGTGACAGGGCTGAGGGATTCCAGGAGGCAGGGTGAGTCAGCCCAGTAGTGGATAGAGAGATCTGCATCTGGATGGGATGGAGTCGTTGCACCTAGGACCTGAATAGGACTATGCCGACCCTCCACAATGCCGGCTCCACCTCCTGTGGTGTGTCTGATGTATCTGCCCTGCACTGTGAAAGGAAAGAAGGAGTCATGTAAACAGAGTGCTACAGGACTGACCAGGAATGGTTTGGACTAGGCAAAGGCCCCTCTGCCCTCAGAGGACAAAGGATTTTGGGGTATAAGTATTGGGACCCTGATCACAAGAATTTAGATCTCTTTTGGACAACAAGAAGAAACCTTTGCTGTGGAGAGGAACCTGAAGAAACTGAGGAGAGAGTATCCCTAACCTGAAGTGCTGCTTTGGGGATTAGCCTGCAGTGGTTGCCTGACTGCCAAAGAAAGGAGAAAGGACTTTGTGTACTTTATTCAACTTTTAAGGATCTCCAAGGGCATGAGAGAAGAGCTTGCCTCCTGCTGAAGTCTCAGGGACAACAGATTTCAACCCTCAGCACCCCAAGAGTTCTTTGGAAGTGCCTGCTTCTGTTTTGGGCATTTTGAGGGACTGTGTGTCGCAAGGAGCTGGAAGTGCGACTCAAGAGGGAAAAGCATGTCGCTGTGGCAGCCACTGCCGACGCATCGTGGATGACGCCGCTGTAGCTGTCGCATTGCACCGCATCTCAAGAAACGTCCTGCAACACCGAAGAAACGTGTCGCAGCCACTGCCCTCCAATCGTGAGCGTCGTTGCTGTAGCTGTCGCACTGCACCAAATCAAGAGAAGCGTCTCGCAATAAGGAAGAAGCGTGATGCTGTCGCAGCCGCTGCCGTCGCATCGTGTACGTCACCGCTATAGCTGTTGCATTGCACCGCATCAAGAGAAGAGCCTCGCATCCACGTAGAAGCGTGCCACCGTCGGAGCTGCTGTCATTGCATCACAGAACAAGGGTTTCGCCGCTAAAGTTGTCGCATCGAGCGGAGGCGTCTTGCAACATCAGAGAAGAGTGTCGCTGCCAAAGCCGCGGTCGTCGCATCACAGAACAAGGGCGTCGCCACTCCCGCTGACGCATCGATTCGAGACTCCCCGCAACATCGAAGAAGCGTGCTGCATCAGGAAGAACTTGACATCTTTATTTCTTTGCAACGGATCTTTGTGGCATCTCCATCCCTGCAACACATTTGTTTTAGAAGCGTGACGCATCGTAAGGTACATTGACTCAAAGTGTCGCATTTTAAGAACTAAAGAGAACTTAACCTACCATTCTAAGTACAGTATTGTGGATTGTTGTTGTTTGTGGTCTTGTGTTAAATTTATATAAAGAATACTTATTTTTAATATACAACTTGTGTGGTGTCCATCTGTAGTGTTGTCACTTGGTTACTGTATGTGTTCACAAATGCTTTACTCACTGCCTCTGAGATAAGCCTGTCTGCTCGTGCCAAGCTACCAAGGGGGTGAGCAGGGGTTATTTTAGGAGTGTACCCCTTGCCCTGACTAGAGGCAAGGGTCCCTATTTGTCCCAAGTACCAACCTGTGAAAACTAGAGACTCCCAAATATAGCACATGCACAAACTGTACCTGTATGAGAACCCCCATCAAAAGGAAGCTTAGAGCTCGGTTAGATGGAGTTAGTGCCGGCGATAACATTATCGCCACAAAACTGATGCTAAATCGGCGATAAGGGGCTTGATATTATGCCCTTGTGAATTCCATAGGAGCCCATGTTCTGGTGAGAACCTGGGCTTCAATGGGAATTCACAAGGGCATATTATCATGTCCCTTATCGCCGGTTTAGCGGCAGTTTCCTGCCGCTAAAGCAGCAATAATGTTATCGCCATTCTTGATAATAGGGCCCAAATGTTTTATGCAATGTTGTGTTATTGCATACAGGAAACACAACATTAATGACCCACAACAAGCTATCGTCTCCAGGCACTGGAGATCTTCTCTCTATACAAGTTACACAACTCTGTTTCTTAACATGAGGACATGTAGCAATGCCTTTCCCTGTGGCCCTAATTCCATTTGGGATGGACTAGGTGGCATCAAAACTACATCTTCATTTTCACGCAACCCTTTATCCATTTCTATATTTTGACATGGATCTATCATTCATGCTGTGTAGATTCTTCAGGTACACACCGTTGTCATTTGGAAAATAAAGTTCCAAAAAAGAGCATTTGCTTTGGTAGAGGTTTAGTAATTTTATATGCAAGCCAAAACTACCTACAGAGAGTAAAAATAGAAAAATGATATATTTGATAATCACATATTTCAATGCAAATACATATGCTAATAAAAGCGCAATGATTGGAAATGCTGACTTTGCAGGTTTAATAGGTGTAGTGAGTGTGACGTGGAGTGAACTTCTTTTATATTGTGTTGGTGCCCTGATAGAATATGAAACTGGTGGGAGCACGAGGAGGGGCGTCATTGGTGCTGAGTGTAGCAGTGTGGGGTGGGGGGGGTGTTACTGCACCCCCAAAATCACCATGCTGGAGACCGGAAGATGGATGAGCTATAAAGTCATCTTTAAAAAAAGCAAATTCTGGACATAATTGCTGTGCCTCCAAAGACAGAGGCAAATATCAGACAATGTCTTCTGACAAATTGCAGCTAATTCTTTTAACACAAAGATTGGTGTTCACTTTTCTTTTTTTCTTTGACTACAAAATGAGAAGATCTTGTAACGTCGAGCTGATGAACAGGGAGTATGAAAGTGAAGGCTGTAGGATGTCTAATGTCTAATGTTTAATAACATACAGCACATTTTATATATTTTTAAATGAAATATACAAATATTTTAAAATATGTCAGCAGCACCGAAAGCACAAATCAGGCACTTTTTTGTACTTCCGAAGTGTTATAGAAACAAAGATTTTATTAGAATCAAAACAAATCAAGACACTCTTCTTGTGTGAAGACAAAATGATTACTATTTGCTGAAACCTGATTTCCAAACTTTATCATTTTAAGTCCTATGGGTTTAGCAGTAAAACTGCATGTCTGATGCAAATGTAGTTGTTTCAATGGAAAATGTGCTTTCTCTGTAAATGACAGTGCACTCCCACATCATGCTCTTGCCATGTATTTGTGACAGTCTGCTCCACAGTGCACCAATGGACATGTACTACAACCCTACCACTCTCCTGCGGGATGGGCACGGCTTGTTTGCCTCAATTGCTCTATTTTCGCAGTGATGTAACAATGATTGGCACCTGGAGCTTTGCTCTCCTTGTCTATGGCCTGACTTGATTCCCCTCTGTTGAAAACAGTCCTGTTCTTGACACATGCCCATCTCTCATTCCATATACTTTGTGAACCTTGACTTAGTCCACAATAATTACCCTGATGTCCCATTAGTTTGAGCTGAGGTTTTTTTTTTTTTCCCCCAGGTCCGATGATTACGAAGCCATGATATACTCTCCCTGCTAAAACATCTCCGCCCTCTCTCTCGGCGAATTGGTAATACAAGTAATGGTGGTAACTGGCTAATGGTAAATATCCGTCTTACAAGTAACAAGGTGTAAGGATTGGCTGGGAGAACGACATTGCTGTAGGGCCTCGGCGGATCCGTACATCGTTTATACCCCTACCAGTCTTCGACTGAGACAGTATGTCAACTCCCCAATATGCCATTCTTCCCTGTCCATTGGTTCGACAGATTACAACCATGGTGGAGATGAGGACAAAAAAAATAATAATAATTGCCCTGATCTGGCTGACCTGGTGCTGCACACAAAAGAGTAACTGATGGAAAGTTTGAAGTATGACTGACTACACTGCCATTCAACAGGTTAAAGATGCACTAACCAGATCCTCGCTCTGGCATTCTAAATTTAAAAACTGAGCAAGCATCATTCAAAGTCAGCGCTGTATTACACAATGCAATAAACACTGCCAGCCAACTCAGATGATTTGCATTTGCACAACCCCTTATTTAGGGATTTAAAGGTTATACTTGGAAATACCAGAACTCCAGTAATTGTATTATTTATGATATTGTTACAGCACCACACATAGTGGTCGTAAGCCATATAATACAATAAAAATTAAGAATTACTTTGGAAATATCATGCATCAAACGGTGTTTTGCACGTTTTTTCTAAATCAAAGGTGTGCAGTTTGCCCAGTTGTTTGTTAGTGCAAACAGGCACAGCATGCCCTACAGGGAACTGGCTTTGCTGCATTTGCTGATGTGATAATCCTCCTTTACTCCAAATGGAAATTTGGTATAAAAGTAATAGCCTCTAACTTGAAGTTCATAGTGTTCTCATTGTTCAGTATCTTTTACAGTTGATAGTAAGTCAAAATAGTAAGTCAAAATAGTCAAAATAGTCCTCACCCTTGAGCAGCTGACCACTCGGCTGCTCTTCCGCTTCAGTTTCTGTTGATGCTTTGAATTGATCTGATTGACTCCGTCAGGTAAGACCGCTCAGTGCTCATACCGAGGTCACCTGCACATCCACTAATATCTTTATCGAGTGTTTATAATGTTTTATAATGGGAATCGCTTTGTGCTCCTTAATCCGAAATCAGGGCGTGTGCTCTGCTCCATCACCTTTGACACCATGAACATACCAAGGTCTCAGTGATTCTCAGAGACTATATGTGTACCTGTAGAAAGTCACCTCATATCATCTTCTCTTTTGATTGCGCATACCATTTGAGAACACACATTTTAAACATATAAATTTACATAGTATGCGTGTCTAACTAGTCATGTTCAGGTACCTTTTCCTTATTACTCTTATTGAGTATGTTCTTAAAACTTCAATACTTAGTTAAGTTTCATGACCACACGACTTATCAGTGTCTCGAACACTACTATATACTGCTTACTACATACAGCTATTGTATATTGTTAGTTACCTGTTCCCTGTTACACCCACCATTCTAATCCCTTCCTGTGCCGCAGATGGATGGCAATGCCGTCGCAGTTCCCAAGTTCTTGTGAGAGGGGAGGTGGAAGGGGGGAGGGAAAGAGGGGGAGGGGGAAGGGGGGAGGGGGAAGGGGTAAGGGGGGGAAGGGGAAGAAAAAAATCTGGTTTGTTTCAGCATGCTTTTTTTATCTGAGGTTGATGCTTTTTCTCAACTATATGTCTGCCAAAGGACTGCTTTCCGATTCTCCATGGGGACCCTCGCAGAGCACACACAGGGACCCAATCTATCGCGCTGCTAGTCTATCCACAGTAATAGCCTACAGTACCATGTTCACCACAAACCCGAAATACGTCTGTTCAATCGACACCACTGTAACAGCAATACATGCGAGACAGTACAGAAGCAGTAATGCAGCTTACTCATTCATACTCAACACACACCCACCTCCTTCTAACCGACTCTTCAACAATATAATGCCTGACCAAGAGCGACACCGTAGTAGCCAATGACTCGTAATACATCTATCTCGGAGGGCCTTAATATTGTTTCCCTCAATGTTAAAGGGCTCAATCATCCGGTCAAAAGGAGAAAAGTCATGGAGTATCTGGCCAAATCCAAGGGTGACATCCTACTCCTGCAGGAGACTAAACTGTCAAAAGACGACGCTGACTTTATAAACCAACATTGGATATCTCACAATCTTTGCTCTCCAGCAGTTAGCAAAAAGAGGGGGGTTCTTACCCTAATAGCTAAGAAATCCAACATCTCCGTAGTTTCACACTCTCACGATAATAACGGCCGATTCATCATGGCACACCTTCAAAGAAACGAAGATCATATCCATGTCTTGAACGTTTATGGCGCCAACAATGACGATCCAGAGTTTTGGGATTCACTCACCCCAACCCTGGATTGCATACCCCAGGGAGAACTACTAATTATGGGGGGTGATTTCAACCTGCCACTAGACCCAATCACCGATCGCCACTCGAATTGCACCTACCACCCTACACGTTCACATACTAGTTTACGCCGCCTATGCTCCAGATTCAACTTGTACGACTCATGGAGACTCCAACACCCTGACGGCCGAGATTACACCTTCTACTCGCCTCCTCACAATTCCTACTCAAGGATAGATTATATCCTCATTAATAGCCCCTTCACTCACCTCATCGAAGAAACCAGTATTGCCCCTAAACTAATTTCCGACCACTCAAGCATACAGACCAAACTAGTGGGCTCCAGTTCCATTCTCCCCCCTAAAAGATGGAGATTCAATGACGAAATATTTTCTGAGCCGGAAAACAAACGAAAGATAGAGGATGCCATCCTAGACTACCTCAATCTTAACGACACCCCTGGCTCAGACATAGCAAACGTTTGGGAGGCACTAAAAGCCACTTTGAGAGGAGTAATAATAGGCATTCGGGCTCAAGCTAACAAAAAATTAAACAAGGACTTGTCCACACTGGAGGGTAACATCAAAAAGCTGGAAACCGCCCATATGGCAGATCTCCAGAACTCGATGATTTTAAAAGACCTCACCAAACTCAAATATGAATACAACTCGATACTCAGTAGAAGGGTGGGGGTCTGGGTCAATAAGTTTAAGGCTCTAAGAACATGTGAGGGCAACAAAGCAGGAAAGATCTTAGCGTCATATCTAAATCATAAAAATAAGCAATTCAACATCGCCTCAGTTAAAGATAACAACAATGTCATCCAAACAAAGCAGAACCTAATTCTCAATACATTTAAATCCTTTTACCAAGACTTGTACAAAAATAACCTAGACTTTGACTAGAAGAGTGTAACAGATACCTAACCTCACTGGGTCTTCCTAAACTCAACGATGATGTCAAGGTCACACTGAACTCTCCGATTACCCTACAGGAAGTATCAGCGTCCATTAAATCGCTTAAATGTTTGTTTGTTTGTAAAAGCTTTTATTCGACACTTTGTCATAAAGCCAACACACATATAATACACATAACATAATCATCATTAAAAATTTGTTAGAATTAATAAAACATTACAATCATTCGTAATGTGGAAAGTGCAAATAAGTGCAAGGTGCATAAGGTAGGTCCAGGACCATCATTACACAAAGAATTTTGTGAGGTGATTCATTGCTCATATGTTAAGAGAAAAATATGCATACCGGGTTTCTTACAAGACCAAATCAAGTATTAAGAACAATTATATACAATTCTAAATAATTAAAATGCCAGAAGATAAAAACAGTTTTATCCTACATTAGCATTCCAAGTTTCTTTCTAATTATGCAAACACCATGGAGATACCTGCTCAAACCAAATGTTATTAGCTTACTGTTCAAAGATCTAAGTATACGCTCTGCCTCTTTGAATGATCGTGTGCCCAAGTTTTTACAAAGGGGTATTATCCATTTCTTGCGCAGTAATACATATGACGGGCAGAAAAAGAGGATATGAGCCTCATCTTCTTTCAGTTTTAGGTCACATGATTTACAATATGGGTCTTTGTTTGCCCCTCCCCACCGGCAAGTATTTGCGTTTATCTGTAAGACCCCATACCTAAATTGGAGGTAAACAGATTTGGCCAGGGGTGGCTCAATTTCGTCCATGAAATGTTCAAACGAGGGGTGATCCTTAAATTGCAGGAATTTATGCGTTAAAGTACCAGTAGCACGTTCGTATACATTAATGTTCACGTAATTCCAGTAGGCAGATTTTACTTGGTTCTTACAGATGTTTGGCGATGTAATTGACATTGCTGGTGTTTCCCAGAAGTGTGATAGACCTATTTTTATGAACCAATGGGATACATGTCTCAGCCACTTAATTGAGTTAAAAGAATCCAGCTCCCTAACTTCCAATAAACCTGCTCTATAGTCAGCAAGTTCCGGAGTAGACCATAATCTCACCCAATAAAGCAGTGGCCTCAACCAACATAAAAAATCTGTACGTTTTAGACTGATGTCTAAATAGACCGGCACTAGAGGTGTTCTTACTGGCAGTCTTAGTAGACGTCTAAAAAACATATTTTCATCAACATCGAATGATTTTTTTGAGTAAGGCCCCCAAATCTCAGCCCCATACAAGGCGGCAGATTGAGCTTTAGCTTTGAACACTTCAATCGCAGGGGTTATGGCTTTTGATGTGCTCCCACCATAAATCTTTAGAATGGGGAGGGAGTTCTGTTTTAGTGTTAACCTGCTTTTTACTAATTGGTTTGTCCAAGACATTCTGCTATACAGCCTGATACCAAGATAATCAAAGGATCTACATAGTCAAGTTTGGTATTATTTAGGGCCAGGTTCTTCTTAAATGATTTGGGGGGATTAATGGCCATATACTTAGTTTTAGATGAATTGATTTCTAACCCCTTTATCTCACAATAGCTGTTAAATTTATTTATTAGATTTTGCAAGCCTTTTGGTGTTTGGGATATTAGGATGGTGTCATCCGCAAATAACAATGCTGTAACTGCCTCATTGCACAGTTTAGGTGAATCGTGGTTACATTGGGCTAGGTAGTGGGGAATATCGTTTACAAACAGGGAAAAGAGGGTTGGAGCCAGTACACACCCTTGTCTTACCCCCCTTTTCACTGGGATGGCTCGGGTAAGTTCACCATTTCTTCCCCACCTTACTTTAGCAAAGTTATCAGTATGGAGTTTTATAAGGTTAGCCAACAATTCATCCGGGACACCCATCTTCCTTAAACATTCCCATAGTAAGTGGCGGGGAACAAGATTGAACGCTGAGCGTAGGGCCATAAATGCAACATATATGCTACACTTCTTTATCTTAATATATTTCCAGCATATACACATGAATCTATACACCTGATCCACAGTGCTTGTCTTGGATCTGAAACCTGCTTGGAATTTAGAGAGGATTTCAGATTCATCTATCCAGTTTAAAAGCCGATTTAAAATATGTCTGGCAAAATTTTTTTGTAAAATATCGATTAAACTAATTGGTCTGTAATTGCCCGGGTTGTAGCGATCCCCTTTTTTAAAAATGGTTACTATTTCTGCCCCTTTCCACGTTTCAGGGATCGGGGTACCCAGTAAGATTGAATTACACAAATAGTTTATATAGGGGCACCATACATCAATATTATGGGTGAATAAATCACCAGGTAATTTGTCCGGGCCTGGAGCCTTACCTGCCTTTATTGCTTTTATCGCACACAGAGTTTCTTTAATGCTGAATTGCACAGGATTAGTACGCTGGGTAGAAGAACCGGGATCATTATACTCAGCAGATGACCCTGCCTGGTCATATAAAACCACAAAGTGGTCAAACCAGACCTTTTCATCCAAAAAGAAGTCCCTATTGGAGCTGCCTGTTTTGTTGTTTTTAGCTATCAAATTCCAGAAGGTGCATTGGTCGTGCCTCCTAGCGGAACTCAAGAGATCTTCCCAGATTACGTCGTCCCATTCCCTTTTTGCATTTTGAAAAAGTCTTTTGTATTCTTTTCTACATTCTCTAACCCTCAGCTGGTCTTTAGATTTCACGGCAATGATTAAATTAGTTTTAGCTAGATGACACTGTTTATTGTACCATGGCGTCTCTAGATCCAATTGCCTCTTTGTGTTATCTTTTTTATTTGTACAACTTTTGCTCAGGAGGGGAGTTAGTGATTCCACTAGGTGGTAGTGCATTTTCAGGACCTCATAGGATCCCAACCTTAGATTTTCATATAAGGGGATGATATCTGAGAAGGTGTTATAAATTCCCAGGAGCGTCTCCTCTTTTGCTAGAATATGAGGCCATTTAATTGCCTTCCTATTGTTGGAAACAACAACCTCAGCTACCCATCTCTCACTTTCCATCTTACTATCGTGTTCCAAAAAAGGGTCAGATAGTAGCCCTAATTGTAATGGAAAGTGATCACTCTCCGGTCTGTTCACGACCTTAAGGGCCAACAATAAATACCAGAGATTAGTTGAAATCAACATAAAGTCGATCAAGGATTTAGACAACCCCTTGCTGAAAGTATTGTTAGCCGGTTTATCCGGATCTAGTCGACCATTGCATGCCCTCAAGCCATGGGATACAGTCAATTCATATATTTGCATAGCAGCCACTCTACATTTTACAGACTTTACGTTATCTAGGGGAGGGATGTCAAGCGCTCTGTCTTCATTTTCCAATAATTTTTCGAGCCCCATTATGGGCTCGAACTGGCAGTTGAAATCCCCGCCTATGAATATTTTAGAATCAGGCTCTAAATTACACAGATAAGAGCTAAGTTGTTCTATAACCAATGATTCCTTATTATGCGGGGAAGGTCTATTGTAGACATTTATCATGTGAACATCACCCAAATCTCTCGTGGCTAACTTGACACCAAGTAAATCATTGGAAGCAAAGTGCAAGGGCGATACAACAACATCCAGGGATATACTTATCCAGATTATTAGGCCCCCAGAGGGTCTACCTCTTGCTGATGCAATTGCCCAACAGAAAAATGTTTTATAACCAAGTCTATGTACAATGTTAGTAGCCCATGTTTCCTGCAGAAGTATAATGTCATGCTCCTCCATAAAGGTGCTCCAATTTCTATCACAGAGGTTTCTAGACAACCCTGCGATGTTCCATGACATTATCTTTAGGTCTCGGTTTGGCTTACAAAGTTCTTGGTTGGCTGGGAAGCAGTTACTTGTAATCAAAGATTCTCCCTCATTAGGTAACTCCGTGGTTTCCATTTCAGGCACCTGGTCCCGAAGTACTTTGTTAGACAATGATGATGATGAAACGTGACCCTCAATGCTACCATCAACAATTGAATCTGGCCCTTGATGTTCAGCTGCTTTTCTTCTGGGCAATTTCCCTGCCTGCGTTGGCTTGGTCTTTTCGTTTCCAGCGGTCATTACCCCAGAACTTGTCTTCGAAATTTTACTTGATTCATGCTGGTCCACACTGAGGGTATGGGAAGACGATCCATTAGATTCATGGTCTTCGTTTATTTGTCAATGACCCCACCATGACCAGTTATTGTCCGATCCCAAATTTATCGGGGGTATTCTTTCGATTGGAGTCGGGGGATCGAAAAAAGAATATTTATTGGCCATCAAGCCTGGCTGTTGTGGGACTCTGCTGTCTTGCTTCCATTGTATTGGGTAAAAATAACTAAGATCACAGGTCCCAATTCCTCGGTTGTTTCTTCGTGGCTGTTGGCTATATACAAGTTGAGCTACAGAGGGGTCTTTAAAGTTGACCAAGATGCAATCCCCTTCAATATCCTTTGATCTTGTTCCCACCCAACTGACTCTTCGGACTTGGATAACTTGGCAATTGACAGTATAGGGTAGGGGTCTATTTTCCCTTAGCCAGTATAAGGTCTTATTTTTTAGTTCATCGTAAGACTCCCTTTTGTTGGGTTTCAATGGTGGAACCCCAGTGAGAACTACCACATATGGTTGGCACCCTGGCGGAAGATGTGCATTAGGGACCCTCTTAGGCACCTGAAGATCAGTGCTGCAGTCAGATGTTTGGACATTGGTGTTATTGTTGTTGACTGTAGGTCCCATTCCTTTAGTTGATTTTGTGGGTGCCAAAATTCCAGGAGTGGTAGTATTTGATAATTGTTTTGTTTTACGCGCTGCTGGCTTTGGGGGGACAGCCAGTTGCGATCTGTCATTGGTCAGTAAGTCTTTCGGGGGCTCCGTACTCAATCCTCCCAATACGGCATTAGTCCTGCTTGAATCTGCTGCCCTATCGTTCCTAGGTGGGCGAGGTGGTTGCGCTAGTTTGGTTGTTATTGAGCTTTTCTCCATTCTTACAGTTTCTTGGCCAATCTTTGAATGAAGTTTAACCAGCGTTTTTAGGGCAAAAAAATTATCCAAGGATGTTTGTTCGAATTTGTCCAAGCGGTCTGATAGCCCTTTCAGTTTTTCTGTTACTGGCAACCATAAGGATGTCATGAGGGATTGAATCCGTTCCATAGAGCAGTTCTGATGCTGGTAATTCTTCAGAATTGTTAGCTGAATCGATGGCCACAGCGGTATCAACAGAACCATTTGGTTGATTGCGCTCCGGAGATTCACTGCGTTCTATCACATTATTCGTAGGGTCATTAACTACTGCTTTACAGTGAGCTCCCACATTCATGTAGTTTTTGCGAATTCTTTTTAAAGCCTTTAGTCTATAGGCTTTGCGTGGGGTGACTAATCTTTTACGTTTTACGGCAACCCTACATGTCGTCTTAAGGGGTGATTGAAGAGTATGGTCTGTGGGGGCGTCGTGTATCGTTATTAGAGGCAAGGCCGGTGGTGCGGGCACTACAACATTTATAACGTTTCTGGTTCCAGCATTAGTTGATGTTTTGTTTAGAGGTGCCGGGTCAGGTGCAATTTAAAAAAAGTCACTATCCGGTCTTAAATCAATGACACATGGTTGCTTGTCGCTAGGGATACGGGGAGTGTTTGATTCAGCTAGAGTGATGTTATTTGAAGGAGATTTGGCCTGCGCAAGAGACCCCATAGAGGATCGCTTGTGTGCCAAGTATTCCCGTGATAGTCTACGTTCTGCTAGTATGATCTCCTTCTCTACCACAGAAACTGCACGAGTAATAAAATTATCCATGGTCCCCAGCGTAGAATTTCCTCCTCTCCGTGAGCATCTACCTGAACGGGTAGCCATTGGGGAATATGTAGACATATACAAATGCTTAACACAGTTAGATGTATTACTGTATTCCCTCTACACAGAGGTCCTCTAGCTCTACCAGAAAATGTTAGGGGGATGGCCCGTCCCGGCCCCTGCTGGCCCCGGACGGCCACAGACTGCCCGCCCTTTGCCCGGGCTTCGCCCGGCGTCCCGCTTGCGTCCCGCAAGACGGGCTCTCGCTTGATGTTATAGGCGCGGCAGTGGTGGGCGGGGCACTAAGGGGATGCTGACCAGATGTCACGTGGTCAAGCAGGGACTCCTGGAATAGTGAGTCCCTGCCGCGCTACCCCTGCAGCCTCCTCAGATGGTCCTTCCTCACGGCAGCAGTCACGGCAAACAGGCAAGGGCGGTCAGCGTTCTTGAGTTGGTGGGTCCACCCACAAAGCGAAGCGGCTCCCGCGCAGCGGGAGCGGCGAGCTGTTGAATCCGATTTCTGGCGGCAATCTCCCACAGCGTCACTGGGCTCAGCAGAAGGGACACACAAGGCAGGTGTTTCTGCTTCCTTTTACCGGTCTGCCAGTGGTGAGCGGGGCACTCAGGAGGCGCTGACCAGATGTCACGTGGTCAAGCAGGGACTCCTGGGATAGTGAGTCCCTGCCGCGCTACCCCTGCAGCCTCCTCAGATGGTCCTTCCTCACGGCAGCAGTCACGGCAAACAGGCAAGGGCGGTCAGCGTTCTTGAGTTGGTGGGTCCACCCACAAAGCAAAGCGGCTCCCGCGCAGCGGGAGCAGCGAGCTGTTGAATCCGATTTCTGGCGGCAATCTCCCACAGCGTCACTGGGCTCAGCAGAAGGGACACACAAGGCAGGTGTTTCTGCTTCCTTTTACCGGTCTGCCGGTGGTGGGCGGGGCACTCAGGAGGCGCTGACCAGATGTCACGTGGTCAAGCAGGGACTCCTGGGATAGTTAGTCCTCGCCGCGCTACCCCTGCAGCCTCCTCAGATGGTCCTTCCTCACGGCAGCAGTCACGGCAAACAGGCAAGGGCGGTCAGCGTTCTTGAGTTGGTGGGTCCACCCACAAAGCGAAGAAAGCGCCGGGCCCTGACGGGTTATCAGCCAGTTTCTTTAAAGAACTCACAAACTCCCTGAGCCCGACTCTCCTAAAACTATTCCAATCCTTTAGCGTAACAAAAAGTATTACCAATTCAATGAGTGAAGCTACCATCATAGTCATACCTAAAGATGGTAAAGACCCTCTGCTAACCAAAAATTACAGGCCAATCTCCCTAATTAACTTGGATTGCAAAATTTACGCGAAGATCCTCGCCACACGTCTACATTTACAACTCCCAAAGCTAATTAGCACATCACAAGTTGGCTTCATGAAACAGCGCATGTCTAACGATAATACGAGGATCCTCTGTCACGTCATTGAAAAAGCCAAAATACTCACAGCCCCGGCCGTAGCCATTACCCTCGACGCAGAGAAGGCGTTCAACAGAGTCTCCTGGTATTTCCTCAAGAGCTGCATGTCCGCCTTTAACTTGGGAGAACCATTCACTGATCTGGTTATGGCTCTATACCGTTCGCCTTCTGCACGCATTGCTATAAATGGTTCATTGTCGGACCCCTTTCCCTTGGAACAAGGGACAAGACAGGGCTGCCCCCTCTCCCCCTCACTTTTCCTCTTGGCAATGGAACCCCTAATTGCTCATATAAAAAAAAATGAAAACATCAAAGGTTTGAAATTCGGAGATAAGTGCGTCAAACTTGCCGCCTATGCGGACGATATCCTGATTGTAATGGAATCACCTGAATCTTCCATCACTGCACTAATGACCACCATAGATAACTACTCTACCCATTCAGGATACAAACTCAACCGGGATAAATCTGAGGTCAAACCACTCAATATTTTAACCACCAAAGAGGTGCTAGGGGACTCAGGGCTATGTTGGCAACCAGAGTTTGTGAAATACCTAGGTATCGAATTTGGTGACTCCCTCATGGAGACCCTCCATCGAAATGAAAAAATCACTTTAAATAAAATCAAGACCCAACTAGAGGGGTGGTCCCCCCGTTTCATTACTTGGTGGGGCAGGGTGGAGACCATCAAGATGATGATTTCACCTCTAGTTAATTACCTCATATCTATGCTCCCACTAACCCTCACATCTGACTTCTATCACAAATTAGACATGGCTATCTCAAATTTCCTATGGAAGGGGAAAAGGGCAAGAATCAGCATAAAAAAACTTCGCTTAGACAAATCCGCGGGTGGGGTCAATTTGCCAGACTTTAAAAGGTATGAAGCCGCATTCCTAGCCAAACAAGGAGCCTACTGGCTCGCTCCCTCACCTGACTATACTCCTGCATGGCTAGAAATTGAGGAGGAAATTCTAGACGGTATCTCCCCTAGCGCGGCTCTTTCATCTAACCTAAACAAGCTGACCCACTCTAGATCAATATTTCATAACACAAAATCAGCTCTCCTGAAATTTGATAAAATCCTAGAAAACACCATTCGGGGCTCACAATGGGAATCCCTTTGGGACAACCGTAACATTATGTACAAGGGTAAACCCATGCACAATGAAACATGGATCAAAAAAGGCATACTGTTCCTATACCAGCTGTACGCGGGGGCATACCCTATTCCTTTCAGTGACCTACAAATCAAATACAATCTTGCACCAATTGAATTCTATAATTTCCTAAACGTAAAAACGGCTCTGTCCAAAACCAAACTCTCCCCGACAGCACCCTCGCTCCCGTCATACCCTGCCAGACTGAACAGACTAGGACACCAGGTTTCCTTTCTCTATAGACTCAGCCGTCCCCAACAATCTGGCCTTATTGCCCCAATTAAACAATTCTGGAATAACCTTTCATCCAGGCCAATCACAGACTCAGACTGGACCAACACATGGATATCTTGCACGAGACACAAAATCAGCCCTACACTGTCACAGACAAAATACTGGCTCTTACATAAGGCCTTCTGGACCCCAGCGCGATTATTTGCACACAACCTCACCCCTGATGCCTTTTGCTGGAATTGCAAACGCGCGGAAGGTGACTTGTCACACATAATCTTAGAATGCGACTGCGTGGCACAATTCTGGGGGAAGATATTCGAATTTATCTCAAAGCTTTTCCACATCTCACCGGTAAAAGAGCTCCCTTACCTAGTTTTCGGGTTCACCCAGGACCCATCCCTTGAAGCAGATGATAGAGCAATACTTGACCTCCTCCTCTCGGCGGCGGTTAAGACAGTCCTCAGCAACTGGAAAGATACCAGCAAGGCCAATTACGTAGGGTGGCTGAACTGGATAATCAGTTTACGTGGAGCAGACAATATTGCACTCCTTCAGACACCGTGGCGCCCTCCCACGAGGAAACTATGGTCGACTCTTGATAACTACTTCACGTCACATAAGCCACCTTAGAATGGCCCTCACACCGTCCACGACCCACCAACAAATGCTCCCCGATTACCTTCATTGCACTATTAATTATCGAAGAAAATTGTCCTTAAATGAATGAGTAAAATGCTGCTGAATTACAATGTCTGTTGCTAAATTGTTATTGAATATGAGTTACGGGCTTTACTGTTCTAGGCTAGATGCCAGCCATGTACTTTTATACTGACATTTACTATGATATATTGCAGCGTACAGTCATTCTGATTTGTAAATGTATGACTGAAATTATGCTAATGGATTTACTTTTTTTTAATGTCTATGCTGAAACAACCAATAAAAAACTTTTGAAATTAAAAAAAAAAAAGTTGAGTGCATGTTATGCCACCCAGTAAGCTTCAAATGATGCCTAGTGTTGTGCCACTAAATTGTGCATGAGAAGCTGACTCAGGAGGGTCACAGAAGACAAAATGCAGCAGAGGAGAAGCAGATTCTCCAGTGCAGGAGCAGGCAGGACAATGGAAGACAGCAGACATCTTTGCAATGAAGCAAGAAAGTACTGGGCGCTGGACCTTCGCAAAAATATAAAAAATAATAAACATAAAATAGGATACCAACTGTACTCAGCTTGTGTACACAAAGTAATGTCAGTATAAAGCAAGCAGTAACACAAAAACAAGCCAGAATGGGTAAAGGGGAACAAGGGTGTATAGATGAAAGTCAGACAACTCTTCCATCCTGTGCCTGTTTGATTTCCTGTGGCTGACCCTGTATTTGCTTCCAGTGACCTTGCATCTTAGAGATGCTGGAGATGCTGCAAATGTTTGTGTTTACTCCCAGACAGGTCTTATTCTGGAGACGCAAGTCCTGCTCACTCGGCTGTTGGAACCAGGCTGCACCTGACCGAAGAGTCCCGACTAGGATGAAACCGCTCTTGGGGTGCTTGTGTTACGGTTTTGAGAGGTCCTTTCTTAGCAGTTCAGACCTCGCTGTTCCTGCTGGAGCAGGATGAAGCCTGATTTGTGTACGGCTGGGTATGATCTGAGGTGGTATTGTGGGTAAGAAAACAATGGACTGTCACGCGGCCCGAGTGATAACCAGTGGCTGAGATTCATTCAAGCATCCTACCCATCACTATATTGTATACTTCAGTTCTAGTTCCTAGGAGCAACACCTCGACCTGTACCAGGGGGAACTGTAAGAGTTCCACCCTGATCTGTTTTTGTGAAGCAATACACATTGGGCCCAGACACCTTTCTGAAACACATCACAGGCTGAAATCCGCAGGGAGCACATGTGGTCTAGTGGTTTACTGGCAGAGTAAGGCACATTCCCGACTCCAAGAACACATTTCCAATAACAATAGAGCATTGGACTTTCACACACAGTAATATTCCCAGGTACATAGCTCAGCCCAAGGAACCACAGAAGAATTTACCATGACTTTCTTTTGCAAAATGTTGACCAGAACTGTTCAAACATGGAAGATGAACATAAATGTGTTTAAGGTTAAGAGGTACTCTAGGGGTACCCTAGTTTCCACAAATATATAATCTCGGTCTTTTTAAAAAAAAGCATATTTTGCAATATCCTTTGAGTTTCAGTTTGCACAACAGCTGGTCATTTCTCGTTTTTATGAGTCGGTTTTCCTAGGAGGTGTTCTCTTGTGTTCCTCTTCGGTTTTAGTAAAATGATGTAGCACTTTGGAAAAAAGAGACAAACCAGAAGAGCAGAGCTGGAAGCCAAGATGGCGACTACCTCTGTGGCGACCATGTACTTGCCCCGGGTGCTGTGATAGGCCGGGAGGAAGGAGGTCCAGACGCTTATGAAGATCAGCATGCTGAAAGTGATCGAGCTCGCTTCGTTGAAGCTCGCTGGCAGTTTCCTGGCTATGAAAGCTAGCAGGAAGCTCGCAACAGCTAGAAACCCCATGTATCCCAGCATGCACCAAAATGCTGTGCTAGACCCTTCATTGCACTCTATGGTGATTTTACCAGGCTGGGCAGCCATGTTTTTCTCGGGAAATGGAGGAGAGCTGGAAAGCCACAGAAGGCAGACAAGAAACTGGGGCATTAGAGAAATAAAGATAATTTTGTTAGGGAGCTTTTCCTTGGTCCATTTCTTTAGGTTGCTGCTGGGCTGGGTTGCTTTGAAGGCCACAACCACCACAATAGTTTTGGCCAACACGCATGAGACACAGAACGTGAAGACGAGTCCAAAGGTCACCTGACGTAGCAAGCAGCTGAAGCCCTCCGGTCGCCCAATGAAAAGCAAGGAACAGAGAAAGCTGAGGAGAAGGGCCAGGAGGAGAAGGTAGCTCAGGTAGCGGTTGTTGGCTTTAATGATGGGGGTGTTGTGGTATTTAACAAACAGTATCAAGACAAGTACCACTAGGATGGAACAGCCACAGGTAAAAGCCGCAAGAGCTGCACCCAGGGGTTCGCCGAAGGACAGAAACTCAGTAAGTTTTGGGATGCACAAGTCCCTTTTTTCATTGGACCAAAATTCTTCCGTGCAGACCGAACATTCAGAAGAATCTGGTAAAACAAAAGTAGCGCAGTTTAGAATTCCAAATGCAGAAAATAAATTCATAAGTCAAATCATTGATAAACATCATGCTTGGTCCTTGCTTAAAAGAGATAAGAGTCCTGTAGAACAGAGAAAGAAAAACATTATTAAAAATGGCGGCCACGCGTGGACAGACTGAGAATCAGCTGTAGTCTTTTTTACACTCCAGCCTGTAGGTTTGGTCAAGATGGGGAAAGATATAAGAAGCACCTGATCACCAGGACACTCACCTGTCATAGGATTATTTCCAAATAGTACTTCAACCAATCACCATTTACTCTGAACTTTTGTATCACTTTGCTTTTTCACACTTCAAAACAGAAACTGGCCATGGAACCCCCCATTACTACATCACCTATGACTACATCGTTGTGGTAAATTTACATTTACTATTCGTAACTCCACATCTACTTACCTCAAATTACTGCAAGATGCGGCGGATACAATATATTTGTCACATAATCATTTGCATGCAATATAGTTGCCTGGTGCGACCAGTATGCATGCCTTCATGAATGTACAGCTGAAGGCAGACTTGGGTCGAACAACGGGACAGCAGAAGCTAATGTGACACAAATGTGTTGCATCTCTTAAGTGCAGTATAGTGGAAGTAGCTTTTTACTTGCTGTATATTCACATGTTTTCCAATATTTCCATAAGCCTACTTCACAAAGCAGCTTCGATTCTCCACACAAATCGGTCTACATGAGGGTGATTAAGGCTTAGATTTTTTGTATGCAGCAAACATGGCAGCAAATAATGCTAAATTATTGGTAGAGCTCAAATCAAACAAGATGATACATTAAGGTCCCCATGACATAGATGTTTAGGTGGAAGGTGGATTTTAAAGTCTTGTCCCACCTAAAACTTCCTCAGGACCAATGCAGGAAAATACGAAAATTCCCTTATTTTTCCTCTCAAATTTCCCTCCTAGGTGTTCCCAAATGTTGGCATATATGTGGCATGGGCTACCACCTCTTGTCACCTCTTGTGCCCTATGCAGCAGAGCAGACTCACAAATAACACAAAACCCTCACACTACTGGTGAAAAAAAAATGTAATAAGTAGAAATGGAGATATGCAATTTTAATAGTTGAAGAAAAGTAGTACTTAGAAGCAAGAAGCGCCAATTGCAGCCAACCGCGGCCAACGGCAACCAACCACGATAGAACGCGGGCTGGATGCAGGACTGAGATCAGTCCACTGTTAAACTTACTTCGTGTATTGGATGTCGAGGTGCGAAGTCCTTTGATTGGCCTGTGTGGCGCAGGCATCAAGGGGAGCTTGCCGTGCCAGGTGTGGTGTCGAGATGCATCATGCTGCATTGGTTGATGCTTGCAAAGCCGCTGAACAGAAGCTACGATGCATGGTCCTGCATTGAGGTGTAGCAAGAGGAATCGATCTGGGTCGGTTATCGGCATTGAGATGTGTTGTGCTAAGTCGGTGCTTGTGAGGCTGCCAAACAAAAGTTGTGATGCACATTCCTGTGCTGAGAAGCATTGAGTTGCATCAGTACCGAGGAGCCTTCTTGTGTCCCTGTAGCTCCAAAAAGGAAGCCAGCCAACTAGCCCTGGAAATCCCTATGATGGTCTTTAGCCTTGGGAGTCACTCTGGTGGTTGTGTGTTCAAAGTGTAGGTTCAGTCCTTCTTCCCCAGGCAGCAGAGCAGTCCTTCTGGCAGGCAGAGCTGCAGAGCAGCTGGTCAGTCATTCTTGTAGCTGGGCAGTAGAGCAGCAGAGCAGTCCTTCCATTGAGTCTTCTACAGGTCCAGAAGCCATATGAAGAGTAGGTCAGATGATTCCCTTTTTATACCTAGAGCATCTCCAAAGCCCAGGTCCTTACATCTCTTGTCGATGGCAGCCTCAATGACGATGCTAGACTCTACATTTCAGACTCACAGCTCCTCGGAACCGAGGCATCAGCTGCTACGCACCACATTACCACTAATGTACGTTGCATTACAAGCCCCGACGCCTCGCTTCAGCTGTACAGCGCATTTTCAACGTGTATCCACGCAACAATCGGTCATCAGGATTTAAGATGCTCCATACAGCGGCACTACCTAGGTCCCTGTAGCCATCACACACTCCATTGTGGTCAGCCTGAACTTGTGACTTTGTCCCAGTCCCAATATTCCCTGTTTGCTCTGTGTGCTTTTTGTGCAGTTCTTTGTGTGGCAACAAGATGCAGCCTATCCAGGTGTAAGTGAGGCTGGGCCCAGCTCCTCCTTACCTTCCTGCCAGTGATGGCCCACACAGTCACACCTAACCTCCCATTGTGGATGACTGTCTAGGAGGAATACATAAAGCCTAACTGCCAACTACACCCAGTAATGCGAACAGAGACCGGCTACAGGCACGAAATGACTGAGGCACGAAAATGCCAATTTTTTAAAAGCACTACCAATTTAAATATTAGAGCAAGATGGAGACCAAACAGAGCATATGAAACTAGTATGGTGGACGCATGGAAAGAGGACAATAGTCTCAGAAAATGTACGCCTGTATAACTGTTTGAAGTGTTGATCCTAGTATGATTTTAGTATAGTTCACGCTATGCAGTAGACTGCACACCACTAGCTACGGGGTAGAGAATGGGGTGACTCACCGATAATTAGGCAGGATTGTACAAGTCCAGTGAGCACTGGTAACATGGCCTGAACATAGAACGAAGGGGGGATTTAGTTTCCTCTTGAAACGAAACACAATCAAACAAAGGGTTCTGCCATTCAATCGTAAAACTTGAATGGCAATGGTGGAATTGGAGCCATGCCATAGCAGGCAAATATATATACAAACAAGAATTTGGCATCAGATAAATCAGTGCTCCAAATTAAAACGTTTTTGGGAATAATGGACTCCAGTTGGTAAATCTGGAGGCACATTCCAAATTAAAAAAGTTTATTGGTAAAACAATTGGGACAAAATGGGTGATCAACAGCATCACAGAAAGGAAGATACACTTGTCTGTTGTGAGGACATTATTTACCCAGATGTGGGCCACAATCTATCAAGGAAGAAATAAAGCCTTGCAGATTTTTTGTTACCCAGATTTATGCTACAAAGAAATAGCTGTGTTTACATTGGAATAATGGGTGTGTTGTGTTCATAAACATCTTAAAGGACTTGATTTCTACAATTTGGTTATGTGTTTCAACAGATACATGGTAGTAAGTGAACAAAGTACGACAAATTTGGCAGATCGTTATTTACTGAAAACCTGCAGCAAAAGTAAGTCCTGTAGTTGTATATTTATGATTGCTAGGAAAGGTTAGAATAAAACAATGATTCTGACTAGCCCATTTGTTGAATACTCAGAATTCAGTATGAATTAGGCTGAATAAAGGTGAGAAAGAGCCTGTTTGGAGGAAGAGAGGTAAAAATGGAGTGTGATCCATGTGTAAGGATCTTGAGTGCTTCATGATAACAGCATAAACTGTTATTAAGAGAATATTTTGTTTATTATTTTTTCCAGCTCTGCTTGAGTTCTGAGTCCTGAGGAGAACCCCCAAATTAGGTCAGAAGGATTTAAAATGCATTGACTGCTACAATTTAACAGACTAGTTATCTACTATGTTTTCCACTTTTGCTCATTAAAAAAGGAATTGTCAATTTGAAAAGTATTTTCAGACATGCCCAGTAGGATCACTGTTTGGTCACTGCCCTTGTAGAATAGAAGTATACAATAGAGTATTGATTCCAAACTCTTTAAAGTGTTCAGAACCAGGAGTTGTGATCTGTTCTGAATTTTGACATTTTTTACTGTGTTTATGTAATGTACAGAGTCTGGATGTTTTGTCTTATGTGTTGTACTTCAAATGTAGTGTGTCTCTGTTATGTAAATTGTTGTAAATATTTTTTTTCTCAAAAAACAAGCATTAAAAAATGACAAATTTGAAAAAAAACAATTTTTTCTGGAAACAAGGAAAATGTAATGATCATAACAACTGAGAGGTGCGATTATTCAGTTTAAATGAGGATGTGAATGATTATCAGTATTGGCATGTTGTTGTTTTGGTGATATAATATAGGCCTAGTCTTACATTGTTTAGGAACTATCTAAAAGTGGCATTTTCAGAATTCTACTTTAAAATTCAACTTCACCATAATTTAGGATTTTAAATTAGGATTACAGAAACACCAAACTTGAACCAATCATATCTTTCCATTTGCAAACTACACTTATAAGATATGATGAGGTAATCCGAATGTTATCGTACGGGAGATATAGGCCTTGCTGTAATGTAACATCAATTTAAGTGTTTTTCACTATCAGGGCATGTAAAAGTTAAAAGTAAATGTCCTGCTTTTTAAATATATTGCACGCTGCCCTCTGAGCTGTACAGGGCTTTCCCTAGGTGTGGCTTCCATTGATTAAAAATGAAGGTTTGGGTTTGGCAAATGGTTTATTTTGCCAAGTTGAAAGAGCAGTTTAAGTTGCTCTCACTGGCTCTGCAGTGACAGCAATGGGGCATGGTTAGAGGGTTACTAAAGTTGGTGGCACATTTAATGCTTCAGGCCACTAGCATAATTTAATTTACACACCCTGGGCACCTGGAGTGCACTGTACTAGGGACTTAATAGTAAATTAAATATGCCAATTGAGTTTGAGACAAGAGTGCAGAGCGCACTTGCACTTTGGCACTGGTTAGCGGTGGTAAAGTACTCAGAGTCATAAGGCCAGCAAAAACAAGGTCAGAAAAATGAAGGAGGAATGCAAAAAGTTTGGGGAAGTCCACTGTAAGGCTGACAGATGAATAGGCACCAAATGGTTAGAATGAGAAAATGCAAAATGTCTAAAAGTGACATTTTTAGAATTGTGACTCAAAATACGACTTGGCCATTAAAGAGGGTTTTAAATGATAATTCCTTGGACACCAAACATGAATGTCCTACCTGCTCCCAAGTAAAGGTCATCACGTATTAAACCTAATAAGGTAACCCAATGCTATCCTATGGAAGAGGTAGACCTTACAGTAGTAAAAACGAATTTGTGAGTATAGGCCGAGAAATAGGGCAGTGCATTGGAAATGCTAAATTAGAAGAAAGTGATAAATATATATCTTGATGAAGGTGTCCCTTCCTGCACATAAAAAAATCTTAAATGCCAGTTTCTAACTTACATGTGTGCTGCTTCATGCAGTACACATGTACGTTACAAAACGGCATTCTAAAAAAAGGTTTGTTTACGTACAAAAAGGGACACCTTCCTGTACATAAACAAACACAAGGCAGCACACATGGAAAAAGCAAAAACGAGGAGAAATAAAGCATTTCTCCTTGTTTCGCCACCTTAAGACCAGATATTTCCTGTTCTTAAGTTTGGCGCTACCTCCTATTTACTCAATTGGTGTTGCGGTGGAACGCCCACCGCAATACCCACTGCACGCCCCTTTCACGCTAAAAACAGCGTGGAGGGGACCCTATTCACAAGGCAGCGTTAAGCCGTGTTAAGCCATTTAACATGGCCTAACGCTGCCTTGTGAATAGGGCTAAGCCCCTATCGCCACAACAACGTCACTCAAAGTGACGTTGTGGTGGCGATGGGGGCTTGAGAATATGCCCCTCAGTCCGTTAAGGTTGTGTCCCTTCACTTACTGTCTACTTCTTTTGAGAACAGCCACAAAGCAGAGACGAGATCCGGCTTTGCCAAGGGGAGGCAACAGGCAGGAAAGATACAAACATGATGAACAGGTATGCGTTTTTGCCCTTTCCGGAAGCTTCTATTTTTGTCAACGTTTTGGCACTAATGTAGGCGCTAGCAAGGACTAGGGAAGATGAGATTCCAGCACAAATCTACGATGCAATAAATTTTCTTATTATTTACTGTTGTCTACATTTTATTCATCATAATTCAAATGTCTGCAATTATGCATTTTCATATATTTAGCCTAGAAAACGGATTTAATAATAACAATAACCCCTTTAAAAAATAATGGTATGGATTTGTGTGTGTGCATCCTTCACTGAAAAGAATTCCAGTAAACCAATAAAATAAAATATATTTCTGACTGTCTCTGGCGGATCTAGCCGTGGCCCAATGTGTGTTATATCCAGGTAAGACATGGATAAGATGTGGGTCACAGGCTGTCTGTTTACCCTCTCATGCTGGGAAGGTTGTTCAATCCTGTGCTTCCTTGAGTGGCAAGGAGAAAATACTAGCCCTACTTCAAGACATATTACGCCCTACTTAGATTCAGTCCAGTGCTTTGGATTAGAGTTCTCAGAATGCAGTGTTTTATGTTGGGCTACTGTCCTCAGAATGCCCATTGTCAAGCACTGGATTCCACAGTGTTACCAAAAACTTTCAAAATACTCACTGCGTTGCCAATGAAAGCAGCTGTACTTTCATGGCGCAACGTGGAATCTAATTTCGTAAACTTTTGAAGACATGGCTCTTTTCCCTGGCTTATTAATTAATAATTATTACTATATCTCCTTCCTGCTTTGCTGTGCCTATCTGTCTGTTATCTGTGCCTTGATGCCCCTTGGGGTTAAGTTATGCGCATTATAAGACACCCATTCATTCATTCATTCAATTATGGCAACCATAGTGTTTGCATGTCAGTAAAGAACACCAAGCAAAGCTCAAGCCAACTTTCTGATGCACCTATTTGTATATTGATTTTAGTTGACCATGCATTACGATGAAGATATGATACGTCTCTGTTTGGCGACACCTAAAATGGCATTCCCTCTTACTCCTGATTCCCCATCTCTGATAGTTCATGATAGTGCATGGAGATTCAGGGTTCATCAAACCTCAGTTCTCACTTTACCACAATATGGACTTAGATTTTAGTAAACATGTAACTCTGTCACACATGTGTCGTAAATCCTGTCCAGCCAATAATGCGTTGTTGACTGTATATGTGCTTGTAATAAAGTGGACAGGATAGCTCAATTAATCAATCAATCAGCATTTGTATAATGCAGCACGGTCTCTGGGCACTGAGGGTGCTGTGCCTCTATTCAAAAGCCATGCCTTGATTTTCTTTCTGAGGTCCGCCAGGAAGGATGCTGTTCTGAATTGGAGGGACAGGTCATTCAATGTCTTGGCTGCGATGAAGGATAAGGAGCGGCCACCGCTGCAGCTGCATTGGATGCAGGAGTGTGTGTGTGAGGGTGAGGGTGGAAGAGAGCAGGTGTCTTGCAGGCAGGAAGAAGTTGAGTCGGTGTTTGATGTAGGAACGTCTGTGGTCATGGACAGCTCTGTATGCATGCGTGAGTATCTTGAACTGGCATCTCTTCTTCTGGATAGGCCGCCAGTGGAGGTTGCTGAGGTGAAGGGTGATGTGAGTCGATTTGGGGATGTCCAGAATGAGTCTGGCTGTGGTGTTTTGTATGGTCTGGAGTCTTTTGACAAGCTGGTTGGAGATTCTGGCGTAAAGAGCATTGTCATAGTCAAGGCGACTGGTGATGAGGGCCTGCATGACGGTCTGTCTGGTGTTGCTGGGGATCCACCTAAAGAGTCTGCAGAGCATGCTGAGGTTGTGGAAGCAGGTGGAGCTGGCTGTGTTTACTTGTTGTTTCATGGTAAGTTGGCTGTCGAGTATGATGCTGAGGATGTGTATATGGTCTGTTGGTGTGGGTGTTGGTCCGAGTTCTGCCAGCCACCAGCTGTGGTCCAATACAAAGGTGTTCCTTCCCAAAATCAGTATTTCTGTATTGTCGGAGTTGAGTTTGAGGCAGCTGTCTCCTGTCCATTTCACAGCACAGCATTGGGTGTTGCAGAAGTTGGTTTTGGCGTTGGATGGGAGTGAGTGATAGGATTAGTTGAATATTGTTAGCGTAGGAGATTATGTTGAGTAATGGGATCTAATGATGTCTGAGAGGGGGGCATGTAGATGTTGAACAGGGTGGGGCTGATCTTTGTGGAATTCTGCAAATTATGTTCTTGGGTGCAGAGGTGAATCGAGGCAATTGAATGCATTTTGTGCATCCTAAAAGGAATTAGGTGATCCACTTGAGGGCATTCTGCTGAATGCTGATGTTGTGGAGTCTGTCGATGAGGGTGTGGTGGAAGATGCTGTGAAATGCAGCAGAAGGGTTGAGGAGGATCAGGGCCAGTGTCTCTCTGTGGTTGAGGAAGATTCGTATGTCATCTGTGGTGGCGATTAGGGTAGTCTCAGTGCTGTGGTATGCAGAGAATCCTGTTTGTGAGGTATTGAGTAGGTCGTTTCACTTCACGGTATTAGATGAACTGTTGGTTGATGGCTTTATCATGTTCAATGGCTGGGTAGGGGAGCAGGGAGATCATTCAGGAATTTTTGAGGTTGCAAAGGTTGGCAGAGAGCTTCTTTAGGAGGGGTCTGACCTCTGCATGTTTCTAGATATCTTGGAAGGTAGCTGTGGAGATGGGGAGCATTGAGGGTGCTGGTGAGTTCTGAGCTGATTGGGCTGGCTCCAAGGTTGAAGGGATGGTGGAGGCAGGGGTCGTTGGGTGCCCCGGAGTGGATGGACGGATGATGGTTGTGGTGGTCTGGGTTTTAAGCGGCAACCAGTTAGTCATTGGATTGCTGATGATCGCATGTTTATCGAGGCTGAGATTGGGGGTTGGGTGTTGAAGTTTTTGTTGATGGTGGCACTCTTGCTGTGGAAGTCATCTGAGGGTGTTGCAGAGTTCTTGGGAGGGTAGGATGATGCTCTCTGTGGCTGTTGGGTTGGAGTATTCCTTAATGATATTGAAAAGTTCCTTTATGTGGTTGGCTGCAGTGTTTATGCAGGTGATAATGGCCGCTCTCTGGGCTTCTTTGATGTGCAGGTGGCATTTGTTGAGGGCTGCTTTGTGGCGTCTCTGTCCGAGAAGTCCTTGGAGGCATGCCAGAACTTCTGTCTGTAGCACATGCAGTTGGTGGTTCTGAGCTCTGGGATGTAGCAGATGGCATGTTTCGAGGTTTTGTTGGTTTTCACTGGTTTCAGTGATAGATGAAGCCGTCTGCCAAACTCTTAATCATACCCTATGTTTCTGCACAGTCGACAATGTTAAGGTAAATGTGCTAAAGTCAAGCAACACACGCAGTAAAGTAATGCATTGCAATTGAGAAACAGAGTGTCATACTCATTCCACTCTGTTTTTTCATTTATTTGCAGTTTTATACAACAGCCTCATGGTATCAGAGCACTTTACATGGTAACAGTTACCAACTGTATTCAAGCAGTGTGTCATAGGACCAGCTTCACTTCACTATGCAAAGGAGCATACATTTGGGGCATTAGATCTGAATTACCATTATACATTGATAATAGAATATATTTTGGGATTGAAAAACTTTAGCTTCAACATTTCTAGTAAAAGGTTAATAAATCTCCCATTTCTATAAGTCACATATTCCTTACATAAAGGTAACAAGAAAATAGACTCACACCTAATGAAAACACCTAAGTAAAATGATGCTTCTTAGAGATCCCATTGCCACAACAAAGACTAGGGAGCAATCAAAGTAATCCTAAAGGCAGCCACTTCCATTGCAGGGCTGGTGGGGGGTTTATAGTTTCCCCAACTGGCAAAATTGCTGCACATTTCATCCATATAGAAGCAGATTAAGATGTAGGGACCCTGATGTCCAGACATGTAGTCTGGCCCAATTGCTGGGATGTTGTTCCCAGTGCATGCCTGGCTTACCACAAAGCCTCTGTTGCTGAGTATGAGACGATAAAAGCGGGACAAGAGGAATCACATCCCTGTCCTCTGTAGTTTCATCCAGTATACAGAGCAACATGATGGCCGTAGGGGTGTGCACATCAGCCAAGGAAGCTTCAGGATGTCTATGGGCGATTTTGTCTGCCGGACGAATCACAGGCAGAAGTCAGTGGACATGGTCTGTGGGGACCTTTCATGGTGCAGTGGAGGAATTTCCTATCCTTGCCAGTCTTCCATATCATCTCATCACCACACCAGCCAGCTTGGGACAGACTAGAGGGAGTTGGGGATGCAACTTTGTTTGGCCGTTAAGGAACTCCAGAAAAGAGATCCTCCCCATAACCATTTGTTCATAACTCTTGGAATTACTAAATATCTTGTATTGTGTTAACAAATATAGACAACTAACCTGTGTTGTTGGTGACCTCCCCAGCTGAGCATGCTAAACAGTCAAAGCAGCAGAGAGGCTGGCCTGGCCTAGCTGCTCTTCGGTGTCCACTAGGGCAGCTTTCACTGCAAACTGATATGGGGACCTAAGAAAAAGAAGAGATGGTTTTGTTAGTGGTCTGCTGGCGAGGTATACTACCTAATTTGTACTCTACGTCTTGGTATCTTGCTCTTGGGTCCAACCACAGAGCTGCCCATTGCAAAATGACTCAGATTCAGATCTGCACAATACATGTACGGTCAAACACTTTGGGGGTCATTAGGTCCTGTTATCCGATAGGATGACGGGCGGACAAAGTCCGCCCGTCATCCTATCGGATAACAGGACGGCCCACAATAAGGGCGGCAGTCCCGGGGGGGGGGGGAATTAGGATGTGCCCGCCACAATGGCGGGCGCATCCTGTATTTTTAACATTGCGGCAGGCAGTGCTGACAACACAAAAGCTCCAGAAAAGAAAGCCAGCACTCGCATCAGTTATAACAAACTTGTCAAACAATGCTTTATTGACTCTTTGTAGCGAACAACGTCTTGCCTGTCACCAAGATGGCGCCTGATCGTGACATCACCCACGTGATTGTATGTTTATTCAAATGAGGTGCGTTATGGCGGTCGGCTCACACTGATGAAGGCGTACCGCTGAAACTCGTTTGTGTTTACTATTTGCTGTGCCAAATAAATCCAAGTAGGATTTAACCCAAGTAGAATTTAACCCCCCGCGAGTGCTGGCTTTCTTTTCTGGAGCTTTTTATATATATATATATATATATATATATATATATATATATATATATATATATATATATATATATATATATATATATATATAAATATATATATATATATATATATATATAAATATATATATAAATGTATATATATATATAGAAATATATGATATTTTATATGTATGTATATATTATATTTTATATATATGTATGTTTATTTTTTTAACATTATGGGGTCGATTCAGATCGGGAAAGTAATCCTAGTGCAAAATCAGGCTGCCCGCCTGATCCATGGGCTACCCAAATTCCACCGGGTTACCCCACTGCTGAAGTCGCTGCACTGGCTACCTGTGAGAGAGCGGGCCCAATTCAAACTAGGTTGCCTCACTTTTCAGGCCAGGATGGGCACCGCCCCTGAGTTTATTTTCTCAGTCATCAGGCCCTATCTGCCGGGTAGAGAACTCTGCTCCACCCATATGGCACTCCTGGCTACACCCCGTTTCAAGAAAAAGAAAGCAGGCGGGGCGAAATTCGCGGCCCTTGCACCTGTCTTCTGGAACTCCCTTCCTATGACCCTCAGAACCTCATCCTCCTATTTGGAGTTCCGGAAAAATTTGAAAACATTCTTATTCTCCAGAGCCTTCGCTGCCTAGTCTGTTCTTCTGCTGTTGCCGCTGGTCATAGTCCTTAAAGCGCCATGAAACCGCTGGGTATAAGTGCGCTCAATAAATGTTTTTAAATTCAAATTCAAATTCAAATCCGTACGACAATTCGAATTCGTAGCCCTTTCCGTACGAATCTTACAAATCCATCCGAATCGGGTAGTACGATCCGTTGGAAAAAGTACGTCTGAATCTTTGCGAACCGTACGAAAAGCAAGGGTAAATCCGTACGACATGGACCCTCACAGTGAACCGTACGAATCGTAAAATGCAGTACGACCCGCCAAGTACGATCCGGACCGGGGAATGAGTACGTGATTTGCACGGTACACGTCGCAAATGAGCAATTCCTACGTAGAGCCACGCAATCACATAAGCACCGTACCCCTACGATCATGGGGGGTACGGTTCGTACCCCCATGATTGCAGGTGTATAGTTCGTACACCCCATGATTGTACGGGTACAGTTCGTAAACTCCATAATCGTAGGGGTACGGTTCGTACACCCCATGATCGTAGGTGTACGAACTGTACCCCTACGATCATGGGGTGTATGAACCGTACCCGAGGGGTCCGTTTTGTACGCATTTCGAGTCGAATTCTGCTTTTCCGGACGTTTTGAGCTCCAGTAGAAAAAGAGTCGTACGGAGTACTGACTAGATGAATCGTACTTGCTGGGTCGGAAAATGTTTCTACGATCCGTACGGACATCGCATACTGCGTGTTCCGAATGCCATTCGTTTGGATTATTGAGTCGTATGGGCTTTGGTACGATTCGGACAGGGAACTGCGTTGGGTACGCATCGTACTACATCGTACGTACGGGGACAAATCAGAATCGGCCCCTATATGTGATACTTATCATTTTAAACATTTTCTAATAATTCTAACTTTTTTTAATTATGTTTTTTTTGCTTTTTTTTACATTATTTTTGAAACATAAAAAAACAATATTTTTTGACAACGATATTTTAGATAACAATATTTTTTTCTCAATATATTTCTACTTACCATTATGTCGACAAGACTTCGATATTCTTGACATCGACATTTTTGCATTGATATTTTTGTACCTCGATATTTTTGATGTTGATATACTGTCAGTGATCCCCCTATCCAATAGAGAAAAAGTTCTTAGGGGTAACCCTACCCACTACGAATAATCTCACAGTGCCTCTTTCGACCTAAATTCAACACAGCAGGCCCTTTATTCCCTTGTGCAGAGATCCTTTGCCCACCACATAGGTGTGGCCAGACAAATGAGTAATCCCTGGGATTCGTCTGTCCTTTGCACACAGTAACCGGAGCAAGGGTTACTTGACTTGTACTGACCTCCTTGCTTCCTGAAACCTGCTGCCACTGTTCGCCGGACCCGCTCTGCGGGTCCCGCTTCACGAGGGAAGTCGACGTGGGCTGCGGCGGCTCAACGGGGCTGCGAGCGCGACTGCAGGGACTCCATTGACCAGGAGTCCCTGCGAGGCCAATTGGCGACACCTGGCCCGCTCTCCCCGGAAGCCACTCCCACAGTGCACCGGACCCAAGAAAAGCTGCCCTCCTCTGCTCAACTGGTTGGATTTGTCTGTCCTTTGCACACAGTAACCGGAGCAAGGGTTACTTGACTTGTACTGACCTTCTTGCTTCCTGAAACCTGCTGCCACTGTTCTCCGGACCCGCTCCGCGGGTCCCGCTTCACGAGGGAAGTCGGCGTGGGCTGCGGCGGCTCAACGGGGCTGAGAGTGCGACTGCAGGGACTCCATTGTCCCTGCGAGGCCAATTGGCGACACCTGGCCTGGCGCGCTCTCCCCGGAAGCCACGCCCACAGTGCACACGGTTATATTCTGACCAACACCCACGCGGTACGAAGCGCGGAGCGAAGCCCGGGCAAAGGGCGGGCCGTTTGAGGCCGTTCGAGGACCGGAGAGAACGGGATCGGGCCACCCCCCCTGGTTGGGATTCTTCCAACACCACGCTTCCCACTGACCTGCGCCTCTTAACCACAGAGATGAGCACCAGGGAAACAAGGAGCGAATCCGCACAGACTGGGGCTGGAACCGCCAAAGGTACTATCGACAACTATTTTGTCAAAGCTGGTTCTCTATTGATAGATGAAATCACTGTACTCGAAAGACGTATCTCCCAAGAAATCGACTGGGTAAGGAGATCATCAATGGGTCCAATGGCTCTGGCGAAAACCCCTGAAGGAAGGCCAGATCTCCACAGTTCCAACCAGGAGGGCTCAGAGATAAATCAGTCAGTTATCAATGCTGATCTTACCAAGGAGGCCTTAAATGACCTTGAGGATATGAGCCTCATGACTCTACCAACGGCCCAAATACCATCTGTCCCACTCCCAATCTCTAATAAGGACCTGACCATAGTACTAGCGAGAACCCCACTGACCCCCTAAGGGGAGCAAGGGAGGGAGCCATCCAAAAAAGGAAGAAAGGGGGGAAAACCAAGGGAGGCAGCAAGCCAAAAACATCTAAACCCAACCCTGCTAAGGATGCTGCTAGCTCGGGCGGCAAAAGCCTGGGGCAATCATCTAATATTGGTGGGGAGGCTCAACCTATTGTCATCGTGCCCGCAGATACACCCTCCCATCCTGTTAACATCTCTATAGAATCTTCTAACGAGGATATCACACTCGCAGATATAGGTGCACTGCTCAGGTCACTCTTAAGCCCCCTTGAAGCCCGGCTGATAAAGATGGAAGCCAGGCTGGTTAACATAGAAAAATCTACAGTCCAGCTTGCAGATAGTCTCAAAACAGAAATAAAGGGAGCGAAAGGGGGGCTAAATCAAAAGCTCAAAAATAGTTCAGACCCCTTGACTTCAGCGAAGGAAACTGGTCCAACCACCTCTCATCAAATACAACACAAACCTAACCAAAATAAGACCCCGCAACCCTTGGCTGCTGCAAACATAATTACACCACCCAATCAAACTCCGACACCGGTACTCCCATCCTCAGATAAACCTACAAAACCTGCAGACAACGCCAATCTCTCTGATAAAAGACAAAGCGACACAAGACCTCTAGAAAATTTGTAAAACAACCCTCGCAAAATTAAATCTGTGAATCTACCACCTGAGGCGTCCCCCTACACAGTGATCCTGGCGGGTGTACCGGAACTATCTCTCACTGCCATAAAGACGACTGCCTCACTCAAGAACAAAGTTATTAACTGGTTGTCCCTATATAGACCCCTTCCGCAAGGTATTACCAGTGATGTTCTTACGGTGAGACGTGTCGCATGGGTGGGTAATCTGAGAAAGACAATCAGAGGTGATTGCGTTGTGGTTAGTTTTAGAGAACCCAGGACAGCCTCTTACATCTGCAGCTGGGCCCCCGATGACCAAGGGAATCTCATCCAGTCTCTCCCTCTCTCATCATTCTACCAGTCTAGCATGTATATAACGGAGGACCCTAGATGGGGGTATCATCAGGAATTATTGGGAGATTGGGAGAGCAATAGTGCAGGAAGGAGGGAGCCTCATTACCATAGGAGCATGGTGACAGAACACTTACCAATGTACGGTGACGAAGAGGGGTGGGAATTCAACACCAGGAAGAGGGGTGGATGGGGTGGAAGACTGAGAGGAGTCCCAGGGCCATACAGAATACACCATTCAGCCTACCTTCCAACTTCTAACAGGAACAGCAGCCTCGAAATGGTTGACTGACTGCCCGACTCTAAAGCCGAGGACTGTTCTCATCTAATAGACCATAATGTGGATAGAACCTCCCCCTGTGAACAAACTCAGCCTTGAATAGAATCAATAACTGTTCCCAATAAACCCAACCACTCCCAAGACCCCGGAAACTCCACGTCAGATGCACACGGCATTGGTAGCAATATACGGGCTATACAGGGGGAACTACAACAAAACCCAATGGTAAATCCTGTCGCCAAAGAGAACAACCAGTCCAACACTGTGCCACCATCTCCTAGTCTTCCAGCACTTAAAATGATGTCATGGAATGTAGCTGGCCTTGGCAATAAAATGGAATGCCCAGAGTGGCTGTCGTTCATTAGCTCGAAAAGTATCGGCCTCTTACAGGAAACTTGGGCAAGAGAGGAGTACACATGCCCGGGGTTCACAGTGTTTACTAAAAAAGGTAAATGGGGGGGAAGGGGACGACCGTCAGGAGGGTTGGCAACCTTGATTGCCTCGCACCTAGGCTGTAAGGCTAGGTCCTTAGCTGTTGACTCCGAGGATATATTACCCGTCCTACTAGAATGGCCAAATCTCGCTAAACTGATGGTTATAAATGTCTATTCGAGACCCGCTGTTATATCCAGCGAATCGAATACAATTGAAGAACTTTCGGTTTTTCTGAGTGAAATTCCAAGGGATCTCTCCCATCTGGTGGCAGGGGATCTCAACTCGCATTACGAGCCACCTCCTGGCCTTCTCGATGGACCCTCCCTAGAGGAGGATTCGAGATGGCGGATACCAGTCACAGTGGCACCCCCACCAAGAGCTTGGACTGCCCTTGCACTTCAGATAACCGCACGGACTCTCAACCACGGTCTAAGAGCATGCAATGGGTGCACAAAATCAGACAACCCAAGCAAATGCACTTTTAATAAATTAGGTAGTGAATCTAGACTTGACTACGTCTTAGTTCAATTGTCAAGTTGGTCACAAATCATTGATTTTTAGGTTCTGGATAGAAAGGACAGTGACCACAACGCCCTTGAACTCGAATATGCCATGCCAGGCATCGAGGACACGGGACTGGTCAAAGAGAATGGAATTACAGGACTACTTTTGGAAAATAGCAGAAGGCGAGTTAGGTGGGGGAAACTCGCCACATGCGGCGTTAAATTACCTAGGCTCTATGCCAGAATCACGCCAGTGCTAGAAAAGGCATTCGCTCTTGCCAACGGACTACACAACGTGGAAAACAGAGAGCAATTATGGCGAACCCACGAAGACCTAATAAATAGCCTGGAGTTAGACCTATTTGTCAAAGGAGTAGGTAAATCTAAGGGGACACACAAAAAATCCTGGTACAAAACCACCTGCCGGGACTCAAAATGAGAACTCCTACTTGCAATAAAGGCACGTGGATGCCGGGAGATGATACAAGCCAAAAGACGGGCCTATAAGACATTGCTGGCTAATGCAAAGGCAGAATGGGACCAAAAACACTGGGAGGAACTCTCAGGTGCTCTAGCCACCAAAGATTCTCGTAAATTTTGGTGGCTAGTCAACCATGGGTCAAAAGATCTCCCTTCTGCAATCGAACCCAACAATGCACCTGGTGTTTGGCAAGAGTACTACCAATCCTTATATGCAATGGTGGAGGCGTCCCAGGGTACCCTCAATTCCACTACTCTGAGTTATTATGAGAGCGAACCCTTCACGGAAAAAGAAGTCCGTGCTGCAATTGCGGGGTTGGCAGGAGGAAAAGCACCAGGGCTTGACGGGGTCCCAGGAGATCTTTTTAAACAGGAGCCGGGATAAGGGCCCCGTATCTCCTGCTGATATTTAATGCGGTCCTCAAGGGTATGGAGGTCCCTGATACTTGGCTGGGCACAGAGGTGGTCCCAATATTTAAAAAGGGTTCCCCTCTGCTCCCAGCCAACTATCGCCCAATAAGCCTCATCGATGTCTCACAGAAGCTCTTCGGTAGGCTAATATTGGATCGGCTATAGATCTGGTTGGAGGACACAGATACTCTTAGCCCACATCAGGCTATTAAATCTCATGTACTGGAGGACTGCACTTATCGAGGGCGGCACCTTGTACACGGTCTTCGTGGACCTACGTGCCACCTTTGATTTAGTACCAAGGTCAAAACTGTGGGAGGTAATGGCAGAGCTAGGCATCCCGAAAGACATCCTTGCAATTTTGATGAAACTACATCATAACAACTTCGCAAGGGTCAGGTGTGGAAGAAGTGGCAATCTAACTGAAAGATTCCCCGTTCGCAGAGGGGTGAGACAGGGCTGTGTGCTCGCACCGACCCTGTTCTGCCTCTTCGTGAACGGGGTAATCGCACACCTGACCGGGATCGCCAACACCGATGCCCCAAAATTGACTGGCAGCAGGGTGCCTGCAATCATGTTTGCAGATGACACCCTGCTGCTGTCTAAATCCCCGATGGGCATCCAGAGGGTGCCTGATGGCTTCCTGGAGTTCTGCACAAATAGGGGTCTAGAAATCAACCCGCAGAAAACGAAATTTATGATCTTAAATCCCAAGCCCTCCAAGCGGCCAAATCCCATGCTTGGTGCAGTACGATTTGAAAGGGTCCACACAATAGAGTATTTGGGGATAACTTTGAATCAAAACCTCACGTGGGGGGCTCATCAGACCAGAGCGAATATGAAGCTGGCCCAGAAGGCAGGTGGCATTATGAGAATTGCGACTAAGTCAACATACCGCCCTCTGAGTCCTGCTATCCAAATATATAAAGCCCAGGCGCGGGGGGGAGTAACCTACAGGGGAGAGATGTGGGGACATATCTCTTCGTCCAATCTGCTGATTACAGAAAACAAATTTTTAAGGCAGTTGACCGCTCTCCCACCAAGTACCCCACTCCTGCCCCTGAGACTGGACCTGGGTTTGAGGCCCATTGCGGAGGAACTAGGGCTCAAACCTTTAACATTCTGGCGTCGCCTCTGGAGTAGCCAAGATCTCACCTGTTATAGAACTGAGTTAAAGGAATTCCTATCCCTACCTAATGCCACCAAGATTCCTTGGCTAAATTACATTACGAGATCTTGTGAGACCCTTGGATTATAAGAACTGTGGTCTTACCCGGAAAGCAAAAGTACCAGGATCCCAAGGAAAGTGCTCTCCAGAGCATACTATGACAAGATGCTTCTCCGAGCCTTGGACAGTACACGAGAGGGATCATTGACACACAGTTTTATTACAACCAAAGACTCATACAATCTTGAAAGTGTTTTGGACGGTATGACCCCTGTTTTAACAGGAAAATTATTCCTGCAATGGAGGTTTGGGACCCTTCCTTTAATGTCTTTCACCAAAGCATGGTCTGGTCGGTCCTCAACAGAGATGTGCCCCGCATGTGCCCACACTAAGGAGAATGAAATACATGTCATTTTCTTCTGCCGAGCCTTAAAAATATGCAAACAAAACAGGTGATGGACAGAATGTGGATCCATGTCACACATTCACCCCAGTCCAAAGATCTGGGCCCAAATCCATCGTTTTTTTGCACTCCACACCACCCTGGGTTAGACAATGGCGATATGCAAATCAGCTCTGACCCTGTGCCCCATGGGAACAGTCCAGTCCGAACTACAAAAGCCATGTCCTTCCCAGAACGGAATCAAGCATCCGAGGACCGGACCGGTTTCGAGGTAACACCTCTCATCAGCCCAGCTAGCTTGACTCCAGTGGTGTGGAGTGCCTGGGACCCACGTCTGAGCATCCCCTGCGCACTTAGGGCAGAATTTGCAAACAAAACAGGTGATGGACAGAATGTGGATCCATGTCACACATTCACCCCAGTCCAAAGATCTGGGCCCAAATCCATCGTTTTTTTGCACTCCACACCACCCTGGGTTAGACAATGGCGATATGCAAATCAGCTCTGACCCTGTGCCCCATGGGAACAGTCCAGTCCGAACTACAAAAGCCATGTCCTTCCCAGAACGGAATCAAGCATCCGAGGACCGGACCGGTTTCGAGGTAACACCTCTCATCAGCCTGGCTAGCTTGACTCCAGTGGTGTGGAGTGCCTGGGACCCACGTCTGAGCATCCCCAGCGCACTTAGGGCGGAATTTGCAAACAAAACAGGTGATGGACAGAATGTGGATCCATGTCACACATTCACCCCAGTCGAAAGATCTGGGCCCAAATCCATCGTTTTTTTGCACTCAAAAATAAGCAGGAAATTCTGGCTCGTCCCCCTCCTCAAAAACCTGGGATTTAGAACTTTTACACCTGCATTCAGAGTTCTAAAGACAGACTTATCTCCGCCAACTGTGTTTGCACTAGCTACATTTTTAACTGCAATGTGGCATGTCCGGACCCACTACATAAAGATGGCAGGAGACTCATGAAAAATGTTTTCCTCTGGTCCACTCTCCTTCTTGTTTTAACATCTTTTAAATCATGTATTTAATACTGAATGATATATCGATATTTTGGAATTTTAACTGTTGTGTTATACTGTACATCTTTTATGATCACTTGATCGAAATAAAGATTTGAAATTTGAATTTGTAATCCCTCCTCCTTGGTCACTCAAAGCTGATTGTGGGGGCAGCTCCTCTTCCAGAGTAAATGGTGCCTGACTGACAATAGAGGCAAAGGTGGGGGCAGACCCAAGTGTTAGATACATCTGCCTTTGACAGACATGCCTCTTTGAAGTTAAATATGTTCCTGGGCATCCTGTGAGAGGAACAGAACACCTTCCTACATCCAGGGCCTTTGTCTTAGCTCTAAGAGCAATATTCAGCTCCTGGTTGACAGCCAGAAGCTCATGAAAATGGGCTGAAAGAGGCTTTCAGCAGGTAAAAGATGACTTTTTAAAAGCACCTCTTGTAGTAGTACATATCTGACTTTACCAATATTTTGGGCTTGTAATCAAATGTTTTAAATGTCCATGACTTAACTTTATAGCTGTTTCCTAAACAGAGATAACATTGTTTAATTTTAATATTTGCTCCCTATACTTCTCAATGGAACTGCTGACCCTGCTACAGTGAAAATTGTTTAATTCCTTTCACTGGAAGAACATATTTATTGTTGAATCTTTACATACCCTACTTTTAATTGCCATTCACCCTAGTTTATGGGCATATAAAGCATACTTGGGAGTGACGTATTAGTATTTTAAAGGAGGGTTTAGGCCTAACAAAGGAGTTTTTTTGACAGGTCAGATTTACAGATTAAAAAATGCACAGACAGGCTGTAGTGGTAGGCATTGGGTCAAGTTGTGTACCATCACTCTAGTGGTGGCACAATGTGTGCTACAGTCCACCAGTGACATTTAACTTACAGACTGAGTACACTTTGTACCATATTCTACAGACTTATAGGCAAATTAAGTATGCCAATTATGAGTATAGTCCATTTCAACATGTTGAGGGCCATGACATGCGCACTGGGTAGCAGTGTCCCAGTGTCTAGAGTGCAAAGACCAGCAGTAAAATCTAGGTAAAGTGGGAGTGACCATGAAAAAAGGGGCTACTCACAAGTTGAGCTGTGGGGCGGACCTGGCGGGGCACATTTGACTCTGCTTCCTACCGGATCGTCGCTGGATTTGAACGCTTTGCCCTTGGACGCGGCTCTCCGTTGAGAGTTGCTGCTGCTGCCTCCTGGACCCGCCCTCACCGCCCACACCGCTGCGGGACTGCGAGGCTGTCTGTACACCTGTAGCCTCTTCCCGCAGCGGCCCCGCCCCCCACACGGTGACCATTTAACTTTCGCAGCACCCGCTGCGCGGGTGCTACTCACAAGTTGAGCTGTGGGGCGGACCTGGCTGGGCGCATTTGACTCTGCTTCCTACCGGATCATCGCTGGATTTGAACGCTTTGCCCTTGGACGCGGCTCTCCGTTGAGAGTTGCTGCTGCTGCCTCCTGGACCCGCCCTCACCGCCCACACCGCTGCGGGACTGCGAGGCTGTCTGTACACCTGTAGGCTCTTCCCGCAGCGGCCCCGCCCCCCACCCGGTGACCATTTAACTTTCGCAGCACCCGCTGCGCGAGTGCTACTCACAAGTTGAGCTGTGGGGCGGACCTGGTTGGGCGCATTTGACTCTGCTTCCTACCGGATCGTCGCTGGATTTGAACGCTTTGCCCTTGGACGCGGCTCTCCATTGAGAGTTGCTGCTGCTGCCTCCTGGACCCCCCCTCAACGCCCACACCGCTTCAGGACTGCGAGGCTGTCTGTACACCTGTAGCCTCTTCCCGCAGCGGCCCGCCCCTTACCAGGGAGGATATAAACAGTTAACTCGTCTCGCGCAGCGGGACGCGCGCGGGACGAAGCTCGGGGCGAAGCCCGGGCAAAGGGCGGGCCCTCTAAGGCCCTCATAGGCCGGATTAGGCTGGGCTGGGCCTATCCTCCTTAGTTTGCTTTTTGGACATTGGATTATTTTTGTTTTTTGTTAAACTTTTCTTAAGTGCTGCACCCATCACGGTTTGTTATGCCTTCCCCGGCCAGGGAGGGCACTCCTATGAAGGCGGGAGGGGTAAAAAATAGGACTCTAGATAATTATTTCCCCCGGGCTGTGGGAGAAGGGGATAAGGAAAGCACCTTGATTAAGCTCAGGGGGGAGCGCAGACGCTCTATAGAAAGCTTGAAAAATAGGCCCCTCGGAGATAACTCTACTTCACTTAGCGAGGAGCCATCCTCACTGGATGATGTCCCCCTTCTCCTGAGGGAGTGTACCAACAACCTGATTGAATCTACCACTAACTTAACCCCCTCCATTAGCCCAAGTAGTGCGACTATCGACTTAATTTCCCAGCCCCCACCGGCTATCAAGGCCAGGAAAGCAAAACCCAAGCCATCTTCTGTGCAAGGGGTATATGGGCCCCCACCGAATAAACGCAGGAGGAAGTCAAGGGGTGGCCAGGGAAAAACCAAAACAAAAATCCCCCACTCTGATTTTGGGAGGACTACAAACCCCCCCCCCACCCACTGAGAGGCTACCGGAAGAGGCACATATAACACCTCCTGAAAAGGTTACCATTGTTACCGACTCGGCTGATGCCACGGTAAACAATGCTGCCAATGTCCCTCTTTCTGTTGTTCCGTTAGGAAATTTGGAATTTTTGCTTAGGTCTTTATTATTGCCGATTAGCGAGAGCATTAAAAAGGTTGAGATCAGGCTCACCATTTTGGAGGCCACATTAGATAGCATGAAACCTTCGGGTGGCCTCCAGGGCAGATCTCTTGAGACTATTCCCCCTCCCACGGTCCCTCCTAAGCCCTCTAACATGCCAGTTAGTTTCGCACCCCCCCTGGTCTCCATTGTTGTCCCCCCCCCACAACCCCTTATGGCTAATTTAGCCCCAGCCCATCCACTAAACCTTAACAGGCCACCTTCACCTGTAGGCCTAGCCCCCCCCTATGCCACTCACTGGCAGTATTGCTCCCCCACCTCCAGTGAAGCCTCCACCTAGACCCCGTAGGCCCAATCTTCCTCCAGAGGCAAACGATCTTATGGTAGTCATGGCCGGTGTTCCCCCACTTGAAGTGGGTGAGGATGAGAACTTTTGCTTATTGAAAAGCAAGGTTATTAAGTGGTTGAATCTGAACAGACCCCTCCCAGTACACCTCAATAACGAAATCCTTATGGTGAGAAGGGTACCTTGGGTGGGTAAAACAAACAAATCCATAATAGGGGATTGTATCCTGGTGAGTTTTCGAGACCCTGGGACTGTTACTCACATATGTCTAGGGAAGAATAGATCACTCGAATCAACAATCCAGACCCTACATGTATCGTTTTTCTTCCCACCCACCCCTATGTATCCTAACCAAGCCCACGATAACTGGACGAGGGTCGCCCGGAGGGGTAGACACCACGATTTTAATGCACGGCCAGTTTTTCATCGCCCAGTGTTACCCTTCCACACCTTTAATCGATTTAGTTGCCTGAACGGACTTGAGGGGGTCGATTGACACATGGGCAGATATACCAACACAATGGGAAATGTATCTACAGGAGTTGTAAATACAGGGGACTCAGCACTGGAATCCGAGCAGCAACATCCGCCGGTACAACAAATTTCATCTGGTAGGGTTGGGGGGATTGAGGCGGACGTTCCCATGATTACAGCTACCGAACCTACAGTGGGAGGAAGTGGGTTGGAACTGGGTCGGGTGGAGACTGAGGAAGAAACTTGGCTTAATGGGGGAATAGAGCAGGTCTGTGACGCATTGAGAATTATTTCCTGGAACATAGCAGGCTTGGCAGCCAAATTTAATAATAAAGAGTGGCACAATTATATTAGTAACTTCCATGTAATTAGCCTCCAGGAGACATGGGCCCTTGATAATAGTAACTTCCACATGCAGGGGTATAATTGTTTCTTTGTTCCGGCGCAAAAAACGAGATCGGGGAGAGCCATGGGTGGACTATCTATATATGTAGATTTAAACCTTCCGGGCAGTTGGTCCGTTACGGACTGGAAATCTCATGCCATACAAGCAGTACGGTTTAATGGGAAGGGGCTAAGACTTACTGTCTTCAATATTTACAACAATGGGGCAGGGGGAGACCATACCTCATTTGTAGGAGAATTGGATGACAGACTGGGTCAAGAAATTATAGCTCGGAAAATGGGACAGGTACCTGCTCTGCTGGTCATGGGAGACTTTAACTGTCACCTATGCTCGGCACTGACCCCAATAGACGCAGAATGGTCTCATTGCCGCATTTCTCCCACACGTCGGATGGTCTAGCTTTTAGTAAACTCCTGCTTAATCATGATCTAGAGCACACTATCAATATGATGGGTGTGCAGAGGGATGGCAGCCTTCCACCTACATTCAAGGGCAGAGGATGTGCCTCTATCATTGACTATATCTTAGTTTCTAGATCTTTAATAAATAGAGTCTCCAGTGTAAGGATAGAATGGAGTAGCTTTAGTGATCACAACCCCCTTGAACTGGGGTTGTTGTATCCGGCGGGTCCAAAAAATAGATACCAAGGTACAATTACTGAGAAGGTAACAAACCAGGGAAGGAGACTAAGGTGGTCCAAAATAGATGGGGAAACCTTTTATAAATCCTTGATGGACTCAAGTAAACCGGCCATGGATGACTGTTTAGACATGGATGTTCAAGGCCCGAGGTTGCTTGAAGCATTTGGCCAGATTGCAGACCTTATAGACGGTCTACTAAAAACTAGTGCGCCCACAAGGAATCACTGTAACCCACGCTGGTTCGATAGAGACTGCTCAAAGGCTTTAAGGGAGCTCAAATGCAGTCTTAAAATTAAACCAAGGGACACCCTACAAATTGCGGCGTGTAGGAATAATTATAAGAGGGAGACCAAGAGGAGAAAATTAGCTTTACAGGGAGAAGCGTGGGCAGACCTAAGAGAAGCGGGGGAAAAAAGGGATATGTCCGGGTTCTGGAGAATCATCAACCAACCAACTTTCCAAGAAAATAACACCCCGGAGATAGGATCAAATATCCTACCAGAACAGTGGGTCTCCCATTATAAGGGGCTGTACAATTATGAGCCAGGAACAACTGAAGAGCAGGTAGAGACCTCACATCAGGGCACCACAGTAGTGTTCACCATTAAGGAGATACTGCTGGAATAGAGGGACTGACAAAAAATAAAGCCCCTGGCCCTGATGGAATCCCCCCTGATTTGTTTCTCAGTTGTGTAGAACTCTGGGTTCCCATAATGACTAGGGTCATAAATACCACCATCACTTGTGGCCTGCTACCGTCCTGGTCAAAGGCCATAATCGTCCCTATTTTTAAGAAGGGCAATAGGGATGACCCCAAGTGTTATCGCCCGATTTCCCTGATTGATGTGTCTGCCAAACTCCTGGGAAGGGCGATCCTTAATAGACTGTCCGAGTGGACCGAAGAAAATAATATCTTCTCGGACACTCAATATGGATTTACGACGGGGAGGTCCACCAGTGATCAATGCCTGAACCTCTATATGCTGACTGCCAAATACACCATGGCCAGCAATGAAGCCATCTATATGGGGTTCATGGATTTGGCAGCGGCATTCGATCATGTTAATAGGGAGAAACTTTGGGTCATGATGTCTCTTATGGGAATAGAGGCTGGCCTAATTAATATCTTAAGGGAACTTCACAGTGATACCTCTGCTAAAGTCCGTTTCAATAGGGAGGGGGGGCTGACCGATTCATTCCCTTGCAAGAGTGGGGTACGGCAAGGCTGTATTCTTGCCCCTTTTTTTTTCCCCTTTATATAAATAATTTGGAGCAGTTTTTGTTAAATCTAAAGACAGATTGCCCAAGGGTGGGGACGCGTCATATCCCTGTTCTGCTTTACGCAGACGACGCGGTCTTGCTCGCACGTACGCCTAGGAGCTTACAGATTCTTCTTGATGGATTTGTTAAATTTATGGGCTCCCTAGACCTTTTTGTCAATTTGGGCAAATCATATGTGCTGTTGGCTGGTAACAAACCTTGCACCAAATTTATGTATACGATAGGAAATCACAAAATAGAAGAGGTTAAAACATTCCCCTATCTAGGTGTAATTTTTGACGGGGCTCTACAATTTAACTCCCTGGTAGAGGAGCGCTGTTGTAAAATGATTGCTACCAATGGCGCAATTGCAAGTTACGGTAGGAGGGTAGGCAGATGGAGCCCTGAACAGGTGATGAACCTGTATAGCTCCATATGCTGCTCCAAAGTGATTTACGGGGCAGAGGTATGGGGCTTTGTTAATACTGCAAAAATACAGCGGGAAGAAAATAAATACCTAAGAACCATCTTGAGGGTACCACCAAGTACCGCTGGTTTCATAGCACACAGGGAAATAGGGAGGCCTTACCTAGAAGATCTGGTAAAACTTAGGCCAATAGTGGCCTGGCTAAAAATTTGGGTCAACCCTGACGCGTCTCTAAGCAGAGAAATCTTAAATGATTGCTTAGAAATGGATAATTGTATGAGAATACCATGGCTCAATTATGTAAAGAGTACCTTAGAGGCCTTTGGCCACAGGAACCTCTTCTCCAACCCTGTAGCAATTGTATCCCAGCACAAGGTGTTAGTAAAAAAAGCTTTTTTAGAGCAAAAAGCACAACAGAGAGCTGAGGTTGAAGGGCTCAAAAAGACAGTGAGAGCTCATAACCTGGTTAAGAGCGTCAAGGGAATGGAGCCATATCTGTACCTCATGCATAACGCTCAGGACAGATTTCTGATGTGTTGCTTCAGATTAAACTTACTCCCATACTTATTGGCATCACCAGCAGGGTTTTTAACTACAATTGAGCAGAAGGGATCCTGCGGCTGCGACAATAGGTCTCCGCAGGATTCCCTTCACTTTGTGCTACTGTGCCCTTTTTATTCCATGCCTAGGCATAGATTTCTAGTGAAAATGTTAAAACAAGCCAACCTAGAACATGCTAAAGAGGCCCTAACCTACCTACAGAAAGCATCCGACCCTTTAACACTGTGTTGCATAATGAATTTTATTAAAGTGGCGGTTCGTTTAAGGGTAACCAGAGGAGAGGAATGATGCTTACAAATTGTTATTAATCTTCTTTAAAGTGTCAAAATCCCCTTTCCCTTCTTTTTGCAATGTGTAAGAATAATTATTACATTTGGGATTCTGAAAATGATTTAATGAATTTTTTACTCATGTATAAATGTATGTGCTTTTATGGTGATATATATTTGTATGTGCTGTTATGGTGATTTTTAATCATCGAATAAAGAATCCTTGAATTGAATTGAATTGAAGTATGCCAATTATGAGTATAGTCCATTTCAACATGTTGAGGGCCATGACATGCGCACTGGGTAACAGTGTCCCAGTGTCTAGAGTGCAAAGACCAGCAGTAAAATCTAGGTAAAGTGGGAGTGACCATGAAAAAAGGGGCATATTTAAAGAATAAATACAATTTTTGAAGGCATAACAGCGAGTTCGAAGGCTCCTGCCAGTACCACATTACTCAAGTCCAGTTGAGAAAGAATTAATGCATGCACTGCAGTTTATATGGGTTCTGGTTGGGGTGTAGTTTTTTTAACATCTGAAAATGGAAGTTCATGCTTTTGGCAATTTTATGAATGTGAAGAACCATGGATAATTAAGGGTATAATGTTATTCTAAGGAAAGAGACCGTCAGTGATAAAACTGGGGTGAAATCCGAAAACCTGGTCTTACCCTGGCAAAATGAGGAGAAATGTTTGATTTCTACTAGTTTTTGCTGTTTCCATGTATGCTGTGTTGTATTTTGTAAATTGTCATCTAAGCAGTTTCTAAATCCGCACTTCTTTTCCTAAATAGAGTATGCATCTTTCCATGGTGTTGATCTTAGCCCCTCCTGAAGGGTCATCCCAAACCTTTTACCTTTTACCTCCGATTTTTTGCTGAATTTGTTTTTGTTGGGCTTAGGACTGTTCCCTTTACCAATGCTAATTAGTGATAAAGTACCTGTGCTCTTTCCTTAAAACATGTTAGCTTGGCTTATACCCAACTGGCATTTTTAATTTACTTGTAAGTACTCAGTAAAGTAGTTCTACATGTGCCCAGCGCATGTAAGATAAATGCCACTAGTAGGTCTGAAAAAAGACCCGATGATGGATAAAATATGGATAAACATTCACCCCGTCACAGACTTGGGTTTAAGCCATTGTTTTTTTGCTCACCCCAGCATCCGAGTTTGGACCCAGCCATATGCATATCAGTCCTGACCCTGCTCCCCATTGGAACAGTCCAGCCCTAACTGCCAGGCCACATCCTTCCTGGACTGGAAACAAGCAACCTGGGACTGGTTTTGGGGTATCACCCTCCATCAGCCCGGTTGGTGTGAATCCACTAGAACAGTGAGCACGGGACCCACGTATGGGCATACCTATCCCATTTAGGGCAACAAAAGCAAAAAGAACAGATGATGGACAGAATGCTAAACAAATCAAACCTTCCCCACCAGTCATAGATCTGGGTTTAATCCATTGTTGTGTTGCTCACCATGAGAAGTGTGGCTCACCGGTTCGAGGAGGCAGACCCAGAAGCAGAGGTCGGCCCGGGACCAGGGTTCAATTCCCGACGCGGCAGGGTTTGGAGCCCAAATGTCCACGGACCTGATAATTCTTGCTTCGGTGCCTACTTGAATCGGGGGTTAACGCTCTGCAACTCTGGGCAATAGCTTGCTCAATCTCCACTACGGCCCCCGCGGCGGGATGCCTGGCTTTCACCTTGGGGGTGCCCAGCTGGGCTATCCCACAGGGAAAAACCAGGACGGGTTCCCAAAGCAAGCGCCGAGATACCCTTTGTGGTGATACGTGCGCTATATAAGAAACTACATTACATTACCATTACACCCCACTTTTGATCCAGCCATGTACAAATTAGGCTTGACCCTGCCCCCCATGGGAAAAGTCCAGCCCAAACTGCCAGTCCAGATCCTCCCTAGACTGGAAGCAAGCATCCGGGAACCGGTTTCAAGGTATCACCCCTCAACAGTAGGCTACTTTGAATCCGGTGACACAGTGTGCATGTCAACCAACAACACAATTTCTCACACATAAGTAATCTCTTACTCTGTTGGCATATCTTTTAAAGTTTCATAGGATCTATGTGTAGTTAGCTTGACTGAGTCTCTCCAATAAAATACATCTGCTTAAGACTGCTTAAGGTTTCCAACTAAGATCAGTAGTTATGTGTACATGACCATCTTGTTTTTATTCCTGGTACTTGGGCCACCAAGAATAACTGACCATTTTAATCACTGTGGAGATGAAGGTCCTTGCACTAGGTCGATAGTTGTGCCACCTACAACATTTAAATAAAAAAAATTAAAAAATTCCTTCGTGGCCACAACATCATTGAGCCCAATGGGGATGCTACCTGTTAATCTTCATTGCTCCATCAGCAGATCACAAGTTGATTTAGGACTGGGGATGTCCACAAGTGGTCCACATTCCATGAAATGCTCTACAGAGAACTATGAAGCACTAGCTGATAGAGAAAGATGATCTGTTCTGCAGGGGAACAAACCTTTTTTGGTCTCACCTATGCAGCGCACATGGGCTGCAGAGGAGAAGACCTCTTGGAATTGATTTGCTTTTTCGCCCAAAAACGCACAAGCTTTACATGGCTTTCAATGGCAACGCGTGCACGTTTGGCGATTCCCTTGCGGGAGCGAGCTTTAGCGACATCTGTTTGTAATTAACTTTCAAACAGATGGTGCCCCTGCTTGCTCCCACAAGGGAAATTCTGTGTGTGCTCTCGGCTGCAATCCCCCCAACCCCCACTTGTTAACCCGTGAACTACACCAAGAGAGTTTTTTTTTATTTGTTCTGTTTGCTGTTATCGTGGCCTTTGGTGGTGCCCATATGCTGACGTAGATGGGCCGGGGGGTCTCGCCCGTTCCCTCACAGTCTTTTATGGGGGGCTGATCAGGCCGCTTCCAGGTAGGTAGAAGCGAAATAAAATCTTCCCTGGTGCGCTCACCACAGGAGCATGGAAGTCGATCACCTTGGTATCCCTCATTACCTTGTAAGTATTATGGTTATGGGCCATGGGCGCTCATCGCGCCTACTGCGGTTGCATCCCCGACACTGGCCTTGCCCTAAGTAATGGATGGGTTCAGCAGCGGCCTGCAGGGTTCTAAGAACTCAACGCCGACAGCCACGGGGCAAGTCGCTGCAGGCTGCAAGGCATCCAGACCCCCACTCACAGTCACTCGGGGACCATTGTGATTCCTGAATTTCTCTGGGACGGGCAACTCTCACCTCCTGCTGTAGTACCCCTCGTGTGGGCTTAGCCGAAAGGGTGTCTTGGCCCCCTCGCAGGAGGCGCGGAGAGGCCGGAGCCGAACATTCAGTTACAAGAGGTCTCTCCCTGCCATGGACAAGCACGGTTTCATTCCACGGCTACGGGCTACGTGAGACCGGGCCACGGCCAGCCAATCTCCGCTCCACAAGGCCATCACTCCGACAGCCTCGCCCACTCAGCTCCGGTGCCGGCAGCCCCGATTTGTCAGGGTCGCTACAACAACCTGTAGTATCGTAGTGAGATTATGGCCATGTATGGCAGGCTGGGAAACATATTTATCAGCATTTTCCAGTACCTAATGCGGAGCTGTTTACAGCGCGTCTACACTCATGGCCATGCCCCCCACTATCATTTTATCGTTTAATGCACTTTTGTTTGTAAAAAGCTTCCAAACTGGCCCTTTGTTGGTTGTCTGTACTGACTTGCCCGTGAACTCACTCACTCCCCTCCATTCCTGTCCGTGTTGGCTTGCCCCCACCCTCCCTTCCTCCTTCTGTTGTCTGTGTTGCCCTGACTCCTCCCTTCCTCCTGTTGTCCATGTTGACCCCCACCAGCCATTACAACAAAAACGCTATGCTGCTATCTTCACTGACTGCATTATAGCACTTTTTTCCTCCCACCCTCTGCCCTCATTGCTGCCTACTACTCTTTCATCAGTTTACCTACCACCCTACTCTCCCTCCTGCTAGCAATAAAGCAACAATCATTGGTATAGCCAATAGGTCTCGCCTTTGGGACCTTACAAGGGTTTAGCCATGCAACAGTTTATGTTGTTGCACCAAGAATATTGTGCTGGATAATTAAACACTTATAGGTTCCCAAAGGCGAGACCTATTGGCTATGCCAATGCTTGTTACCCGTACTCCTGGCAGATTGTCTGTTGGCCTTTGTGTTAAATTCACTTCTATACCAGGTATCTTTAGCTTGTTCATGGGTTTTGTCAGGTTCCACGTGGCTTGGATGGAGACCATGTGTTGTATGTCACCTGCTCAGACGAAGCAAAGCCTGCAGCACACGTTGTACCAATTCTGCAGACTTGTTACCCAAACCACCTTTACAGAATACAGATTATAGAAGGGGTGCTGGGGCAGTCCAATCGGGATGCAATAACACACCATTGTAAATGTTCCCATTTCCACTGCAATCCAATAGAATCGCAATAACATACATGGACCTAGGACACCAATGGAATATTTCCGATTTACACTGCAATCCAATAAAAAGACAATAAAACACACGTTCCTAGGATACCATTGGGAACTGTTTTTAGTTCTAAGCAAAACAAAGGAGGAGAAGATGAAGGCATGTGATATAAATTCCACAGCAACATATTTGTTCAAACTGTTGAGTTCAAAAGATCATTTCAAGAGAAATTATGGTAGAATCGGACTGGGGCAAAAAATAACCCCACACACCAAATTAAGAGTGGGCACTGTTAGCAAATCAGATATCCAAAAAGTGAACCACATTAGCAAATTGGGGCAGCTTTCAACTTGTAAAGACACTCTGTTGAGGTGGTTTTAGCAGCGGCATGTCCATAGGGACTAAGGGGCAATGCACCCTTACCTTTTGCCCATCAAGAAGATTGTCTGTCAGGCTGAGCAAAAGTCAACCTGACAGACACACTTTATCTTTAAGTCAGGAAGACGGGAGCAAGACAAGTGCCAAATGCCCCTGCCTCTGGCTATCTGAGCAGAACTTTGCCGGACTGAAGGTGTAACAGTTCCTGTGGGCGCAACCTCTTTAATCTGCCAAAGCACCTCGAGGCTATCCCCCTTGTGATGAGGGGGAGTGTCACTGATTGCCTTGGAGCTGGGTGCTTGAGTTTTAAGCCCTGAAGTGCCCATGGCCGAGTGCCAATCACTGACACCTCATCACAGAGTGATGTGGGGTCGGCAAGTCTCACTGACCCCATCCCACTCTGTGACAAGGAAGGTACTGCTGCCTTCCCTCATTTTCTGACCTAAAGGCAGGAGTCCCAAACCCTCCTGGGATCTTCGAGGCAGAGCTGCAGGTAAGTGTGATTTCTTATAATGTGTGATGTGTGTGTCTATGAATATTTGGTAGTAAGTGTTGTGGATGGATATGTGGGTGTATGCGTGTGTGAAGGCATGGGTGTGTGCATTTGGATGTGTGTGTGTGTGAGTCCCGTCCGCCCTCTCCCTGCTAGAATTACTGGCTGCCACTTGGGGACATATTTACAAAGAATTGGTGTAGGGCAGCGACTCATGTAATTTTTGCTGTGCTGCCCTGTGCCAATTTGAAATGGGAGGAATTCACCACATTCACAATACATGGTGCATTCTTCAGGGCCGGCTCTAGGCATGTGCAAGCTGTGCACCTGCACAGGGCCACCAAACCCCAGGGGCCACCACGCCAATATATATCCTTAATATATTAATCCTCTGAGGATGGATACATATTTGCATGGTGGCCCCTGGCAGGGATTTGGCGGCCTCCGGCTCTGTTCCACTCCTAAACTCCCTGACCCCCTCCCCTCTTTACTGGCCTGCGCGCTCTGCCCCGCCCGGACCCCCTCTTCCGGGCCCCCTACCTACGCTCCCTGCCCAGAGCCACCATGAGCCTAGAGCCGGCCCTGCATTCTTGTCCTTTCTGCCTGTTCCGGCACCCAATTTGCAGCCGAGCGCCAATGCAGGCACCCTTGCACCACGGTGAAAAGGTGTCTGTGTTGTTGGCAGGGAAGGGACACCTTCCAGTACAAAAACAATCACAAGAGCAATTTTCCATGGTTCATGCGTGCTGCAGAATGCAACCACGTGGAAAGAGGAAAAAGCGAGGAGAAAAATAAAAAATTCTCATCATCACACCTGCTCTAAGGAAGTGCAACTTTTTGGCACTGCCCAAGGCTTTCAGGATATTGTAAATCTGTGGCAGTGTTAAAGTGCATGCGTGTTGCGTGGGAAGTGGAACATCCACTGCAACACCCATGTAACATCTCTTTGCTGCAGAGTAAGCCACATCCAAATCTATACCTGCTCGTTCAGCTAGTAGCGTTAAGTAAAAGGAGCATTCGGAAGGTCTTTAATCTAATGTCCAGGCGCCCTCTGCTGGCTCATTCTACACGTTAGCAAGATTCTTAGTGAAATGGGTGTGTCACACTTCGGTTTTTTAAGGACATAAGTTGTAGATTTCAATAGACACGTTTTTCTAAGGCAGTACTTTATGAATGTTTATTGCACAAATGCAAAAATACGCAGTTAAATACAAAAATATACTTGCTGGATGTATGAGATTGTCAATTCTATTATAAAATATGCAATGTACTATTAAAGTCTGTATGCACATAAAGTTGAGAGTGGGTACAATACAGCACCTTCCCAACCATACAAAGCTATCAATATAAAACCGCACAGTGACAGGACTCTGACTCACTCTTTCAGAGCTGGCATTGGCGCTGGTGGTGCCTCTCCCTCCCCCCTAAAAAAACCCCATGAACTTCTTTTTCACAGATTCCCTTACTGCTAGTCTACAAGACCGACCCCATCTCTCCATAGCCCCTCTCTCACAAACATGTAATTAGTTTTATAGTGCTGCTCATAGAAGTGCAGAGTGTCCGAGCACTTTACATCACATACACGTTATACAGGCACAATGACTTGTTTTTGGGTAATGTATTCTAGGAAATGTTATATAAAACAATGAGGAAGGAATCAGGCCATCCGTACTAGTAGTCAGTATATTTTGAGTGCTTGAGTGCTTGATCTGGAAAAGCACAAACTCAAGATTTAAAAACAACCACAGTGGTTGGGGTTGGTTTACTAATAAGGAGTAGTTTCTGTCCTGTAACTCCAGTTCTGTAGTAGGGGTATCTCTGTTATAGTCATAATCTAGTGAATAGTCCCGCCCATGTGCGTGGACCCCGGAGCAATCAAAAATAATCTCTTACAGTGTCAAAAAATGCAGAAAAGCATAGACACTTAAGAGAGAATTTAAAGACAGATAATGCAGCCTAGAAAGGCTACACTGTCCAGTACTTCAACTAGAAATTCCACCATAAAATCCACAAAACAGCAAAGCCTGTACAGATTTTCCTTGCTTTACCAGCAAAATCCCTCAGGAATGATAGAGAGAAGAATCTGGACAGACAAGCCCCATAGGCTGCCATTATGTGGCTCAAAACAGGATACTGTGCCTTTAAGAGAACTTTCCAGAACTTCACAGTAAATGAAAAGTGAATGCAGGAGAAAATGGAAAGAAAAGATGTAGGAAGGTGTGTGAGATACACCTGGGTGGATTCTTGAAAAAGTGAATCCACAAAACAGTTATAATCACAAACATGAAACGATGTAAGGTGAAATACAAACTGTAATAAATCCCATGCAAAGGGAGTGTGAAATAGGTACTGCAAGGTACTGTGAGAAAACGCAACTTAAAGTTGTGTTTAGTAAATAAGCACTGAAACGTGACGTGCAAGGTGTGCATGAATGGCACACAGCAAAATGTATTGCCTGAAACTGAAAATGGATGTGGAGTGGAACCACATGAAGCAATGAACATTTCCCTCAAGTAGAGTGGAAGGTGTGGAAGGTAACCACACGATATGAAACAAAAATGTGAAAAGTAGCATGGGCATGGAAATGGGAGTGCCACGTAAAAATATGTGACAGAGAAAAATACACATACACTAAACTTATAATGCAATATACTGTAACAGTGTATGTAGTTTGAAATACCACACATGTAAACGTAGAAAATGAAACTAGCATTTTCAGAGAAAAAGAAGATGTGGAGGAAAACCACACAATAACTGGTGATAACTATCCACCACTTTTTAACAAACTACACAGTAAAAATGCAAAATGTAGTATCAGTTAGCACTAAAAACCAGTTAAAGAAAGTACATTAAATTTCTATAAAGGTTATGAAAATAGAAAATGCCATATGGTAATTATGTGAGCCTTGCGGTAACTTCATGCGAAGCTGGAATCAATAAAATCGACTTCAAATAAAATTACACAAGGAAAACTTGAAACAGGCATTACAACATGGAATAATGCTGGGAATAATGCGGTGGTGAAAAGTAACCGCTAGGTGGCAGTGTTTTAAAACATTTAGTACAGTAGTTGGAGAATCAGAAGATCGAAGTGATATGAAAAGTTTCCAAATGAGACGGCTTGTCTTAAAATCAATGAGGAGAAGAAGCAGGTTTAAAAATTGAAGCAATGAAACAGTACCTGCGAGGGATCCACGAAGACAAACATATGTGAGAAGAATTGTAGGTAACAAGGCAAACCAGGGATCCTTGATAAGCTTGGCTGAAGAAGTCGTGAGAGTGTGCCCATCGCTGTAATATTAATGCTGAAATGCGATGAGCAAGTATAAAACAAAGCGTGCCTATCGCTGTTGTAAATGCTAATATGCAATAGACAAATGTATAATAAAGCGTGCCTATCGCTGTTGAAAAATGCTGAAATGCAATAGGCAGTTTAATAACAATGCGTGCCTATCGCTGTATTGAGGAAGTTGAAATGACGTAGAGATGAAAGAAGACCGGACATGAAACGATGAAAACGGCTGCACGTCGACATGAGGGATGCCGGGTGGCTCTCGGTATCACCGTGCTTCAAAGTAGCTGCAAAAGAAGAAAAGCTGACTCACGTCATAGGTGGAGATGATGAGATCGCAACAGCACGGGACATCGGTGAGGCTGCATGCGGTGTGAATGTGCGATCTGAGTGAAGCTCGAGCGCAGTATGAAATTGGCAGGGCGGTTTAACTGCCATGTTGTGAAGGCAAGTATAGGCATATTGAAACATACAAATAAGATGTCACCGCTCACCGGATAGTGTGTAGATTTTCAAATATGGTGCTCTGCGAAAATCTGCAGAAGTCAGGAGAGTTGCGACAGCACACGCAAGAAGAGACACTGGCAGTCACTCTTGGGAGAAGGGTGGGCTCACCTGAAACTCGGTTCCTTCTGGAACTGTTCCCTTCATTTGAGACCATAGTGGAAAAGTAGGCAGCAAGGCAGGTAGAAACAGCGAAAACACAGCACGGCAGATACGGCATCTGGAGATGAGGACGATCGATTTCGCAGTAGCTGGTATGCAGGCAGGTGCTGTGGGCACAATCTGAGAGGCAGCAGGATCTGTAGGAGTAGAAAGTGGCACAATTGGAGTTGACGGAGACCGATGATAGGTCACTGGTGGGGCTCGTAGTGCTAGGAGAGTTGAGCTGCTGCTTCTGAATGGTTGTAAGTTGAGGTAGCTTGGAAGTTGACGCGCAGGTCCTTTCCGAATCGTCGCCAATGTAATGAACAACAAAAGTCCATTCTTTGTAATTTAAATGATGTAGTATTTATTCAAGTATTGATAAAGAGAGCCCCACCAGGAGCGGTCTGCGTCCTGCTCAGCCCATTCAGCAACTGATCACATCCAACCAACATTCTAACATTCCACATTCTCTCACGTCATACATCCTGGCTGAGCAGTACACTACAACCCACCAGAGCCTTTTAGTGACAATCAGTTATGGTCACTGTGTTGGTCTACACTTGGCTGCAGGATGGAACTGCATTCTGTAGAGGGCAGTAAAGTCCTGTCTCATCGGAGCTGAAGATTGCCCTTGTATCGGTCGCTCCAGCCAACTGCACGATGATGAAACTATGATACATGGGGGCAACGGCACAATGTGGTCCAAGATGTTGCAGGTTAGCAGTCCTGTTGTTGTGGCAGCAGGGACACCAGATGTAGACGCACTCATCCTTGGGCCAGGCATGGCCCGCGGTCATATAATAAAGGGGTGGAGACCGCTCGAGTTCTTTCCACTCAACCATAACACTGTGTGTGTGTTTTAAGAGGCTGACGTGAAGCCTACCTGTGTCGCCCAACACAACACTGGATGATGAGGGCGGGGACAGGCCATTCGACCGACACAGGACCGAACAGCCTACGTGACTTCCATTCAGCAGAGGATGGGTGAAGAGCAGCCGACCATGCACCTGTGCGTCCTTGACATCAAATACAAAGGGAATAATTCAAACAATTCACTCTAACCCGAACAGAGAAGCCCACCATAACCGCAGAGTCATAAATAATGACAACCTCAGGAGAGTTACCATCATTCAGTCTCCTTCTCCCAGACTCAGGCTACACTCAAATGCATATTACTCAACTGTAGGTCTGCCAACAAACACACCTCTGAGATCTTTGACCTCATACAACATAAAGATTTAGACATCATTATACTCAGAGAAACCTGGCTCACCCCCTCGTCCACTCCAATTTTAGGCCGCTTGGTACCCCCTTCCCATGACATAATTTGTCTGGACTGAATTAACAAAGTGGGAGGCGGCCTAGCCTGTATACATCGAAATACACTTGCAATCTCCCTCTCAGAATCCTCTTCAGAATCCCTCCTAGAAACCTCTACCCCATCAACCTGCGAATATCTTTGCCTCAACATCTACAGTAACAAACAGATGGTTTGCAAACTTCATATATTCTGTCACCCTCTGGGAGATAATCTACCATTCATTGAACAATTAATGGAGATCATAGCAGACAATGCGGATTCAGTGCAGCCCCACATCTACCTTGGAGACTTTAACCTTCATTGGTCAAACCCTAATGACCCAGCGGTAGTATGCCTCAATTCCTTCATGAAGGATCACGATTTGGTTCAACATTGTAACCAGCCCACCCACAGTAGAGGGGAAACTCTTGACCTTATTATCTCCAAAGGACACTCAATCACTCTGGACTCCATCATACCTTGTGATTGGTCACACCATCACATTATTACCTTCCAAATCAACTTTGAGGTTTCTCTGAGTAATTCTCAACCTACCAAATCAAAGATCTGGAGACGTGACCTCAGAAACATAAACGCAGTTGTCTTAGCAACCCGGTGCAAGCGTGCCCTCTCTCCTCAAAGAGACTTAGTTGAAGTACATGCACTCACAGACTTCTATAACTCTTCTATTTCCAGCATCATGGACGACATTGCTCCACTCCAACATAAAAATGCACCCTCAAAAATATCTAAACCCTGTTTTCAATAGCAGCCTAAATTCGGAACGTCGTAATCTAAGGGAATTAGAGCGCTCCTGGAGATCCTTTCCTTCAGTGGACCATCTAAAAATCCTCCGATCAGCTAGAAGCTCTTACAATAAACATATCAAGACAACTAAGGCAGAATATTTCCGATCCCAACTTAACCAAGTGGCCAATCGACCCAAGAAACTGTTCGAACTGGTCAAACAACAATCTGTCAAAGCCCCCAACCGTCCAGCCTCAGAGGTCAGTCCCCCCTCTTGTTCTGACTTAGCTGCCTTTTTTACGGAGAAAACAAGACATATTAGCATTGATCTAGAATCCAGGAGATCTCTTATAACATCATACGGCCTGGCACCCCCACAGGTCGCACCAGACAAGTTCGATACCCCTTAGCAGGGGTATCAACACAAAGCTTCTTAGGACACCTTTACCAACCAGGAAGAGGGGTGGCGCCGCAGCTAGGGTGACTGACTCCGGAATCTGGGAATCACGGTTCGGTCCCCGGCACCAGCAGCAGATTAGCCCAGCACCATGTGACTCTGGGCAATAGCTTGCTTAATCTTCCCGACGGCCCCCAGCGCCTAGAGACCTTTACGGGTGATTGTGCGCTTTACAAATGTGGATTATTATTATCCTAACGGAAAACGGAATATCAACAAACCACTTCAGTGACCCTCTTCCACCTATCATCTTCAAATCAATTAAAGATTCTATCTCTCCCTTCTGGACAAATATCGTCAATGTTTCTCTCGCACAGGGTACAATACCAGACTGCTTAAAAGAGGCCCAGGTAACACCTATTCTAAAAAAAACTACTGCAGACAGTTCAGATCTTAACAACTTCCGCCCCATCTCCAGCATCCCCACAAACTCCTGGAAAAATGTGTCCAGTCTCAATTATGTGCTCACATTGAAAATTCCCACCTCCTGGACCAACACCAATCGGGCTTTAGTATTGGGCATAGCACTGAATCGGCTCTCACTCATGTAATGGATGACATCCTAAGAATGCTTGACAGAAATAAATCGTGCCTTCTTATCCTACTCCTCAGCTTTTGACACTGTCAATCACAACAACCTACTAGATACTTTGGAGCAAAGGATGGGCCTCTCTGGACAGGTGCTGAAGTGGTTCTCGTCCTTCCTCCATCATAGATCACAAAGAGTGAAGGCGAACCATTCTTTAACGCAGCCATCCCCTGTCACCATGGGGGTTCCCCAAGGATCCTCCTTATCTCCCATTCTATTCAATTTGTTTCTGGAACCACTAGCCAATGTTCTAAACTCCATGGACATTCATTTACATATGTATGCTGACAACACCCAACTCTACCTGAAAATCTCCTCCCCAGACAACATCTCTTCACTCAACTCCACCTTACTAACTATCCAAAATTGGCTAACTATGAACCACCTCCTGTTAAACACCTCCAAAACAGAATTCCTCCTCATCTCTCCCCCAAAAACATACTCCTAATATTGACCTCTGGATGAACCAACTCACAGCCTTCAACTGCTCCCCACACACGATTGACTCAGCGAAATCTCTAGGAATCACACTAGACAAACATTTGAATATGAATACCCAGATCAGTAACGTAAGCAAGGGAGTTAACCACCTTCTGAGAACTCTCAGGAATCTCAAGCTTTTCCTACCTCAAGCAGATTTCAAACAGGTGGTCCAAGCGCTTGTCCTACTGAGGCTTGATTATGGCAGTGCTACACTATGCGGCCTCCCCAAATACACTTTGGCTCCTTTAAAGGCTTCATTGAATGCTGCAGCCAGACTCATTACGGGCACCAAGCGAAATGCACACATCTCCCCGGTCCTAAAATCTCTATACTGGCTGTCCTACGAAGCTAGAATTCAACTAAAGATCGCATGCCTAGCGCACAAGCCCATCCACTTCAAAACCCCCAATTACCTGGCGCAAAAGTTAATACTATCCAGAGGGGGTAGACCATCGAGGAGTGCTAACTCCCTCCTCCTGGAACCCAAGAGCTTCCGCAAAAAGAGAACTTGTCAACGAGCCTTCTCGTGTTCTGCGCCAAAAATTTGGAACTCATTCCCACCGGAAATCCGGAGAATCTCCTCCAAGGCTGCATTCAAATGGGAAGGCAAACGATTCCTCATGAACAAGTTCTTACCTTCATAAGAGGAGCGAAGGTCATCTATTAGTGCATTCATCACACTTCAAGAAAGGACATCATTCTGGTTCTTTACTATTGGACTGGCTCTCCTTGGTAATTCTGTTTCATTGCATAGCGCATTATACTCCTAGCCAAGGTCTATCTTGAGTCTTCTATGTGCACCATTGTATTGTGTTTGTATATTCCCAATTAGACTCTTGTACTGTTATGTTACCTCACTCCCCCAAGTGTAAAGCGCTGATATCCTTCGGGATTATGTTCGCGCTATATAAACGTTATAAATAAATAAATAAAAATAAATAAATGGGGGCTTTTCCAGATGACCGATCGCACCACAGCAGCACTTGGCAGCAAAGACCCGCCTCCAGTTACTGGGCCCCACCCGTTTACACATGCATAGCCCTGGCTGCCTGCATTCACTAAGAATTGGTCAATGCAGGTGTCTCCATCTATACAGGAGCCCTGCCTCTTGACCCGTTAGCACAGAATTACTGCCATATGGACTTTGGCCTCAATCCATAAAAGGAGAGCAGTATCTGAGGGCAGAAGATACAAACAGTGAGCATCAATACGTGACAGAATGCCATTAACCCCTCATTTGCAGGACTGAGAAAAAAAATTAAGAGAAAAGAAAGGAGGAAGGGGATAGTGACAAATATTGTCAGAAGACACGATATCAGCACACCTATAACCCGGAATGGCGGACGAACCCAACGCAGCCCAGAAGCCTAACCATAACATCACACAGCATGTACCCATCGGCGTGTTACCCACATACAGTGAGTTAACAGACCCTGCAACTGCCTCCCCCATGTGGAAGATATGGATAGGGCAGCTGGGCAACTGCTTCATAGCCACAAGAGAGACTGGTGGTGCAGTAAAGCGATCTCTACTACTACATTACACACAGGAAGAAATATCAATCCTATTCAAGCACCTACCGAACACAGGGCCACCCACCGACCACTTTGCAACTCTGAGAGTGCTCAGCGCTCACTTTGACCCGCAGTTAAACTCAGATTTTGATAGATGCAAACTGCCCCAAACCTTCAAAAGGGAAGGCGAGTCCATTGATACGTTCTATGCTAGGCCATGAGAATTGGCAAGCACCTGTACAGCGGACGACTAGCCAAAAGAGATCACTGCACAGCTAATTCAAGGGTGCCGTAGCAAAACACTACGAGATCTGAGCTTGAGGCAGCCAAACATAAGCCTGGATGACATCCTGATCCTTGCAAGGTCACATGACCTGTCAGGCACAAGGGCCGATGAGATGGACCTGGCACTGACACGGACAGCTGACAAACCTGTGGTCATCAAACGGAGGGAGCAGATGCCATAAGGACAATGGCAAAGGGGGTCACCCCCAAGGGGCACTAAATTGAGACACAGAGGAACAAGTGCAGATACTGTGGGCAGGAGGAACATAAAATCTAGGGCTGAGCAAAGAACTCTTCTCCGTTCGCGGAGTTTTCTGCACTCCGCACTCTGCGGAGCTCGCAGAGTGCAGAAAACTCCACTTCGCGTAGTGCAGCGAAGTTTTTTCCCTGCTTGCAAACTGTAAGTTCGCTAGTGTGAGCTTACGCTCTGGTATAATTTCTACCTGAGCGACTGGAAGACAAGCGCGAATAGCAGGTTCATCCTCCTCTTTCGTTTCTTCCTTTAGATGAATAGAAATGTGTCATCTATTCCGATGGCTTGGCCCAACCGGCCCACCAACGTTTGGTCTGGTTCTTATCTGCGAGACTCCTGGGTAGTGCTTGTGCTTGTCCACAATCCCCTCACTTCTGTTTCCAGAGACAGCTGTGATGGTGTAGCCTCCTATATTGTGTTATTTTATAAAGGTTTTTCAAGATTGAATTTTAAAAGGTCTTTCTATCTCTTTTAACCCTTTGTTGCGCTGCCAGTTTTTATTCTATACTTTTGATTATGGCTGTAGCCATAACCGCTCCTAACTGGGCACCGCTAAGGTCATATCTAACTCAATATGGAGTTCCTGATGACGGTGTTGCGCTAATCTTTGTTGTAGATGCAGACCCATCCTTCTGCTTTGAGGTATTTTATCCTTGAGTCACCTTTCCGGCAGTCGATGGAACGGATAACCTGTTTCACGAATATACTGCCACCGCGCCGCCGTGAGAATATAGACCAAATAGTACTCTTAAAGTTCCGCTTACAGCTTGGCAACACCAAATATGGTTTAATGGCACCCAATTACACCAGTCCATTTAGGCCCTTTATCGATAGAGGGGGCCAGGTGGTCCGTGTTGGCTGGGTATTCCCCACACCCATGTTATCTGACAACGGCTACAATTGCTGAGCTTTGCATATTACATACTTCATTGATACGTACGCATAGGGCAGTTATTCAGTTTATGTCGCGCAACTTCGAGGTGGGACCACCTGGAGCTGCTGCACAACCATCTGTACCAGGTGGTGTGACCATCAGTCCTTTGATGGTTAATTCCGTAATGGGCAAGCGCTCCCCAAAATAAGGATGAACTTACTACCGCCTCCAAGAGTTGCGTCACTTGTAAGCAAAGAGCATCACCCTTAAAATTAGCAAGGATCATATCGCAAACAATGTCAAACACCCCCACCAGTCTCATTCCCAACACCGGGCCTCTTTGGCCCCATGTTCCTCCTGAACACGCTTAATTACCGATGGGTGAACTTCCTTATTGGCTTGCTGAGATATTTGGGCAACTCAAAGCTTTTTTTCCAAATACCACACCGGTGGAGGACAGGATTTTGACAATAAGTCTGCCGAAAAATCTGGTTCCCGAATTAGTTGATTGTAACACATGGAGTAAAGTGTTTGCAGTGGTATATTCTATGTGTTTCGGCACCCCCTCAATGACGTTCACTATGGGGGTCATTATGATAGCGGCTTTTCCGCATCCTCGGGCCGGCGGAAGCCACCGCCGCCCCGAGGATGCGGAAAATCCGCAGCGGACTGACCAAAGACCCACCGCCAGATTAGGATGGCTGGTGGGTCCTGGTCGGATTACAACCACGGCGGAAAAGCTCTAATATGGTGACGGTGTCTTCCAGACACCGTCCACCATATTAGGATGTGCTTTTCCGCGGCGAAGCTCAGTGCCTCTGCTGGAGTGCTTCTCATTGGACCGGTAAAAGCGTGAGCAAACAGATATTGGCGGCGGCTGTGCAGCCAAGAATGCACCACCCCGTGAAGTTTGGGGGCCACCGTGGTTGACATTCATCAGCCTCTATCATGTGGGGCACAGACACCGGATTGAGGAAGCGCCCGTCCACTGAGGCTCATCTGTGGGCGTTTCATGCACCAGCAGTTTACCTCAATGCACTCACCCAGCACTACGATTCCCAGCAACGCTTGGTGCAGACTCATCCAGAGCCGCCCATCATGTGTGTATAACAGAGGAAGTGATCGGACTGTGAGCGTGTCCCTTTCCCATCAGCCTTTGAAGAAGAAAGAGAACTTTCGACATGCATCAGCAGCGGTCGGCTAAGGCTGCAAAAGGAGAGCAGACGGACGTCTTCCATACCGTTCATTAAAGGGCTCAGCTTGAAGCTCAGTGCCTCTGTTGGAGTGTGTCTCATTGGACCAGTAAAAGCATGAGTGAACAGATATTGGCGCGGCCGTGCTGCCGAGAATGCACCACCCCATGAAGTTTGGGGGCCACAGGGGTTCATATTCATCAGCCTCTATGATGTGGGGCACAGACACCGGATTGAGGAAGCGCCCGTCCGCTGAGGCTCATCTGTGGGCCTTTCATGCACCAGCAGTTTACCTCAATGCACTCACCCAGCACTACGATTCCCAGCAACGCCTGGTGCAGACTCATCCAGAGTCGCCCATCATGTGCGTATAACAGAGGAAGTGATCGGATTGTGAGTGTGTCCCTTTCCCACCAGCCTTTGAAGAATAAAGAGAACTTTCGAAACGCGTCGGCAGCGGAGGGCTAAGGCTGCAAAAGGGAACCGACGGATGTCTTCCATACCGTTCATTAAAGGGCTTAGCGTGAAGCTCAGTTCCTGTGTTCGAGTGCTTCTCATTGGACCAGTAAAAGCGTGAGCGAACACACACACACATATATATATATATGAGAAAAAGTGCAACCCGACTGTATATTATTAGGATAATATAACTCATCGAGTAGTTCCTTTCCTTTATAAGATCACCCTTCCCGTAACCCACTTAAATTAGTGATGTGGTGCTCTTTTATATGAGAGAGATAGTATGGTAGCAGACATTAAGAACAAAAGTGGAACCTACTGGGAAATGATTACATCAAGAACATTCAGCAATTTGTTGCAAAAAGATATTTGAATCAGTTTAATGCGTTTAATGTGTCAGGTTAAAAAAACAGTGAAGCTCATAGAATGTTGCTGTATACTACAGATGTAGTTATGCTCTCGTATTCGTGTTCCACCTTGGCTGATGGCCCAGGCAGCAGGCATGATGATGTCACGACTAATCTGTAATAACTGATTGAACACATTACGCTATTTCTTTATTCAAGCTGGCTAGATACTATACAAGACGCCTCTGGTAAGGAAATTAGAGATGGCCTTTAAAACTGGGGTTGCAGCCTCCCATAAAAACAAGCCAGACCAGTAGGTCTGGCTTGTTTTAGGTGCATGTAATCTAACAGAATACACAAAGAGAGGCACCCAGATATTGGGCATTGGGCAAGTAGCAACCTGTATCAAGGCTGGGATCCCAGTTCACATGTTAAAGGTCATTCCAATAATGGAAAGGGGCGACCATTCGGTCCCCCCGAACGTATGGCGGAGTACCACGATCCCCCCGGGAAGCCATCTTGGGCGGGAGGCGAGTCTCGGCTGGTATGCCCGAAGCGGCGTAGCCGGGGCGCGCTTTTTCCCGCCCTGGAGTGGGCTGGCCTAGACACTGACGCGGCCGGCCACGCCCTTGGGGCAGGCAGGGGCGGGTTTACGCCCGCCCTGAAGACGGATAAAAGGAGCAACAAGCCAAGAAAGCATCCTCTTGTTCCTGTGCTCTGAAGCTGCACCTCCTCGCTGCACGTGAGCTCGAGACGGAACGAAGAGCCAATTTTGAGCGTGGTAATCTTTCTTTTTTGTCTTACAGATACTCTGTCTGAGAATGCCTAAGAAAGTCGGAAAGCGAGTTACTACCGATCAGATGCTCCGTATGCTCATGAAAGAAGTAACCGATCTGAAGAAGCAGATGGCGGCTAAAGACGGGGAAGGGGGACCGAAACGACCTTTGTCGGGAGCAGCTCCCGGAGGGAAAGGCAAGAGGTCCAGAAGGGGGGCATCTGGGGGGGACACCCCGGTTCCCGATACCCCACTTGAAGAGCCAACTCCAGTGCCGAGGGAGGGGAATCCGATTCCCGTGGTGGTCACTCCTGTGTCCGGGGAGGATATGCCTCCTGAGTTAGCAGCACAATTGGCAGCGTGGTTGGGGAAAGATAGCGAGGGCGCCACGGCTGACGACGCACGGGTGTTAATGAAACAACTGCGTGAAACTAGGGAGGCGGTGAAGGCACCATCGCCAGTTACTCCGCTGCCTCCGGCGGTGGAAAAAGCAACAGGATCAGGTCCAGCGGCAGATGCAGCTTCTGGTTCAGGTAAGCGGCCATTGCCGATTGCGAGGGAGGGGTCTGCCCCTTCACGAAGGGAAAAGGTGGGTCAGCATGTTCCTCTGGCAATTAAGGAAAAGATGTGGGCAGATGAGTATGTAAACATTTTCTCTTTGCTTACCGACCATTATGAGATGGAGCATGTTAAGAGCCAAAAGGAGCTCATGCATCCGAGTGTTTGGCGCGCAAAAATGGCCGCCTTTAAGGTTGACGAAAACATTGGCACTTGGGGCAGGGCATGGGGAATCTTTACCGCCATCATGGGCGAACGTAGGCCCGAGTTACTGACCGAATTGCCTATTTATCAGTCACGGATCATGGAGTATTATGGATCATATGGGGGCAATCAGTGGTTCTGTTACGATAATATTTTTAGAAAAGCGAAAGAACATGACAAAAACTTGACTTGGGATTGTTACGACTCTGTTTCATGGTCAAAAATGGAGAGTACAGGTATGTTGAAGGTACCATTGGTAGGGAGTAGCGGGGGTGAATCCTCCCGGCAATATGCTGCGACACCCTTTCGATCGGGTACAGGTAACGACTACCACTCGAAGCCGAACGGCAACGCAGGTAAAAGGGGGATTTGTTGGAATTTTAACAGGGGAAAATGTACGAGGCCCCAGGGGTCATGCAAGTTTAGACACGAATGTGGAGGGTGTGGGCAGCCATCCCATCCTGAGTCCATGTGCAGAGCCAAAACGGGTGATAACGGTGGTAGGGGAAGCGCCAAACAGGTCTGAAATGGTCCGAGGGGCGCCTTTACCTACTCCGATTGATTCCATGGCAATGATTCCTTGGCTCAACGAATACCCGGATCATGCTTCCGCTGGGGTGTTGCGGAACGGGTTTTCATATGGTTTCCGCATCCCAGTGGGGGATTTTCAGGGTGTAGCAAAATGTAAGAACCAACTGTCGGTCCTGCAACATACGACCGTGGTACAGGAAAAGATTGGGAAGGAGGTTACTCGAGGTCGAGTCGCCGGTCCATTTGATGTGCCACCATGTGCTAACTTTGTTTGCTCCCCTTTGGGGGTGGTCCCCAAGAAGGACCCGGGTGAGTTTCGGCTGATACATAATTTATCAGCCCCACGTGGTCTGTCCGTGAATGATGCGATAGACCCGGAAGTGTGTTCGGTGCGGTACGCATCTTTTGATGAGGCCGTCGCCATGTTGAATCGCCTAGGGCCCGGTGCGCTGATGGCAAAATCTGATATTGAGTCAGCGTTCCGGTTGCTCCCGGTACACCCAGACGATCAGCGTCTCCTTGGTTTTATGTTTCAGGGTCACTATTACATGGATAGATGTATGGCAATGGGATGCTCTATATCTTGTGCCTATTTTGAAAAGTTCAGTTGTTTTCTGCAATGGGTCTTCACAAAGAGGACGGGTTTTCAACATGTTATGCATTATCTCGATGACTTTTTGTTTCTGGGGGCAGCCGGGGATCCAGAATGTGGACAGGCTTTGAATGAATTTTGTGTCTTAATGAAGCATTTTGGTGTGCCATTGGCACCAGGTAAGACTGTGGGTCCCTCGACTTGCCTCGAGTTCCTAGGGATCGAGCTCGACTCAGAGGAAGGTTGTTTTCGATTACCAAGAGGAAAGGTGTTAAGATTCAGGGCATCCCTGGAAACGTGTATTAGTGAGTCTAAGGTCAAACTGCATCAATTACAACAATTGGTGTGCCAGCTGAATTTTGCCCTGAGGGTAATGCCGATGGCCCGCCCCTTTTCCCGCTCGATCGCTCAGGCCATGGTCGGCCTGAAGGAGGGTCATCATCGCACGAGGCTATCGGCTGAGGTTCGCCAGGACATGCGCATTTGGTTGGCATTTCTGGCGGAGTTCAATGGTCGAATCGTCTGGAATAAGCCGGCGGTGTCCTCCGAAGAACTGGGGCTGTGGACAGATTCGGCTGGGAGCATTGGTTTTGGTGCCATATTCGGCACACAATGGTCGGCTCAAAAATGGCCGTTATGGTGGCATGAGTGTGGGCTGACAAGTAACATTGCCTTTCTTGAACTTTTTCCCATTCTGGTGGCCCTGAAAACTTGGCCTGAGGGATTCAGAGATCACTCTGTGGTGTTTTGGTCTGATAACATGACCGTGGTTGAGTGTATCAATAGCCAGGCAGCACGATGCAAATGGATTCTGAGATTGCTCAAAGAAATTGTGTTATTATGTATGCAATTGAACGTGCTATTTAAGGCAAGACATGTGCCGGGGGTAATGAATCAAGCGGCTGATGCGCTTTCTCGTTTTCGTATGCAGGCCTTCTGGGGTTTTCTGCCCACAGCGGACCCGGTGGCGGCACCCTTTCCCGAAGCTCTCTGGTCTCTCGGTGCCCCGAACTACAGAACCTCGTGGGAGAGAGTTTAGCACCCAGGACGAGGAAGGCATATGAAGGGGCGTTCCGATCCTATTGGGCCTTTTTGGGGACTGCTAGGGGAGAGCTTTGGGGCCAGGAAGAGCTAGTGGTAAAATTTCTGCTGTCCTTACATCAGGCAGGCAAATCAGTGGCTACGGCCCAGAGGCATCGGGCCGCCATTTCCTTTATGGCAAGGGCTCATGGGATCCAGGACCCGACTGCGTCTTTTGTTGTGCAAAAAGCGCTACGTGGGGGGCAACGCCTTGAGGGTCGCAGAGTAGATGAAAGGCGCCCGATAGGTCTGGATAGGTTGGCTCTGTTGTTATCTGTACTTCCTGCAACGTGTTCATCCCAGTATGAAACAGTGTTATTCCGAGCCGCTTTTGTGCTAGCATTCCATGGGGCTATGCGGGTAAGCGAACTAGTGGCAAAGAACAAGCAGGATACCATGGGGGGACTGTGCTGAGAGCACGTTCAGGTCAGGGGGGAGACAATGACTGTCTCGTTCGTCAGGTCCAAGACCGATCAGGGTGCGATTGGGGATGGCATAATCATACAAAGGATTCCCGGGTCTTCCATGGGCCCTGTGGTGTGCGTAGAGGAATATTTAACGCAAAGGGTGGCATCATGGGGGGGGACCTTGTTGAGACACGCTGACGCCACCCCACTGACGAGGTTTCAGTTTCAGCGGGTGCTTGCGATGTCGATTTCGGCCGCGGGCTTGAACCCCGGCGAGTTTGGGACCCATTCCTTTCGGATAGGGGCTGCTACAGAGGCTACAGCCAGGGGTCTGAATGTTGAACAAGTAAAACGTGTGGGGCGTTGGTCCTCAAACTGTTATAAGAGGTATGTGCGGTTGCACATGTTGTGAAGCTGTAATGATGTACTCACGCTTCTTGTTTTTGTTTGGTTTTCAGTTGCGCAAGCCTACGAGGCGGGGCGGACTGTGCAGTCGACCCGACACCGGGGGGCCAGCGGTCAGACATCACCGGCTGTGAAAAAGGAGGTGTGGGTCGTGGGCCACTCATACGTGAGGCGTGCCGCGGACGTATTCAAAGCAGGTGACATGATTCACGTGGCTGGGGAATACGGGTACAGTGTGTCCTTCTACGGAAAGGGCGGGCTCTGTATTGACCAGTTTCGATCATTTTTTGAGGGTTTGTTAGGGCGGACGAGGTCACCGCCGTCTGTAGTCATAGTACATCTTGGGGGCAATGATTTGGTGACCACTGGTAGACGACTTCTTCTTGAGGCGATGCTTTCCACGGTAAGTTGGTTGGTAAGAAGAGTTCCAGGGTGCACAATTGCATGGTCCCATATGATCCCACGGAAAGTGTGGCGGGGGGCTCTTTCGGTTTCTGCTCTGAATCATTCAGTAAGGAAAATTAATAATAAAGTGAGTAGATTGTTCCGTTCAAGTACACTGCATTCTATTGCGCATGGTTGTATTAAAGGGGACAGTATGTATTTGGGGGATGGTGTTCATTTGTCCCGGATGGGGAACGAGTTACTCATAGGAGACCTGATAGCTTGGCTAAAGACCTTATGACATGACCTTTAGGCAGGAGTGTTGTGGGGGGTCCGGATAGCCGGTCAACTATCCGGCCTGTGGCGGTAAGGTCATGATCGGTGAGCAGTAATTGGAAGATCCCTATGGGTGGGCGTCACCCATTACGGATGGGAGCGCTCGGGGGAGGTGGCCATTGGCCCCTCAACGGGGAGGCGGTCCCTTCTAAGGAAGGGCCGCCGAAAGGAAAGGAAAGGCGGTCAAGGCCCCTTCCTGGGTAGGAGGGGCTACAGCCCCCTCCTGGGGAATTTCCCGGGGCCAGGACATCTGCGACGGCAGATGTGGTAAGTTGTGTGGGGTTTGGGAGGGGGTCTACGCTACCTTCTAGATACCTCACACGAGTCCTCGGACGACCTTTAAATGGCGTCGAGTTTATTGGGCCCCCGTCAAGTCAAGGGAAATTGGTAGATGCACTTGAGGTACACCTCTGTGCGGTCGCCCCTCACAAGTGAGGGGGATATTTCTGGTTTAGGGATCTTGACACCGGTTACGACCTTGCCGTTGGCCCTTAAACGTTAGGATGTACAATTTCAAGTTAAATGTTTTGTAGGATGTTAGTTCGGCTAGGAGAACCTTTGTATTAGAGAATATGTTAAGGTTAGCCAAACATCGCAATGTGGAAATGAAATTGTACATAATATGAAACTATTATTTTAATGTTTTAATTTTGTTTCATATTTTAATAAATACGGCCGGGAGGGTCACTCCCTCCCGTCTTCCAAAAGTTCAGAACCGTTTCCGGTTTCACATCCTTGGGGATTGTGTTGAGAGGGGGTGGCGGGTATCTCAGCTATATGGAAAGGGGCGACCATTCGGTCCCCCCGAACGTATGGCGGAGTACCACGATCCCCCCGGGAAGCCATCTTGGGCGGGAGGCGAGTCTCGGCTGGTATGCCCGAAGCGGCGTAGCCGGGGCGCGCTTTTTCCCGCCCTGGAGTGGGCTGCCCTAGACACTGACGCGGCCGGCCACGCCCTTGGGGCAGGCAGGGGCGGGTTTACGCCCACCCTGAAGACGGATAAAAGGAGCAACAAGCCAAGAAAGCATCCTCTTGTTCCTGTGCTCTGAAGCTGCACCTCCTCGCTGCACGTGAGCTCGAGACGGAACGAAGAGCCAATTTTGACCCACCCACCAGCCCCTGAGGACAGCAAGTGGTTTTTGAATAAAGTTTGATGTGGTAACGCTAATTCTTGCAGGTTGTGATGATTATCGTGATAACTTTGAATATGCAATAAAGAATGGTCAATTGGTTGTATGTTTTTGCAAATAAAGTGATTCTGCACTAGTGTTGATCAGTAATCATGCTTTTTTAATAAGTTGTAATTGTTACTGTCTTTTAGTAATTTAGTCATTTAGGAATTTAGTTAGAAATTGTCGTATTTATGTTGGTCGGGCGGTAAGGTCATGATCGGTGAGCAGTAATTGGAAGATCCCTATGGGTGGGCGTCACCCATTACGGATGGGAGCGCTCGGGGGAGGTGGCCATTGGCCCCTCAACGGGGAGGCGGTCCCTTCTAAGGAAGGGCCGCCGAAAGGAAAGGAAAGGCGGTCAAGGCCCCTTCCTGGGTAGGAGGGGCTACAGCCCCCTCCTGGGGAATTTCCCGGGGCCAGGACATCTGCGACGGCAGATGTGGTAAGTTGTGTGGGGTTTGGGAGGGGGTCTACGCTACCTTCTAGATACCTCACATGAGTCCTCGGACGACCTTTAAATGGCGTCGAGTTTATTGGGCCCCCGTCAAGTCAAGGGAAATTGGTAGATGCACTTGAGGTACACCTCTGTGCGGTCGCCCCTCACAAGTAAGGGGGATATTTCTGGTTTAGGGATCTTGACACCGGTTACGACCTTGCCGTTGGCCCTTAAACGTTAGGATGTACAATTTCAAGTTAAATGTTTTGTAGGATGTTAGTTCGGCTAGGAGAACCTTTGTATTAGAGAATATGTTAAGGTTAGCCAAACATCGCAATGTGGAAATGAAATTGTACATAATATGAAACTGTTATTTTAATGTTTTAATTTTGTTTCATATTTTAATAAATACGGCCGGGAGGGTCACTCCCTCCCGTCTTCCAAAAGTTCAGAACCGTTTCCGGTTTCACATCCTTGGGGATTGTGTTGAGAGGGGGTGGCGGGTATCTCAGCTATATTACATTGGTCTCGTTTTGCATAGTATCCCTAGTTAATCTTATTATACAAGCCACCTGTTTTGTAAAGGATCCTTAGTTGTTCTTAATTTATCACACCCCTTTTAAGGCTACCTCACCCTTTTCATCCATGTCATTAATAAAGCACTGATAATGATCTTTACTGTTTAGTTAATTAAAACCATAACAATTTTTCTGCATATCTCGACTTTGATTAAAAAGACATTAAAATCAATTTGTCAATCCAAGATGTTAATATCACGCTGTTATGAAACAAGAATGTTCCATTGTCAATCTAAAACCCTATAAAATGGTATCTAAAATATGTAAGACTATTGATTTGTTTGGGACAGGCATGTGAAAACCATTAGGTAACGGGTGACAAACGTATTAGTTTCATTTATGGTAGGAATAATTTATAAATTAAATGTTGGGGTACCATCAGCTAGATGCATCAAGCAAAAATCCGCTCGCAAAGGGGCAGATTCTCGGAATCTGCCCCTTTGCGACCGGTGTTTTTGCATTTGGGAAGCATCATCCCAAATGCAAAAATCGCAAATTGAGAATTTGCTAAATTGCGATTATTTGCATTTAAGGAATCTCAAATTGAGATTCCTTAAATGCAATGCATGAAAGTTTTAAAAATAGCGAATTCGCTAATAGGGCATGCAAATGACCATGAAGTACAACTTCATGGTAATTTGCAAAATTTTGAAAAATGCACTAAAGTGCATTTTTCAAAGTTTCATGTTGCGCACACACATGCCCTAAGGGCATGTGTGTGCGCAACCTATGTGCACAGATCAATTTTAGGGGTGCAACAGGGTGTCCTTTGGACACCCCTGCACCCTTGAAATCGCAATCTCAATTTGCGATTCGCTAATTGCGATTCGCAAATTGAGATTGTCTTCCCATTCAATCCTATGGGCCTCTAGGCCCATAGGAATGAATGTGGAGGTATTCCTTAATTGCGACTCGCAATTTGCGACTCGCAATTAAGGAATTCTAAGAAATCGCTATTTTTTTAGTGATTTCTTGATGCATTCCATTTTGCTATTCCTTAATAGCGAATCGGCATTTTTCGCAATTAAGGAATCGCAAATTGGGTTGTTGATGCATCTGGGGGCACTTTGCGGGTCGGGATTGTTTCCTGTATATGTGGCAATAGGTTCAGTCCTTAAGATGACAAACGGGTGGACCGGTTACGGCAGGCGTTATTTCTTCACTGGATAGACCCTCAATTGGTGGCTTAGACTTCACAGCCTGATCGTGTATATTAAGGAATTTAACCAGTATGCAGTTATTTTGTGAGTCAGATGTATCAAGCCCTTTAATAATAGCGGAGCTGCAGGATCATATTCCTCTAATCCAGAGGACTTCCTTTAGTAAAGTGACATGTGCTGAATGAAGTTTCTGGCAGATACATATAAGGTGGATAATCTCTTCCTCTAGACTGCCACATAGACGACACGTTTGTAAGCCAGTGTTTTCCCACCTTGGCGCATCTGATAGTGAGGGATAATTTCAAAGGCGTAATGCCATTAGCTTTTTTTAAGTGGACCCAAAAAGTTAGTTCAAAATAGGCTGCTGGTTTGAGGACTTTATAGTTGTTGAGTACTGTCCAGGAATGAGATGTCTGGCTAAAAGTACTTTTGTCAAATAATCGAAAATGGAGTTTTGCAGCTTAGTTCACTGCTAACTTAAATGTTAAAAAGATCAGATTTTATTCCAAAGGTCCAAAGTGCAAGTGGATTTAAATGCGTTGTGCAAAAAGATAGACTATGGTAATTTCTTCCCGTTTTTGAGTTCTTACCACAGTGCCTCGTTAAGGCTAGAGTTCTGCACAGTTTGTCTTATGCAATACCAAACTTTTATTGATGAGTAGAGACGGCCCAGTGTTTCGTTAATAAGGCTAAATTCCAGGCACATTTGAGCTGGCGAAGCAGTTGAGGGAGCTGAAAGACCTTTTTTAAAATACTAGTTGTTAATTTATTAAGAAGAGTTGAGTCTTTTCCGTAAAGGGTGGCACTCACATAAGTTAAAGTTGGGAGTGTTTTAGCTGTCATTACTGAAATCAGTGGTCTGAATGATGGGCCCTCCAGTTTCTTTGACAGTGACGTATAAGCAAAAGTTAGTGCACTTGCCTGTTGAGCCATATAATTCTTCTGTTCGTGATGAGTCAGTTTATTGTCAATGTAATATCCCAGATATTTGTAGCTAGACACATTTTCTAAGGATTTTCCTTCTAGCCAAATGTTATGCGAATTGGGCTGCCCGATTACTAATAAGCATGGCTTTTGTTTTTGTTGTATTGAGTTCTAACTTATTTGTCATTAGAAATTATGCAAGTTCAGTTATTATTCTGGTTCTGCCAATCTTGGTTGAACTGATTAAGACAATACCATAGGCGGATGTATGATTTTACAACGACTGTCTTAACAACGAATTCCTTAACCACGAATGCTAAACAACGAGCAATCCCAAACCACTACTTATTTATCAACGACTTCCTTAACCACGAAAGATCTATCACTTGCTCATTACCATTTTTCGTCAAAGAAAGTAAGCGAGGTGCGATAGGGCTAAGGTACCAAGATGTGGGGAATGAGAGTTAATTGTAACTGTCTAAGTGGCACCTGGTGTGATGCATCTGTTCCCCCCTTTTTGCACATACATGTTAATTTTAAGTAGGCTGCCCACCAATTGGCTTCCTGTCCAGTTGAAACTCAGTTCCAAAGCATAATTATGAAAAGCTGTAAATATCTTTTGTTGTCTTCAAGATTGTTCCTAATTTCAGATTTTAAAGTCTAGCAGGCATAAGGTAGGGAACATGATGGACAGGAAAGCATACAGATGTGGAAAGAAAGGTTGCAGACACACATACACACACACACACTTATCATTTTCATGCAATAACTAATTTCCTGCAGGTGGATTCACAGGAAATGCAGTGAACTCTGATTACACTCCACAGTAGGTGCCTCGTTCTTTTTTGTCACCCACACCAAGTGTTAGCACTCTCACTCTCTCTCTCTTTATTGGAATGCCATCAGACAGCTACACCTTGCAGTGTACATTTTCTCAGCCTTTCACTAAATTCCTTGTCACCAATCTAGAATTCTATATGTGTACTCTTATGGATTATTAGTAATGTTATTTCTGTAAATCCTATAGATTTTTGACATACTGACATTTTTTGTTCTTCTTGCATGTTTTAAAATTGGGTATCTGGATAATTCTAAGTTACAGCTCACTAAGGGATCACACAACTGTAACTCCAGGCCATAAGATCAAAATACGGAAAATAGGACAGAGGCTCTTGAGAACACATCCTCATGACAACGAGCAGAGAATTATGCCACAATACATCACCAACGCACAGCACACCAACTCCTTGCAAGAGTACTTATTGTAAAAACCCAATATATTAACATTGATGCAGGACTTACCATAGGGACAACATGGGAATATTTCTCACAATTTTACTTCAAATGTTATAGCCAGTGTTTTACTCAATTACTATATTTTATATTAAAATCAAAATTGCAGACCTCCCCAAATTCTGTGTTTTAGTTTACAATAAAAAATCTAATTCGTTTACTCTACATATTATTTTTTCTAAGTACCAGAATTTTGACAATTTTTTTAAATAGTTCAGGAATTCAAACCCAAGATGACATTTTCCTACGTGAATTTCTCGTTGGTGAAATGTGCTACAATATTCAATGGATTTGTTAAATAGCTGTCACTCATTCCCCACTAGCGATCTATTTTCAGACTTACCTGCTGACTGCCGCCATTCCATAAAATGGTGCTGTGGTTCAGAACGAGATCCTGGCCTGGGAGTGCTGCAGCCTCGAACCGTCCCACTGTGACAAACGCCATCTTGCCCGCTCCAACCTTCTGCCAATTAACTATGTCGTAAACTGCAGGTGGATTGCCCTGAACATCAAAAAAGTGCTCTTCTCCACCCTTTTTAAAGTGAACTCTTTCCAGGTAATAGAGAAGCTGAAGAAACAGAAAAAGTGAAGATGGAGAGTTAAAAGAGGCAAATGGTTTTATGTGTTTTAGTAGATGTAACTGCTGCACTCAGATCAGGGGCTTTCAGGACTTCAATCAATGCAGTTATGTTAAAGACCACTGGGTGTCGTTGCTAAAAGTGCATCTTTTTGCACCTAACATGACTTTAGCTTATTCCCACTGGACACTTGGAGTTGATTCAACTCCTCAGTATGGACCTACTTACAAGTAATTCATTATCTCTAGTTGGACTGACAATCGTTGTTACCAGGCCCACTATGATTACACGTATTTGTGGAAACCTTCAGGCCTGCCTAGTTTCTCCTGTGGTTCCAGCTGCTCAAACAGCTGTAGTCAAACTTTCCAAGTGGAAATTAGACAAGGAATGAGTAATAAGCCTGGGGCTTGAATGCGTTAAATCAGATTACCCCTGTTGTCCCATATTCCTTAGAGCAATTTCATGGCATGATACACAAAGGCCCTCCACACTCATGTTGAAGGCCCCACAGGTCTCCTTGCTCGGGTTAGAATCTTCACAATAATTCTATTTGCAGAGATTCTGCCCCTACTGCAGAGGATCACCCACGACTGCGGGGCATCCGCCGCAAGTGCTGAGGTCCTTTGTCTATTAAGCCCTCAGTGTCCAACTTGCAATGGGCTGATTGTTCTGGCCTACATAGATACAGTTCTAGCCGGTACCAGCCACTCCAGTGGTCAGAATTATTTGGCTCATTATTGGCCATCTCATAAGGAGGTTTTGTGTCTGTTCCCATCAGTGCCTCTGCCAATGCAGCTGGTGAGAATGTGTTGTTACCGCCTGTCTTGCTGCTTCAATAAGGATCTCAGCTAACGACCTTTTATGATGAGTCAATGTGACTGTTGCACAGGGAGCTGTGTACTCCCACAAGGAACTCATCTGGAGTCACACTGCTATTGGTCACTGAGTATCCCTACTGTACTGGGGCCTCTCTTCTGCCTCTAGGAACTCTACCAATGCAATATTATGGGGCACACAGGGTGTCACTGTTGTAAATTGGCAGCAATGGGTTAGCATTAGCAGAAGCCATCCTGTATTTAGAAGTTATCGTATTCGCTTTGTGAAAGCCATTTTGTATTTCTGGCAGCCATTTTGTTTGCCATGTATTCGCCATGTGCTCTGTCCTACCTTTCTGTTAACTGCTCTTGAAATCTGCCTAGAGACAAACTATATTCAGCATCTTCCACCTTCGCACATGCCCAGAAGGGCCTAGCTAGTAGAATGCACCTGCTTCTCTAGTATAACTGTCAGGCTATTTTTGCTGCTGTATAGAGAAGTAACTCTCCTCTCACTTTGTTGAGCAAGTGGATCTTGTATACCCATATTAGTCATTTTGCATGCTTACATGAGCCAGGACTGCCCCTTGGTCATATGCTGACTATGTAACCCTAAGCATATATAAGGCCTCTGTTTTCTGTACTCCTCAGACTGCCTCATTCAGTTGTTAAGGCTTCTGTGTGACGTAGTCTCACTCATTTGAGTTCAATATGATGCTCCTTTATATTTCAGCTTCTGTGCCAATTTCTTCTTTGTTGGTTTTAAAGGACCAAGTATGAGTGGGATCCCTAGGAACCTTTTTTGATTTCTTCATCACTACTGCACTACTTTCTTTATGCTTCCCCACCAGGACCTAAACACTTTGAGTGATCACTGACTCTCACCAGCGTACCTGTGCCTGTGTCATGCCTCTTTAGGTCCTCCGATAATACTACTTAATAGCTTCTTGTGGGTGTCAGTGCTAAACATTGGACTTTCTACTGTCAGGAGGACTAAGGTCAAAGCCATACTCTGGCTGATCATTGGGCATCACTGCTGCTCTGGACTAATTCTGCTTATTCCATAGGATGTCTACTAATGCTATACTGTGACAGGCCAATAACTGTCACTGCAGCATTAGTCTCCTTCTAGTCCTTCGCTGGACCTCTACCTATGCCATATTGTGAGTGGCTACTGATGGTCACTGTTGCACTGCTTTCTTCTGCTCCCTACATAAGTTATTTAGCCTTGCCATTTGGTGACTAGCCACTGGGTAGCATTCCTTGTTCAAGCAAGGGCTTCAGAAAATGTAATACTATGAAAAGTGAGTTTATTTTATTTTATTTGTTAAGCTTATAAGGCGCACAGCTACCCAAAAAGGGTTTCCCGACCCCCAAGACGGAGCATACAGCAGAGCAGAACCTTCCGTAGATGTTACTGATCAAACAGACAGGTTTTGACATTTTTTCGGAAACGCGAATAGTTAGCTTCTTTACGAATGAAGGTGGGAAAAGTATTCCAGATGGAGGTAGAGACCTAGATAGGAGAACGATCTCCCACCCACTCTAGAAAGTTTAAACCTAGGCACACAAAAGTTAGCCGCGGTTTGAGATTGTAGATGACGAGCGGGTACATAGGGATGCACTAGCGCTTGTAGATATTTGGGAGCGGTACCAGCTTTTATCCTAAACATATAGCTCAGGGCTTTGAATTTAATGCAATTCTCCACCCTGAGCCAATGTAGGTCACGTAGGTGGCCAGAAATACTGGAAGTGTTTGGAACCCTACAAAGCAACCTGGCGGCAGAGTTCTGGATTAGCTGCAATCTACGTACCACGGCCTTATTTGACCCAAGATAGAGGATGCTACTGTAGTCAAGTTGTGATGTAATAAGAGCATTGACTACGGTCTTTTGGTTGGAAACAGGCAGCATCCAATGGATTTCTTGAGCCATTTTAAAATGGTGAAACATAGAGCAGCTACTTTACCAGTTTGTTGGTTCATAGACAATGTACTGTCCACAATGACACCTAGGTTACGGACATGGCTGGTCGGAACAGAGAGGTTGCCCATTTGAGTAGGCCAGTGGGAGGACTTTCAAAGTTCTTTATGTTGTCCTAAGATAAGAATCTCAGTCTTATCTCCATTTAGTTTTAACTGGTTGGTGGTCATCCAGTTGGAAATATCGGTAAGGCTCTGTTTAAGATGGGAAGGAGCCAATGGACTGGAGTCACAGAGGGAGAAGATGATTTGAGAATCATCTGCGTTGGTCATGAGAGTGAGACCTACTTGGTCTGCTATATCTGCTAAAGGCTTAACATACAGATTAAAAAGCAGTGGGCTAAGGATTTAACCCTGGGGTACTCCATGAGGTGAGATAAAACTTTTTGAACAAGTTGAAGCTGACATAATTTGAAAAGTGCGGTTTTCTAGAAAAGAACAAATCCATTCAAGTGCTCCACCACATATATCAGTGTTTTCAGTGTATTTGTCAGCCTTTTGTGCGAGATGGTATCAAAGGCTGCACTAAGGTCTAGTAAAATGAGGGCAACTGTTTGGCTGTCATCAAGGAGCTTACAGATCTTTTCGGTAACTCCCAAAAGTGCTGTTTCAGTGGAGTAGCCGGCCCGGAAGCCAGATTGTGAAGAATGGAGGGAGTTATTAGTTTCTGTAAAATGCGTTAGGAGAGAGTGGACATGTCTTTCTAGAATTTTCGAAAACACAGGTAAGAGAGAGATGGGTCTATAGTTGGATAGTGCTTCGGGGTCAGCCATTGTTTTTTTTAATAAGGGATTCACCATTGCATGTTTCCAGAGGGCAGGTACAGTAGATTGTAAGAAAGAAGTATTAATGGTATCGAGAATTACCTCCAGGTTAGAAGATTCCAATTGTTTTAGGATATTAATGGGAACTGGATCCATGGGAGATCCCGATTTAATACTATTAAGAATGGTCTTAAAGTCATCCATTGTAATGGGAGGCCAACAATCTAAGGTGCGCATAGGGGCGGGGACGGTTACAGTTGCTTCTTGACTAGTGATGTCAGGATTTGAGCTATTCAGTTCCACAATTAGGTTGTCAATTTTCCCTATGAAAAATTGGGCGAGATTGTCACACTGTAGCTCATTAAGAGGTCGAGGAGTTGCAACTGTTTGGGAGCCTGCCAATTCTTTGACCATATCAAAGAAGGTTTTTGATCGGTTGGTAGCTTCCATGATGGTTTTGGAAACATACAAGGCTTTTGTACGTGTGATAGTTATTTCTCGCTTTAGTGTTTATTACCTTCTTCTCTGGTGAGTAGTTTTCACGCCATTGTCTCTCCAGTGCTTTGCACTTTTGTCTTTTCAGTTTTTAATGAGTCATTATACCAGGGGGCTGGGGGACGATGATTATTGAATTTTATGTGTGGTGTGGACAGACATGAGTCAACGGCTTCAGAAAGCCAGGTTTGAGTGGCCTTCCCTGAACTTTCCATATTGAGGCCATTAGGGGGGCATATCCACAAAGAGCTTTATTAAAATCCAAAAGGTCCCATTTTTTCCAGTTCTTCCTCGATGTAATCTGTGAAGAGGGAGGAGGAGCTAATGGGGCTGGTAGTTCAAGAGTAAATTTAGCTAGGAAATGGTCAGACCAGCATATGGGGATTGTAGGATGACATACCAGCTCTGATAGACTCGAAAAAATAGGGTCCAGTAAATGTCCCGCTTTATGAGTGGGGCTAGAATTAAGAAGCTTAATGTTCAGGGCTGCTAAATCATCTATCAGGTTGGTACAAATAGTGTTGGAGAGGTATTCTAAATGAAGATTAAAGTCCCCTATAAGAGAGAAATTTTTGGAGCCCAGGTGGAGCGGGGTAATATAGTTGGCTAAGGTAATAGCCCACTGAGTAGAATTTCCTGGTGGCCGATAAATAAGCATGCCAGATAGAGTGAAATTAGGGGCCAGTGTTAATTTGAAAGCAGCTGCTGTATATAATGGTAATACCACCTCCTGTTTTCAATGCTCTATCTCTATGCACAATAGCATAATTAGTGGGAAGAGCTGTCGCTATATCAGGGCTATCGTGTAGCCACGTTTCAGTCAGAAAAAGAGCATCTGGCTGCTCATCCCATAGAATGTTAAAAATGTCCAACTGTTTGGGCAATGAGTGACAGTTTAAACTATAAAACCGAAAATTATCAGCAGTAAGGGCAGAATGCTGAGCATGCAGCGTGTGATTTATTTTAGTGGGGGGATAAGGTTGAAAATTCAGGAGTGAATATTTGCATTTCGGGCGAATAGCGCTATCTGCATAGTGGGCCTTAAGTGTTATACAGCCTTTTTGTTTAGGGGGATGTAAGGCCAACAGCTGGTCAGATGACAATACCTGAATGTTTGGGGCTGTTGGAGCAGGGGTCCTGGCACTTAGCCCCGTCCGGGCCCGGACGGGCACAAACGGGCTATTCTTTGGCTCGTCTTCGGCGCGACGGCTGCGCGCGTGTTACGTGACATCGGGTTTAAGTAAAGGACGGGCTTTAGGTCAGGTGACCGTCCGAGCTCCGCCTCACCACGCTAGCCCAATTACGTTAGTCCCCAGAAAGAAGGTACCGCCCTGAACCCTCCACAACAAACAAGCCTAACGCTTGCGGTGGACCGGGGTAACAGAGGCGAGGAATTCACAGTGCCAGTAAGTGCCAAGAAATTCAATTTAAAAACAGTGAAAGTTTGTTATTTAAAAAACAGCAGAACACAGTTTGTTGAATACTCACAGGTCGCGCTGCCGTTAAGAATAATGCGCGCGTGAGTGCCACTGGAATACTGGTGTATGTCTGTAGGGCTTCACCCTGTGCCATATTGTGACTTCAAATAGGTATCACTGCAACTATGCTGAATGCTTTTTCCTCCAGTTCCCTGGACTTTAGTCAATGCAATACTTTGCTTAACTATTCATTGGGTGTCACTGGTCTAAATGCATGCCCAGCACATTTGTAAAGGGTATAATATTTTAAATTTGCAACTAAAAAGAAATGTCTTTTTCTTACCTGCCAGGGCTCAAAATTATTCCTTTGAGCACAGGCTCCATTTGTAAAAGGTCCATCTCCAGGTTGGCATGAATACAGGTCGTGCAGAGCATGTGCAAGTGCATACACAGCATTGTGGACATTGTATGTTATCCGGATTTCTGAGGCATCTGTGTAGGGTGTGTGAATAGCCTTTAGATTTTCCGTCCCCATACAGAATTGTTTTGTGGGAGTTTCTAGTTCCCGATTCTCAACTGGAGGAGACCACAGGCAATCAAAAGTCAGACCCCAAAACTCCTTGATGAAAATGTCCATCGGAGAGGAATACGGATGGACGGAAGTCAGAAATGTGTTTAGTTCAGGAATTTCTCCCCTACGAATGGCAAAGCCAATGGTGCCCTCCAGAGTGTTTTGAAGGTTCATCTCAGTTAGGCTGGAGGCCATCGACCAGGCTTCAGTGGCCACCCATACTTTCCCAGTGATGTTTTGCCTTGAAGCTTCCACCAGAACTGGCATCACATATGAGTCGAAGGAGATCACCAAAATGGCTTTGGCCGACGAGCTTCTGATCACCTCAATAATCCGCTGAGTTTTGCCCTCTGAGAAAGTTGTTGGGAAGAACTCAGAAAATGCCACACAGCCTCCAGCCTTCTCAATTTCCTTTTTCAGGTTCTGGCTCCCCAGCCGACCATAGTCGTCTTCCACAGCTATGATGCCAATCCAGGTCCAGCCAAAGTGGATCACAAGTCGAGCGAGGCCGCGGTGCTGGAATTCATCACTGGGGATAGTCCTGAAGAACGAAGGGAATTGACTGCGATCACTCAGAAGAGGAAGTGTGGCAAAGTAGCTGATCTGCAAAGAGTTATAAAATATAGTGAACTGCTGCAGCACATTGTCCTACTAGATTTTGATTGTTGTCCTAGTCCTGAGATATAAAAACAGCAAAATCCAAAGATTAGTACTTTTTTCTTAGTGTCCTCAAAACATGCTCATTTCTGTAGCATATGGTAGCATAATAGCCACATCAGCAGCATACCCTTGGTTACCTCGTTGGCCACAGTAGTAATTTATTGGTTAGAGAAGACCACATAATAAGGATACAGTAACAATTTAGGGCCTGATGTCCGACCCTACCAATTTGCAAGTCGCAAATGGTTTCGTTTTCGACTGGCAATTTGCAACTCACAAATAGGAATGTATAACAGTGTTGCAGACACTGTTTGCTATTCCTAATGGGGTCGCAAATTGCCTGTCTCAACAATAGTCATGAAGCAGGTACACTTTTTGAACCCATTAACAATGGCTAGCAGTCCCAGGGATGGTGGCCTTCTGGGGTCAGAGGACCATGCCTGTGGCTGCTTTTTAAATAAAGCAAATACAAGGAGATGTTGGATGGAGAGCTGACACTTTTTAGACACTCATACTCACCCCCAGTCACAGATCTGGGTTGCATTCATCATTGTTCTTTAGCTCTCTCTGCCACCCCAGTTCAGACATATCTATATGCAAATCAGTCTTGACCCTGTGCCTCATTGGAACAGTTCAGCCCGAACTGCCAAGCCAGGTCTTCCCTGGACTGGAAACAAGCTTCATGGGACCAGTTTCAGGGTAACACCCCTCATCAGCCAGGTTGGCTTGAATCAATTGTGTGTCTTTTGCTTTTTAAATTAAGGAAGAACGGATGCATTTAAAAAAGGAAAATTAAACTTTAGTGTTTCATTTTTTAAGAGCAGGCAGTGGTCCATGGGCCCACTGCCTTCTCTTAACAAATATTTTCAATGCCCGTCACAAAGGGGAAGGGGTCCATTTGCGAGTGTCTTACTACCCATTTGAAATGGGTGGTAAACTGCGAGTGTTTTGTGGCGGCAATCTTACATTGATGTGTGAGTCGCTACTAAGAAAGATCCCCTTGGCACGCCCCTTCCTAATAGTGAGTCTAAAACCCTAATTCGTGAGCCGGTAATAGGTTACCGACTCACAAAATATGGTTTGTAAATAGTGCAGACCTATTTTGTGGTCATAAATGGTTTGATTTCCCATTTGTAAGTGCAATAAATGGTCGGACATCTGGCCCATAAAGCTTCTGGCTACACATGGACACTTCTCCAACATACAGTTAGAAATTAAAGATCACTTACGTCACAGTCATCAGCATATAGTATTAATTACATTAATAGATAATGCCACATAATCAGAATGTTGTAGTAAATCAATGCTTAGATATGGCCACCTCTTCAGAATATTGTAATAATGTTTTGCTTAAGTTAAGCCAGGTTTTCAGAATTTCAGTTATTTAGGGCCTTAGTTAGAGTTTGGCGGACAGGATACTTGTCAAAACATGTAACATCTACTGCACTTATAGCGAATGTACCCATCACGCCTGACCCGGAAATATGTGGCACCAAAAAGAAGAGGAAGGCATCCAAACAAACTTGCCCCAACCCAAAAAGAATACAGCCACCCCGTTTGAAACCCCAACGAGCAACTCTGAATAGATGGTTTAAGGGCAACTCTACTACCACCGATCTTACCATCAATCTTGAACCCTCCACGGATCAAGCTCCAACTGGCAATGGATGCAACGATATCACTGTTCCAATCATCGTAGCAGGGTAGGATTCACAATGTAATTCTAAGGAAACACAATCCACACAAACTGGCTTTTTTGACTTTACATTGGGGGACACAGCTATCGACATTATTGTCGACACAGTCTGTAACCGCATCAAAGGGCTGATAGATTTGAGTTTTGATAGGTTGTGGAAACGATTAGACGGCTTGGAAAGCTTATCTTCGAAACCCACCCCGCCTAATAAGGAAGTTAACGAACTTACCAACCCTGTTAACCTCCAGAAAACCCATATGCCAGGGAAACAACTGACTATTCCTCTACCCTTAGCATCTAAAATTGTATTATCCAAGCCTCCAGGGACATCATTGTCTGCACCAGTACCCCCACCAATCCAAACCACAAAATCTGTGTCAGTCACCACTGATTGTGATACACCTATATGCCCCGGTTCATCACACGATACTAATATAAACCCTGCCCATAGCAGGACGATAGATAATGCCAACACAGCTGTGGAAATGGACAAAGTGCCTGACGAACCCAATAAAGATATTCTGAGCCTGCCACCTCAATCTTGCCCATACGTCTTAGTCCTTGCAGGGGTTCCTCCCCTACAGAGAAATAAATCTGAGTCATGGGTCCAGCTTAGAAACAAATGTATGGATTGGTTAGCTAAACACAAAAGGTTCAAAAGGCCTGACATGAGTGAAATCTTAATGGTCTGTAGGGTGGGCTGGGTAGGCCACGCACCAAAAACAATCAAAGGGGACTGCATTGTTATTAATTTTTCACACCCAAGGATTGCTGGATCCATACTTGAAGTTAAGGAAATCAGTGACCCCAGCCAAACCAACATCTGTGCTTTGCCCCTGGGGTTCTTTTACAAACGCCCACTGTTACATTACCCAGTCCCTAGTTTCCTCCAGCTTACAAATCAATTCCTGGCCCTCTCTGATCTGGATACATTTGACTGACCATCTGAGTCACCCATTTTTAATAGCTCGCTGGTGTGTGGGAACGCGGACATGTCTGTCCCTGTCAGCCTTGAAGCGCCCAACCCTTGTAAAGCTGAGACACCCGAATCCGTATTGAAGGTCCTGAGCTGGAACGTGGCAGGCTTAGCCTCAAAGTTACAATCATTAGAGTGGGTGGATGCGATTAGGGAATATGATGTCCTCTTGTTCCAAGAGACTTGGGCTCGCAAAGAGCTATATCTCGAGGGATATGAATGTTTTAACGCCATCCCCGCCACCCCTAGTCACGGTAGACCGATAGGGGGACTATCAATATGGATCAGAATCGCCTCAAGAGGTAGAACAAAATGAATCCCTACAGGTCACGCCAATTTCCAAGCTCTAATCTACACATGAGGTCCCTCTATTTGTTTTATTAATTTTTAGAATAATGATTTTTTAACAATCCCGAATCCTAATTTTGTCCAACTTTTTAATTTTATTATGGATCAAGATAACCTATTAGAGAAATATACCTTGGCGGGCATTTTCTTGGGGGGTGATTTTAACGCAAGGATCGGAAAAGGCCCCAATGGACTCCCTTGTGATCCAAACACCCACAACCCATGCAAAAGGGGATATGAGCTGATTGATCATTTAATTAACTCAAGCCTCCTAAATGTTATGGATATCGCCCCAATTAATAACAATGAGAATCCAATGCCTACCTATAGAGGACTAGGACGAGGGTCAGTTATTGACTATGTTTTTCTATCACCCTCGTTACAAAGTTATCTCCTCGGGCAGAGGTAAAGCGGTCCTCCTATGGAGACCATAACCCCATAATTGTTCTACTAAAGGTAGCACGTGGTGAAAATTTTAGGAGGGAACCAGGAGCAAGCGACTTACTCCTCTCCACTGACACATTGAGAGTCAAATGGAGAGTTTTAGACTATAAAGAACTTTTTGTTAAGATGGTAAAAACATACCCCACTTTATGGAAAACGTGCCTGGTCTCATCAGACCCCAATCCTAAAGTAGTAATTGCATTTACAGAATTATGTGAAGGCATAAAAAACCTGATCTCTAGACCAGTGGGCACTCGTAACCCTGACCCAAAATGGTTTGATAATATCTGCTCCAGAGCCAATAGGGAGTTGAGAGCGGCTCTGTCAGCAGATACCAGAGATCCTACGCTTATTCGCATCCTAAGGACAAATTATAAGAGGGCCCTAAGAACCAGGCGCGATACTGTCTTAAAAGAACAGTGGGATAAGTTGGCTTGCGACCGCCAATACCAAAAGTACAACTGTCTTTTGGTCTGCTACCAAATCCCTAAGAATTTTTGGGAATCCCTGCACACCCCTAGACTGTAACATCTCTAATGAAGCATGGGTTACCCACTTCTGCAAAATATACGCTCCCCCATTATATTGTGATAATTCCTTGCCTGTTATGTGTCCCACCAAAATTTCAATAACTGTAGGCGAGGTCGAGGAGGCAATATCCCAGAGTATGGGTAATAAAGCCCCAGGTCCGGATGGCCTACCGATAGACCTCATAAAAGCAAAACAGGAATTCTGGGCCCCCTTATTATTAAATGTTTTTAATAACTTAACCATAACTGATATTCCTAAGACATGGTCAACTTCTGTAATTGTACCTATTTTTAAAAAAGGATCAAGATCGGATCCTAGCTGTTATAGGCCGATCTCTTTAATTGACAATACCCTCAAAATATTGGGAAGAGTTTTATTTAATAAAATCAGGGCATGGGCAGAAGAAGAAAATATTTTAAATAAATGCCAGTTAGTCTTCCGGAGCCACCTGGGTACAGTGAAACAGTGCTTGAATTTGAACCTAATTATAGGAAATATACCATTGCCAGACACAGTCCACTGTACCTGGCTTTTATGGACCTTTCGTCCGCTTTCGACTTTGTCAACAGGTCGAAACTCTGGCAACGCCTACTGGACTACGGCCTCGATAGTAACCTGGTACACTTTCTGGCATACCTGCATAGAGACCTAAAAGCTAGAGTAAGAATAAGCATGGATGGAGCAGTGTCAGGAGACATAACGGTTGGCAGAGGCGTCAGACAAGGGTGCGTCCTTGCCCATCTTTTATTTATTTTATATATTAATGAACTTCATAACGCCCTGTCTATTTTAACTTCCGATGTCCCTATAATAAATGGCACCAAACTCCCTTCCCTACTCTATGCAGATGATGCAGTTTTATTGGGTCGAACACCGAATGCCCTGAGGATTTTAGTGAGGGGATTTGTGGATTTTATGTATAATCTCGACTTTAACACTAATTTAAAAAAATCGTTTTTAATGTGTTGTGGCCCCAAAAAATGGCACATTAATAGGATCGTCTTAGATCAGGGATCACTGTTATGCACTCGCACTTTTCCCTATCTGGGTTTACAATTCTCTGATAACGGCTCATGGACCCCCCATCTGGCATACGGTCGGACTAAATTCACTAAGGCCATAAACTCCCCAAGCCTAAGAGATTTGAGGTGGTCCAGCCCCTACTAAAGATCTATAAGACACAATGCGTCCCCGTTATGACATACAGGGCCGAAATCTGGGGATACTCAAACCTAAAAAACACCCAGGCAGAGGAGAACAGATTTTGCAGAAGGCTTTTGGGGTTACCAATTTCTTCTTTCACCTTTATAAGCCACAATGAACTAAAATTATTCTATTTGGAGGATTACATCAAGGCACGTCCTGTGCTGTCCTGGATTAAGGTTTGGAAAAGCCCCGAAGACTCACTGACAAGAGAAATTCTGGCTGACTGCCTAAAATGTGATCAGGGTATTAAAATCCCATGGCTTGCCCAAGTTCAGGCAAGCCTGGCAGCAGTCAATCTTGGGCACATATTTAACAACCCAGATGGGCTAGAGGGGACTAATGTGAAGATAATACGGAATATCCTCTACAGGCACTATGGGGAGATAAGATACAATGTAGAATCAACCAAATCCTCTGTAAAGCGCATCCACACCAGCTGGCTACCTCCTTAAAGAAATTACATGCTGGGAGCGCAGCCTTTTGTCTTGCCTGAGAGCAGGATCTGTAATGTATTTATTGTGTTTCCCTTGGGCTACCATTGTAACATTGAGAATCTGGTCTGCCCATGTCAGAACGCTGGAAAGCAAACACTAATGCATTTTTTGTTCTTTTGCTCCTATTATCAAAAATACAGTAAGCCCTTCCTGATACCATTCTTCAGAGCCAAAAGCATAAAAGATTTTAATGTGGCATTTAAATCTGTTTTACAGCTTAAAGATGATGGACTAACATTTCGTGTGTGTACCTTTTTAAAAATGGTCGTACGATCTCGTACCTCTATGAATTAACTCTTATATGAACTATGTCATCCTAATAGATTGGGAGGAGGTTTCTTTGCACACTTGCACATTTGCACATTATAACTTATGCTGCTATTTGTAAATATATGAACCCCTTTTCTCTTGCCAGTACTGTAGTAATATGGAGATATATATAACAATTCACTTCTTGATCTCTGGCTGCTATTACACGATGCACTTTATTTAGACAGTCCAATAACTAGGATGTATGCCCTATGCACTTTAGAAAAGTGGTGTTCAACATAATGCTGCTAGATATGTTCTATGTATATATTGCCATGTCATTTTAATAAGATTGGAAGGAGGTTTCTTTGCATTTTTGCAAATTGGCACTTTAAAATCAATGCTGTTATTTGTAAACATGTGAACCACTTTTCCCGTGTCAGTATTGTAGCAAAAATGGAGACATAGATAATAATTCACCCTCTGATCCTTGGCTGCTATTACACTATGCTCTTTATCTAGACAGTTTAATAACTAGGATGTATGCTCTATGCCCTTTATAAAATACGTGTTCAACATAATGCTGCTAGATATGTCCTATGTTTATATTGTTGCTGGTTCAACGGTGATCCTTGTATTTGTATATCCTATTATACATAGAGCCAGGGAAATAGACAGGAATTAGTGGACATGGACATCAATGATATCTTGGACCTTTTTCTCGTCAATGTTTTTATTAAGAAAACGTAGTACTTTACCTTTTTTGACCATGTATGTAATTATGTGCACACTTTTATGGATAATGTAATATCCGAATAAAGGTTATTTTGACTTTGACTTTGACTACTGCCACTGTATTACACGTGTATTAGGCTATAATGCACTTATAACATGGTGGCTAGGACAGTGAGATTGAGTATTCAATTCATCAAACTCTTGGCGGAGGAGATGTGGCCAAACAGGCAGAGCTGCCGACCTTGGAACTCGGGAATAAGGGTTGAGTCCTGGCATACACTCAACAGCATGTGATTCTGAGCAAATCACTTACTCTCCCTATATCTTAAAAATAATAATAACCTGACCTTGCTATATAAAACTGCAAAAAAATCAATCAATAAAAAGCCCTTAGTTCTATCATGTGGCCACAATCATCACAACATAGTGAGAAAGGGAGAATGGAAGCCCCTTTAGGGTGTGGTCACAAGCCACAAACCACCCCGCTGTGGTCATGAGCCGTGGTCACAGGCCACCGACGCAACACTTCACTGAGGAACAAGGAACAATGATATGAGATGACAAAGATCACATTTGAAGTGGCACTTTTATTTTGTTAAATCACATGCATATCAATGAGTGCATATTAGTTCATGTAACTAAGCAAAAACATTATGAAAATCTGACTACATTCTGTCAGGCATAAATGCTAGATGACAAATGCTCAAACTTTTATAAGGCAAGCTGGAATAAGGATCTATTGAAAGACATGTTTAAATCAATTAGGGATTCAAAAAGGCACAGAATACATTCTATGAAAATATGGCGCCTAAAAATGTGCTTTTCTGAAGAGAATTATCCATGCAAGTTTAACATTCTAAAGAGATCCAAGGTGCAAAAGGAATGGAATCTTTTAACCTCATGCGCGCTAGCGGAATTCCGCTCCTGCGCTGAGATTTTTAAAAACGCATGTTACGTGACGAGCTGGGCTCGTCATCAGCGTGCGAGGAGGCTACGCCATGACGAGCCCAGCTCGTCATCAGCGTGGAAGGGGTTAAAAGGCATAATTGAAATTAGTTAGAGAATACAGAACACATTCTATAAAATCCATTCCCTAGAGACTGCCTAACTAGGGAGGCTAGCCATACAAGACCTAATCACTTAAAGAAACCTAAAATGCAAGGAATTGGATGTGGATGGAAAATACCGAGCATGGTCAGAGATTTAAAAAGGGAAAGATATTATCTAGCTTGGGAGTTTACCACCTGAGAGAGGCTTTTGATGTCTCAAGTCAGATATACGGCTAGCCGGAGAACTCATGCTCATGCCAAGCACTTGCAGAAGAGTTCTGACTTCAAATTTGATGGTTGGGTCTGATATAACTAAAAATGCGGAACCAGGGTCCTATGATGACGCCCTTGCTTACGCACTTTTGGTGCATGTGATTTAACCGCATGTGTCCCAGGACATGGGAAAGATGGCCTAACCGCATGTGTCCTAGGACATCGGAAAGGGTTAGGTGTCCCCATGGTTGGTTGACCATGCTTGACCGCAGAACATAAACAAAGAACATTTTGTCCTGTACATATATTTGTGAGCGGAACTTACGACAGGTACTGCTATTGCTAGAGGTTGCGGCTTTTACTTCGTGCAAGCTATGTTTCAAAATAATATTTCAGCAATATTTCAAGATGTACCAACTTGTACCAGCTGGTCTGGCCTACGTGTGTGTGTGGGTTGGTCTGATAACTGTGGAAAGTTACTGTACTTTGTGATGGCTCAATCTACCTCGTTGTTTTCAGTGCAACAGAAATGCATGCTTTGAAACTATCAGGCCTAGTGGAGCTTAATATGAAAGACTGATATCATAAGATGGTAGCCTTTGGCCTTTTGCTTAGGCCTATGTATATTGGGTCTATGGAATCTATGGACTTCTATTTACTGATAGTATATGATGAAAATTGGTAATTTTAGCATATTTTCAGATTTTGTCCAGCAGGGCCTACATCAGACCTATATCCTTCCAAGGCTGATGAAATATCCTTTGGCCATGGTAGTAATTTAAAAATTGCATGTCCTCATTATCATCATCAGGTAGTAAATGTTTAATGGTTGTTAAGGTCATGTTACCAGAACACATTAGTAATTTAATGGTTACATCTAACCATTATATCATCAGGATGTATAAGTAATTTAATGCAGATGTTTAAATTTGGCCATGGCATAGTTTTATTGTAGTAATTATGGGTCAGATGTATTAACCATTGTGTCATCCGCTAACGCTCTGAATCAGAGAATGTAATCACAAAAACGTGTTTCCCAATTTAAGAATGCTATTTTTGGAGCGGATAAAGTTTTACTGATCTTCATATTGACTTAATATGTATTCTTTATTTGGAAGAGGAGTGTCGTGGGCATCATTTCCAATTAGTGAATTGGTATGAAATGTATCAATGGTTTGCAACCATAATTCTGTTGCAGTTCATCGACACAGGCGCTCTTGGTTCAGTACCAGCCAGCTGACATGCAATGATTTCATGGCTTCTCAGTCGATCACCCCACTGTGTAGACATCTGCAGCAGGGCCTTGCTCTGTGTTCTCGTGGTTAGGCACTATACTCCTCTCCCCGCAGCAGGAAGTATATCTTCCTTGCTTTTGGAGTTTGGTTGCATCAGGGTTACAGAGGGCTTGTTTAAAGTTGTATGCTTATTCCTGACTTTCAAGGAAAAAGTAATAAGCTGGGTACTGTTTCTGATACATGCCTTTTTGAGCACACACCTGGGTCTCTTTGTGATGAAGTACCACTATATGCTGGAAAAGATCAGTATGCTTTGGGGCACTCTTTCCAGGCTTTCTGGAGGGCAATTGGACTGAAACTAGATAGCTTCAATCAATGCCCTTTATTGGTAGGATATGGCCTGCACAGCTCAATAGATGGAATTGGAACCTGGGTTAGAGTTGTAGAAAGACACTGCTGGCAGGGAAGCAAATATCTGTTTCCCCAGCATCCTACATATGTTCAGATGAGGGGCAAAGACCTATGCACATGCACTGTCAGATCCATAGAGAAGAACAAAGGCAATTGGGATGGTGAAATCATCATTTGGTCCATGGGTTTACTGTGAACTTCGTAGGAAACCATTAACACTGCATACGCAGGGCCGGCTTCAGCACTGGTGGCGCCCAGTGCAACATCATTTTTGGCGCCCCCACACCCCATGACCACCTGCTCGGATTCTCTCACTACCACCAGGCAAAAGTGCCCCTCATCTCTCCAATCATAAGCTATTGCTGAAAACAGCACCCCCCCCCCCCCCTCACACAGGTCAGCACCCAGTGCGGCCGCACCTATTGTACTGCCCTAAAGCCGGCCCTGTGCATATGCTTTCCAGTTAGACAACATATTATTAAAGGAAAGGACATACTACAGGTATGAGGGACTGCACAGATTTTATAGGGGAAAGCCCAGCAGGCTCTCCCTCCTCTAGAGATAAAGGAAACATTATGTGCCTCGGAAGCAAGATAATATGCCACTAATGACCAAATAACTCGATATGAGTGAATATCAGCCACCTTTGGCTGCAGGTTGGGGTATTCTTTCATGTACCTCCTGGGCCAGCAGAGACCTGTTCTCTGCTGTTAAATAACACATTCATTAGAAAGCTGAGCTTAAAGAGGTCTCTTGGGAATGGTTGGTGTCTATTTGCATCACTAGGGAATCTAGTGGTTGTTGGGCAGTGGTTAATAATAGGCAGCCTAATATGGCCGCTTAGGATAACATTGGTTCTTCCATCTCTCCATCTCACTGGGTGGCTCACTATTATAGGGTCTATTCCCCAGCCCCTCCAACAAAGCCCCTGGTCCAGATGGGATACCTATGGATTTATAATAGTCAGAACTACATCTCTGGGCCTCAGTTTTGACTAATGTACGTAATGCTGCGGCCTAGATAGGCTTATCCCCATCTTGGAAATCTATCATAGTTCCAGTCTTTAAAAAGCGGAATTGGTAGGATCCCACCTGTTCAATTCATTTGTGAAGGTTGTAGGTCGTATTGTCTCAAAGCATGAAGAAGCCTGGGCTCAAGCTAAATGACAATATTTCCCCTGTCAAATATGGATTTAGAGAAGGGAAAGTGGGAACAATGCATGAACCTTAACCTTCTCATAGGTAAATAAGGGAGAAAAACACAGGGTAGGATAAAAAAGGCTGAATAGAAGCCTTGTGGACAATCTTCTTCAGCCATGCAGGTTTGTATCCCTATAGCCTGTATCAGTTCAGGGTGATGACATCTTGCCTAAAAGAATGCCAGAGTTACATTCAAGAGACTGGTTAACAAACATCTTAGTGTACTGGACTAAGACAACTTCTGTGTCTCAGATGACAAAGGCCTCCTTGAGGAATATGTTAATGTTATGTTAATAGGTTTTTCGAAACAGAAACCTGCAAGTTGTTAGCATGCCAAAAAAAATATTGCAGTGTGTTGCTAAAAAACTAAGTTTTCAGTTCAATTCTAAATATTATATGATTGGTCTGCTCTCTGAGATGAGACAGGAGGGAGTTTCTCCAATTGGAGGAGGAATAAAAGAAACGTTTTCCTTCCCATTGACGTATTTTTATTCTGTGTACCCAAACCTGCCTGACGGTACTAGATTGAAGGGTGCAAGAGGTAGTGTACCAGTTAAAAGTGGTCTGTAGAAAGTGGAGCCCGACCTAAAGGAGTAAATGAAAAGAGCATTTAGGACACGTCCAAAAGGGTCTTGCAAGAATAGCAGAAGGCAGAACTGGCCTGCATATCAAGAGCCATATTACACAAAACACCCCAGGGATGTAACAGGTATTCAAGAGGGGGCAAAGGTGTTTGTACCACCCCTTCTGTAATTTGAACCATGCCAGTGACTATGGGAGCATTCCTTCATTTCTCGGAGCGAGGCCACATACACAGGGAAAGAGCGCATGTACCTCTGTACATGCTTCGTCTTACAGATGTGGGTCCAGGTGCCAACAGACCACTGGGAGACTCACTGACTGTGCATCACATATGAAGATTTGCATAGTCAGTGTGCCCCTGAAGAAGTTCGGTCAGGAGTCCTAAGGACCCCCCATGGGCCTCTCCTAAGTCATACACCTCACCCTCCTGAGGGGTAATAACTGTCCATCCTTTAAGTGCTGCTCTCCCTTCTGCATTGAAAGGTGGACCACCAGATACAAACCTTTGCACTGCCTTTTAAGGCTGCTCAGTCCCAGTGCAGATGAAGTTTGGGACAGCACATTTTATTTCTCCAAAATGCCGTCAGCAGTGGAAGGAGAAAATCATACACTCTGACGTTCAAACTGTGCAGAACTAGGAAGTCCCCACTTTCCACACTCAGACTTATTGAAAGTGTGATGTCACTAAGGGGGTCATTAGTATGGCGGGCGTCAGCCCGCCATTCCCCCCGGAATCGGGACCACCTGCAATGCTTGAGGCGGTCCCGCATCCACATTAAGATGCGCCCGCCACACTAGCAGACGCATCGCGCTTTTGTACCATTGTGGCGGGCAGTGCTTTCAGCACCACCCGCCCCAATGCCACAAAAGCAAGTTGTGCCTTTCAATGCACAATGTGACAGGCACCACGCGGTGCTTGCCACGTTGTACATTGAAATGCAGGGGGGTACCATAGGTGCTCCCCATGTGCAACCCCCACCCGCCAGAGTCCCTGGGGGCCCGCAATGGGCCCCCACAATAATACTCTGCATGCCTTTCCGTGAAAGGCATGTTTTTGCCCCCATTGTGATATGGCTGGTGGTGTCTAGCAGACACCGCCACCATATTGAACCCTTTTCCGCCCGGTCGACTTGTCGACCAGGTGGAAAAGTGGCGGACGGTCTTTCCGTCCGTCGCAGACCCCCAGCCATCATAATATGGTGGGGGTCTTTGCTGTATGGATGGTGACCACTGCTGGCCCGGCCGGGGCGGTCCGCCCGCCATCCTAATGGGGCCCCAAGTCTTAATATCAATGGCCTGAGGCACTTTGTGACTTCTCAACAGAGGGGCAGTAAATGAACTTCCAGTATCCATACAAAATCTCCACTGTGGCTCCAAAAGGCATTTTACTGCATCCATTTGGGTCACATTTTCTCACAACATTGTTACTGCTGCTACAAGCAGTGCCAAACCTCATGGGGAGTATAGTAATTGTTACTGGCATCTGCTACATATGCAAACAAATAAAAGTATTATATTTTCAAATTAATAAAATCAAACTTTCCTTCACATTAGATCAGTGTTCTTCAAACTGTGGGGCGCGCCCCCCCAGGGGGGAGCGACACCATCCCTTGGGGGGGCACGCACTCGACCCTAAAATCTTACCTTTGTTGTCCTCCGCGTTGCAAGTCTTACCCATTTTAAATGGGAATTTCTTTCATTAGAGAACTCCCGGTGACAGAGGGGGGGGAGGGGAAATCATTGGGCACGACGCGCCCATGCTTTTTGTCTGCTAAGTGCTACAGTTCACCTCCCAGGAGGGGGTTAATTGGTCGCTGATTTCAGCTGCAGTGGGAGGCAGGACGTCTCCTCTGCTAAAACCGAAAGCAAAGGAAGAGACAGTCCTGTTCCTTTGCGTTCGATTTCAAAGCAGAGGAGACTCCTTGCCTGACGTTAGCTAAATCATGTGTTTCATGATGTTGGTCTTCCTGCTTTTCCTGTATTTGTTCCGTTGTCCTTTTGGCAAGAAATAATTTCCATTTCTGGAATGCGTAATTTAATTTCTTCCTAATCCTACTGTGAACTTTTGTTTTATAGACTGCTCAGTGTGCACTGAATTTTGCTGGCCCTCTGGGTGCTGGGTCTGAGAACTGAGGGATATGGTGGTTGCAGATTTAACAGCCATGTGGGTGTGAGTGCTGAGGATTGAGCGGGAGTGTATTTGTATTTACCTCAAAGGCTGATTAGAGCCCACCTCTCTGTGTGTTCTGCCTGCCACACTTTCCATCAGTTATGGCATGAATTTTATACGTTCATAGGTTTTGTGACATTGAGACAGAACCATAACTCATGTTTTGTTCGTGTTTTTTTCTGGGAGTTTTTTTAATGATGCAGAAAATGTTCAACCCCAGCTGACCCAGCCTTTGGCTGTGCTTAATGAACATCGGACGCAGGGCCTGTGCTCAACCAGCTGTGGCCGCTGGAGCATGGAGCCAGGTTCGGTGCCCAACCATGCATGCCCACCTTGGCCCACAGCCTTCGCCAATATACATTGAAAGAGGAGAAGGGTTGGGGTGATTCCAGATCCTAGGTTCATACATGTAAATGGGCTGTTGCTTTGTTTTATTTTCATTTTTTTGTACTTCAACGTCTCCAATCTTAGGTTTTAGTGCCTGCGTGTGTGACAAGAGACGCCGGATATGATGATCTTGTTACCTGTGGCCGTAATACAAGTGCCCCGGGGGTGCAACGGCCATTTGCGCCCACTTTTCATGCCCCCCCGGGTACTTTGGTATTACAGACGGGTTAGCAAATGCTGGTACGGCTCCCTCTGTAATACAGACAGTGCTGACGCAAATATAGCACCAGCGCCATCACTAGAGGGCATTCCCTCATGAAGGAATCCATTTGCCTTTACGCCCGCATCGTATTCCTGACGTGGGCGTGGAGTAAATCATTCCTATAGAAGGTGCTTTGCAAATGTGCCACAAAAAGGTGGCACATTCTCCCTGCTAGAGCACACTTTACATGTTTGCACCTGGCGCACCTGCTTTAAGGTGCACTGTGGTGCAAACATGGAAAGACCACCCTAGCTGTAATATGGGCCCAGGTAGGCGGGTGCCTGCGATGGCTTTTTAGATGAAGCAGCTGGTTTTGAAGACAGTGCTGGGTAGCAGAGGAAGTATTTGGAGTTCTACCAGGGTAGTAAAAGGCGACAATACGTGTGGTGCAGTGGGGCTCTCATAACCCTGGGCGCTTGTGGTACTGCAAGTGCTGTGCAAATGAGAGTTATACCCCTGTGCTGTTGTCACTGTATTGTACTGAGGCTTGGGGGGGTAAGGCTGGAAACTTTGGGATAGCATGGGGAGAGACCATGAGGTGTTTTCAATATGTTGAAATTTGAATTTATAACTGGTTAGTAAACAGAAGGTGGTGGCAGCAAGGTTGCAACGGCCTTCCTATTAATCTGCTTATTGCCGTGGGGGGTGAAAGCTTGGGGACTGCCCTCTGAGCAGGTTGGACTGCTGCGAATCACCATGTCCCCTTTCTAGCTGCAGACCCATACAGTGTTGGGTTGGTTTGAACAGGTTAGATTTTGGTTCCCTCACCCATTTCAAAAGGGGCTTTTGGAATAGAGAACAGCAGCCGATTAGCACACGGGAATGTCACCACTGACGTGCCACCAATGAAGTGTACAGCACCATAGATGGCAGGAAGAGCCGCAAAATGTGCGTGCACAAAGCTCCTGCATACTACCACCTTTTGGTAGTGTGCACTTCTTCACTCACTCCTGCTGTTTGCCCTGCGTGCTGCCTAACTGTGAATGGATATGCCTCTGAGCATTTGAAATAAATCAACAGGTAAGTCAGATCTGAAGAGAAAGCGAACAGACAGACCTTCTTCATAGGGCATCTGCTTGCCTGAAAGTAGTATGCTCACTGTCGGATTCACAGCATAGTGAACATCGCATACTCCCTGTATCCCATTTTTGACTGTCTCACTTAATGTCTGCCTCTTTCTTTAGTTCTATTGTTTATTTATTTGGGAATTTTATAACCCCCTGCCAGAAAACATTCGGTTACTTCACTAGGCAGTTTTGATGTAAGCCTGGCACCCTCAGGCATAAACACCCTAATTAAAGCACCCTACAACATCCATTGCATGATAGGCAGAGGCTTTGCATCTTCAGGTTTAGCACCCTACTCTAACCTCAGCATCCTAGTCCCTCACCTAGATATGGTGCAGGTTTGTCCTTTCCAGAGAGTCACCTCCAAATACAGCCCCTTTCTCCAATCTTCTCACTCCTGGGACAGTCTTGGCATCTTGTGCCAAAACACCCATAAATACAGCAACATACTAAAATGTACCCCCCCCCCCCCAGGTCACCCTTCTACATGTAGTATACACCCGACTTTTTTTGGCACAGCAGCTGGGACATTAACCTCCTAGGTCACACATCCCAGACACTGGGTATCCTTTGGCCTATTGTTATATTTTCAAACTTGCACCCTTCAGAAGCAAATCACTAGCATTATGATAAAAATGCAGGGTCTAGAGCACTACTGAAGTAGGAAGTTCCTTTTTATCGGCTGTGAGGGAGAAAGCCTTCAGCCTCAAAGTCTATCCCAGGGATGAACTTGTACCAATCACTACCCCAGAGGAGCGACCTGCTTCACATTATCCCAGAAATCATGGCCACTACTACTGTCCCAAAGAAGACACCTGCCTCACTCCCAGGTCCAGGGAACAGGGGCACTGACCGTGCACTGGCACTCTGGTCCAAATTCTAAAAGTTTTGACATTTCATATTCAGGGATAGTGACATGTGTATTCAATATTGTAACACAGCGTCAGCTCACTAATATTACTGCAAATAATCTCTGTGACACCCTCCCATTTCTTGTGTGTGCAGTGCTGTTTTTTTCTAAAAGAAACTTTTTTTATGGGTGTTGCATGAAACAAACACATTTGTCTGCAAAATGTCTTTAGTAGACTCTCACACCTCACCACAGTAAAAATAAATTAAAGGAAAATGCTATCTGTTTAAGAATGATTCAAGATAGTCAGGGTAAGACTCTCTCCAGAACAGAGCTGGCTCTATCAGGGCCCGGGGTCCCCCTTAAAGGCTGGAGCCCTGGGCCAGAGCCCACGTTGCCTAAGTCTTAAAACGTCTCTGCCAGGGAAGACACCTGCTACAACCTGTGTATCAAATAAACTGCTTACCTCAATTCCTGACAGAGGGAGTCAACCCACTTTTTTCATGGAAAGAGAAGCTGTGATAGGATGGGCAGTGCAGGAATGGGGAGTTTTTTCTGGGAGGTGAGAGTGGGGCAGTGCTGCTTAGGATTGCCAGAGTTGAAATTGGTTTTTTTTTTAATGCCATTGGACAGTGCTTCTCAGTGGAGAGCATGGTCTTTGAATGGTACTCATTTTATTGACCACAGAGTTTTCTTTGAGGAGACTTTGCAAGAATTAAGTGGAGAACCCGTAACAATTTGCACACATTTTATCTTGAAAAATGTAGTTTTGGACTGTGTAGTAAGCCTCTGTCATTTCACTGCACCAAATCGCAAAACCTGCAGTTTTCTAAACACTCTTACTGTGTTTACCAATATTAGCCAGATATGGACTGGGAAATGCGTATGACGGTCGATTATGTAGAATGCCAGGTTCCAGAATTTTTTGTCAAGTGGTGGGGGGGCCCGACATCTAAATAAATTCAGATGGGGGCACAACCTTAAAAAGTTTGAAGACCTCTGCATTAGATGAAGAATCAGTTTTCACCATTTCAAATGTCTGATAGTTGAATAAATTCTGGTCAAAAAACTCACAGGGTGGTCTTCACCAGACACCTTTACCCCCTTGACCACAATCAAAATTCAAGGATGCTCAGCACCTTCACAAATATGTCTTGTATTTCTGTAGAAGTAGGCAAAAGCTTTATTGGGCAGAGGGGAATAGAAGGACTCGCTTGAGACTGCCAAAATGGTTCAAAAGGGCTTGAAAATTTGCTCCGTGGCAAAAAAGGGAATGTCAGAGAGCATAGAGTTCAATAGTTCAGGAGAAATAATTCCAAAAGAGTAAAGTCAACAGGGAGGATAGCGGAACACAGGAGCAATGTGATGATGAGTGAAGAGGTTTGCAATGAGAGGAACAAGAAACCAGAGAACAGAGGGAGCTGGAGAAATGTTAAGGGAAGCATCAATTTAAAAATAAAGCATAGAAAGTGCAAGTCATGGACCGTGGAGCAAATGAAGAAACCCAATTGGAATTCATGGGAAGCATGTGGTAAGAGATGAAGAAGAGAATTAATGTATTTATCACGCGCTGGCATATTTAAAAAAGCAACCAAAGGGTGGGGTGATAGAATAGAAGAAAAACTGGATTTGCATATGTTTGCAAAACTGTACAACATTTAAGAGGGAACGAACATCCAGAGAGAGGACTTTCTTGAGCTACAGGCTCTGAAAACTAGTCATCAATCAAACAAAGTACGAATTTGGGAGCACACAAGGCAATAACAGCATATTTTTTGCAGATGACAAGTATTTGGAAATGGAAGATGTGTAACATAGAGGAGATATGAATATAGTGGTAAGATTGCATTGCCTATCAGCACTTTCCTGTTTGGTCTTCAGGATGATTGCCAAATCCTTGAGCCTACCCTCTGCTGTAAGTGGATGTCTCACTCAGGTAGCCGGAGTTCATACCTGTTAGATTTGGGGGTCTCTAGATGGCACAGGTAGGTACTTGTGACAAATGGGGACCCTTGCCTCTAATCAGGATAGGGGGATTACACTCCTAAAAAAACCCTGCTCACCCCCTTTGTAGCTTGGCACGAGCAGACAGGCTTATCTCAGAGGCAGTGTGTTAAGCATTTGTGACAACATACAGTAACCCAGTGACAACACCACAGATGGACACCACACAAGGTTGTTATATCAAAAATAAGTATACTTTATATAGAGTTACCACAAGACCATAAACAACAAAAATACACAATACTGTTACTTTAAGATGGTAGATTTAGCTTAGTTCAGTTCAGTTCTTAGATGCAACACTTTGCATAAATGTACCTTAGGTTGCATTGCGCTTCCACGACAAGCAATGTTGCAGCGAGGGAAATGCGGCAAAGTTCAGGTGCAAAGAAATAAAGACGTGAAGATCTTCCAGATGAGTCACGCTTCTTGGGGATGCGAGAAGTTCTCGGTTCGATGCGTGGACTGCAGCGGCGACACCCTTGTGCTGCGACAGCAACAGCTCCAGCGGCGACACTCTTCTCCCACAATGCGTGAAGCTGCTGCACGATGCGACAACTACAGAGGCGACATCTAGGATGCGATGGCAGCAGCTCCGATGGCGGCGCGCTTCTCGGGGATGCGAGGTGCTCTTCTTCGATGCGGTGCAGTGCGACAGTTCCAGCGTCGACACTCTCCTGCGGAGTTGCGACGGCAGGCTCAGCGACAGTGATACGCTCCGACCTCGTTGCGAGACTCTTCTCTCGATGCAGTGCAATGCAACAGCTACAGCGGCGATACCCTCCTTCAGAGTTGCGACGGCAGCAGCATCGATGGCGACACGCCTCCCCTTTGTTGCGGCATGCTGCTCTCCGATGGGGTGCAGTACAACAGTTCCAGCGGCGACACCCTCCTTCGGAGTTGCGACGGCAGACACAGCGACGGCGACACGCTTCGTTCTCGGTGAGTCGCGCTTCCAGCTCCATGCGACACGCAGTTGCTCAGAAGGTGCACAAACAGCAGCAGGCACTTCCAAAAGAACTCTGGGGAGCTGGGAGTTGGAGTTTGTTGTCCCCGAGACTTCAGCAGGAGGCAAGTTCTTTTCCAAGCCCTTGGAGATCCTTCACAAGTTGAAAGCAAAGTACACAAAGTTCCTTTCTCATTCCTTTGGCAGTAAGGCAACCACTGCAGGCCAATCCCCCAAGCAGCACTTCAGCTTGGAAATAGTCTCTTCTCAGTTTCTTTAGGTTCTTCTCCTTAGTAAAGGTTTCTTCTTGTAGTCCAAAAGTGATCTAATTTCCTGGGATCAGGGTCCCAATATTTATACCCCAAAATTATTTGTTCTCTGAGGGGAGAGGGGCCTGTGCCCAGTCCAAACCAGTTCTGAAGCACTCTGTTTACCAGACGTCTTCTCTTCTTTCACAGTGCAGGGCAGGAACATCATACGCCCCACAGGAGGTTGAGCCAGCATTGTGGAAGGCAAGTACAGCCCTGGAGCACTTTGTTGACAGTATTCCTTCTCTTCTTTCAGTGTGCAGGGCAGAGACTTCAGATGCACCACAGGGGGTAGAGCCGGCATTGTAGAGGGAAGACCCAGCCCTATTTAGGTGGTCCCCCGTGCAACTCCTCCCTCTCATCTAGATGCAGATCTTCCTATTCACCACTGGGCTGCCCCAGGCTATCTCCTGGAATCTCCCAGCCCTGTCACTCACAAACCCAGACAAAGGAATACACAACCTAGCAGAGGCAGGCTTGAAAGGTTAGGCAAGAAAATACCTACTTTCTAAAAGTGGTATTTTCAAACACAGAATATTAAAACCAACTTTACTAAAAGATGTATTTTTTTATTCTGACTTTAGGCATACTGAACTTGAATTTCTACCATATTCCCTGAGTCAGTTAGGATTATAAACATGTAATAATCTAACTGCTCATTCTGGCCTATGGAGAACAGGTAGCCTTGCAATAGTGAAAAACAAAAATGGCTGTAATTCACTATTAGGACATGCCACACACACCAGGGCATGTCCTACCCTATGCTTACAATGCACCCTGCCCTTGGGCCTACCATAGGGGTGTCTAATATGAAGAAAAGGGAAGGTGTGGGACTGGCAAGTGGGTGCACGTGCTCAGTCAACATGGCAGTACCAGACTGCACACCGGCTCTTCAATGGCAGGCCTTAGACACATTTTACAAGGCTGCTGCTGTGGGTGGCACAACCAGTGCTGCAAGCCCACCAGCAGCATTTGGATTTACAAGCCCTGGGCACACTCAGTGAACTGTACTAGAGTTGGACAAGTAAACCAAAAAAGCCAATCATGGAATCACTAATCCATACATCAATTTACAACAGGGAACATATGCACTTTAGCATTGATCAGCAGTGATAAAGTGCTCAGAGTCATAAAATAGCCAACAACAGGTCAGAAAAGATATAGCAGGAAGGCAAAAAGTTCAGGGATGACCCTGCAAAAAGGGCCAAGTCCAACAATACCTGTGGATACCTATACAGTCCCAGCATCCATGCCATTGGGATGGACATGGAGGAAGATGCATCCCCGATGACACCAGCTAGAGGCCGAGGTGAGGAGCACTGGTAATTGGGAACAGATGACTCTCTCCCAGACAGCAGCCAGGTAACACCCTCCAAGACCGTGTGAGCTGATTCACCGCTGTCAAGAATGGCGAAGCCAAGTGTGATGTTAGGCAACAGCTCCGGGTCCGCGTTAATCTCTTTAATGGCTAATTGGAAAGTCTGCAGCCAGCGGTAGGCCCATAAGCGGAACCTAAGAAGAACAAGGACAGAGAAACAGGTGAATGAACCACAACACAAGACATTATATGGCTAAATCTTTCATTTACATATTTGTAGAGAGACATTATTGAAAAGAGGAGGGTGGGTTTAGGACATGGTGGTGGTCAATCTTTCCTTCTTTTCTCAGAAGATATTGGAAGTGAGGCGATGTAACCTAAATTAATGTGCATGGAATCACTAATCCATACATCAATTTACAACAGGGAACATATGCACTTTAGAATTGATCAGGAGTGGTAAAGTGCTCAGAGTCATAAAATAGCCAACAACAGGTCAGAAAAGATATAGCAGGAAGGCAAAAAGTTCAGGGATAACCCTGCAAAAAGGGCCAAGTCCAACAATACCTGTGGATACCTATACAGTCCCAGCATCCATGCCATTGGGATGGACATGGAGGAAGATGCGTCCCTGATGACACCAGCTAGAGGCCGAGGTGAGGAGCACTGGTTCCCAAATACAATGCGCTCCCCTTTGGGGTCCCCCAGGGCTCCTCGCTAAGTCTGACGCTATTCAACATCTATGTGACGGACTTAGCGAGGGTGATAAAAACCCATGGGTTGCGTCTGACATCCTATGCAGACGACACCCAATTAGTCCTGGCGGTGCACAAGGATGGTCCAGTGGTGGCAGCAAAATTCCAGGAAGCAATGCTTGCTGTCTGCTCCTGGATGTCTACAAATTGTCTGACGCTCAACTCAAATAAGACAGAGGTTATGACCTTTGGCAACCTTGTCCCGGATTGGTCATCCATCTGGTGGCCCAGTCAGATGGGTCCCCCGCCTGTCCCAGTTGCCAAGGTCAGAAACCTGGGAGTTATCTTCGACAATAAGCTGTCTTTCAATCACCACGTAAACAAGTTGTTTCATCTGCCTTTTTATCTTAAAGAAAATCAACAAACTCATGCCCTATCTTCCGACCTCTGCAGGAAAAACCCTTATTACCACGTTGGTATTCTCTAAGATGGACTATGGGAACGCCCTTTTTCTTAACACTCAGAAAAAAGTCCTAAATAAACTTCAGTCCATACAGAACGCGGCAGCAAGAATTCTGCTAGGCATTCCCCGATGTCACCCGACCACCACAGCCATTCGTCATCTCCACTGGCTTAAAGTGGAAAATCGCATCAAGTTCAAGGCCCTCTGTATTGCTTACAAGGCTATCCACGACAAGGGCCCCAGGTTTCTGATAGAGGCCTTTCAGATTTACAGTCCTAAAAGACAACTTAAATCCGCAAACATTTGTTTGCTCCCAGTTCCCCGAACCAGAACTGTGACCTGGGGGGACAGGCGTTTCATGGTAGCAACACCCAAGCTATGGAATGCCCTCCCTCTGACCATTAAAACAGCTCCAAATCTTGTCAGCTTTCGTAAGCTTCTTAAAACATGGTTATTCAACCAGTAAGGCTTCTGGGTATTGGTCCTTCTGAACAGTCACATGCGCTGAGACACCTTCGGGTAATTGTCGCGCAATAAAAATCTCAAAAATAAATGAATAAAAAAATAAATAATTGGGTGCGAGTGTCAGTGCTGAGGGCCAAACAAGCCAAATGACAGGAATGTTGAGGGTATGCAAGGGGGTATCTTTATGGCGGGAAGGTTTTGGTCTGAATATTACAGGGGGGTAAATAACTAAGAATAATTTCAGTTAGCCGGGCAAGAGTCGGTTCAAAGTAGTGGAGACAATAATTAATGACATACATAGGCATTAGTTTTGGCAGATACCTCTATGGTTTGGTGATAGAAGTGTGAGGAAGGAGTGGCTCTAGGAGGTTGTAGAGAGTGCTTGTAGTGAGGTGTGTCCAATGATTAAAGACCATTCAGGCAGGTGGGAATCAGGTGAACCAAGAGGACTACACTGCAATGCCTCATGACAGACTTACTGCCCACAGTCATTTCTCTCAGATGGGAAACATCCTTTCCTACACAGTCAAAACCATGTCCAACCTTTACAGGGAAGTCACTACCGCAACAGCGACTTTCCCACACATTCCTTTACCCCGCAATTAGGTACAACTACTTGCTTTAGGGGGCATGTTGTTGGACTGGTGTTGGATTTTAAGTCTGACACCTTCCCTACTTTTGCATAGACTGGAGTTTGAATAGTAGTTTATACTATTGCAAAGTCCAGCGCCCCCCTAAGGCAAGTCAGTGTAATGACTAAGGTGGTAAGGTAACGTATGGTAACGTTTCATTCGTGGAACTCACTGATTTGTAAAGGCATGCGTGGTAAATGGATGCAGGTTTCAGTCATACTTCCCTCTCATACTCACCCACATCTCCATAGCATCCTTCCTCCTTGAAGCTCTCTCTCTCTCACAGCTCTCTCCAGACTGTCCTTAATTTAAACACAAAAGCAGGAAGGATGTACAGGTATTTATATATGTACAGGTATTTATATAGCGCAAATCACCAACCGGTCTCTAAGCGCTTGCTTAGGGAACCCGTCCTGGTATACCCCTGTGAGATAACCCCGGCAGGGTATCCGCAAGGTGAAAGCCAGGCATCCCGCCGCGAGGGGCCGTTGTGGAGATTAAGCAAGCTATTGCCCAGAGTCGCAGAGTGTGAACCCATGAATCGAGTAGGCACCAGAGCGAGAATTGTCGAGTCCATGGACATTTTAGGACTCAAGACCCCTCCGAGCCGGGAATTGAACCCTGGTCCCAGGCTGACCCCTGATTCCAGGTCTGCCTCCTCTAACCAGTGAGCCACACTTCTCCACATTCCCTCAGCTGGGTAGTCAGTCACATACTTGTGTCACGACTACTCACAGAACACTTCATAGGCATGCTTTCAGGCCGCTCTCTTAGTGCCATGGGAAACTAACACTTGTCACTCCTCCATCTAGGTCCCAGCCTACATTCAACTACTCCCTCTTAAAATATTGAGTCAAGGGGGTGTGGCGTGAACGCCGCTTGGGATGGCGGCTTGACAGCGGAGCTCCGCCATCGGATTTCTGATAAGGGCTAATAAACGCGGTTTTCTTCCACAAAAAGCTCTCCGATACGCTGCACAGTGGATGGGAACATGAGGTGAGCAGTATGTCTCGTTCTACGACCTCCTACATTGCCTTTACGCCCTAAATTCTTCCAAAATTCTGCCCGTTTTTGCCGCGACCGCCATTTTGTTTTTTGTCTACTCGCGCTGGTGCCCGTTTTTATGCGCGAAATGGCTTTGAAATGACTTAATGACGAAATTACTGCTAATATTTTCTCTTTCTACATGAGGGCCCTTAATACAGATGTTGCCTGCTGTTTTTTCCTCAACTTTTCTAAACCATTCCTCTCTTCATGATTTGAGGTACCACCATTTTGTCTCAGGAGGAAGGTAGAGCTCTCACTCCTCACAAATGTTTTGTTGAAGATTTTTGACGCTCTTTTGCTACCACTATTGCGGCTATAATCCTTTTGTGCGTCTACCTGTCATCGATTTTTTCTGGAGTGCTATAAATTATCGGAGAGGACTGCTATTTTCACACTCTTTCCCGTTTTTCTCCATGGGGAAACTGCGCAATCTTAAACTCTCCACCTCCACTTCTACTCGCACTTGCTCAGACTCTGATTCTACTCCCCCTGACGTGGAGGACAGTGCGTCACATGAAACCTGATTTGATATCTGGGGCTATTCCAAAATTGCAATCTTCAAGTAAACTCCCACAATCTGCATCAACTAAAAGACTCAAAAAAGATCCTCCTTCTCCAGGCACCTCATCAAATTCTGCTTCCATGGATCTCATACTAGAGGAAATTCGTGCGCTGAAGCCATTTATGGTTGAAACTACAAAAACTTTGAAATTTTAACACGATAAATGGTCCTCTTTGGATTCTCGTGTTCTTCTTGTGGAGCAGTCAACAGAATCTCTTCAGACTTCCTGTTCTCAGATTACGACTCTGGAAAAGGACATTTCCCTCCTCAAGAGACAGGCGGAAGATTTAGAAAATCGAAATCGCAGAAATAATCTCCAACTTCATGGATTGCCTGAATATACAGAAGGTTCAAACCCGACTGAGTTTTTTCAATCATTTTTGCCAAAAATTCTGGACCTTCCTACTTCCCCTATTTTCAATATTCAACGAGCACATAGACTGGGCCCAAAAATTTCTACGAAACCCCAAGGAGTCATAATGTTGTTCTTACAATATACTGACCTTCTTCACGTTTTATCTGCTGCCAAATCTAAAAAGGAGATTGTTTGGGAAGGTCACCGCCTATATCTTTCCCAGGATGTGGCTAAAGTAACGGCAGACCGACGCAAACAGTTCTTGGATATGCGCCCACATCTACGTGCTCTCAACGCCGGGTTTGGCCTACTTCATCCTTGCCTCTTCAAGGTAACATACAAAGTGAAAACCACAACTTTTAAGGATCCTCTTGCTTTGCTGGAATTTCTTCGACGACATGGGTATGATGTCATGGACCCCTCAAGAGTTGTTAAATTGGTCAGCTTAAAGCTTAACCCACCCACATGTTCATTATTGTGCTCCACCTTCACTATGTTCCACTTTCCTGTATCTATATGCCTATGTATTTTATGTCTTCATCTTTGTATTATTTCATAAAAAATATGTTTTATTTCTTTAGGCAGGTCAATGTCTTCTCTCTCCACCTTTGCAGGTCTACCTCCTTTTCATCTACATCCCGATGTTACCCTTTAGTCAAGTAACATGTTGTCCTTTTTCGGGTGTCTGATGATGTTTGCTCTCGTTGTTGAGGTCGTCTTCTTCTGGCGCCGTCAGTCCCGCTCTTCAGTTTGTATTTGTACTTGTAAGTATGTTCTTCATTGTTTCTCTTTGTCATATTCTGTCCACTATTTCCCTTTCTCTTTTACTCTTCTTTTCTATCTCTCTTTTCTTCTCTTTACTTCCTCCTTCGCCCACGCATAACTTTGTAATTTTTCTTTGCTCCGTATTTATGTTCTTCTCTTTTTCGCTTCTAATTATTATCATTCCTTTTCTCTCTTCTCATCTAATGGTTTTTCCATACATAATTTTGTTGATTCAAGTTTCGAGTTGTTACATGGAACGTTAAAGGGTTAAATAACCCTATTAAAAGGCAACAGGTTTTATCCCACTTAGCTAGACTTAAGGTGGATATGGCTCTTCTACAAGAGTCTCACCTCTCTGAAGCTGAAGCCTTGAAAATTAAATGTTGCAGGGTGGGTCATGTTTTTCATTCACCAGCTATAGGTAAGAAAAATGGAGTTGTATTGTTATATCACAGAAAGTTAAATGTTTCTCTTGTTTCTCAAGAATGTGATGTTGAGGGTCGATGGGTATTGGTTAAGTTAAATATAGATAAGATTACTGTGGTTATTTACAATGTTTATGCTCCTACTGGTATTGATAAATTGTTTTGGCCTGCTATATCGGAAACATTGGCTACAATTACTGATGATTATATTACTTTTGGTGGTGACTGCAATCAAATCTTAGATCCTATTTTAGACAGAAATTCTAGAGTCAAATTTTATGCTTCTAAAATGCATTCCCAATTCACTGCTTCTATACACAACAATGCTCTAGTTGATATTTGGCAATTATGTAACCCTGGTGAAAGATATGAGAGGGACCCCTTTACAAAGACAGGGGAAATGAGGTACTTCAAACCAGAAAAACAGAATTGTCCCCTGACGCACTGATATGTAACCCTGATGTGCAGAAATACACCTATCAGACTTGATATTCACTTCATACAAAAGACATTTCATTTATACACCATAATCTTATCAGTTACTGCATCAAATAAAAAGACAATACACAACAAAAAACTTTAAAACAATATTGACACAAGTTAAAAACCTACTGGAATTGCATCTATACTACTACAGGCTATTAATAATACACACAATCACTTATGACCAGCATAATGAAGACAACACGACATGTAGGACCTAAATAATTGTCAGTTACAATTTGCACATCAAATTTATCAATTACAGATACGTTTGTTAACACATTGTAAGCATCAGTATTTAACCAATTACGTATCACAATTTTTGATTGTGCCTGAAATAAAAGCATTGACTCGTTTCAATGGTTTTCATACACTTTGATCCATCTTTTTCAAGACTGTTGATTTTTTGTTGTCTTAACTCTGTGAGAGATGCTGTGTTTCATCTCTCTGTCGTTTTAACAAAATTGGCTTGTGCATGCAAAGTTTTGTCCCATTTATTGACGAACACACCTGCCTCCGATCCAGTTTTTGTGCCGTCCTTTTCCACACATTAGTCCGATATCTGTATGGTACTGAAATAAGCCGTAGTTCACCTTCTCATTTTCAATTAAAAGTAGGTGTAGGCAACCTCGCATTGGACCCTGAGCAAATGACTTGTCGTAGTCTCCGTTTTTTGTTTTTTTCTTAATTTTAAAATCGCGGGAATAGACACAGTTCTTTATAATCCAAACAACCTCTCGCACATGGCTTGGGTTTTGTGTATCTATTCCGTCCGGTGGGGTCTCTGGGTTAAACGCAACTGAGTTTTAAAGTTTTTTATTGTGTGTTGTCTTTTTATTTGATGCAGTAACTGATAAGATTATGGTGTATAAATAAAATGTCTTTTGTATGAAGTGAATATCAATAGTGTATTTCTGCACATCAGAGTTACATAACAGTGTGTCCGGGGAAAATTCTGTTTTTCTGATTATGTAACCCTGACCTTAGAGAATACAGTTTTTATTCCCCCTCTCATCACTTACAATCCTGCATTGATTATTTATTTCTAAGTAAGCCCCTAGCCCAGCTTACCCTTCACTCAGACATTGGATCCATTTTAATTTCAGATCACGCTTCCGTTTTTGTAGATATCGATCTCATTCCTTTCCCCCCCCCATCCTGGGCATTGGAGATTTAATAACTCTCTTCTGCTTGACCCTTCCTTTTGTGCCAAATGTAATACATTTGCTATGGAATTTTTTGAACTTAATCAAATTCCTGAATCCCCTTATGTGATGGTATGGGACTCTTTTAAAGCGGCTGCATGAGGTTTTATTAATAATTTTGTATCTCAAAAGAAGAAACAAGCACAAACTAAATCTGCTCAGCTCTTGGATAACATTAAAAAACTTGAATATATTTATTATCAGTCCAACACTGAATCATCCCTTAAAGATCTCATCAATGCTAAATTTACTTTCAATAAATTTACCACAACCCCTGCTTCGAATTCTTTATTGAATTGTAATTCTCGTTATTATGGCGGTCAAAATAAAATGGGGAAGTTATTAGCCAATTATCTTAAAATACGGAAAAACAGACAGAAAATTGAATCTATTCAAGGCTCCAATGGTTTTGTCTTTGTTTAAGAATAAAGATATTTTAAACTAATTTGTTTCTTTTTATAAAACTCTATATACTCCTGAAACGTGTCCTGATTCGGCTGATCTTCTTTCTTATTTTCACAATATTCCCTCACCTCCTACTGCACACGTTAACTTTCATTCCCTAGACTCTGATATCTCTCTCACAGAACTTTCCCACGCAGTCTCGTCATTAAGACATGGTAAGGCCCCTGGCCCTGACGGCTTTACCATTGAATTCTATAACTCCTTTGCCTCTCTTCTCCTTCCAAAACTACTCACACTATTTCAGTCTTTTTCTGTTTCAGGCTCCTCTCGTGGTTCCTTTCAGGAGACTTTGATCTGTCTGATCCCTAAGGATGATAAGGATCACACTTTATGCAAGAATTATCGCCCAATTTCATTAGTGAATACTGAGTATAAAATCTTTGCTAACATTTTGGCCCTTAGAATGGATCCTCTTCTCCCTGACTTAATTGGCCCAGAACAGTCAGGCTTTGTTAAGGGTCGTCTTTTGTCCGATAACTTGCGTGTATTTTTTTATATTTTAAGTAAGGTCTCTTCACTTTCTCATCCTTTGGCTGTCATCTCCTTAGGTGCTGAGAAGGCATTTGATAGGATAGGCTGGGATTTTATGTTTCAAGCCCTTAAGTGGGCAGGCTTTCCCTCCAAATTTATCTTCCTTATCTCATTACTCTATTCAAGCCCTCAGGCTTCGATATTTGCAAATGGTATGGTCTCAGATTATTTTCCATTACAAAGAGGAGTGAGACAAGGATGTCCTTTATCCCCTTTATTGTTTGTTTTAGCTTTAGAACCTTTTCTCACTAAAATTAGAAATGATGTTAATATTTCTGGCTTTCAATTCGGTTCTCAGCAAGTAAAACTCTCGGTTTACGCCGATGACATTCTTTTGTATTGCTCTGACCCTCAATCTTCACTTCTGTTTTTTCTACAACATGTCTCCTCCTTTTCTAAAGTTTCTGGATACCGTCTAAATGTCGATAAGTGTGAAATTTTACCTTTGAACTCTCTCTGTCAAGAGCATCTTTTCGAACACTCTGGTTTCTCTTGGCAAACATCGAAAATTAAATACTTAGGGATTTGGTTTGCTCCTCGTCTTTCCGATACTCTTAAAATTTATTTTGAATGCATTTCTAAAAAACTAAAATGCAGCCATTACACGATGGAATCCCCTCTTTCTTTCTTGGTGGGGTCGTCTCGAAAGGTGCGTTATGAACCAGATAAAAAATATATTGTAACTTTTTACAAATATTATGCATGTTAGGCCTGCTGCCTGCCACATTTGGCTGTTCCATTTGGGCAGGACTTTTAAATACATGGGCACTTGATATATTTAAATAAAAAGAGGTGGAAAATGCTACTCACGATTCCCATGGCGGCTTTTTCGGAGCAGTCTGGAAGGACAATCCTGGAGACATCCTGGGGAAGTGAAGCGGAAAGAGCCCTGCAACCACAATGTCACCCTCCGAGGTGAAGCCATGGGCACTAAGGTTCTGCAGGTGACAAGCGACTGCTGCCCTCCCAGGAACATTGCTCAGAAAAAGCAGTAGCCCCTCTAACAGTAACCTTTGCCGCATCCCAAGAGATGACACAGGGGGGAGGGTTACCAGAGGGGTAAAGGGAGCAGGCAGCATCCTATGGGTCAGGAATCGACCCTCATGTCCATGGGTCAATCTCTGCTCTTGAGCGCTTATCTGGCGTAAGTAGTGGTGGTAGTATACCCATGCATAGGTTAGTTAACGCTTCTTAGTGTAATGCAGAGGAAATGCACAGTTTATGCATAAATAGAGCAGCTTGGAAAAAGTACAAGATTGGTTACACCCTTGTTGACCTGACTTACACTTGTATCTGTCACCTGCATGTGTAAGTAGGGTCTAGTTTTTTAAATCAAATACTTTGATTATCTTGCCCAAGGTCAGTTGGGAATAAAAGAAAAATTGCCAAAAGAAATTGAGCCAGAGTGGGATTCCTTCGCAGAAGTTGTAAGTAGACTTGCTCCACACCTAAACAGCCGATGCGCCTTGTTTACTTCTTGTAAGAACATCCGCATGCGCCTTAAGTAGTTTCTGAACCCCTTGGTTGGAATGTTCTCGCAGGATGTGATTTTTCCGTCGAAGTTCTGTGGCTGTCTCTTCTTCCCTCTTGTTCACACGTGTGTCCGTTTTCTGTCGGTGTCCGTTTTCGTGGTCATCCGCTTACAGTTCATCTATGTGCTCAGTAGCCGTCTGTCTGGGGTGGTTGCGCTGAGCGTCTGTTTCTCTGTGGAGCATTTTGCTTGTGTTGTGTGATTTCTTTGGGGGAGGGGGAGTTGGTGGATAATGGTCGTCTTCGAAAATGTTCCCTGTTCTATATATTTCCTGAGTTTTGTCCTCTGTTTGTCTCTTTCCAGCACACTGATGCCTGCACTCTGTCTCTCTTCCCTTCCATCTCTACCTCCTTTTCACTCCCTCTTTCTTTCCTTCCCTCTCTCTCTTCCCTTCTCTCTGGCTCTCTCTCTTTTCCCTTCTTTCTCTCTCTCCACTTCTCTCTCTCTCTCTCTCTTTCTATCCTTTTCTCTCTTTCTTTCCTTCTCTCTCTTCCTTTCCTTCTCTCTCGTTCTCTTCCCTTCTGTCTCTATCTCTCTCTTTGTATCTCTCTTTTTTTCTATCTCTCTCTGTTTCTCTCTCTGTCTCCGTCTCTCTCTTCGCCTCTGTCTCTCTCTCTCTCTCTCTCTCCTTCTGTCTTTCTCTCTTTCTCTCTATCTCTATCACTTCCTTTCCTTCTCCCCCTCTCTTTCTTTCCTTCTCTCTCTCTCTTCCCTTCTTTTTCTCTCTCTCCTTCTCTTTCACTTCTTTTCCTTCTTTCTCTTCCTTCTCCCTCGCTCTCTTCCCTTCTATATCTATCTCCCTCCCTCTATTTCTCTCTCTCTCTGTCTCTTTCTATCTTTCTCTCTCTTTCCTATGCCTGACTTCGGTCCCACTCTCTCACTTGAACTTGCCTCGCTGTTTTTCTTGGATCTCAACTTACAGTCTTTGGCTCTTAAGTTTCTCGTTTTCGCTCCCTAACCTCACATCTTTTTGTCACCCTGCTGACCGGGCTTCATTACACTCCATGTACCTCGCTTTTGTTGCTCTCTCTCGCCCTATCTTCTCTCTCTGTCTTCTTTCTGTCTCTATCCCCCCTGCTGATCCAAACCTTTCTGTCTCTCACACTGTTCCTGGTCTCAGGCTCACATTCCCTTATTTTAAGACCTGTCTTCAACGCCCCAGGGAAGCCATTCCTCCTAAAGATTGAGTTTTAATTACAGACATTAAACAAATTAGGCTCTCTTGGGTGCTTTCTACTTTTAATGCAACACAATCCAGAGAGGAGGAGGTCAGTAAAGTGGGGTGTGTCTGCTACGTTACACACACACTGCCAACTAAGGGACTTCTGGAGATTGGGACCACAGATTTAATGGCAGTGACGTGCCACAGGTGTGATATTTTACATGCATACCTTTACTCTTTGAGAACACAAGGCCCACGTATGGACACAAATGTGCCAACATTGTGCACTCTCATAAGAAAGCCATACACCTGTTACAGCAACAAGAGGGTGTGCTCAGGTCACCACTGGGCGCACTCTGGCACCTGAGCAATGACTGCGTGTTGTTTAGGTGCCAAATCCTGGGGGAAAAATAGTGCTCGGAGAGAAGAAAAGTGCAAGACATTTAGGGGCATATTTACTAAAAAATGTCGGAATAAGGAGCTATGCCATATTTGGCAGCGTTGCACCCCGACATTTTTAAAACACGGGGATGCGCTGTATCCACAAGAATACGGTGCACTGCTGGTGCTAGGTAGCTTTTTTTGCACCCGGGGAAACACAGGACTGCATTGTATTCTTGTGAATACGACGCATCCCTGCTTTTTAGAAATGTCAGAGCGCCGTGCTGCCATATTTGGCACAGCTCCGCACTCCCAAATTGTTCGTAAATATGCCCCTTTGTTTTTGTACATTTATGGATTTTTTTTTATTTTTTCAATTTTACATAGTGCGGACGTGGCCCGAAGGCATCAGAGCGCTTTACAACCGTAGCAAGATGCAAGTGTACAGCGAGTTACAGTTCTATTACATTCAGACATTTGCATCGGTAGATGCGACCAGGACAGTTGCCGCAGATTGGTCCTACCAACTGCTTTCTGTGAAATGCATTACAATTATGTGTCCACATTTTGTGGCCCATATTTTGAGGTCGAGCCTAGAGTCAGGGCGCATGCGCTGCTCTGGGAGACTTGTTGTAGTGTAGTATGTAAAAAAATGTTGGCTTCATACATTGCATTTAAGGAATCGCAAAATTTGCGATTCCTTAAATGCAATTGCAAAATAAGGAATCACAAATTTTGCGATTCCTTTTTTTGCACCAGATTTTGCTTCATACATACCATTTAGCAAATTTGAATTCGCAAAGGCCGAAATTCTGAGAATTTCGGCCTTTGCAAATGCGAATTTGCTTGATAATAATGGCCCTAAGTCCCGGTGCTCAACAACGGCATTAGTGGCACCCTTGATTTTACCATTCTACATGTACTGGGAGCTATCACCAACACCTAAAAGCTGCAATATCTAAGCAGACACAAGTTGCGCCCAGCTCACACGCACTACAAGACAGCAAGAGCGTGTAGTTTGACACAGCTTCTGTATCAGGAATCTTCTCTGAGCAGGGACGTGGGAGGAATCTCGACTGTACACAGCGGAGTGGAGGTCTGTGGGGTTATAAGAGGCACCTCACATCTCCTCAGACAGGTAAAACTAGACCCTGTGCAGACAATGGGAAGCAGAAGGGGCACACTTCAGTTGCACGAGGGGGCCATACGCTGGCGCTTTCATGCAGCCAGGCCTTTTGGTGCCAGCAGGCAGTCTAGTGCAGCCACCCGTCTGATGGAATCCCCAACCTACTCCTAGTAACCGTCATCCGACTGGGAGCCAGTACTAAAACACATACCGCAGCTGGCAGCGGGGTGATGCTGAGCTTGCTGGAGTGAGTAGAAAAAATGCATAGTTCCGGCCTTATAAATTAAGTGCCGGTGCAGAGCACCGGAAACCAGTAGCACAAATTAAGCACTCCTTAAGAAGGAAATAAAATGTCCTGCAGCCCTTAAAGCGAAATGAAACATTTGCAGACAACCTGCTTTTACACAACGCACCTTGAAAAATAATGATTCACAGCGCTGGGGACCCCTCTCTCGTACAGCAGCTACACCGATCATGCAAAAGGTGCCAATCAGAATACGTTTTTTCATCCCCCGCCCATCTCCCCACATTTGGTTCCCAAGGGTGAGCCCCACATCAATCACTATAATACCTTTGTCGGCTTCATCCCAATTATTTTCAGGGAGAAAAATGGAAGGCTGGGTTTACATCCCCCCACCGCCAAAAGAAAGTACATATTGGGGAGCCGCAGCCAACGGCCAATAAGGCAAGGGAGCCGTGGGTTGAAAAAGATTGGGAACCACTGATGTAATAGAATCCCCAGCCACTCTCTGCCCATATTTGTCATTGGCTTGTGTCAGCGTCCTACGTAAATGCTGGCGTCTGATTCGTAAAAAGGCTTGTTGTTCCAATCTTAGTACCTCCTTGTCTTCATCTGTAACCTTCCATGGTGACTGGCCCCTTTACTTCGGATGTTACACGGTACGTCTTTTTTTGTCCGTTAGCACTATTTTCTTTATCGAGTTTCTCTTGCTGTAGGCACGACTTGCTCTGCTTACATTTAGCGGGCCATGCGCGTTTTCTCTTTTGAAGCAGCCAGCATAGGTCCTGCATTTAAATTTTCACCCCCATCACTTTAAGAAAAAATTATTTAACTAGTGCAGCAAGCCTCAGTTGGATTACTGGCAGCCGTGCCTTTCGTTTGTTACTTTTAGACAGAGGCATTTTGAGGGCGCCTGTTCCGTGCACTTCTCCCTCCTCTCCCACTTGAATTATTTTGGTCCTGCGTGGTTTGGTGTCGCACATCATGTAAAATATTGAAGTTTAATGCCACTTTTGAGTTTATATTTTATTTGAAAGTGTTTTGTTTGAAACATTTAGTTGTAATCATAGGGATTCCGATGGCGTCTCTTCCTTTCTGTGCAATCCCCTCCACCACAACAGTGTAAAAGAATCCCCTAAACACAGTAAGTACATTTCAGTATTATTGTTTAATGGAGCTCGTAAATCAGCTTCCAGACTCATCCAAGTACCTCAACTGAATGCCACATATATATTCTTTTAAAACCCTCAACATTCAATCCTTAACATTCTTTACAGAACGAATGACATCACAATGTCATTTAAACATTATGACATTCTCCCCACTCGCTAAAACAAATGAAATAAAATAAAATAAATAATGTAGATATAGTAAATAGATCAACATTGTTCAATTAATCTTTTAGGTCTTCTTGAAATTTTTTCTGACTTTCTGTGTATCCATCCATCTTGTTGGTCACTTGAGTGTATAATTCCTTGTTAAACATTTGGTGTAACTTTTCTGAAAAAGGACTTGTTTCTTGTTATTGTTCTATTATCATTTCCTGCAGTCATCTCTGTACCTTGAATTTTTGGTATTTCTAAAGGTGTGGGGTTAAATCTAGTTTGTGATTTCCTCACTTGTTGTTGTCGAACTAATAAAAGGTCACCAACTTGATAATCTTGGCTTTGATACCTTTTTTCCTTTTTCAGCGTAATATTTCATTTTTTCTTTTGCTTCTTTATCTTTTTCTATCACGTCTTTGTGTACGTTTGGAGGAATTGAAGGCAGCTGCGGTAAACAAGTTTGTTTTGATGGTCCAAACATTAGATCCGAAGGGCATTTTCCAGATGATACATGTGGAGTGTTTCTATAGTCTCTTAAAACTTGACACAACGCTTGATTTATTGAAATTTGTGAAATTTTTGCTCTTTGTACTGCTTTTTTAATTGTTGCCATCAATCTTTTTACCATCACATTTGCTCTGGCCCACATTGGAGTTATCTTTCTATGTATTATTCCCAAATAGTTAATTCATTTTCCAAATTCATCTCCACTAAACGGTGGTCCATTATCTGTCTTCAATATATTAGGGATTCCCCATGTCGAGAATATTTAATCTAATACTGGAAGTACTGTTGAAGAAAATGTAGAAGATATTAATTTTACAATTGGAAAACGAGACTACTCATCTAATATTGCGAGCAAATAATGTCCTGAATCTAATGGCCCATAGAAATCTGCTGCTTCATTTGACCATACAGCATCTGGTAAATCAGACATGTAGTTCTTCAATTCCTTTTTCCTTTACAGTGCATTGACAGACATAGCAAGATTGAACAACTTCTTCTACTTGTTTATCCAGCCTTGGAAACTAGAATTTTTCTCTTAGAAATCTTTTTGCTGCTGAGACACCTCTATGACTTTCATGAGCCAAATCAATCACAGAACGTTGAAGACTTTCTGGTATTACTATTTTAGTCCCTCTGAGTAATATTCCTGAGGAAGTCACAGATAATTCTGAACTTATGTTCTTGAATGTTAGTATATATTTTTTTGATATTCATTCGAAATTGACTCCCATTAGTTATCAATCTCCACTTGTTTTCATGCAAGATTTCTTTTACTTCTTGTAGTGCATTATCTTTTTGCGTTTCTTCAATTAGCTCATTTTCTTTGACAATTCCTGGAACTGCTGATCTTACTATAACATTTATGTATTCCTCCACCTCTAGCTGTTGCTCATTCATCTTTTAGATGGATGCCTAGACAAATATTCAGCTGGATTATGATCTTTTCCTGGTTTATGAATAATTTTAAAATCATAATCCATGAGTCTCATTCCCCATCTTTCAATTCTTGGTGGCATTTTTGTTTTTGGATTTCCAAAGATAGAAACTAGTGCCTGATAATCACAAATGATTTTCCATAAATAAAATCATGGAAATGTTTGCGTGCCCAAACAACAGCTAAACTTTCTTTCTCAGGCTGAGAATATCTCTGTTCTATTTCAGATAAGCTTTTGCTAGCATGTGAAACTACATATCTTGGAGTTTCTATTTCAGGTTTATGTTGTACTAATATTGCACTAAACCTACTGGACTTGCATCCACTATTAGTTCTGTACATAGATGTGGGTCAAAGTATTTCAAATTTGCTGCATTGGTTATTTTCATCTTTATTTTTTCAAATGCTTATTCACAATCATTATGCCACTGAAATGTTTTCTTTTCTTTGTTAGTTATCTTAAAGGTGAACCTACAGTTGCTAAATTCTTTATATATCTTGCGCAGTAACTTGCCATTCCAAGAAAAGATCTCAGTTCTGCTACATCTTTCGGTCTCTGCATTGCATTTAAAGCTGTTATTTTAATAGGATCTGGTCTCATCCCCTTTTCTGAAAATATGTGACCAAAAAAGTTAATTCATTCTTATTTATTTCACTTTTTTTCAGTCAAAGTTAATCCAGATTCTTCAAGCTATTGACAGACTCCATCTAATGCTTGGTCGTGTTCTTCTTGTGTTTTTCCAAAAAACAAAATGTCATCACTGTAGTTTTGTACTGGCTTTATAACATTCTTTATAATTTCCTGAAAAATCTCCGCAGCAGAACAAATTCCAAAGTTTAACCACTTGTATCTAAACAATCCCAAGTGTGTTGAAAATGTTGTGATGTATCTTGATTGACTATCAATCTCTAATTTATTTATTTATTTATTTATTTATTTATTAGTCTTGTAGAGCGCGAACAGCTACCCGTGAGGGTTTCCCGGCGCTAATTGACATTATAGCATAAAATCCAGAGGGAACTAAAGCACAACAGACCAGATCTTAAAGGTTAACAGCTTTCTGAAGAATTATTGGGCAAAAAGCCAGGTCTTAACGGCTTTACGGAAGCGAAGATGGCAGTGCTCCATGCGAAGGTCTAAAGGAAGAGAATTCCAAAGTCTGGGTCCTAGTACATAAAAAGAACGACCGCCCATTCTAGTGAGCCTAAATTTTGGCACACAGAAAAGATGTTGGGAGGAGGAACGAAGAGAGCGTGCAGGAACATAGGGTTTAACAAGAGACTGGAGATAGGTGGGGGCAGCTTCAATCTTTATCTTATGCATAAAGCATAGTGTCTTGAACTTCACTCGTTTGTCAAGGTTGAGCCAGTGGAGTTGTTTTATACGTTCGGAAATTGGATCATATTTCCGACATCCACACAGAAGCCGAGCAGCGGCATTCTGGACTAATTGGAGACGGCGCATAACCTCCCTGGTTGCCCCCAGATAGAGCACATTACTGTAATCCAATCTGGAGGTCACCAGAGCCGTTACAACGGATCTCTGGGTGTCAGAAGGCAGGATCCAAAAGATTTTACGCAACCACCTAAGAATAGTAAAACAGGTGGCTGCAACCTTGTTTGCCTGATCTTTCATCGATAGCTCCCTATCGATAATGACCCCAAGATTTCTCGCTCGTTCAGATGGAATGGGTAAATCACCCATAGTTGATGGCCAATGTCTCAAACTCCATAGGTCAGGTTTATTGCCAAAGACGAGCACCTCCGTCTTATCGCTGTTGAGCTTAAGAAAGTTACAGCTCATCCAGCGGGAGATGTCACTAAGACCAGATTGTAAAGAGGAAGGTGATGAAGGGTCAGCTTGGGTTAGGGAAAACACAATCTGTGAGTCGTCAGCATAAGTGAAAAGTTCAAGACCAGAGTGATAAGCAACATGTGCTAAAGGAACAACATATAAATTGAAAAGAAGAGGACTTAGAATAGAACCCTGGGGAACACCATAAGGAGAAGGATAGGTTTCGGAAGTGGAAGTGTTAGAAAAGATTTGAAAAGTTCGATCGGTAAGAAAGGACGAAAGCCAGTGTAAGGCTTTGTCACAGATACCGAAAGAGGCAAGGCTACTGAGAAGGATACTGTGCGAGACAGTATCGAAGGCTGCACTGAGATCGAGCAATATCAGTGCAGCCGTTTCGCCTCGATCCAATAGTTGGCGAATATTCTCAGTTACTCCTAAAAGAGTGGATTCGGTGGAGAAGCCTTGACGAAAGCCAGACTGGGAGGGATGAAGAAGATTATTGGTGACAACAAAACGAGATAGGTGTAAATGAATATGCCGTTCTAAAACTTTCGAAAAAGCCGGCAGCAGCGAGATTGGACGGAAGTTGGCAGCAACATTAGGGTCCGCATTGGGCTTCTTAAGAAGTGGGGTCACCATTGCATGCTTCCAGCTCTGAGGGACCATGGCTGAATCAATAGAGGCATTTAACAAGGTACAAATTGCCTCTAGTTGAGGAAGCTCAAATTGACGTAAAACCGAAATGGGTAAGGGATCCATCGGTGAGCCAGACTTAATGTTGTTTAAAATTTCCAGGAGGGTAGCGGGTACAAGATTAGGCCAGGTCGTTATTGAAGCCTGAGAACGGGGAGTGGCAAAGGATGGAGATACGCTAATAACGGAATTTTTCTGGGCTGCTATGTCATTATAAATGTTATCAATTTTAGATGTAAAGTACTGTGCCAGTTCATCACATTTCGTGTTAGAGAGAGGAGGGGGTATAGCAACTGTCTGCGAGCCCGCAAGGTCTTTTACCACCTTGAACAGGACATTAGACTTATTTATGGCTCCTGTAATCAGATTGTTGACATAGGTGGCTCTGGTGAGAGCACAGGCCTTATGGTAGAGTTTTAATTCAGCTTTATACGCAAGCCCAGTAGTAATAGAATAATCTTTTCTCCAAGTTCTCTCAAGTTTTTTACATTGAGATTTATGAACACGGAGGGCTTCATTGTACCATGGAGCAGGAGAATTGTGAACAATATTTTTCTTATTAGAGAGAGGGAGGCAAATATTTATAGCCTCGGAAAGCCACGAATTTACTGAATCGGCAGAAGCATTTAGGTTGTCTAAACTGAGTGGGTATTTGGGCATGAGATCATACATTGTTTTATTGAAAGCAGCTATGTCCAGATTTTTCCAGACTCTCTTTTTAAGATTCATCGCAGAAAAGGATGTGGTCTGTGTTTTGTTATATGTTATAATAAATTTCACGAGGTAATGGTCAGACCAGGAGACGGGCAAAGCAGGAAAGCATGTAATCTGTGAGAAATTTGAAAAAACAGGGTCCAGAAGATGTCCGCCCTTATGGGTAGGGCCCTTGTTAAGTAGGATTAAATTCATAGCTGCAAAGTCAGGAATGCAATTGTCAGCGGAGTGATCATTAGGGTTATCCAAATGTAAATTTAGATCACCAATAACTAAAAAGTTACTGGAAGAAATAAGCACAGATGATAGATAGTCCAAGAACTGGGTATACCAAGAATTTACCGTGCCCGGAGGGCAGTAAAGTAAAAGCCCTGTAAGAGTGAACTTGGGATTTAAAGTAAGCTTAAAAGACAAAGCATCACATCCGTTTAAGGTGATAGGGTCCGAACGACACTGATATTTTTTGTTAAAAATAATCGCCACACCACCCCCCCATCTAACTGATGCTATCCTTTGCATAAATCAAGTTTTGAAAATACTGTTGCTCCATTTATAGTACTTATCATGTCATTCAAATGAGGGCCTGGGTAACGTTCTCTTTCAATAGCAGTATTGGGAATCCTCATGTCCACACATACTCTGATGTTATCAGTATCTTTTTCTGGGACAATGACAATAGGACTTACCCAAGGTGTTGGGCCTGTCACTCCTTCAATTATATCTTGTTCAAGTAGTAATTTTATTTCTTTTTCAACTTTTCCTTGCATGTGAATTGGCACTCTTATATGTGTTTGTGCTATTGGTTTTACTGCTTCATTTATATGAAAAGTAATTTATTTTCCTTTAAATTGTCCTAGTCCTTCAAATAGTTTAGGATTCATCTTTAAAATTGGATGATCTGTTGAAATAATACAATTCATTGCCAACAAACTCATGAGTTGAGCAGTTACATTGCTTAATAAGTAGGGACCTGGAACTTCACCTTGTAACACAGGTACATCTTCTTTACTTGTTATATGTCCACATCGTAGGGTCTCTTCAGATTTTCCTAGGCATAGAACCGGATGTTTGGCACCCCATTGAAAAACACTAACATTTGATGGTGTCAACACAGGTTGGTTTTTCATTTTCATATATTCAGTTATGCACATTTTGTTGCATGTTTCTCCACTGTCTAAAACAAAAAGAACTTCTTGTGATCCAACTAATACATTTACAGATGTGGTTTTTTAAATAGTTTCTATTTTAATCATATTGATTTTTTGACAAACGCTACTTTCTTGCGTTATGTTGCTTTCTTGCATTATATGTAATTTTTCTGATTGCTCAAATTCTTCTTCAGACACGCCTTCAATTTCTTCCATATGTCTTATATATTTTGTGTTTCCAATTTTTTTTAAATCGGATTAACTTGTTTCCAACTCTCTTTATTTTCTTTCTTAAATTTGCATACACTTGCAAAATGATTGTATCAACTACATTCTTGTTGTAATATTGCTGGACATGTTTTTTGATGGGGGAACTGAAATCCACACCTGTAACATAATCTTTTTCCTCTGAACTGTGTTTAATTTTTTTTTCTACGTTTTTTTTAACATTTTTCTAATCTGATCAATCGCTTTATTTCTCCCTTCTTCCATGTTTGTAGCATGTTTTTGGGCCTGCATTTCTGTTTTTATCATGCAAATTATTTCTTGTAGATCATATTTTTTTTCTAAGAGTTTTTTCTGAATTTTATTGAGTTGCATCCTTGTATTACTCTTAGCCGAATGGCTTCTTTGTTGTTGAATTTATCAAATTCACAAAATGTAACTAGTTTTTTAAGTCTAGTAACATAATTATCAATTATTTCATTTTCTTGTTGGAGTTCTATATTGAAATTATATCTTTCAAAGTCTAAGTTTTTCTGAGGGTCAAACTTCGCATTTAGACATTTCATAATCCCTTCATAGGTGTGTTTTTCATCTTCTGGGAATGTAGTTATCAGGTCTTCAACATCATCGCCTACAAGGTTAAGTAGTAGGTATTTTACTTGTTCATCAGAGAGAAAATGTTTAAATCTCCTTGTCTACTTTTCCCACCTTTGTGCAATATTTTCTTGTTCAGACAGACTGAAAAGTAATGGTCTTCTAAAAATTGTACTTGAAATGCTTTCAATAGCATCTTCCTCATTATATATGTCTGAATTCATATTTACAACAACGTCATTACTTGTTTCTTCTCCAGTGTAGTTTTAATATGTATTGTTATATATTATGAAATGTAATTCTTATTCTAGTATAAGTTGTACTCAGAATAATCCTTTTATGTCTGTCTGTCACCTTGTTTAATAAAATTCAATCAATATGGTGTTTTTTGTTTTTCTTAATTATTTCTACATTTCCATATTTTAATATAGGGGCTTGCGCTACTTTAATTCTTTCTTTCACGTTGTAGCTGTTTTCCTTTAATGTAGCATTCATATTTTCTTTAAAATGGAGCTCCCGCTATTGGTAGCTATTTTTCTTTAATAATATTTCTCTCGCGCTACTCGCAGCTGCTTTCCTTTAATACAGCGCTCGCGCTGTTTTCCTGTGACACAGCGCTCACTTTGGCATGCACGTAGCAATGTGGATCTCGCGCTTGGGCTGTTATTTTTTAATGCAGTGCTCGCGCTGTTTTCTTTTGACACAGCGCTCACTTAGGCATGCACGGAGTAATGTGAATCTCGCGCCTGGGCATGCACGCAGCGGCGCTTACGTTATTTTAATTAGGCTGTCTCTCTTGCGGCGCATACACAGCTGATTAATGTTATGCTCGCGCTAGAGACTTGCAGCCAAATTAATTCCCGTTCACTAACCTCCAGTTTCAATCGCGGCAATCCGAATCCTGTAAATCAGGCTGCAGCACTCCGAATGCTGTAAACAGATGACGGTCAATCTTAATTGCTTGTGGAGATTTCTCAAAAACTTCTTACAGCACGCTCCTCATAGCAAAAGAATTCTTCATTCCTCACAGGTGTTCTTCTCCCTTCGTCTCCATTGTAAAAGAATCCTCTAAACACAGTAAGTACAGTTCAGTATTCTTGTTTAATGGAGCTTGTAATTGTAAATCAGCTTCCAGACTCATCCAAGTACCTCAACTGAATGCCACATATATATTCTTTTAAAACCCTCAACATTCAATCCGTAACATTATTTACAGAACGAATGACATCACAATGTCATTTACACATTATTACATTCCGCTTGTTCGGATCTGTATTCTAGTGCGCCTTTTCCGTGTCGGGTCACCTCCATGTCCCAGTAGAATGACGCTGGATTAAAAAAGAACACTTAATAAAAAACGAGTAGAAAGCCGCAACTAATGGGGCCAATCCTTGCTATTAATGTTACATATCAAAGGACAAAAGTTCAACACCATCAACATCCAAAGAGAAAGCAGAGGATTTGCTACATTTAGCATTAGCCCGCATATAACAGCCATCCGTCCTTCTTCTGTCCCTATGAGACCCACTAAGTGAATGCTTCTCCTGACAATGACAACTTCTCCACACGTGCTACCTTATATTTCCTAATCACATAAAAATCCTTCTCGTCTCACCATATATTTCCATGCTTGCACAAAACTACTTGTTGATTAGAGTTTTCAAACTATATACGTACTAGCTTATGATACGATATGAAGTTTAAGAGTTAGTAAAGTGGGGGCATAGTTACACATTTGGCCATATGGGATTTCTCCTGTTACAAATTGTTCATATGCCATTTCTTTGGCCAGAAGCTTTTTCCGTTGAGAGCTGATCTGTACAAAAGAAGGACTACAGTTCCCACCGTGCAACCTGCTGTTAGCTAATAACCCTCACCTGACAGAAGAATTCGTATTTGTATCGGACTAAATGACTACGATGGGCGTGTACCATGTGAACCCAGAAGCAAGAGACTTCTGAATGACAAGCGGAATCAATTCTATGTCAGGACAGGAGGCTCCGATTATGCTTAGTCTCATTTCTTTACTGACACATAGCAGCCAATCACATTACAGTAAAGAAAAAACAGAAACAGGGCAACCATAGAGTACACCCATAGTATATAAACAGTCTCAGAGGTAACCACTTCCTCTTTCTTTGCTGCTCCGCAGCCAGTTAAGTCTATTTATCTTTTCATGCTTATAGTGCTGTTGTGACTATTGTTGTTATATTTAATTGTGCACTTGCCTTATCTTGCGCTTCTTCCAACCTGCGCGCGGCTTGTGCATGCTTTAATTTTCTGGTCCGCCTTTCGGTGTGCCGGTATTGTTAACTGTGACGTCCGTTTCTCGGCGCGTTTGTTGGGAGCGCGTTGCTCGCCTCCCAGTGCCTGGCCGTTTGTGCCGGTCGCTTTTGCTGGAGCGGGAGTAGGGGTCCGCGGCTCGTATTGGGAGCGCGAGCGCTCTCGAGCCGGTGTTGTTTTCAGTGGCATTTCAGCGTCGCGCATGCGCGCTGCTTTATTTCCGGCTCGAGGCGTTTTCTTCACACGCCCGCCTGCCGGTTGAGTGAAGGACCGCTGTTTCATCTGCGCTCAGCCCACAGCCCTGAACTTTTGACCCCGCTTGACGCCGGAGCTCAGGAAAGAGCTTCGGTTGTATTTTCTGTGCATAGGCTCTGCCTAGAGTGTTTTGACGGCAGGCTTTCTCCCTCCACATTTGAATTGTTTTCTTTACTCGAGTTTTACCTCAGTTAAGCCTGCTTTGGGGTCACACTCCCCCATTACTGGTATCTCTGGTACCCCATATATTTCTGCAGTCTTGTGGGCATTGACTTTTGCACTTTGTTGCAATGGCTGAATATTATGAAGAGGATGAAGACTGTTATTATGAGGAGGAGGAAGATACTTCTCTTGAATATGACTTAGTGGAGGAGTTGGATAAAGGTGTTCAGCATTCCGTCAACAAGGCTCTGGTGAGAGCCATTAATCCACTTAAACGCCATCTTAATGAATATGCCATTCAACAAGGCTGGTTGCCTCCTTCGCAAAAATCCGCAAAGTCTCCTGGTAACCCCCACAAATTGGATTTTCAGAGACTGGCGAAGGTTTTATCTTCTGACAAATCCAGGTCTTCTATATCTCTTTGTGCGGAGGAGTCAGACCATGGTCAAGCCTCTTCAGGTCATGACTCTCCTCCTAGGAAACGTCTCCGCAAGGAGCATTTTGTTGACGCCCTTGAGCGTCCCCCCCTTCTCAATTTTGAACCTGAGGACATTGTCCACCCAAATTCCACGTCATGGCTCCCCGCTCCAGCGGTAGCAGCTTACCTGGAGGCGCATGTTCGCCAACCCTTTGAAGCGTCTGTTCGCGCTCGGCTGCGCTCAGAGTGCCCGAGGCCTGACCTGGCAGACCATATTGCTGAAACACCGGAGGTGGACCCTATGATGGTCACCTATCTTAAAAAATATTCTAAAGACCCCAAGAAAGGCTTGGACCGCTCCTGGCGGTCTTGTCAAGACAAACTAATGGACATGTTGGGTCCCTTATCCAAGATCCTGGACCTTGGTTTCAAGGCCAAGGAGGCCTCGGCGACAGTTAACCCTGACGAGCTAATCGAATGGGCACAAAGGGCTGTATGTATGTTTGGGAACGTCAATTGTGCCATATCAGCAGAACGTCGACGTTCCATCCTCCTGAAGCTGGATCCAAAGTTGGCAGAGCTGGCCACCTCTGAGGCAGGTCCAGAGGCGCAGGGTCTCCTTTTTGGCCAACCTTTCCTAAAGGAATTGACTAAGTTTGTTTCTGCCTTTAGCGGCATTGATAAGGCACAAGCCTCCTTGCGCCGGGCCATGCGTCCGGTTTTCACCAAGGCCGGACGACAAAGGGGACGGTCGTTCGGCCGCGGTTCTCAACAGCAGTCCCAGAAGGGTGGATCGCAGCATCGTGGTGGCCAATACGACTCTGGCTACTCCACCCGCGCCAACTTTTATCCTTCCAGAAAAGGAAAGGGCCAGTATGGCAAAGGACGTTCCGGTGGTCATCAGGGACAATACCAAGATTCCCACTCTACAGGTGAGCCTGATTCGTGCATGCGATGTGATGTTGGGGGGTCGCATTCAATCTTTCCTGCAGAATTGGCGCATGCTCTCCGGCGATGCTTGGGTGCTACAAACTGTTCAGGGGTTCAGAATAGAATTCTATCACCCGGTGCATCAGACTTGTCCCCCTCCTTGTCTACGTTTTTCTCTTCAGGATCAGGTTTGTCTCTCCGAGGAGATAGATTCTCTTCTAAAAAAAGGGGCGGTGATTCCAACCACCCGTCATCCGAAGGGGTTTGCCAGTTCTGTCTTTCTGGTCGAGAAAAAAGGGGGCGGTGCTCGTCTTGTTCTCAACCTGAAAGACTTCAACGGCGGAGTAGTCTATCGCCATTTCAAGATGGAGGGCATCCATCTGTTGAGGGATCTCCTTCGAGAAGGGGATTGGATGGTCAGGCTGGACCTCAAGGATGCTTATCTTTCGGTCCCGATTTACAAACCTCATCGCCGTTTTCTCCAGTTCCTCTGGCAGGGAGTCTGGTACGAGTATCAGGTTCTCCCGTTCGGTCTGTCGTCAGCACCATGGTGCTTCACGAAGCTGTTGAGACCTGTTGTGGAACATCTTCGGTCACTGGGTGTCAGGCTGATTATTTATCTGGACGATATTCTCCTTATGGCGGATTGTCCTCTCAAACTTCTTCATCATCTGGAATTATCCATCACACTTTTACAATCTCTGGGGTTTCTAATCAATGTCCAGAAATCGGTTTTGGTACCAGCCCAGCGTATCGATTTCCTGGGTTTTCAGATCGACTCGGTTACTTGTCAGCTTCTCTTGCCCAACCAAAAGATGCGTTATATCAAGAGAGAGTTGACATCTGTTATTTCCAGACCGACTGTGTCATTGAGGTCGTTGGCGCGTGTAGTCGGTCTCCTGGCGTCGTCCATTCAGGCGATTTTTCCGGGTCCCCTTCATTACAGGGCGATGCAGCGCCTGAAAATTCTTCATCTCCGGAAAGGGCTCAGATATTCCGATCAGATTCCTCTTACGGAGGAGGTCCGGTGGGAGATGCAGTGGTGGTTGGACCACATGGAGGCCTGGAACGGCCGGGCCCTCTTCGGTGTGTCTCCGGATCTGGTGATAGAATCCGATGCCAGTCGTTGGGGCTGGGGAGCCCGTTGCGGCTCGGTCTCGACCGGGGGTCGTTGGTCCCCTCAGGAATTGAAGCTTCATATCAACTGTCTGGAGCTCCTGGCGGGCTCATTTGCGATCAAATGTTTTTCTCCTCTACAGACCAGTTGTTGTGTCCTTCTCCGGATGGACAATGTCTCGGCAGTCCGCTATGTGAACAAACTGGGCGGGACCAAGTCCAGAATCCTGGCGGAGATCGCCAAAGATTTTTGGCACTTCTGTCTGCAGAACAAGATCACTGTTATTGCGGAGTACCTTCCGGGATGCCACAATCAGATAGCGGACTGGCACTCCAGGCACCTTCGGGATTTCAGCGATTGGAGGCTGCATCCCCGGGTCTTCCGTGCTCTCCATCGGCGTTGGGGTCCTTGCCAACTAGATCTCTTTGCCTCACGCCTCAATGCGCAACTACCGCATTTTTACAGTTGGAGACCGGACCCTCAGGCTCTGGCCACGGATGCCTTTCTCCAGCGGTGGCCATCGACCCTATGTTATGCCTTTCCTCCATTTCTAATGATTCCCAGGGTATTGGCCTACTCCAAACGATTTCAGACGGATCTGATTCTGATTGCCCCTCTCTGGAGGGCTCAAGCGTGGTTTCCGGTCCTTCTAGAAATGTGTTCGGCCCCACCGTTTCTCCTTCCCCCATTGTGGAATCTCCTGTTGGACCCTCTCGGAGGTCCTCATCCCCTGATCCTCTCAGGCTCCCTTCCTCTTCTCGCGTGGAGGATCTCGGGGAACGCTGGTCGCTCCCAGGCCTTTCAGGCGACGCTTCCAAGCTCCTTAGTGAAGCCTGGGCTCCCAATACTCACAAACGGTATAAGGGGTCTTGGAAGCGTTGGTGTGATTGGTGTTCACAACAACAAGTTGATCCCGTTTCAGCAGATATCAGCATGATTGTTAATTTCTTGGCTTCCTTGGCCACCTCTGGTCTGGCTTATTCGACTGTTAACGGTTTCCGGTCTGCTATCTCGGCGGGTCATGCCCACATAGATGGGAAGCCCGCGGGTGAACATCCTTTTGTTTCCAGGTTGCTTAAAGGAGTTCGATTTGCGAAACCTCCCACCCCTAAATATGTTACTTTGTGGGATGTTTCTGTTGTCCTCAGATTTTTGGAGGCCTGGCCTTCCAATGCTTCCTTATCTCGCAAGCAACTTTCCGCGAAACTAACTATGTTGCTGTGTCTGGTTTCTTGTAAGCGCGTGTCGGATGTGCACGCTTTGGATCTGGCGGGTCGCTGCTTCACTCCTGAAGGTGTTTCCTTTCGTCTCTCCAGACGTACCAAATCTAATACACCTTCTATTTCTTATCCTTCTTTCCCTTCTCACCCCAACCTTTGTGTGGTTCATTGCCTGAAGGATTACGAGGTGAGTACTGCTTCTTTGCGCTCAGACATGCAGGGTCAACTGCTGATTGCATTACAAAAGCCTTTTCGACCTGTTTCTCCAGCTACCTTGGCGCGCTGGGTGCGAGGGCTTATGTCTGAAGCTGGAATTGATGTTTCTGTGTTTGGCGCGCACTCTGCACGTGGAGCGATGGCGTCCAAAGCTTATTCCTTGGGTGTAACTCTGTTTGATATCATGAAAGCTGCAGATTGGTCATCTGCTTCTGTGTTTAAAACTTTTTACTTTAAGCCTATCGATAGTGTTGCTTCTGTGGTGGTAGATCAGCTTTAAAAAAGCATAATCGGAGCCTCCTGTCCTGACATAGAATTCAAAATTTGCAAACATTCGTGACAAGAATTTTCAATTCTATTAAGGACTAGGAGGCGAGGATTATCCCACCCGTTGTATATGCATGTATCTATTATATTGTTACTATGCATTGCTTCATGGATTTTTTCCTAATGAAATGTAATAAATGCTTTGATATTTTCTTTACCCACCCTTATTTGCTCATGATTACACAGGATGTGTATTACGGCTTTGTATCTTGTTTCAGGTTCTGATCCCAAGTGAGGTTCCTCCGGCTCAGCCCTTATGGTCGTTCTGCTGCGAGTTTCTGCTCCTCGTTGGCCTGCTTCTGTTCCTGTGGCTCTTGGAAGTTCCTCCGCCTCCACGTTCAGATTTTGGTCCTTTCGATTGATGTCTTCCTTGGTTCTGATGTTTACTTGATTCTTCTTACTGGATTTTGGACAAAGAAAGAGGAAGTGGTTACCTCTGAGACTGTTTATATACTATGGGTGTACTCTATGGTTGCCCTGTTTCTGTTTTTTCTTTACTGTAATGTGATTGGCTGCTATGTGTCAGTAAAGAAATGAGACTAAGCATAATCCTCGCCTCCTAGTCCTTAATAGAATTGAAAATTCTTGTCACGAATGTTTGCAAATTTTGAAGTGTTTGTTTCACAAAGTGCTTCTTACACATTCTTGAAATAAATATGCATGCGCTCCTGGCAAGAACCCAATGTTGCTCTCCATGTTTTCGCCTGACATTAGTATATTACTGCACATTGCTGTCTGGAGTCCTAACCAGAGTGGTGACCACTTTAAAAATAAGGCCTCACTGTTTACTTGCGGTGGGCCAACTCCTTTTGGGACATTTATCAGTTGACTGATATTTTTTAGAGCAGGCCTGGGACACATTTCAACTGTCTGTCCGCCCGTGAAAGGCCCCATCACACCAAGATGGCACTGGTCTTATTTTCAGATCAATGGAACTACAGAAGGGACTGCACAAATCTGCCCAGGTATTTTGGAACATTATAGAAGGCACATAGGGTGTTAGGGATATACATTAAGTATGTCATTTGTTGTTTTTAAAAGTGCACTTGCTCTCTGTCCTTCCTTTCCAGCAATGACAATATTTTTGGTACTGCATTCTTGCTCAGGCTGGCCAGGGCTCTTCCGTTATCATTGTGCTATAAAATACTACTGAGAACTGGTGGCAAAGTCCCAGGATGACAAAGCTGTCCTGCACTAGTGCTACCCAATTCTACTGACTATTTATGTCTGTACATGTCTTTATGCAATTAGACTCTGCTTAAAATAGAAGATAAATAAATACAGCAAAGGGACAGATCTTGTGTTTGGTCCAGACCTCTTATAGAAGGGCCCCAAATCACCAGTAGATTTCTTCAGTCTTGCAGTTGCCTTTGATTGTACGACTGCCCGGAGCCAGTGCACAGCCTGAGGAGTGATTGCAAATGATTGAATAATTCCCAGAAATCATTTTTAGGTCTGCCATTAGCCAACACCTTTTGATTGTAGTACAATAATCTGTATATATAGGGGCTTTCAGCAAGCTATCTCCATTCATTAGCCTGCTGTTCTGTCAGTCACCTTTTTGTTCCCTCCACTACAACATACATTATGACCTTTATCAAGAACAATATCCACTTCAATGCAAGTAATGCAAAAGAACTCTTTAACGTCATACAGCAGTTTACCAAACCCCCCAGAGAAGCCACAGACGTCACTCCATCCCAGTACCTCTGCAATAAGCTCAACTCCTACTGCCACCTGAAAATCAAGGCCCTCTACGGCAACTTCAGCGAACAGACTCCTGACGCCACCCCCTCTCCACCACCAACAACCAGCCGACCATCAACACCTGGAAACCCGCTACCACTGAAGACACCACCACGACCATGAGGAACACCCAATCAGGAGCCCCCACGGACCCCTGCCCACCGCACATCTACCACACAGCCTTTGCCGCCATACCACTCGAATTAGGCCTGACCATCAATGCCTCCCTCGAATCCGGCATCTTCCCCGATGACTTGAAGTGGGCACATGTCAAGACCCTCCTCAAGAAACCCTCGTCTGTCCCGTCAGACCTGAAAAATACCAGCCCATCTCTCTCCTTCCCTTCGTAGCCAAAGTCACAGAGAGACTCATCAACGCCCAGCTGACCACCTTCATCGAAGAGAACGCCATCCTTGACTCCTCCCAGTCCGGATTTCGAGGCAACCACAGCACCAAGACTGCCCTCATCGCCGCTACCAATGACATTCGCATGCTACTCGAGCAGGGCCACACTGAGGACCTCATCCGACTAGACCTCTCTGCAGCCTTCAACACCATTTCACACCGCACTCTCAAAGCCAGACTCCACGACGCCGGTATACGAGGAACCGACCTCGATTGGATCCGCTCCTTCTCTCCGGCAGAAACCAAAGGATCAGACTCCCTCGCTCAGCCCCAAGCTTTTCAACATCATCATGGCCCCCCGTGCCACCATCGTCAGACAGCATGGGCTCAACATAGTATCTTACGCCAATGACACCCAGCTCATTCTCTCTCTCACGAGGAACCCCGAAGACACCAGACTCAGCCTTGTCCTTGGACCCTCCCGTACGGAATGGCACAGCTCCTGGTGGCTCCCTGGCCTCGGAAACCCACCCATACCGACTGACTACGCCCAGAACCTCGGCATCATCCTAGACTCCTCCTTCACCATGACACGCTAGATCAACGCCGTTGCGTCAACCTGCTTAAACTCCCCCTGCATCCTCCGTGAGACCTTCAAGTGGATCCCCCCAAATGCAGAAAGAGCAGAAAGACCGTACCCATGCCCTTGTTACCAGCAGACTGGACTACGGTAACGCCCTCTACGCTGGAATCAACAAAAACCTGCTTCACAGCTCCAAACCATCCAGAACACCGCAGCCAGACTTGTCCTCAGAACCCCACGACATGAGCACATGACCCCACACCTATGGGACCTCCACTGGCGCCTCATGGAGAAGAGAGTTACCTTCAAGCTACTCACCCATGCCTACAAATCCAACAACATCGGATCCAAATACCTCAACAAAAGAGTCTCCTTCCATGTACCCAAAAGGAACCTCCACTCCACCAACCTCGCCCTGGCAGAGACCCCACGCATGCACAGAACCAGAGCAGGCGAAAGAGCCTTCTCCTATGTCACAGCAAAGACCTGGAATGAGCTCCCAGGAGACATCAGACGCTCCCCCCTCTCTGCCCACCTTCGGGAAAAGCCTCAAGACCTGTCTCTTCTACTGATCCGGAGCTGCACCCCCCCCGCCCCCCCCCCCCAGCGCCTTGAGAACCTCACGGGTGAGTAGCGCGCTTTATAAACCCCTGATTGATTGATTGATTCATGCAGCAGTGGGTCTCCCCACTACAGCCATTGGCTAACATAACTGTGAGCGATGGTATTCTGCTGGTTCACAAGAGCACATCCACACACAAAATAGTTTCCTTTAGTGCCAAGAACCTCTCTGACAATCTGTGCTTTTTGAGATCCAAACATTTGTTTGCTTTTATTAGTTTGATGAGGGCCCACCAGCGTCCCCAATAAAGTTTGGCGTAAATCAAAACAAAACAAGAACTGATAAAGCCAAAAGGCTGACAACCGATGACAGACCGAATTGCTTTGCCAATACTTGTTTGCCTTCTATCTGGGTCCTTGTAAATGATTTGTGCAGGCTTTGATGTGGGCCTTGAGCTCCACTTGTTCAAGGGACTCACACTAAACTCTCACTGATAACGTCCAGTGAAAGACAAATACATATTGGGTTTCCAGTCTTCTGATTCTGGAGGAACATGGAGTAGCGTTTTTGCTGGACTGTTAACCTAGGTGTGGGGTCAGAGTGATTTGCATATGATTGCTCCTCTTCTCTAATGCCACATACCAGCAAACAGGATAGGTTTCAAATTATTCCCATTTGTTATGTTTATTTTATGGTTACATCTGTCAAGTGACATAAGTGTCACAGGTACATGCAAATATGGGTCAGACTTAATCATTACAAAATGTTTTGCTGTTGCACTGGTTCAATGAGGATGTTGCTTAGCAGTTTGTTAGAGTAGACCCTGGTTGTTATATTCTCTAGTGGCACAGATGAGCTAAAGTTGTGGCATGGAATGCATACTGGGGAATTCTCTTTGGTTAAGGTTGTTGATTCATTTTATTCCATTCTTCGCTTGCTTGAGTTGGCAGTAGGCTCAGTGTGTCAGATGGATTCAAGGTGCAGTCCACCCATGAGGCTCAATAAAGTTGGAATGTTTCTGTGTTGTTTGTGTTCAAGTTGCACTTCATCGATAAATACAAACTACCATATTTTGCAGACAATGTCCTAAAATAGCCCTTTACCATACCAAAATCTTGAATTTATTTAGCCCTTCAAACACAGCCCCTTTCAGCAATCAATGCATATAACACACTATTGAGGGATACCCTTTTCTGCAATCTCACTGACCAGAAACCTAAGCCATCTCGTTAGGTCGAGCCTGTGCAGGACATGTGGTGCTCTGCGAGGCATGCTGGATCGAGGTAGGGACTTGAACATCCGCCCACTGTCCACCCACATTTTTCATTGGCTTTTGTCATTGTCCACTATAAACTGTGGCTGTTCATTGGTCAAAAGGCTTAGTAGTCCCTCCTTAGTACCTTCTTCTCTCATTTTGTAACCTACCATGGCAACACCCCCTGTTGTTGCTCGGTAGGCTTTAATTACAGCCCCCAAGCAACTATTTTCTCAAAAAGCTTTGTCCTGCCTGGACACGCTCTCGCCTAGCGCTTATTTTATTTTCCTAGCACGGATTTAAAATGAAATAGGTCTTGCTTTTATGAGAGATTAAGCTATTGGCATTGTAAATTACAATGCCATTCATGTATCTGTTTTAACATCAACAAATAAATTAAAGGCATTGTCATTTACAATGCCTATAGCTCAAAATCTAATAAATGCGAGACCTAATGGATTGCAAATGCTTGTTCCATTGGCAATTCATGATCTTCATGCTCTGGAGTCCAAAGAAAGATTGACCAAATCCGTAGTATTAGGAATTCAGAATCCCAGTGGGTATTTGAATAGTCAGAATGGGCAGACATGTTAAAATATATTTCCAGAGTTCAGTGGCATAGCTAGAGGTTTAGCTGCCTGGGGTCATCCCTGAGTTTTGAACGGGGGGGGGGGTTGAGGCAAAGGACGTCAACAAGCAGGGGGGGAGGGGACAGATGACGAGGGAGAATACAATTTAATAGAAAGAGACTTGCGTTGCGCTCTCCACCGCCCCCCAAAAAGTGCCACCCAGGGCCGACAACCACCCCCGCCCCCCAGCTATCCAGCTGCCAGAGTCAGACTGGCCTACCCAACACTGACTGTTTTGGCAGTTTGTGTGCAAAATTCATGCAGTTTCTTGTTCCTTGCAGAACACCTACCTACTATCTCTTTACAAGTTCAAAACTGCCTTGATTTGCAAATGTGGGCCACTTTTTTACCTATTTTATTCGCTACGGGTGGAGCGCTTTTATTTTGGTTCTCGTGCCTATTTTGTGTGCCCCAGTCTGACCCAGCGTGTCTCCATTTTTAACATTGGGATTCGTCCACTCCAACCAATTAGGTTGGGGGGAAAGGTGGATTTGATCCACATTTTACCAGATAGGATTACAAATTCTTTATCTAAATGTTACCTATTCCAAAGTAATATCACATTTTCAAATCTACTGTCATTTGCATTGCAGCAGGAGTTCAGGAATGCACTGGATATGGGACAGTTTTTAGCTGCCTATTTTTGAAAGGCCTCTGCCCCATCCTAGATCGTCATTTCATTTGTCTGCCCCAGCTTTTCTAACTTATCTTTTTATTGCTTTTATGTTTGTCTGATTTTAAACCCCCTGCTCCAGTTCGACCATTGCTCCCCTGCCCGTCCCTGTTTGGCTTTATAACTCGGTGTTCTTATGTAACGCCCAGTGCTCCTCCATTCCTCCATTGCACCCCAGCCTTTTACTTGTTTTTTATTTTTGTATTTCCTTTCTGGATGTTCCAGTACCTGCAGTTTACTGCCAGGATGCTCCTTACTTTAGAATTATCTTGTGCACATCTCTAGTTGTCTTCATTTAATTCATGGGTTATTCTTGCCATACAAATGTAGTTGTAAATTTACTGGTAGTAGCACTACTGGTGGCAGCAGTGGAATAGTAGCAGAGCATCAGTAGAGGTGGCAAAAATATAATTAGCAATATAACTAGTTGTAGTAGCAGGAGTGTTCAAGACAGGCCTTTTCACAAACTGCACTTTGTAGTACCTAAAGGGCGCTACAGTGGTACTGCTAGCATACTACAAAATGCTATTCACAAACCTACAGGTGGAGACCTCTGCCTATATTTCTTCTATTTTTTTCTGTGTGGAGATGTCTGCCAAGGTGGCAGAAATCTCCCCACATATAGGTATACAAATTAGGAGTAAACGTGGGAGGAAGCAGGGTTAATGGTGAGAAAATGAGGAATATTTACTACAAACTGAGAAGGATTTTGGAAATTTAAGGAGAGGTTTAGTAGAGGACATGAGAATAAAAACACACAACCACAAAAGAGTAAGAGCATTGCTAACTGCCAAAGTTACTGTAACCCTAAAGACTTGGAGTAAGCCAAGTACCACTAATGGGTAACAACCACGCATGGATGTATGCCTTTACTACACATGCCTTTCCCATGCATCATAAGCTTATGTAGGGTAACTAAAATGTATATATGAATTTATTTTACACATATATATAAATATACATATCACGCTCCAATTTCTTCCGGGAAACCAAAAGAACTGACTGCACTCCGTTCGTGGAAAATAAAACGGGTTTATTGAGCCGTTAAGTATGACAGGACGCGTTTCGGCTTCGCGCCTTCTTCTTGCTGTTAGGCACATTTTTCCAAAATGATCTTTTAAATAAAGTTTTCACATAAACAATGTCATCGACGTATATAATCAACATAAATATTGCACTTTTGTAAATATGTTATAATGGCGGCCATCTTAAAGTGTGTTTTATCATCATTCCGCTATAGGAAAAAACAGAAGTGATTAAGCCGTGTATCGGCTTTTGATTTGCACAATTCATTTATAAACTAATAAAAATAAAAAACCTACATTCTCATTGCATTAAATTCATGTATGTGAATAAATTCATTAATAAAAAGGTTTGTATGTACACTATTTACAATCAAGCCTTGGATAGGCTGAATAAATTTATTGTGCAAAATAAATTCATTTAATCTACAGGTAAGCTACGTGAGGGAGGGAGGGAATCAAAGGGTGTCACTACCCTAAATGAATTGATAATTCCTCCTCAATGTTAAGGCCTAATGGTGTCTTAGTTTGTAGGTCAATGATGAACCGAGATTCCAACCTACGTAACTGTAGGTCTCTATTCCCCCCATGGTCTTTAGATGGAATATGGTCAAGGCAGAAGAAGCGAAGGAGGCTACGGTCGCTTCGATGTTTCTGGGCAAAATGCCGGGCTACAGGATAGTTAGGGTCATTATGTTCAATTGCTCTTGCATGTTCTAAAATTCTTCTCTTGACAGGATGTTTTGTACTGCCAATATAACGCAGTTTGCAGGGGCATTCCAGACAGTATACGCAGTAAGGAGTGGTACATGTCATATATTTGTTGATCTTTCTAGTTGAGGTTCTCCCAGGGATTGGATAGTGGGTAATTTTAGGGCTGGTTTTACACGCCTTGCAATGGTGATAAGGAAAAAACCCAGTAAGGTTACCAAGTCTTGGTGTTTTAGGAATAGGGTCAAAATGACTGTGAACAAGTAAGTCTCTCAACGATCGATTACGCCTGTACATAATCTGAGGAAAATCAGAGATCTCCTTGCCTATGGTACAGTCTGCTTTAAGGATATGCCAGTTACGTGAAAGAACCTTGTGAATCTTTTTAGAATCTTGGGAGAAAGTAATGATAAAACGTAAGGTGCCTTTAGTAAATTTTTCTTTCCTTTTGGAGTCTTTCAAAAGACACACCATGGTATTTTTCGCACTTTCTCTAGGGTTTGCTCCAGAATTGATTCTGCATATCCTCTTCTTTTGAACCTTTCAATGGATTCTTTAGCCACTGTCTCAAAATCCTGTTCTAAGGTACAGTTCCATTTCAAACGCAGCAATTCCCCATAGGGGATGCTTGTTTTGAGAGGTTTGGGATGGCAGCTAGATGCCTCCAGAATGGAGTTTCTGGCTGTAGTTTTGCGGAATAGAGAGGTACAGATCTTACCTTCTCTAATTAAGATTCTCGAATCTAGAAAGTCAACTTCACTGTTACTTATCTGACCACTAAAATGTAACTTTAAATTGTTAAGATTCAAGTGTCTAATGTATGCTTCTGCTTCAGCCTTAGTGCCCTTCCAAATGATAAAGAGATCATCGATGTATCGATACCAACCGATAATCGATTGGACACATTGAGAATTATCATCGGCCCAGGCCACCTGCTTCTCCCACCAGCCGACGAACAAGTTCGCGTAGCTGGGGGCGAAGCAGGTTCCCATCGCTGTCCCTCTGATCTGTCTGTAATAGGAAGATGTTGTTGTTTAGGCAGAAGGTAATAAATTCAAGAAGCATCTCATTGTGTAAGGTAAATTTCAGTGATCAGCTTTTGAGAAAGTATTGTACTGCCTGAATGTCCTGGTTGTGTGCAATACATGTGTAAAATCCTGTAACATCTAGGACAATCATCCACATGTCTGGTTCCCATGTGATGTTGGCAATGGTTCGTATAAAATCAGTAGTATCCTTGATATACGAAGATAATGTTTTCACAAAGTCAATCAAGAAATAGTCTATATACTGGGACATTGCTTCCATAAGACTCCCTTTGGAGGAGATAACTGGTCTCCCTGGTGGTCGAGTGATGTTTTTGTGTAATTTGGGCAGGTGGTAAAAAGTCAGTGTAATTGGTTGCCGACATGTCAGGAATTTGAGTTCATCATTTTTCAACATGCTTTGAGCCCTCCATTTGTCAAGAAGAATATGATATTGGACAGTACTTTCATTATACTCTTCTTTGCTGATCTTATTATAACATGTTATATCATTCAGTTGACGAATTGCTTCTGTGCTGTGATATTCGCGGGACATGAGAACAATGTTGCCTCCCTTGTCTGATGGTTTACATACCAGATTTTTGTTTGTTTTCAATTTTTCTAAGGCAGTTTGTTGCTCTTTTGTCAAATTCCATTGTTGATTCTTGTCACTCTCTGGGTTTTGAAACCTTAATTTCATCAAATCACTTTTTACCGATTCTTCGAATACATCAATCAAATCATGAGGTATTGATGTAATGAATTTGGATCGGGCTATGAAGGTTGTCTTGGGTCTTGTTTGATTAATCCCATATTGAGCCACGGACTCAATTACTTGTAGTTCACTTGTCAGTTGACAAATTTATATATATTATATATATATATATAGAGAGAGAGCGATATATAGATAGATATAATAGATATGTATATATATTTTTCTCAGTGAAAATATATATAACAAATGTTAAAGTGGCGTTATAATTAGGTGAACATTTCAGTTAAAACATAGGGGCCCATTAAGATGGTGAAACCAAAGGGGATGATGTACGGAGTGTTCAATAATGCAGGCACTCTCCCCCAGTCCACAGATCTGGGTTTAATCCATCATCATTCTTTAGCTCACTCAGCCACCCCAGTTCAGACATGGCCATATGCAAATCAGTCTAACCCTGTGCCTCATGGGAACAGTCCAGCCCGAACTGCCAAGCAATGTCTTCCCTGAACAGGAAACAAGCATCCTGGAATCGATTTCTGGCTAATCAGCCTTCATCAGCCAGGCTAGCTTTATTCCAGTGGCAAAGTGAGCAAGGGACCCGCATCTGGGTATACCCTGCCAAACTAGTGCGAACATAGCAAAATGAAGGGGGATGATGGATGGAGTGTTGAACAATGCAAGCACTCACCCTCAGTCAACAGATTTGGGTTTAATCCATCATCATTCTTTAGCTCACTCCGCCACCCCAGTTCAGACATGGCCATATGCAAATCAGTCTGACCCTGTGCCTCATGGGAACAATCCAGCCCGAACTGCCAAGCCATGTCTTCCCTGGACCGGAAACAAGCATCCTGGGACCAGTTTCCGGCTAATCAGCCGTCATCAGCCAGGCTAGCTTGAATCCAGTGGCAAAGTGAGCAAGAGACCCACGTCTGGGCATACCCTGCCAATCTAGGCTGAACAAAGCAAAACCAAAGGGGATGATGGATGGAGTGTTGATTAATGCAAGCACTCACCCCCAGTCAACAGATCTGGGTTTCATCCATCATCATTCTTTAGCTCACTCCGCCACCCCAGTTCAGACATGGCCACATGCAAATCAGTCTGACCTTGTGCCTTATGGGAAGAATTCAGCCCAAACTGCCAAGCCATGTCTTCCCTGGACTGGAAACAAGCATCCTTGGACCGGTTTTTGGCTAATCAGCCGTTATCAGCCAGGCTAGCTTGAATCCAGAGGCAAAGTGAGCAAGGGACCCACGTCTGGTCATACCCTGCCAACCTAGGGTGAAAAAAGCAAAATAAAATTGGATGATGGACGGAGTGTTAAACAATGCAAGCACTCACCCCCAGTCAACCGATCTGGGTTTTATCCATCATCATTCTTTAGCTCAGTCCACCACCCCAGTTCAGACATGGCCATATGCAAATCAGTCTGACCCTGTACCTCATGGGAACAGTCCAGCCCGAACTGCCAAGCCATGTCTTCCCTGGACCGGAAACAAGCATCCTGGGACCAGTTTCTGGCTAATCAGCCGTCATCAGCCAGGCTAGCTTGAATCCAGTGGTAAAGTGAGCAAGGGACCCACGTCTGAGCATACCTTGCCAACCTAAGGCGAACAAAGCAAAACCAAAGGGAATGATGGACGGAGTGTTGAACAATGCAAGCACTCACCCCCCAGTCAACAGATCTGTGTTTAATACATCATCATTCTTTAGCTCACTCCGCCGCCCCAGTTCAGACATGGCCATATGCAAATCAGTCTGACCCTGTGCCTCATGGGAACAGTCCAGCTAGAACTGCCAAGCCATGTCTTCCCTGGACCGGACACAAGCATCCTGGGACTAGTTTCTGGCTAATCAACCGTCATCAGCCAGGCTCGCTTGAATCCAGTGGTACAGTGAACAAGGGACCCACGTCTGGACATACCCTGCAAACCTAGGGCGAACAAAGCAAAGCCAAAGGGGATGATGGACAGAGTGTTAAACAATGCAAGCACTCACCCCCAGTCAACAGATCTGGGTTTAATCCATCATCATTCTTTAGCTCACTCCGCCACCCCAGTTCAGACATATCCATATGCAAATCAGTCTGACCCTGTGCCTCATGGGAACAAAATAAATTACCAACAAAATGGCGGTCAAAGAAAAAGGAATCGGAAAAGGCGCAACAACTGGTTTCTTACCCCACAACTAACGTGTTACACCAAAAAACAACTGACTCATTAAGTGAGACTAATATATGAGAAAGTGACCATTTTGAAAAAGTCGGATTTTCATCAACTGCCCAGAGTGGCCAGTGTCCTCATTTGGATATCCTTCCTTCCTACCACATTACCTCTTGATGACAGAGGGAAATCATGTGGTTCGGATTTCGTACAAGTCACTGAAATCTCAGCAGGAGAAAATGGAATGAAACTGATGACCAACTTGGTCATTAGCTTTCAAGATGTAAACATAGGATATCTATTAGAACAGCTGATTGATAATATTAGTGCAGTGCAAGTGAGTGAATATATAAAAAGGATATGGAAGAAAAAAACTTTTTATTACAATATCTCTCCCAAACCTTTTAAAAAACGTGCAGGTGCGGCTTGTAACAAATACGCCGCTGATCTTAAATGGTTGACTAGTTTCATCCTAGTGGGCCACTTGCCCAGGATTTCTTCTGGACCTAAGCTTTACATAGCTACTGCATTTATGAAAACATGCTACTGTGCGTTATAACTATCCAATAAATACCTCAATACAGGCAGGGTGATCGTCACACCTGAAAGAGATAGTGACATAGACAATTGTTGTGAGAACATGAACCAGTCTGATATATCCGCCCCTACTTCGCAAACATATGAGTTGCTCAGTCTTAATGTAATGCACAGATACACTCACCTGTCTTGTACGAGGTATTGACCTCACCTGACCTGGTAACCACTTTCCCTAGGACCCTTTTTCCCTTAGAGAATTGTATGTAGTGCCTCATGGGAACAGTCCAGCCGGAACTGCAAACCATGTCTTCCCTGGACCGGACACAAGCATCCTGGGACCGGTTTCTGGCTTATCAGCCGTCACCAGCCAGGCTAGCTTGAATGCAGTGGCAAATTGAGCAAGGTACCCAAGTCTGGGCATACCCTGCCAACCTAGGGCGAACAAAGCAAAACTAAAAGGGATGATGGACGAAGTGTTGAACAATGCAAGCACTCACCCCAAGTCAACAGATCTGGGTTTAATCCATCATCATTCTTTAGCTAACTCCGCCACCCCAGTTCATACCTGGCCATGTGCAAATCAGACTTTAGTCTGCCCGCCACCCTAGTGGTGCTGGGACCGGCCACCAGTGGTGTGGCTGCCCCGCACAGCCAATTAGGATGCGACCACCACCTTGGCGGTCGCATTCCGCATCTTTAACATTGCGGCCCACAGCAATGCCAAAGAGGCATGTTGTGCTTTGCCATGCACAACATGGCAGGCACCACGCGGTGCCTGCCACCTTGTGCTTGGCAATGAAGGGGGTGCCATAGGTACCACCCAAGTGCAGCCCCCCCAACCCCCTGGGGGCCCGCAACGGACCCCCAAAGCACATCCCCGCCAGCATTTCCATGGCGGCATTGCCGCCATGGAAAGTCCTTTTGAACCAGGCATCATAATATGGATGGCTGTGCCTTCTAGGCACCGCCACCATATTATGCCCCAGCTCTGCCTGGCTGGCAATCGCAACAATTGCCGACAGGCGGAAAAGCAGCGGATGGACTTTCCGTCCGCCGCTGTCCCCCCCACCATTATAATGTGTCGGGGGGTAAATCTAGTTGGGATGGCGGGTGGATCGCATCCGCCGGCCCGACAGTGGCATTCCACACCCCATTGTAATCACCCCCATAGTGTTTAAAAATAATAAAAAATCCACAGAAACTTACCAGTTATAGTTCAATATATCTCTATTAACCCTAACTCATTTCCTAAGGTAACTGTAGCTCGCGCCACCACCATGCACAGTTTTGTCATTATTGATGACATTTCAGATGTTGCAGTGTTGTTATCATGATGTTATAGAACCCATCATGAATGATATAATATGTGGGGTAATTAGCTGTGCATGAAGAGGGTGGAAGAGGGTGGAAGTTATAGTTACCTTAGGGTACAGTAAACTAAGGCGAGGGGAGCGCAGAGACCTCTCTTGGAGCCACATGGGTCCCCTAGGACTCCATCCTCAGGGGCTTCTAAGAGGAGGCAATACTGGTCCCAGGGACCACATCTCACCGGGCTAAAACCTATATTTTAAGGGGAGGGGAGTGCGCCACCCCTAGTCACTATAAGCTTGGGAGGCCCCATCCTTCAGACTCTTGTATTTTATGAAGGGGAGAGAGGCACATAGAGTTTAGTGGCCCAGGGTCCCTAACCCCAGGGCCTCAGGTGCTACCTGGTGATCGCCCCAGTGCCAAACCACAGGGCTCCAACCACGCACTATGTTGGGGGCTCAACCCCAGATGTTGGGGTTCACTGGGGGCCTCACTGACTCTTGGAGAGGAGGCCACATGCAACTTCCATATTGTGGCACTTACAACCACATGGTATGGGGTTCCTGGATCCCACTATTGGCTTATGGAGGGGGTTGCATACCCCTTAACCTTGAATTTGCAAGTGGCCCTGGGCATGGGGCCCCATGTGTGGCTCGGGGTGGGGGGTGATAGCCACCCTCCAATTTTAACAATACTTAGCCTCGGAGGATGGGGTCCCAGGGGCCCTGAGTAGCTCAGGGTGGGGGCCCCTCTTATTCCCCTCTCTCCTTAACATTTTTGTGGACCCCCAACCCCTGGCCCATCCTGGGGGTTATATTTATTAAATTGAAAATGCTGGTGAGCATTTCCTTTTCTTTTTTTCTTTTACAATTTGAGATCCCACAAGTGTCTTGCGTGAGTCCCTGTAGATCGCACCTTTAAAAATATATATATATATATATATATTTGGGCCCTTGGGGTGGACTCCCATAAGAGCTAGGGGGTCGGGGTATCCCTTCACTGCCCTAGTATATTTGTTTCTTTTTTACAATCAGGACAAGGACTAAGTCTCTGAGTCCCGTAATGGCTGCATGCAACATTTTTCTTTATGTTGAAGGCAGGCAATCAAGCGCCTGCTCCTGCAGGAGTGAATTTGCCCAAGGGAAAAAGCCCCCTGGACCAATCAGAATGCTCTATTTTTAAAAATTGGGTTTAATGGACTCTCGCAAGAGTCCCTCAAACCCAACCGTGCAGGGGCCATATTATGTGTAGGGTGCACATTAAAACAGGTGTGCTGGGCACAAACAGGGAAACTGCGCCTATTACACCTGGCATTTTTGGAGTGTTTTTTACCATGTCTCTTTTGCTTCTGACCTCCTGATTTTGACTGTTTGCTGCATTTTGTTTTTGCTTGCTTTAGAACTCTAGGCACTTTACCACTGCTGATCAGTGCTAACGTGCAAGTGCCCCCTATGTAAATTGTGATTGTGATTGGTTATTCATGATTGGAATATTTATTACACTGGTAAGACCCTAGTAAAGTTCAATATGTGCCAGGGCCTGTAATTCACGTACTACAAGTGGGCCTGCAGCACTGATTGTGCTTCCTACATGAGTAGCCCAGCAAACATGTCTCAGGCCTGCCACTGCAGTGTCTGTGAGTGCAGTTTTAAACTGCCATGCTGACCTGGCAAGTGCACCCACTTGCCAGGCCCAAAATTACCGTTTTATTATATGTAAGGCACCCCTAAGGAAGGCCATGGTAGCCCGAGTGGAACATGTATGCCCAGACCTGGGTCTGTGCTCTCCATGCCACTGGAGTCAAGCTATCCTGACTGATGTGGTGTGAAACCCCGAAACCGGTCCTGGGATGTTTGTTTCCAGTCCAGGGAGGACCTGGCCTGGCAGTTCGGGCTGGACTGTTCCCATTGAGTGCAGGGTCAAGACTGATTTGTATATGGCTGGGTTTAAACTGGAATGGCATGGGGAGCAAAGAAACAATGGATTTAGGCCCAGATCTCTGTACTGGGGTGAATTTATGACATAGTTATGCAATCTATCCATCAATTATTAATTTTGCCATGGCAAGGTAGAGTGTATCTAAAAGGTAGGACATGTACTGTTTGTTTCGTTCATGTCCTGATAGTGAAATACTGTAAATTCCATTTCCTACTGTTGCAAGGACTATTTCTCCCACAGGTTATCATTGGTGCTGCCTTATAACCTATTACAAGTGTAACTTCCAATTGTGAAGAGAGAGAGATTTGGAGATTGGGGTCCCTGAACTCATAATTTAAAAATACATCTTTGAGTTAATTTGGCTTTTACATTGTGTGTTTGAAAATGCCACTTTTCGAAAGTGCAAAGGAAAATGGTAAGAATGGACTGAACGCACTCTGTTCAAATCGGTCTGTGAAATGTATTCGGATGGGTGGTGCAGGTGGGTGAATCCTCCTGAGTGTGAGGATAAGAAACAAAGTGACCAAATGAGGCCCTCTGGGTGGAGGGACGTCTCCCACTTGCACTCAATGCAATGTTAATCTTGTAGAACTTTGGTCAATAAAGTTTTTTCTCAATAAAGTTTTCTTCGATTCGATTTATTATTTTTCTTCAATTTATTTTTCTAATAAATTTGTCATTCATAATTCCATCATTATAAATGTATTTTCCATTCATCATATTATACATCAGCCCAATGCATTTTGGGCGATTGCCCTTCATCAGGTGCATAATATCTGTGATTTAAGAGGAAACGTAAGGTCAATATAATCATACACTATATACATTGACAGAAAACGATGTTTATCTAGCTCATAAACAGCGAACATGCAAGTGAACCATTGGAAGAAGGTTATCAAATCCTTGTGCATGTGTTATGGTTACGACTTACAGGTGTGCTAAGATATATGTTTTATTTGTAGTGCCCGGTAAGTAATGTGGCACATCTGTAATGGAAGATCAATAAAATAAATGTGAAGAATGGTATGATAATTTGTGTCCAATTCAGAAAATAGTCCAAGTGCACAAACCGTACCAGTGTGGTGAATTATGACATGCCACTTGAAGAATCAGCGAGTATGACGTGTCGGTGTGAAAAACAAAATTGAAATGTGAAACTGAAAGATTTAGAAAAAAACAGAGCGTGTCTCACTTGGAATGTCTTGTGTCCACTTATATTGGATAAGATGGAATTTCATAACGTTCTTGTTCTCCGACTGCAATAAAAACGCACAGTGACGTGAACGAGAGTTACTGTGGTTGTATTCAATTCAATGATTTTTATTTCGTTGCTTTGCAACATAAAAGATATACAATAATACAATTATAAAAAATACATTATACAATACCAAAGAACCAGTAATCAATACTGCGCGTCATTATTTTAGGACAATCTATTATGGTTTAGAATTATCACGAAGTTGAATAAATAGTTTAAAATACATTATTACAGAATTAAGAAATCATTAAATCGAGTTTATAACAGCCAAGGCATAAGATTTAAAATTAACAAGACAAATAAAACAGAAAAAAAAACATAATCCGTGGTTTGAACAGACCGACGTGGTGTACAGCTTAAAAAGGAAGAGACTTTTCCGGCTAATGAAATTTACAGCCAGAAGAAATCTACTGATTCCAAACACGATTACTTGGCTGGTGTCTGTTTTTAAAATTCTACCTGCTTCCTTATGGGATCTAGAGCCAATAATATGACATAATGGCACTATCCATTTTTTCCTTGCTTTGCCATAACTAGGACAACAAAACAATATATGTAAAACGTCTTCCCTTGTATTGTTAGAACATAAAGTGCAGTAATCACTGTTTGTCTTCCCCCAGCTTTTCTCAGTTTCCTCAGTTCTCAGTGTTCCGTATCTATATTTTAGGTACAGGGTTTTAGCCAACGGCGGCTGAACCTCATCAAGAAATGGTTCAAAGCAAGCCACATTTTTAACCATTAAAAATTGTTCGGTTAAGGGGCCATGCGTTCTAACGTACGCAGAATCGTGGCTCACATAGGACCAAAAGGACAATTTAACAATTTTTTGGGAGGCCATAATTAAAGACTCCGGCTCACTCCAGAAGTGGGTTAGACCTAGTTTGGATAACCACGCTATTACGTGCTTAAACCAATAAATTTGGTTACCACTACCTAGGTCCAGTACTTCTTTCAACCCATTTTTGTAGTCAGTCAGTTCGGGGGTTGTCCATAGTCTAACCCTTAGTAATAATGGTCTCAACGTTGCATGGTGGTCAGTATGCTTGATGTTTAGATCTAGAAATAATGGTACCAATGGAGTATTAATGGGAACTTTTAATAATCCCCTAATAAACTTGTTCTCCAGTGTTTCAAAGGTCTTCCTGCATACTGGTCCCCATAGTTCAGCCCCGTACAGAACAGCTGATTGAACCTTATACCTGAAAATCTCTATTGCTGGGGTATTTGCCTTGTTCACACATTTATTATGTCTTTTTAGTATTGGGAGACAATTTTGTTTGAACGCTATTTTTGATTTTTCTAGCTGAGGTCTCCATCCCATTGATGAATCTAATAATACCCCTAAGTATGTAAAGCTCTGTTCATAGTCAAGCTTGTGACCATTTAACATTAGATTTTTTTTTTAACTTTTGTGCGGGTTAAGTGCCATATATTTGGTTTTTTTATGTTGATTTCTAACCCTTTTAAGGTACAATATTGCTGGAACCTATCTAATAATATCTGAAGGCCCAGAGGAGTTTGTGAGATGAGGATCGTATCATCCGCGAAAAGGAGGGACGATACACGTTCCCCTCCCAATCGCGGCGAATCATTATCACAATTCTCCATATAAGCCGCAATATCATTGACAAAAAGGAAAAAAGTGTGGGAGCCAGTACGTATCCCTGGCGTACTCCCCTTTTTATTGGGATTGGGTCTGTAAGTTCCCCATTTGGACCCCACCTGACCTTAGCATAGTTATCCAGGTGCAGGCCCATCACCAGTTTTAGTAATTCCCCTGGAAGTCACTGCCTTGCCAAGGACTTCCAAAGTAAGTCACGAGGTATTAGGTCAAATGCTGCTCGTAAATCTACAAAGGTCACATACAGGTGGCCCTTGCGGATGATAACATATTTCCAGTACAAGCAGCATAACCTTAATACCCAGTTTTTTCCCTAAACCCCGCCTGGTATTTTGATAAAACGAGTTCTTCATCTAACCACGTGTTTATACGTTTTAATATATGCCTGGCGTATATCTTTTGAGTTATATCTAAAAGACTAATGGGGCGATAATTAGCTGGATCGCCTCTATCCCCCTTTTTAAAAATAGTGATAATTTCTGCACCATCCCAAGTGTCTGGGATTTGGTCACCAGCCGCAATAGCATTGAATAGGTGGTTTAAATATGGTGCCCAAACATCAGTGTTGTGTAAATAAAGGTCGCCTGGGATTTTATCGAGTCCAGGAGCCTTCCCTTGTTTGACTGAGGCAATTGCTAGCTCAGTTTCGTGTAAGTCAAAGACTACCAGTGGGTGTGAATTAGCTGGCTGAATGGAAGCCGGTTCTTCCAGAGAAGTAACCTCGGTGATTTTAGCTGCGTACAACGTTGTAAAGTGTTTAACCCACGTGGCCTCATCTAAGAAAACCTCTCTAGAGCCTTTCTCAAGTTCGTTCCCCTTAGCCACTAGTTCCCAGAAGTGGTTGTAACCAGTGAGGCTAACTGATATATTTCGGCAATTATCTTACCTAATAAAAGTATTTCATTGTAAACGTCAGGTTGGCGTGAAATCACAAAGTGCACGGAAATAAAACAACAAAGACATCAAAAAGAAGACATCCTAATGAAATAAGCGGCTACAGCACTAAGGTAGCAAAATTTACGAACGCGAAGTTCGGTGCCAATGCCTGCCTGTGGAATCCACGTCTAAGGGAGGGTGACAGTTAGGCTTTTTGTGCTTTCACTCTAGACAGTCACACAAAGGGAGCTTTAGGTGTGCCCTGCATATCCTGATGGCCCATACAAGACTGATGGGTCTTCCTGAGCTAGAGCGGGGGGAGGAGTTGTCACTAATACACCTGAATAAGGCAGTGCCTGTCCTCACACAAAGCTGTCTCCAACCCCCTGTAGTGTGTCTGGAGCCAGGTCAGGGAAAGACAGGGTCTCGTGCACTAAAAAAACTTTACTTTGAAGTTTGCATACATAATTTCAAAACACTTCTGGTCTAAAATGACATTTGGCCAAGAAGAAGAGCTGGAGAAGTTGTCAGGAGGGACTACCACTTTGCTGTATGCTTTGCTTTGTAGGCCTGCTGCTTGGTGCTACTGTCTTGGACTGGACATTGCTTTCTACATCCTGCTTGCCAAGGTTCTCTAAGAGGTTGCGTGTGCATGCATCCTGTCAAAATGCCATAAATAGATTGTTTTATGCATATTTTATATAGTTATCTTATGTAACTGTAACTTACACCCCCTCCTTGCACAATTTGCTCATCAATTATTTCAATGCAAATGTTGCAGTGATATTGTCAATGATGTAATTGAAGATGTCATGAGTGATGCAAAATGTGGAATAATGAGCAGGGCACAGCGAGGACATGAGTTGTAGTTACTTTAGGGCACAAGTTATACTTGCTTGAGCTAACTCTAACTCGTGAATTCAAGTGGTTTTTAGAGTTTAAAACGATACGTTGTTAGTGAACATTTCACCTATCTCTAACGTTACTTTAACCTTTGGTATTTTCAATGAATTTCCAGAGTTTTTTTTTACGTAAAGTAATATTTAATTAGCATATGTAAATCCAACCCCTGGTGTGCAGGGCCAAAGGTTTTGCGCAGCAGGGGGTTGGCTGTAGGCCCTGCAGCTAACCCCCGCTTCAGCCAACCCTTTGTCATTTGAGATGTCATTAGTGATTTTCATGAATGATGTCAAAGAACGTGTCAGGAGTGGTGTCCCTGGTACCAAACACAATTTTTATGGGGAGGGGGATCGGGAGCCCACACCCTGGGCCAATCCTAAAATGTATGGGGTGGAGGGCCACGCTGCCCCCTCCCTCTGCCTCGAGTGGCCACAGGGAACACACTCCTGGGGCAATCATTCTATCTTATGGGGAAGGTCAATGTGGCAGCTAGCCTTGAGAGGCCCAAGGAGCAAAATCCAGGTGCCATATTCTTTTAAGGAAGAGGGCCACGCCTGCAGCATTTTTAAATCTCCTGCCAAGCCGGAGCAAACACCAAGTCTGCTACCAACTGGCGAGAGTTTCAAAATGCTCCCACCCACTGGAAGCGAACTGATGCGGGCAGGTAAACAGATCTAAAAATTGCTTCCACCCACAGTGCGCAGCATTATTAGCTGCTCCCTGTGGGAAGGAGCAATGCCGGCTCCAGCTGGATGAGGGGGGCCGGCGGGGAAAATGGGGGTCTTGCGGCTCCCCGCTGCCCCCAATGAGGATATGATGGGTGCCCTGGATGGGCCCCAGAACTCCTGCCTGTAAGGTGCCGGGCCACAGAGGATGAGGTACACAGGGCCAGAATCAGCCAGAGGAGGCGGGCTGTGTGCCCGCTCTTCCTTTATAATGCTTTCTGGACCCCGTGGGATGGGGTCACTGGGGCAAACATCAGCTGGGGGAGGGGAGCCATGTACCCCCATCCCCCTTTATAATGCTGCCGGGGCCCAGGGGGTCCCTGAGGTCAAAATCAGCTCAGGCGGGTGCCAGGGGATGAAGTCCCTAGGGTGGAAATCAACCAGAGACAGTGGCCATGTTACCCATCTCCTAATATTAATGATGGTGGATGGGCTCCCTGGGGCCGAAATTGGCCTGGGGAGTGAGACAACGTGTCCCCCTCCACCTTAAAAATGGTGCTGAACCCTGAGGGATGTGATACACCTTTGGCCAAAATCCATCTGTAAAATGTTAATTGATAATATATGCGCATTTCGGTTTCCACACAGAATTAATATATATACTGAATTTCATTCATGCAGTCAATGACTTAAAATGAACTGTTGATATATTGTGATAATATGAGATATGTTAGACAAGTCTGTTTTCACTAGCCACGAACACATCGCACGCAACCTTCGCAAATACGCAAGTAACATGGCGCCTCACTATCAGTGAGCAAGGCTGCAAGAGACAACCGAAACGCATCTGTTTTGATTTACGGTAGCACAATAAATCTGAAGCTGAAGTAGCCATCTAATTCCTGTGGGTCCTTCACGTTGCCTTAACACCTTACTCATACCCAGGTGAAGAAAAAGAATAAATAAATAAAACAAAATATGTATCTATATATACATCTATTTATTCACGCACTGGCTTGTCTCTGTAAGTGAGAGTCACTCAAACACCAACATAAGCTGCAAGCATCAACTTCTTTAATCGGTACGGAAGACACCAGCCCCCTGTCCTTAAGCAGCCATATCACCGTTGTTGCCGACGCGTTTCGAAGTCCATCTTCTTTGTTAAGGCTGATGGTGACGTGGAGCACAGTCCGGGCACAGCCCTTAAATTACCAAGTTGCATGCCCCAGATGGGCAGTTCTGCATGACTCTGCGCAAAGCATTATAGGTACTGGAGTTCCTGGAGGGAAATGCATTCCCATTGCAGTGCCAATATAACCTGCTGAAATTAAAAGCCCACTGACGGGCCACAGCGGGCAGCTTCCTCCACAATCCTTTGTTGTTATCCCACATGTAGAAGTCGATAGTTATCCACTCCTATGGCCCCCTATCTTGTCGGGGTGGTGCGCTCTTGGCGGTCAGAACACCGCCTAATATTCCCGCTCTGGCTTGTCTCTGTAAGTGAGAGTCACTCGAACACCAACACAAACTGCAAGCATCAACTTCTTTAATCGGTACGGAAGACGCCAGCCCCCTGTCCTTAGGCTGCCATATCACCTTTGTTAAAGACGCGTTTCGAAGTCCATCTTGGCAAATGTCTGTACCATCCACACAAAGAGAGGTGCGTGCCTTTCTGGGCATTACCTCTTATTGTAGACAGTGGATTCCGAATTTTTTTTTTGTTGGCTAAACCTTTGTTGGCACTTACTCTGAAAGATACACCCCAACCTCTTCCCTGGACTGATGACTGTCAGAAGAGTTTTTCTGATTTACGTACTGCCTTGTGTTCTGCCCCTGTGTTAGGTACTCCAGATTACATTAAGCCTTTCACACTTTACGTTCACGAAAGGGAAGGTTGCGCGTTGTCAGTTTTAACACAACAATTTGGAGACAAACAACGGCCATGTGCCAATTTTCGGCTACGTTGGATCCAGTAGCCAAGGCATTGCCTAGTTGTCTCAGAGCTACAGCAGCAGCAGCGATCTCCATTTGTCAATCTGCTGGATTGGTACTAGATAACACTCTTGTTGTTATGGTACCACATGCAGTGGATACTCTTTTGAACAGAACGAAAAAACAACACCTCACGAGTGCTCGCTTGTCTGGATATGAGCTGACGCTCTTGGCTAGCCATGTACACATCAAGCGGTGTAATACTTTAAATCCAGCACCATTGTTGCCCATTCTGGAAGAGAAAGACACTCAAGAACAGCATGATTGTTTTCTCCGAACTGAGGAGGAAACGAAAGGCAGAGAAGACTTAAAGGACACACCACTTGTGGACCCGGATGGGATCCTATGGGTAGATGGGTCTTGTTTCAAACTTCCAAATGGCGAGACGACTGCGGTTTATGCTGTTACCACCTTGTATACGGTAGTGGAGACAGCACGCATTTCACAGAATTCAGCCCAAGCAGCTGTACTGATTGCCCTGACGAGAGCGTGTTTGTTGGTTAAGGGAAAGAGAGTAAATGTTTACACTGATAGACTTTGGCGTGGCTCATAGCTTTGTTCGCTTGTGGAAGGAAAGAGGATTCTTTACTTCCCATGGGACTAAGATACAGCATGGTCAGTTGGTGACTGACCTTCTCGAATCACTTGCTTTGGCTATACAAATAGCAATAGTAAAGTGTACTGCACATAAGAAGATCACTGATGATGTGGGTCGCAGGAATGCTTTTGCAGACGAGGTAGCGAAAGAGACAGCGAGAGATGCTACGAGTCGCATGTATGTTGCAGGCCCTGCAAGATGGGTCAAAGAGGGAGGAATGTGTGAGGACACAGTAGAAAGTGTGAGAACGAGTCAAGAAGAGGCTAGAAGGAATTGAGTAAGTGGAAAGAAAGTACGGGAATGTTGGACGCGACAGGGTGTTGGACGGAATTGTCAGAGCATCAGCGTTGGCTGTTACCAGACACCTATGTACTGCCTGTAGTTACTATGGCGCATGGTCCAGCCCACATTAGTGCAAAAGGAATATGTAAACTTCTGGCTCCAGTATGGCAAAATGAAGGAATTCCTAAATGTGCCGAAAATGTGGTGAAGCATTCCATCGTTTGTTTGATGCATAATCCAGGAAAGGGAACCCCAAATCCAGCAGGTCATTTTGCTCCCCCTACGTCCCCTTTTGAGGTATTACAAATCAATTACATTCATATGGACTGTTGTAACAATTTAAAGTATGTTCTGGTGGTGGTGTGTGCCTTTTCCAGATGGATAGAGGCCTACCCCCAAAGGACAATACTGCTTTGTCTACTGCCAAAGTCCTTTTGAAGGAATTTTTCCCGAGGTTTGGTTTGCCGCGCATTGACTGGAGTGACAATGGAAGTGAATTTGTAGGCCAAATTATGCAGAAAGTGTTGCGGGTCTTGGTATTAGGCAGAAATTCCATGTGGCAAAGCACCCTCAGTCAGCAGGTTTGGTAGAGTGTTATAATGGCACTCTCAAGCTTAAATTGGCAAAGATTCAGGCCCGCACGGGTCTTGCTTGGCCTGACGCTTTGCCTTTGGCACTTTTAACCACGAGAACTACTGTACATTCTCGTTTAGGACTTATGAGGTCGTTTTTGGGCGCCCAGCCAAAGTCTGGGGAGTCCCTCGACCTAAAAGTTATTCTGACATCCCATACCCAATGTTGATTGACTATTTGCATGACCTCACCACTAAATTACGTGTTCTTCATCAACAGGTTCAAAACGCTTTGCCGGAGGCCGCTGTGGATCTAGGTCACTCCATCCAAACCGGTGACTGGGTCAGTCTGAAGAATTTCCAGCGGAAAAAGAATCTGGAACCTCGTTGGGGCCCGCCTCGGCAAGTTTTGTTGGCAACACGTACAGCAGTAAAGGTCGTCGGGAAGAAGAACTGGGTCCATGGCGTGCACTGTAAAAGGGTACCTTTGCCTTTACCTTTTGATCAGTGGGTTCGTAAGGGTATAAGTGATGGTGAAGGCGAAAGGGTCCCTCGATTTGTACCTTTCAGTAGTGCACGCCTGGATCGAACAACTCTGAGAAAGAAGGCGACGACGTGTTGCAAGAAGCTGTACCATCACATCTGCGGTTGAACACAGTAAATCCAGAGACTTTGTTTCAAGAGCAAACGATCCCTAATAAGACTCTGTACAATTTAAGATCCAGATTAACGAAAGACAACTGAACTTTTCTTTATCCATTTTTCTGATTACATTTTTTGAGAGACATACTTTTTTTTCCACTATCCATCAAGTTGCAGGGTCACGGTAGGAGTCTTAAGCTGTGACCTGAGTAGTGACAGTAGGTCTGCAGGACTTGCAGTGTCATAGGACGGCTAATAATCACAGCTAAGTGATCTAGGAAGATTGCCGTGAGCAACGCTTTAGAGAATGGATACTAAAGTGGAAAGCAATGATAAGAATGTAGAAATGAAAAGTAAATGTAAAGAATTGTTGGTTAGTCCATGTGGCATAACCTTATGTATTTTATTGGTTTGTGTAAGTTGGGTTGTTTACGCTATGCAGCAAGCACCTGTTCCTACTTCTGTTTCTTCGTCTTTTCCTACCACTGCCTCCCCACATTGGTTTCATACACTCCCAGAACATGAGCAAATTAGGCGGACAGAATACTTTAATAATTCATTTATTCAGTTATTGCATCAGCATCAACTGGTAATGAACACCACTGACGGTTGGGTCTGTGGGCTTATGCCCCATAACACAGAGAGAGGGATACCATATTTAGATTTTCCATTTTCATACGAAGGCTCCGCTTGGGCCTTTTGGCCATGTTTTCTAATGTATATCAGAATCAACTTCGGTATCCTCCTGGTAGTCCATATGGTGGTGGAGCAGATTTTAGTCACAATTCTTTGATGAAGGGAATAGTGGCCATGGCTAGAATTGCTGAAATAGCCACCTTATTTCCGGGTGGATATTTTTCAGGACGCAGTGATCCAGGACCTATCAAAATCAAAGGCTCAACCTATAAGGATAACCTGACATCTCAGGAGCGAGAGGCGCTAGGAAATCTAACCAACGACGATCAGATTGAAATAAAAATGGCGGATAAAGGGGGACACATAGTGATTTGGGAAAAGAGTGCCTACATCATTGAAGCTCATCGCCAGCTGAAGGATACCAAATACTATAAAAGATTAAAAACTAACCCAACGCCTGAGGTAAAAAACAAACTGGATGAAAAATTAAGACAATGGAAGTTGAACAATCTAATCGATGACGATGAACAAAAATACCTAACAGTCAATCACCCAATAACAGCTACTATTTATTTCCTGCCAAAGGTACATAAGGATCAGAGAAAACCCCCGGGAAGACCAATCCTATCAGCAAAGGGCTCCTTATTAGAACCCATTTCAAATTACATTGACTATTTCCTGAAACTGTATGTGACGCAATTGAGCTCTTATATTCACAGGACACTAATGATATGTTGAGAAGACTAGAAAATACTCCATGGCAGGAAAATTACCAACTGGTCACGATGGATGTCGTATCCCTATATACGAACATAAGCAAAGATATAGGGATAAAGGCATGCAATTATTTTTTGCAGGATCGGAACATCCAATACAAAAATCATAATCAGATGTTGCAGGAAATGATCGCATTGTGCCTGTCACAAAACATCTTCTTGTTCGGAGAGGAGCTATATCGGCAAAGCAATGGAACCGCTATGGGTTTTTCTTTCAGCCCGAATTACGCATGCCTCACAATGGGCTATTGGGAAAAAGAAGTTGCTTGGGCAACGGAAAATGATCACATGACCAACAAAATCATCTGTTGGATAAGATTCATAGATGATCTATTCATCATTTGGGACGGATCTCCAAAGGAATTTGAAAATTATTATAAGATCATCAATGGAAGAATGACAGGGTTGAACTTCACATATGAAATTAACAATCAAGAAGTAACTTTCCTTGACACACGTATTTACATCAAGGACAATCAAATCCAGACCACCCTGCATAGAAAGTCAACTGCAACCAACGCAACGCTGGAAGCTATGAGCTTCCACCAAGCATCACTAATCTCAAGTATCCCCTATGGGGAATTTCTCCGCATTAGAAGAATATTCAGTGAAGAAACAGAGTGGCAAGAACACAGCACCATAACGAAAAGGAGATTTAAGAATCGGAAATACAACCAAGGCAATGTGGAAAAATGCTGAAAAAAGGCGAATGAGAAACCAAGACTTGAGTGTCTAAAACGTTCATCTGAAAACAAAGACAAAAATGAACAGGAACCGATCAGACTCATTACGGATTACTCCGAAAGTAGCAGGGAGATCATGCACATCCTAAGAAAGAACTTGAAAATCCTACATTTGGACGAAACAGTTGGAAAAATAGTTGGAAAACATCCAACCATAACTTATCGGAGAGCACCAAACTTGAAGGCTCTATTGATCCACAGTCATTGCAAAATGAAATAGGATAAGAAAAAGGACTGGCTAAAAACAACAGGCTTTGTTAAATGTCATGGATGCAAAATGTGTCAAATTGCGAAACAAACAAAGGAAGTAAAAATGCCTAACAACAAAAAGTGGGAAATACGCCAATTAATCACCTGCAAAACAGAATACACAATATATGGGATAGAATGTCCCTGCCCACTAATGTATGTGGGAAGCACATAAGGCGAACTAAAAAAACGCATCATGGAACATGCAAGAGCAAACACACAATGGAGATTGGCAAAAATTGAAATTCTTTGGCATTATTATTATTATTATTATTGGGCATTTATTAAGCGCCTGGTTACGCCACTGGCGTGTCCCCGCGCTATGACAAGTGAAGTGGCAGTCCCCCCTCCTCCCACAAAAGCTATCTGCTGAAAAGGTGCGTTTTGAGTTTTTTTCTGAACTGGACTTCGGAAGGTTCGAATCGAAGTTCCAGCGGAAGATTGTTCCAGCACTTGGGAGCAAGGTATCTGAAGGATCTACCTCCCATACGAGCTTTGAATATTCTTGGAACTTTTAACAGCCCGGTCTGAGAAGACCGAAGACTGCGTGCAGGCTCATAGTGGGAAACAAGGCTCTGGAGCGGAAGAGGTGCTTTGCTGCTCAGGATGCGATGACACATGGTAAGTGCCTTAAACTCCACTCTCCTCTCAATGGGGAGCCAATGGAGGGCCCGTAGAGCTGGTTTAGCGGAAGACCTCCTAGGGAGTCTGAGAACCAGCCGCGCTGCCGCATTTTGAAGGACCTGCAGGCGGCCCATAACCCTGCCTGTGGTCCCCAAATAGAGCAGGTTCCCATAATCAAGTCGGGAGGTGACCAGGGCATGCACCAGCGTCTTTCGAGCGGAAATGGGAAGCAGATCTAGCACTTTCCTGAGGGCTCTCAGAACACTGAAGCATATCCCCGCCACCCGGCCGACCTGTGGGCCAAAGGTGAGATCCTTATCCAGCCACACGCCAAGGTTCCTGGCCTCTCGGCAGGGAGCCGGAACCTCCCCCAGACAGGGTGGCCACCACGCCGACGACCACGCAGACGGTGCACCCCCCACCACGAGCACCTCGGTCTTGCTACCGTTCAACTTTAAACAGTTAGCGGACATCCAGGCAGCAAGGTCTTTCATGCAATTCCTGAAGATGTCTGCTGCAAGGCCGGGCGCTCGCGATAGGGAAATGACCAACTGCGTGTCATCGGCGTAGGACACCAGGCGAAGACCATATCCCTCCACGATGGCCGCCAGGGGGGAGACGTAGATGTTAAATAGGGTTGGGCTCAGGGACGAACCCTGAGGTACGCCCTGGCCCAACTCAATCTCCCTGGAGTAGCAGTCACCCAATCTGACTTGAAAACACCTATCAGACAGGAAGGACTTGATCCAGCCATGCGCAGCACCTGTCACCCCTCCTCCATTCAGACACTGTAGCAAGGTGGAGTGTGCTACAGTGTCGAATGCTGCGCTTAAGTCAAGCAGGATCAGTGCCATCGTATGGCCCTCGTCCACTCCCTGTCTAAGTGCTTCCACCGCCACGAGAAGAGCAGACTCCGTCGAGTGACGGGGGCGGAAGCCAAATTGCGAGTCATGGAGTAGCGATGCCGTCTCCACAAACTGCATAAGCTGTATGTTGGCTATTTTTTCCACCACCTTCGCCATGTAGGGCAGGAGGGAAATGGGACGGAGGTTGTCCAGTTTTTCAAAGCTGACGTTGGTCTTCTTTTGCAGAGGGAGTATCACTGCCTGCTTCCAAGCCTTCGGGACCACCTGAGACTCAAAGGAGGTGTCCAGTAGCTGACGCACATAAGGTTCTAGTACTGGCAAGCTGTCCTTTAGCCGACTAGGAGTGGTCGGATCTCTGGGGGAACCGGATTTTATAGATCCACAGATATGGAGAAGTTCCGTAGTGGAAGGAGTAACAAAAGTGGTTAGTCGTTGTTCCCCTCTCATTCTGGAGGATTCCGTGGGGTAAGAGCCACTGTCTGTCCTCTGGGGGAAGGAGTTGTAGATATTGGTGACCTTAGTTGCAAAGAACTCAGCAATTCGGTTGCAGCCCTCCGTTGTGCAGAGTTTCTTAGGCACCACGGTGGGTTTTCCTATCGCAATAGACGATAACGAAGAACTTCCGAGGAGGTGACCGAGAAAAATCTCTAAGGCAGAAGGAGTCACGTCATATCTTAAATTTCAGAACTCTGAGTCCGCATGGCCTCAACCAATCGGAGGAGTTATACATTCATTGTCAGTGATGTCATGAGTGATGTCACTGACCATGTCATGAGTGATGTAATATGTGACGTCATCAGCAGTGCATTGCAGGCGCGCAAGTTATAGTGAGTCCAACTAACTATAACATGGAATTTCAATGGTTTTATGTCAGTAAAATTTCCAGGTAACTATAACTGGTGTGAAACCTATGGTTTTTTCAGTGAATTTAATAGGTTTTTTTAAATGCTAATTCCTAACTATAACTGGTGTGAAACCTATGGTTTTTTCTGTGAATTTCATAGGTTTTTTAAATGCTAATTCCTAACTATAAGTCTCACTTTATAAGTAAGACTGTTAACGCTCTTGTTGTTCTTTAGAACACTCTGGTACATTCTATCATTGGGCTATAGTTGGGCTACATATGGCTGATATTTGGGCTACATTTGTTTTTTTTTGTCTCTGGTGGCCATCTTTGGGCTACATTGGGCTACATTGGGCTACATTTGGGCTACATTTGGGCTCTAACATATATATAGCCCAATGTAGCACAATATATATTTTTTTGAAAGTTAATTTTCGTAAAAACCACTTGAGTATAGCAAAGGCACATCGGGCTACCAGTCCCTACAATTTTTCCCCTTTTTGTTTTTTTTATTTATTTTTTTATTTTTTATTTTTTTTTGCCTTGGAGCGCTCCCGGTGCGCGCCCCGGTGAGCGCCCCGGAGAGCGTACTCGTTTGAAGCGCACCGGTGCGTGAACCGGGGAGCGTCCCGTTAGCGTCAATGTTGCGAACGAAAACATGATTGTGACGTATCGCGTAGCGGCGTCCACGTGATACGCACAGCGTAAACGCACCCGGAAGCATTCGACGCGCTTACACGAAGCGCCCCTGGGCGCGCCCCGGGACGTGCCCCGGGGCGCGTAGCGTAAGCGTGTCGGGTCATGTGACCTGAAAACAACACTTTTGATTGGTTCACAACAGTTTTGTTTTCCAAATGATAAAAGACCCCACCTTTTTTCCTCATTTTCACTTTGTTGTTTGAGTGAAGAAGACCTGCATTGTGTGAGAAATAGCTTCAGTAGTAGCAGCTGCAGGTGCATCTGGACCACCACCACCTCCACCACCACCACAACGACCACCACAAGACCACATTGGTGGTCATGAAGAAGAGGAGGACGAAGAGGAGCAGGAGGAGAGGCAATATCTGCCTGAAGACACTCCCCCATACAAACCCAAAGAACATTTTATTTGGGAGTTCTTCAAAATGCCATGGGGTGCCAAAAATGTAAATGCAGCAAAGGTGACGTGCCTCATCTGTGACCAAGAACTGTCAAGAGGGAACCCAAACAAAAAATATTTGTTTGGGAACCACACGATGATAAGGCACATGCAGAGGAAGCACCCAAACAATTATTCAAGAGCAGAAGTCAGGCAACTGACCAAGAACCCTCCCCAACCTTCTACTTCCAGCACCTCCAACCAACCCAATCCATCGGGTGAAGAGGCTAGGGAGATGGTCCCTAATGTTAAAACCAAGTTTTCCAAATTTAAATTTGTTTGCATATATTGCAACAAAACTATATCTTATGGTGAGCAGAGCATCACTTTACTTAATCGAGCTGCAGACAACCATCACTGCAGCAAGCAACCTTAATTTTTTTCTATTTTTTTGCTCCAGTTGAGCTGTTTGGAATTCCCTGTCTTTTGTTTCACCCCAGAAAAACTACAAAAAAAATATAAAATTGTTCTGAAAATCCAAAAAAAAATAAAAATGTTCCAAAAACAAAAACAAAAAATATAAAACAACAAAAAGAAAAAGAAAACAGTTCTTTTCAGAACTACCTCCCATTTATATAAAATGACTTAAATTTTTTAACTCTGCCATTCTCTTTTCTCCCCGGTGCGCTCCCCGGTGCGCTCCCTGGAGCGCGTACCGGGCGCTCCCCCCGCGCAAATCGAAAAAAACATTTTGTTTTTGCCCAGCGGGACCCTTTTATAGCCCCCACATCAAACCTAGGGGGTCAGGGGGGTCTACCCTGCCCTCTTATGGTCAATTCCCCCTTTGTTTTGGCCACCTCTTGTGTCTCGATCCTACCGAGACACAAGATGGCGCCCGCTCCGGACTGTTTTGAATGTTTACAGACACCCAAGAACCAATCAGCTTTCTGCGCGCAAGTCGCGTGTCAGGCCCGGAGCGCTCCCCGGAGCGCGTACCGGGGCGCGCTTATAGATATATATATTTTTTGGAACCTAAATTACTCAAAATCCACTGTAGCACATATCTTGAGACATAGCAGAGGCACATCGGGCTACCAGTCCCTACAATTTTGCCAAATTTGGTGTAAATCCATTCAGCCGTTCGGGCTAAAAGTGAGGTCGACTGCCCTATGGAAAATAACATTGGGAAAACGCGTTTTGGGACCCCCTTTTATCTTAGCCCCCGCTTGATGCATCCCCCCCAAACTTTCAGGGAAGGACCGGAGCTCGAAGAGGCCATTTTGAGGAAATTTTCAGGCAGATTCGTCACCCGGCGCCAAAGTTATTCCAAATAGAATTTTGAGATTTAACATTGAAAAAAATCCTAACTATAACTACCTACTGGCGACCGCCAGTAGGTAATATATAAATATATATATATATATATATATATATATATATATATATATATATATATATATATACATATATATATATATTCACTGAAAAAACCATAGGTTTCACACCAGTTATAGTTACCTGGAAATTTTACTGACATAAAACCATTGAAATTCCCACGTTATAGTTAGTTGGACTCACTATAACTTGCGCGTGTAATGCACTGCTGATGACATCACTCATGACATGGTCAGTGACATCACTCATGACATCACTGATGACACCATCCAGTGAATGTGTGTCTTTCTGAAAAATAAATATGTTTTATATATGTATATGTAAAGGTCGATGGAAGAATAAATGGTTAAATAAGTGTCTTAATGGATATTTTTTTTTTTTAAATGATTGGTTAACTGGCTTATTAAGTGTATCATAGTGAATACATATATTAGAGAGTATTGTTTCAATATTTAAATGTTTGTATCAGTGTTTCACTTTGTATATAAGTGGGTGCATGGGTTGGTGAGTAGCTACATGTGTGTTTCTATGGCTTATTAGATTTTGTTTTAGTATCAGTATAAATGTCTGTATGATTTGGTGGGGGTGTTACTTAGCACACTGATGCATTAATGACTGACTCACTGTTTGTATGCGTTTTGAAGACAGCAGATGTGCCAGACTGTATGGGTGAGTGAGTGTGTATATGTATGTGTTAGTAAGTGAATGACTGTCTCACTACTGTCTTTATCAGTAACTACATATGTTTTAATCTAGTATATGTGAGTATTGGTGTATATAAGTGAGTATATGTGAGAGTGAGAGATTGAAAGAGTTCTTGTTTTAATAATTATGTGTTTCTATAAGTGATTGTTTAAGAGAGTAAGTATGTGTAAGTTTCTTTAGAAGTAAGGTGGTAGTGTATGTATAGCTGTATATGCAAATAAATGGATGTTCAATAGTCTCACTACATATGATGAGTGAGTATATGTATGAGTGACTATATAGAAGTGTTGGTGAGTGAGTGGATGTGTATATAAATGGTGGAATTACTGAATTGGTTGTTGTAACTGGTATAGGTATGTCCACTTTTTTTAAATGTTAGTTTTTATTTTTCAGAATGTGTTTCAAGGGTTACTTTACAGTGAAAGTAGGTCAGTCTCTCTGTCACATGGATGGTGTCATCACTGATGTCATGAGTGATGTCACTGACCATGTCATGAGTGATGTAATATGTGATGTCATCAGAAGTGCATTACACGTGCAAGTTATAGTGAGTCCAACTAACTATAACGTGTGAATTTCAATGGTTTTATGTCAGTAAAATTTCCAGGTAACTATAACTGGTGTGAAACCGATGGTTTTTTCAGTGAATTTGATAGGTTTTTTAAATGCTAATTCCTAACTATAACTGGTGTGAAACCTATGGATTTTTCAGTGAATTTCAAAGGTTTTTTAACTGCTAATTCCTAACTATAACTGGTGTGAAACCTTTGGTTTTTTCTGTGAATTTCATAGGTTTTTTAACTGCTAATTCTTAACTTTTTATAGGGCTTCATACCTATGTACTTGTTAGTGAACTTCTAAGGTTATTTTTTCGCAAATGTCTATAGCTGAGAAAGGTATGTTTTTCTAAAAATGAACCCTATATTGTATATTAATATAATATATTTTTTTAAAGTATATTCATTTTTTTTTTAAAATTCACTTTGGTGCGCTTCTGGTGCGCGTACCGGTGAGCACCCCGGTGCGCGTACCGGGGTGCGTTCCATCAGCGCACTTTTAAAAAAAAAAGAAAAAAAAATAATGAGAAAAGGAAAATGAATAAGGGAGCAAAAGAAGAGAAGAAAGAGGAAGAAAACTAAAGCAGAGGTTCTGGGAGAATGTGAATGGATGATGAAAGTAAAAGGAAGGAGAGTTAAGTATGGGGAATGGCAGGTAGTGACGGAACCAGAGAAAAGAAACAGTAGTGACGGAGGGAAAGAAAATAGCAGTGAGTGTAAGTAAAGAGGAGTGAAAGAGGGTGGATATACGTGAATAAGGGTAAGACATGGGGAGTGACAGAGAGAAAAAAGAGAGAGAGTAAAGGAATGAGTGTCAGAAAGGGACTAAGTGAACCAGTAAAAAAGGTAAGTGAAGGAGTGTGGATGAGCAGGGGCACTGAAAGAAGTTGAATGTGGTAGGAAAGTAAGGAAAAGAGAAGTAAACATGGAGGATAAGAATAAGTGAGGGAAGCAGAGTAAGGAAACAGGGATGAGGTAGGGTGAGAGAAAAGTAGTGAGGTTAAAGCAAAGGGTGATGACAAACTACATTTTGTAGACACACTTACCATAAAATTAATGAAAACTTACTTGTATCTGTGAAAGACAAAAGAAAAAACAAGTTATAATTAGTAAAATATATATTTAAAAATAGAAGAAACAGTTCAAGAGGTAAAACATCTAAAAAAGTTTACTAAGAAATAAAGCAATAGTGAAGGATACAAAAACAGAAATAAAGTAATGTAGAAAGAGAAAAAAGAGGGAAAAAGAAATAGAAAGAGAACAAATTTCTGAAGGTAAGTGAGATACTAAAAGAATGTGAGATACCAAAACGAAATCAGGAAAGATAAGAAAGTAAAAGGAAAATGAGTGAAAAGGAGAGGAGTCTAAATGAGGAACTATTAATAAGAAAGAGGAATAGAAGATGACTGAGAGAGAGTGAAGGGGAGTCACAGAGTGAAGGGATGAAGGGAATGAGGTTAATATAGAATGATGGATGAAAAAGGAGTGAGAGAGTAAGTACACAGAAAAACAAAGGGAAGGACTGAGTGAACTGCAGTACAATGAGTGCGAAAGGAAAAAGAGTAAAGGAGAAAAAGAAAGAAAGAGAGGGGAAGAAAACTAAAGCAGTGGTACTGAGAGAATGTGAGAAAGATAAAAAGTGGTGGAAGGGAGAGAGGAAATGTAGGCAGTTCAAATTGGATTGAGGAGTTGGGAATGAAGTGGAGTAAAGGAACAGCGATAAAACAAAGTTAAATAAAGGCAGTGTAAATGAGTAAAGAGAGCTAAATAAGGGTGAAAAAGGAAAATGAGTGTGAGACAATGTGAATACAATATAAATTACACAATGCAAACTATAGAATAACTTCTACAATATGTTACATTGTTTATTTTTGCTGTTCTCAGAATATATTGAATTTCACTTAAATTAGTGAGTTCAAACTCTTCATCATATAACAGCGGGAAAAAAACCCACAATCTAAAAGATTGTGTTTAAAAAAAACATACAAACTTACAACTCATATATGTACACTAATCTTTGATTCACTTACTTTTCCGTGAGGCCAAATAGAAGATAGTGAAGGTCCTTTTGGTGAAAAAAAGTCTGCTGTGCTCTATAACTTCCATTTCATCGACTTCATATGAAAAAAGATCTAAGAACATCATACCTTACACTTTCCTTACGGCCAAATTGTGTCAGATATATGAGTATTTTTTACTATGAGATCCACTTACAGTACCTATATGAGATAAATAATTTTAAACATTAGATTAACTAACTAACTAACTTTTATTAACTATTCCCATCTTCAAAGGCCAATTCCCTTTACTAAAACTTTGATTTTAAAAACACTAGGTAAGAATTTTTAAAGTCATAAGGCAAACGTTGTTTATAAGTCAAATGAGAATCATTGCAATAAGTCCAACCTTTTTTACATTTTAAGTAGCATGTATAATGTCCTGATGTTGTCGAAGGACCGTCATGATAAATAATAGCTTCAGTTGTAAAGGTTATTCCTGAAATTGATAACTGAGAAGCCACAACATTTTTGATACAAGTTGTCAATTTAGTTCCATCAGGTCTACATCGTTGGAAAACTAAAATGATATACTGACCATAACTTTGTATAAATAATGTGGATAGCATTGGACATTTACATTGAGTACACACCATATTATGATCTGCTGCTTTAACTAGATTTTTAAATGACACTGATTTACAGTCTGGTAAAGTCAAATATATAAATCTTTCAGTGTCTATTCCAGTATTACTTGATGAACTACAATTGTGGCAGTCATGCGGCCATTGATAAGAAAGGCTGAAAAGATTATCTACATCTACACCTTCATCTTCCAAAACACCAAACATATACATTAAAAATTCCTGACAATCCTGCTGAATGTTCTGTGAAAATGTATCTTGACCAGAACACATATCTAAAATATTTCGAATTTCTGTTACACTTTCTATTTTTGCTCTATCACTGCTACATTTCTCAAACACAGAATTCAATAAACCACACAATCTTTGATCCCGATTTTCAACAATCTGTTCTTGTAAAGGTTTAAGAAAAAAACAACATTAACCACTACATTAGCATAGCAGTTGACACCAGAACTATTTTCAAACTGAAATCCAACAACATTTTCATCACAATCCTTTTTCTTTCTGTTTTGAATTACAGTTTCATCTACTTTTTGTCTTTTTGCTACTACCTCACTGCAATTATCCTCATTTCTTCTTTTTCGGCCTACCACACGTTTTTCAAACAGAGGATATTGTGGCAAATGTGGAGCATACTCTCTTCTTAACCTATTGTATTCTTTAACACAATCTAGATCTGCACAAATCTTTGTCTCATCACACTCAATCAAGTACAATCCTGATAAAGTTCTGACTCGGGATAATGCCACATATGCCATACCCTCTTTAAACACAGATCTTCCAATGTTCACCAAAGCACTATCTACACTTAAACCTTGAGATTTATGAATTGTTACTGCATATGCCAAACAAACAGGAAACTGTTTTCGGCGAACATATAAGTCTTTTACAAGTAAAAATCTAGCAGAACAACGACTGATTTGTTGTACTTGCTCAATACCATCAAATGTTATTTTTAAAAATTCAATTCCATCTCTATTTCTATAATTCACAAAATCAACAACATAACCCATTGCTCCATTTACCAGACCTCTTTCAACATTTAAATTCCTTCGCAAAATGATACGACAATTTAAACACACATTCAGAGTCTTTTCAAAACCAGCTGTTTTAGAAATACTTTTCTCTAATGAATCCAATTTTGTTTTCAAATTTTCTGACAAAACAATTGTTGCACCAATATGCTCTATTTTATCTATTGTTTCCAGTTTCACAATCTCTTCATTTTCTAACTTTAACATTTTGTTGTTGAAGATGGAACATTCTTGCAGAGTTGGCATCAAACATATCCCAGATTTCATCTCAGTCATTTTTTTTAAAATATTCTCTGGCAGAATGTTTTCATTTGGATACAAATTTGAAATTAATCGAGCATGTAAAGCTTCTTTCCCAAGCTCACTTACTTTTCCAATTCTTACATCTTGTAGAATATTTTTATAATCTTCATCCTTTGCCTGTCACATATTTTGAAGCATATATTAACGTTTCCAATGCTTCCAAGGGACTTCCTGGTATCTTCATGCGTGACGTCCTGGTATCTTCATGCGTGAGCATTTTAAACACTGGTTGTCCTTTTACTGGAGTCAACTGCAATAGATCTCCAAAACCAATAATGTCCTTTCCTCCAAATAACACATCATACTCTGTTCTAAGAATTTCTTGCATTCTCAAATGTACAAAAGCAAGCATTAGATTTGAGACCATGCTTACTTCATCAATGATAAGAAGTTTCATTTTCTTCAAGACTCTTGAAACTTCAGAACACGCATCTCCAGATAACTTGTTGTAATGCAATTTATTATCATGCTCAACTGGCAGCATCAGTAAACGATGTAGAGTAATCCCTTTAATGTTATGTGCTGCCAGACCAGTTGGAGCAGTTACAACACAAGACAGCAGTGAATCAGTCCTTTTCTGCAGATAAGTTGAAATGGCTTTAATCAGAAAACTTTTTCCTGTTCCCGCTTCTCCACTTACGTACAGTTGGACAGGCGCAAATGATGTACATGAGCACTCTTTTTTCTCATGTCTGAATCCATGTTCAATCTGTTCTGTGACTTCGTCATATATCTTTTTCTGCTCAACGTTTAGTTGCTTTATCAAATCTTCTAAGTTAACTCCATCCTCTTGAGCTTGTTCCATAGCTCTTTCCACCTCATCCATGGCAGTTGCAGCTTCATTTTGGATAATTGGTCCTCCTAGTGGATCCTGGCTCAATGAAGTAGAACTCTGACTGTCTTGAGAACTGTCTCTAGCAATCTCTTCAGCAATTGTGGTTTCTTGCTCTATTTCTTCGTTCAACATTTGCAGATAATTTGGAAAAACAGGACATTCTATGGTATCCTTAGTTGCATTAAAAGAGTCTTCATAACACAGAAAATCTCCAAGTAGTTCCTCTTCTGTACGCCATGGCTTAAAGAGTTGCAAAAGAGCTAAATAGTAAAATTCTCTTTTGTCTGGAGCTTCGCAACTCAATTTTCGATGATTAATCAAATGGCCTTTTCTCTGCTTCACTAGACATCCTTCATACCCAATGACAGCATATTTTCCATTATTGATATCTTCTGTGATGTTCCTCTTATAACTGTAGTTTTGCAGAACTTCATATAAACAAGTGTTCTCAAGGTGAGTACTTCTATTTGGATAGTATGTATCCAACATATTTGTTTTCAAAATATCTGTACTGTTTGGTTCTTTCTCTGCCAAATATTCAATTTCTTGTACAGATTTCAAAACTCGGTTTCGTGTTGCAGCAAGACCTAGACTCACCCAAATGATTGTTCTTGATTTGGCATAGGGACTTGCTGATGATAACCGATCAGAACATTCATATGCTCCAATTTCTCGATGCGACAACATCTTCAGACTGAAACTGTATAATTTCTTGCTTAGACTCTTTTCATGTGAAATGTCCTCCCACGTTTCCTTCAGTTCTGTCTTTTCTTTTTTTGTGATGTAAGATGTCACATATCGAGCCACAGCAATAGAGTTGTCAGCAACAAACTGAATATCCATGTTAGCATTCCACATGGACAAAATCACTGGGTTGTAGTCGTTGATGTACTTGGACTCTTCGTTTCTTTTTAAATTATATGTATTTTTGGGAGATTTCCTCGTCACAGTATGTCGTAGAGATGACATCAAAATATTTACTCTTCCCTTAGAAATCACTGGTCGTGGAAACGCAAAACGACATTTCGTGTAGTACTTTTCCTTGTTTTTAAATTTTCGACAACAGTACTTTCCACAACGATGAGATTGAAAATGGAAAACTTGTTGTCTTAAACTGTTTTCTTCAGTAGTTTTTGGAACAGCACGTGTTGAATACTGTTCAATGAAACTCATCACTGTTTCATCCGAATCTAATCCAAATTTGGGTGCATCTTTAATCCATAACAGCATATGTATATGAGGAGCACCTCTCGCTTGATATTCCTTCCTCCAAAAGAAATCCAAAACCTCTCCAAGGGGAGGATTTTTTTATGTTGGTAATAAAAGACATCATAGCTTCAAATCTATGATTAAAATATCTGCAAACATTCACTGGATCCAAAAAACACAGTTCTCCAGGTGTTTTCAATTCTATATTTTGTATGTTTCCATTTGCCTCTCGTAGAAATTGAAGTAAGTCGTCCAATGCATACTCAGCACAGCTAAGAGTAAGGAACCATGTAGGAGTTCCTAAGTTTCTTAGCATACATTTCAATTCCCCATGACGACGGAACCAATACTCATTTGTTCCACGCTGACATGCCATGAGATTGATTAGCTGAGATTCCAAAATACTGTCTTGCAGATTGACTTTCTCCATAAAGTCCCTTGCTGAAACATTTTGCAGATGAGCTCCACTTTTCAATATATGATTAACTGCATAAGAAAGCCCAGACAAATCACTTTCATACAGTAGATGAAACAAATACAGAATGCATTGCCGAAACCTTGGATCTTCAGCATATAATCTTAAAGTCCGGTATTCAGCTGCAGGAATTTGAACTGGTCGAATCTCATATCGTCCACCACGACCTGTTGGAAATAACTGTGGAAAACAACGAGCTTCCAAACTTTCTTCCCATACACTAATGGGACTTCCTTTTGCTGCTTTCATTTGAAACAAATCAATTGCATTACCCATTACTTCTTTGGAATGCAAAGGATGAACAGTATAATGTTCATATATTTCTTCACTTCTAGACACATAACTTTTTCAATTTGGCCAACTGAACAATCACTGTCTTCTTCTGTAGCTGTTTCCTCTGCTCCAACACTTACATCTTTATAGTACTCATTGTTTTTTGACCAAATACAACGTTGCCTTTTTGACTTTCCTAACATCCACTAAATCTTGCCAGATTTTCTTACTCTTTGTCGGAACCCCATTAACTAGAATAACCAGAGGATCCTCTTCTACTCTTTCTACACCAATGTTATCAATATTTTTCTTGATATCTGGAGGCAAATAAGCAACTCCTCCCTTTAATCCTCTTTGTAAATCGGTAGGAGGTAATGTCCCTATCTTAGGCTCCATGCAAACAATAGCTTGAAAAGGATGGACACATTGAATCAAAATTGATTCATAAGTATTTAAATCCATCAATTCAGAAGGAATATCTATCAACTGAAGATTATTATGAGCAGCTCTAGCAGGCATTCTATTTTCATTTAATTTTTTCAAACAATAAATACAAATACACTGATCAAAACCCAAATCAAAAGAATTCTCCACCAACAAATAACTTACAAAATCCTGCCATTCACTATTATTTTCCAATTCACATTTTGCATATAAATCAACTAACCTAGTCCGAATCTTATAATGAGTCTGTCGACAACACACAAGTTAAATTAGGCCTTTCTCTTGATTTCACCTTAAACTTGGTAATTTCCTTGTCAAACTTTTCTGTACTTGAAATCTGTACATTGTCTTCCACATTACCATCCATTACTATATCCATTTCTACACTGTCCTCTTTGTTCCCAAAATAACAAAACTCAATTTCTTCACAAATAGTCTTCACATCCACTTCAGATCCATGCAAAAGAGCACTGTTTAACTATTTAAGCTTAAGTGCTGGACTTTTTGCATAATACAACCTTCTCACTAATTTCCTCACCTTATTATGATGCACTGCTAACATCCTAAAATGATGAAAAACACTCTGACATACTTTTCTAGAAAGACAAGCCAGTGAATGCCCATGCAAACCTGTGCTTTCTCTCACTCTGCAAGGATCTAACTCTTGCAAGATCTTCATTTTTTGTTTTAGACTTTTCTTACTATATGTACGTAAGAAATTTCGAAGCAAATCGATTGAATCCTGTCGCACACTACAAATACTACTGCACTTCCATGTGTACACTGGACTCTTAGTACATCTCCCTAAAACTTCATCACTTAACACCTCTTCTGCAACTCTAGACACAAGTTTCTCTTTTTCCATCACACAACCATCTTTCACCTCATATGCTCGACCACTGGTGTCAACTGCATGCACCAAATCATTTTCCTGAAAGTAACTCTCCTCATTAAAAAATGGCTCAGAACTTGAACTATGCATCCATTCTCCAGAAAATACTTTACAAAAATTAGTCCGATTAATAATTCTTTTCCATCTACTGTTCGATTTGAAAACATCAATTGCCTTATTAAGTATTCTAAATCTATTGATTACTAAAATAAAAAAAATTCTTAACTTCAAAAGCCTGATCAACAATCTTCTCTACACTTTTCTTTTTCTTGTAAAAAGCAGCTCTCTGTTTACCTTTCTTTTAATTTTTTAGCAAATTTAAAACTACTCTATTGCGAAACATTCGTCTACGAATGTCCCTAAATTGATTTAACCTTCTATTGCTATCCATAGTCTTATCTCCTGCTCCAATAGAGACATGTTATGAGGGCCTCTCCTTCCTTTTTAAATTTGTTCTCTGCTTCTGTATCTTCTTATGACCATTAACATTAATTTTTGATCTACATAAATTGTGAAGAAAAGACTTAATTGTCTTACCAGGAGCTTTTCTGGTGTTTTTTGAAGTACTTGTTGTAGAAGATTCTTGTATTTCCTTTGATGATTTTGATTTTTTACTTATGGAATTTTTTCTATTCCTTTGCCTTGATGGCATTTTTGCTTGCTTTTAAAATGTTGATTTCAATCTGTGGTTCTGAAAAAAATAACACATTAAAGACCACTATTAGCAAACAACAAAGTAATGACAAAAAGAAAACAATATAAACACTAATTTGCAACATATTAAAGTTTATACCACAGCAACTCAGGGCCTTATTTATGAAGGCCTTGAGCCACCAGTGCATCCCATGTTAAAAGAGACGCACCGGTGCCACAAGGCAGTCATAAATAAGGACCAAATGTAAATACCATTGATTTTCCCCAAAAATCGTTTTTTGAATAACATTTAAGAAACACTGCGCAGAACCTATGTACAATCACTCAATATCACTTTTGGAACCTCACTGTTTCCCAAAATACAAATCCTCTATCTTGCAAATGTTGATAGCAAGTATTATCAAAAAGCAAAAAACAAACCAACAGCAAACAAACTCAGGGCCTTATTTATGAAGGCCTTGCGCCACAAGAGCGTCACTTATTTCCCATGTTTAAAGTGATGCACCGGCTGCACAAGGAAATCATAAATAAGGGCCAAATGAAAATACCATTGATTTGCACCCAAAATCGTTTTTTGAATAACATTTTAGAAACACAGCAAAGATCCTATGTACAAGCACTCAATTTCACTACTGAACTCTCACTATTTCACAAAATACAAATCCTCTATCTTGCAAATGTTCATAATAAGTATTATCAAAAAGCAAAAAACAAATCAACGGCCAACAAACTCAGGGCCTTATTTATGAAGACCTTGCGCCACAAGAGCGTCACTTATTTCCCATGTTTAAAGTGATGCACCGGCTGCACAAGGCAATCATAAATAAAGGACACATGAAAATACCATTGATTTGCACACAAAATCGTTTTTGGAATAACATCTTAGAAACACAGCAAAGATCCTATGTACAAGCACTCATTTTCACTACTGAACCCTCACTATTTCACAAAATACAAATCCTCTTTCTTGCAAATGTTGATATCAAGCATTATCAAACAGCAAGACACAAACCAACAACAAAAAAACTCAGGACCTTATTTATGAAGGCCTTGCGACACGAGTGCGTCAAATGTTAAAAGAGACACACTGGTGCCGCAAGGCAATCATAAATATGGGCTAAATATAAATACCATTGATTTTCCCCCAAAATCGTTTTTTGAATAACATTAAAGAAACACTGCGCAGAACCTATGTACAACCACTGAATATCACTTTTTAAACCTCACTGTTTCCCAAAATACAAATCCTCTATTTTGCAAATGTTCATAGCAAGTATTATCAAAAAGCAAGACACAAACCAACAACAAAAAAAATCAGGGCCTTATTTATGAAGGCCTTGCGCTACAAGAGCGTCACTTATTTCCCATGTTTAAAGTGATGCACCGGCTGCACAAGGCAATCATAAATAAGGGCCAAATGAAAATACCATTGATTTGCACCCAAAATCGTTTTTTGATTAATATTTTAGAAACACTGCGCAGAACCTATGTACAACCACTCAATATCACTTTTGAAACGTCACTGTTTCCAAAAATACAAATCCTCTATCTTGCAAATGTTGATATCATTTTTTTTTTTTTTTTTTTTATATTTTTTTATTCAGGCATTATAAGTAGGACATCATTACAGCAATACATCAGTTCAGAATTAACTCAAATAATACAATATTATGAATAAATAAATCGCAGGGTTTGAGATCCAAAAAATCAACCTAGATAACATTTTAGATGGATATAGATTACACAACATTATAAACAAACTCTAAAGTCAATTATAAATATGGTCAAGAATCATCCGATACCACCAGGGACAATGCGGTTTTTCCATTCAGTTATTGGACACCAAAGCGCATCTCCTCGTAATTTAGATCGTATCCCTCTTGTATTAAATATTGCAGATTCATACCTATAAGCTGCCAAAAGGCGTGCTAACCACATCTGAAAACTTGGAGGCTCTGCATCTTTCCATCTCGCAGATAGGAGTATCCTGAAAACAGCCATGCCGATAAAAAACTAATCTTTCTTCAGGTTTTCCCAAATTTAAGGTATGGTCATGGCCAAAGAGAAATAAAGTTTCAGATTCTGGTATTATGTGTCCAAAAATTTCCTCCCAAAAGGAATTTATCATGGTTTTCACTAATGTCAAATTAGGACAAGTATAAAACATATGAGTAAGAGTTGCCGGCCCTTGAGTACATCTTGGGCATAAATCATTCTCTCGTTTGCCCCATGTGAATAGTTTAGCAGGGGTAAAGTAAAGGTCAAAGATAGTTTTGTACAATTGTGCCTTAAGATTACTTGCCATCAATAACTTTTGACTCATATTTAACACTTGGTTTAAGTCCACATTTGGGTTATTCAATTTTAAGCACCACTTTTTTTCCGTTTTATCAAGATCATCCTTCTTCATGCTTAAAAGAATATTATATAGGGTTCCAATTCTAATATTTGTTCTAAATATTACATCCATAATTTCATACTTATGCAAGCAAATTAATGATTCTTTAGCTTTTAGTGTAGCAAATATCTGTGCAAACTTCAGGAAATCCCCATTCGGTAATTTATATTTAATTTTTACATCTAAAAAAGTTGTGTCATAGTCATTTATTAGAAAATCACCTATTGTCTTAATTCCTATCTTGGCCCAATGTTTTAAGAATGCATCTGAGTCCTGTCCTTGAATAAGATTAGAATAAAGAAGTGGTGTATAACGATTGATTTTCTCCACTTGACTATATTTAGCAATTTTACTCCAAATTTTCCAAGCATTAATCATAATTTCACCTTTAAAAACTTTATAGTTTCTTGTCTCAGTTTTTCGCAATAACAAGCCTTTTGCCTCCCGCCCGACTATAAGTTCATATATTGACGGTATTTCAACATGACCCTCTGAATTCTCTTCGCTATAACCTTTGAGCAAAGGTGTAAACTGTTTTAGTTGTGCTGCCCAATAATATAGTACCATATTAGGTATAGTAAGGCCGCCTTTATCAATAGGAAGAGACAGTAGTTCAATAGATCTCCTAATTTTCCCATTCTGCCACACAAACTTAGATATAAATCACTGTTAAAGTCTCCTTTTTAATGGCTAGTGGTATTGCTCTAAATAAGTAGAGACATCTGGGTAACGTATTCATTTTAACATAATTAACTCTCCCTATAATGGACAGATGAAGACTATTGACCCTTTTAAAATCGTTCTCAATTTTTTTCAGTAATGGATCAAAATTAATTTGTGAGATTGTTTTAGTTTTTGCACAGAGTTCAATGCCCAGATAAGTAGCTTTTTCAACTCTTCGTGGATCCATACAAACTGTGTCGGGTGTACTTATTATAATCGTCTTTCCTTTGTTAAGAGAGTACGCAGAGTAAGTCCCAAATTCCGAAGTAATTACCTCTATTTCATGAATAGCTTCTGTTGGATCAGGTGTGACTATCGCAATGTCATCAGCATATGCCAATACTTTCGTTTCAAACTGATGACTAACAACCGGCTTAATAATAGTACTCTCTAATAGTTTCAAGATAAGAGGGTTGATATATAGAGCAAATAGCAGAGGCGAACATGGACAACCTTGTCTAGTACCTCTTGTTATATTGATGTATTCAGAGAATAATCTGGCCGCGAGAACTTTCGCTTTGGGGCGGTGATACATTGATTTTATTGAGTTAATAAATTTGGGGCCAAAATTATTGCGTGCCATAACTTCCCATAGAAATTTCCAGGTGACACGATCGAAAGCTTTCTCAGCATCCAGTAGAATCATTGACATTCGCTCCCCCCTAGCTGTCGTGGTGTCAAATAAGGCAACTGCCCTACGGATGTGATCAGTGGTTCCCTTTCCAGGGATGAAACCATGTTGCCATGGGGAAGCGAGCTGTTCAATGACCCCACTGAGCCTGAGTGCTAAGACTTTTGCATATAATTTGGAGTCCGAATTGATAAGGGATATAGGTCGATATGACGTCAGAAGCTCTGGGGATTTTCCCTTTTTTGGAAAGACGATTATATTAGCTTCCTCCCAAGAAATTGGAGGTACACCATTATATTGTATTCCAAGAAATAAATCATGTAGAATCGGTAGTAACTGATGGCTAAGTATCTTAAATAGCTCAATCGGTATCTTGTCTGGACCTGCTGCTTTGCCAGAGGCTAATAATGATAATGCGGTCCTAACTTCTGCAATTGTTATTTCTTTTTCAAGGTCCTCCCTTGTATCAGTGTCCAATGTTTTCGTAGCCTCAAAGTTACTAAGAAAATTGTTTATAAAAGCTTCTGTTTCTTTCTCAGACCTCTTAATATCCTCTGTATATAATTTCTGATAATACCCCTGAAACTGGAAGTTGATTTCAGCTGCATGAGTGAAGGTCTGCCCGTTTTCTATTATAGTAGCTATGTCCCTTTTTGTAACTTTCTGACGCGTACTAAGTGCCAGTTGTCTGCCCACTTTCTCTCCACTTTCATAGACTTGCTTCCTATGTGATTGATATGTCTCAGCAGCTTTCTGACTTAGTTTAGAGTTTAGTTCTGATTTTAGTATAGCTACCTGCATCATCACCTGGCTTGTATCTTGTCTTTGCCTGATTTTACTAATATGTTCTTCTTCGGCTTTAGCTAGAGCAGCTATTTTTACTCCGAATTCTTGTTTTTCCCCGTTCCTATTTTTAGTTTGGTACTTAATGGTTTCCCCTCTTAAAGCGGCTTTATAAGTGTCCCAAACAATATTTCTTGAAGCACTAAATCGATTCATGCTAAACAATTCCTCAGTCCAGGCTTTAATAAAATCAATATATTCTTGGTCGCATAGTAATTTCCTATCAAAGGACCATGTTGTTTTTTGAATATAATTAGTTTTATAATCAATTGATAATAATAGGGGATTATGATCTGATAGTGTTTTCGGAAGTTTCTTTATTTGTGAAGAGGATGTTAAATCTTTAGATGTAAAAATGTAATCTATCCGTACATATTTTTGATGGGGGTGTGAGTAATACGTGTAGCCAGAATCTGTTGGGCTATTTTGCATCCAAATATCAGTTAACCCTAGGCTACAAATTAAATTACTAATAGCCTGATAAACCTTTGGTTTCCGACCAATATATTTTAATCCAGTTACATGCGGTGACAAGGATGGTATTAAAGAAATGTTAAGATCGCCGCAGAAAATTAGTGGCCCTTGCCAAATGGCTAATTCTGCTTCTAATTTTTCAAAAATTATAGGATCATCCTGATTGGATCCGTAAACAGTGCATATCGTAATTCCATTAACTAATTTAGCAATTGCCCATCTTCCATATGAATCTGACGCACAGCGTATTCCTTGTCCATGACAGCTCTTAGCCAATATTGCAACCCCCCTTATATTTGTCGTTTGAGATGAAGCTACTATCAGATTGTATCCCTCAGTCTTAATAGTGCTCTTTTGCTCCATGGAATATGGGTTTCCTGTAGACATAAAATGTCTACCGGGTATAGTTTTAATAATTCTTCAAGTCGTACTCGTTTATCTCTAGTCAATAATCCTCCTATATTCCAGGTTTGTATATTAAGCTTACCCATTATTCATATGGTAATTTTGTCGACTAATGTTGCTCAAGTCATATTCTATGTACATACCCTGCTTTATATTTTCCAAAATTAACTCTTTTCCTGCTATTATGCCTGATTTTTTCCCATTTTTCCCATTTTCTCCTTTCCCTTCCCCCCTCCCTCTACGTCGTCCCTCCCTCTTGCCCACCCCTTCTCCGCTTCCTCCCTTCTTGCTGAGGCTTCCAGACTCACCCAGAGTCTGTGTGATGAAGTTGCTGCACTTCTACTGAGCTACCAAAAATAAAAAAAGAAAATAAAAAAGTGTCATAAAAGAGCAGAAAAAAAAAAAAGGATAAAGGATTCTACAAGGATTCTACATCACATTCAAGTATATCATATTATATCTCAAAAAACTATATACAGTCTATATCATACATCCTTGAGTTAAACCTCCACTATTTTATATACTATCTCCACAAAGAAGAGCACCTTTAATTCACCCGTCAAAAGCATAAAGAAGAGGGCATATCTCACTATAGGTTATTAGAGTATTATGACCCAAGTTAATTTAGATTCTACGAAATTTCATCTAAGTATGCTTTTGCCTTTATTTCTGACTGAAAAAACTTAGTCTGTCCATGGTGGACAATCTTAAGAGTCGCAGGGTTGTTCAAATAGGCCTGAGCACCTTTCTCTTGAAACGATTTAATCAACAATCGTAGCCTCCATCGTCTTTCGACGGTTGCGTGGCAAAAATCAGGTCTCGAAAAGAAAGAAAAACCATTACATGCTATCTTCCGGTCTGGTCTCGCTTTATCTGCTATCGCCTGCCTTAGTAGGAAATTACCAAAGTACACTAAAACAGCTCTTGGATATAGTCCTGGTTTCGGTGGAGGATTAAAAGGGAAGCGATGTACCCTTTGAATTTCAGCTTCCCAGTTCCAGCTCTGTAGTTCAGGCATAGCTTCACTGAAAAGTTTAATGATGAAAGCTCGTATATTCTCTCCCTCAGCTTTCTCTGGTATTCCCAGGATGCGAAGATTATTGCGGCGTTGCCTGTTTTCGAAATCTTCAAGCTTCCATTTGATATCCACCAATTCTGTTTCCTGTAGTTTAATTTTCTCACAATTTTCAGAAGAGTCTTTCTCTGCTGCCATTACCCTTTGTTCCATCTCAGTTACACGCTCTCCAATCCGTGTGCATGTCTTAGACAGTTTCTTTACAACCCCCTGCATTTTACGCAAAGCTATACGAGATCTTTTGCTGTCCTGGGCAGTCTCTTCCCTGTGAGCTGCTATAGCCTGGAGGATGGTCTCTACTGCAGAGGGGGTTACCTCTGAATCACCTGGCATGTCTGAGGAAGAAGCCTGATTATATTCGAGTTGGCTTGTTGTTATTTTCTTTAATACAGTTTTTGTATTACCTTTAGGCTTAGTTTTCACAGTATTGGATATCTGCCTTCCCTCATCATAACTATCTTCTGAGGAATATATATGTGTTTCTGATTCATCTTCAGACGATTCAAAGCTCTCAGACCATTCTCCTAAATTGTCAGCTCCAACCTCTTCAGTGTCATCGGAAAAAGAATAGAACTCAGTAAGGTCTTTTTCCCCCCTCTTGCAGCTGTCCAGGTTGTGCGGGCAATCGTAAAGTAATATTTGGAAGCAAATCATTGGTATCTTTATTTGCTATAGTTTGGTTAGAGATTGCAAGTTGGGGTGGTTTGGGTACACTAGGTATCTCCTCCGTAGTAGTAGTTGTCTTGCCTAGCGCTGGAGTTGTCACCATTACGTTAGGTTCGATCCGGTTATTATTTATTGTAGGAAAAGACTCTTCAGGCACAGGATTAGTCTGTTCATTTTGCACCCCTAGAATATTGCCCCCAGGTCCCGAGAATGACATTGCCCGGCCTGCCTCAACTTGCCTCTCTTCATCCAGCATTATTACTTTAGGTCCATCAGTTAAATTGTTTTTAGAGACCTTGTCAATTATGATGTTATTCGTATTGGGAATTTCCACATTCAAAACATCGGTGATTGCTATGTTTTCGGGGTTTCCAGGGTTTATAAGGGAATTGGATGTTCCCTCCTCTGGGTCAGAAATAGCATTCTGTTGTCTCTCAATTGCAAGACTCTGATCCCCACTCTGATCCCCATTCATTATTGGAATAGATACAGTCTCGTTTTCAAGCTCAGCCTCTAACTGTGAATTGTTCTGATTTGGGGTCTTTCTAAACATTAGCTCATGCACAGTCCTCCCTCCTGCGCTGCTTATTCTTCTACGGGTCGCTAAAATTTCCTGTCTTGAGGACCCCAAGGGAGAACCGGTTGCAGCTACTTGCTTTTTAGATTTTGCCATTTTTACCTGTAGCTGGTCTTCATCATCCATCAGCCCTTCTCGCTGCTGTCTCTCTGCTTCCTTCCGCAACACCCTCGCCGCTTTTGCAATCCTGGCTCTGGTGGCTGCAGCTGAGGCACTTTTTGGTGGCATCACTGTGCCCTTCACCCTCGGCGTCTCGCTCCGCAAAACCTTCTCCAAACGCCAAACCGAGCCATCCAGAGAGGAGCTGGCGTTCTGCCGCGTCAATTCCTGAAGCTGACACGGCTTCCGTAGAGCTACTGACTGTGTGTACACTGTTTCCCTGGAAACGCCGCGTAAAGGAGCCGGGTTCCACCAGAAAGTAAGTGTATCGAGTATATCGCAGCGTTTGAGGGTTTTTAATACATTGTAGCAGTATCGCATTGTTATGCTGCCACAGGAACTTGCAACTGTATCTCGCACCCAGTTTAGGCGTGTCAATTACAATTCCGTGAGCGGCGCTTTCATTGAATGACTTCTTTCCTTTCACAGCGCCCAGGGTTTTCCGCTGTCAACACGCCAGAATATCGGCGTCTCTCCCCTTCTCTGTATTTTCAGCACCGAGTCATAGATTTGACCTCTCCTTTCTTCAAGCCTTCTTTCTCAAGTCGTGTAAGCATTTCTTTATGCGCTGCGTGTAGAATCCATTGCAAGAGCGATTCAATTGATCAAGGTAGCTGACTGCAGCGCGAGCGCTTAGCGCGCCGTGTTTTCGAGTGCTATTTTAAACTGTACTGCGCATTTACTGATCATTAGGACATTGTTTTTAACTCTTCCACCTACTTGCACCTTAAATTGTGTCCCCCACCGCCGTTTGGGCGGGTTTGGTCCTGGGGTGGGTGCCTATTAGATCTTGGTCGCCATCTTTGAGTGGGGTCATTGGTTGGAGGCTGCTCGTTCTGCCTGCGCTTTACTGCGCATGCGCGGACTTGGAACACCTTTTTAAGGCGAGTCCTTCCTCTCCTCGCCCCCTGACAAGGTAGCTGACTGCAGCGCGAGCGCTTAGCGCGCCGTGTTTTCGAGTGCTATTTTAAACTGTACTGCGCATTTACTGATCATTAGGACATTGTTTTTAACTCTTCCACCTACTTGCACCTTAAATTGTGTCCCCCACCGCCGTTTGGGCGGGTTTGGTCCTGGGGTGGGTGCCTATTAGATCTTGGTCGCCATCTTTGAGTGGGGTCATTGGTTGGAGGCTGCTCGTTCTGCCTGCGCTTTACTGCGCATGCGCGGACTTGGAACACCTTTTTAAAGCTCCTCCCCTAGCGCAGCGGGATCGCGCAGCGGGCGTGTCCTCGCGTGGCCGGAGTCGTGCCAGAGTCCTGCCCGTCTGCGCCCGTCCGCGCTAAGGACGCGGGGGACGTGGGGGGCTCTGGGCTGCACCTGCCTTCCTTCACTGCCGCCATGCTTACGTATTCTAAGGAGCGCCTGTTTTCCATCGGCAAGGTGAGCGGTCATTGTACCTCACAGCCCGTTCATCCTTTATGTGGCCCTTACCGCTGTTCCTGTAATGGGTTTGGCCTTGACCCACCGCAGCTCCTATCTCGGCTCTGTCCCTCTGCCGTTCGGCATAATAGGGGGCTTCCGCCTTCGCTGCGGATTATGAATCTTAACGTCAGGTCGATCCTTAAACACCAACAGAATGTGTACGACCTGATCGAAAATGAAGCCCCGGATGTTTTAGCCTTAACTGAAACCTGGCTTCAGGAGGCCGACACTGCTATTCCCAATCTTGTCTGCCCTCCCGGTTACTCTATGTATGTTGCGAATCGGCTATCCAGAGGCGGGGGTATAGCCCTAATAGTGAGATCTAGCTTTTCCTGTGTGTGGACCATTCTTAAGATCGCTGGCTGTGAAAGTGCCTCCTTCAAAGTCTCCGTCAGCCCAGAATTTACACTCTCTGGGATGGTGGTGTATCGTCCGCCGGGCAGTGATGTAGCGTTTAGGAATGCTTTTCCGGACACTGTTGCCACCTTGGTCACGGATTGTGCCAATTTCTCCATTCTGGGCGATCTAAACCTGCATTTCGATGACCCATCCTGTCTGGCGGCGCGCTGCATTCTTACGGACTTAGAGGCTTTTCAACTCTCCCAGCTGGTCTCTCAGCCCACTCATTCCGGGGGGCATACTCTTGACCCTTTTTTCACCAACTTGACCGAGGCCAAAGTCACGTCGGTGGCTCCCGTAGAGTGGTCTGACCATTCTCTGGTATCCATCCATTGCCCTATGATTTCCAACATTTCCACCTCCTCAGCCAAGCAGGTACCCAGGAGACCCTGGAGTAAACTCAGGCTGGATGACTTTTACCATCTTTTGTCAGTGGAACCTTTGGGCCCTTTTAACAATGTAGAGGAGGGGTATGATCTCTTCTGCGCTTGGCTCACCAGGGCTCTGGATGTTCTGATACCTGTTGCAACCATGAAGATCAATCCTCGAGTGTCAAGCCCCTGGTATGATGACGCTTTGCGCGCTCTGAAGGGAGCCTGTAGAAGGGCGGAGAGGGCCTGGCGGAAGACATATGGGGCTGAGCTAAAAGCTACTTATGTCGCGTCCGTCAAGCTCTATCACCGGGCTATTTGTCGTGCCCGAGCGGCGTTCTATGCCGAGGAGTTCCGGAATAGCACCAACCCGTCGAAGGCCATCTTCAAGGCGGTAAAAGATCTTATGTCTAAGCGGTCTATATCGTCGGCTGAGAGCTCTGTCGCACACTGTGAGTCCCTCGCTTCCTATTTTCTGGGTAAAGTCCAGTCTATATATCGGACTTTCCCGAGTACGGGGACAGCGTTGGGTAGCCCTAAAGAGACACCCTACCAGCCCGCTCTCCTCACTCTTCCCCCTCTCACTCTGGAAGGGTTTGACAAACTTGCCACGCAAGTTAAATCTGGGTCTCCATCTGATCCTGTGAGGCCTGCGCTCTTTCGAGATCAGACCTTTGTGGGGCGTGTGGCTATACGCTCTCTTGTCAACCTCTCCCTAGAGACCGGGGTTGTTCCCATCAGTTGGAAGCAGGCGGTGGTGTCTCCGATTATTAAAAAGCCATCTCTTGACCCGTCTAAGCCGGAAAGCTACCGTCCCATCTCGCTGCTGCCCTGGCCAGCTAAATTGACAGAGGCCCATGTCAACCTGGCCCTGTCTGAATACTTAGCCCGGTCCAATGCTCTCGATCCCACACAGAATGGCTTCCGTGCTGGGCACAGCACGGAGACAGCCCTTCTGGTGATGGTGGAACACCTTCGCGCAAGGTTGGATGCTGGACAGACGTCGGCGCTGATCCTGTTAGATCTCAGCGCCGCATTCGATACTGTGTCGCACAGCATCCTCCTTGGGCGGCTCGAGGAGATTGGTATCGGCGGCCAGGCGCTACAATGGTTCCGCTCCTTCCTAGACAACCGCTCCTTCTGTGTTGCCATCCCTCCCTTCAAGTCCGGGTTCCAGCCTCTGGCCATGGGGGTTCCGCAGGGATCCTCGCTGAGTCCCACGTTGTTCAATCTTTACGTGAGACCGCTGGCTGATGTCGCTAGGCAGTGGGGCCTAACCATGGTCTCATATGCCGACGACACACAGCTGGCGGTTACTCTCAGCGGGGATGCGGAACAGGATGCCCCCAGGTTTCAGTCCGGCCTGAAGGCGGTGGCCAGCTGGCTGACAGGTAACTGTCTCCAGCTTAATGCCACAAAAACTGAGGTGATGGTTGTCGGGAAGGGAGTGGAGCTTTGGGGCGATCAGTGGTGGCCCTCGGAGCTTGGCCCCACTCCGATCCCAGTGCCGGAGGTGAAGAATCTCGGGGTCTGGCTAGACGCTGGTCTCACTTTTATAGGGCACACCAAAAAAATCGCAGCCTGTTGCTTTGGTCTCCTAAGAGGGCTTAGGCCGGTGCTTAAGTTTTTCGACGCCCCGACCAGACAGCTTGTGGTCCAGGCAACTATCATCTCACGTCTGGACTACGCCAGCTCTTTGCTGGCTGGGGCTAATCAGGCTGAGCTTACTCGCCTGCAGCGGGTGCAGAACGCCGCGGCGAGAGCTATTGTTGGTCTCCCTAAGTTCTCCCCGGTGTCTCATGTTATCCGCTCCCTGCACTGGCTCCCGGTCAGGAAGCGTATACTTTTTAAGGTACTGTGTTTGACCTTTAAAATTCTTAGAGGCATAGGCCCTGAGATCTTGGCCAACTCTATCTCCTTCTATGTCCCTACCCGCAACCTTCGATCGCAAGGTCAGGCCCTTGCTGTTGTCCCCAGATTTAGGCTCAGCAGGATGGGCGGCCGTTCTTTCAGGGTGAGAGCTGCGTCAATCTGGAACACCCTCCCTGTTGAAATTCGGCAGTTAGAAGACTTGCTGTCGTTTCGTAGAGCTATAAAAACTTTTCTATTTTAGTCCCCTTGGTTCTGCACTTTTCTGTTGCTTTTCGCCTTGCTGTGTTATGTTTGCTCCTTGTCTCTGCGCCAGGATGCTCCTTCGCTGGAGTCGCTGTGCGCATAATAAATTGTTATAACATTAACATTAACATTAACATTAACATCACATCATCGTCGGAGCTCAGTAGAGTGCTGCAATCAGCCTAGCGTCTAGGCCGCCATCTTGCCCCCCCCCTGAGTCTTTACCTTCTGTCCAAGAGGCGACTGCGGCCGAGGCTCACCTAAGGGAATGAAGTGGAAGACCCTTCCGGTTGGAAACTGAAAATGCCATCAGCTGACGCAAATGTTGATATCAAGCATTATCAAAAAGCAAAAAACAAATAAACAGCCAACAAACTCAGGGCCTTATTTATGAAGGCCTTGTGCCACAAGAGTGTCACCTATTTCCCATGTTTAAAGTGATGCACCGGCTGCACAAGGCAATCATAAATAAGGGCCAAATGAAAATACCATTCATTTGCACCCCAAATCGTTTTTTGAATAACATTTTAGAAACACTGCGCAGAACCTATGTACAATCACTCAATATCACTTTTGGAACCTCACTGTTTCCCAAAATACAAATCCTCTATCTTGCAAATGTTGATAGCAAGTATTATCAAAAAGCAAAAAACAAACCAACAGCAAACAAACTCAGGGCCTTATTTATGAAGGCCTTGCGCCACAAGAGCGTCACTTATTTCCCATGTTTAAAGTGATGCACCGGCTGCACAAGGAAATCATAAATAAGGGCCAAATGAAAATACCATTGATTTGCACCCAAAATCGTTTTTTGAATAACATTTTAGAAACACAGCAAAGATCCTATGTACAAGCACTCAATTTCACTACTGAACTCTCACTATTTCACAAAATACAAATCCTCTATCTTGCAAATGTTCATAATAAGTATTATCAAAAAGCAAAAAACAAATCAACAGCCAACAAACTCAGGGCCTTATTTATGAAGACCTTGCGCCACAAGAGCGTCACTTATTTCCCATGTTTAAAGTGATGCACCGGCTGCACAAGGCAATCATAAATAAAGGACACATGAAAATACCATTGATTTGCACACAAAATCGTTTTTGGAATAACATCTTAGAAACACAGCAAAGATCCTATGTACAAGCACTCATTTTCACTACTGAACCCTCACTATTTCACAAAATACAAATCCTCTTTCTTGCAAATGTTGATATCAAGCATTATCAAACAGCAAGACACAAACCAACAACAAAAAAACTCAGGACCTTATTTATGAAGGCCTTGCGACACGAGTGCGTCAAATGTTAAAAGAGACACACTGGTGCCGCAAGGCAATCATAAATATGGGCTAAATATAAATACCATTGATTTTCCCCCAAAATCGTTTTTTGAATAACATTAAAGAAACACTGCGCAGAACCTATGTACAACCACTGAATATCACTTTTTAAACCTCACTGTTTCCCAAAATACAAATCCTCTATTTTGCAAATGTTCATAGCAAGTATTATCAAAAAGCAAGACACAAACCAACAACAAAAAAAATCAGGGCCTTATTTATGAAGGCCTTGCGCTACAAGAGCGTCACTTATTTCCCATGTTTAAAGTGATGCACCGGCTGCACAAGGCAATCATAAATAAGGGCCAAATGAAAATACCATTGATTTGCACCCAAAATCGTTTTTTGATTAATATTTTAGAAACACTGCGCAGAACCTATGTACAACCACTCAATATCACTTTTGAAACATCACTGTTTCCAAAAATACAAATCCTCTATCTTGCAAATGTTGATATCATTTTTTTTTTTTTTTTTTATATTTTTTTATTCAGGCATAATAAGTAGGACATCATTACAGCAATACATCAGTTCAGAATTAACTCAAATAATACAATATTATGAATAAATAAATCGCAGGGTTTGAGATCCAAAAAATCAACCTAGATAACATTTTAGATGGATATAGATTACACAACATTATAAACAAACTCTAAAGTCAATTATAAATATGGTCAAGAATCATCCGATACCACCAGGGACAATGCGGTTTTTCCATTCAGTTATTGGACACCAAAGCGCATCTCCTCGTAATTTAGATCGTATCCCTCTTGTATTAAATATTGCAGATTCATACCTATAAGCTGCCAAAAGGCGTGCTAACCACATCTGAAAACTTGGAGGCTCTGCATCTTTCCATCTCGCAGATAGGAGTATCCTGAAAACAGCCATGCCGATAAAAAACTAATCTTTCTTCAGGTTTTCCCAAATTTAAGGTATGGTCATGGCCAAAGAGAAATAAAGTTTCAGATTCTGGTATTATGTGTCCAAAAATTTCCTCCCAAAAGGAATTTATCATGGTTTTCACTAATGTCAAATTAGGACAAGTATAAAACATATGAGTAAGAGTTGCCGGCCCTTGAGTACATCTTGGGCATAAATCATTCTCTCGTTTGCCCCATGTGAATAGTTTAGCAGGGGTAAAGTAAAGGTCAAAGATAGTTTTGTACAATTGTGCCTTAAGATTGCTTGCCATCAATAACTTTTGACTCATATTTAACACTTGGTTTAAGTCCACATTTGGGTTATTCAATTTTAAGCACCACTTTTTTTCCGTTTTATCAAGATCATCCTTCTTCATGCTTAAAAGAATATTATATAGGGTTCCAATTCTAATATTTGTTCTAAATATTACATCCATAATTTCATACTTATGCAAGCAAATTAATGATTCTTTAGCTTTTAGTGTAGCAAATATCTGTGCAAACTTCAGGAAATCCCCATTCGGTAATTTATATTTAATTTTTACATCTAAAAAAGTTGTGTCATAGTCATTTATTAGAAAATCACCTATTGTCTTAATTCCTATCTTGGCCCAATGTTTTAAGAATGCATCTGAGTCCTGTCCTTGAATAAGATTAGAATAAAGAAGTGGTGTATAACGATTGATTTTCTCCACTTGACTATATTTAGCAATTTTACTCCAAATTTTCCAAGCATTAATCATAATTTCACCTTTAAAAACTTTATAGTTTCTTGTCTCAGTTTTTCGCAATAACAAGCCTTTTGCCTCCCGCCCGACTATAAGTTCATATATTGACGGTATTTCAACATGACCCTCTGAATTCTCTTCGCTATAACCTTTGAGCAAAGGTGTAAACTGTTTTAGTTGTGCTGCCCAATAATATAGTACCATATTAGGTATAGTAAGGCCGCCTTTATCAATAGGAAGAGACAGTAGTTCAATAGATCTCCTAATTTTCCCATTCTGCCACACAAACTTAGATATAAATCACTGTTAAAGTCTCCTTTTTAATGGCTAGTGGTATTGCTCTAAATAAGTAGAGACATCTGGGTAACGTATTCATTTTAACATAATTAACTCTCCCTATAATGGACAGATGAAGACTATTGACCCTTTTAAAATCGTTCTCAATTTTTTTCAGTAATGGATCAAAATTAATTTGTGAGATTGTTTTAGTTTTTGCACAGAGTTCAATGCCCAGATAAGTAGCTTTTTCAACTCTTCGTGGATCCATACAAACTGTGTCGGGTGTACTTATTATAATCGTCTTTCCTTTGTTAAGAGAGTACGCAGAGTAAGTCCCAAATTCCGAAGTAATTACCTCTATTTCATGAATAGCTTCTGTTGGATCAGGTGTGACTATCGCAATGTCATCAGCATATGCCAATACTTTCGTTTCAAACTGATGACTAACAACCGGCTTAATAATAGTACTCTCTAATAGTTTCAAGATAAGAGGGTTGATATATAGAGCAAATAGCAGAGGCGAACATGGACAACCTTGTCTAGTACCTCTTGTTATATTGATGTATTCAGAGAATAATCTGGCCGCGAGAACTTTCGCTTTGGGGCGGTGATACATTGATTTTATTGAGTTAATAAATTTGGGGCCAAAATTATTGCGTGCCATAACTTCCCATAGAAATTTCCAGGTGACACGATCGAAAGCTTTCTCAGCATCCAGTAGAATCATTGACATTCGCTCCCCCCTAGCTGTCGTGGTGTCAAATAAGGCAACTGCCCTACGGATGTGATCAGTGGTTCCCTTTCCAGGGATGAAACCATGTTGCCATGGGGAAGCGAGCTGTTCAATGACCCCACTGAGCCTGAGTGCTAAGACTTTTGCATATAATTTGGAGTCCGAATTGATAAGGGATATAGGTCGATATGACGTCAGAAGCTCTGGGGATTTTCCCTTTTTTGGAAAGACGATTATATTAGCTTCCTCCCAAGAAATTGGAGGTACACCATTATATTGTATTCCAAGAAATAAATCATGTAGAATCGGTAGTAACTGATGGCTAAGTATCTTAAATAGCTCAATCGGTATCTTGTCTGGACCTGCTGCTTTGCCAGAGGCTAATAATGATAATGCGGTCCTAACTTCTGCAATTGTTATTTCTTTTTCAAGGTCCTCCCTTGTATCAGTGTCCAATGTTTTCGTAGCCTCAAAGTTACTAAGAAAATTGTTTATAAAAGCTTCTGTTTCTTTCTCAGACCACTTAATATCCTCTGTATATAATTTCTGATAATACCCCTGAAACTGGAAGTTGATTTCAGCTGCATGAGTGAAGGTCTGCCCGTTTTCTATTATAGTAGCTATGTCCCTTTTTGTAACTTTCTGACGCGTACTAAGTGCCAGTTGTCTGCCCACTTTCTCTCTGCTTTCATAGACTTGCTTCCTATGTGATTGATATGTCTCAGCAGCTTTCTGACTTAGTTTAGAGTTTAGTTCTGATTTTAGTATAGCTACCTGCATCATCACCTGGCTTGTATCTTGTCTTTGCCTGATTTTACTAATATGTTCTTCTTCGGCTTTAGCTAGAGCAGCTATTTTTACTCCGAATTCTTGTTTTTCCCCGTTCCTATTTTTAGTTTGGTACTTAATGGTTTCCCCTCTTAAAGCGGCTTTATAAGTGTCCCAAACAATATTTCTTGAAGCACTAAATCGATTCATGCTAAAAAATTCCTCAGTCCAGGCTTTAATAAAATCAATATATTCTTGGTCGCATAGTAATTTCCTATCAAAGGACCATGTTGTTTTTTGAATATAATTAGTTTTATAATCAATTGATAATAATAGGGGATTATGATCTGATAGTGTTTTCGGAAGTTTCTTTATTTGTGAAGAGGATGTTAAATCTTTAGATGTAAAAATGTAATCTATCCGTACATATTTTTGATGGGGGTGTGAGTAATACGTGTAGCCAGAATCTGTTGGGCTATTTTGCATCCAAATATCAGTTAACCCTAGGCTACAAATTAAATTACTAATAGCCTGATAAACCTTTGGTTTCCGACCAATATATTTTAATCCAGTTACATGCGGTGACAAGGATGGTATTAAAGAAATGTTAAGATCGCCGCAGAAAATTAGTGGCCCTTGCCAAATGGCTAATTCTGCTTCTAATTTTTCAAAAATTATAGGATCATCCTGATTGGATCCGTAAACAGTGCATATCGTAATTCCATTAACTAATTTACAATTGCCCATCTTCCATATGAATCTGACGCACAGCGTATTCCTTGTCCATGACAGCTCTTAGCCAATATTGCAACCCCCCTTATATTTGTCGTTTGAGATGAAGCTACTATCAGATTGTATCCCTCAGTCTTAATAGTGCTCTTTTGCTCCATGGAATATGAGTTTCCTGTAGACATAAAATGTCTACCGGGTATAGTTTTAATAATTCTTCAAGTCGTACTCGTTTATCTCTAGTCAATAATCCTCCTATATTCCAGGTTTGTATATTAAGCTTACCCATTATTCATATGGTAATTTTGTCGACTAATGTTGCTCAAGTCATATTCTATGTACATACCCTGCTTTATATTTTCCAAAATTAACTCTTTTCCTGCTATTATGCCTGATTTTTTCCCATTTTTCCCATTTTCTCCTTTCCCTTCCCCCCTCCCTCTACGTCGTCCCTCCCTCTTGCCCACCCCTTCTCCGCTTCCTCCCTTCTTGCTGAGGCTTCCAGACTCACCCAGAGTCTGTGTGATGAAGTTGCTGCACTTCTACTGAGCTACCAAAAATAAAAAAAGAAAATAAAAAAGTGTCATAAAAGAGCAGAAAAAAAAAAAAGGATAAAGGATTCTACAAGGATTCTACATCACATTCAAGTATATCATATTATATCTCAAAAAACTATATACAGTCTATATCATACATCCTTGAGTTAAACCTCCACTATTTTATATACTATCTCCACAAAGAAGAGCACCTTTAATTCACCCGTCAAAAGCATAAAGAAGAGGGCATATCTCACTATAGGTTATTAGAGTATTATGACCCAAGTTAATTTAGATTCTACGAAATTTCATCTAAGTATGCTTTTGCCTTTATTTCTGACTGAAAAAACTTAGTCTGTCCATGGTGGACAATCTTAAGAGTCGCAGGGTTGTTCAAATAGGCCTGAGCACCTTTCTCTTGAAACGATTTAATCAACAATCGTAGCCTCCATCGTCTTTCGACGGTTGCGTGGCAAAAATCAGGTCTCGAAAAGAAAGAAAAACCATTACATGCTATCTTCCGGTCTGGTCTCGCTTTATCTGCTATCGCCTGCCTTAGTAGGAAATTACCAAAGTACACTAAAACAGCTCTTGGATATAGTCCTGGTTTCGGTGGAGGATTAAAAGGGAAGCGATGTACCCTTTGAATTTCAGCTTCCCAGTTCCAGCTCTGTAGTTCAGGCATAGCTTCACTGAAAAGTTTAATGATGAAAGCTCGTATATTCTCTCCCTCAGCTTTCTCTGGTATTCCCAGGATGCGAAGATTATTGCGGCGTTGCCTGTTTTCGAAATCTTCAAGCTTCCATTTGATATCCACCAATTCTGTTTCCTGTAGTTTAATTTTCTCACAATTTTCAGAAGAGTCTTTCTCTGCTGCCATTACCCTTTGTTCCATCTCAGTTACACGCTCTCCAATCCGTGTGCATGTCTTAGACAGTTTCTTTACAACCCCCTGCATTTTACGCAAAGCTATACGAGATCTTTTGCTGTCCTGGGCAGTCTCTTCCCTGTGAGCTGCTATAGCCTGGAGGATGGTCTCTACTGCAGAGGGGGTTACCTCTGAATCACCTGGCATGTCTGAGGAAGAAGCCTGATTATATTCGAGTTGGCTTGTTGTTATTTTCTTTAATACAGTTTTTGTATTACCTTTAGGCTTAGTTTTCACAGTATTGGATATCTGCCTTCCCTCATCATAACTATCTTCTGAGGAATATATATGTGTTTCTGATTCATCTTCAGACGATTCAAAGCTCTCAGACCATTCTCCTAAATTGTCAGCTCCAACCTCTTCAGTGTCATCGGAAAAAGAATAGAACTCAGTAAGGTCTTTTTCCCCCCTCTTGCAGCTGTCCAGGTTGTGCGGGCAATCGTAAAGTAATATTTGGAAGCAAATCATTGGTATCTTTATTTGCTATAGTTTGGTTAGAGATTGCAAGTTGGGGTGGTTTGGGTACACTAGGTATCTCCTCCGTAGTAGTAGTTGTCTTGCCTAGCGCTGGAGTTGTCACCATTACGTTAGGTTCGATCCGGTTATTATTTATTGTAGGAAAAGACTCTTCAGGCACAGGATTAGTCTGTTCATTTTGCACCCCTAGAATATTGCCCCCAGGTCCCGAGAATGACATTGCCCGGCCTGCCTCAACTTGCCTCTCTTCATCCAGCATTATTACTTTAGGTCCATCAGTTAAATTGTTTTTAGAGACCTTGTCAATTATGATGTTATTCGTATTGGGAATTTCCACATTCAAAACATCGGTGATTGCTATGTTTTCGGGGTTTCCAGGGTTTATAAGGGAATTGGATGTTCCCTCCTCTGGGTCAGAAATAGCATTCTGTTGTCTCTCAATTGCAAGACTCTGATCCCCACTCTGATCCCCATTCATTATTGGAATAGATACAGTCTCGTTTTCAAGCTCAGCCTCTAACTGTGAATTGTTCTGATTTGGGGTCTTTCTAAACATTAGCTCATGCACAGTCCTCCCTCCTGCGCTGCTTATTCTTCTACGGGTCGCTAAAATTTCCTGTCTTGAGGACCCCAAGGGAGAACCGGTTGCAGCTACTTGCTTTTTAGATTTTGCCATTTTTACCTGTAGCTGGTCTTCATCATCCATCAGCCCTTCTCGCTGCTGTCTCTCTGCTTCCTTCCGCAACACCCTCGCCGCTTTTGCAATCCTGGCTCTGGTGGCTGCAGCTGAGGCACTTTTTGGTGGCATCACTGTGCCCTTCACCCTCGGCGTCTCGCTCCGCAAAACCTTCTCCAAACGCCAAACCGAGCCATCCAGAGAGGAGCTGGCGTTCTGCCGCGTCAATTCCTGAAGCTGACACGGCTTCCGTAGAGCTACTGACTGTGTGTACACTGTTTCCCTGGAAACGCCGCGTAAAGGAGCCGGGTTCCACCAGAAAGTAAGTGTATCGAGTATATCGCAGCGTTTGAGGGTTTTTAATACATTGTAGCAGTATCGCATTGTTATGCTGCCACAGGAACTTGCAACTGTATCTCGCACCCAGTTTAGGCGTGTCAATTACAATTCCGTGAGCGGCGCTTTCATTGAATGACTTCTTTCCTTTCACAGCGCCCAGGGTTTTCCGCTGTCAACACGCCAGAATATCGGCGTCTCTCCCCTTCTCTGTATTTTCAGCACTGAGTCATAGATTTGACCTCTCCTTTCTTCAAGCCTTCTTTCTCAAGTCGTGTAAGCATTTCTTTATGCGCTGCGTGTAGAATCCATTGCAAGAGCGATTCAATTGATCACATCATCGTCGGAGCTCAGTAGAGTGCTGCAATCAGCCTAGCGTCTAGGCCGCCATCTTGCCCCCCCCCCTGAGTCTTTACCTTCTGTCCAAGAGGCGACTGCGGCCGAGGCTCACCTAAGGGAATGAAGTGGAAGACCCTTCCGGTTGGAAACTGAAAATGCCATCAGCTGACGCAAATGTTGATATCAAGCATTATCAAAAAGCAAAAAACAAATAAACAGCCAACAAACTCAGGGCCTTATTTATGAAGGCCTTGTGCCACAAGAGTGTCACCTATTTCCCATGTTTAAAGTGATGCACCGGCTGCACAAGGCAATCATAAATAAGGGCCAAATGAAAATACCATTCATTTGCACCCCAAATCGTTTTTTGAATAACATTTTAGAAACACTGCGCAGAACCTATGCACCACCACTCAATATCACTTTTGAAACCTCACTGTTTCCCAAAATACAAATCCTCTATTTTGCAAATGTTCATAGCAAGTATTATCAAAAAGCAAGACACAATCCAACAACAAAAAAAATCAGGGCCTTATTTATGAAGGCCTTGCGCCACAAAAGCGTCACTTATTTCCCATGTTTAAAGTGATGCACCGGCTGCACAAGGCAATCATAAATAAGGGCCAAATGAAAATACCATTCATTTCACCCAAAATCGGTTTTTTGAATAACATTTTAGAAAAACTGCACAGAACCTATGTACAACCACTCAATATCACTTTTGAAACCTCACTGTTTCCCAAAATACAAATCCTCTATTTTGCAAATGTTCATAGCAAGTATTATCAAAAAGCAAAAAATAAACCAACAAAAAAAAAATCAGGGCCTTATTTATGAAGGCCTTGCGCCACAAAAGCGTCACTTATTTCGCATGTTTAAAGTGATGCACCGGCTGCGCAAGGCAATCATAAATAAGGGCCAAATGAAAATACCATTGATTTGCACCCAAAATCGTTTTTTGAATAACATTTTAGAAACACTGCGCAGAACCTATGTACAACCACTCAATATCACTTTTGAAACCTCACTGTTTCCCAAAATACAAATCCACTATCTTGCAAATGTTCATAATAAGTATTATCAAAAAGCAAAAAACAAATCAACAGCCAACAAGCTCAGGGCCTTATTTATGAAGGTCTTGCGCCACAAGAGCGTCACTTATTTCGCATGTTTAAAGTGATGCACCGGCTGCGCAAGGCAATCATAAATAAGGGCCAAATGAAAATACCATTGATTTGCACCCAAAATCGTTTTTTGAATAACATTTTAGAAACACTGCGCAGAACCTATGTACAACCACTCAATATCACTTTTGAAACCTCACTGTTTCACAAAATACAAATCCTCTATTTTGCAAATGTTCATAGCAAGTATTATCAAAAAGCAAGACACAAACCAACAGCAAACAAACTCAGGGCCTTATTTATGAAGGCCTTGCGCCACGAGTGCGTCACTTATTTCCCATGTTTAAAGTGATGCACCGGCTGCACAAGGCAATCATAAATAAGGGCCAAATTAAAATACCATTCATTTGCACCTAAAATCGTTTTTTGAATAACATTTTAGAAACACAACACAGGACCTATGTACAAGCATTCAATTTCACTACTGAAACTTAACTATCTGCTTCCAAATATTCTCCATAGAGCAAACAAGTCTCTATCTAAATTAAATAAATCATTACTTACCTTTACAAATGCTTTGGGTGATTGAAAACAGTGTCAGACACACACACCAATTTTTCTTTAGCAGAGCAAAAGGTGTGCACTCATACACTGAAACCAAGACTGGCATAGAAAATCTCTAACTTTACACACATATGCCTTATTTCAACCAATCAAAAGTCTTCCCTCACTATTTTCAAATCAACACCCTTCCCCCTCTCAGACCTTTCTATCTGTTACCATAGCAACTCCCTCCTAACTGAACTCTCAGCAGGGCCGGCTCTAGGCTCATAGTGGCCCTGTGCAGAAAGCGTAGGTGGGGGCCCCGGAAGAGGGGGTCGGGACGGGGCAGAGCCAAGTCTAAATATGGCTATGATTTCTATGTCTATACACAGTGGCGTCACTAGGGTTGGTGTCACCCGGTGCGGGTAACTCATGGTGTCACCCCCTCACGACTTACCGCATGGACCAAGGATACCAGTAAAAACCCTGGGGCTTATTTTATTTACAAGCCCCTTGCGCCGCCGGTGCACCACTTTTTCCCATATTAAAAGTGACGCACTGGTCACGCAAGGGGCTTGTAAATAAGCCCCCCTGTGCTCCTAGAGCATGATGTATCACATATCTGAATGCAATGACAGAAACAACAAAATACAAGTCAGTTGACACACCATGGTAAACACAGCTTTTTAGTGTGTTTTAAAACCACGCCCTCAGCGCTCCTAGACAGAGTGAGCATGATGTATTACATATCCGAATGCAATGACAAACAGCAAAATACAAGTCAGTTGACACACCGTGGTAAACACAGCTTTTTAGTGTGTTTTAAAACCACGCCCTTAATTAAATTTAAAATTAAGATGCGCCATGTTATGCTTAGCGTGTACACACATTTAATGGCAGCTGCGCCCAGTGCACTAATAGCCCCCCAGAAATCCAGCACAACTCCCCCCAACCACAAAAAGAGTGATACTACTCCCCAATCAAATAACTTGATTTTACATATTGCTTCATGCCTCGCTTATGCCATTTCAATACCTATACGTGACTGGGGCAGGTTACATAAACTTAAGGTGCAGATACCAGTGTCCAATTCAATTTGCACAATGTTGGCACTTTTCAAATATAAAATTGTCCCCAAAATGTTTGTCTAAGTCCACATTACAGAGAGATCTTTGTACCAGGGAAACGATTGTGGAACCATTGCTGACCATATCAACTCACTTTTTTGCTTATAAATCAATTTATGCGATCATTGAGATTTTAACAGACAAGCCATTGTCCATGAGCAATTCTTCATTTAAAAGAACGAGCAAAGACACTTTAATATATAATATATATAAAATATGGAGCAGACTGATTTTCCTTCAGATGTAGTCCTAAATCGTGCACATTTGAAAAATGCTGAAAATGTTTTTTTCTTTACACATGCTTTTTAGAAAACAGTAACAACTGTGACTTCACTTTGTGTCTTGCTTGTCCTGGTGAAACCAGAATTTATCTGAATCCCTATCACAAAAGTAGCAAAAATGGTGCCAATAAATATGCTCTGATTTTGGGGTCTCAGTGGGGTGTTTCTGCAAAACGGTCAGTGATGTTTCTGTCATTTGACTTAATAGTGCTCAGTTTACTCACTTTAGGAAGATGGAACGCTGACTCGACGTTTCAAGGATTAAAACTCGTGCCCTGGCTATCATTGCAGAGGGCAGACGGAAACGCCCAACTCACTGGACCATCTTGACGGCTAGTGCTTTAAATGAGACTGCAATGTCGGGTTCTGATTACCTACACTTCTTTATTTGGAGAGGGAGAGTACCTGTGTCAGAGCTCCAAGCATACCTGATATGTAATCGCCTTGACTTGTACTTGCGCGGGAGCAGAGATGATTAGGCTCAGGAACTAGATGCCAGTACCCGAATCCCAAGAGACGATGCCGGCAGGTCTATAAGAACCTCCCTACATCATCCTCCGGGAAGGGGGTGTGGAAAAAATAACAAACAGAGAAGAGACTGGTCCGGAAAGTTTCCTCAGACTACTTCCTTCAGGGTGTCTGCGTATTGGAAACCTGTAAGAGGAGCACACCATTAGTTTTTCCTTCCTACGCTACTCTGACTCTACTGTTCTCGGGTTTAATCTTAACTCACTTAATATTTTCCCGGACCTTGCTTCTCTTCTATGAAATGTGGTTTTTCTCGTCTAGTTAGTCGTTGCTGCAGGGAAGACAAGGGCGAATGGGTTAGTTCCTTACACATGCTATTCTATGGTCACCCCTGATACTGCCTCCGTCTAGACATACTTACTTGACTAATTACTCGAGGACGCTACTTCGGGGGTTCTGTAAAGTTGTACTGAATTGGGAAAATGTGGAACAGGACTTTACTTATAGATAGTCTTTACACTCGCAACGACTCAAGGAGGAAGGTTCTGGCAATCCTTATTTCCGACTTTTTTGCACAAAGTTCAGGAAATGGTTTCTCTTTTCCCTTGCCATTCAATGTTCTAGGAAAAAAGACTTTTCGTTCCTCCTTTCGCTCAAGGTTCAAATAAGGGTTTCTCGATTCTCTTTTACTCAGTGTTCAAGAAAGATCTTTGTCGTTTCTCTTTTCACTCAATGTTCAAGAAAGGGTTTCTCGTTTCTCTTGGTCACATGGAATTTTAGAAGTTCGGATTATACACTTGACAATGTTAACTACGACACTTTGAATATCTTCAGTTTGGCCAAACACTAGTTATACGACACTTAGCTTTCTGTTGTTGACTGACTCTCTTGTTCGCTGAAATCTTCTTCTCCACAGGAATCCACCTTTGCTCAGGATACACTTCGACGATTCTTCGGAGATTCACTTACCGCTGGAAACTTGGACTTGGGAAAGGGCTGTTATTACGCGTTTGAATTAGTACGCCGTAATAACGTTTCCTCAACACTCGCGCTAATCGCAAATGGAGTACTACAACCAGGATACTTTAAACTAAGGATTCGAGGAATTCACCAGAGTACGCACACAGGTTCTTCTTCGCTAACGGTTCAGGTGAAGTGCGTAGTTTCTAGAACTTGCGCCCCGCTCATACTCTCCGCACCAAAACGAGGCTTAAACGACTAGAGCGTCAACCTTACAGCACCACGGCACCGCGGCAGCCATTTTGTCTCTCCAGAGTCGGACCCTCTCCGACCATGATAACTCTGTGTATCTTCGGGCTTCGCTTTGGGTCGAGGTTGAACCACACACCAGCATATCCACATGACGGGTTCTGACAGTACCCCCCAACAAGGCAGGCTCCTTCCTTCTGGGCTTGGAGGGGTAGCGTTGGTGGAAGGAATGAACCAATCTGGGAGCGTGAACATCTTCTTCCAGTTCCCACGATCGCTCTTCAGGCCCATAACCCTTCCAGTCGATGAGGTAGTACAGTTTCCCTTTGGAGAACTTGGAGTCCAGAATGTCTTTTACCTCAAACTCCGTTCCCGTCTCCAGGTGAATTGGCTTAGGGGGTGCTTGCATTCTCAGGTCTGCAGAAGTTCTCTTTAGCAATAAAACATGGAAGACAGGATGAATCTTTAGCCTAGGAGGAAGTGTCAATTGATAGGTGACGGGATTGATTTGTTTCTCCACTGGGTAAGGACCAATAAAGCGGGGTTGAAATTTTCGATTTCCTTTTAGTCTCAGATGCTTTGTGTTCAACCACACCTTATCCCCCATGGACAGTGGAGGGCCAGCACGCCGCTTCCTATCCGCATAAATCTTATACTTCTCCTTAGCCTTTTGCAGATTGTCTGTTGCCTGTTGCTGGATGTGACCCATCTGGGACACCAGGTCCTCGACAGCTGGGACTGCCGTTTCCATTTGTCGGATTGATGCATTTGGATGTCGTCCATAATTCAAGAAGAAGGGGGAGAAACCAGTGGAACTGTTTCTCGCATTGTTATGGGCGAATTCCGCCGACCACAAGTAATCGGCCCACTGAATTTCTTCCTTCAGAAGGAATAGTCGAAGATACTGCTCCAGCTCTTGATTCACCCTCTCTGTTTGCCCACCTGTCTCTGGGTGATAGCTCGTGGAAAACCTAACTTCTGTACCTAGACCTTTCATGAATGCCTTCCAAAAGTGAGATACGAACTGAGTACCTCTATCCGAAATGACCACCTTGGGTATGCCATGGATCCTGACTATTTAGGAGTTAAAATGATCTGCTACTTGTTTAGCTGACGGAGTTCCTTTTAATGCTATGAAGTGGGCCATTTTTGAGAAAGCGTCTACTACCACTAGAATGGTGTCATAACCTCTGCTCAAGGGTAAATCGGTAATGAGATCAAGAGTCACTGTGTGCCAGGGATAAGGAGGGGTGGGTAGGGGTTGCAGGAGCCCCTTAGGTGCTTGTCGTTCAGATTTTCCCTGAGCGCAGATCTCACAAGCCTTAACATATCTCTCAATATCTGTTGACATCCCAGGCCACCAATAGTGTCTCTTTATCAGCTCTTCGGTTTTGTTCTCTCCCTTGTGTCCCGCCAGCTTATTATCATGACACTCACGCATCACCTGTTGCTGCAATTCTGTTGTAGGCACATACAAGGCCTCCCCTTGATATGGCAACTGACGAACGATCTTCCTGCCAGGATCTTCTTTAACCCAATTTTGCTTGTCCTCCGAACTCATGCTTCCTGCTATGGCCTCTTGGACATTGATCGAAACTGTGGCCCCAATAAACTTGTTCTCAGGGATGATCGGTTGAACCTCTATGGTCGTTCTCTGAGGGTCGGTATCCAGTCTGGAAAGTGCGTCGGCCTTCCCGTTTTGTGCTCCTGGATGAAAGGTAATTACGAAGTCGTAATCCGCAAAGTACAGGGACCATCTGAGTTGCCTTGGCGTGAGCATTCTGGCGGACTTCAAGAACTTCAGGTTTCGGTGATCTGTGAATACTGTGACTTGATGCTGTGTCCCCATCAAATAATGCCGCCACTCCTTGAAGGCATCCTTGATAGCCAGTAATTCTTTCTCAGTGATAGTGTAGTTAATTTCTGCCGGGGTCAGCTTCCTAGATCGATAAGCTACTGGATGCAGTTGACCTGTGCTCTTGTGACGCTGCGACAGGACTCCCCCCAACGCCTGGTCCGACGCATCAGTCTCGACATAAAACGGTTCCCATGGATCAGCATGAAGCAGGACTGGTGCAGTAGTAAAGGCTTCTTTTAAGGCTTGAAAAGTCTCCTCGGCCTCTTCCGACCACTCGAACTTCGTTCCTTTCTTTAGCAGCCTGGTAAGGGGTAGAATTCTCCCGGAAAATTCTCTGATGAATCGCCTGTAGAAGTTGGCAAACCCAATGAAACTTTGGACCTCTTTCACACTCGTTGGAGATTTCCAGGTGGTTACTGCCTCTATCTTCCGCGGATCCATTAAGATGCCAGACGGGGAAAGGACAAATCCCAAAAATTCGACCTGGGAAACGTCGAAGGCACACTTCTCCAGTTTTACAAACAGCTTGTTCTCTTGTAGTTTCCTCAAAACTCCTTTCACCTGCTCGTGGTGTCTCGTCACATCAGAGGAATAAATCAAGATGTCATCAATGTATACAATGGCACACTGGTCGATGAACTCCTTCAGGACATCATTAATAAAATGCTGGAAGGCAGCTGGGGCATTACATAGCCCGTAGGGCATCACTTGGTACTCGAATAGGCCGAATCTAGTCCGAAAGGCCGTCTTCCACTCGTCACCTTCTCGCATCCTGACTAGGTGGTAGGCTCCTCGCAGGTCTAATTTTGTGTAGACTTGAGCTCCTTTGACTTGGTCCAATAACTCCGATATCAAGGGCAGGGGGTATCTGTTCTTCTTTGTTATTCTATTGATTGCTCGGTAATCGATGCATGTTCTCAAGTCCCCTTCCTTCTTTGGCACGAAAAATAGGGGCGACGAGACAGGCGACTGTGAGGGTCGGATGAAACCATTCGCCAGGTACTTGTCCAGGTATTCTTTCAGATGTTGGTGTTCTTTCTCGGTTAACGCGTACACTCGACTGCATGGCAAGTTGGCTCCAGGTTCTAGATCAATCTTGCAGTCATAGGCTCTGTGTGGAGGTAACATCTCGGCTTCCACTTCGTTGAACACACCTTCGAACTCCTTATACACCTCCGGGACCTGGCGGGTGTCTATGGCGCACACGGAGTGCTCTACAAGACTCAAGGCATGAGCTGGGTTTATTTCTTCTCCACTATTCCTTGGAACAAAACAGTTCTCACAACAGTAGTTTGAGTCCATGTGAACGGTTCTGGAGTTCCAGTCAATCGTGGGGTTATGCTCCGTGAGCCATGGTAGTCCAAGAATTAACTGAAACTGTGGAGCATCGATCAGGTTGAACTGGATCAATTCACGATGGCCATCTGCGGTGATCAGCTCCATCACCTTTGTGTGGCTCACGATGGGTCCCGACGATAGGTTAGTTCCATCCACGGCGCGGACTGGCTCGCTTTTCTCTTTTCTTATGGCTCTGATTCCCACCTTGTCCGCAAAACGCAAGTCACAGAAATTTCCCGTCGCTCCAGAGTCTACCATGACAGAGACTTCGGTCAGGACCGTCGATCGGAACATCACTCTCATAGACAGAATCAGATGCGGAGCCGCCGCTTGTAGGGTATTGGACACATGGTGTTCTTTTGGAGTCTCTTCAGTAATCGCACCCACCCGTTCAACTCCAGCCACAGGTGGTGCCGCTAGTTTTCCTTCGGCTTGAAAGTTCCTTTGGGCTTCTTCGGACAGTTTCGGACAAAATGCCCACTCGAACCACAATATATGCACAGGTTATTTGTTCTCCTTCTCTCTCTTTCTTCTTTCGTTAGGGGCCCTCTGATGGTTCCGATCTGCATTGGTTCTACTCCGGAGTTTCCTTCTGAGGTTCGTGTTCCCTCTGGACGCGCCCTGTCGAATCTGGGAACGACCACCCGGAAATCTTTTTTCTTTTCCCCTCGCCGCTCTCCTTGACGAAAATCTATTTCTAGAACTAAATCGATGAGGGCCGATATCTCCGTTGGGCGATTTGGAATTTGAGCCAACACGTCCTTCAGCTCGTCTCTCAACCCACGATAAAACACTGCTGCTCGTTTGCTTTCTGGCCAGTCCGTCTCCACCACCAACTTGTTAAACTGCGCCAGATATGCTATTAGGTCTCGATTGCCCTGTCGCAAATCTAGTAATTCGTTGTCCACAACTTGGGAGATCCTCCTGCGATCAAATATTCGAAGAAACTCTTGTTTGAAATTTTCGAAGTTCCTCAACAGCGGGTCTTCTCTGGTGACTAGAGGCATGGACCAGGCCGCTGCGTCCCCGCTCAAATACGAGAGAATGAAGGCTACTTTGGACTGCGCATCAGGGAAAATCGATGGGCGGCACAGGAAATGTAAGGAGCATTGCGAGAGAAATATCTGTGCCTTCTGTGGATCCCCACTTAACCTTTCAGGGGCGGCTAGAGGAATAACTGGAGACAGGGAGTGTATGACTTGTGTAGTTGACCTGTTTGTCGCTTCTAATACTGGATTCATGGCCTCCCGCTCTAAACTACTAGTTCTGTGTAACCTCAGGGCTAACTCGGCTGTTTCCTTTCGGGCGTTCACTACCTCTTGTTTTAAATTCTGATTCTCTTCCCTTACTGCCCCCAGTTCCTTGTGGATTGCGTCTAGGATCGTCCCTAACGATTGTACATCTATTCCTTCGGCCATCTCTGCTCAGGTGCAAAAAAAACTTGGGCACTTCACTCTGTCAGAGCTCCAAGCATACCTGATATGTAATCGCCTTGACTTGTACTTGCGCGGGAGCAGAGATGATTAGGCTCAGGAACTAGATGCCAGTACCCGAATCCCAAGAGACGATGCCGGCAGGTCTATAAGAACCTCCCTACATCATCCTCCGGGAAGGGGGTGTGGATAAAATAACAAACAGAGAAGAGACTGGTCCGGAAAGTTTCCTCAGACTACTTCCTTCAGGGTGTCTGCGTATTGGAAACCTGTAAGAGGAGCACACCATTAGTTTTTCCTTCCTACGCTACTCTGACTCTACTGTTCTCGGGTTTAATCTTAACTCACTTAATATTTTCCCGGACCTTGCTTCTCTTCTATGAAATGTGTTTTTTCTCGTCTAGTTAGTCGTTGCTGCAGGGAAGACAAGGGCGAATGGGTTAGTTCCTTACACATGCTATTCTATGGTCACCCCTGATACTGCCTCCGTCTAGACATACTTACTTGACTAATTACTCGAGGACGCTACTTCGGGGGTTCTGTAAAGTTGTACTGAATTGGGAAAATGTGGAACAGGACTTTACTTATAGATAGTCTTTACACTCGCAACGACTCAAGGAGGAAGGTTCTGGCAATCCTTATTTCCGACTTTTTTGCACAAAGTTCAGGAAATGGTTTCTCTTTTCCCTTGCCATTCAATGTTCTAGGAAAAAAGACTTTTCGTTCCTCCTTTCGCTCAAGGTTCAAATAAGGGTTTCTCGATTCTCTTTTACTCAGTGTTCAAGAAAGATCTTTGTCGTTTCTCTTTTCACTCAATGTTCAAGAAAGGGTTTCTCGTTTCTCTTGGTCACATGGAATTTTAGAAGTTCGGATTATACACTTGACAATGTTAACTACGACACTTTGAATATCTTCAGTTTGGCCAAACACTAGTTATACGACACTTAGCTTTCTGTTGTTGACTGACTCTCTTGTTCGCTGAAATCTTCTTCTCCACAGGAATCCACCTTTGCTCAGGATACACTTCGACGATTCTTCGGAGATTCACTTACCGCTGGAAACTTGGACTTGGGAAAGGGCTGTTATTACGCGTTTGAATTAGTACGCCGTAATAACGTTTCCTCAACACTCGCGCTAATCGCAAATGGAGTACTACAATCAGGATACTTTAAACTAAGGATTCGAGGAATTCACCAGAGTACGCACACAGGTTCTTCTTCGCTAACGGTTCAGGTGAAGTGCGTAGTTTCTAGAACTTGCGTCCCGCTCATACTCTCCGCACCAAAACGAGGCTTAAACGACTAGAGCGTCAACCTCACAGCACCACGGCACCGCGGCAGCCATTTTGTCTCTCCAGAGTCGGACCCTCTCCGACCATGATAACTCTGTGTATCTTCGGGCTTCGCTTTGGGTCGAGGTTGAACCACACACCAGCATATCCACATGACGGGTTCTGACAACCTGCACTTCATACACTTTAATGGGAAAGAACCGACCCTATTCGGAAGTAAACAGGTACTGTTGTATATAGGGTACCTGCACTTATTTTTCTTTTTAAAGCACTGTTGGCAGCATATATGAAAACATAAAAAAGGATGTCTCAAAGACTTTCTAAAGGTGGCATTTTGGGCAGCAGTCACCACCCCTATGCAACATACGCTTGCTACCCTTTGTAAACTGCTTGCATGCTCTGTGGTTTAACCCAATTTTATTTTTAATTAAGTGTTCAACTTTTTATAGTTGCAGTAACTGTTTTGTCAGTGCCTGTTGTCAAATATTAGCGTGCTGCTGCTTCGTTTCACAAAACTTTAAAACAGTTATGTCGTCCACTGGTCAAGTGTTCTGTGATAAAATCAGAGAGTTTTTTTTCCGTTTTATATAGCGCGAACAAGACCTGAAGGCATTACGTGAGCACCAGTTATATTACACAAGAACACAATTTTTGGTAGGCATGGGGAGATTAAGTGATTTGCCCAGAATCACTAGATGTTAGCCGCTGCTGAGACTCAAACCTGGTTCCCCAGTGCCAACGTTGGCAGCTCCCTCTGGCCATTGCGCCACATCCTCTCTCCACATCCTCTCCTATAAGGGGCCTACAAGGTTGTTTCCGCTCCCCATTATTTTGCTAAAATGGTGTAGCCGAGTCTAGTCCTGTCCCCCCTCCCCCTTCCCTTCTTATATGTTGAGAGGCCCTTCCAACAAGAAGCAGAAGGCGAGAGCAGTGGAGCACACGCCTGGCACCATGCATGTTATTGTTGCCTCCTTGAGTGGGCAGGGAAACCACACCAAGTTCTCCTACATTATTTTTAAATCTCATCAAATCCTAGACAGAGTGAGCATGATGTATCACATACAGGGCTGATCACATATCCGAATGCAATGACAGAAACAGAAAAATTCAAGCTTTTTAGTGTGTCTTAAAACCACGCCCTTAATTAAATCGGCCACCCGCCTTTGAGAGAACCCCCCTCCCATTTTTTATATCCCACTTAAAGCCCTGTTGGTATCTATGCTACCCACTGAAAGCTCTCTTACCTCACTCGTGAATGATGCACTCCAAAGTCTGTCTCTATACAAGGCAGCCAGGGGTGGTTGACTAGAGAGCAGAACAGCGCCGACTGCCCCAGGCCAAAATGAGCGCGAGAGCGCATAGCGGTGAAGCGCCTGACGCTAAGTGCTTCGTCCTACTCATTGCGACGTGGGGGCAGGGCCAGAAAAAATAATACATGATTCAATGTCGCCCCAGGGCCGTCATTGGTAGGGCTTGCACGCTACAAGTCTGATTGACGGGCCTGGAGGCTGGGACGGACGGGCGGACAGTAGCAAATTAAAATGCTGGCAGCAAATTAAAACGTGGGCGTCGGGACCGGGACGTTGCGACCGCAATTTTTGAAGAACAGCTGCGCGCACTTTCAAACTGGGCCACGCACAGCCTTTCTAATTTATTTGTGGACAATACACAGTGTCCCAAGGCCCCAGGGGCGTAGCTAGAGCTTCTGGCGCCCGGGGCTATCCCTCAGATTGCCGCCCATGGCCGATAGCGGGAGGGGGAGGAGGGGCTGCGGAAAAAGGACGTATTTGCTCCAGAGCCCCGTATGAAGTCAACCGTGTAGCTTGGCTCTATCGCGTCAAAAACCTCCAGCTTGTTATTGATATATAGAAGTTCATTTCACACAAGGCCTAGTGACTTACAGAAATCGCACACTGTTTTTGTGTTCAGACACTCTTAGCAGGCTTTACGTCATAACGTTAGACATACTCCATTATTCCATCCCGTTACCATGTATTTTTAACCATATTACCCTTATTCCTCATCACTACATTCAGTACCTTCCAGCATGGGTTGTGACCCCTAGCCATGTGTGTGCCCATCCAAGAATGTATTTCTATCCAAACAAAACCCTTTAATAACATTAGTATAATTAAAGACTGGAGGGAAAAATAATGTTGTAACATATAAAGTGTAGTTTGAATGCAGCTCCTTGATTGGAGTTCGTATGTAATTGTGCTATTAGGACATTAACTTATGAACTGCAAGTAACCAAAGGAGCTCTGTGACAAAATGCAGCAACTCACTGAGATAGCCACATAAAAATGCAGTTGCAGGCACATGAACCCTCTGCGTTACTTCATAATCAGTAAGATCAGCCACTAGACAAAATTCTGATATCCCTCCAGCAGGAACATTATTTACTATCTTGACATTTTAACTCTCTCCTGAAAGCATGTGGACACACGGGGAAAATTAACACCAGCACTACTAGTCATGCTGGTGAATAGCTGCCAAGGTTTCAGATTGCTATGTGTGACATTTTCATAATTTCAGTGTAATTATGAGTGACATTTCAACAACTATGCGTGACACTTTCTTGCGAACAAAATCAAGCAATGAAGGCAAGGGAAACATATAAATATCAGAAATAACAACCGTTACCGCCCTTCTGAAAAAACCCACAGCGGACCCCACCGAGCTCAAAAATTACCGCCCCATCTCGCTTCTTCCATTCCCGGCCAAAGTCATCGAGAAAGCTGTCAACAACCAGCTCGCCGCCTTCCTCGAAGCCAACAAATCCCTCGACCCCTCACAATCTGGCTTCCGAGCAAAACACAGCACTGAGACCGCCCTCATCGCAGCAACAGACGACATTCGAACTCTACTGGACAACGGAGACACAGTCGCCCTCATCCTCCTCGACCTCTCTGCAGCATTCGACACAGTTTGCCACAACACCCTTTTACAACGCCTCAATAACATCGGAATCCAAGGAAAAGCACTTGAATGGATCACCTCGTTCCTCACCGGAAGAACCCGGAGAGTCCGCCTTCCACCATTCAAGTCCGAGGCCTCTGAAGTCATCTGCGGCGTACCACAAGGATCCTCACTCAGTCCCACCCTCTTCAACGTATACATGAGCCCCCTCGCGGCCATCGCACGCCAACACAACCTCAACATCATCTCATACGCGGATGACACTCAACTGATCCTTTCCCTCACCAATGACCCCAGCACCGCCAAAACCAACCTACACGAAGGAATGAAAGAAGTTGCCGAATGGATGAAACAAAGCCGTCTGAAACTGAACTCAGACAAAACAGAAGTCCTCATCTTAGGTACATCCCCCTCCGCATGGGACGACTCCTGGTGGCCGGAAGCCCTCGGAAAAGCACCCATCCCGACAGACCACGCACGGAACCTAGGCGTCATCCTGGATTCTTCACTCTCAATGAACAGACAAGTCAGCGTCGTATCCTCTTCCTGCTTCAACATTCTTCGCATGCTCAGAAAAACATTTCGCTGGATCCCCTCCGAAACAAGGAAAACAGTCACCCACGCTCTGGTCACGAGCCGACTGGACTACGGAAACACCCTCTACGCAGGTACTACCGCAAAACTCCAGAAGAAACTCCAACGAATCCAAAACGCCTCAGCCAGACTCATATTAGACATCCCACGCAACGATCACATCTCTGTTCACCTTAAAGACCTCCACTGGCTACCCGTCAATAAGAGGATCACCTTCCGACTGCTTACCCACGCACACAAATCACTCTACGACATCGGTCCAGAATGCCTCAACTCACGACTGTCCTTCTACACCCCCTCCCGCCAACTACGTTCTTCCAGCCAAGCCCTCGCCACTGTACCTCGCATCAACAAGACCACCATGGGAGGCAGATCCTTTTCATACCTGGCTGCTAAAACATGGAACTCACTCCCCGCTTACCTTCGCCTTACCCAGAACCACCTAGCATTCAGAAAGCAACTTAAAACGTGGATATTTGACCAGTAATCCTCCTCCCCTTCCTAAGCGCCTTGAAACCCTCCGGGTATGTAGTGCGCTATATAAATTCTTTGACTTGACTTGACTAGTTCTCAGTAACTGAAGGCAAGCTCTGTCGCTGCTCAGAAGATAACTGCATTGATCTGATCATTCATGACTGCACCCTAGCCTAAAAAGCAAATGTTATAGCATAGCAAGTGCAACTCTAGGAGATTATACGGTCACTTGTCTCATGCACTTACTTCTTTGCGGACCTGGTATTTCACAAATGCTTGGCACAAAATAAATGAATGAATAAGACACAGTATTTTTTAATGTGTGTGAAAGTTGAACAATCAGTGAAATGGTATGAGAACACTACAAATGTACTGGCTGCTGCCACTGCCAAGAAATATGAGGAAGACCTTGCAGGTGTTAAGGGCAAACGTGGCACTATAGGCATGAAAAACAAAACATGTATGATAATGAGTTCCCACTTAACAGTCATCCCTAACCAGTTTGACTACGTTAGGGTCTGCTTATTTCCCTGTCACACTTCAGCACTACTGAAACCAAAGACAGACTGCTCAATTTAAAAGAACCTTCTTGGTAGTAGCTACGGCGTCCCTGGCAGCCGTGGTGTGGTCTCAGATAATTAATGCGGTCAGCTGTGTCCAGTCCACGGAACGTGACTCTGATAACAGCTGCATGTAGGCTGCTTAAAATATAGCAAGTTTCAAACTTATACATTAAATCACATGCCGAGACCTAGCACAGCGTGCACACCACTCGCCATGTAGGCCCGAACAACACAGATCTTCTTTTCTCAGCTAACAAGTGAAGCCAGGTGGGCCGGCAGAAAAACTATTTAAACAAAGATTACCTTAACCCAGAGTTTGTCTCCTGGGCCACCCTGCTGCCTCAAATAAATCAATCAGATGAAGAGCATCAGTGTGGACACCAGGCCCTCTGACCCACGTGGGACCCGGCCTGATGTGCGCCCACAGCAACACTTGTCTCGGCAGGTGCCTAATTAAACTAAATTAGGCGTCACAGTCGGCTGACTCGCGGACTACAACTCCACAGACAAGCTGGGCATTGGGCAAGCCTCAGGCTGGCCGAGGCACACATGACCTAGGTCACAGCCGGCAGCCAGGGCGAGGGCGATGTAGTGTAATTATTTAAAAAACGAGTTGTCAACTCTAAAAAAATTACTCTGGACTCTGTGACGAACGCGCTGAAAACGGTATGGTTGAGCAGACATATAAGGTGGGAGCATGAATGAGCGTGATCACGCACTAAACATTTTTTTCACTACTAAGCATGAGTCAGCACAAACATCACTCCAGGCAGGCACTTACTTCTTGTAGCAAGCCTTCACAAACACATGTGCTGGTAGCTGCTGCCCGCAAGTTCCGTAGGACTTTACCTGCAGCCGGGCCCACTCACAGCCGCTGGGCATGTTTGATTGTGAGGGACTGCTGGCAGTCGTGTGCTAACACTACAGCTGCCGGAATGGTTTAGGAAAGGCAGGGGAGGGGGGGGGGGTAATCGGCAACCCCTCTTTTACTTACACTCCCTCTCCTGTGTCTCGACCTCTCCTCGGGCCCGACTATGTTCACGATGCCTGGGGTGCTAGGCTGCACTCTTCACGCGCGCCACACGTCACCACCAATTTCCATTTCCCGCTTCCTGAATCCAGTTGGACGTCATTTCCAGGACCAGCCACCCAGGATGTAAGGTCACATAAGCGCTTTCGCGCGCAACCAATGATGGCTCTAGCCTAGGACCTGCATACGCGGCGGCCGCTCGGCACTGATGACCCTTTATAATTCATTTGTGGACACTGTGCCCGTGTCAGCAAATTAATTATAAAGGCCGCCACCATGGGCCATCAGTGCCGAGCGGCCGCCATCCCAAAAATAGTGCCGCCTGGGGCGGACCTCCCCCCCACCCCGCCCCCCCCTAGCTACGCGGGTGCAAGGCCCACATAAATAATAAAGGCCGCAAAAGGCCACAGTGCCACGCGACACCCCCAAAATTGTGCCGCCTGGTGCGGACCGCCCCGCCCCCCTAGCTACGCGGCTGCAGTGAAAACAACAACGCTCACGCATTGCCTGGAGGCTGCCAAATCCTGCCAGGGGGCCGCCAGTGATCCTTCCGATCCGATACTCGTGGCGGCCCCTGGGGTTTGGCGGCCCTGTGCAGGTGCACAGTTTGCACATGCCTTGGGCCGGCCCTGCTCTCAGGTTCAAAAGTTTATTCTACAATGTTGCAAATTAAGTCAGCAAGGATGTTTGACCTCTCAACATTTTCTTAACCATTCAAATTGCTTCTTACACACAACACAATCATGCACCCTAACTTTCTGTCTTCAACTAACTGAATCCACCAATCATTGCTTGTGATTCAACAGCAGGGAAACTCCACAATTATTTTTTTGTACACTCCTACTGTTCCAACTGCCATTTCATTCCCACACTTCATCTGACTGCACCAGAACCTTCTCACATCATGTATTCTGTATGGATTATTGGACATAGCTACATCCACTGGGTCCAAAGGTATGCAGCAAGCAGAAATTATCACAACCTTGATTTATCAAATGTGGAAATCAAGTGGATTGGCCAGAGAGGATTGAGATGTCATCAATTGATACCATTGGTGAAAACCTTTGTGCATCTGCCAAACCCTGACCTCTTAATAGTGCACTGTGGTGGAAATGATTTGGGCACTATGACTGGGGTTAGTCTGGAAATGCTTTTAAAGGACACCTTTGATCAATTGATGACACTTTTTCCACAAACTGCCTTGGTATATTCCAATATATGACAAAGACAGAAATGGAACTGGTCCAACCAATTTTGTCCACAATTTGAGAAAGCACGGAAACATGTGAATAAATCTGTTTCTGCTTATATGAGAGACTGTGTAATGGGTTCAATATACAATAATAACTTGCGTTACAACATGCAAGACATCTACAGAGGAGATGGTGTGCACTTCTCAGATGAGGGGAATAGAATATTCCTCCTGAATTTAAGACTGTGCATTGGAACCTACTTGTAGGTACCTAAATCAGCCACAGAACCCAAAAGCTCTTTTCAGAGCTACCCTACCTCTGATCATTCAAAACGTTTATCTTTTTCTAACTTTTTTCACTATTTTTCACCAAAGTACGCTCCCCGTACCGAGCGCTCCCCCCGCAAAATTTTTCATTTTTTTTTTATTTTTTGCCTATATGAGCGTCCTAAGCCCCCCTCAGAAAACCTAGAGGGTCAGGAAGTGACTACAGTGCCCCCTTCTACCCATTCCCAACGTTGTTTGTCCTCCATCTTGTGTCTCGATTGTACCGAAACACAAAATGTAGGACTCCCGTAACTCTGCCGGTGCGCGTACCGGGGTGCGCACCGGTAAGCGCTCCCTAAAAAAAGGTGGGAAAGTAATTTACAGAAAAACCACTAGAGACACTTTCATCAAATATAGAATAGGCCCTACTACATAGCAGTCCCTACAATTTGCCCAAATTTGGTGGAATTCCATTAAGACATTTAGGCTGCAGGCCTGTCTAAATATCCTGAGGTAAATTACATGACCAAAACACATATGAAGTGTTAGAATTTACAACCAATTAAAAAGTTACTTTCATTTTCTACGATTATTTCCTGACATTTGATTGGTTATGTAAATGAATATATATAAAAAAAGAGAGGGAAACACAGCCATTTTGACTACTACTTCCTGAAGTACATTTGAAAAGAAATTACACTGACAACTTCAACTGCTTTCTCAAAGGTAAGTTGTTATTTTGGAAAGTGAAGTATGTTGTGCACTTTAAGTTAATTTGAGAAAAAATATTCTGTTAGTTATATACTATCCCACTGTAATAGATATAGATTGAAATAGGCTTCTCTGTTATAGTTATAGATTGAGTTAGGCTTCCCTTGTATTATTATAAATTTACTTAGGCTTTATCACATACACGTTTTTATATTTCAAATTCCAGCCTGATACCATACACTACCCAAAGATAGCTTCACTGTTAAAAAATCCAAACTGCCTGTCTGAACTTAAACACAACAGTGCCCTATCTCTACTGATATATTTATTTTTTATGCAGTTTACAGCAACAAAATGGAAGGAGAACAGGATATTTCTTTTGAAATTGTTTTGGACAACAACACAGAAGAAAGAATTGCTGAGAATGATGACTTTGATTTATGGATGAGTCTCTGGACCATGAATTAGTTCAGTGTGTGGAATCAATGGAATCACAGAAGGAAAATGAGAACATTCCAGACAATATATTGTTAGAAGTTTTATTAAATTATGAAAAAGAATCAGAAGAATAAATTTATATTTAATAATCAAAAATAGTTCGAGCCATTATTCATTTTTATATGTAATTCATCAAGTAGTTCCAAAATGTTTAAAATATAAAGTGAGACTTATAGTATACTGTGCAACTTTTTTGTGTTACATAGTAAGTTTGCTCATAGTTACTTCCTTTCTCCCACTATATTATCTCCAATGTGTATTTAACATCTCTTTATCATCTCCTGCCTCCATGTTGTTTCTGCTTTCCTGACAGACTACGCTATGAATTCCATATACCACAATAACTTCTGTAACAACATGCAAGATATCTACAAAGGAGACGGTGTATATTAAATTATAGACTCTGCATTGGTACCTACATGTTGGTACTTAAATAAAAATAAAAAAAACAACAAAAAGAACAATTAATAAACATACAATTTTTAAAAGTCTGTCATTCTTTTTTCCCCATAGTACGCTTCCCGGTCCGCTCCCCGGTGCGCGTACCGGGCGCTTCCCCCGCAAAAATCGAAAAAAAAATTATTATTTTTTTGGCCCCGCTGGGCCCTTTTAAAGCCCCCACATCAAACCTAGGGGGTCAGGGAGGGTCTACTCTGCCCCCTTATGATAATTTCCCCCTTTGTTTTGGCCACCTCTCATGTCTCGATCCTACCGGGACACAAGATGGCGGCCGCTCCAGACTGTTTAGAATGTTTACAGACCCCCGAGCGCCAATCAGCTTTCGATGCGTAAGTCGCGTGGCGCGCCCGGTGCGCTCCCCGGTGCGCGTACCGGGGCGCGCTTACAGATATATATATTTTTTTTAACCTAAATTACTCAAAATTCACTGGAGCACATATCTTGAGACCTAGCAAAGGCACATCGGGCAACAAGTCCCTACAATTTTGCCAAGTTTGGTGTAAATCCATTCAGCCGTTCGGGCTAAAAGTGAGGTCGACCGCCCCATGGAAATTAACATGGGGAAAACGCATTTTGGGACCCCCCTTTTATCTCGGCCCCCGCTTGACGAATCCCTCCTAAACTTTCAGGGAAGGACTGGAGCTCGAAGAGGCCATTTTGAGGAAATTTTCAGGCAGATTCGTCAACCGGCACCAAAGTTATTCCAAATAGAATTTTGAGATTTAACATTGAAAAAAATCCTAACTATAACTACCTACTGGCGACCACCAGTAGGTAGTTATGCATATTGATATATTTACTCAATAAACCACAGGTTTCAGGGACGTTATAGTCCAGCTGACATATAACTTGTACAAAACCAGAGAAATTCAGCCGTTATAGTAAGCTGTATTAACTATAACTCGCGCCCCTGCAATGAACTGCTGATAACGTCACATATTACATCACTCATGACATGGTCAGTGACATCACTGATGACTTCACTGATGTCTGATCTTCGCGAAAACGTCACGATCATTGAGGATACGTCACGAGAACGGACAACAAAAGCAGACATTTAACGGCTACCAGCAAATCCAAAAATAATAAGTAAAAAAATCAATTGTAAACATTGCACTACACATATTACCATATACTATATACATGTTTTTGGTATTAAGGGTTTGAATAGGATGGCGGTCGGACTAATGTCCGACCGCCATCCTGGTGGGAAATGGGACCGCCCGATAAGCTGTTAGCAGTCCCGCACTCTGAATTACAATGCAATCACCTTCACGGCGGTTGCAAAGTGTATATTTTGTATTGCAGTGGGTGCTGTGGACTGCAGCACACACCGAGCTACAAAATATGCACCCAGTGTATATCTCTGCACTATGCGGCAGGCACCATGCAGTGCCTGCCACATGGTGAAGGGATATGTAGGGGAGCACCATTGGTGCCCCACAGGGGCCATGTTGAAGATCCAGGGGGGAAGGGGAGCCCGCTACAGGTCACCAAACTCCCTTTCTGCCAGCCTTTTCATGGCGGGTTAACCGCCATGAAACGACCAACTGAAATAGACATTGTAATCTCTACGGCGGTGCCTGAGCAGGCCCCGCCACTGTTGTAGGGATACAACTCCTTCCGATGCACACACACATACACACACACACACACACATATATACATATATAGATGTATAGTTATAAAAATCTGCGGCTCACACAGGTAAATGCTGTGGGGGGTTGAGGCAGGGCGGGGCGAGGTGAAGGGTAGTAGAGGCCAACATACGACGGCACTTTGAAAACTAAAGAAATAAAAGCACTTTCCTTGCACTTGCCGCATCACTGAAGTCTGCGATGCGGCGAGTGCAAGGAAGGTGCTTTTATTTATTTATTTAGTTTGTTTTCAAAGTGCCGTCGTATGTCGGACACCACTACCTTCACCCCACCCTCACCGCCCCACAGCGTTTACCTGTGCGAGCCGCGGCTTGTTATAGATAGATATATATGGATAGATTTACATATATGCACACAAATAGGGATAAACCTTTGGACCTTGACTAAAAGATTAAATGAATGTATATTAATTAAACATAACTTTAAAAAACATTTACTAAATATGAAAGAAAAATATAAATCTCACTGAGAGTGGGATTTTTAAAAATTATTTCTTAATGAATTCATTTAAATACATTATTCATTTAATACACAATTAACTTGATGAGTTAATGTGCTGTAGTATTTTCTTTTGTTAAATATAGGCTCAAAATGAATATATTTTATTATTTACATTTATATTATGCATCGATGATTTCAGTTTTTTTTATATATTGATAAACAATAATACTTTTCTCAATACTTTTCCTGTGTAAGATTTCTGCGATGGTGGTGGAGATCTCCACCTACAGATACAAAGTTATTAGTAGTAAGCTTACACTTGTAAATTCTGTTGTAGGAGGCTCCCACCCTGATTTGAGGAGGTGGAGACAAATATCTAGATCTAGATGTGCTGGAGCAGAGGGGTTTTGGGCCCTTTTTCTCGTCCCCTCCGGTCTGATCTTTCTAGGGAGCATGAGGAATAAAGGAGTTTCAGTTCAATCTCAAGATCACAGTGCAACCCATTTGGCTACACAGTATAGCTCCAAGTCAAAAAGTCAAGTTAAGTATAGATGTATAACAAATTCAAACCCAGCGTAATATAAATAAGTATCAGAAATATTTCATAACAATGCAAAATTATCAAAGAACTTCAGACTCTGCGAACAAAGTTAATTCTCAAAAGCATGAAACAAATGAGAACTTCAGTAGCAATGGTACATGTTAAAAGAAATACAGAATGATGAGGAGATTAAAAATTCCGATCTTCATTGTCTGAGATGCTTAACGATTTTTAATTCCTTAGCCTAAGGAATGCTAAACTGAATCTCCATTAGATCCATAAAGTAAAGAAAGGTGTCAGTGTGAAAAACTTCAAAAGACTTTTTCTAAAGTAAAACATTGCATAGCATGTAGCCACACAACGAGATAGAGCATAGAGTGCAAAGGTCTAAACCTCTGCTAGCCTAAAGAATCTCAAAAGGAATCTACATGTGTGTCTATGTCTGCGTCAGAGTCTCAGTGCAAAACCCTAGAACAGCCCCTAGTTATACCCTCAGATACTCTGCTAAATCAAGATCGAAGTCCCAGTTGAAAACTACCTTCAAACAACATTCTCTTTGGCAAATACACTCATCTTTTGATGTACATTTGGAAAAACAGCTTGTATCTCTCTCCTTTGATCCACATATTTGGAGACAGCCTTGAATTCGTCCCTTCATTCCACCCAGACAGTAAGCCAATTTTTGACTGTTAATTTAATTCAAACAGATTGCTTAAGGCCTCTGGACAAGTTAATAAAAGCAAGACTCCAATACACATTATATTTGAATAAATGCTAACACATGAACTGTCACGTTTTAAAAAAATAAAAGCAATTTTCATGAAAATGTTTTTCATTATCTAGCAAAAGCAAAACATTTTCGTATAAATGCATATAAACTGCAACTTGTTGTTACAGAAAAAGTAAATCATTAGTTACAAGCATATAAAAATGTTGTGATTAAATAGCACGTGCACCTGGTATATGGATTGTAAGTGCTCTTTTCTCTGCTGGATTACTTTACATCTCATGAATACATAAGGCCATAATATACATATGCGGCCTAATCAATAATAATGAGGGTAGAGCCAATTTTATGCAGCTCCAGGTGTAAATCTACATGTGGAAATAGTATATAGCAAAAACAAGTATACTGACACCTAGGTGCAGTAGTAAATGTACACAAGAATACATATACACATGTATTTTTACCTTGTTGAATAGTGCCCATCATTCTGTCAAAAGAAATTTAACTATTTTTGAAATCAATGCAAGTATTTGTGGGTTTGTGTTAGAAGTAGAAGTAGTAGTGTTACATTTTGGATCAGTAGTGGTGATACTAAAGGTAGAGTTAATAGAAGAATTAGTAAATTGTAAAGGTTGAGTGCTAGCGAGACTATTTGGTGCACTACTACTAGTAAGAGGATGTGGAGTACTTGTAACAGAACTCGTAATAATATTTTTAGTTTTGTAGTAAACGTTATGAATCTGATTCGCGTTCAGTTACAGTACCTTAATTTATGCCTGCCAGAAATTCACAAAAGGATTCCTGGCAGACAGAAATGGATGTATTAATTTGGACTTTTCCACTACTAGCATAATGAAACCCAAAGTAGTAAATGCCACACAATTCGTGGGAAGTGGCGGTACAAGGCATGGTTAGCCCTGTAGGGGGCCCATTAGGATGGAGGGGAGACTTTAGACCGCCCTCCATCCTGGCGGTGCTGGGACCGGTCGCCAGACGTGCGGCTGTCCCGCATTGCTAATTAGGATGCAACCGCCACTCTGGTGGTCTCATTCTGCACATTTGACATTGCGGAGGGTGCTGCTTACAGCAGCCCCCTCCGCAATACCAAATGAACATGTTGTGCATTCCCATGCATTCCGCACGGTGTCTGCCATCTTGTGCATGGGAATGGAGGGGGTACCATGGGTACCCCCCAAGTGCACCCAACACCCCCCAATCCCACTGGGGGCCCGCAACAGGCCCCAAAAGCATATCCCTGCCAGCCTTTCCATGGTGGCATCATCGCCATGGAAAGGCCTCATAATATGAATGGCGGTCAAGACTGATTTGCATATGGCTGGGTCTAAACTGGGGTGGCATGGTGAGCATAAGAACGATGGATTTAACCCAGATCCCTTGACTGGGGGTGAATGTATGACTTATTCAGCATTCCGTCCATCATTTGTTTGTGTAGCACTTTTCACCCTAAGTGGGATGGGTATGCCCAGACGTGGGTCCCTTGCTCACTGTGCCACTGGATTCAAGCTAGCCTTGCTGATGGAGGTTAATACCCAGAAACCGGTCCCAGTTTGCTTGTTTCCGGTGCAGGGAGGACCTGGCTTGGCAGTTCGGTCTGGACTGTTCTGATGAGGCACAGGTTCAAGCGCATATGGCTGGGTCCATTTGCGGTGTCATGGCAAACAAAAGAACAATGGATTTAACCCAGATCTCTTGACTGGGGGTGAATACATGATTTATTCAGCAATCTGTCCATCATTTGTTTGTGTAGCACCATATTGTGCCCCAGCTCCGCCTAGCTGGCAATCGTAATGATTGCCTACCGGCGGTAAAGCGGTGGGTGCACTTTGCGTCCGCCGCAATACTCCCGCCATAATAATTTGGTGGGGGTAAATCAGGTTGAGATGGTGGGCGGATCGCCACCACTGGCCGGGTGGTGGCAATCCACCCGTCATCATAATCACCCCCTAAGTTTGGTAATACCGACAAACTTTTACATTTGCTACTAGTCTAGAAATGGTTGGAAATTTGCTCCAGCCAAAATATTGAGTAACTCCTCTTCCAGAATAGGAAGGGTAACCTATCACTCCAAATGTAATGGGGTTGTCAAGAAGGGCTTTCTCCCTGAGAAATAATGTTTTCCCCCAGAGAAAAAAGGGGAATTTACACAGCAGACACTATTCCCCCTGGACTTAAATGTTATACTATGTATATTTCTGTACAAGGGGAATTGGAGCCTGTGGAGTGTATCACATGCAATTCCCAGTACTATGCCTGGAAACCTGCACCTGGTGAAGCTTTCCATGCATACAACAGGGAATGTTTTTGAATTCCCCAAACGCAGTACATCTACATCTGTATCTACATCTGTATGGTGGAATACTTTTATGGCTGCACATTTACTATTTTCTTTGTGAATTGCACACTTAACTGTATTGCTGTTAGAGGTAGCATTTGGTATACTACAACCAGCAGCAGTTCATAACAACTGAGGATAGAAGGTCCAAGGATTCCAGAACTATATCTGTTTTCACAAAAGTTTTTTTCGAGAAGGAGGAAACATACTCAAAACTCTGGACCTTTTAGAGTTTTAAAATTGAACAGTTTTTGGGGAAAAGAGAGTATATTTTCCAGTTTTGTATACGTATTGTTTTAAGGTTAAATCCTGTAATCATTGGTTCCGATTGCCACTCAAATAATAGGGTCGCTCCAGTTTTAGAAAAAGTAGAATTTTATTGGTGCAGAATTGAACATTGACAGCCGACACGTGTTTCGCCCTCTGTGGCGATTTGCACCAGGGCTTTCTCAACGCTAAATTCAATTTCTTTTTTGCATTCTGTTAGATTCTCTAGTATACATCATTGTGAATGTGTGACAAAATAGATTTCGGGAATATTTCAATCTTTTTTGTGACTCCTACGTTATTGTCTCTCCTTGCTCTGCCGAATCAATTCAATGAATTGATTCGGCAAAAAAGAAATTGAATTTAGCGCTGAGAAAGCCCTGGCGCAAATCGGAACCAATGATTACAGGATTTAACCTTAAAGCAATACGTATACAAAACTGGAAAACATACTCTCTTTTCCCCAACAACCAGCAGCAGTGCCAGTAGCACTACTAGTAATATCGGTACCAACAGTAGTAGTTGCAGAATGTATTGTAGCTAAGGGAAAATAGCACTTGCAGTGGCAGATTTGCTAATTGTAGCAGTGCTAAGGTCAGCATCTGTAGTAGACCGACTAGGGATTCGTTTAGGCTGGAACCAGTCCAATCGGATCTTTATATTGAAAAAAGTGTTGTGCGATTTTCCATTTTTTACTTTAAAAACAAGCTGCAATGGAATCAAAGAAAATGAATGGGCCTTCTAAAGTCAATGTACTTTTCTGATGTAAGACAGCAGAAGAAACTGACTCAGGTGATGGCAGTAGATGAAACTAAATTTTCGGAAATTACATAGAATCCCAGGGCCACATTTATGAAAAGTGACGCATCACTGCGAGAAAACAGCGATGCGTCACTTTTCATTGCGACCTCCTTGCGACCCCAATGATGTGTCATATTTACAATATGACGCATCATTGCGCAAGGAATTACAGATACATCAATATTTCTGACGTATATGTAAGCTCAAAAGTGACGCATTGCTGGAGTGTGTCACAAAAGTGACGCAACTCCAGCAATGGGTCCTTTCACATGGGGAAAGCCCCATGTGAAAGGGCTTGCATCAGTCTTACGCCTGCTGTGAGGCAGTCGTAAGATATTGACGCAACGGCGTCCTAAAAGTGACGCAGTGAAATCTCATAGATTTCACTGCGTCACTATTATGAGGCTTTTTGCTTTAGCGCAGGGGTTTACAAAGTGACGCATCTGCTTAGATGCGTCACTTTGTAAATAGTGCGCAACAGGAGGCATGTTTTACGCCGCCGATGCGTCACAAAAAGTGACACACCGGCGGCGTAAAAGTGACGCACGGCCTCATAAATGAGGCCCCCAGTACTCAAGTAGCCTACTGACTGGCGCAGGAGGTCGCACTGGGAAGATGCTGTTGAGGCTGGATGGCCAAGGCAAATGCTCCTCTTCCGTGTGTTTGGAAGAAGTAGTGGTGGATACTCAGAGGTGGTTTTGTACTAAATATTGGCGAAATAAACTAAGAAAGAAAAGCAAATATGAAGCCCCAAAGCTGTGAGGGGAAGGCCGAGGTACATATAACAGTGTTCGACTGTACAACCTTAGGTGAGTATGTAAAGTCCACTGACTGTTGCCATACTGCACAGACCCACTAGGTGGCACTGCAGTCTACCTGTCTTTAAGGAGAGCGTAATATTCATGTAATCATGTATTTTGGGTTCTCGCCTACTAAAAAGCTCATGCACTGTCTGTTGCATGATGTATTGCTAGCTTGCAATGAGCTTCTAACCACGCACGCCCCTCCTCCATTGCTTACTATTCTTTAACTTTATTGTCTCTCTCATTTGCTTGCTTTTTGCTTGTCAGCTTGTGTGAGCTTCCCGTCCTCCTCGTGTGCTTGTCCCTCCCCTGGAGTATGAACATATTATTTCTGTCCTTTCACTGCTCACTTTAAAAGCACTACTTTTATTTGTCAGGCCCACCACTAGAGTGACTAGAGTGAATTTGTTTTCATGATGTCTCTGCCGCACTCCTGCTTCCTATCTCCTGCAGGGTGCTTCTTTCCATAGCACCAGGTTGCTCTCTCTCCTGTTTGCTTTTATCCCAACCCCACCCTATATGTTGCTTTCGTCCTGCACCTGTACCCTCCAATCCCCTGCCCGTGCTGTTTCCCCCACCAGCACCCTCCTTGTAGATTCTACTCCCCACCTGCTCCTTGTTTTGCTACCTCCCTTCCATTTCTTCCGCCTCCACTTAAAAAGCACATTTGCACATTTGTTTTAGGTCGAGCCTGGGCAGCGCATGTAAATGTAAATGTAAATGTATAGGCATTTATATAGCGCACTACATACCCGTAGGGTCCCAAGGCGCTTCGACCGCTGCGAAACCCTTCCTGGCTTCCCTGAGAGATGGTCCCTTAATGGGTATCTCCAGGGTGAGACCAGGCATCCCCGGCGGTCTGGTGGGGCCGTTAGTGAAGATGAGGCAAGCTAATGCCCAGAGTTGCCGAGTGTGATCGCTGATCAGAGTGGGCACCGAGGCGAGAGAATTATCGAGTCCGCTGACCCTGGTCCAGAAACCTGCCGCGCCGGGAATTGAACCCTGGTCCCGGGCCGTCCTCTGCTCTCGGGTCTGCCGCCTCTATCCAGTGAGCCACACTACTTCACGCTGCTCTGCGAGGCATACTATATTCAGGTATGGACTTGAAGCTCCGCCCACTCTCTGCCCATATTATTGATTGGCTTGTGTCAATGTCCTAGGGAAACTGTGGCTTTTCAATGGTCAATAGGCTTAGAAGTCCCTCCTTATTACTGCCTTGTTTCATTTTGTAACCATCCCTGAAGACACTACCTGCTACATGTGTTGCTACTCGGTAGGCTTTAATTACAGCCTGTGAGCACTATTTGCGTAAATGGGTTTCTCCTGCCTGCTGTTGCAGGCAGGACATTCTCTCCCCCATGGCTTTATTTTTTTCATAGCACAGCACGCTCATACTGCGACGGCTGTGCCTTTAGTTTATTTGTGCCACCAAACACGGCTGCGTGTTTTATTTTAGTATTTATTAACTTTTTTTTTTAACTGCCCCAATGCCGCACTTTCATTTTAACGGCAGCTGCACTCCTTTCCTTAGACGAGCTGCATTTAAGGAAAGGGGTGCAGCCTCCATTAAAGTAAACCCACTGCATGGAGCGCTTTTACGAAAGAAAATATTTGTTTGTCAGTTGACACACAAATGCTACATTTTGTGAAAGCGCTCCATACTGCGCTTTCACTTTAATGGAGGCCACCCCTCTTTCTTTACACACAGCTTGCCTAAGGAAAAGGGTGCAGCCGACATTAAAGTGAAAGCACCTCATGGGCGCTTTTAAAAACTTCAGTGCTTTCACAAACAAGCATTTGAAATGCAATAGGTGTTGCATTTATGAGTTTCGTAAATGCGAGACTTATTGCATTGCAAATGCTTGTTTCTTTTTAGTTACCAATCCAACTCAGATCAGTGACTAAAAGAAAAAAAAGTGGTTGCATAATTTTGTAGGGTTGTGTGTGTGTAGCGCGTGCACCTATTTAATCACAGAGCCTGACGCATCAAAAGCTTACTTTATTGTTTAGTCAAGCTGCACATCAGCTATTGTTTAGCCAAGCTGCACAGCATCAGAGATGCTGCTGTGCAGCTTGACTAAAACCCAATATGTTTCAAAGGAGAGATCTATTCACTTGCCGTGCTTGCCTTTTTGTATGTATTTTGTACAGTGTTTAGTATATTGCCACCGGCTTGAACAGCACCAAATAGTCACTTTTTTCATATATTAGAAATGTTTGCCTCTACGTGACATTGACAAATAGGGGCCGATTCCGATCCTGGAAAAAAATTGTCCGTACGATTTTCATCCGGAGCCATCGCCGTACGATTCGTACCCGTCCGTCCTAGTCGAGTAGTTCGATCCGTATTCCATCAATTCGTCCGAATCATCGCGATGCGTACGTATTGCAAGGCTGAAACAGTGAACCGTACGACGCGTACACATGCCGTATGACCCGACGAGTATGATCCGGACCGGGCTATGAGGACGCGATTTGTACGGTCCACGTCAGGTAAGGGCGATTCGTCGGAAAAGCACATAATCACTTACGCACTGTACGGTCCGTACCCCCATGATCGCGGTGTACGGTGCGTACCCCTGCGATCATGGGATGTACGCATCGTACCCCTGTAATCGCAGGGTGTACGCACCGTACACCCTGCGAACATGGGGTACGATGCGTACACCCCATGATCGCGGGGTGCGGTGCGTACACCCCATGATCACTGGGGTATGCACCGTATCCTTGCGATCATGGGGGGTACGCACCGTACCCAGGCGGGGGGGGGGGGCGTTCTGTACCTGTTTCGAGGTGAACTCCACTTTTACGGCTCTCGTAGGAAAAGCGTTGTATGGTGCGTACCCAACACGAATCGTACTTGCTGGGTCGGGGAAACCAGCCGCTAACCATACGGATGTCGCGTACAGCGGGTTCCGAGGGAGAATCATACGGGGATTTTATTCGTACGGTCTCTGTACGATTCGTACGGAGTGCAGCTCCTGGTATGAATCGTACTTCGTCGTACTTACGGGGGACGTTGCAGGGTTCTATTCGTACGGGAAAAACGCTCCGAACGGCTATTCGGAGCGGATTTTCCCGAATCGGAATCGACCCCATAGAGAGGCAACTGCTATTTATGGGGAGAAATTATGGCGCATATTAGCAACAAATAGCAATATTTATCGCTAAATGCGCTTAGCGCATTTTTTTTTATCGCCGCCCATTGCCAGATATTATCGCTGAGATAACGTGCTTTTAGCAACGTTTATCTCCAATGCGATAAAATATCTGGTGATAGCGGCTCAATGCGTGAATATCGCTGGAGATCCAGCGATATTCAGGCATTAACGCCAATGGGGACTTAACCTGATTATCCACCTCCCATTGGATAAACAGGTTAAGTCATGGTATGAGCAGGCGTTAGGTTCTGGCAATATTCGCGCTTAGCTCAATTTTTTTTATCGCTTCGTCTGCCTTGCTAATAGGCGATATCTGTGTTAGTGACTGTTTTCAGTCGCTAAAAGGTTGGGTACGCCCACTTTGCATGTCATTAGCGATAAATATCGCTGACATGCAAAGCGGGCCCCAAACATGCAGCTATCGCCTACAAGCTGTCGCTAACTGCTGTTAGCGACAGCTTGCTAATAGGGCGATAACATTATTGCCGTTTTAGCGGGAAAAAGTCCAGCCAGAGTGGCGATAGTGCCCTTGCTAATATGCCCCTATGTTGTTTAACGCTTATATCGACTACGTTTATGTAGGCCTGAATTTTTAAATTACTATTACTTGTCATCTTTCTTTGCAACACTAGAACATTATACAAAATGGAATCCTAATTGTGGAAAGGGATTTTTTTCTTCTTTCCCATGTGTTTTCTTTTCTTTGGTATTGTATATCGTTCATTGAATATTTAAATGAATTTCTTGATTAACTTGATTGCACAGTCTTGTGTGAACTGTGTGTAGGTGGGTACAATTTTAGAATTGTGTTCTTTATTTTGTGCAGAGCTGAATAGAGCAGCGGGTTCTGATTTAGAATTGGAATAGAGCAGATTAGGAGAGTTAGAATACTCTCTCGGAGAGTGAAGTGAGTTCCCTCTTAATTTTTCCCTTGAAGTTACCCTATGTTGGCTCATTCTATGAATCAAATCATTTTTATTTAATTGAATTGCATAGTAATAGAAGCATTCGCATTTTGATTATTGATTAATTCTAAACTGATTTGTGTGCCTTCTGTAGATGACTAACTTTTAAGAAACAAGTATGGTTTGAAACCTAAATATTCTCTGTCCTTTTTGTGGAGCATAATGTGCTTCACATAATCTTGACTATATTTTGATCTGTTGATCAAGCTTAAGTCTGGAAACTCAATCCATCCAATAGCACTTTATGGTCCTGAAATATCGACCAAGTCACACTCGGACTAGTATAAATGCACAGGATACACATACTTCCAGCAGTGGAGCCTAAATCATTACCATCCTCGTCCGTCTTCCTCGTAACAGTCACTAAGGAGCACCCCGTATTTCAGGCACAGCATTTACCCATAAATTTAGAAGGTCCTCACCCAATATGGCCACCTGACAGGAAGTACCTGCCACCTGGCCTATAAGGGTGGAACCAACACAGAAAACATCCTATTTTTAGGTCTCGCCTATTCTGTTCCGCAAGGAATGAATTGCGAGTATAATGCCGCTGAACCACTACTTCAGGCCAAGGGCTCTCCTCCAGCGGATTTTGGACAGTTCAGGTGAATCACAATCACGTGACCTGCTCTCATGCACGAGCCTTCCCACTGGCAGCAGCATTTCTCCTTTCACGGCCGCCAGGCCACATCAAAGGGTTCTGCTGCCCCACCCCCTGCTTCACGGCCATCTGTCTCCCAGCTCCAGCACCTCCCCTCTCTCTCCCCGTACACATCCTTACACGGATTTCTCCTCCCCCTCCCCAGCCAGCTTCCCCCAGGCCGTGTTCCCTCCCACCTTTCCTCCTCTCTGTCCCCTCTCTCTGTACATCCTTTAACTTTGTCCACCTCCTTCTTTATCTCAGCTCCCGTCTTTCTCGCTGATCTCCTTGTACTTTCTCACATGCCATCCCCTGTCTCACGTTTCTCACCGTTTCTGTCCCTTTTCACCTCTCTTTCACCTGTCTCCCACCATTGTTACTGCTTTGTCTGTCCCACCTGGTTGTCTCAATATCGAATACCTATATCTCACCTTTCCACAGTTGTTTTTTCTACCCTTTCTCTGTCCACATAATTATGGATTTGCCGCATTTTCAGGATAATCCACCACCTGCTGCACAGTTTTCATCATAGTTAAAGATCGTGCAGGCAGTTCTGATGAGATTCCTATGAAAAGTTATAGTACGTCAGCATATGTCTCAAAGTCGAGAACAAAAGGCCAAAAATTCTCCAAGTTATTATTAAATCATGGGTGCCTCTTAAAACTTGTGCTGCTTCCTCGTGGCTGCTTGCAGGAATTTTATCGATGTTCATCAAACCATCCCTCCCACAGGCTTCCCTAGCGTGCGCTTGGCCGGCCTCCCTTCTCCTCCCCCCCTAATCACCACCCCCTCCCTCTCCATCACGGCCGCAGGCCGTGACTCGCATCTGCTTCTCCTGCCCAACCCCGTTGCGCTCTCCCCAGGCCCCCTTTGCCTACATAACATTTGGTCTTGTGCTGGAGTATCTGTCATCTCTTGCGGTATTCTTTAACCCTCTTCTCCTCCTTTATCTCAGCTCCCATCTTTCTCGCTGATCTCCTTGTACTTTCTCACATGCCATCCCCTGTCTCACGTTTCTCACCGGTTCTGTCCCTTTTCACATGCTTTGCCCTGCTACTCCATAACCTGGTTTTCGACCCTGCTATGCCGAGTGTTGTGGTTCAGTGGACGAATGCAACCACTGTAGCGGCCTGTGTTCACCTCATGGTCACAGGTTCAAATATTGGTGGGTCCACTCCGCCTTTCATTCTTCTGAGGACTCCCTCTCCAATCCCTCTCTCTCTCCTCACTCACCTCTCTCTCGCCTCACTCCCCTCTCCTCACTCACCCCTCTCCTCACTCTCTCCAGGCCTGCCTCTCACCTCCCCTCTCACCATTCTCCCCTCTCCCCTCTCACCACCACTCTCCCCCTCTCAACACCACTCTCCTCTCCCAACACCACTCTCCTCACCCCTCTCCCCTCTCCTAATTGCATTTTTTCACGGCTGTGACACCACATCAAAGGGCTTCTCCTCCCCTAATTACTTTTTTGCGGCCGGCCGGCCGTACTTTAAGTTTCACGCCCGCCATACAACATACAACCACACATACAACCACACGCTCAACCACATCAGTGCACGCTTTCACCAGTCACACACACACCACCAGCCGTCGGTGCACGCTTTCACCAGGCACACACCACCAGCGTCAGTGCACGCTTTCACCAGGCACACACACCACAAGCCGTCAGTGCACGCTTCCACCAGGCACACACACCACCAGCCGGCAGTGCACACTTCCACCACAGCACCACTCAGCACCGCCACAGCACCACTCAGCACCGCCACAGCATCACTCAGGGGCACCACAACATCACTATGCGCTACAACAGCATCAATCTGTGCAACCATTCAACCACAACTGGTTCAAATATTTTCTGTCAATGTTTCAAGCTTTATTACAAATGTCATAAAAAGATGTTAAATGTTTTCACTTCTGTTCTTGTTAAAACATTGTGATTTGTCAGATCAATACATGTAAGACAGGGGAAAACTACCTTTACTAATGCTATAGATGTAACATTCGCTAACTTTATAACTATTGGCATTTCTAAAAGCAAAATTAATACTTTTATATTTTGAAAAACATAAACAAAAATTGAAAATGTTTTACATTTTACACACTAAAAGCTCAAACGTTTCTATTGCGAGACCTATTGCATTGCAAATGCTTGTTTTCTCTGTGTTCCTGCAGAACACCCATTCTTTGGACTGTTCATACTTAATACTGTATTAGTTTGAATTGGGGCGGCGTTTTTGTTTGGCCCCGTCCCGTGCTGAGCGATGGGGGCGGCTGCCTGTCCACTTTGCCCTGCATTTTCCATGCAATTTGGTCCGCAGCGCCCGCGCTGAGCATCTGGGGTGCGCCGGTGCAGTGTTAGTGGCGTTTTCCACTTTCACTCCTACGCTTGAGTGATCAGGTTCATTTTCTGCCTTTTGGAAGCGGGAGTGTGCTCCTCTGGTGTGCGCGGTACTTCGGTTGCCGTCCTTGCACTGAGCCATGTGTAAAGGGCGGGCCCTAGGCCCTCATACTGGAAATAACTGAGACGCAGGACACACTGCTTACTCGGTGCAACTGGCCCAGAGCACGTGCGCTCAGCCTCTTTTATTTAGGCTGTGTCAACTGACCAGTGACATCAGTGGTGGGTGGGTCTTAAGTGTAGATACAGAGTTAGCACTAGAATTCTAAACCAAACGGAAAAAGTCCAAAAACCTGTGGGGAAAGAAGAACACAGAAAATAACATTGGACTTGCGCTTTCAAAATGAGTCTGTTTGGCTGCTTGCAAGCCGCAGGCAGTATAGTTCTTGCGTTTTGGATTAACAGTTCTTGGTGGCACGGTTCGCAGTTGTTCGGCGAGTTCTTTCTTTGTCTGTCCGCTGTTCTCAGCCCTGCCTTTGCTTCGCTCCATTGGTGATGAGAGATAGATGGATGACACAGGTGTCAACAGTCTTCTGGTTCTGTTCTCTCTTCTGGCTTCATGATGTTTCCGGGCAGGCTTTAGTGCTGACTCTTGGCAGGTGAATAGAGTAGGTGCAAACATCCTTCTCACTAGGATGCCCCTCTCGCCGGTTTTCTTCTGCCACAAGATGTCCGGGAGGACCTCTTAGCCAGGTTTCCACTGGACTGGTGTTTTCGGTCGTGTTGCTCTACCATAGCCTTTGGGCCGTGAGCAGGGCACTCCACGAGCCTCACCGTCGTGTCCTAGTTCTACCTGAAGGTTGAGTTGTCGACTCTTTTCATTGCTCGCGAGGCTTTCATCCCCTTGGGTACTGCAGACGTGCTTCTGTAGATCTGTCTCCTGTGCGGGACTTGCTGCCACCAGGGTCCCTTGAGGCCTCTGCTTCTTGGGTTGCCACGGGTCGGTGTGGAGTGGTCAGTTCATCAGCCGGATGCGTGAGCACTCTCGCCATCCAATCTTCCGCTCAACCCCAGAGGTAGATGTCGCCAACAGTCTATCTTGCTCTCTTGTGCGATCGCCATGTGGATGGATGGCTCGGATGTGGTTGTCTTTGGTCTGCGCTGCCAGTGCTCTTGCCAGGCTTGTCTTCCATTGCACTCAGGTGTTCCAGTGCCTGTCACTTTCCTTCTTTCCACAGGGGTGGCTTCTTTCTTCTTTTCTTAGTGGCGGCAGCCACTCTGTTCTTTCTTCCTTCTTCTTAACCTGACAGTCGTGCCAATCTGATTACTTCTTCCTTCTTTTCTTCTTAGTGGCGGTGGCCACTCTGTTCCTTCTCCTTTCTTCTTTTCTTCCTTTCTTCGGTGGCGGCATGCCACTCCGATCTTTCTTCTTCTCTTCTCCTCTACTCGCGATGTACCCTGGTCCCCTTTTCTTCATCTTCTCTGGCCAGGCTTCCCCATGCAGTGCGTGCACTCTGCACGTGTCTTCCTGGTCTTGTCCTAGTCCTAGGACACTGTCTTCTTGTCACTCACTTCCAGGGTTGGCGTCGCGACCTTCACCTCTTCTTCCTGTTGCTTTCGTTAATTTATGTGGTTGAAGTTCGTGGATGCAGGTCCTCGGACCGCGTCTTGTCTGAACTTCTTGGACCTCGTGCTGGTCCCTTCTGCCGAGGTCTGGCAGGTAGGATTCATGGTGCGACCATCTGGCTGGTAGGATTCGTGCTTTGTGACCATGCTGAGTGGTCAGGTTGCTTCTGTGTTGAATCTTCGATGCTGCGGGTTGTCTGCGCAATCATTTTCTTTTCATCGCAGTTTAATTGTTTTGTTGCGCAACTGGGTGCGCTCTTTGGGTGTTCTCTTGTGACTTGCTGCTTTGGGCTAGTGCTGTCCGCACTGTTGCGCATTTGCGTCATGCGCTTTCGCACGTCCTGGTGCTGGGTTCCAGAACCATCGTTGGTTCGTGTGGGGGTGTTCCTGCTTTCGCCATACTGCTGCAGCGATGGCCTGCGGCCACTAGGCATCGCTGTCTTCTCTTCTGGCACGGCGTAGATGCTTCTGGAGGGTTGCGTCACCACTCCGTTGATGTTCTTCTGGTCTTGCGTCTTTTGTTTGGTGTTGGTTGCAATTCTTGTGAACTTCTTCCTGTGTTCGCACTTGTTGCGCATTCTGAGTATCTTCTGAGGAGTTCTTGCACTTCTGTTCCTTGGGTGTTCTTTGCGCTTCTGTTTCTTCGGATGCTTGCTGCATACCTTTCCTCCGTGGCTTCCTCCGTTCCATGTGCTGACATGTACTTTCCGCGTCCGGGGTACATCTGCGCACCATTCCTTTTGCGTCTGGCTTTTGTTGCGTGATTCTTTGTGAACTTCCTTGGACATGACGGCGGGCAGGTTGCTGCCCTTCGTAGTCTTTTCGCTTGTGCAGTGTTACTTTTTGGCGCTTTCCTGCGCACTCCTCTAGTACGCTTGGTGCAGGCTTTGCAGCCTCCTCGAGCTTCTCTTTTCTTTGTGCGCTGCTGTGCTTCTGTAGAGATGCCTTGGTCTTCTTGCTGTAGGTCACAGCAGCCTGGGATTGCTTCTGCCTGATTTCCCCTGAGTTCCTTAGTTTCTTGTTCCTTGTAAATCAGTTCTGTGAAAGTTCCTTGTTTTTAGGGGCGCCGGTACTGGCAGTCTTTCCTTTCGTTGTGTGCCCTCCTCTTCTATGGCCAGTGCTGGGTTTTCATGCAGTAGGGGGAAAAGGGGCACCAGGACCACCATAAGTGTCTCTCCCTGCCCTCTGTTCGTCCTGCATGCACGGGTGTACTTGTGCTCACACCCGTGGCTCTTCAGCCTTCAGTGCAGGCTCCTCACGCGCTCTGGCTGCACGGGGACACGAGCTGATCAGGCAAGTGTGTGCCGGCCGTTTATTGTCCGTGGGGGGTGGGGGCTGGTGCTGCTTTTACCGGCCACGGGCCGGGCGCTGGCTTTCTTGTTTTCACTGGGGCCCTCTCGTTGTGCAGTCGCACTGCTTCTGTCTCTGGGCTGCTGGGGGCTGACTCCGGTCAGCTGCGGGCATCGCGCATCTTACTCTTGCACTCCCCGCCTGCAGCAGCTTCTCGGGTCTCACGCTGCGCAGGGCGGGGAAAGGTCGTCGCTGCTTCCCAAACTTGCTGGTCTCCCTTTTGCTCTGTGCCCGTCCGCCGCAGCCTTACCGATCCTCACGCTGTGCGGCGGGGGTGTTCACTTACGCCATAGTCGGCTGCGGGCTCGGTGCTGGATCTCACCTTTCTCCACCTCCGCCGCCTTCACATCACACGCGGCGCAGGGAGAAGTTAGCGCTTGACGGGTGGGCTCCGTTTAGACTCCAGTTGATTGTGGGTGAGCTCCGCTTAAATTATTCGGCGCCTGGCAGCTCCCCTCATGCTGCGGGCGCTCTATGGTAGAGTTTCTCACCCCGCCGCCGCACTTCACACGCGCGGTGGGGGACGCTGCAGGCAGACCGCGGGTGGGCTCCGCTGGTCTTGTCTTAATTAACGGGGCAATAGCGGACGACGCCACGTCACTGCAGGCAGGCCGCGGGTGGGCTCCGCGAGCCTTGCATTATCACGGGGCAGTTGCGGCCAACGCCGCGTCGCTGTAGGCAGGCTGCGGGTGGGCTCCGCGAGCCTTGCTTAATTAAAATCGATAGCTGGCGCCGCTCTCATTTCAGGGGCATAGTCAATGTTCATAGCCTATGGCGGGTGGGCTCCGCTTTTGGTGCTGTACAGTCCGGGGCTCACCTTCGGCCGACGGGCCTGTTCTTCCGCGGTGGGCACCGCGATGGCTCTCCTTGTCTTTTCAGGGCACCGCCATGGCAGGGCGGGCCACGGCAGGCTCGAGAGGTGCGGGGTGGGCTCTCGGTCACCTTCTCCTTTTCTCCAGGCCCGGGGCTCGACAAACGCCCCATGGGCCTCTCGGCGGCCGGATCGATTCTTGCTAGGGGGTGCCTTCAGACGGGCAGCATTCTCTTCCCCTTTTCCTTGAAGTTTTCTTTTTAGCTGTGGCACGCTGGGCACAGCTCCGCTCTCGTCGCCATTGTAAAGGGCGGGCCCTAGACCCTCATACTGGAAATAACTGAGACGCAGGACACACTGCTTACTCGGTGCAACTGGCCCAGAGCATGTGCGCTTGGCCTCTTTTATTTAGGCTGTGTCACCTGACCAGTGACATCAGTGGTGGGTGGGTGTTAAGTGTAGATACAGAGTTAGCACTAGAATGCTAACTGATTCTAGGGCACTACACCATGCTCATTGAGTTTTCATAGTCACATGCACTTATTGTGCTCTTGCAGGCCCGGCGTCCGGACCCTGTCGATCGAGAGTTGGCCTCGGCTGAGCGATCTGTGTGATTCGGGATGAACAACTTCTTGCCTGCCAGTGTTTAGTTCATGTCTGTTGATGATCGTCTTGTGGTTCCTCCGCCGGCAGCTGTACTGCTTGGAGTGGGGGCCGGGAACTGGGATCCTTGGCTCTTGTGCTGTGCCTTTGTGGTGTGCAGGCTTTTGCTACCTTGCCCTCCAACGAGCCCTTCTCTTCTCTTTCATCCTGTCCCACTGATTTTGCTTGGTTATTGAGCTCTTTCTTGCCTGGCATTTCATTGCCGGAAATGGTCTGCCATGCAGCACCCTTAGTGCAATCCACCTGTATTCATTTATTCAAGCAGAGCTTTGATTCAATTGTACATGGGCCTGGATTTTGTACCTTTCACCTGCCATTATGTCCCTATGTGGGTTTTGCAGGGAGTACTGTTCTTGTCTGCTATGTTGATACATGTTTTCATTTGTTCTCCAGCCATTGTACCTTGCTTGTCATGTGTCTTTGTGCTGCATCTGTTCCCCAGTAGGGGTGTCTTTGCATTCCATTTATCTTATGCGGTCCCGCTCTCTTTCCCCTATGGTTCTGTATCCGTCTCCGGGTGTTTCACTGCTTGTGGGTTCTCAATCCGGTTTATCTAGCTCTGGGTGTGGCCTAGCGGTTATGGTCTCTGACTTCCCCTTTGGTTTTGTTTTTGCTCCCTGGTGTTTCTCTGGGGCTGGCTTCATTCCTGCGAGTTCATTTGGTCCTGAGTTTTTTGGTCCACAGGTTCAGACTGCCTCTCTCTGTGGGGGCATGTCCTCTATTGTGCCCTTGCCTTGCTGTTGTGTGCCGGGCTTGCTAGGGTGCGTTTGTCTGGTGTTCTGATACGCTCGCCGTACCTTCTGCTTCCCATGGTGGTAAATGTTCATATGGTCCTTTTCAAAATTCTTGGTGGCGGATGCCTCTCTGTAGTCGGATCTCAAGGGACAGGGCACTTCTGCTGCCTCCTCTATGGGGTCCGGGATTTGGCCTCACGGAGCTCTTGCTCGTTGCTTCGTCTTGTGCCTCTGGTGGCACAGACTCATACAGATATCCCCCGTCTTATGCAGGGTTCCTCCCACTCCTTTTGGGGGTGGGGTCATGGCCATGGCGTTCCTTCTTTGCTGTCTCCCGGCATCCTGTCTGCTGGTGCTGCCTCTTCCGATGCCTTTGCCAAACCCTGCCTCACTCATGGTGTGTGGCCAGATTGGTCTCCTTCTTCCGCTTGGTCTCAAAACGTCTCCGGTTCCTGGGTCCTTCACCTGATGGTGGCTGGTTCCCGAGCCATTGTTGGATCTGGATTGCTGCACTCTATTTTTCCTGGTGCTAGACCCATCAGGGGTATCCGTCCTCTCTTGGGTCTCTTGGCTGTGAGCTTTTGTGTACCTCTTTGCTGTGTTCTGCGACTCCTGCCCCTTGTTTCCTCTGGGTGTCATGGACAAGTGGTTGCTGCTATGGATTGGAAATCCATTAGAATATCCCTGTGCATGCCTTCATCCATCCTACCCTGAATCATGGACTCCTGTGTTTCCTCTCTTTCGGAGATGTTGCGGTTCTTTGGTAGGCTCTTCCATTTTTGTCCTCCCCTTTGGGTTGGCCTCTGTCCCATGGTGTTTCCTTCGGTCTTTGGCTCCACTGGGGAGTCTAATGCTTTCTCCAGGGATGCTTTTGTTCTGCAAGACTTGTGCCTCTGTGGCATCGGCTCTCGCAGGGCAAGGGTTTGGTTCCTGCCTCTGCTTACACCCTTCACTGTTGACTGGTTAGTTTCTTCCTCGGCTTCCCTTTTGTCCTGGAGGTTGTGGCATTGATGCGGCTTGGCCTGGTGTTTCAGGGGTTCCTTGTGATGTCATCGAATCCCGTCTCATCCCTTTTCATGTATGGTGCTGGCTGCTGTGTTTACTGCTCTCGTGCACTTTGCCCTTCACCTGACGACGTGTGGGTTTGGGTCCGGCCAGACTCTCATCTGGCCCATGCCTACTTCGCCTTTTGGGGGGTGCTCGCTCTCCTCTTTTGATTCGGCGCGGTTGGGTCTTGTGTGGACGACTTTCTGCTGAGTTTGCCGGGGACGGAGCATGGGCGTGCGGTTCGGCTGGCTCGCCTTCTCCTTCTTCAGCTTCTCTTTGGAGACCTGGCAGGGTGGTTCAGGTGGCCCTGGTTGGTTCTTTTGTGTTTCCTCAGGTTACTCTTCTGTCATGGTTTCCCCCCTTCTTCCTTGCCTGGTGGCGTGGATGGTTGCCCTGGGTTTTCCTTGGCCTCAGGGTCTTCTCATGCCTCCTCCCTTTTCCCATCTCTGCTGGGTTTTGGCTGCTTCGTGTCGGAAGGGCCTACGGCTATAGTACCCTACAAGCTCCTGATCTTGTGTGATCTCAGAAGTTAAGCAGGGTCGGGCCTGAATGGGTTAGTCCTTGGATGAGGGACCACCTGGTAATACCCGGTGCTGGACGCTACAGTGTTGGCATTTGGTGCCTCGCCGGCCTTGGTGTCCCCTCCTTCTTCCTCCATGGTGGTTCCCGCTGTCCCCTTCTCTGGCGCTCTGCTGGTTGGCGTTGGGGGTTTGGAAGTTGATAGCGGTCATGATTCGCTGTGGCTTTGAGTTTAGGCCACAGGCCTTTTCTCCAAAGCTTATGCGTTCATATCTGGATGTTTCCCTGGTTTGGAGTTCCCGGTCAAAAGTAAAAAGCAATGTTACAACCAAGGAGCTGTTGCTCAATGGTAAATCTTGTGTCTCTGGTTGCACTGGCTCCCACAGCGCTTGGGTTCTAATCCTACCACTGCTTTCGGTGTTTCACTTTGGGGTACATGTTGTTACAATGTGTCTTTGGGCTACTATGGCCCTGTATTTCCAGTGTTTTCGGACGGACTGTACCCTTGGGGTCTGCAGCCGGCACTGGCGGTTTTCTATGCTTGCTGTTCTTCGCGGGGTTTCTCCCTGTTGTCCGTGAGAGGGTTTTGTGCTTGAGTTCCTTCGGAGCAGTTTGTACTCCGCTGCAGGTGTTCAGCCACGGCTCTCCGGGGGTCCTCTCTTGTCTCCTTTGTCGTTGCTTTGCCTGTTCCCCTCTGGGATCTTTCTTTGGACCTTCATGCATTGCATTCTGGTCCATTCCATTTGGGCGACATTGGGGGTGCTTGTCGCTTGCTTGTCAGCCTCTTTTTGCGTTTCTTCCCTGCCTACCTGGTTCTTCAACCTGACTGGACCTTTCTTCCCCTGATGTCCTTGGTTGCCCCTCTTCGGGGTAGGGTTCCGACTCCGTCCCCTGGGTGGCCTTGGGCTCCGGTGATCTGCCTTGGCATACGTACTCCCTTCGCCTGCTGGAATTTTTTCTTTGTCACCTTTGGGGGTTGCCGGGCTGGGCCGTTGCCCTGTGAAGGCCTCTCTTCCCATTGGGTTCGGTCCGCTTATATTTGGCTTTCCTGCTTCCGGGGGTCTTTCTTCCCCCGGTCATTCAGGGTCATTCCACCGGTGTGTGTCTTCCTCCTGGGCTTCTTCGTGGGCCCTCCTTGTTGGTCCTTTGTGCTTCGACATCTTGGTCCTCTGTGCTGACCGGGTTTTTGGCTCTATTTCTGAGTGATGGTGACTTTAAGCTTGCTACCATCCTGAATCTCTATTCTTGTCTTGTGTTGGTCCTTTTCAGGCCTTTTGCCAGACCTAGAAGCATAAACTAGAGGATAGCTGCTTTATATGATGATAGATCCCTTATTCTTGACTCTAATTCATCTATTGCCTATTGGCTTTGACATAATTATGTGTCCTTTCATCATTCTACCTATAGTAGAGGGTGGATCCTGTAGTCCTGACTTTATATTACATATTGGTATGGTTTGTGTATGTACTTTGACAGAGCTAAGTGTTATTTCATCCTTCTCAGGCCTACAAGGCCCAGAACTAGAGAGACTCCATTTTGCTTCCTGTCCCTGCAGACTGAGATGCTTGCAGGGTAAAGGTGATGTTTTAGTTATGAGGTGTTGTTCACTTGGAGAGAACCGGTCTGGGCCAGCCCTTATCGGTAGGCTGTATTATTCTTTGTGTCGAAGACACCACAAAAGGCCGGCCGGCTGGGTGTGTGTCCTTGACGCGGAGTGGTGCAGAGATCTGATGGGCGGCAGGATGATGGCTGGAACATTCCATGAGGAGAGAGCATTCCATATTAGTGAAGTGCAGAGGCGGAGTCAGTCAGAAGCAGAAGGAGTGGAGTTGCAGAAGGAGAAGGAGTGGAGTTGGAGAAAGAGTTGAGTTGGAGCAGAGGAGAGAAGACAGACAGTTGAGTTGAGTTGGAGCAGAGGAGAAGAGACAGTCGATGCTTGGAACAGAGAGAAGTCAGTTAGTCAGTTTGTCAGTGAGACAGTTGGAGCCAGAGAAAGAAGAAGATGCTTGGAACAGAGAGAAGACAGACAGACAGTCAGTGAGCTGGAACCAGAGAGAGAAGTCAGAAGCAGTGGTGAGCAGATGGTGTTTTGAGCAGAGAGAAGTGAGATGATGTTTGGAACTGAAGGAAGCAGTCAGAAGCAGTTACTTATCAGAAGGAGTTGTGATCAGCTGGAGTCTGAAGTGATGCCTTTTGGAAGAGACTGAAGTTATATCGTGGATTAGTCTGCGGGAGTAGCTGGAATGAATTGGACATTGGAGCTGAGATAATCAGACAGAGTGAAGAAGCTAGTGGAGCGAACGGTTATCAGAGCGGCAGAAACTATTAGGCTGTAGCTGGAAGGTGGAGAGAGTTCGTGGGGGAGAGGAATCCAGTGCAGAGTGATCAGCGCAGATGCGTGTATCTGAGACGAGCTAAGGCACAGACGAGAGAGGAACCCAGATGATATCTAGAGCAAGACTTCATACTCATCAGGTGATACCCTTCCTGTTATACAGTTTGCTTTACATTTAAACATTAACCTTGTCCCTATTGTGTTGCTAATCCTTTTTCTTTCAGCGGTGTGCAGTCTATTTACAGTCCCTGTTAGTTACATGTGGATGTGGTATAGTAATAAAGCTTTACAGAGACCCCGCAGATCTGTGTATGTGTCTATTCCCATTTTCCTTTGTAGGCTATATGTTATAGTATAGTGTTATATTGTTATTGTTAATGTAATAAAGATACCCCAGTGAACCAGCGTATGCCTTGTTCTTATATAGTGCAGGTAACCTTTTCTTCTAGTCAGGTGTCAGTGCACGAACGGAAGCGACCCCCGATCAGGTAAGTGACCACTGAATAATTAGGGAGAAAGGAGCCCTTGAGCTAAGAGAATAAGTTATACACTATGTAATTTGGCCTTTATTCATAATATTGTAGTATTGTACCTCTAGTGAATAGTGAGAGAAACTTCCCAACATAGAGAGAGAGAGCTGAAGGTATTCATAGGAAAGTGATCGTCGTTGTGTAGCGGCGTTAATGAGAGCACTGATTGTAGTCAGTGTGTATACCAACAAGATTGTGGCTTGGAGATTATAGAGAGCATCAGGGGGGAAACTGATGTGTATACCCACAGGATTGTGGCTTGTGTATGTATGAAATAGTGACAGCACCAGGGGGGACACTGTTGTGGATACCCACAAGATTGTGGCTTGAGCGAGCACTGGTTGCAGCCAGTGTGTAATGGTATATAATCAGAACTGCCCCAGGGTAGATTAGTCTGGGCCCATGTGGTCGCGAGACTATATTGTGTGAAAGTGGTGTAGGGCATGGACGTCCTTAGTAATCAGTGAGTATTCCTAGTAATCCCTATAGATTTAGTGGTGTTTCTGATGATATGAGCTTGTATATTGCGAGTTCCCCATCCTCAGGTAGGTACCCAGGTGCCTGGATAGATGGGTCCTGAGGAGGGAGGTGGTTGCGTTTCGGCTGGGTTGGTGGTGTCTTGGTGAGCTGATCCTATCTGGTCCGAAAATCCGGTCGTTACATCCTCCCCACATACCTTCTTCTCCCATTTTCATTGCAGTTGGGAGTGTTTATTCTGGGGATTTTGGCTGCGCCGTCCCTACGGCTATTCCCTGGTTGTGTACTTGTCTGCATTGATTTTTCCCTGGCATCCTGGATGTCTGTTACTTTTTTCTTCCGGTGCTTGGGTATACTCTCCTTAGTCACTGTGACTAAGAAGACGGATGAGGATGGTGATGACTCACTTATATACCGGTAATGTTCATTACTCCAAGTCATAGTCTTCTTCGTCACAGTTATGTTCCCTCCCGCCCGCCCTTGGTTGTGGGGGGTTCAAACAAATTTATTGTCTTTTCTTTAGCCGCTGCTTTTGAATTTCAGGATGTCTCCAGTGTTGATCCCACCCTTATATTCCAGGTGGCAGGTACTTCCTGTCAGGCGGCCATATTGGGTGAGGACCTTTTTAATTTATATGTAAATGCTGTGCCTGGAACACGGGTGCGTCTTAGTGACTGTGACGAGGAAGAGTATGACTCAGAGTAATGAACAATACCGGTAAGTAACCAAGTCAATACCTAGCAGGTGCCTCTAGTTATTGCTGTAGATAGCATTTGCCTTGTCTGTGCTTTGCCCTTGAACTGCGACCAACACTGTCAATGAGGTAGTTGCTCATTCATCCCCACTTACCTCTACTAAGATTAGTCTCCACAGAAATCTGCGAGCCTGTAATGCTTTCTAGACACAACATATGCAGCATTTCTGACAGTTGACAGTGACTTTTTCCGCACAATTATGGATTTTCCCTGTAATCCATCATTAGTTGCATAATTTGCAGACTTTAACAACAACAAAATTCTAGCTCATACGGATCACAAGTTACAAAAATCGAGGTGACTTGTTGCCACACAGTGAAATGGTTTTTTGCAAAAGTGGCCTTTCAGTTGCCTCTTGCTGTTTCTGGGTGTTACAAAAGGGGGTGGTGATGGACGGAGCATCTGAATCAATCAAACACTCACACCCAGTCAAAAGATCTGGGTTTAATCCATCACCGTTCTTTAGCCCACTCTGCGACCCCAGTTCAGACTTGGCAGTTCGGGCTGGACTGTTCCCATGAGGCACAGGGTCAGACTATTTTGCATATAGCCATGTCTGACCTGGGGTGGCAGAGTGGGCTAAAGAACTGTGATGGATTAAACCCAGATCTTTTGACTGGGTGTGAGTGTTTGATTGGTTCAGATGCTCCGTCCATTACCACCCCCTTTTGTAACGCTTTTGGCCACCATAAGTGTGGCAGGGTATGCTCAGAAGTGAGTCCTTTGCTCACTTTGCCACTGTATTCAAGCAAGCCAGGCTGAAGACGGCTGGAATGCCAGAAACTGGTCCTCGGAAGCTTGTTTCCGGTCCAGGGAAGGCATGGCTTGGCAGTTCGGACTGGACTGTTCCCAAGAGGCACAGGGTCAGACTGATTTGCATATAGCCATGTCTGAACTGGGGTGGCAGAGTGGGCTAAAGAACGGTGATGGATTAACCCCAGATCTTTTGACTGGGTGTAAGTGTTTGATTGGTTCAGATGCTCCGTCCGTTACCACCCCCTTTTGTACCGCTTTTGGCTGCCATAAGTGTGGCAGGGTATGCTCAGACGTGAGTCCCTTGCTCACTTTGCCACTGGATTCAAGCAAGCCGGGCTGAAGACGGCTGGAATGCCAGAAACCGGTCCTCGGAAGCTTGTTTCCGGTCCAGGGAAGGCATGGCTTGGCAGTTCGGGCTGGACTGTTCCCATGAGGCACAGGGTCAGACTGATTTGCATATAGCCATGTCTGAACTGGGGTGGCAGAGTAGGCTAAAGAACGGTGATGGATTAAACCCAGATCTTTTGACTAGGTGTGAGTGTTTGATTGGTTCAGATGCTCCGTCCATTACCACCCCCTTTTGTACCGCTTTTGGCCGCCATAAGTGTGGCAGGGTATGCTCAGACGTGAGTCCCTTGCTCACTTTGCCACTGGATTCAAGCAAGCCGGGCTGAAGACGGCTGGAATACCAGAAACCGGTCCTCGGAAGCTTGTTTCCAGTCCAGGGAAGGCCTGGCTTGACAGTTCGGGCTGGTCAAGTCAAGTCAAGTCAAAGAATTTATATAGCGCACTACATACCCAGAGGGTCTCAAGGCGCTTAGGAAGGGGAGGAGGATTACTTGTCAAATATCCACGTTTTAAGTTGCTTTATGAATGCTAGGTGGTTCTGGGTAAGGCGAAGGTAAGTGGGGAGTGAGTTCCATGTTCTAGCAGCCAGGTATGAGAAGGATCTGCCTCCCATGGTGGTCTTGTTGATGCGAGGTACAGTGGCGAGGGCTTGGCTGGAAGAACGTAGTTGGCGGGAGGGGGTGTAGAAGGACAGTCGTGAGTTGAGGCATTCTGGTCCGATTTCGTAGAGTGATTTGTGTGCGTGTGTTAGCAGTCGGAAAGTGATTCTCTTATTGACGGGTAGCCAGTGGAGGTCTTTCAGGTGACCAGAGATGTGTTCGTTGCGCGGGATGTCTAATATGATCCTGGCTGAGGCGTTTTGGATTCGTTGGAGTTTCTTCTGGAGTTTAGCGGTAGTACCTGCGTAGAGGGTGTTTCCGTAGTCCAGTCGGCTCGTGACCAGAGCATGGGTGACTGTTTTCCTGGTTTCGGTGGGGATCCAGCGAAATGTTTTTTTGAGCATGCGAAGAATGTTGAAACAGGATGAGGATACGGCGCTGACTTGTCTGTTCATTGAGAGTGAAGAATCCAGGATGACGCCTAGGTTCCGTGCGTGGTCTGTCGGGATGGGTGCTTTTCCAAGGGCTTCCGGCCACCAAGAGTCGTCCCATGCAGAGGGAGATGTACCTAAGATGAGGACTTCTGTTTTATCTGAGTTCAGTTTCAGACGGCTGTGTTTCATCCATTCGGCAACTTCTTTCATTCCTTCGTGTAGGTTAGTTTTGGCGGTGCTGGGGTCATTGGTGAGAGAAAGGATTAGTTGAGTGTCATCCGCGTAAGAGATGATGTTGAGGTTGTGTTGGCGGGCGATGGCCGCAAGGGGGCTCATGTATACGTTGAAGAGGGTGGGGCTGAGTGAGGATCCTTGTGGTACGCCACAGATGACTTCAGTGGCCTCGGACTTGAATGGTGGAAGGCGGACTCTCTGGGTTCTTCCGGTGAGGAACAAGGTGATCCATTCAAGTGCTTTTCCTTGTATTCCGATGTTTCTGAGACGTTGTAAAAGGGTGCTGTGGCATACTGTGTCGAAGGCTGCAGAGAGGTCGAGGAGGATGAGTGCGACTGTGTCTCCATTGTCCAGTAGAGTTTGAATGTCGTCTGTTGCTGCGATGAGGGCGGTCTCAGTGCTGTGTTTTGCTCGGAAGCCAGATTGTGAGGAGTCGAGGGATTTGTTGGCTTCGAGGAAAGCGGCGAGCTGGTTGTTGACAGCTTTCTCGATTACTTTGGCCGGGAATGGAAGGAGCGAAATGGGGCGGTAATTTTTGAGTTCGGTGGGGTCCGCTGTGGGTTTTTTCAGAAGGGCGGTGAGTTCAGCGTGTTTCCAGTTTTCCGGGAAGGTGGCGGAGTTGAAGGAGCAGTTGATGACGTCTCGGAGGTGCGGTGCTATGACGGAGTCTGCTTTGTTGAAGATGTGGTGAGGACATGGGTCTGTGGGGGATCCTGAGTGGATGGAGTTCATCAGGTGGATGGTGTCCTCAGTGGAGATTGGGTTCCAGTCGTTAAGGGTGTTCACGGGGGGAGAGTGTTCAGCATATGGTTGGGTGGGTTGGTCTCCGGGTTGGTTGTCGAAGCTGTTGTGGATGTCAGCAATCTTGTTGTGGAAGAATGAGCCTAGGGAGTCGCAGAGGGCTTGAGAGGGGGTGATGTCGTTGGAGTTGGCCGAGGGATTGGAAAATTCCTTGACGATGTTGAAAAGTTCCTTGCTGTTGTGGGCGTTGTTGTCAAGTCGATCCTTGAATGCTGTTTTCTTGGCCTTTCGGATTAGTTGGTGGTGAGTGCGGGTAGCGTTTTTGAAGGCGTCCTTGGTGCTGGTGGTTGGGTTTTTTTTCCAGGCCTTTTCAAGGGAGCGGCAGAGTTTCTTGGACTTCTTAAGATCATCGTTGAACCATGAGGCCTTCTTGTTGCCAGGTTTGCTTTGACGTTTTTTCAGTGGAGCTAAGGTGTCGGCGGTGTTGGATAACCATAGGGTGAAGTTGGCGGCGGCTTGGTCTGGGTTAGAAGAGTGGGCTGGGGTGTTTAGAAGGAGCGATGAGGAGATCTGGTCTGTTCCCATGAGGCACAGGGTCAGACTGATTTGAATAGAGCCATGTCTGAACTGGGGTTGCAGAGAGGGCAAAAGAACGGTGATGGATTAAACCCAGATCTTTTGACTGGGTGTGAGTGTTCGATAAGCTCAGAGGCTCCGTCCATTACCACCCCCTTTTGTACCGTTTCTGGGTGTTAAACTGTTACTAATGATTTGAGATCATTGTCCAGACATAATTATGAAGCAAAGTAAAATGTGCAACGTTTTGCAGCATAATTTGCCTTCTGATGCATAATTCGGGCAACACTGCTGCATTATTTGGTCACATAATTCAAGGGACCCCCGCACTTGGCCCATCAAATGGGCGACCCCAACTCGCTAGCACTGGGCTTCCTTGATGGTGAGTTCTACGGTATCATGCAGCATATTCAATGCAGAGTTGTTGCACAATTTCTGTTGTTTGGAGCTTAATCTTGCCAGAAAAAACAGGGCCAGTTTTATTTGTATTCACTGATGTGCAAAAATGTAGGCTTTCCGTTTCCCTTTTGAATTATTATGAAAAACACGAGAAGCGGAGTACTTAATGCATGTAAAAATGTAGCACACTGGTGACCCTAAAGTGACAGGGTTCACCGAAGAAGATAGCATAAACCCTTATTCCTGCTAGGAACGCTCAAGTGGGGCATTTAGACAGAATATCGGAAACGTAAATATCTTGGGTGTAGGAATCTGGCTCAGTATATACTATGCCAAAAAGAGATATAGTGTGCAGGGTGTCCCCAAAGGTATGACAAAGGTTAAAGTTGATAATACCGTACTCTCAATTTAGTGGTTGCTGGGCTGAGGAGTTAGGCTTATCAGAGGGCAGCGTGAATGCATTTGCTGTACATACTCATACAAGGAAAAACCACACACTCAGAGACTGACTCCAGGCCAACGTTTGTAGAAAAATATTACTTTAATTACTTTTCTTTCTAAGAACCGAGTGGATCTCAGTTGCAAGTAGGTACTTTTATGCAATACATTCAAAATACTGGCTATAGATTTGTACAGCATCAATCAATACTTTGCATGTGCAAGAAATACTTTATAGTCTCGGAAACGCTTTCATGATTGTCAATCAGAAACAGTCAAACTGGGTGATTTAAACATATTGACAGTAAGATGCAACAGATATAATGCAATGCAATCCTAAGGAAGTAATACCAGTGTTATGCATCTGCAGGTAAGTACACAACTGACTTTTCCAGTCTCCAAGGCTTTAGGCCGGCACTCTGCAAGACTCAGTTTACTGTAGGTGCTGCACCACCAGCGGCACTGGGGTGGCCAGTTGCAGGGTTGGCCGAGCTCAAGGCAAGTATATGCAGAGTGGGAGCACCTGAAGAGGCGTGGGGTTCAGTATAAACGCCGGTGTGGTTGATACCGGCAATGATTGTTGCTCTCGCAGTGAGAGGAAAGCAATGGAGGTGAATGAGATTCAGTAGACCGCCAACACTGTTACTGTCGCAGTCTCTGTCAGCAGGTCACTATAGATCGAAGGGAGGCACTGCCAACCTAGCAGTCAAGGTCGCGGGGATGGAGATGCGTAGGGGATGGAGGAGTACTGCTGAGGATGGGCTGTCTCGGAGAGGCAGAGGTTAAATAGGTGGGGCAGAGGAAGGCTGACAGGGCCACCTGCAGGAGAGTACTGACTCTAGTGAACGGGACTGTGACCAGCTTGGGTTGTTGAGCCGAGAGGATCCCTCTGAGTCATGGAGTCCGTTGAGCTACAGTCCTTTCTTCTGGAAAGGCAGAGTTGCGTCGACACAAGTGTTAGTCCTCTACTGCTGTAGTCTAGGGTTTCTTTTGTAGTAGTGAGTCGTGTCAACACAAGTGTTGGTCCTCAGTTACTATGGTTTGTGTGCCGCCGGGTGCTGGGGACTAGAGCCTCTAGTCCAAAGGGAGGTTCTTGGAGATTAGATGAAGGCTGGAAGATCTCCGGGGTATTGTGGAGGCCTTGCAGTGTTTCTGGAAGGGCAGCAGGTCCAGTTGTCGATCCGGCTACAGCTTGCGGGGTTCTTGCTGAGTTCTGTCTGTAGTGGGTCAGTGCCTGTTCCAGCAGCGTACTTCTTTTGTCTTCTTCTTTGGTCTGTCGAATCTGAGGAACAAGGTTTAGGGAAACCTTAAATACTAAATTCAAGGGAGTTGTTGAGATTGGGGGCAGTAGCAAATGGCTACTGTCCCCTAGGGTGACTACACCCTTTGGGTGCCCCCTCCCTTTGGGGAGAGGGGAACAACCTTGTTCCTAATGGGCCTAATTCTCCAACTCACGATGGAGAATTTATAAGAGAGGGATTCACCTCAGCTGCTGGTGACTCTAGGAGTGGGTCACGCTAAGGTGGATACTCCTACTGCACTTACTAAGTTTCCTACCTGTCCTGCTGCAAAAAGTGGTGTCTGGACAGTGGGGCGGGCATCTCCACTAGTTGTAGCTGCCTAAATCAGCACATCATGATGCTCACTGCCAAGTGTTGCTCTTCCTGCCAGGAGGAGGTGTGAAGCACCTCCACCCAGAGCAGACTTTGTTTCTGACCTCTGAGAGCACAAAGGCTCTCACCCCATGAGGTCAGAAACCTGTCTGGTGGTGCCTGGCTGGTGGGGACCAGTCAGCCAATGCACCAGAGGTCAGTCGTTTTATAGGGGACATCTTTTTAAAAAAAATGTTTTAATAAGCTTTATTGAACTAATAGCATTTACAAAGAGTAAGCCATGAACATAACATATTAAGTATAAGATAGCAAAAAGGAAAAATATAAGCAATAAAACAGAGTAGAAAGCGATTTACATTTTGACAATATCATAGGGTAGGAGGGGAGAAAAAAACAGAATATAACTCTAGAGCTGAAGATCCAGTATTATCACATATTAATAGAGAATAAAGAATCAATTAAAAATCCTAATGAAAAACAATTCAATAGTGAAAAATATTGAAGAGGAAAAAGCAGAGAAAGTAATAATTTACCAAGGTTGAACATTTTCAGAACGTTTACGAGATACATGCATTGTTGCAACCTTATTTAAACAAGCATTTCCAATGCAATTGGTCTCACCTTTGGGACCTTATAAGTGTTAAGCTATGCAGCACAATATCCTGGATGTTTTACCTTCAGTGATTGAATAGCTATACAATTACTACAGACTTGGTGGTGCAGTGTGATTTAGAACTGCAATTAATATTTAAGAAAAAAAATTGTTATCCTTTTTTTTATTTTTATGAAAAAGTAAAACGGAAATCAGCTCCCTATGAGAGGAAACATTTCCATTCTCATATTTGGCCCTTTATTAAGATAAATGTGCACCTAACAAACTGCAAAATTACTGGTGCTGTTTTATACAGTTGTCACAGATCGAGCTAATGAGGTAAACAGAGCTGTTTTTACCTTCACACCCTATAAGCAAGATGAATACAAGAAAAAAAATGTAATCATGGATCAATGTAGAGAAACGGGCATTTTTGAAGTTGTAAGCCATCATACAGATTCAGGCTCATGTTGTTTTCTGTGGAATAGCTTTAAATGTTGAAGAGTGCGACAGACATTCTTTCAAAGAAACAGAAAGAAATGCAAATAATATCACTGGAGTCACAAGATTGTCTTTAACCCCTTGCGTGCTTTTTTCGGCCAACGGCCGTCACGCTCACTACCTTCGTAGTGCTGCGCACGTCTGTTGGCTGACGCGCCCCCGCCCACTCCGCTAAAACACCGCACCGGTGGAATTGCCGCTGCAGTTAAGTGGTTAACAGAACTTTCAGCACTTTTGAGTTTCAGAAGCCGTTGAGAGTGCTGAGCAGACGGTTTAACTTTGGTAATAAGACCCTGGCTCAGTGGCTCTCCCACAAACCCTTAATGCAGTGATTAAGCCAGCCTGGATGTGAAATATGTCCTGCACCTTGCTGCTTCTGCCAGTCAGGAGATGAATGAAACATCTGTTGACGCCATTTGAGGAACCGGAGCCAATTACGCTCCAGAGTGTAATTAAAGTTTGAGTGTTAAGTCCCACATTCTGCAGATTTACAAGTTAGTTACAGCCTAGAAAGGAATGATCCGACTCCGTCAGGGTCCAGGCGATGCGATCCCACCACACCTGTCTGCAGACCTCCACTGCTGTCCTGACTCAAAGGTTTGAGAAACGTGCACTCTATCTGACCTCACAAGACCTGCAACAGTTATGGGAGAAGTTATAGTGTTCTGCTATAATATTAAACTGAAGAAAGCATAAAACACTCTCTTCCCAGAGACTTTATCATAGATATCTGTTGTCTACTGTTTACAAGGGCATGTGTCCAATTCTCAGCCATCACTCCAGCATACCTAGCCTCCCTCCATCCAGAGTATTCACTCTCTCTAAAGTACATCACCGCAAGCATCCACCACCCAGTATGCCCACTGTGCAGGGTACCCCTGGCATGGCATTCCCTCCCAGCCCTGCATACTCTCCACTGATGGCCATTTTTTCCTACCCTCAGCACAGACTCAGGTGTTCTGCATCACTGCCCCATGCATCAAATGCCATGCGCCTAATCCTGCATACCCTCAGACATGTTCTAGATGCATATTAAACATGCACACCTTCCCACTACCCTGCATTCCTACGGCCTGCCACACATACCCCCAAGCGCTGACGTCACAATCTCTTGCAGCACTGCATGACCCCCATCCATGTGCACAGCGGTAATGTAGCCTTCACATGAATTATACAGCTGTTTCCCACACTGTATCTATCCTGTCCAATGTAATGTGGGCGTTGAACCAGCATTTCAATGTCGCAAGCGCTGTGGAGTCCAAGACCACTCCATAGAGCTGCGCTATAAAAGTGCTTCAGTGTTTGCATACAAGTTAAGGGCTGCGTCCAAGCATACATATCCACCCCACCCCGCATAATCTCACACCATCCCCACTCCCTCTTACTCGAACTGTCGTCCCGCAGGTGCCCTTCTGCAGCAACACCAGAACCGGGACCAGCAGCAGCCGCAGCGCCAGGAGACCGGGGTGGGGGGGGTGCATCGAGGATAGTTGCTCTAGACCATAGGTACTCACAAACGTTCTCTCGGGGGCCAAATTTACAGTGTGGTTTGCAAAAAAAATTTAACCATGAGGTTGAACACAGGTCCCTGCAGCAGACGCCTTTGTCCACTGAACCACCAGACCCGGCATACACACATCTCTCTCTCTGTCTCCCTCTCGCTCCATCCCTCCCTCCGTCTGTCTCCCTCTGTCTGTCTCCCTCTGTCTGTCTCCCTCTGTCTGTCTACATCTGTCTGTCTCCCTCCGTCTGTCTCTCTCCGTCACCCTCCCTCCGTCGACCTCCCTCTGTCGCCCTCCTCCCTCTGTCTCCCCCTCTCTGTCTCCCTCTGTCTCCCTCTGTCTCTGTCCCTCTCTCTCCGTCCCTCTGTCTCCCTCTGTCTCCCTCCCTCTGTCTCCCTCCCTCTGTCTCACTCCCTCTGTCTCTCCCTCTGTCTCCATCCCTCCTCTGTCACCCTCCTCCCTCTGTCGCCCTCCTCCCTCTGTCTGTCTCCCTCTGTCGCCCCCCTCCTTCTGTATGTCTCCCTCTGTCTCCCTCCCTCTGTCTCCATCCCCCTCTGTCTCCCTCCCTCTGTCTCCATCCCCCTCTGTCTCCCTCCCTCTGTCTCCCTCCCTCTGTCTCACTCCCTCTGTCTCTCCCTCTGTCTCCATCCCTCCTCTGTCACCCTCCTCCCTCTGTCGCCCTCCTCCCTCTGTCTGTCTCCCTCTGTCGCCCCCCTCCTTCTGTATGTCTCCCTCTGTCTCCCTCCCTCTCTGTCTCCCTCCCTCTCTGTCTCCCTCCCTCTCTGTCTCCCTCCCTCTCTGTCTCCCTTCCTCTGTCTCCCTCCTGCTGTCTCTTTTCCTCTCTGCCTCCCTCCCTATCTGTCTCCCTCCCTATCTGTCTCCCTCGCTATATGTCTCCCTCCCTCTCTGTCTGCCTCCCTCTCTGTCTCCCACTCCCACTCTCTCTGTCTCCCACTCTCTCTGTCTCCCTCCCTCTCTGTCTCCCTCCCACTCTCTCTCCCTCCCGCCGTCTCCCTCCTTCTGTCTCTCTGTCTCCCTCACTCTGTCTCCCTCACTCTGTCTCCCTCACTCTGTATGTCTGCCTCTGTTTCCCTCCCTCTGTCTGTCTCCCTCTGTCTCCCTCCCTCTGTCTGTCTCCCTCTGTCTCCCTCCCTCTGTCTCCCTGTCTCCCTCCCTCTGTCTCCCTCCCTCTGTCTCTCTCTCTGTCTCCCTCCGTCTTCTTCCCTCTGTCTCCCTTTTTCTGTCTCCCTCCCTCTCTGTCTCCCACTCTCTCTGTCTCCCTCCCTCTCTGTCTCCCTCTGTCTCCCTCCCTCTGTCTCCCTCTCTCTCTCTGTCTCCCTCCCTGTCTCTCTTCCTGTCTCTCTCCCTCCCTCTGTCTCCCTCCCTCTCCCTCTGTCTCCCTACCTGTCTCCCTCCCTCTGTCTTCCTCCGTCTCCCTCCCTCTGTCTCCCTCCCTCTCTGCCTCCCTCTCTCTGTTTCCCTTGCTCTCCCTCCCTCTGTCACCCTCTGTCTCCCTCCCTCTCCCTGCCTCTGTCTCCCCCTGACTGCCTCTCTCTGTCTCCTTCTCTGTCTCCTACTCTCTGTCACCCTCTGTCTTCCTCCCTCTGTCAACCTCTGTCTCCCTCCCTCCCTCCCTCTCCCTCTGTCTCCTTCTTCCTCCCTCTGTTACCCTCTGTCATCTCACCCCATGTGTGTGTCAGCCCTCAGCCCGGGCTGAGACAGTTTCCCGGCGCACACACACAGCCACACCCAAGTACTTCACAGGTCTTTAAAAGACCATTTACATATTAATGAGGCGTTGTTGTATTTCACCTCTTAGGCCCCTGCATCTCGACTCTGACAATCACTGGAATCCCCCGGACCCCACAGAGCAGAGTCTAGGCTGCTGTAACCGGTAGTGTTAGCGGACACTATTTAATTTTTTATTTAAAAACACAGGTAGGATGTCTGCAAGGTCCGCGGGCCGCCAAGGAAGGCTTGCCGGACGGCTGGCGGCCCACAGGCCGTACTATGAGTACCCGTGCTCTAGACAGAAGTTGTTTGTAAGGGGTTCACGATCAATCCCTGGCCTGGGTGGTGAGGGGGAGCTGCAGTGATGCAGCGAACAGATGCTGACCTGCAGTGACCATAAGAGCATCCTCTGCAGGAATAGCCTTTGAATCTCTCAAAACATAACCATCTTAGTTTGTACATATTAAATCAGAATAAGCAAAATAACTGGTTAAACTGACAGGGAGACATGCATCAATGCCAACGTAATTATGGGAGATAAATTGATTATTTATTTCAAACACATAGAACATCTGCAGTCTATAAGACAAAGAAAAAGAAGACAAAAGAGCCCCAGCTTAACATAAACACTATTGTTTGAGGGAAAGTGCGGGGCAAAGAGAATAGTCTCTGAAGTCAGGTTACATTTGTTGAAAATAGCAGGGAGCAGACGGTGATGAAGAAACATGAAATGGCGTTAAACTAGCACAGTGACCGATGCTGAGCACAGTAGATCACAGCCGCTGAAAGTGTTGTCATTGCACTCGAATGCACAAGACGCTAAACAAGAAAGTCCATGTTCGGATCAATCGAATAAAAAACGTATTTAATGCACATCTACTCAGAGGATGAGATTTAACCCCTTCGACGCTCATGACGAGCTCAGCTCGTCATGAGTTACGGTTCTCGTACGCTCATGACGAGCTGAGCTCGTCATGTAACACGGGTTTTTTAAAAAGTCAGCGCGCAGCGGGAAAAGCCGCCGCGCGCATGGTGAGCCCGATGTCACTTTTTCAACAATATATTTTAAAACATGCTAGAAGAGAAGGCTGTAAACACAAATAGTTACATGGGGGATATTGGAATGCAGTTCGACATACCAATATCCCTCTAAAATCAATGTACGAAGACACATTTAGGAGAAGTATTTGATATCCAAGCATAGAATCTTGGCACAACTAACAGTCGCGGATCGTCTCTTCTGCATAATATTATACTCTATACGTGCACCATTGTTTACTGTTTAGCGTTTTTTTTCACAATTGCTGTGTACATATTATTTAGTCCTCTCTTCCAACTTATTGTAAAGCGCTCTGATATCCTTCGGGATCTTGTTTGCGCTATATAAAACTTTATAAAAAAATAAACACAGATTCAGAAACAGATTTTTTTGTAAAGCGATCTCGCAAGATTATTGCTCGCGTATAATATTGGCCAAGCTGTTGCATTCATATTTTATTATTTTAATATCACTGTTGAAACTTTTTTCGGTTTCACAGGGCTGTAAAAATGGCAATTATTGTATCCTCTCCATGCAAGTAAGAAACTTGCAGGAGTAAGAGCTTTCTCACATTTCTCCTTCAAGGACAGTGACCCACTGAGCTATCTAGCCTGCCTGCCTATTTTTTTGCTGCTTCGCTGGCTGCTGCTACTCAGAGCAGGATGAGTAATACAACCGAGTGCTGGATTACTTCCTTATTTTAGATGATCACACCCGTCCATCAGCTGATTGCGCATTGCTCGCTGGAGGAGTATGCATTCCCCCATGTAACTCCTTTGTGTAAACTTCACAGTGTCTGAGAGCTGCCCAAACACCAAAACACCAAGCAGCTATTAGTTAGGTCGATAAAGACCTGGTTATGATTATGTACTGCACAGCAACATTTGTCAATAAAAGAAGGCACCAAGGGCAAGGGGAGGGAGGGCGGGGGGCAAAGAAGGCACCGACAATAGGAGGGACGGCGGGCAAAGAAGGCACAGACAATAGGAGGGAGGGCGGGGGCAAAGAAGGCACGGACAATAGGAGGGAGGGCGGGGCAAAGAAGGCACAGACAATAGGAGGGAGGGCGGGGGCAAAGAAGGCACAGACAATAGGAGAGAGGGCGGGGGGCAAAGAAGGCACAGACAATAGGAGGGAGGGCGGGGCAAAGAAGGCACAGACAATAGGAGGGAGGGCGGGGGCAAAGAAGGCACAGACAATAGGAGGGAGGGCGGGGGGCAAAGAAGGCACGGACAATAGGAGGGAGGGCGGGGCAAAGAAGGCACAGACAATAGGAGGGAGGGCGGGGGCAAAGAAGGCACAGACAATAGGAGGGAGGGCGGGGGCAAAGAAGGCACAGACAATAGGAGGGAGGGCGGGGGAAAAGAAGGCACAGACAATAGGAGGGAGGGCGGGGGCAAAGAAGGCGCGGACAATGGAAGGGAGGACGGGGGTAAAGAAGGCACGAACAACAGCAGGGGGGACAGAAGGCACAGATAATGGGAGGGAGGGTTGGGTTGTAAAGAAGGCACATGGACTGAATGTATGCAAAGCACATCCTGTCTGAAACTCGATAAAGTAAATCGTGCTTACAAGACTAGATAATAGGTCCTGTGTAACAACCAAAGTAAAGGGGCTAGTCGCCATGGGAGGAGGCAATTGAACAGGAGGTGGTACTAAGGAGGGAGTAACAAGCCTAATAATGAATCAGAATCAGCATTTGGGAACGACAGTGGCACAAGCCAATGGAAAACATGGGAGGAGAGTGGGCAGGCTTCTCTCCCATACTCTACTACAGCAGTCCCGCTAGGATCGACCTAACAAATTAGTTAATGGCGACCAATTTAAATCTCTATCTACAAACGGATTTAAAGAGGAGGCAAAAACAATTGCCAATCTGTGGTAGTAGAAACATTATTCCACCAAGACTTAACTGAAAGTTTAGTTGAACATTTCAAATTTAGTGTCATTTTCTGAAAGGCTAAAGCCAACATAAGGTCAAATAACCCCTTTTCATGTGAAGATAACCCCAATGACTTTGATAAACGTTCTGTAAAAAGAATAGCATTGGATAAAGGAATATGTAAATTAAATGTAATGTAATGTAAGAAACATTTCTATTGCGCAACTTTCACTCCAAGGAGTATCTTGGAGCTCACACAACTCAGATGGAAAAGTTGGAAGGAAAGAAAGATGTCCTGCATTCTACACCACAATTACACCAAAGTCCTGCATATAGCATCGGGCAAAGAGAAGATCCAAGTTTTTAATGCCTTCCTGAAAGGGGCTTCTTGAGAGAATGAACGTAAAAAGAGAGGAAGCTTATTGCAGGCCTTGGTGCCCAATACAAAAAGGGATTTACCACCTTTTGTGGCCAGCTTGAAGCGGGGAGGAGTAAGTAGGTTCTGACTGGCAGACCTCAGACAACGCGTCAGGTGGTATCTTTTAAACCCATTGCATATATATTTTGGGCCTCGTTGATGGAATGCCCTAAAGGTAATTAAAAGAATTTTGAGCAAAATTCTTTTACCTATTGGCAGCCAATGAAGAATGTTGAGTGCTGCTGAGGCTGACGACCTACGAGGCCAACGAAGTACGAGGCGGGCTGCCGCATTTTGGACAATTTGTAACTTGTGGAGAACGCTTTTATTGGCTCCAGCATATAATCTGTTACAATAGTCCAGCCTAGAACTTATTAAGGCCACTGCGACTGTTTTCCTCGCCGATAACAGAAGTAGATCGAAGAACTTCCTCAGTGCTTTAATGATCTGAAAGCATATGCCTGCCACTGCTACAGCCTGGGGCTTAAAAGATAGCTGGTTATCAAATGTAATGCCCAGGTTGCGGGCAGATGCAATTGTGTTGGGAGGATCTTCTGCCTCCATTGGCCAGCACCATTTTGGGGAAAACAAGTTATGGCTCCCGACTGGTAGGATTTCTGTTTTACCGGTGTTACACTTTAAATGGTTGTTGGTCATCCATTTAAAGGTAGCTGCCAGACACTCCTTGAGATTTTCCTCGGCACCTGGCCGCTCTCTATCCAACACCAGTATGAGTTGAGTGTCGTCAGCGTATGAAATGGAACTGATCTGGAATGACGTGATCAGTTTCACTAGGGGTACCATGTACAAGTTAAAAAGAACAGGACTCAAACTTGAGCCCTGAGGGACCCCTGAGCGGACGTCTTTGGCTTCAGAATGATATTGGCCCAGCACTGTGATTTGGCGTCTATTGCTAAGGAAATTCCTAAGCCATGCCAAGACCTGTCCTCCTACCCCTGCGGCAGCCAACCGGTCCACTAAGATGTTATGTGAGACCATTTCGAAGGCTGCCGACAGGTCAAGTAGGATAAGGACAGCCTTCTTTACTTGGTCCATTGCTGCCCGTAACGTCTCTGCGGAGAAAAGCAGAGCCGTCTCGGTAGAATGTTCTGACCGAACTCCTGACTGGTTAGGATGGAGAATCTTGTTCTTCTCCAAAAAGTTAGTCAATTGGCTGTTGACAAACTTTTCAGTCAGTTTAGACAGGACAGGTAGCAAGGAAATAGGCCGCAGATTGGAAAGAGTGGTCGGATCAGCAAGTGCCTTTTTTTGGAGTGGCTTGACAGCTGCAAGCTTCCAGTCATTAGGAATGCTTGCCGTAGCTAGAGAGGAATTAATAATCCTGTTGATTATAGGATTAACCATCTCTACTAGGATATGTAACACCGGGGGAGGACAGGGATCAAAAGGAGATCCCGATTTACTAGCCATGATAGCCTTGGAGGTTTCCTTAAGGGATACTGGAGCAAATTCCTCAAAACAGGGGGTGGTCGTCATCTCCCCAATCTGTTCAGCTTCCACAGTTGCAATTGCTCCTGATGGAAAAGTCTTCACGATAGCAAGGATTTTGTTATCGAAAAAGTTGGATATCGCATTACAGAGATCTTGGGATGGAGGAATCTCTTACGATAAAGCTGAAGGATTCATAAAATCCTTGACAATCTTGAAAATTGTTTTTTGTTCCTGGCCTGCCATAGATAAGGCCTGTAGATAGTGTTTTTTTTCGGATTTTATTCCTGCATGGTACTTCCGTCTCGCTTCTATATAGATGTTACGTGCGGTGGCGTCATAATTTCGGCGCCACCTCCGTTCCAGTACTCTGACCTCACCTAGTTCAAGTTTCAGGGTCATTAAGAACCAAGGGGCACTCTTTTTGGTCCTGCTAGTTTTAGAGTTATTATTTCTGGGTGAGCTTAGTAGGATTCCTGCTCTGGCAATCCAGTCACAGAAAGTCTGATTATCTGTTGAGGTAAGATCAGTTAGAGCTGGTAAATTGTCTTTTAGCTCATCAATTACGTCAGATCTACTGGCTAATGATTTCCAATCAGGGATAGATTTAGGTTTAGTTTTGGATTTGTTTATCCGCGTTGTGGGATTAGTGATGGATTTCAAATTCCATACAATATTAAAAGGAATAAAATAATGATCCGTCCATGTCTGAGGACTGGGGGGTTTGACTCTCAGACTTGAGGAGTTGGAACAAATACAGTCCAATAAATGTCCCGCCTGATGGGTGGGCTCCTGATTCACAAGTGAGAGTCCTAACACATCAATAATATCCATAAAACAACCTACTCCAGGATCATTACATTAGGGGACTCTAGGTGCAAATTTAGGTCACCCAGTACTGAAAAGTGGAAAAATCTGAGTGCTAATTCACTCAGAACGTCACCTACTGTTTCCAAGAACTTCGAAGGTGGACCCGGTGGGCGATAGATAAGGGCCCCAGAGAAAACAAAGGTGTCGTGAATCTCCAATGAGAAAGCTAATGCCTCTGCTCCCTTTATATCCGTCAGTTCTTGAGATGAACACTTGAGAGTGCTGCGGTAGATGATCGCCAGGCCCCCTCCCCGCTGTTCAGATCTATCCAAACGTTGGATAAGAAAATTATGTGGGAGGGCTATGGCTAAGTCGGGGTTACACCAAGGCTTTAGCCATGTTTCTGTGACCAAGAGCCAGTCCAGATGACAATCGACAATAAGGTCATAGATATTCTGGGCATTCTTAGGTAATGATCGTGCATTAATTAATCCACCCCGTACAGTGAGGGAATCTGAGGATGTTTCCATAGGGAGCTCAGGAGTTAATATCATGCGACATTGAATACAGCAAACGGGGCCATGCCAATTCTGGGGGAGTAGGGCATCGTAGCAATGGGCTTGGGGCCCATTATAGGACAACAGGAATTCTCTTGACATACCTGAATCGGAAATGAAGGGAGGCGACGAAGATCGCGCAGAGTCTCCCGCCTCTTGCGCCTCCTTAGCGCTGACGGGCGCAGACGGGCAGACTCTGGCTCGACTCCGGCGACAATTGAGATACAGGACCAAATACCCACCCACAAGGAAACTACACCAGGGCAACAAAACAGATATGCATCAAATCTGCCAAGAGAAAATCACAGGATCCAGCAAGTCTCAGTTTTTGTTTGCAAGAAATTAGGTATGGATTCAGGAGTAAAATACAATCTATGATATAGAAAAAACATTGGGGCATATTATCAAGACAGGTAAAGATGAGGTATGGGACACTACCTCTCAATAAATTCACTGAAACATAGAAAGGATCAAGGGTCTCAAACAGTACTTGCCCATGCTGCCCGTGCAAATCAGAGTCCCTACCACATTTTCTGTTTGGCTGTAAAGCTTACAAGAGGACAAGACTGAGATGGTTGAAACCAGTTTGTATAGAGTTGGGGGTCAGAGATTTTCGGGTTGCCCTTCGTATCCTTACAACTGATACAACATCCCACCTTATTATATGTGGAGTGGCAAAATATCTATCATCCGCCTGGCTTATCCGCACCAGGATGTTAAATGCTAACAAAGTATAGATCCCATACATACTGTTTCTAACTCACATGCATTTTAACATTGTTGTACTTTAGTATTGTCATCAAATTGTTCTTATCAATGTAAATAATGTTTTATTAGTTAGTTAGTTAATGACATTTGTTAAGCGCTTGGTTGCACAGAGAACAGTGCGTCCCAGCGCTGACAGCCCTACCTACAACTCTTCAGCTTAGTTCACAGAGGGTGAGCCGGGCCTACTATGCTGAATTTAACTTGGGGAAAAGGTGGGTTTTCAGCCTCTGTCTGAACCTGGTTTCAGACAGCTCCATCCTCAATTCGATGGGTAGGTTATTCCAGTCATTGCTGGCATGGTGTCTAAAGGAACGTCCTCCCATCCTTGTTCTATGTATCCGAGGCGCCACTAATAGCATGCTGCCCATCGACCTCAGAGGACGTGAGGGGCGATAGACTGGAAGCAGGTCCTGAAGATATGGAGGTGCTTTTTTGTGAGCTATACGGTGGGTTATGCACATTGTTTTATATTTGATTCGTTCCTTTATTGGGAGCCAGTGAAGGGAACGTAATGCATGTTTCCCAGAGGCTCTCCTACGGAGGTTAAGGACCAGCCTAGCAGCTGCGTTCTGGACGCGTTGTAGCTGTGCTAGGCCTTTTTTGCTAAGACCACATAGGAGGGAGTTCCCATAGTCTAGATGGGAGGTGACCAAGGCATGTACCATAGTTTTTCTGGAGCTGGGGGGCAATAGTTCCAGGACTTTCCTCAGGACCTTCAGAAGTCCATAGCATTTTCCCGCAACCTTACCAACATGATTGGTGTATGCTAGCTTAGAGTCAAGAAGAAAGCCAAGGTTTTTAACTGTGTCTACCGGGGCCGGGACCGGGCCCAGTTCCATGGGCCACCAGGCAGAGGTCCAGATGGAAGGACAAGGACCTATGATAAGAACTTCCGTCTTATTACCATTAAGGCGGAGACAGTTCTGTTTCATCCAGCCGTCAAGTGCCACCAAGCAGGCCGAGAAATTCTCAGCGTCCACAACTGGATCACGGGATAGATTGATCACCAGTTGTGTATCGTCTGCATAGGAGACTATTGCAACACCATATGACTCCACCAGTTTGGCAAGGGGTTCCATGTACAGATTAAACAAAGTGGGGCTCAGAATCGAGCCCTGAGGAACCCCTTGCCTGAGACATCTTACACTGGATTTATTCTATGAATTGGATATTTTACCAAATATGTTTTTATAGAATGTACGTACTTTTATGATATGACAATATCGAATACAGTATTACAACAACAATTATCAAGACAGGCGATAAAATGATCGCCGTTTTAGCAGCAGAAAACTGCCGCCAAAACGGCAATAATGGGCTTGATAATATGCTCTATGGAATTCCAATTGAAGCCCATGTTAAATGTGAAGGACATCTAACATGTGCTTCAATTGGAATTCCATAGAGCACATTATCAAGACCATTATCACCGTCTTAGAGGCGGTTTTCTGCCCAAATGCACCACACAACATTTCTAACATCTAGGGGAAGCTTGCATATGTGCTTTTCCTAACAGTAATCCGAGTGCATTAAAATGCCCGCTGAAAACGCGGGAACTCTTCTGCGCATTTGCCTGTCACATCTACGTGTTGTGACTTATTTCTGGTTATGGTGTGAAATCTTTGCAGCTGTGCACTGGTGCCAAGATGGCCGCTTTATGCTTGAACATACTGATGCACATGCTCCAGCTTGAACTACAACTTGTGTGTTCTGCCTAACTATTAATGCTATATTAATGCTATAGTTAAAATAAAGTAATGGGATTAGAGTAGAAATAAGTGGTATCAAGTACATTTATTTATTTTCGTATTCTAATTTGTCTCTCTTTGACTTTATTAATGCCTTGTATTTGGGCCTGAAGGGTGACTTGTAACATCATATTGAATCCGCACTGCGCATGAAGCAAAAGTACTGAGAGTCCTTGAGCGGTGGCATTGAACTGATGCCAATGACAGAACCCGACCCTATGACCTGCAAAGAGGAAGACACCTTGCACATTTTATTTTACAATGTATATGAATTGAAACTAATATTGCTGGGTGGAATAAATTCATGGGAAAGTAAATTATGGGCGGGAACATTGATCAACTTTTTTTGGATGAAAATGACTGCATACTGGTATTGTGTGATGACCTCTCCTAGCCTTTCTGACCAATCAAATGTAGGGAATACACGAATTTGCAACACTGAGGGGTGGTACATTGCCCTCGAAAATAGTACAACCCAGGGAGGCTTAATCAGTTAGATTGTTCGGCTTGTTACAGACCTGGTACTGACCCAACGTATGCTGAAGGAGTATTGAGAGCAAAGTGCTAGTCGAGCACTGTGTCAGAAGAATCGGGAGTTTGCTGGGGGAGAAGATTTGATGACTCAGTCGGGGGTCGAGTGTTAGCCACAGAGAGGGGTATGACGCTCGCGTTGCACTTAGCTGAGGATACCTGTCCTGACCTGCACCTATTCTGTCCTGTTGGCATCTGATTTATCGGGAGCCCTTTCTTTTTGTCCCATCCTTTGGCCAGGGTTGGTCCTCACACCATTCTAGGTAAATATAATCTGTGTGGTATGTCTTTGTACCATTTCCCTTTCTCAACCTTCCCAGGTACCAATGTCTAGAAAATTATCTTTAAAGTCTTGCAGAATTATTGCTTTATTAACTATTTTCATACTTGAAAAGCCTTTACTTTCACTATTGTGGCTGTCAGTTCACAGAATATTGCATAGATAAAGTGTTGACATTTTCTCCTGAGTCTGTGATCATTCCATGAAGAAAAATTTTATAATCCACCTATTATTCTAACACCCTTTTTGATCCTTAGGACTTTGAGTACAGGTGACAAGGACTTGGTAAGTCATGGTGTACAGGTATAAGTCGTAAAAGTGAATAAAATTCTGATAGGCAAGAAGGTAATCAGGCCTTATGATAAAGTCAAAAGTCAGGAAAGTTCACTCCTCCATTAGATTTTGGTTTCCTAAAATGCAACAGGGAAATTCAAGATGAGTGGGTGGATGAAAGGATGGGTGGCTAAGTGAAAGGGGGATGGAGAGAGAAAGCGAGGATGAATGAATGGATGGATGAGTGAAAGCATGGATGAATGGTTGGCAGAATGGATGGGTGCTTGAATGAGTGAAAAGAAGAATGTAAAGCTGGATGAGTGAAAGAATGCATACATGAGTGAAACGGAGGGTTGAGAGCTGAAAGGAAGGATGGATGGATGGATGGATGAGTGAAAAGTTGAATGGGTGGACGGATGAGTGACTGGGTGGATTGATTACTAGGTGAAAGGATGACTGGTTGGGTGACAGGAAAATGTTTGGATGGGTGAGTGAATGAATTGATGGGTGGGCGGAAGAGTGGATTGAAAAGTGAAAGGATGGCTTGTGTGAAAGGGTAAATGGTTGGATGGATGAGGGAATGGATGGATGGGTGGAAGAGTGGATTGATGAGTGAAAGGATGTATTGGGTGAAAAGGTGGATGGATGATGGATGGATGAGTGAAATAGTGGGTGGAGGGATGGATGAGTGAAATGATGGATGGAAGAATAGATGATGGATAGGGTTGCAAATGGTTGAAAGGGTTTGGATATGGATCACTGTTAATATTTTTATTCGCCATTAGCCATAAAAAGAAACATTTCACAATACAGTGTACAGTTAAAATTCGAATTATACAAACAGTGCGACCATAGAAATAGTATAAAAACTCAATAAAATATGCAAAGGAAGCTATGCCACTCTATAAAAAGCTCTTAAATCATCGCCGAATAGAAAAAGGGTCACATGTACATTAAATATACATTTCTACATACATACGGACTTCCAAGGATCAAAGATTACCCTAAATCCTGGGTAAAGTCGTATTTCTATCCCAAATCCAATTCAGATTATATTACCAATTCATTCAACAATTCCTGTATTGGAATTAAAAATCTTCCTATTGCACATGTCACATTTAAAAATCTCATATTTATCAGTAGGCTAAGTGCTTTATCCCTACTATCAGTTTTAAGGCACTAAAAATAGGTTTTAAATATTCTTCCAATTCTTCCAGGAACCACAGCCAATCCAAAATAAGTAGAACACTGCATTTTACTTGTAACCCACATGTGCACAGACCCTGTTCATTCGTCATTGCACATTTTATCTTCCAATCAGCATACATGGATTCAGGCCAACTCTAAATTTCAATACTGTATTTCTAAGCTTCGAGTTTGACATTGGCTCTATATGAGGGAACATCTGGTCGTTAGTCCACCCATTTACCAAGAATTGGGTGGAAGATTTGCTACCCAGGTAACATATATCTGATTCTCGGACCTTATGCCTAAATGCATCAAGGGTTTTTGCATTCGCAAACGGTGCGAATCGCAAAATTCGGCCGTTTGCGAATGCAAATCCCGTTTTTGGGATGCATCAATGCCTAGATGCATCAAGGGTTTTTGCATTCGCAAACTGTGCGAATCGCAAAATTCGGCCGTGTGCGAATGCAAATCCCGTTTTTGGGATGCATCAAGCATTTTGTTTTTTTCGCAATTTTAGAAATTGCAATTTTATTGCGATTTCTAAAATTACGATTGCATTTAAGAAATCGCAATTTTGCGATTTCTTAAATGCAATGCATGATTACTTTAGAATTGCGAATTCACAATTTGGAAGGGGTAAATTAGCTAATTTACAGAACACTTTCAAACATGCACTAGTTGCATATTTGAAAGTTTTAATTTACACACACACATGTCCTTGGGTCATGTGTGTGTGTACATTGCACTTACAGTTCAATTTCAGGGGTGCAGGGAGGGGTTATTTGAACCTCCCCTGCACCTTTGAAATTGCATTCACATTTTGCGAATCGCAAATTGAAATTCGCAAAATGTGAATGCCTTCCCATTGATTCCTATGGGCCTTTTGGAATTGAAACTTTGGGGGGCCCCTCTCTATTCAATCTCTTGCAGAAATTCAATGATGCTTGCATTCCCCAAACATTCCAGGCTGTGAGATGGCATTCCACTCTCACAGCCTGTATCATAGTTGACGGAGGGAGAGCAAGGAGCTGTTTTCCACATTTATCCTCCTCTGAATTCCAAACCAATTTGCCACCTAAGGATATGGATGGGCACACAGATGGAAGGACAGAAGGAATGGTGAAAGACTGAATGATGGATGAAAGAACTAATAGATGACAGTATGTAAGTTTGAAATGGTAGATATCAGGGGTTTGATGGAAGGATGAATGGCTAGATCTTTGGACAAGAGAGCTCTTCTGGGGAGGGTGTGATGACTTGCTTTGCTTTCTCTGTGCCATAAGAGCTTTAGTTCGAAGTGGGAGGTATTTACATTTTCTGGCTACCTCCTTGCCTATGTGTTACTATTCTGTATTTGCTGTGTGCCTATGTGTGGGATATATACATCATCCATATGACATGTTGAGTGACACCCAACTGCTACTTGAATGTTATACTAGTAATTGTACATTTTTGCATGTTTTGTTTAAGTCTAAGGTTTTAGGGAGAGCCTCATAGTGCCATGAGCTGTGATTGAGATATATATTGTGTTTTGTAGCAATAGGCAAGGCCTAAACATAAACTATGTAATTGTGTAGAGGCAGTGCCTTTTTTAACCTCTTGCATGCTCATGACGGGCTGAGCTCGTCATGAGCCACGGCGCTCCGGTGCTCATGATGAGCTCAGCTCGTCATGGCCCGTGGAACGCTCAGGTGCGGGGAGAATTCCCCCGTTGTGCTGAACGTTCCACTGAGCCAATGCACCTGTGATGAGCTCAGCTCGTCATAAGCATGCGGGCGCTGTGCACGCTCCCCTACCCCCCAGCACAGCGGGGGAATAACCCCTGCAGCGAAGGGGTTAAGAAAGCTGCAGGGAAAAGCACCTTTGTGAATTCCGTCATCTAGTGCAACTCTCTGCGAAGCCTCCATAAGCAAAGTCAGATTCCATATTTTAACCCCTTGCCTGCTCATGACGGAACCGCTCCGTCATCAGCTGCGGTGGCGCTGTGCTGATGACGGAGCGGTTCCGTCATGGCCCGCTCGGAGCGCCTGCGCGGCGTGAATTCCGCGCCTGCGCTGAGCGTTCCATTGAGCAGGGCGGGCCATGACGGAACAGCTCCGTCATAAGCACAGCGCCACCGACGCTGGTGACGGAGCAGTTCCGTCACCAGCATGCGGCCGCCGCGCGGCCGCCCCGCCCCCTTAGCACTGCGGCAGAATAGCCGCCGCAGTGAAGGGGTTAAATTCCACTTGCTGAAAGACCCATGGTGCGTTCCCTATAGTGAGTTCATCACAGCCATCCTCCCTTTAGTTCACCTATGCGTGCCACTTTACATCTAACAATGGCACTCAGATATGAGATGCTAGTAACAAAGTCTACCCGCGCAGTTCTTCCTGACCACTCTCACCGAACATACCTTATCAGGACCATGAATTGTAAACAAAACATCAGACTGGACGACCCGGTGCAGTAACCATATAAATAGATTATTATTATATGAAGTACTACAAAAAAAACCTGCAAAGCTGTGTGCATCCCGAAAAACCGTGAAGTGCACAATTGTCTCCACCTAATATAAACGTATTTTGACTTGTACTTAATTGGTTGTCTATTTACTTACTTATATACTATTGTGCGACCTCCTCTGATGTGTCCGTAAAACTTACCATTTGTCCCGAATTTTGACCTTCCGTCCTGAATTTTTGACTAATTTTTGTCCTGAATTTTGACCCTTTGTCCTGAATTTTTACACTTACCGGCCTGAATTTGCCCCCATGCCAGTTGATCCCCCTAGGACCTTTAGATAAACAAATGCTTGGGCTGTCGGGTAAAGGGTCCCACGTGGAAGGTCCACAGTGCCCATGTAAGCTTCCGAAGACTACAAGCAGCCACGGATTATATTAAAGCAAGCCTTAAAATGTCTTAAAATATCTAATTCTGATCGCGAGATCAACGATAAAGTTTCCCGGCACAATCACCTGATGCCAAACAGTGTGTGTGCCAGCCAGCCGCCTTGGCATTCTCTGCGGTACAATGGGCTTGGCACTATGCCTCTGGGTTGCGAAGTATTACAGAAAACTGAGAACAATAGATTTTTAATCTGCTTTATGAGTCACCCGGAGCCCGGGAGCTGAGCCCGGGGTATGACGTCACTTCTGCTCTTCGCGCCTGGTGTCCGGTTGTCTGATCACGAGAGAGGGTGCAGTCACCACAACTATTGTGACATCCTCCTCCGTGATTCAGATTCCGGCTCAACAGCTGGGTCAGTGCCATTGGCCCTGTGTATTTTTACAACATTACTCTCAAAACTCGAAGCAAACATTTCTGAAACGACACTGCAGACCTTTCTGCGCCTCAGCTGAGGCGAGGCCAACAACGACGTGGGAAGGCGGGCTTTACCTGCATGTAAGGCAGAAGGGCTGCACAGTTAGTGCCAGTCAACGACTTACCAATGGGTTCTGACCTCATATGACCTACTCCTGCAGAGTGACCGCCCCTCGACTCGACTCACCATTTAAGCCTTGGACTTAATTTGTCTGGAAGACGTAGTGACGGGTACATCTCTACCCTGTCTGGACGCATTAATGACACAACCTCAAATCATATCAGTACATTTGCAGACAGAAGAGGCCCCACGCCGCAGTGTTTGGACAGTGCCTTTTACCCACTATTGTCTTTAAAGTATCCCTCCCTCGTTCACGTTATAATGCCTCTTCCCCACTTACTTACACTATCTCTCCCCCACTCACTGTTTGACAGTGGCGCTTCCCCACTCACTGTCTGGGCAGTGCTATCCCCCCACTATTGTCTTCAAAGTGCCCCTCCCCCACTTACTTTATAGTGTCTCTCCCTCGCTCAACTTATAGTGCCTCTCTCCCACGCACTTTATAGTGCCTCACTCCCACTCACTTTATAGTGCCTCACTCCCACTCACTTTATAGTGCCTCTCTTCCAATCACTTTATAGTGCCCCTCCCTCACTCACTTCATAGGTGTAGATGTAGCTGTAGGGGACACTTTTATAGCGCGTCTATCACTCCATGGAGTATCTTGGCGCTCAAAACCAGATGGCATGGTTTAAGGAAAAGATTGACCAATGGAGACGCCTACACTTTACACGAATGCTATGCAGGCCGCATCTGTAAGAGAGAACACCCAGGTCTTTAGAGCTTTCCTAAACTGTGTTTCGTGGGACAGTGACCTGAGGTGAAGTGGGAGCTTATTCCAGGCTCTAGCTCCCAAGACAAAAAGAGAATTTCCTCCTTTGGTAGCCAGTCTATATCTGGGGATGATTAGCAGCTTCTGATTAGCAGACCTCAAGCAGCGGGTAGGATGGTATCGTTTAAAGCCGTTACACAAATATTTAGGCCCTTGCTGTAGAAAGGCTCTAAATGTGATCAGCAGGATCTCAAATAAGATCCTTTTGCCAACTGACAACCAATGCAGTGCTTTAAGCGCAGCTGACGCAGATGACTTACGGGGCCAACGTAGCACCAGCCGAGCAGCAGCATGTTGGACCATCTGTAGCCTATGGAGTATGGACTTATTGACTCCAGCATGAAGGCTGTTACTATTGTCTTCAAAGTACCTCTCCCCCACTTACTTTACCGTCCCTCTCCCTCGCTCACTTTATAGGGCCTCTCCCCCACTCACTGTCTGGACAGTGCCTTGCCCACTATTGTCTTCACAGTATGTCTTCCTCCTTTACTTTATAGTGCCTCTCCTTCACTCACTGTTGGAACAGTGCTTCTCCACACTCACTGCACAGTGCCTCGCCCCACTCACTGTCTAGACAGTGCTTCTCCCCCACTCACTGCACTGTGCCCAGTGACAGAATTAAAATGAAACAAGCCCTGGCAAAAATGTTCAAGCAAGCCCCACACTGCAAGAGGGCGTGACTGGAATGGGGCCATGGGGGCATGGATGGGTTCCAGCAGCCCACGTTGCTCTTAATGCAACCCCCTGGCATGTTACTCACTGACACAATGCCAGAGAGGCAGAATGTCTAGTCCTGCCCTAGCATGACAGTGTCTCCCTCCTACTATTGTCTGCATAGTTTCCCTATCCTACGCACTGTCTGCATAGTGCCTCTCCACTACTATAAGCTGCACACAGTGCTTAATATGAGCCGGGGCAGCAGGTGGGGCCCACTGGCGCTCACTTTTAGGAACCAGCGCTTATTGTTCCTCATCAGATTGTCACCCACATCAAGAGAGAGAAAACCGCATAAGGGAGAAAGATGGAGGAATAGGAAAACGAAAAAACATCACAAAGGGGAGAAAGCAGGACCCTACAAGACTGAGGTAAAGGGGCAGGGATTGTCTGATGGTGGATGAAAGAGGCAAGAGGTGGAATCCAGACTATGCAGCTCTGGTATTCGGCACAGGCATTCACTAGCGATGGCCCGTATCCTTAATAACATGTTGGGTTCTGGCACTTATTCTGTTATAAATTACACATGTCAGCACACTACGTTTCCCTCGCTCACTATCTGCATAGTGAGTGCTTCTCCATCACTCACTGTGTTAATGGAGCTTCCACTTTACTGTCAGTGCAGCACTCTTCCCTCCCTCACTGTCTGCACAGTGTTTCGCCCTCACTCACTGCCTGCATAGTGCTTCTCCCTCACTCACTGTCTGCACAGTACTTCTCCCTCACTCACTGCCTGCACAGTACTCTTCTTTGTGTAATCCATCAACGATAATGACCATGAGTACAGATCATTCCTTGTACCCTAAAATTAATGTTATTGCTAACGTTCCTTGTCACAATCGCTTTGAACCATTAAAGTTGGTTGATGAATCATTGGGACCGCAAATCGAGCCCAAAGATACTGATCAAGTCCTACCCATCAATGTTGCCTATGTTACTAAACAAAACATGGATGACTGTCTTGATAGGTTGGATAACAAACTGGACCATCTTAAAAGTTTAAGGGGCAGATTTACAAGCCCCTTGCGCCATGGTGCGGGGTATTTACAATGTGATGCATCTCCCAGATGCGTCACGTTGTAAAGCCCTGCGCCAGAAGAGGCGTACCACGCAGGGGGAGGCGTTCCGGCGCAGGAACGCCTCCCAAAAGTGGCTGAGTGAAATCAATAAGATTTCACTCAGTCACTTTTGGGCCCATGCTGCGTCAAAACCCTGCGCCTGCTTGAAGCAGGCGTAAGGATTGACGCAGCATTGTGCACATATGGCCCCCCTGATCTTTGCTGGAGCTGCGTCGCGCTTGCAACTCAACTCCAACAATGCGCCGCTTTTACAGCACAGATGCGTGACGCATCTGTTCCGTTTTTGCCCCATGGTGCGCCGCATTGTAAATGCTGTACAAAAGGGGGTGGTGATAGACGGAGCATCTGAATCAATCAAACACTCAAACCCAGTCAAAAGATCTGGGGTTTAATCCATCACCGTTCTTTAGCCCACTCTGCCACCCCAGTTCAGACATGGCTATATGCAAATCAGTCTGACCCTGTGCCTCATGGGAACAGTCCAGCCCGAACTGCCAAGCCATGTCTTCCCTGGACCGGAAACAAGCTTTCGAGGACCGGTTTCTGCCATTCCAGCCGTCTTCAGCCCGGCTTGCTTGAATCCAGTGGCAAAGTGAGCAAGGGACTCATGTCTGAGCATACCCTGCCACACTCATGGAGGCCAAAAGCGGTACAAAAAGGGGTGGTGATGGACGGAGCATCTGAATCAATCAAACACTCACACCCTGTCAAAAGATCTGGGTTTAATCCATCACCGTTCTTTAGCCCACTCTGCCACCACAGTTCAGACATGGCTATATGCAAATCAGTCTGACCCTGTGCCTCATGGGAACAGTCCAGCCCGAACTGCCAAGCCATGTCTTCCCTGGACACAAGCTTCCAAGGACCGGTTTCTGGCATTCCAGGTGTCTTCAGCCCGGCTTGCTTGAATCCAGCGGCAAAGTGAGCAAGGGACTCACGTCTGAGTATACCCTGCCACACTTATGGCGGCCAAAAGCGGTACAAAAGGGGGTGGTGATGGACAGAGCATCTGAATCAATCAAACACTCACACCCAGTCAAAAGATTTGGGTTTAATCCATCACCGTTCTTTAGCCCACTCTGCCACCCCATTTCAGACATGGCTATATGCAAATCAGTCTGACCCTGTGCCTCATGGGAACAGTCCAGCCCGAACTGCCAAGCCATGTCTTCCCTGGACCGGAAACAAGCTTCCGAGGACCGATTTCTGGCATTCTAGCCGTCTTCAGCCCAGCTTGCTTGAATCCAGTGGCAAAGTGAGCAAGGGACTCACGTCTGAGAATACCCTGCCACACTTATGGCGGCCAAAAGCGGTAGAAAAGGGGGTGGTGATGGACGGAGCATCTGAATCAATCAAACACTCACACCTAGTCAAAAGATCTGGGTTTAATCCATCACCGTTATTTAGCCCACTCTGCCACCCCAGTTCAGACATGGCTATATTGGGAGCTTTACTTCATTGGTTACAGAGGGGTGAGGCAAAACTGTGGCATCCCTAGTACCCTCTTCATAACTCTATTGCATCTGAGAGCTATCAGAAGAGGACAGAACCTCTTGTCGGAAAGGTGAGAGGAGCTTGGAAGGACAGAACCTGCCCCCTCTCATATGGCATGTATAGTGAAAGGTACCAGAGAGGGTTTTACTTTTATTGACTATTGACAGCCACAGAGATCTTTATTATTAAGATTCTAAGACTGAAAACTTCAGTTGCTGAAATTATTTAGTGTCACCCTGTTTTTACTAAAGGGGCCGACAGAGCTACCACACTAGCTCTGGGTAAGGACGCAATGAAGAATGAAAAAGAAACACAATAGGTTATATTTCAAAAGAACTTGTTATTTGTTTTCTTCAGTAAAAATATTATATGGGTACAAAAACAACTCAATTGATACCATATCTCAAGTACAAGGACAAAAACATTCACTCCATTAATACAAAAGATAAAAATCCAGTCTGAATAATTATGGACAATGATTTCTGGTAAAAATAAACAGTAAATCAGAAGCAATGAATGACAATTGATGCAGACATGGACTGGTGTGTCGACGATTCGGTTTTAATGATATTATCCCAAGACCATCATCTGTCCCTTGCTCACTTTGCCACTGGATTCAAGCAAGCCGGGCTGAAGACGGCTGGAATGCCAGAAACCGGTCCTCGGAAGCTTGTTTCCGGTCCAGAGAAGACATGGCTTGGCAGTTCGGGCTGGACTGTTCCCATGAGGCACAGGGTCAGACTGATTTGTATATGGCCATGTCTGAACTGGGGTGGCAGAGTGGGCCAAAGAACGGTGATGGATTAAACCCAGATCTTTTGACTGGCTGTGAGTGTTTGATTGATTCAGATGCTCCGTCCATCACCACCCCCTTTTGTACCGCATTGTAAATACGGCGCATCAAGGGTGACGGAGCTGCGGTGCACAATTACTGGCGCATCCCTGCTGATATGCAGGGATGCGCCAGTAATTGTAAATCTGCCCCTAATTGTATTGCTGTTGGACACAGTTAACAAGTTACCATCTAGTCCCTGCTCTTGTAAGCATGATACAGCTTGTCAGAGGGGGGCCACAAATCCCTTGCCTATAGAGCAGACCTGTTCGACTTGCAAACTGCCAACTCCCACACCTTTAAGTACTGCATAGCAACCAGACTTTTCTGCTAATTGTGACAGACCCCAAATGGAGAAAGCTGTCATTTCAGAGATGTTGTTAAATCGCTCTCAAGTTGTAGCAACTAAATTTAGTTCAGATCCATCAAAGCCACTAAGATCTCAGAACCTATCGAGTTGTGCCACCAGCAAACCCGCCTACGGCTATTCATCTAAGGAGGTTGGGAGATCTCTACCCTGCTGGCAGAAGTATGCTGCCCAACGCTAATCCTTTGATGCCATCTCGTAATCCACCTAGGAGACCTTGGGAAATTGATCGTCACTTTAGACCATTCTTGCTCTGTCTCTATGACCCAGGTCCCGAAACTGAAACCTCACACGTACGAAGACGTGGCTGCTCTAATTAATAAAGCTATTCATTGGCTGAGAATTTAAAAGAAATGTTCCCCAGTAATCAGATCCGATATTGTGCTGGCCAAGAAGTATACATCGGGCTCATCAACCCATGATTTTATACAAGTTGCCTTCTCTTCTCATTATCTGGCTGAAAATCTAGTCAATTTCGAGCTACATTCTTGCAACTTGCATGGGGTTCAATCACTGGGCATCATATTAAAGGCATTCCCGCCATCCCGTGAAACCTTATGGAACACTGTCAATGCTATAACACACTTCGATGAAATTGACTGACTAAGGTTGTCCCCTAAAATGGATTTTAAATCACTAATGATGTTGAGCAAATCAAAAGAAACCAGTAGACCGTCCCTAGTCTCTCACGTTTTTGTGTGTCCGGATGCTATTGTTTCATCTCCTGATAATCAAAGTAATTTTCTGGGTTATTGTGCTGGGGATGAAGTGATTAATCACACGGACAATCATCAGGTGGGGATGGTAGATTTACGTTCCCCAACAAGGAGGCAGGAACAAACAACCCTTCATGACCTAGGGAGCACTGATGCCTTAGACCTATTCCTTGCTGACCCAAGTAATATGCCTGTTTATTATGTAAGGGATGGAAGGATCAACCATATGGCCAATTATCGGGGGGTTGGCGGATTCAACTACCCTAGATTTCTCTTTTGTCGACCCAAGTAATCGGCCTGTTTATCATGCTCGGGACGATAAGGTCAACGATACGGCCACTTATCAGGTGGAATTGGTAGATTTAATTAACCCTGCAGAGAGCCACAGCTACATGGAGCTACATCCAACTTCACCAATCCCTTGTGAGCCGGACAACAATCTTGTAGGTGGCAGGTGTGAGCACCATGTTATTAACAGCTTTAACTATTTAGGGAATTGTGGCCAAGAGGAGCTATTAGCTCTCTCGATTGGGAATAAAAAGAATGGGCAGAGCAACCCCCCTTTCTTAAATTACTATATTGGAACCTAGCTGGCCTGGGGTCTAAATCAGCTTATTCAGACTGGAGGGCATATATTGCCAAACACGATATTTGCCTGCTACAGGAGACGCGGGTAACGGAAAAGGTATTTATTGATGCGTTCACTTATTATAGTGCGGAGGCAAAACCAGGAGCCCAATATGGGAGAGCTATAGGTGGGCTCATGATTTTAATAAAGTATGGTTGCAGTAGCAGTTCCAAGCTGATGGCGATTGATAGCTTGGACCTAAGGGGGTTTACTGTGTCTTTCACGTCTGGACTTTGCATGTCTATTTTTAACATGTATGTCAGGAGCACAATGGGACTTAACCCCTTCGATGCCGATGACGAGCACAGCTCGTCATCAGCTACGGCGCTCGTATGCTGATGACGAGCTGAGCTCGTCATGTTACTCGGGATTTTCGAAAACCCAGCACACAGCGGGAAAACCGCTAGCAGTTAAGGTGTTAATAAATCTCCTATATTATCCCTCCTTGAGGGTTCTATGGATAAATTGGAACCAAACATAAATATAGTAGAAGCTGGTGATTTCAACACCTCCTTTGAACCTTCGACTTATCTAAATGAGATAACAAAAGAGGAGGATGAAGTCTGTGGTACTCCACCATTGTTAGGTCTCTCCAAGAAAAAGTTCTCAAAAGTTGCACTAGAATTGCCTTCACTTACATTAAGCAGGGGCCCTAGAGCATGTAATGGGTGCACTCCCTCTGACCTCACAAGGGCAGCAACATTTAAAAGACGGGCTTGTACTATTGACTATGTGTTAGTGGATGTAAGATTGTGGTCACTCCTGCATGATATGAAAGTGGTGGCTCGCTTGGATAGTGACCATAACTCTCTTGAAGCCACCTTGACTGGCGACTCCCTGAATCAAGATAAAAATCACCAGATAACTATTGTGTCCGCTCCTATGGTAGCAAATAATCGCCATTATGTCTCATGCCAAAATGTTGTATCCAATAATAATTTGCTGGAGTCGTATCCCAAGCGCGACACAACTCCAGCAATGCTCAGGGGTGATCTATACCTAACATGCTGCGTCATTCCTTACGCCTGCTTCAAGCAGGCATCAAGTTTTGACGCCGCATGGACATAAAATTGACTCAGTGAAATCTTGATTTCACGACTACACTTTTATGGGACTTCCTTGTGACGGAATGCCCACCCTGAATACATTAAACCTGACGCAGGTATAATGTTGCGCAGGGATTTACAATGTGATGCATCTCACTAGATGCGTCACGTTGTAAATCTGTTGCATAGTGGCGCATTGTTGACGACGACGCTGCATCACAGAAATGACGCAACGGTGTGGTAAAGATGACGCAAGGGGCTTTTAAATCTGCCCCTCTGGATGCTAGCAAAAATAATGATGTTAGACTATATTGGCTTCTTATTGCCCAAACTAAGGGTCATATTATCAACAACTAGCGATATTTATCGCTAAATAAGCTTAGCAACATTTTTTTTATCACCGCGCATCGCCGGATTTTGAGGCAGAGATAACGTGCTATTAGCAACGTTTATCTATAAAGCGATAATAATTTCCGACGATATCGGTGTAATGCGTGAATATCGCTGAAAATCCAGCGATATTCAGGCATTATCGCTAATAGGGATTTAGCCTGAATATCCACCTCCCATTGGATGTACAGGCTAAGAACTGGTCTGAGCAGGCGTTAGGTTTTGGAAATAATCGCGCTAAGAACAAATATCTCCATCGCTACCCCTGCATCGCTAATAGGCGATAGCGACGTTAGCGACTGCTTTCAGTCGCTAACTGGTTAGGTACGCCCACATTGCATGTCATTAGCGATAAATATCGCTGACATGCAAAGCGGGCCCCAAACCGCTCGCTATTGCCTACAAGCTGTCGCTAACTGCTGTTAGCAACAGCATGCTAATAGGCCAATAAAATTAACACTGCATATCGCCCGCCTTGGTAATATGCCCCCATGTTGGAAAAGCCTAACTCCCACCACTATAATATTCCTCCTGATAAATGCGTGTAACACTTTTCTTATATTTATGCTCCAGTTGAGTCCAAGATTTTTAATTGCAGTAGGACTTTAAATGCACCTCTAGTACTGGATTCCGCCCCTTCTATTGCTTTTAGTCTGTAGGAAACATCCAGAGGGATTGATTAGCTGAAATCTACAAAAGCCTCTGGCTCGGATAAAATTCCTGGTGACCTGTACAATTCAGAAACTTCCATATGGTCTTCATATCCTAGTATGTTGTCTAATGCTATAGCAGCTGGAGGGAAGTTACCACATTTCTGGCTCAGGCTGAAATATTAGCATTATATAAAAAAGGTGATGCACGGAATCCATCAAACTACAGGCCTATCAGTCTCATTGATAATGCCCAAAAATGTTTTTGAAACAAATCTTAGTGAGACTTCTTGATTGGGTAAATGTTAATGAAATTGTATCTCCCCTCCAGGCAGGTTTTAGATCAAGAATTAGTTCAACAGACCAGATGTTTCGATTTGTTGTTTTATATTGGAAATATGTTTTACTCCAGAAACAAAAACTATACATGGCTTTCATTGACCTCATAGCAGCATTCGACCTTATCGCTCGTGCTGCTCTTTGGCAAGCCCCAGCAAATATGAGGGTCCCAGGTAATTTAGTACATCTAATAAAAATATGGCCTTGAAATAACCTACACACAAGTTTGCTGGGGCACCAATGGCGTACTGACGGATCACATACCCATAGAGAGAAGAGTCTGCCAGGGCTGTGTTTTAGCACCTACTTTATTTTCCCTGTATATCAATGATTTTGTGGACGATTTAGAACAGTGCAGGAATGCCTCCCCAGTTTTGAATAATAAGAAAATACTGATTTTACTCTTTGCTGACAATTCGCTCCTTTTATCGAAATCACCGACGGGCCTCCAAATTTTAATTGATATGTTATAAAAAATTTGTAATTCAAGAGGTCTAGAATTAAACATATATAAAACCGAGTTTATGGTGTTTGAAAAGTCGAAAAAGGGAAATCAAAGTATTCATGTAGGTAGCGAGGCTCTTGATAGAGTTCACAACTTTGACTAATTAGGGATTAGACTCATGGATAACTTAGGGTGGACTAGTCAAGTGGAAAAATCTACATTAACAATTGAACACAGATCCAATGCTATTCTAAGGTTTTACAATCAAACGTCATTGCGCATAATGTCCCCAGCGGTGGAACCTTACCGCACAACTGCAAGGAAGCTGCTCTTAATGGGGGCGGAGATCTGGGGCTGTGGACATTTACATTCATTGGTGATCGCTGAAAATATTTTTTTCAGAAGGCTATTGGGTCTAACATCCAGCTCACCACTAACCCCCATGTACTTCTATGTTGGGATAAAATGAGTTGCCAATTTGCTACTCTAAAAACTCTAGCTTATTGAATCCGACGATGGTCCACACCTGAACTCATAGTTTTTAAAGACTCACTGGTAGAACGATTGAGTCTTCAAGAAGCCAGGGACATTCCATGGGTTAAAGCTGTCTCAGGGTGATTTCTTAAACTTGGATTGCAGAACTTGTGGGATGAGCCTGGCTCCATTGTAAAATCAAATAACAAACTGTTAAAAAATCAATACTGGGCTTATATAAGTGACTGTTATGTTACGAATACCAATAACAGGTCTGTAATCGGCACTTTTTTGGATCATGTTTACCCGCAATTAGGAAGTTGTACATAAGATTCTGTTATGGGATCCTACAACTGAGGTCTTTTACAAGCAAATGGCGTACTAACCAAGATCTCATAATTTGTACTACATGTGGCTCGAGTAACGAAAATGAGAAACATGTACTATTCTTCTGCAGGGAGCACCATTCCATACGCCCCAAATGGCTAGTTCAATCTGCCACGACTTGGCTACTGGCAGTCACCTGGAAGATTTCAAGGATTTTAAAAACTGGCACATTGCTAAAAATAGTATTTGCTGTTAGTACATTTTTACAAGCAATGTGGTACAAGATGCTAAAAGTTTTAAATGCTATAGATTCCTATGTTTCCTAGCTGATTGCTTTACTTGATGTATTGTAACCTAGTTATCTATTTGCCCTATGCACTGTCACTTTATGTAATTGTCGCACTGTCCCCATTGCACATCCAATGCTAACGTTGCAAATGTATAGGAGGCTTTTAGCTATTTGTTTTGTTTATCCTCTAAGTAACATATATTTTATTATTATCTTGCACTTTAGTATCTGTCGCATTTTGCGCGGTCAAGTGTGAATTTTAACATATTTTACTGCCTGGAGGAATATTATGAATTGTATTATGAACTTTTAGAAAAGTTTTAATGATCTTTTTGATTGCAAGGACATTGTGATTATGCAGTAGCAGGGAATATAGGTTCCCCCTTTTTAGAAATGAACTACATGTACTATTTTTCTCGTTTATTGGGTTTAGTGCTCTTGTTTTATTTGTTGTTGTGTATACTTTGATGGTTATTTAACCGAATAAAGTTATTATTACTACTACTCTTCTTTCACTTACTGCCTGCACTGTGTATCCCCCTCACTCACTGCCTGTGCAGTACTCTTCCCTCACACTGCCTGCAACGTGCTTCTCCCCCTCTCGCTGTCTGCTCAGCACTCTTCTCACACTCACTGCCTGCACGGTGCTTCTCCCTCACTCTCTGTCTGCAGCACTCTTACTTCACACTGCCTGCACGGTGCTTCTCCCTCACTCTCTGTCTGCAGCACTCTTACTTCACACTGCCTGCACGGTGCTTCTCCCTCACTCACTGTCTGCAGCACTCTTCCCCCACTCACTGCCTTCACGGTGCTTCTCCCTCACTCACTGTCTGTGCAGCACTCCTCCCCCACTCACTGCCTTCACGGTGCTTCTCCCTCACTCACTGTCTGCAGCACTCTTCCCCCACTCACTGCCTGCACGGTGCTTCTCCCTCACTCACTGTCTGTGCAGCACTCTTCCCCACTCACTGCCTGCACAGTGCTTCTCCCTCACTCACTGTCTGCAGCACTCTTTCCCCACTCACTGCCTGCATGGTGTTTCTCCCTCACTCACTGTCTGTGCAGCACTCTTCCCCACTCACTGCCTGCACGATGCTTCTCCCTCACTCACTGTCTGCAGCACTCTTCCCACACTCACTGCCTGCACGGTGCTTCTCCCTCACTCACTGTCTGCAGCACTCTTACTTCACACTGCCTGCACGGTGATTCTCCCTCACTCCATGTCTGCAGCACTCTTCCCCCACTCACTGCCTGCACAGTGCTTCTCCCTCACTCACTGTCTGTGCAGCACTCTTCCCCCACTCACTGCCTGCACAGTGCTTCTCCCTCACTCACTGTCTGCAGCACTCTTCCCCCACTCACTGCCTGCATGGTGTTTCTCCCTCACTCACTGTCTGTGCAGCACTCTTCCCCACTCACTGCCTGCACGACGCTTCTCCCTCACTCACTGTCTGCAGCACTCTTCCCACACTCACTGCCTGCACGGTGCTTCTCCCTCACTCACTGTCTGCAGCACTCTTACTTCACACTGCCTGCACGGTGCTTCTCCCTCACTCACTGTCTGCAGCACTCTTCCCCCACTCACTGCCTGCATGGTGATTCTCCCTCACTCACTGTCTGCAGCACTCTTCCCCCACTCACTGCCTGCATGGTGCTTCTCCTTCACTCACTGTCTGTGCAGCACACTTCCCCACTCACTGCCTGCACGGTGCTTCTCCCTCACTCACTGTCTGCAGCACTCTTCCCCCACTCACTGCCTGCATGGTGTTTCTCCCTCACTCACTGTCTGTGCAGCACTCTTCCCCACTCACTGCCTGCACGGTGCTTCTCCCTCACTCACTGTCTGCAGCACTCTTCCCCCACTCACTGCCTGCACTCTTCCCCCCTCACTGCCTGCACGGTGCTTCTCCCTCACTCACTGTCTGCAGCACTCTTCCCTCACACTGCCTGCATGGTGCTTCTCCCTCACTCACTGCCTGCAGCACTCTTCCCCCACTCACTGCCTGCACGGTGCTTCTCCCTCACTCACTGTATGCAGCACTCTTACTTCACACTGACTGCATGGTGCTTCTCCCTCACTCACTGTCTGTGCAGCACTCCTCCCCCACTCACTGCCTTCACGGTGCTTCTCCCTCACTCACTGTCTGCAGCACTCTTCCCCCACTCACTGCCTGCACGGTGCTTCTCCCTCACTCACTGTCTGCAGCACTCTTCCCCCACTCACTGCCTGCATGGTGCTTCTGCCTCACTCACTGTCTGTGCAGCCGTCTCCCCCACTCACTGCCTCCACGGTGCTTCTCCCTCACTCACTGTCTGCAGCACTCTTCGCCCACTCACTGCCTACACGGTGCTTCTCCCTCACTCACTGCCTGCGCAGTACTCTTCCCTCACACTGCCTGCACGGTGCTTCTCCCTCACTCACTGTCTGTGCAGCACTCTTCCCCCACTCACTGCCTGCACGGTGCTTCTCCCCCACTCACTGTCTGCAGCACTCCTCCCTCACACTGACTGCACGGTGCTTCTCCCTCACTCACTATCTGTGCAGCACTCTTCCCTTACACTGCCTGCACGGTGCTTCTCCTTCACTCACTGTCTGTGCAGCACTCTTCCCCCACTCACTGCCTGCACGGTGCTTCTCCCCCACTCACTGTCTGCAGCACTCCTCCCTCACACTGACTGCACAGTGCTTCTCCCTCACTCACTATCTGTGCAGCACTCTTCCCTCACACTGCCTGCACGGTGCTTCTCCCTCACTCACTATCTGTGCAACACTCTTCCCTCACACTGCCTGCACGGTGCTTCTCCCTCACTCACTGTCTGTGCAGCATTCTTCCCTCACACTGCATGCACGGTGCTTCTCCCTCACTCACTGTGTCCACAGTACTCTTCCCTCACACTGCCTGCACAGTGCTTCTCCCTCACTTGCTGTCTGGTGCTCGTAACTCATTTCATGTGCAGTGCCTGTAGCTCAGTCACCCTCACTCAATGCTTACACATTGCTCTTCACCTAGTCACCAAGGTCTCCGCCATATGCTTTGGATTCGAGAGGGAGCCATCCAACTTGCAACTGCCAGCCCCTCTCATCTCAAGAGAATCTTCAGAAGTCTCCCATCCGGAATGCAGAGACCAGCTATCATTAGAGGTATGTGCTGGCCCTCAAGAGGACCTTTGGCTTTCAACTGCAGCAGGCTGTACACACCTCTTCCTTGAATATACTTCCAGGGGTCTCTTTGACATTTTAAACTGGGGCAATAGTCACAAGTGTGTTCGATCGATGGGCATGCTTAGAGAAGTCTCAACACAAGGCATTATCTCAATAAAATTTATCGACCCAGGTCCAGGACAGAGCAACAAAATGACCAAGGTAACTTGGCGATCCTTTCAGTTGGCTGAGAAGGTCTTGGAAAGTGCCGCTACCTTTAAGAACTGGGGATCATAATCAACCCTCCCAAGAACCCTGCATATCCATGTGCTCTAGAGCTTGAGGAAAGAATGCACCACTCCAACCAGACTTAGACCAGTCTACCTGGTCTTAAGAAAGGCCCTAAGCAAATCCCCAAGCTCTTATACTCAATAAATTGGTAGGCTTTCAGATAAGCCTGCTTCTGGACCTGAAGTGGTAGCTAAAGTGGGCTGGCTGTTGGGAGCCCTGAATCCAAACACACTTCTACGGTGACAAAGCACTCTTGCAATCGACTGTACAGATCGTATGTTGAAGCTATGCTCCTGGAATATCAACGGCCTGGCTAAAAAGTTAGAAGACCCTAAAATTCTTCAATACCTCTACTAATTCAATATAGTGCTCCTACAAGAGACATGGTCACAGATGGCGCTCCACCTGGAGAGACACACAAACCACTTTATCCCAGCAACAACAAAAAAGTAAATATGGTCGCAGCAAGGCTGGTCTTGCCGTTTACATATCTGCCACCAGCGCAATCGAATGTCGGGAACAGGACAGCAAGGATGCAGGACTGCAGGAAGTAGGAACAACACTCAAAACATCCAGCGGCCAAACCAAGAAAATCGCCTTGTTAAATGTATACAACCATCCAAATGCAAGATCAATTAATGATCTCTCTGACAAGCTCATTGACATTACAATGGGCCTAAGGTCTGAGAGGCCCAGTAATGACCTTATCATATCATGGAATTTCAATATGTGGTTAATGAGTGAAGCACCTGCTAGCGAGTTCACAGAGACCCAAAACAGCCATTCTAATATTCCATCTCAAGATACTTACACCTAAGAGAGGATGGTCCTTACTAGTTAATCTTGAACACCTTGGCCTCAGAGCTTCATACTTAAGGTCCTCTGGGGCATCTCTATTCGGTTACTCATTTGTAAGTCTCCCCCTGCTGAACACTACTTCCTCCTTTGGATTTGGGGAGAAATTGGAAAGCGCTCATCTACTGCAAGAGATAGTCCTCGACGTAGGCCTGAATGACTCCACACGTGTGGCAAATCAAGGGATTAAAGGGCATACCATTAACCTCAAATGCATTAGTTGTACTACAGAGTGATTCTCTGCATTGGCACTTGAAGCAAAACAACAAATTTCATCTCCATTTACGCTGGGGGAAGACCCTCTGACTGGATGGGAAAGGTTTACCACAAAAGTCTCCAACCAGCATGCCAAGCCTGTCCAGGACAACACAATGATTCAAGCACCCTACACGGCCCTTCTTCCAGGGCGTGGAAATAGTTATACAATAAGAAGGGCCAAAAGGACGGCAAGCTATCTTTGGGAAGCACTCAAAAGGTCACCAAGGGACCTTACTACTACATAATCTAGGGAAGGCACGAAAAATACGAAAGAGGGAGAAAAAGAAAAGTTGAAGGGAGCAATGGAATTCCTTCTGGACAAAACCACTGCATGATGTTAAGACAAACAACTCTGTGCAATTCTGGCGGACTGTAAACAGAGTTGACAGACACCTGCCAAATGTGGCGTCCTCCAATATCTCTGAGTCAATCTGGTATTAATTCCTGCTTGATAAAATTAATCTGACGACACAGCCAGGTGAGCCTAGCGCTCAGGCAGATGACTCAGAGTGCTCAAAACCCTGCTAAAGGACACTTTGGGAAGTGACCAAAAATCTACTTGGGGCACTGTCTCCACAAGAATTGTTATGAAACAAATTGCAAAGGGTCACAGAGAGAGTGTGCCAGGCCCAAGTGGAATTCCTCCTGCTATCTACAAGGATGACCCAATATCTTGGGCTGCACAACTAACACAGATCTTCTCCATCATCTTGCAGATAACCACACCCCCCCCCATGGCAAGACTCGATTCTGGCACCAATCTTCAAAAGGAGCAACAAGGGGATCCCTGGGATCTATCGCTTGGTAGCTCTAATCGACAACCACGTCAATAATTTCGCTCGAGTGTTACTGGAGGAGCTGCAGCAGTGGGATGAGGCCAATGCCATCATTCCGCCAAAACAATCTGTCTTCACCCAGAATGCAGGGACTGCAGTCAACATCATGAAACTCTCCCTATTAACCGACGGGGCAAAGACCCACAGCCTCCATGTCTACCGGGGATTATTCTAATAGAAGTCTGCATTTGATAGGGTTGACCGGGGGAAGATGTGGCAGAAATTGTCCTCCCTAAAAATCCTGGCTGACCTGGTAATGGCCCTCGAATTCTTCCACACAGAAACAAAGGCCAGAATCAAAATTGCAGATGATTACAACAAGATTCTCCTCCTGAGCAATACTAGGAAATGATATCAGAATCAATCCACAAAACAATACTCTTAGACACAATAATAGTAGAAGATATTGCAAATATTTTCCCAAAAATTCTTCTTTATTTCTTCTTTTTCTTTCAGTCACTCAGTACTATTCTTCCATATTTTCATAAATTTTGTTCATTGTCTTTGCTTTGCCAACAGGTGTTTCGTCCTACTTTTACAGCATAAGGACTTCGTCAGGGCTAGAAGCAAATTAAACATACCTTTGGTTACAAAAGGTTCTTTATAATATGAAGGAACTAGTACATAACCTAAACAATATGATCGATTATGTATGGCTAGTAAACAAGGAAAATCGTTAAGTTTAGCGAATTTCCAATTCTCCAACTGATATCAACAGTTAGTAGTTCAATAGGTTCAGATTTACTAAAATTAGAGCAAATACATTTCTTATCACTTAGGTTCACTAAAATTGCAACCTATTTAGGGTTGCTTATTTTCAAGCAAGGAAGACCCTAGACAGCATCGGGAAAAACATATTATTATTATTACGTTTCTTATATAGCGCCAGAATCGACCCCCGAAGGGGTATCTCCGCGCTTGCCTTGGGAACCCGTCCTGGCTTTTCTCTGTGAGATAGCCCCTACAGGGCATGCTAGACTTACCAATTGTATGTCTATTCTCTGCAAATTGGCGAAACCAAGAGGTGATCAAAACACTTAAAATCCTAAAAAATATATATATAGGTTTGCATTTAGTTATACAATTGCATTAAATAATTATATTCATTTACTTTTAAAATTCATAACTCTCTAACTCCTTTTTAGGCTTTTAATATTTATTTAGGACCACTTCCGAATATTAGATGTCAGAATAGCATAATAATATGGTTATATCTGGCCTTCTATAGTGGTTCTATATTAAACAATTGCCCCAATTAGTATTTTTTAGCATAGTGGTAAATGTATTTACCTAGGTCATCCACAATTCTGTCCGCATGGTATTCCCTTGTCGGTATTTGTGTCCTATAATGGTAAATAAAACTCATATAAGAGTATATATCAAGTATTTTTTCTCTTTCATTTTGAATTATAACATATATATATATAATCTAGTATACTACAGGCCATAGAAGAAATGAATTATATAACTCTAATCTTATTACAGACTATTGATAGACAGAAGGTAAAGATGGCGCCAGCGTTTCCTCTATAATAAAGAACCTCTATCTTATCTGAATAAGATTGTGAAGTGGTTGCGCAATCGGCGACCTCTTTATATAGTAACCGAACATATTATATATTTTAAGGGGAATAATTCCGGTTATCGCTTAAAGTCAGAACTTTTAACTAATTTGAATAAAAATTGTGAAGTGGTCGCGTAAAACGGCGAAAATTTTATATAATAATTGAACATAAAATATATACTTTTCAAGGGAAACAATTCCGGTTAATACTTAAGTCGGTAACCCTAACAAATATATAACATACATAGAGTAAAACGAGTTTATTCCTATCTCACTGTTGTAGCATATTCACGTATAAATAGCCCAAACCAAGATGGCGACGATGCTAGACGCTGTTCTCGTAAAGACTCCCTTGTGCCGTGACAAAATACTTTTTAACCGGTAAGAATTCATTGTGGATAAGTTAGATTTAATCTTAAACTTAATACGGAGGACTAGCACTTTGATTTTAATTATACTCTTGTTTTGTAGAAATATGGATAGGTCGCTACCTAATTTTAAGAATTCTGGACTGGAGGGACCCGCTACTAGAGGAATATATACATAGTGGAGGTACCTGTTATTTTCACGATACTTTTTCTTTAGCTAATAGTTATCGTCTTTAAGAGTCTCAATATAGACAAATTGCGTATAAATAATAGTTATTGACCTTAAGAGTTTCTATACAAAGATGAAATGTGTTCTATTAACTGTTACCATATTAGTATTTTGTGCCTTTAACAGAATAAGTGAAGGTACATTATTCTAATCTCTTAGATAGTTACATGTATGTATAATATGAGCTCTTGTGAAGGAATAAAGATGTGCTGATAAATAAAATTCTCAGTGGAAATGCATTTTAAAAGCTTAAACTATCCATTAGGCACCTACTAGAATAATAATTCGTAATATCCGAGCTCTCTTATAAAAGCGTTTATGTAAATTTTGACTATTCAGAGAGGTGGTACAGACCACGTGTAGATAGGCAATTATGTAACTTTAATCCTCGAATAATCTTAACAAAGCGGTTTTGAAAGTTGTGACCACTCAGAGAGGAGGTGCTTATTATGTTTTTACATGTAATTAGGTAACTTTTAATAGTTTCAACAAACGGTTATTTTCACCAGTGAATCACCCATCTCCCTTTTCCAATATATACTCTTATATGAGTTTTATTTACCATTATAGGACACGAATACCGACAAGGGAATACCATGCAGACAGAATTGTGGATGACCTAGGTAAATAAATTTACCACTATGCTAAAAAATACTAATTGGGGCAATTGTTTAATACAGAACCACTATAGAAGGTCAGATATAACCATATTATTATGCTATTCTGACATCTAATATTCGAAAGTGGTCCTAAATAAATATTAAAAGCCTAAAAAGGAGTTAGAGAGTTATGAATTTTAAAAGTAATTGAATATAATTATGTAATGCAATTGTATAACTAAATGCAAAGCTATATATATATTTTTTAGGATTTTACGTGTTTTGATCACCTCTTGGTTTCGCCAATTTGCAGAGAATAGACATACAATCGGTAAGTCTAGCATCATCATGAATATGTAATTAAGGGATACTTAGTAAACGTGTCATAAAAATCTAAAAATCTAGTAATAGGTGTGATGCTTTTTCTGGCATAATAAAGGGTTTTTATCTCAAATGTACAAGAACAACTGTATATGTATATGTGGAGAAGTGTGGCGCTTTGGTTAGAGCAGGCAGACCCTGAAGCAGAGGTCATACCCGGGACCAGGGTTCAATTCCCGACGCGGCAGGGTCTTGAGCTCAAATGTCCATGGACTCGATAATTCTCGCTTCGGTGCCTGACCTGATCATGGGTTCACACTCTGCAACTCTGGGCATTAAGCTTGCTTAATCTCCACAACGCCCCCCCCCCCGTGGCGGGATGCCTGGCTCTCACCTTGGGGATGTCCTGTAGGGGCTATCTCACAGGGAAAAGCCAGGACAGGTTCCCAAGGCAAGCGCGGAGATACCCCTTCGGGGGTCGATTCTGGCGCTATATAAGAAACATAATAATAATAATATGTTTTTCCCGATGCTGTCTAGGGTCTTCCTCGCTTGAAAATAAGCAACACTAAATAGGTTGCAATTTTAGTGAACCTAAGTGATAAGAAATGTATTTGCTCTAATTTTAGTAAATCTGAACCTATTGAACTACTAACTGTTGATATCAGTTGGAGAATTGGAAATTCGCTAAACTTAACGATTTTCCTTGTTTACTAGCCATACATAATCGATCATATTGTTTAGGTTATGTACTAGTTCCTTTATATTATAAAGAACCTTTTGTAACCAAAGGTATGTTTAATTTGCTTCTAGCCCTGACGAAGTCCTTATCCTGTAAAAGTAGGACAAAACACGTGTTGGCAAAGCAAAGACAATGAACAAAATTTATGAAAATATGGAAGAATAGTACTGAGTGACTGAAAGAAAAAGAAGAAATAAATAAGAATTTTTGGGAAAATATTTGCACTATCTTCTACTATTATTGTGTCTAAGAGTATTGTTTTGTGGATTGATTCTGATATAATTTCCTAGTATTGCTCAGGAGGAGAATCTTGTTGTAATTGTTTAAATAGACAAACTTAGTCTGTCTATAGTTACAGCTGTAGGCAAGGGCTGTATCTCACCCTTAGAGCAAATACTAGATTATTTTACTAATTTTTCGATACTATAAACACTATTATGCGCAAAATCCCCTCTTGCCCTTTGTAAATTAATTGTCTATTTGGGGATTGCTGCAAATAGTGTAGACTAACAAACTATAATAAACTCACCATGTGCTCTAGAACAGAACGAAGTAAAATTGCAGAAGATATGTTTAAAACTTTAAGTGCAGGAATATCTGTTAATAAAGCAGTCACTCAAAGTACATCCAAGGTAAATGAGGGACTTAAAAAGAAATTTGAGAGGTTAGAACGGTTAAAGAAAACAGAGATCACTAAATGGTGGGACGGAGCTACCCTGAAGGAATACATCAGGTTGGAAAGAATACCCAGGGGTCTCCGATCCAACCTATTTCCTACATACGACGATTTAGAGGAAGATCTACTTCAGATATGGTAAAAAGAACTCACAGGGAATTCCATGAGATTAATGAATATACTGATCGAAAACTCTGAAAGGAAAGTAAGTCAAGCAGCAGAACAGGTTGACTTATTAGAAAAAGAATTTGAAGATTTAAAACTTACTGAGGCCACTTAGTAAAATTATGCTATCCTAGAAGGGATTTTAAGTAAATATGAAGATGAGATAAAGGACAAAAAAGCAAGGAAACTGAAGAGAGATGAAAACGACTACCGTAATGGAAGAGTTTTCACTTTTGCTAAAAAATGTGATATTTTTGTTAAAAATGACTTGCAACGTAGTGGCAGTAACATTTCTTTAGTAAGTGGCATAAGCTCAGCCTCTTCTAGTAATGTCTGTTTAACAACAGATGAGGCAAGTGCAAAAACACCAGCAAATACCTCAACAGGAAGTAATTTTTTACGCAAAGTCCAGAGAATCCGAATTGGTAACAAAGAGGGCAATGGACAAAGAGGAAGACAAAGAGAGGATGTAGAGGTAAAGGGAAATCCAGGTCCCAGAAACAGAGTAAACACCCGATCATGGAACAAAACCAAACAGTAAATGATGATACTAATGTAATCCAAATAGTAAACTTATCTAGTTTCCCCCTTACAGATGAAATGACGAATGTATTAAGTAAGGGTATGCGTTTCTGTCCAACCGTACTATATGATTTGACAAATGTTAAGATTGATTTATATAGATTTATACAAAATCCTAAACTCAAATTTTTTTTGCCTTTGATGAAAATACAAATAAAAAACACGTACCTGATATTGTCATTGGTGATCTTTGTATACAAGAGATTAGAGATACCGCCATGCTGTTATCCTTTACTGAAAATGAGGAAGACCCAATTGCAATGCACAAAGTTTTGCAAGATTAAGAATATAATACTAATGAAACATTAGACAGTGGTCTTAAATCCAAATCTAAATGGACACCACAATTGGGTAGTGGTAATAGTATTGATGCATTCTACAGGGTGGTTCTAAATGATTTGCATAAAATTGAAGGTAAAAATAATGATCAAAGAACTATAAGACATATGGATAATTTGACCAGTAGTGAACGCAATGCCCTGAAAATATTAACGTCCAACAATGAAATAGTAATAAAGAGAGCAGATAAAGGGGGAAACATAGTAATCTTAGATAAAACATACTATGAAGATGAAATACTAGAACAACTGGGAAATGTAAATTTCTATAGGAAACTTCCTAATAATCCTATACTCAAGACTACCAAACTGATCAATGACCAACTTAAACTCTGGTACTCCACTGGATTTTTAAATGAGGATGAATACAAATATTTAACAGTGGATAGACCTAATTTTCCATGTCTGTATTGCCTACCTAAAATTCATAAAAACGCCACTAGACCACCAGGAAGACCTATCGTGTCAGGGGTGGGAGGACCAACTGAAAAAATTTCTGACTTTGTAGACACATACCTTCAACCATATGTAGCCAACCTGCCATCTACAATACAAGATACCAAACATGTCCTAAATATCATTGAAGATATATCTTGGGAAGAAACGATGATCATGGAAACAATAGACGTTGTTGCCTTATATACCAATATTCCCCATGAATTGGGACTAGAAGCCTTAAGATACTATCTATATAAAAGACCGGTAGAGCTTTTAAATCACTCTAACATGTTGATAGATATGGCTAGGATTATCTTAGAACAGAATGTTTTTATGTTCAAAACAGATTGGTACCAACAAATATGTGGTTCGGCAATGGGCTCCAGATTTGCACCGTCCTTTGCCTGTCTTTTTATGGGACGGTTTGAGGCGGTGCATATCTGGGGTCGACCAGGGTCAGAATGGCAGGAATACATAATGTATTATGGAAGATACATTGATGATTGTCTCTTGATATGGACAGGAGGAGTAGAAAAATTTAGAGAATTCTTTGACTTTCTGAACAACAATATTTATAATATCAAATTCACCATGAATTACAGTGCGAAAACTTTGGTTTTTCTAGATGTTGAATTATTTGTAGAAGGGGACAAACTGAAGAGTAAAATGCACAGAAAGGAAACCTCTTGTAATTCACTGTTACATGCTGAAAGTGCCCACCCTAAAACTCAAATAAATGCCATTCCCTGTGGCGAGTTTTATAGAGCACGGAGAAACTGTTCTAATGAGACTGATTTTGCAGATGCTTTAAAAGACATGGAAGAGAGATTTCTATCTAGAGGTTATGACCAGCAAGTCCTTATAAAAGCTAAGAATCGAGCAAAGAAGTTGAAAAGGTTGGACACATTGAAACCACGAAATAAGGAATCTAATAAAGTAATACCTGTGAAACTAATAACGGGATACCATCCGTGGTCACACAAAATATATGGTATTCTGAAACGACACTGGCATCTATTACCATCAAATGTGCTACTACAGAGACATATTCCAAAATATCCAAGTATAGCCTACAGAAAAGGTAAAACGTTGGGTAATATCACTAGCCCTAGCTATTTTAGGGATAATAAAGCTAAACAAACCTGGCCACACACACACAATGTGGGATCATTTAAATGCCATAACTGCAGTATGTGCAGAATGGCAATCAAGGATAAAAAAGATTTTACATATAATAGATCAAAAAGATATTATATAAGACAACATATAGATTGTACAACAAAATATGTAGTCTACATAATAGTGTGTAAATGCCAAAAGATTTTTGTAGGTAGCACTATAAGAAGCATGAAAGATCGAATTGCAGAACATTATCGAGCTTTTAAAAATATGGATCAGAAATATCCCATAGGATTACATGCATTAAACTGCCCTAACAGAAGTTTCTCATTTCATGGACTAGAGAGCATTCCCCCGAGTGTGAGAGGAGGGAATAGAGAACTTAAAGTGAGACAAGCTGAAGTACGCTGGATTATTAGATTACGGGCAGTGGAACATGGGATAAATATTGATGACGAAATGCAGTATTTCCTTGGATAGAATGGTAACCATACTAAAGAGCTGTGAGTGATATGATATGGGTACAGGTGTTCAACCCCCCCCCCCTTTTTTTACATCTTCAGTATGGACACTAGTCATGTTATAACACTAGCTATGTTTAGTAATTATGAATATTTTGAATTGATGAACGGATGAAATTGCCTATTTGAATTTTGTTCATGTACATATGGATAAAGTACTCAATACAAGTTTAGAATGTAAGTAGTTATCACTGGAGGCAACAGACATTTGTATGTTACTCACTAGAGGCAACAAACATTTCTATGTTATTTACTAGGCTATCCTGGACTTTGGTGGAATCAATAGGAAGAACAATACCAGTGCTAGGATAGGCTTCGCTTATATCCCTTAGCTTTAAAACAATAAGAGTCGACTGTCCTTAGTTTAATATAGAATACAAATAAGAATTAAGTACTTTTTCTCTTTCATTTTGAATTATAACATATATATAAATATAATCTAGTATACTACAGGCCATAGAAGGAATGAATTGTATAACTCTATTCTTATTATAGACTATTGATAGACAGAAGGTAAAGATGGCGCCAGCGTTTCCACTATAATAAAGAACCTCTATCTTATCTGAATAAGATTGTGAAGGGGTTGCGCAATCGGCGACCTCTTTATATAGTAACCGAACATATTATATATTTTAAGGGGAATAATTCCGGTTATCGCTGAAAGTCGGAACTTTTAACTAATTTGAATAAATATTGTGAAGTGGTCGCGTAAAACGGCTAAAATTTTATATAATAATTGAACATAAAATATATACTTTTCAAGGGAAACAATTCTGGTTAATACTTAAATCGGTAACCTCTAATAAATATATAACATATGTTGGACCTGAGAACTCCCAAGTCACATAGGGTAGCTTGGCACTAAGTAGGAAGGCCTAACTCAAGGGTACATGTGTAAAGTTTGCGTCTCACCCACTCAGTAACTCAGTGCCCATCCATCCAAAAATGACACTACACCTTAATTTTTATAAAAGTAGAAAAGGTTTATCTTTCCTTCAGTGTGTTTTTCAGTTGCACTTCATTCAATACATCACATAATAAACATTGCTTCTGAAGCACTAGCGTTAGCAGGCCTTTTTCTAAAGTGCCCAGACAAATTTACATTTGCAAAATCTTTCAGCTTTCTCTAAATCAGGAGGAGCAGTGCGATTATCAGCAGAAACTCTTTACATTACCCCTCTTGCCAAAGAGGCATTTTCAATAATCCTTCCACAGCTCTAATATCTTATCACCGGTAACAAAGAGATGTTAACTGAAAGGCTGCCTGCAGATTAGAGCAATTGTTCAATTACACAGTGAAAACATTTCACGTTCATTGAGGGAGAAAATTCACAATAGCAATTAATACAGGTAGGAAGTTGTTCACATTAACGGGACAGTTTAAATATTCACTCTAGGTAGAAAGAGAGGTGGGAATTTCCATGGACTTATGGCCACCCTCGGCTTCAACCGGTAACAGAATCCCCTCTTCAGGTCTGTCAGGATTCAAGTTTGAAATGGCCTCAGTCAAGCTTGGTTTCTGCCCAAAGCGTAACCCTGCCAACACCCAGGGCCTCCACAGGCTCTTGACGGATTGCAGAGAGGGCGACTAAGGATTGGGCCCGCTTACTTCCAACCCAAGACTCTGACAACACCTACACCCTTGCCTCTCCCTCGGGACTGCCGGCGGTCGAAGGATCTGTCACAGCAGCTCCTGCGGCCTCTGCCCACTCTCCCCGCTTACTTGACGAGTTCGCTGGCTAGTACAGTGTCCTGTCCCCGGTGCTCGTGCCGCGGCTGTCCTCGCTGGGGCCGGGGGACTTATGCTCTTCCTCACTGCAGTTCGGGGAACGGGGGGGGAGGAAATCCGGCGTTCCTCACCGCTCTCGACGGGACTTCGGGAACCCTTCTTTCACCGGCTCCTACCATTGCAGGCCCCGCCTTCTCTCCGCCTCCCTCAATGTTGGACGGCCTCTTCCAGGGACACGGCTGACTTCTTCTTCCTCAGCCACACCTCCGCTCCGCTTCCTGTCATGACGCCACGCCGCTTGCGGCGCTTCCCTGCTTCCGGAAACACAGCTGGCCGAGTCCGCACAAGCCGACTCTTCCGTCTGCTCGGCAGCCTCTACGGGGTTCTCCTGCCTCCGCAAGTTCGACCACAGACCTTGCCTACTTCCTCCTCAGCCACCTCGGAGGGAGCACACCCCAATGACGGCGCACCTCGGCGCAGAGGGGGGGTCACAGCAGATGCCAGGAGACAACGCGACAGATTCTTCCACACTGTGAGTGGACCCACGTTCTCAGGGACTCCTGCACCTCGCTTCCCTCAATAGTTTCAAGTTGTCTTTAAGTGCGCTGGGCACCCGCAGTTAGACTGGAGTAACTCCGTGTTAGAAGGGCTGGGTCCAATAGCAGGGGGAAAACGTCATCCAAGTAGGTAGTCGATCTAAAGAACGATCTCCCTTTGCTTAATGCGCCTCTCCCCTGACAACTTTGCCTCACTCCTCCTGTGACCAAGTTCCACAACACCTACTGGTCACTACTCAAAATGGTTGCCTAACATTCCGCCTTATATAGGCTGACCCAGGAAGGTCCAGAAGGGTCCAGAGGGTTCTTGAACATTCCTATGTTAGCCTATGGGCCCAGACTCTAAGGTGGCAGTTGTGGCAGTTGCTGGCCACCATTTTGTGGGTCTAGTAAATCTAGTCAGGAAGGCGCCAAGGCCTCAAGTAAAGACCATGAGGGCAAAGAACACCTAACCCCTTGGTCTATACCTCAAAAAAATCTAGTGGACCTAAAACTAAAAGGTTTTGAGGGGCAAAAAGTGTTCAAAAATGAATAATAATTCGAAGGGACTACTCAAAGGGTAGACAGGTCTAACACGTGTCCCCCCCAGCTGAAAGTGGGGAGAGCTACCCAACACCTTGGGAGTCCTCATCACTAAGGCGGAAATACCTAGAGAGACCGTCTGCATTGGCGTGGTCCACTCCAGGCCGATGTTCCACCCGGAAGTCCATTCCCTGTAGGGAGATGGACCATCTCAACAACTTGGGATTTTCCCCCTTCATTTGCATCAGCCAACGAAGGGGTCGATGGTCAGTCTGAACCAGGAAGTGCGAGTCAAACAGGTATGGCCACAATTTCTTCAGAGCCCATTCCACCGCAAAAGCTTCCCGCTCATTTGCACTCCACTTCTGTTCCCGGGGAAGCAGTCTCCTGGACAGGAAGACTACAGGCTGATCCAGACCCTCTTCATTGAGTTGCGATAACACTGCCCCAATGCCATGCTCTGATGCGTCTGTCTGGACAATGAACTCCTTGGAGAAGTCTGGGGCCCTCAGGACCGGTGCTGCACACATTGCCTGTTTCAATTTCACAAAGGCCTGACAAGCCTCTGTCCAGACTACCCGTCGAGGTTGTTTCTTGGATGTGAGCTCTGTGAGGGGCGCTACAATAGTGCCATACCCCTTCATAAAGCGACGGTAGTATCCTGTGAGGACTAGGAAAGCTCGGACCTCAGTCTGGGTCTTGGGGGGTTCCCATGCCATGATTGCCTCAATCTTTGCCTGTAGGGGCTGCACTGTTCCCCTACCCACCAAGTGGCCTAGGTACACAACCGACCCCTGCCCAATCTGACATTTGCTGGCCTTGATTGTCAAGCCAGCCTGTTTCAGGGCCTGGAGAACAGCTTGCAAGTGACGCAAATGGTCCTCCCAACTGTTGCTGAAGACGGCAATGTCATCCAGGTAAGCAGCGGAGAAAGCCTCCATTCCAGAAAGGACCTGGTTCACCAGCCGCTGAAAAGTGGCAGGGGCATTCTTGAGCCCAAAGGGCATCACACAGAACTGGTAGTGTCCCTCAGGTGTGGAGAAAGCTGACCTTTCCTTTGCTCCATCTGTAAGGGAGATCTGCCAGTACCCTGAAGTAAGGTCAAAGGTACTCAGGTATTGGGCAGCTCCCAGCCGGTCAATCAATTCATCCGCCCTAGGGATCGGATGAGCATCAGTCTTGGTCACTGAGTTCAGTCCCCGGAAATCCACATAGAACCTCAGTTCTGGAGTGGTGCCCGGTGGAGCAGCTTTTGGTACTAAAACCACTGGACTGGACCAGGGGCTACTGGAAGGTTCAATAACTCCTAGCTCCAGCATCTTGGTAACCTCACCGTGGATGCTTGCCTTCACCTTGTCTGACAGCCGGTAGGTCTTTGACTTCACTGGTGGGCTGTCTCCTGTGTCCACATCATGGGTACACAGGTGGGTCCTTCCCGGGACAAGGGAGAACAACGAAGAGTACTGCTCCAATATCAGGCGGCAGTCCTCCCGCTGCTCAGGAGTTAGGGATGGGGAGAGAATCACTCCCTCCACCGACCCATCCTTTTCCTGAGACGAAAAAAGGTCAGTGAGAGGCTCGCTTTCCGCTTCCTCTCCTCCATCAGTCACCATCATCAAGATGACCTCGGGCCTCTCATGGTGGGGTTTGAGGCGATTAGCATGTAGCACCCGCAGGGGCTGTCGAGGGGTCTTAAGATCCACCAGGTAGGTGGCCTTACCCTTCTTCTCTAACACCTCAAAGGGGCCTGTCCAGCACTTAGCTCTCCAGGCTCTATCACCCACACTTTCTGGCCAGGCTCCAACTCCACTGGGTGAGCGTTGTGGTAAACCACTCTTTCATTACTGCTTGGCTGGCTTCCAAGTTGTCTGAAGCTTGCTTCCACAACTTAGCCATTTGGCTCCGGAAAGTCAGCATGTAGCTCACCACATCCTGGGGAGGCTTTCTGGGAGACTTTTCCCATCCATCCTTCACCAGGCTGAGAGGTCCACATACAGGGTGCCCGTACAGTAGCTCGAAGGGGCTGAAGCCCACTCCCTTCTGCGGCACTTCCATGTAGGAGAATAGCAAACAGGGCAGGAGGACGTCCCATTTCCTCCGCAGGCTCTCAGGCAGACTCCTTATCATGACTTTCAAGGTCTTGTTGAACCTCTCTACCAGTCCATTGGACTGGGGTGGTATGGAGTGGTGAACCGTTAGGTCACTCCACACTCCTTCCACATTGCCCGCATATATGCTGACATGAAGTTGGTCCCCCTGTCGGACACAACTTCCTTGGGGAAACCCACTCGGGTAAAGATCCCCATCAGGGCCCTAGCCACAACAGGTGCAGTGACAGTCCTCAGAGAAATCGCCTCTGGGTACCGCGTGGCATGATCCACCAGAACCAGGATAAACCTGTGACCAGCTGTAGTTGGTGGATCCAATGGCCCCACAATGTCGATGCATACCCTTTCAAAGGGGGTGCTAACGACAGGTAGTGGTTCCAGGGGAGCTTTCAGCTTCACCCCTGTCTTCCCACTGGCTTGACAGGATACACACGTCCGACAGTAAGTGTCAGATGCCACTTTCATCTGAGGCCAGTAAAAGTGGGGGACAAGCCGGGCAAAGGTCTTGTCCTGACCTAAGTGTCCTGCAAAGGGTATCTCATGAGCCAATTCGAGAAGAAAGGCTCGGTATCGCTGAGGGACTACCAAGGCCCGTGATGAACCAGGCAAAGGCACCTTGGGTTCACTGTAGAGGAGTCCGTCCTCCCAGTAAATATGGTAGTGCCCTGCAACGTTCCCTGCTGCCTGGGCTTTGGCCTGTCGCCTCAGTCCCTCAAGGGTAGGACACTCCTTCTGGCCCTTACAGAACTCCTCCCTGGTAGGCCCTCCCTCCACATGCCACTCAGCAGGGATGGGTAGGTCCTCCAGGGAGACTACTTCCCTCTCCACGGACTCCTGGTCCACCACCGCAGGTGGCCGATCTGTCTCATGGGGCGTGGAAGCCGAAGCAGGCTTCTCCTGACTTCGGGTCTTTCCCTTTTTGGCAGCGGGCTGGACCATTGTTCCCGGCTCCAGCCCAGGCGAACTCCCTCTCTGGGCAGTCGCAGACCTTGTGCTTGCACAGGCCCAGTCAGGTGTACCCAGCATCTCCGAATGAGTCCGGTATTCCACCTCCTTCCAGGCATTGTGCTCCATGTCATTCCCCAACAGACAATCGACTGGCACGGCAGGGCTTACGGCAACTCGAAGTGAACTTGCAACCCCTTCCCACTCAAAGGGAACCTCGGCCACAGGGTAGTGGCCCAATCTGCCGTCAGCCATCGTGGCAGGGTGGAGTACATGTGGAATCACCTGCTCAGGAGACACCAGTTGACTCCTTACCATAGTCATACTGGCTCCTGTGTCTCTCAGAGCCTCCCCTCTCTGGCCATTGATGGTGATCCATTGCCCATACTTTGTAGTATTTGACGGCACCTGGATCTTAGGAACCATCTCCCGATCCCCCAGGGACGCTAAGGTGACACCCGCCCACTCACCCCCTTATCTAAGGGCAACTCCTCCCCGAGCACTACACTAGCTACTCCCGGGGCTTTTCCTCCGGTGGGAGGGGGTGGTCTCTTTGGGCACTTGACATCTCCATTATAATGTTCAACACCACCACACTCGAAGCAGTGGACAACCCTTGGCTGCTGGCTCTGGCCAGTATGAGGGTTTCTGGGCGGGTTAGCCTTAGGAGGGAATCCTGTTCCCTTTCCCTGGAAACTGTTTTGGGGACCTTTAGAGAACTCCCGCATTTTATCTCTACCCTCCTTCTTCTGGGGGGCGCCCTGTCTGGCCCTTTGGGAATCCCCTCCAGTCCCCTTTGAGGACACCCGGGTACTCGCCCAGATGTCCGCCTCCTCCGCAAGCTTCCGGGGGTTGGTCAGCTTGCTGTCCACCAGGTGTTGACGCAGCTCGGGAAAACATTTCTCGAGTAGGTGCTCTTTGAGAAAAAGGTTGTACAACCCCTCATAGTCCCTCACCTCGCTGCCTTGTATCCAACCCTCTAGTGCCTTCCTTGCATAATCCAGGAAATCCACCCAATTTTGGGTGCCTAATTTATGACTTCCCCTGAACTTTTGCCGATACTTCTCTGGGGTCAGCCCAAACTTCTTAATTAGCGCCACTTTCATGGTAGGGTAGTGGGTCAGCTCTTTCTGTTCCAGGGCTAATAATGTGTCCCGTCCAGTAGGAGGCATGTATTTGTATAAACCACCCCCCCAGTGTTTTTCCTGGATCCCATGGGCTCTTAAGGAGACCTCATAGGCAGCCAGCTACTTGGCAATGTCATCCCCTGGGCTGTAGCTGGCAACTATATCTTTAGGTAGGTAGGGTCTGGGTTCCCTGGTCAGTTCTTTTGTTTTGCTGCCACCATTTGGAGAATTGGAGGGTCCTATCTGTAGGGCCTTGAGTTCTAGCTCCCTAAGCTTCAACTCATGAGCCATCCTCTGTTCCTCCCTCTCCTGTTCCAACCTGGCTAACTCCCACTTTAGCTGTCTTTTTTCCCTCCTGCCCACTAGTTCAGCTTCGGTTAAGCTTCTTCCGGAGACACTGCTGCTCCTCCTTGAGAAGGTCCTAGGTCCTGGGAGTAGGTTTTCCATCTCCGGATGGAACAATCCCTCTACCCCTATGACTGTGTCCCGGTCCGTCCCCTCTTCCTCCTCCTTTCCATCTCCATGTGCTGCCACCCAAGCTCTCAAACTGGTCTGTAGTTCCCCCTTCTTGGCACCACGCTTAACAACACTGCCATCTTTTGGCAAAAATCTCTAAGCTGGGCTGCAGAATAGGTTTCCAGTTCCCCCAGAGCAAATTCCATTTTGCTTATGAGAAATAAAGGTGCAACCACTCGGGAAGAATTGGTTCAAAAGGGGCAATTCAAAGCTACCTCCACCCACCACCAGGAGCCAATTTGGAAAAAACAAAATAAGTAATTGGGAAGTCCGTCAGGAGAAAACTCCAGGTGTAGGCCTGTGGAGTACACTTTGTTACTTCAGAGTAGACGCAAACACAGTTCGGATCCCACCGCTAGACACCAATTATGTTGGACCTGAGAACTCCCAAGTCACATAGGGTAGCTTGGCACTAAGTAGGAAGGCCTAACTCAAGGGTACATGTGTAAAGTTTGCGTCTCACCCACTCAGTAACTCAGTGCCCATCCATCCAAAAATGACACTACACCTTAATTTTTATAAAAGTAGAAAAGGTTTATCTTTCCTTCAGTGTGTTTTTCAGTTGCACTTCATTCAATACATCACATAATAAACATTACTTCTGAAGCACAAGCGTTAGCAGGTCTTTTTCTAAAGTGCCCAGACAAATTTACATTTGCAAAATCTTTCAGCTTTCTCTAAATCAGGAGGAGCAGTGCGATTATCAACAGAAACTCTTTACATTACCCCTCTTGCCAAAGAGCCATTTTCAATAATCCTTCCACAGCTCTAATATCTTATCACCGGTAACAAAGAGATGTTAACTGAAAGGCTGCCTGCAGATTAGAGCAATTGTTCAATTACACAGTGAAAACATTTCACGTTCATATAGGGAGAAAACTCACAATAGCAATAAATACAGGTAGGAAGTTGTTCACATTAACGGGACAGTTTAAATATTCACTCTAGGTAGAAAGAGAGGTGGGAATTTCCACGGACTTATGGCCACCCTCGGCTTCAACCGGTAACAGAATCCCCTCTTCAGGTCTGTCAGGATTCAAGTTTGAAATGGCCTCAGTCAAGCTTGGTTTCTGCCCAAAGCGTAACCCTGCCAACACCCAGGGCCTCCACACGCTCTTGACGGATCGCAGAGAGGGGACTAAGGAATGGGCCTGCTTACTTCAAACCCAAGACTCTGACAACACCTACACCCTTGCCTCTTCCTCGGGAATGCCGGCGGTCGAAGGATCTGTCACAGCAGCTCCTGCGGCCTCCGCCCACTCTCCCCGCTTACTTGACGAGTTCGCTGGCTGTTACAGTGTCCTGTCCCCGGTGCTCGTGCCGCGGCTGTCCTCGCTGGGGCCGGTGGAGTTACTCTCTTCCTCACTGCAGTTCGGGGAACGGGGGGGAAAGAAAATCCGGCGTTCCTCACCGCTATCGACGGGACTTCGGGAACCCTTCTTTCACCGGCTCCTTCCGTCGCAGGCCCAGCCTTCTCTCCGCCTCCCTCAATGTCGGAAGGCCTCTTCCAGGGACGCGGCTGACTTCTTCTTCCTCAGCCACACCTCCGCTCCGCCTCCTGTCACGACGCCACGCCGCTTGCGGCGCTTCCCTTCTTCCGGCAACACAGCTGGCCGAGTCCGCACAAGCCGATTCTTCCATCTGCTTGGCAGCCTCTACGGGGTTCTCCTGCCTCCGCAAGTTCGACCACAGACCTTGCCTACTTCCTCCTCAGCCACCTCGGAGGGAGCACACCCCAATGATGGCGCACCTCGGCGCGGAGGGGGGGTCACAGCAGACGCCAGGAGACAACGCGACAGATTCTTCCACACTGTGAGTGGACCCACGTTCTCAGGGACTCCTGCGCCTCGCTTCCCCCAATAGTTTCAAGTTGTCTTTAAGTGCGCTGGGCACCCGCAGTTAGACTGGAGTAACTCCGTGTTAGAAGGGCTGGGTCCAATAGCAGGGGGAAAACATCATCCAAGTAGGTAGTCGATCTAAAGAACGATCTCCCTTTGCTTAATGCGCCTCTCCCCTGACAACTTTGCCTCACTCCTCCTGTGACCAGGTTCCACAACACCTACTGGTCACTACTCAAAATGGTTGCCTAACATTCCGCCTTATATAGGCTGACCCAGGAAGGTCCAGAAGGGTCCAGAGGGTTCTGGAACATTCCTATGTTAGCCTATGGGCCCAGACTCTAAGGTGGCAGTTGTGGCGGTTGCTAGCCACCATTTTGTGGGTCTAGTGAATCTAGTCAGGAAGGTGCCAAGGCCTCAAGTAAAGACCATGAGGGCAAAGAACACCTAACCCCTTGGTCAATACCTCAGAAAAATCTAGTGGACCTAAAAATAAAAGGTTTTGAGGGGCAAAAAGGGGACAAAAATGAATAATAATTAGGAGGGACTACTCAAAGGGCAGACAGGTCTAACAACATACATAGAGTAAAACGAGTTTAGTCCTATCTCACTGTTGTAGCATATTCACGTATAAATAGCCCGAACCAAGATGGCGACGATGCTAGACGCCGTTCTCGTGAAGGCTCCCTTATGCCGTGACAAAATACTTTTTAACCGGTAAGAATTCATTGTGGATAAGTTAGATTTAATCTTAAACTTAATACGAAGGAGTAGCACTTTGATTTTAATTATACTCTTGTTTTGTAGATATATGGATAGGTCGCTACCTAATTTTAAGAATTCTGGACTGGAGGGACCCGCTACTAGAGGAATATATACATAGCGGAGGTACCTGTTATTTTCACGATACTTTTTCTTTAGCTAATAGTTATCGTCTTTAAGAGTCTCAATATAGAAAAATTGCATATCAATAATAGTTATTGACCTTAAGAGTTTCTATATAAAGATGAAATGTGTTCTATTAACTGTTACCATATTAGTGTTTTGTGCCTTTAACAGAATAAGTGAAGGTACATTATTCTAATCTTCTAGATAGTTACATGTATGTATAATATGAGCTCTTGTGAAGGAATAAAGATGTGCTGATAAAAATCTTGGTGGAAATGCGTTTTAAAAGCTTACCCTATCCATCAGGCACCTACTACAATAATAATTCGTAATATCCGAACTCTCTTATAAAAGCGTTTATGCAAATTGTGACTATTCAGACAGGTGGTACAGACCACGTGTAGATAGGCAATTATGTAACTTTAATCCTCGAATAATCTTAACAAAGTGGTTTTGAAAGTTGTGACCACTCAGAGAGGAGGTGCTTATTATGTTTTTACATGTAATTAGGTAAATTTTTATAGTTTCAACAAACGGTTATTTTCACCAGTGAAACACCCATCTCCCTTTTCCAATATATACTCTTATATGAGTTTTATTTACCATTATAGGACACGAATACCGACAAGGGAATACCATGCAGACAGAATTGTGGATGACCTAGGTAAATAAATTTACCACTATGCTAAAAAATACTAATTGGGGCAATTGTTTAATACAGAACCACTATAGAAGGTCAGATATAACCATATTATTATGCTATTCTGACATCTAATATTCAGAAGTGGTCCTAAATAAATATTAAAAGCCTAAAAAGGAGTTAGAGAGTCATGAATTTTAAAAGTAATTGAATATAATTATTTAATGCAATTGTATAACTAAATGCAAACCTATATATATATATTTTAGGATTTTAAGTGTTTTGATCACCTCTTGGTTACGCCAATTTGCAGAGAATAGACATACAATCGGTAAGTCTAGCATCATCATGAATATGTAATAAAGGGATACTTAGTAAACGTGTCATAAAAATCTAAAAATCTAGTAATAGGTGTGATGCTTTCTCTGGCATAATAAAGGGTTTTTATCTTAAATGTACAAGAACAACTGTATATGTTTTTCCCGATGCTGTTTAGGATCTTCTTCGCTTGAAAATAAGCAACACTAAATAGGTTGCAATTTTAGTGAACCTAAGTGATAAGAAATGTATTTGCTCTAATTTTAGTAAATCTGAACCTATTGAACTACTAACTGTTGATATCAGTTGGAGAATTGGAAATTCGCTAAACTTAACGTTTTTCCTTGTTAACTAGCCATACATAATCGATCATATTGTTTAAGTTATGTACTAGTTCCTTCATATTATAAAGAACCTTTTGTAACCAAAGGTATGTTTAATTTGCTTCTAGCCCTGATGAAGTCCTTATGCTGTAAAAGTAGGACGAAACACGTGTTGGCAAAGCAAAGACAATGAACAAAATTTATGAAAATATGGAAGAATAGTACTGAGTGACTGAAAGAAAAAGAAGAAATAAAGAAGAATTTTTGGGAAAATATTTGCACTATCTTCTACTATTATTGTGTCTAAGTGTATTGTTTCGTGGATTGATTCTGATATAATTTCCTAGTATTGCTCAGGAGGAGAATCTTGTTGTAATTGTTTAAATAGACAAACTTAGTCTGTCTATAGTTACAGCTGTAGGCAAGGGCTGTATCTCACCCTTAGAGCAAATACTAGATTATTTTACTAATTTTTCGATACTATAAACACTATTATGCGCAAAATCCCCTCTTGCCCTTTGTAAATTAATTCAAAATTGGAGATGGCTCTTGATTATCCAGGGCAATGAAAATCCCATTAAGGCTTTCAGCAGGGCTGTATCCTTGAGCCTACACTATTCAATTTGCTTCTATCAGATCTTACTCCGACTCTTCATGAAGTTAACTCTCATTCGCTTGCCCTAACTAGGGGGTTTTCAGCTTTCGATTCTGCTATTTGTGGATGATCTTGTCTTGATTAGCAGAACTAAGGCCGGCTAGCAGTGCCTTCTTGATGCAACCTTGGCCGACTACTCAAGGAATGGACTGACAATTAATAGAAAGAAAGATAGAAAGAAACCAAAAAGCTCTAGAAAGCCCACGTGATTTCTGGACCAAGAAAACGTAGGGTTGGCAAAATGCTTTAAGTACCTCGGAGTCTACTACAGCGCCTCGTCAAAGTGACGCAGTGAAATCTTCAAGATTTCACGAGTCACTTTTACGCCTATGCTGCGTCAATACCCTGCGCCTGCTTGAAGCAGGCGTAAGGAGTGACGCAGCATGTTAGGCATAGGGCGCCCCAGCATTGCTGGAGCTGTGTCGTGCTTGCAACACGACTCCAGCAATGCGCCGCCCTTACGCCACAGGATGCGACACGCATCGCCCTATCCTTGCGCCAAGGTGCGACGCACTGTAAATGCGATGCATTTGTGGTGGAGCAGGGAGGGAATTGCGTGTCACAACTGTTCTGGCGCATCCCTGCTGATATGCAGAGATGCGCCAGAACTCGTAAATCTGCATCTAGTCACCAATCTGTCTACCCAAGTTCCTCCTCGATATTTGCACTAGCCTTCTCTTGCACTTACCACTGCCCGGTGCTTAGCCTCCACTCACTGTTTATCCAGCCCTTCTCCCCTTTCACAGCCTGAAGAGTGTCTCTCCTCACTCACTCACTGTATGGTACTCGTCGTTCATTGGCTGCCCAGCACTTCCTCCCCACTCACTTTTGTGTTCAGAGATTCTCCCTTCGGTTCTTTAAAATGATGATGAAGGCCTCCACAGTTCTTACAATGGATAATAAAAATGATTGGTTGGGACTTGTGTTCCCGCATGGTTGGGAAGCGAGCATGCCCATTTGGATTCAGCAGTGGCTGTCAATCAGACAGACCTTTTCTCTAGTCTCGGATTCTCTGTTGAGAGACAGAAGCGGGATTGGATGTCACAGGTCTGGGCCCGAAGCATCTGAATACACTAAGTTCAGCTCAAAAGCAACATTAACTCCTTCACCGCGGCCGTTATTTCGCCGCAGTGCGACAATGCCACAGAGTGGGCGGGGCCGCGTCGGCCGTTGGCCGTTCGCAGCACCAGCGAGGTAGTGCTCGCGACATCCAGCGCCCGACGGGAGCACGGAAGGGGTTAAAAGAAAGAGCCGACATTTTTATAACCTGGAGGTTGGCTGGCCTGGAGCAAGACAGATACAAAGCTGGGGAACATGAAAGAGTTGTAGCACTGCTGCAATTCAACGTAAGGTCAGGCCTGTGCCACATTGTTATGTCTATGTAACTTAATGATGTTTATGTAAGTGAATGAGTAAACATGTTTTCTTTGGAACCTGTAATGCTCGTGCCTGCTTCCTAGTAACAGGGCATTCTAGACTGTTGAGGACTGTAACTGGGTAGTTGGCTGAGCAAGATTGAAGGTGGAGGTGCTTCGCTTTGTACCTCCTCTTGGGGTGTTCCATGAGGATTAAACTACTTAAATCTATGACTCGTGTAGCGTCATACTTTACAATGTTTCATAACATGGATGTGGACTGGTCTGGAGCGAGAGATACAAGTGGGTGAACTTGAAAGAACTGTAGCACTGCGGCAGTTCAGGTTAAGGTCAGGCCTGTGCCACGTGTTGCCTTGAGAGGGGGTTAAGTTAGTCACAAGTCAAATTGATGCATCTTGTAGGCAGGTAATGCTGCAGTATAGCCACTATAAGTCAGCCCTGTACCTCTGACGGCTGCTGCAATCATGGCAGTGGCAGGAACACGTCAAGGTCAGGTTGCAAGCAAGATTCATGCATGAACATCAATTCACCAAAAAATCAGGAGTAGCAGAAGTGACATCACACTCTCTTTGACCTTCAATTTCATTCACATACATATGCTTACACACTTACCTCAGCTGCCAGGGATGGCCATAGTCCAGCTAATTGTACCTCATTTTTTTTTATTACACTAATAGTGTATAACGAAACATTATTCACTATTAGTGTTATAAAAGTAAATTGAGAGAAAACAAAGAAAGTAGAGTCCCAACTGAAATTCATATGGGTGAACTGCCACTGTATTCCTGGGAATGATATTGCCACTTCTGAGGCCAGGGGTCGCAAGGGCAGTGCCAGGCGTCGCAAGCAGCAAGCCAGGGGTCACAGCTGCGACACCTGGTGACCCCTAAATGATGTCCATGGGATCATGTATCCCATGAGTACATATGACTGTCAGTTAGAAGCTAAATAGGGCACTTTCATTACTTTTTAGGTCCTGTCATTACTTTGTGATGTTTAGGAAAAACTATAGCAACTGAATCTCAGAAACTCTAGGCTCTGAGGCCTAATTACATACCTTGAACTTAAATTGCCTTATAGGTTTGAAGTATGCAAACAAATGCTATTTGTGAGATGTAAATCAAATCATGCTACATCCTCAGCATATGTAACCCACAGATAATGGAACATATAGGGCACTAATAATGCAGAAGCTTAATACATGATTTCCAATAAAAACATTTCCTGTTAATTATGTGGATGTTCCTGTAAGGCAATGTATCCCACTCATCCTCAGAATATGACACCTCCCTGATGCTAGGACATAAAAGGCACTGGTAGCTGGGTGAGGTCTCATCTTAGAGCAGTGCTCTTTCCATGTAAGGACGTCCACACTAAAGTTGTGTAATCTGGTTATTGCAGAAGGACCAGCCTTCAACATGTAGTGGCTCCAAATGAACAGACATGGTGGGGGCATCATTTGGTTTGGCTTCAGTTCTAATCCCTGGATGTCTCCCTGTAAGAGGCAAGGATCTTTGTGATGTTATTCTCTGATCTACTCCTTCCGTGCCAGATAAAATCTTTTTTTTTCAGAAACAAACTCCTGGTTTGGCTGCAGTTTCTTTAAATGTGCAAAGATGACCTCTGAGCCAGCGGTCATCTCTAAAGTTGGCAGACGGTAGCCCGTCAGCATAGAGGAGGTAATGTTCTCTGCCACCCTGACAAATGTTCTCCGTCCACCAATGCCTAAATCAGGCCCAAAGTTCAGAGTCTGCACATTTCTTCAAAATTAAAGAATCAGTCATCCTTTAATTTTACAGAAATTAGCCAACGCTGAACTTTGTCTTATAAAAAAAAAATAAACACTAGCAGTTGTAAACCGGGAGCCAGGCTGGGGTCCATTTTGTTCTGAGTCTCAGCTTTTGTATGGACCATCAACATCAACAGCGCCTCACCACAGCCATACCTCAGCACCGGCTTTTCAAGGAAGGCGAAGGAAGACTTTTTGCGTTTGAGGATGGGGGTAATACCATCTAAAGCACATCTTCCCCCCTGGATGCGCCTGGACTGCAATTCTAAGTGTAGGCTCTGCGAAAATGCTAAGGATGACGTTCTGCACCTGCTGTGTAGCAGCAAAGCTCTAGATAGTATCCGAACGAGCTTACTAACACAGCTTTGGACCCAAAGACGTGTGCGAACTCGTAGACATGCTCTGTTGATGAGCTTTAATTGAGAAGACATCCAACTAGCATGCAGGATAGTGCGCTTTATGAAATTAGTCAACACGGCCCTAAACCCAGCGGTTAGTAACTGAATTTCACTTAGCGTGAATGGCTTCCGCTCTTCAAGACTATTTTCCTTTGATAACCAAAGACACAATTGATTGTGAAAGTCCTTTTTCACTAATGCATAGTAGTACTGTACCAGCCGCATGGTTCATCTTTCACTTTTTAACTTTTCTAAATGTTTTTTTGAAATTGCTTTCCAAAATGCTTTATTCATGTACTTTTCTCCTTCCTGTTTTTATTGTCCAATTGCAAAGATTTTAATTAATCATGCAATAAAGATTGTTATTATTATTATTAACATTTCTCCAGCTAGAAGTAGCTGACTTTGGGCAATGTACCTCTAAGGGCATTTACACAATCTACCGAGAGCCAGGTGCTAGCTGGGCAGACTGTCTGCATCAATACAAAGCACCTGCCTGTTCATGCAGGGTGTACAGATGCAGTAGCACTAGCATGCCTGGCATTTCAGATTGCTCTTTGGATGGGGAAATCACTTGTGTAGACTGCAAATACTACACATTTAAGGTGTTGGAGAACACCAGTGCTGTTATTCTAAGAAGAGTGATTATGTTTCGCCAGGAGGGTTGCATTCCACTCTAGTCATATTCAAGTCCATTTGCCTATTGTTAGAAATCTGATAGTGGATCTCTTTGCAGATCCGTCTATACAGAATTTGAACTGGATATCAGTATTAAAGGTGGAGATAGAAGAGTACATTAACCGAAATATAGGCACGGCCCCTCTTCATGTTATCTGGGACTCGTTAAAGGCTTTTTTACGGGGGGTTCTTATTAGTAAGGATGCGGCTGAGTGGTGCGTTGTGAAAAATAAAAGGAACTCTTTGCTTCAAAAAATTCAGGATATAACATTAAGCTATTAACATCAACCAAATTATGCAGTTGTAATTCAATTGAGGGAAGCTAAACAAGCGCTTAGTGCTCATTATTATGAGCAAAGTGAATTGGTGTTTCAGAAACAATCACAAAAAGTGTACGAAGAGAGTAACTTTTCAGGGAAATTTCTAGCCTGGCAAGTAAAAGAACAGGCGGCTTCAAATTTGATTCATTCCTTAAAAGACCCTCTTACTCATTTCGATACATTTGATCAGGCTGAAATAAATAATATCATGCTTAAACATTACGCGAGTATTTACTCTGTAAAACATATTTTCGACCACCAAAAATTATCAGAGTTTTTAGACCGACATGAAATTCCAAGTCTACCCCTCGAAGATCAGAGGCATATGCAAAGACCTTTTTCTAAAACAGAATTGGAAGAAGTTGTTAAAAACCTTCCATTAGGCAAGGCTTGTGGTCCCGACGGCTTCCCCTCAGAATTCTTTAAAGTTTTCTTTAGTTCCTTCAGTGACTTATTTTTGCTATTGTTGAACTCAATGCTGGAAGGAGGGCAAGTCCCGGAATCCTTCCATGAAGGTACAGTCATTAGTTTTTTAAAAAAAGGGAAAGAATCCAAAGATCCGAATTCATACAGGCCAATTACTTTATTAAATTCCGATTATAAAATAACTACTAAGATGCTTTCATTCCGCCTTAATGATCATGCGGCGGACTTGATTCATCCAGATCAAAACGGTTTTATAATAGATAGACAATTAATTACTAACACACACTTTTTAGTTGAAGCATTAGATTATTTTGAAGCACGTGGGATGCAGGCCTTGGTATTACTTTTAGATGCAGAAAAAGCTTTTGATTTGGTGGTATGGGACACTCTTTTTCTTATTTTATCTAAGTTTGCCGTTTCTCAACGCATCATCAATTTGATAAAGAAGTTGTAAGTGGGTGCTAGAGCAAACATAATTATTAATAAATCATTAGCAGGCTCAATTTTAGTACAACGTGGCACTAGGCAAGGCTGCCCTTTATCACCCATTCTTTTTGCTTTCTTTATCGAACCATTAACTATTGCTATCAGGAATTGTTTTCAGATTAAATCTCCAGTTACCTCCATGGCCAAAATCAAACTCTACGCAGATGATATTATGTTACTTATTAAACCGGATTTGGAATCACAGACCCATATTTTTCAAATTTTTGAAGAGTTTGAATCTCTAGGAGGTTACCGAATTAATAAAAAAAAGACAGAAATATTGGTTTGTGGGGGTGCAGACCCAGTTTTACACAAAGATTTACAAGGCTGTATTAACTCAAAACCGAAAAGATATCTGGGAATTCTGTTCTCTTCCAATATCTTGGATTTATATACACTCAATTTCGTACCATTAATAAAAAAAGTTCAATCAATGTTTGCTCGTTCGGACCCCTTGCCTTTGACTATTCTCGGTCGCATCAATTTAATGTCAATCCTTCCTCTTTTTAATTTTTTGTTTGCATCAATTCCAGTCTATTTGCCGGGTACTTTTTTCTCCAAAATAGAATCTATGTTTTCCAAATTTATTTGGGCAAAAAAAACACCCAGATTAGATATACGGACATTAACTGCAGAAACTGACTATGGCGGTCTTTCCTTTCCAAATTTGAAAGATTATTACTTTGCTTATTTTGCACAGTATTTAGAGAGATTTAAGAACAGGAATGCAGCAACTAGTTGTTTTATAAATTTTTTCTTTGATTTGATATGTTCAGAAATTCAAATTCCATCCCCTTTGTTCGTACCGAAATCTCCCAAATTTGTGCGGTATAAAATTCTAAATTGGTTTTTTAAACGACGTAATGCAATGCTTAAGAGATATTCACTTCCACCCTCTCCTTTACTAACTCCCCTAATTGGAGTGTTTTCCTTTTTAAAGATTAAAATCGATCCCATTGTTATAGAAAATTGGGGCCGGGCCAGGTTCAGAACATTAGCAGACTTTTTGGTCAGCGGGACTTGGCTCTCTGTTAATGAGATGTCAGGTCGAATTGTTGGCAATTTTTTGCTAATTGGTTCCTATTCTAATTTAATTTATCCTATGTTGGCACAATTAGATCCCAGGTACCATTTCGAATTATACTTCTACTCTTGTTGTAGATCTGTTTGTTAATAACTCGGAGAAGAAACCCGGAGCATGGAAACAGTGTCTGATTCAAAGTCGGGAGGTAGAGTTGACTGCTAAAGCTATCCGTAAATGGTACACTCAGGAAAATTTTATATTGTCACCGGAAATATGGAAAACTATTAATCAGTTTAATTTCTGTGTACTGCGTGGTGCCAATTGGCGCTGGATGTTGTATTTTAGCAAGTGGCTATTATATCGTACGCCAGTAATAATTGCTAAAATGTATAATAATGCAACTGCTTTCTGTTTTAGACATTGCAATTGCGAACAAGCCAATTGGTCACACATTATAGTGTTTTGTCCTAAAATTAAGCATTTCTGGGAAGAAATTATTTGTTTTTTAAAAACTTATTGTATGTTATCAGTCCCATGCAATGCAACAATGTTATTATTTGGCTATGATCCTGATTGTACATTTTCAAGTCACTTGGCAAAATTGATTTATATTATAATGGCCGTGGCTAGATCCTTATTATTGCAGAATTGGCTTTCAACCTATATCCCGACGCTGCAGGAATGGCTGGAAAAAATGAAAAGGGTTAGGAAAAGCGAATTGTTATATGCTCAAAGAATTGGGGGCATTAGAAAATTCGATCAAATCTGGGGATGTTATTTTGAGTAAATTGGTTTGACATTACGTTAAGTTGAAACCAAATGTACTTTTTACTTTGCTGTGATTTTCTGTGTTTTTCGATCTATGCTGCATAAAACCTGAATACAACTTCAATAAAAAGAATTTAAATTTTTTTTTAAAAACAGCGCCTCACCACAGCCATACCTCAGCACCGGCTTTTCAAGGAAGGCGAAGTAAGACTTTTTGCGGTTAAGGATGGGGGTAATACCATCTAAAGCACATCTTCCCCCCTGGATGCGCCTGGACTGCATTCCTAAGTGTAGGCTCTGCGAAAATGCTAAGGACGACGTTCTGCACCTGCTGTGTAGCAGCAAAGCTCTAGATAGTATCCGAACGAGCTTACTAACACAGCTTTGGACCCAAAGACGTGTGCGAACTCGTAGACAAGCTCTGTTGATGAGCTTTAAGGGAGAAGACATCCAACTAGCATGCAGGTTAGCGGGCTTTATGAAATTAGTCAACACGGCCCTAAACCCAGCGGTTAGTAACTGAATTTCACTTAGCATGAATGGCTTCCGCTCTTCAAGACTATTTTCCTTTGATAAACAAAGACACAATTGATTGTGAAAGTCCTTTTTCACTAATGCATAGTAGTACTGTACCAGCCGCATGGTTCATCTTTCACTTTTTAACTTTTCTAAATGTTTTTTTGAAATTGCTTTCCAAAATGCTTTATTCATGTACTTTTCTCCTTCCTGTTTTTATTGTCCAATTGCAAAGATTGTAATTAATCATGCAATAAAGATTGTTATTATTATTATTAACATTTCTCCAGCTAGAAGTAGCTGACTTTGGGCAATGTACCTCTAGGGGCATTTACACAATCTACCGAAAGCCAGGTGCTAGCTGGGCAGACTGTCTGCATCAATACAAAGCACCTGCCTGTTCATGCAGGGTGTAGAGATGCAGTTGCACTAGCATGCCTGGCATTTCAGATTGCTCTTTGGATGGGGAAATCACTTGTGTAGACTGCAAATACTACACATTTAAGGTGTGGAGAACACCAGTGCTGTTATTCTAAGAAGAGTGATTATGTTTCGCCAGGAGGGTTGCATTCCACTCTAGTCATATTCAAGTCCATTTGCCTATGGTTAGAAATCTGATAGTGGATCTCTTTGCAGATCCGTCTAATAGGTTTGCTCCTTTGTTGTTCCCATGCTTCTCAGCTGAAGAGAATGCTCTACCATATTCCTTTTGCATTTCAGGCTTTTTTCCAGGTCACTGGCTTGAATTTGGAGGGATCAAGCTGAACGCTTAATGGTGAGACCACTCTGGGGATGGTTATTATTACTAATCTCGCAGTGAGTTTTTCCAGTGGATCCAGTGCCTTTATGTCCTCTTGCCAACAGTGATATGCAGTGATCTAGAATTGGAGAGAAAAGGGCTATAGTGTTTAAAATCTATCACTGGATGTGGCCCTCTCTATTCAGGCTTTGAGTATGACATTCACTATAAGATCGTACTGGTGAGAAATTGAGCTATTTGTTGAGGGGCATGGAAACCCCACTCAGGCAAAAACCACAATCCTTGTCCGGGTGAACCACAAAAGTCACTTAATTAACCTGTGCTTAATCCTCTGGCACAAAAGCAGTCAGGCTTAACTTAAAAGAACAGTGTAAAGTATGTATGCAGCACACAACAGTAATCAAGAGAAAACACAGCACAAGAAAAGTCCCAAACCAATTTACAAAAATAGAGTATATTTTAAAAAATACAATTATATCAGAACAACAAAAATCCAATTAGTAGAATCAGAGTTATTAAATGTACACATTTTTTGTGAAAATAGTGCCAAAAAGCACAAAGTCTTGCTCACGATCTTCTGGTCACGCTATATTGAGTGAAAGTCAGAAGTTCAGGCCAACCGCAACTGAGAGTGGGTTGGATACAGAGACCAGATACGTCCTGCTAAAGATTTACCTCGTGAGTCTTACCTGTTCAAGGTAGAGGAGGCAACAAGGGGTAGGTATAGTGTTGTGGGTGATCATTACTGTAGAACAAAGTGGTGGTCAGCTTCATGCACGTTCATTGCTGTAGCTTCACGTTGGCAACCAACATGGGCTGTTGTTGCTGTAGCACAAATTGCGCATCTGGCATTGCTAGTTGTTGCTGGTGGTCGATATTGTGTGAAGAGCAGGTCTCACCAGAGTTTCACCCTGGCGATCATTGCTGGTGGCAGATCTTAGCATCAACTGGCCAGTGTGCGGTTGTGTGGATCTAAGCCTTCAAGAATTTCACCTTTATGTGCAGGGGAGTACACTCTGATGCCAGCCATGACCTGAGGAGGCACCTGTTGAGGCTCAGGGACTCACTCCAGCAGAGGGCTGAAGCAGGTCCAGCTGCAGATCAAGGCAGGTTTAGTTGCAGGGTGACCTCTGAAGTTTTTATGTCCTTGTATCTGGAACAGGAGTTCAGCCAACTGACCCTTGGAGTCACTCTGGATTGGCCTGGGATGAAGGTAAGCAAGTCCAGTCGTCCTTATAAGACAGCTAGGTGCTTTTTCAAGCAGCAGGGCAGTCCTGTGGCAGCAGCGCAGTCCTTCTGCAACTTCCACAGGTCCAGGAGTGTTCTTATGAGTGAAGGTCCAGTCATGTATCTAGCGCCAGCCTTTGTGTGCGGAGGAGAACTCCCTGTTCTAACCCCAAATCTGGCTCTAGAAAGTTCTTACCTTGTCAAGTCTCCAAAATCCCCAAGGGTGACAAATAGCAGGCAGGCCTGATGTCTGATTCCTTTGTGTGGGTAGGAGGCAAAGCATTTGAAGTGCAAGTGTTCATCCTCTGCTAAGCGCTTAGAGACCCCTGGGTGCTAAGGCGCTATATAAATCCAATATACAATACAATACAATACAAGTGTGGCTGGGTGCAGCCCCTTTCCAGTCATCCTGTCCCTTCCTATGCCACCTTTGTGTTACTGTCTGGAAGCAATACACCAACCCTAACAGCAGAGCCATTCAAAGTAGTTTCGACCCAGGACACTGGCAGAAGGCACAAATGGTTGGGACAAGAAAATGTCAACTTTTTAAAAGCTGCATTTTCAGATTTGTGGCTGAATATCCAGGTTCACCATTAACGAGAATTTTACATTACAATGTATTTGAGTGAAAACAGTATACCTCTACCATCCACCAATCCAAAGTTAGAACTTATTAAATGTAAGAAGGTAACTCAGTGCTAGTCAATGGGATAAATAGGCCTTGCCACAATGAAAATCGGCTTTAGGAGTTTTCGACTACCAGAACATGCAAAACCTAAACAAAGATGACCTATTTTTTAAATACAATGCGCACTGCACTATAAGTCTTTAGGGTCTACTTTAGGGTGGCTTATAAGAATTTATGATGGAATTCTGCATGCATTATTCACACATGCCTTAGAAATTCTGTCATTTGAACAAATTCGTCTTTAACACGCATTTGTTCTCCACTCAAGGCATTTTAACGACTTGCCTTAAAGGGGAGATGGATATTGGAGTAGTTTAATTTACTATTCCAACTCCAGTCAGCACAACAGTAGGGAAGGTGTTCGACTTAAATTCGAACACCACTTCACCATTGCACCCCCCTAAAGCAAGTAGTTGTAATGAATTGATTGCAGAACAAATGCGTGCTAATGACATATTTGTTCTCTTGCCGGTGCTGTGAAGGCACAGCAGGATTCTGGCTTCGTCCCAAAGGATATTTCCCGACTTTTAAGTATTAAAAAGGTAAGTTCAGGCCTGGTGAAATGTTTATTTTTCTAGGTTGAAATGGCAGTTTATAACTGCGCTACAGGCTGCAGTAGCAGGTCTGAGGTATGTTTTACAGTGCTGGTATAGTGGTTGGAACAATAACTGCTGCTGGCCCACTAGTGAAAAAGCAACAAATTTGCCTAAACCACTAAGCTATTTTAAGCTATTATTTTTGCTTGTTGGTCAAACACAATCCTTTTTTGTTTGCACCGGTATTTTATTTATACCCTTTGATTTAATTTTTTTTGTATTTTTCACATTTTTATACATATGTCTGAAGAGGAGAAAATATTTACACAATTTTTACAAACAAATATATATATATACAAATATTTTAAAAACTCATTAACAGTCCCCATTTTGACTAAGACACACTTGACATATTACATCAATAATAAAAAAAACTTTACACAAGAAAACAAACAAACAATTATGACCTTTTTGAATTATAACTGATTAAATCAATATCCAATTGTAAGACCAAATTTGTATAAGGAGCAATAAAGTAAAAATTTTAGCACATTACATTGATAGCAAAACTTATTTGAGGCTATCCCTAAAAAATAATCATGGTTCCTTCTATTTCTTATGCCCCTTTTGATTGTGCTGATGCATTTCGAGTCAAGGGCATTGAGTACCTAGACTCTCATCAGGGCTTCCTATATTTTCTGAGTATTATTCAGGAGAGCTTTGCTCTTTTAGTTGCGGGCTCTCATCAGGCTCTCCCTATTGTGATTCATGTTAGGGGTTCACGTTCTGATTTTTGGGCAACCTGATTTTCTTCCTCAAATGTATTGGTTCGTTTCGTTTAACACTGTTTGCTACTTATTGACGTCAGCGAGGCCGCAATCTCTTAGTTTTCTCAATCTCGCGGGTTGCTGAGTCACGCTTGCTCTACTTCAATGCAAAACTCTCCAAGCAGCATTAATTTCCTCCGCCGCATCCGTTTAAAGGAGAAAACCTATGAAGGCGCTTTCATGGATTGCGCTGCTGCTCGCGGGTCGTGTTCTTTAATTCCACGATTCCTTTGTGTCATGCAAGGGTACGGATCACTACTTCACGAACGCTGAGAGCTGACCACTGGTAGCATTTCATTTACAGACCCTGAGTACAAGGAGCACTATTTCTAGGGACTTAGGACTAAATTAAATGCGCCAGTTAGGTGTTGTCCAATTTACCATGTTTTAAGGGGTGAACACAAGCCCTTTAGCACAGGTTAGCAGTGGTAAAGAATGCAGAGGCCAACACCAACTCAAACAAATTCAGCACAACAGGAGGAATGAAGGGAAAATGTTTGGGAGAATATCCCACCAAGGAATCAGGTCTAACATTCCCGCAGTTTCTGTGCTTTGTATCATGTCGGGCACTAGGGGCCAAAATCAGGCCTTGGGAAGTGATGCACCGTTCATTCTTTAACTTTCTCATAAAAGATTACACCTACACCTAGAGGTGTAAACTTTGAGAATTCAATGGCCCACATCAAGGACTTTCAAGAGCTTGGTGAAGGATGAATACCTCTAAGGGTCTTCGGTATATCTTCTATTAGGTATTGCTGCTTTTTAAAAGGTCATACACTCTGTTTGCTAGACATGCCATGTCCCGCTAGTGCCAGTGCCTTAATGCTATCCACCGTGTCAATCTCTCCTAGAGGTTTCCATGAAGTTTGAGGATGTTTTTCTTGGTTGTCATGACTTCAGCCAGTCTTGTGGAGTTGGGATTTCTGATGTCCGAGAGTCCTACTCTTTCTGTAATCTTAAATTGGTCTTCTGTGTTTCCTCATGATTATTGCGTAAGATGGTCTCATTCTTTGGTGTAGTGCACAAGATCACATTTCCTTCTTACATTCTGTCCTGCAATAAAGCAGTCAGCTTCCTTCTGATACTATAATAATCTTTTTTATACATTTCCATAGTGCAAAAAATGGTCTTAACTCATCTCTCATACAAAAACTAAAGAACTGGATTTAGTTCAACAGTACCCAGGAGGCCTGGACTTAAAGTGTAGGCCAATAGGCAGCCATGAGTAATCGTGTTTTGTCTTCTTTTATACATTTTAATCACTATTAATCTATTTTAAACCCACGTTTTAGTCCAGTTTAAGCAAGACGAAACGTTGATATTTACATCTTTTATGTTTTATTAGCAATATAATAATTGTGACATATGAGTCCATAACTGTAATTTCTTCAATGATGGAATCAAATTAACTTCATAATGTTTTAAACCCAATGCAATGCATAGTGTTCGCCTATGTGATTAATAATAGGCTGTTTTCTGTTGTAAGTTGTAGCTTTATGAGTAGTTGTACAATGTAAGTTACAGAAAGTCTGTTAAAGTGGTATGGCTTGTTTATGTACGAAAAGGCAATATAGTGTGCTGTTTCTAGTGATACAGTGCCGGTAAGTAATAGCAAAATTTTCAAAAAATGAAATGAAAGAGGGAAATAATATAATTAATTGATTTAATAGCAATATTATGTGTTTACAGGCATTCTGACAATTGTTGGGCCCAGTGCCATGGCACCTGCTGCACTATTCAAATCATGAACCTATTGCCTGTAAGGTACCTGCACTTGTGACTGACTGTTTAGTAGTACAACTTTGCTATATTTGGTGTTTCGAGGGGTTCCTAGATCTTAGGGCCCCGGTTTCACAGCACCTGCTACATCATTGAAATCATGACCCAAGTGCCTGCAAGGTAATTACTGCTTATTTAGTGGTTAAATATAGCAATATTTAGTGTTTAGAGGAGTTCTGCCAACTTTTGGCCCCGGTGCCACTGCACCTGCAGCACAATTGAAATGATGGCTCTAGTGCCTGCTAGATAACTGCACTTGTGAGTGCCTGTTTAGTAATAAAGTTTAGCAATATTGTGCGTTTAGTGGGATTCCTAGAGCTTTTGGCCCCGTGCAAATGCACCTGAAACACCATTCAAATCCAGCCCTTTTTAATGACAAGATAATTGCAATTGTGTCTGCCTATATAGTAGTAAAATATAGCAATATTAGATGTTTCGAGGAGGTCATGACACATTTTTAGCCCAGTGTCATTGCACCTACTGCACCCTTCAAATCATGGCCCTATTGTCTACAAGGTAACTGAACTTGGGACTGTAAAAGATAGCAATATTAGGTGTTTAGTGGGGCAACTAGAGCTTTTGGTCCTGGTGCTACATCACCATTCAAATCATGACCCTATTGTCTGTTAGATAAATGCACTTGTGACTGTCTTTTCTAGTAGTTAAGTTTAGCGATAACCTAGGTTTAGTGGGGTCCCTAGAGCTTTTGGCCCAAGTGCCACTGAACCTGCTAAACCATTTAAATCAAGTCCCTTTTAACTGCAAGGTAACTGCAATTGTGACTGCCTCTTTAGTTGTCAAATATAGCAATATTATGTGCCAATTCACAAAGGTAAACAGACGAAAGTCTAACTTTAACTTTCAGTATTCACAAAGAGCATTTATGAGTAGTTAAGTTAGGCTAGTTTAACTTAAGACCAAATCTTAAGTGAAACTTAGACAAAAGTCTAACTTTACCACTCGCAAATACCCTTTGTGAATACCAAAAGTCATAATGTTAGATTTTCGTCTCAGTTTACCTTTGTGAATTGAGTGAATCAACTCCAACTCAGCGATGCAACGTGCACAATGTAAATTGCTTTATCTATTTATTAATGTACTTAACTCTGTTCTGCCGTATGCTGGAGTTTACTACCCCCCAACTAGCCCCTCCCCCGGCCTGCCTCACAGCCTCACAGCACTCCCTTGGTGAGCCGCTTTTTTGAACTACCCAAGGTGGTGAGCAACTAGTGCCTTCAGAACAGAGAACCGCATTTGACATGGCCATTATGGAGCCCGGAAAATCAATACTGCCTTCTCCTTTTGGATCTTGGCTAAGATCCGCCAACTTTTAGGAAAAGGAGGGGAGGCAAAGAGTAACTTCCTGGTCCACTTCCTTCTCCTTGAACCATGGACAAAAACTTTATAATTGAACATTATTCTTTGATGCAAAAAGGTCCCAATAAGAAGTCCTGAACCTCTTGCAGATCCTTTTGAACACAGATTGAAACAATGAAAGGTGTGTTGATGGTGGGAAGCTCCTGCTTAACAGATCTGCTTGTGTGTTGTCATTTCCTGTGATGTGAATCACTGATAGACTTAAGAGATTGCCTTTTGACCATAAGCCTAGAAAATGTGCCACTTGATTGAAGGATCTGGATTGAATGCACCCCTGATGGTTGATGTGGGTTACTGACACAGTGCTGTCCATCCTGACCAAATAATTTCTCCCAGCATCAATCAACGTGAATTTCCAAAGAGCTCCGAAGATTACTGTTAATTCACTCAAATTCGATAGACTCCTCTTCTCTGTAATCAGCCACTTCAACTGGCAGGAATAATGATGCAAAATGCCACCCCGCCCTACTTGATAGGCATATTTCCAACCACCAATTCAGGTTCTGTTTGACCTCATTTGAAAGAAACATGATCATCCTCAGAGACAACGTTATAGGAGAGTAGTATTTGTGCAGGTGTCACAACATTGGATGTGGATGGAGTCTGACCCATTGAACCATGAACATACAGGCTGCCCTAAAAACTACCCCACCCTCCCCTAAGTCCTAAAAACTAACCAGACTACCCATTCCCCTCCCCTTGCCCAGAAGCCTAAGACCCTGTCCCTTAACATACACTATCCTGACTACCCCAACCCCTTCCATTGCCCTTAGCCTAATACCCTAACCCCTATTTAAAAAAACTCCCCCAGCCCTGTAAACTACCCCAGCCCCCAGCCCTGAAAACTACCCTGGCCCACCAGCCCAGAAAACTAACCCTAGCCCCCAGTCCTGAAAACTACTACCGAACCCACAGCCCAGTACCCTACCCCTGAACCCCAGCCCAGAAAACGACCCCAACCCACTGAGCCCAGAAAACGAACCCCGCCCCAGACCAGAAAACGACCCCCGCCCAGGACCATTTACCTCACCATGGCTCTCTTTCTGGTGGGGTCTTCCTGTTTCTGTCCCTGCTGCAACCAGCAACCAACAGCTAGACCGTGAACTGCCTTAACCACGCATTTGCATGGTTAAGGCAAGTGTGGTTACGCTTGCAATGTCGGAACGTGCATTGCTGTGGCCGAGGTGTTCTGACTATTTCCCAGAATATGCAGATAGACATCCATAAGGTCTAGCGTAATCATGAAATGACTTAACGGGATAATAGGAATAATTCTCTGAAGTATCTCCATCTTGATTCGATTTTCTGAACAACATTGTTCAGTTACTTCAGAATGCTCATCAGACGAAAACCTCCTGAAACCTTCTGAACCAGAAATATGACGGAATAGACTCCTGGACCCCTCTCCTTCTTTGGAGGTTGATATTTCTTTTATAAGAGCCTTCCTTGTGAGTGGATACTTCAGTATGTGAGAAGAAATGATCCCTGAACTCTTTAGTAATGTTTGGAACGGGATCTGATTTCCCTTCATCAAAACCTGCAAAACTCAATTGTCTGTGGTAACCAATTCTCATTCTGAGAAGAATTGATGAATCCATTCTCCAGCGTTTGGCTACTGGTCAAGACTGTCTTGTTTATGTTTCTTGAAGGAATTAATAGAAGATATCCCATGGTTCCTGAAGGACGATTTTCATTTAGATGACTTGTAAGACGTAGATGTATCCCATCTGAAACAAGGTGGATGTTTTCTTACCTTGAACAAATGATGAAACCAGTCTTTCAACTCTGAACCAAACAACCTGGAAACCTCAAAAGGCATTTTTAATGTTGAAGGTATCGTACCATGGTCCAGTCCCTCATAGACAAATTGTGTCTTGCTGCGATGGATGCTTTGCTGACTAAGCCTTCTAATCTAAAAGCATTAAAGGAAATTTCAGACAACAGCTCAACCTGATGCGCCAACACTTCCAAAAGATCTGAACATTCAGTACCCTCCTCTATGATCTTTAAAAGGGACTTGAGATACGAAATTAAAGCTTGTGCTGTGTAAGCACCAAAAACACTAGGGGGCCCATTAGGATAGCAGGCGGATTGCCCCCGCCAGGCTCGCGGTTGCCACCACCAGCCTGGCGGGGGCAATACGCCTGCCATCTGCACCTAAATTCCCCCCCGCCATATTAGGATGGCGGGGGGGCCGCGGCGGATCTGGCAATGAAAAAGGCGGAAAAGGTTTAATATGGTGGCGGTGTCTATGAGACACTGCCAGCCATATTAGCATGGGCATGTACAAATGATTTGCCACGGAAAGGCATGCGGAGACAACCTGCGGGGGCCCGTTGCGGGCCCCCAGGGACTCCGGGGGGTGCACATGAGGGGTACCTATGGTACCCCCCAGCATTACAAAGTACAATGTGGCAAGCACCGCGCGGTGCCTGTCACGTTGTGCTTTGTAATGCATTGCATGTATCTTCAGCATTGTGGCAGGTGGTGCATTCAGCACCGCCTGCCGCAATGCTGAAGATACAGGATGCGCCTGCCACTGTGGCGGGCGCATCTTATTGCCCCTAACGGGACCCCCGCCCTTATGGCAGGCGGTCCCTAGACACGACAGGATGACGGGCGGACAAAGTCCGCCCTTCATCCTAATGGGCCCCTAGCTCTCATGGCCATATAGGAGCCTGAAAACACCTTCTTGAGGTATGAATCTATCTTTTTATCAGCAGAATCCTTTAAGATATTTTCTTCCACCATAGAAAATCCGCCGACAAGGCTAGCCACTACGAAATCCACTAGCCCATTATCAGATAATACAGACTCCATTTCATCTCAAGGATAAAGCTTCAACATAAAGCTTGGAAGAGCAATCTTTTCGAGAGCCTTCCATTCCTGCTTGATGACTTCTAGCAAAAACTGGTGAATAGGCAGAGTATAATTTTTGAGCATCTGAAACTGCCTGAGAACTGACTACTGTGAGGTAGATGGGTTTTCCACCAGCTTAAACCCCATGCTTTCCCTTACATGTACAAAGATGTCCTGTAGCATTGCCTTGGAAATGCATTTCCCCTTCTGATCTGGAGCAGGCAAAGAATCTTCAGTGTCAGATGAGATGTCAGAAGAAGGTAGTATCTCTCTAGTCGACTTCTTTCTTCTATCTGATTTAGGGTTCTCAGATTTTTCTAATCCTTTCTTCCTTCCCCTCTCTATCCTTCCTCTGTCTTTTAGACAAGGAAGATGAAACACCTGACGACTAAGAGGGTTGAGGAGCCAGAGAGCAAGATTGAGAGAGACACTGTCTGAACACTTCTTAATAATGATTTGGAACAACTTCGGAATGGTCCAGCATAAAACTGTACATTGCATCAAGCAAGGAATCTTTTATCAACAATTGCATATCAACCTTTATAAGTTAATGCGACAAAACAGAAGTAAGTTTGGAGGCAAATTATTAAATATCATAAGCCCTCATTTTTTTAATATCTTGCCCATCTGATCTAAGAAGGGAAATGGGTCATCACCAATTCAGTAAAGACCTGAAAATAGCACTATTTACAAGAACATTCAGCCCATAAGCAAGGTCATTATTGAAAAAGCTTTACCGGATTTCTTGTTTCATAGGATCACCACAGCATAATGGATTTTATAAACCTTTCCTCCTCCCTATCTTCATAACATAATTCTTGAACTTCCCTCCCTTGACATCCCTCTCCTTTCCTTTTGTTCTCCTCTATGATTTCCTACTCTACAATGCATTGCAGTGGCCAGTTGGGCAACATGTAAGTGCTTTATACAACCCCTCAAATAAATACATATAATTAGCTTGTGCATCTAATAGGTATTTCTTATATCCTTCATCCAGCCCCGTCAATGTTGTGATTTTTAAAAAACTCTGCAAAGTCATTAATGCACAATTTATTTTGCTCTGTCTTTCTCCCATCATTATTGTGATTTACATTTTTATACCTACAAGTGCTGACAATTGATTGGAACCAAAAATCAGGTTTGAAAAACCTAGAGATTTAAAAGGCTCATCTGAAGAACTGTGGTGTTTCCCAAGCAGACACCACAAACTAGGCATGTCTATGATCCAGTGGTTCCATAGGAAAGAGTACAGTGTCTGTGTTGAATAGTCAAAGGCCATTCATTCACAATATCAAAGACTTGTGCATAGGAATCTCTTTGAAGAAAGTCTTTTAAAGCCTGATAAATACTATAATATATATGAAAATGATAGTATGCCCATATAAACTGAAAGTTTTATTGGAACTCAATGAGCAGGCATTTTGAAAGCAAGATAAATGACCAGGGTGCATAGAGGCCCAGTTGTTACTAAGGTGCACCTGCTCATAAGACTTCAAATTTCCCAGGATTTTACTATGTAGTCAGCTCATGGATCAGCTTTTGGTAAGTTTATAATGCTGGGGGGGTGCAATGAAAGATTGGCTTAAAGTTGAAATCTGCCTTTAGAAAGTTCAATTGCCAGATCCACGAGGAGCTATTTGACAGTTTTCCATATACTTGTTTGGTTTGTAAATACTACAAATATGTTTTTAGAAGTGATGCCTTTATATTTGAGTGATCAATGAAGTTTTGACAGGATACTCAACCCATTTGCGAGTGCCACAAATAACAATCCTATCTCATGATATGAGTATGCATTTAGCAAGTTCATATTTTGGAGCCTTTCTGTCAGATCCTGGAAAAAGCAATGACCACTTCTAATGAACTTATTAAAGACTATGACATTATTCAGTATTCTGATGACCACATGAGCCAGTATTCAAGACATGTATGAATAGGTCTTCTAAAAAAACATTTGCCTGACTTCGTGAAAACCCATGTGAATCTCTGGAGAAGTCAAAGGAGCAGCCCTTTGAGACTCCCAAAGACCCCTGTTGTGAGAAGCCTGCCAGACATGTGTCCTGAGAAGGCACAGCCCTGTCTTTTGGGACACAGTTTTGAGATCTTTTTACCCGTCATTTGAGAGACATATAGAGTATTTTTCATGCGTTCCCATTGAGCAGCCTGTTCAAAATCATGTGGATCGATCATCCAATAAGCATGCAGTACGATTTTGAGGCACCCTTTGGGTGTCCACCAGCGAAGTACATGGAATCTTCTTTTTAGTAACCCATTGGTCACTCTTCTTAGAGATATATATCCACTAGCCTTTTGTTGAATAGATGGCCCAACCTTTTAAGAAGCACTTTGATGCACCCCAGAGAAGCCAATGGACTGGTCTTCTGAAAGTCCAATAAACTAGTCACCTTAGAAACATATGTGCAAATCTGCTATGAAAGCCATCACTACTTCTAAGAAACTTCATAGACTATGGACCAGATGTACGAACCTTACAATTTGCGAATCGCAAATTGTAATTTACAACAGTGTCTCAGACACTGTTTGCAATTCCTAATGTAGTCACGAATTGCCGGCCTCATTATTATTCATGAGGCAGCTGCTATTTACGACCCCATTAGGAATGGCTAGCACTCCCAGGAATGGTGGTCTGCTGGGGTCAGCAAACCACTCTCTCTGTGACTACTTTTAAAATAAAGCAGTTCTTTTTAATTCAGCCCGTTTTCCTTAAAGGAAAAGGGGATGCATTTAGAAAAGAAAACTGAAAAGTTTCAGTTTTATTTTATAGGAATAGTCAGTGGTCCGTGGGCCAGTGCAGAGAAAGAATATTGAGTCAGAAATATTGTGGGGGAGAAATATCGACAGCAAGAATATTGTGGTCAAGAATATCGATTTATGGTAAATAATATCGACTTTAAAAATATTAAAGTGTTTAATATCGTTTGCAAATATATAGTTGTTAAAAATATAGTTTTTATTAATGTTATGTATTTTAGTATACATTTTATATGTATGTGATGTATGTTTTTGTATAAGAACTGTTTGTATTTTTATTGTATGTGTTAAATTTTTAGTAGTTATATTTTTATGTTGAATTTTGCGCTTTTAGTTCTGTAGCGGTTTGAGGGTTTGTAGGGGAATAGGGTGGGAAGTAATTTATTTATATTAATCTTATAATGTTTTTTAATGGAATTTTGCGTTTTTAGTTCCTTAGTGGATTGTGGGTTTATAGGGGAATAGGGTGGGAAGTAATTTCATTATATTAAATGTATTGATTAATATGTATTTATTAATGTTTGTTTAATTGAGATGTTATAGTGTTAAATGTGTAAATTAAATAATTATTAAGTAATTAATAATTGGTTAATTCATTTTAATTAATTGGTAATTAATTATCTTAATTGTGTAGTTAATTTGAGGTGTGTATTGTGGTGTTTATAGGTTTAAAGGGGTGGGAAGTGAATTATTTTTAATTGCTGAATTAATTATTGGTTGTTAATTAACCTTAATTAATTAATTGGTAATTCATTTTGGTAATTGTGTAATTTTTGTAGGTGTGTGTTGTGGTTTTTATAGGTGTAAAGGGTGGTAAGTGTGGTAAGTAACTTCATTGATGACGTAATAATTGGATGTTAATTGATTTTAATTAATTTGTTGGTAATTAATGTTGGTAATTGTGTAATTAAATGTAGGTTTGTGTTGTGTTATCATAGTGTTAACATTTGTGTAGTTAATTAATGTTTATTAGTTTTATTAATTAATAATCTTTTTTAATTGATTTTAGTTATGTTAAATATGTTAATTAATATAATTAAAAATGTTGAAGTGTTTTGTTATTGATGTTGTGTTATAGGGAAGGAAATAAAATAAATACATGTATGTTTTAATTTTTTTTGTAGATATTTTTTAGTTTAAAATAATTATTTTTTTGTAAATGTACTTATTAATTTATTTTATATAATATGTCTAGGCTTTTGTTATATGTAATTAACATATAATATGTGTTCTTTTTATGTTTAAAGGTTTCTTTTTTAAATATTGTTTATTAATTTTGTATTTATTTTAATTTTTAATAATAAAAACTTTTAAAGTGTTTGAGTGTGAATAGTAATTTTTGTTTCATTGCTATCCAACACTTTCCCTACTGTTGCATTAACTGGAGTGGGAATAGTTATTTTTACCCATCTGCTATACAGCACATTCCCTACTGTTGCACTCACTGTTGTCGGAGTAGTACAATTTACCCCTCCGCTATCCAACACTTTCTCTACTGTTGCTCTTACTGGAGTGGGAATAGTAATTTTTACACCTCTGTTATCCAATACGTTCCGTCCTGTTGTACTCACTGGAGTAGGATTAGTAATTGTTACCCCTCCGCTATTCAACACTTTCCCTACTGTTGCTCTCACTGGAGTGGAAATAGTAATTTTTACCCCTCCGGTATCCAACACTTTTCCTACTGTTGCACTCTCTGGAGTGGTAATAGTAGTTTTTACCCCTCTGCTCTCCAACACTTTCCCTGTTGCACTCTCTGGAGTGGGAATTGTAATTTTTACCCCTCCGCTACCCAGCACTTTCCCTACTGTTGCATTCACTGGAGTGGGAATAGTAAATTCTAACCTTCCGCTATCCAATTTTTATTCTACTGTTGCACTCAGTGGAGTGGGAATAGTAATTTTTACCCCTCTGCTATCCAACACTTTCCCTAATGTTGCACTCTTTGTAGTGGGAATAGTAATTTTTCCTTCTCCGCTATTAAACACTTTCCCTACTGTTGCACTTACTGGAGTGGGAATAGTAATTTTTCCCCTGCGCTATCCAACACTGTCCTTACTGTTGCTCTCACTGGAGTGGGAATAGTAATTTTTACATATCCGCTATCCAACACTTTCCCTAGTGTTGCACTCAATGGAGTTCGAAAAGTAAATAAATTATTTTGCTATCCAACACTTTCCCTACTGTTGCAGTTATTGTAAGTTTAAATATATGTTTATAGTTTAATGCTGTAATTTATTTTAGAATGGCTTTTGTTTTAATTATTTATATATATATTTTTATTTTTATATAATTTTAAAAAAATGTAATAAATTAAAGATAATAGTTTATTAATTATTTTAAAGTAAATATACATATATGTATAAATTATTATGTTTGTTTTTATTTTTTAATTACATTTATTTGTTATATTTTGTAAAAATATATATTAGATTTAATTTATTTTGTTATAATTAATATTATTATGTAATATATAATATTTTATTCCATATATAATATATTTAAATCAATATTTTTTACATCCATTTTTTTTACATCAATATTTTTGATTCAATATTTTTGTACTTACCTGTTTACATATAGGAGTCGATATTTATGTCGTCTATATTTTTTTATCAATATTTTGAACATCGATATTTTTGTAATCGATATTCTATCAGTGAACCCATTGGGACCACTGCCTGCTCTTAAAAAATATTTTCTCACACACTCACAAAGGAGAAGGGGTCCTCTAGCGACCCCTTCCCTTTTGCGAGTGGTTTACCACCTACTTGAAGTAGGTGGTAAACTGCTAATGGTTTGCAATTGCGGTCACAAAACAATCTTACATTACATTGCGAGTCACTATTAGGAAGGGACGCCTTTGGCACGCCCCTTCCTAATAGCGAGTTGCAAACCCTATTTTGTGAGTCGATAAAAGGTTACCGGCTCGCAAAATAGGGTTTGTAGATGGGGCGATTTCCCGTTTGTGACCGCATATTGTGGTCGTACATCTGGCACTTTAAAGGCTAATGAAGCAGTCTTCTGAGGGGCTCATTTGCAAGCCTTGGATCAGACATTAGGGAAGTTCTTTAATAAGACTTCTTCTGAACCCATGGACTCTTTTTCAGTGACTTCAGGGACAGCACAGAGAGAACAGGTTTCACTTCAGTAGAAGCCACCACCAGAGTACAATCAGGGTACAGTTGCAACTGGTCTAATGTTCTCTTCCAGAGATGACCTCTTTCATTTTATCGTGTCCCTGTATCCACACAGAAGGTCATTCATCTGGCCATTGGAATCCACTTCTCAATCCGGGGTACAAAGGTCTCTTCAGAGGTGATAGTTGGTAGGCTTTCTCCTCTTCTATTGATCTACAGGTCCAGAGCTAGGCAATTGTTTACAAATTTCCAAAGGGTAAACCTACCCCCTTTGTCAACACATCCTGCTTGCTTTACCACAAATTATATAAAAATGCACCATTTTCAACCACAGTCAAGATGGCAGAATCTTTTGTCCCCTGGAAGAGGTTGGTGTCCCACTCAGGGGTGTGTACAGGGTAATGATGAGTCTCCTCCTATCTATCCACAACAAACCTCTTTTGAAACCAGCTTCCTACCCAATGTAAATGGTCTCAGGATAATTGTAGAGTACCTTAGGATCAAAAGACCTGTCTTCTCCAGGTCTCACTATATGAAATATTTATGGCAAGGGATTATCAGCCTGATCCCTTCCAGGGTATTGCAGTTCCTAAATGCCCTTCCTAAGTCAAATTTAGATGCATACTTCACAACCATCCAGAACGCAGCAGCCAGACTCATCCTCAACCTCATACACAGAACCCACATCACATTACACCTCGGAGAGCTCCACTAGCTCCCTGTGCACAAACGAGCTCACTTCTGCTCACACACATATTCAAGGCGCTACGCAACTTAGGCCCCACCTGCCAGAACAGTTGCATCTCCTTCCACCAACCACCCAGACAAACCCTCTCAGTAGGACTCCTACTGCTCACACATCCCACGCATGCACAGAACCAGATCAGGAGGATGAGTGTTCTCTTACATGTCTCCTAAAGCATGGAATGACCTCCCACGCCACATTAGAGCTTTCTACTCTCTTTTTGATTTATGCAATAAGCTGAAGGCCTGACTTTGCAATTACCCAACCATACCATAAACAGGGATAGGGACACCCACCTGCTGAGCGCCAGGATATCCACACAGGTGATAGTGACCTTTACATAATACACACATAACACATCCTGGTCATCTTGCCAAAAGGTCTGGTCCATTGTTCCTGCTCTGGGAGCTGTTTGACACCTACCTGGTCAGTTAAGTACTGGCAAAGAGGACAGCCCACAAGCCTTATACTAATTAGCCTACTGGAGCTTCAGCCAGAAAAGGGTCAATTTAACAAATTCACCTATTCTTTATATTTGCAAGAAATCCAACTTCACTATTGAATTAGATTTTTCAAACAAATAGGAGAAATAGAAGTTGAATGGTCTCTGTAACTTTTTACCCAAAACAAAAATAGCATTTCATTTATATTTTAGTCATTCTCTTTAATATAGATGATGAAAATAGCTTTTGGAGACTAGTTACTGTAGGAACATGTCAAATTGTAACATACCTCATATTTCACTATTAAATACTAGACACCATGCTTTGTGAGATGCATGACCTTCTAGGGGTGCAGTATTTAACATTTAAAAGTAGGTTTTCCTCATTGTTAAAACTGTGGATTTATTGCTCTGCATACAGGTTTTTAAGTAAAAGCAGTCAGTCTACACATGTAGGCTTGCATCCTTGGGTTACCAGTGAGCATAAACAATGGCATAATGTATTCTGCAATGGACACATTTATGCTCTATTGCCTTATTAGGAGGTTAATTATGCCAACTGGTAATAAGCCATATTTCCATGTTTCCAGGGGTTAGAATACATGCACTTGGGTCTAGACAGCCCACCCACCGAGACCTCCGCTCCACCCAGGTGGCCCTGGGTACAGTTCCACGTAACCGCGAAACCACAGCGGGGGGAAGAACCTTCTCCTACCTTGCAGCAAAAACCTGGAACACCCTGCCTCTCCACCTCAGGCACTCACTGTCACTGCATCAATTCATGAAGGACCTCAAAATTTGGCTCTATGCTGAACCACAGTGCCTCGGCGGAAATGCAGCTCTCCCCCCCCCCCCCCCGTGCCTTGAGACCCTTACGGATGAGTAGTCGCGCTTTGCAAGCCTGTGATTGATTGATTGTATTCAAAGCCCAAATACCAGCAGTACCAGCCCAAAAAAAGAGATGATCATGCAAAAACAGGCATTTTCTGACATGGGCTCTCTCCTGGAAAACCATGGTCAGCAGCAGGTCTGTTTTCCACTATAAAGTCCATTCCCTTCGTTTTAGATTCTTCCCATAATTTGCATCAGTATCAGTCATCAGTGGTCAGTTTGCACTATCAGAAATGTGTTCCAAATAGTTAGGGCCACAGTTTTTTCATGGATCAAACCACATCAAAGTCCTCCCTCTAAATGGCACTCCAACACAGCTTTCTAGGCAGTAGGTGACTATTAATAAAGGCTACTGATTGTTCCTGACTCTCAGGAATGAACCCATTCAAGTTATCAAGAGCCAGGCTCTGGACTCAGATAATAATCCAGCAGTCTTCCGATAAGAGCTTCCTGAGAAATGAGATGGTAAAACGATCTACTGGATCAGTCTGGAATAGGAAAAAAGGGCATTGGGTAATAGAAGAAGAGAGAGAAACGCCATGTCAGCGAGGACCTGTCATAAGAGAATCTCTCTGCATGCCCGGACTGGATAGCATTGAAAATAGTGATCTCAGGGTCGGGCTGAAGGCATGTTTTCTTCAGATGGCAGTAACAAGCTCCAAAGTTACCAGGAAACACCTATAGATCCAGAAGCACCTGGAGGGCAGTCAAGCAAATCAGCTTTAGCGATGGGAACAAATCAACCCAGGGTCATGTGACACAGGGATCTAGCAGGAAAGGTGGTAAAAAAACAAAGGAACAGAGAAACAGGAACCATGAAAAGTAACAAAACAACAGAAGTGAAGGAAATGTAATACAGGGACGGGCTAAGTGAGTATGGAAGTGATACAACAAGAGGAATGTTGATAGCCTCCATCTTGCTAGTTTGTAGCCTCTTTTCAGTGACCAGGAGGTGCTATGCTCCCTCTACTAGCCCTGACCTGGGCCTGTTGTTTATCGACTCTCAATGTGTGAGCCCATTCTCCAAGAGCATGTAGTCCACAGCCTCTCATCCTTCTCTGTCTTTCATGAGTCTCTCATTTTTGAGCTTATGTCTCTTTTCCTAACACCCTGAGATGAAATCTTGACACTAAGCCTCTTTGTTCATCTGTGACAGTACTGCCCCATGCCTTGATATGAAGCATCCCTTTGCACAAAAAACTCCTTGCTCAACTGATGGTGCCTTGAGGACTGGTGCAGTGCATAGTGCAACCTTCAGGGTATCAAAGACCCTCAGACACACTTCTGCCCAGTTCACTTGCTTGGGTTGCACCTTCAAGTCAGCTGCTTCAGGGGGTCTACATTGGTGCCCTATATCTTATATTTCTTGTAGTTTCCAATCTAATCCAAAATGGCTCACACATAAATCAGAGTTTTAGGGGGCTTCCAGGGCATTAAGGTCTGGATCTTAGGCTGGAGAAGTTGTACATGTGTGCCGGCTACTCGATGTTCAGGATAAACCACAGAATCGTGCCCTATCTGGCACTTGCTTACTTTGATAGTCAGGCCTACATGTTGCAGGACCAGATGCACTTTCCTAAGATGAGTCAAGTGCTCCTATTAGGCAGAGATAAAGACAGAAATATTATCAAGATACAAAATAAGTTACACTAAAGTCCTCCAGCCCAGACAGTACCCTGGTGACCTGCCACTGGAATGTGATAGGTGCATTCTTCAGCCCAAAGGGCATCACTTTAAACTAAAAGTGGCCCTCGAGGTAGAAACTGCAGACCTCTCCCTGGTCCCCTCATTCAGAATGATATGCTAGTACCCAGAGTTCCAGTCAAAACTACCTAGATACTTGATTGTCCCTAACTGGACTTGTGATGGCCCAAATTGTGGACCTCGTCTGCCAGGAGGGGACCCCATAGTGAGGGCGAGCACATAGGAGAGGCTGCATCCAGATTGTGAGTAATACAGCAACCCCATATGCCAAGAGGTGATGAAGGTACCACTTTTGCCAGGGTTCATGTTGTTGCCCCAAATGAAGAAATACTGCTGTGACAAGCGGATCAAGCCGCCACGCTGTAGTCTGCACCTGACAGACCGCAGTTAACAGGGAGTACTCGGAGGAGAGCAGCATACCCTTGCGAGACTCCAGTCAGTAGCCAAACGATTAACTTCCCTTGCTGGGGAGAAATTGATTTACCACGTCTTTGCAAGAAGGAAGCTGCTCTGAACCGGGGGAAAACCAGTCATGCCATTCCGGGGAGTGAGCCTGCTCGCACCTGATACTGCCACGTGTACCGCATACAGCCCGACTTCTCAGAGCAGCATCTGAATTTACGAGTGCCCGTGTTCAGGGCACCCACTGTAATGCCGAATGCTTCCATGCAGCAGGAGCGGGTAAGACTTGAACTGGGCCTGTGGGACTGGAGGAATTTGCTACTAAAGGTGTTGCAACACCATAGACACTTTTGACTAAAATCTTGAAGATTCAAAGGGAACTCTTGAGTACATCCTAATTATGTGCATTCTCTGGATGCGGCCACCAGTGAATGGAGAATAACTCTGAATATGTTACACCAAGAAGGGTGGGACAGGAATTTGCCTGCCAACTACTAGAGCCCAGACCTTAAGAGGAATTTTGTTGTTGCTTCTTCCATTGCATGTTTAGAGTTAAAAATAAAATACAACTTTTTCTTACAAAAGCAAGTATTTGCTGGACATCGATTTATTGTTCGTAGTGTTTGCTCTTTGCGTCATGAGTTGTGTTCACTGACCTGTATCTACACAAACCCCCCACCCACCCACCAGGAAGGCTTCACTGCTTGACCACAGGTACCTCTGAGAGTCAAGTGGAGAAGGGGTACTTGGCCCAGCTGTGCGGGATCCAGAGTAGGTCAGAACCTGGGGCATCAGGAGTAAATAGCTTGAACCACAATGTGTAGGCGCAGTAGTCCCTGCATGCCCCGTGGCCTACTGAAGGGGTTCTGACAGCAGATTAAGAACTGAAGGATAATGTGATGGCAGTGCTGCTTAATAAAACATTTGCCCTCTTATTTGCAGATATTGCTTTTTTGGATGCAGACTGCTGTAACTCATGAGGGGTTGAAATCAGAATGAATGTGCTATCGCAGAGATGTGTGAGAGGACCCATTAATGTTAAAAGAAGGTGGTACTGCAGGTTTTTAAATCAGCTCTCAAGTGACACTTAATCATTTGGAGTGTCCAACCAGCATTTTACATTTTTAAATAAAAATTGCATTGTTCCTTCTGAGACCCTCCTGATTTTCTTTAGGTTCATGCATTTTAAGAGAAACTTGAAATTGGACCCTCATTTTAGTGCCACTGGACTCTCATTAATATCACCAAAGGCTTAAAAGCTATGGACTATTGAGGAAGATTGACAGCTGTGTGTGGCACCAGTGCTGCGCTCGGAATATGTATCACATGCTTGGCTTGAGCTGCACTGACAGAGCTGTGTTAGGATCCCATTGCTATAATATGATCTAATGATGAGGTCAGAGTCCTGTCCGAATTGTCATTCACATTTTGCTTCTGCTTTGTAGCATAGAGCAGGGATCTACAACCTTTTCTGTAATAAGACCTACTTATGAACAATAACGTTACTCCTAATTGCTAATATCATTAGTTTTGTAACAGTGAGTACATCGGATATTATTACTTTAGTGACGACAATATGTAAGATTATCTACAGTGATCACCTCTGGGCATCAGGAAGGATTGCCAGCTCAAACACAAATGGGAGATAAAACATTAGCTAAAGAAACATGTACAAAGAGTGGAGAAGGTACTACCGGCACTACAGATTTTTTATCTCAGGTTACGGATGCCAGTCAAACACGGGGCACGTCAAAGGTAGCAGGAAAACCAGGAGAAGTCACCGTAAAAGGAAGGCTACGGAGTCAGAGATAAATTTAGTAGTGGTAAATATCTCAAAAGCAACCCTTACGACTAACCAGATAAGAATTCTCAATAGAGGTCTAAGTTTTGTGCCTACATATGACACGAATATTCTTGAAACCGAAGTTGCGTTTTACAAATTCAGGCGAATCCTGCGCCTCAAGCATTTTTTCAACAACGTAGTACCTGGCCAACCAGACAAAGAACAACCAGAATTACTTGATTCAAACCCAAATCCAAGTTTCAAGCTCCTACAACGCATAAAGTACTAGATGCTTTTGAGAATTCTGTGTTACGAGATTTTCAAGGCCTAAACCTGCAGAGGTCTCCTAAGAAAAACCTGTCAATTCAAGGTAGGCAAACATTAACATCACTTCAAAATAATGACCAACTGATGATACAAAAAGCGGATAAAGGAGGAGCGATCGTGGTTATGGACGCATCCTTCTACAAAAGCAAAGTAACTGAACATGTCTCTGACGACTCTACATATTTATGTTTAGACAATGATCCCATCACAGAATTAAAAAGCACCCTTCAACAGATCTTGGAGGAGGCATTTGAAAAAGGTCACATCACTACTTCAACTCGACAATTTCTCACCGTTGATTTTCCAAGACAACCGAGGCTGTATATGCTACCGAAAATTCATAAGCATTTACATAATCCACCTATGCGGCCGATAGTCACAGGATGTGGGACTATTTTTGAACCCTTAGGCCATTATATTGATACATTTCTTCAGCCATTTGTTCAGAAATGGCCATCATACGTAAAGGATACCACAGACTTTCTCAATAAAATCGGAGAAGGTACCCCTACCGAGAACATGTTACTCTGTACAGTTGACGTCAAGTTACTGTATACGTCTATACCGCATCAAGCTGGTATTGAAGCTGTAGAATGGGCACTCTTGCAACAAGCTGGAATTAAAGCTGACAAAATATTCATTCTAGAGTTCCTACATTTTTTCCTCTACCATAGCTATTTCATATGGGACGGCCAATTTTTACTTCAACAGAAGGGTACATCTATGGGTTTTGCTGGGGCGCCAGCGTATGCCAATACTTTTATGGCCAAGTTTGAGTCAGACCATATTTACAATGATCAGGAGTGGAGTGACAACATGAGACTTTTTTGTAGATTTATTGACGACATCTTTATTTTATGGACAGAAAGCAAACTAAAACTTGAAAATAAACTGTTACAGTTGAACAGCTACGATGAAAATATCCAATTTACATACACTATAAGTGGCTCACAGATAGCATTCTTGGACGTCCATATTCAACTAGAAGAATCGCAAATTTCAACATCTGTTTTCAGAAAGGAAACTGACGTGAACAACGCATTACAATTCCAGAGTTTCCATCCGTCAAGCTTGAATTTTTTTTTACCTTTCTCACAATTTATGAGATTGAAAAGGATCTGTTCAGAACCTTTTACATTTAGAAGCACAACTGACTAATCAGGAATGGAAATATAAGGAGAGGGGGTACCCCCAAGAGATACTAGAGCAGGCAAAGACTCGGATCCATGCTCTGGATCAGAAGAACCGTCTTAAAAAAAGACCAAAAGAAAGAAAAGAGAGACATGTGTTTGTGTCAAAATTTAGCACAAGTACTCAGAAGATTAAGAATATCATTAATCGTCACTGGGTGCTTCTAGAGAGTGAACCTGATTTTCAAGGGATTTTCCGCATTAGACCACTGTTTGCTTTTACAAGGTCCAAAAACTTGAAAGAAATCTTGAAATTTTCATCTAGACAAAAACAGCAGACATCATACAAAGGAATGAGAAAATGTACCAACTGTGTACATTGCAACAATGTAATCGTTGGAGCAAGTTTAACCCACCCTCAAACAGGGAAAGAGATCAAACTGTATCATAATTCTGACTGCAACTCGATAAACTTGATCTACTACATTAAATGTCCCTGCGGGAAATTATATGTAGGCAAAACTGAGAGAAAACTAAAAGTTAGGATCTCAGAGCACAAAAGTACAATTAGGAACAAGAATGTGAAAAGTAGATTAGCTGTGCACTGGACAGAAAAGAGGCACATCATAGCACAAATGCAATTTTCTGTACTCGAACAAGTTTTACTCTCTGAAGGCACGGATCGGACCCGATCCCTCCTTCAAAGAGAGACTTTTTGGATCAAAAAATTAGGTACCCAAGATCCAAGGGGGTTAAATGAACGCATAGATTTTGCGTGTTTTTTGTAATGTGCATACGTTGGAAGTCATTATCTGGATACTGTTGATATGTGCAATGCTTAAGAAATTAATGTGTTTTTTATATATTTTTTTTGTATATTTATGTGTTCATATTTAAGTATTTCTGAAGGATGTCCTTAAGGTTTACACACGCACAGTTTATTTCCCACCCATAGCACTTTTTCAGTTTTTAAACACCTGTCCTCTGTCGGTTGTTTCATTTTTCGATCATTTGTAGTCGTTTAAGATGTGGAGTTTAGTTGGGGAACACAAGAATAGGAGTATTATTCCACGAGTGGCTGCACACTTCAGAGTGACTGTTTTGATAAAGTTTTGTTCAGTATTGAAGTTCAACTAACATTGCCTTTCCAAGATGGCGCTTAAACTATGTCCGTCGGTCATGTTTATGGCCCCTCACAAGTTCGTGGGACTTGTGGAGATCCGAGCAGCTGTTCAGAAGTGGGTAAACCGAAGAGTTTGAGGACGCGCCGAGAATGGTTTCAATAGGTGAGGGAAATCTCTGGCAGTTCGAGTTTGTAGAGTTGAGTGGCTCAGGAGCCCTTTATTCATGGCCTTTATTTGTCTGCAGAACCACAGGAGTTGAGCAAGTTACAGAACAGACAGATCAGTTTTTATTTGGACATCCCGACTCATCAGACCATGATATTCTGGTAAGAGCAGGTTTCATCTAAGGTGTTTTTACAGCGTAGCAGCACTCTGATACTTGTTTAAGAGTATAGAACACGAAATGACAGAGGTGTTCTATTTTCAGATTTACGTTGTCCTGCTGGAAGCCAGTGCATGTAAGCATGTTTTACTTCGTTTTCTTTTTGAACCTTAAGTTTCACGATTCACACGTGGGTGTGGTCCCGGTGGCTCTAGCGTCATTCCTTCAAACCCACATTTACCCTGGAATGAGAGTTTTTGATGTTAAGTGAAGGACACGTTTGTAATATTGTATTAAGCAATTAACTGCCTAGCTGAATAAGATGCTGATGACAGTGTACATATTGTTTTTGTAGATTAGAACTCTCCTGATGAAGGGTCAAGCATGGCCCGAAATGCATTGAGCTAAAGAAGAATCACAGAAGAAGTTGTTGAAATAACTTTTTATGTTCATACACTGTGAAATTTTTCATTTGTGTATAATGAAATGATGTATGTTTATGAATTTTCATTAAGAATTTTGCATACTGGTGTCGAATTAAATCATCATGATTGTGATAAGCTAAAGTCTAACATTTGCTATAGTGTGTTTATTTGGTTGAATCACCACAGCTATTGTGCGTAGAGGTCGAGTCCTTTGGTTCAAGTTAGGTAGGTTCATTAAAGAGGCATGGGAAAGGCAACCGTGCTACCTCTGCAGCACGCTGATTTAAGTTTTTTGATAAGTAGGCTAACATTAAAATTAGAAATTAAAAATAAATTCATTTATTAAGGGTCAGTGCATCTCCGCAAAATTTCAAGATAATACATAACAGCCATAGCTTAAATGTCCCTGGCACCAAGGTAATACTATTAGTGATAACAACCCCCCCCCCAATGCAAACATGAACTAATCAGTTCTGTAAATGCACACTTTTTTGTCTCTTATACATGCTTTTCAATGTTGTGTATGTATATATATATTTATTTTTATTTATTGAACGCTGTTTGAACCCTGAGCCCCCGCTAAGGACGCGGAACGCGAGTGCCTACCTCGCAAACGCTGCAAAAGATCCTGTTGGAAGCCCGGAGTCTGTTGGTCTCGGTACCCTTCCCGCCGCCGCACTTTCTATCCTGAAGCGGTAGTGAAGCGGAGGGGGCCACAGGACTACATTTCCCGGCCTGCCCCGCAGCGGAAGACGGGGCAGACTTCGCGCCAGGCGGCGCATAAGAGCGCCTCACCCCGGTGGAGCGGGTGACGCTTTATTGAACGCTGTTTGAACCCTGAACCCCCGCTAAGGACGCGGAACGCGAGTGCCTACCTCGCAAACGCTGCAAAAGATCCTGTTGGAAGCCCGGAGTCTGTTGGTCTCGGTACCCTTCCCGCCGCCGCACTTTCTATCCTGAAGCGGTAGTGAAGCGGAGGGGGCCACAGGACTACATTTCCCGGCCTGCCCCGCAGCGGAAGACGGGGCAGACTTCGCGCCAGGCGGCGCATAAGAGCGCCTCACCCCGGTGGAGCGGGTGACGCTTTATTGAACGCTGTTTGAACCCTGAACCCCCGCTAAGGACGCGGAACGCGAGTGCCTACCTCGCAAACGCTGCAAAAGATCCTGTTGGAAGCCCGGAGTCTGTTGGTCTCGGTACCCTTCCCGCCGCCGCACTTTCTATCCTGAAGCGGTAGTGAAGCGGAGGGGGCCACAGGACTACATTTCCCGGCCTGCCCCGCAGCGGAAGACGGGGCAGACTTCGCGCCAGGCGGCGCATAAGAGCGCCTCACCCCGGTGGAGCGGGTGACGCTTTATTGAACGCTGTTTGAACCCTGAACCCCCGCTAAGGACGCGGAACGCGAGTGCCTACCTCGCAAACGCTGCAAAAGATCCTGTTGGAAGCCCGGAGTCTGTTGGTCTCGGTACCCTTCCCGCCGCCGCACTTTCTATCCTGAAGCGGTAGTGAAGCGGAGGGGGCCACAGGACTACATTTCCCGGCCTGCCCCGCAGCGGAAGACGGGGCAGACTTCGCGCCAGGCGGCGCATAAGAGCGCCTCACCCCAGCGTCGCGGGAGCGCGCGGGAGCGCCCGGGGCTAAGCCCGGGCAAAGGGCGGGCCCTCTGTGGCCCTCAGAGGCCGAGGTAGGCTGGGCTGGGCCTACTTTCTTTCATCTAGTAATTAAACTACACCATCAGTCTCTATAGCTGACGGATTCTGGGCGTTGTGAACATTTACTCATTGGATCTGGCACGTACAGCCTAACACGTGCATAGACTTTTATATAGTTTGAGTCAGTCCATTTCAAATTTTTTTATCTTTGATTTTAATTATTATAAATTTGAGTCTAATCATAAAACGATTGACAGGTAGCTGCAGAGTGCATTATGTCAGCTAGGAAATTACGTTCTGGAAGAACACTTGAAGGGCGGCCAAATACATTAATAAGATCGAACCCCTTGCAAAGCAAATACGCTAATAGCTTGCAGTTAAAGGGCCAAAGGCAGTTAATGGAAATTTGGGAAAATTCGGCAAAAAAGGAAATGGAAAAATCTCTCCCAAAGGATGAGGGGTCGCTACCACAATTAGACTTTCCCTTTGAGTCTGATTTGTCTCAAGACTCAATCGCAAGGTTTCTACCAATCTCTAAGGAGACAAGTACTATGCCAGCTTCTACTGACAGTGAGCTCCCTAAGTTGATATCTTCAAAGCTAGAAGTAAAACAGCAAAATGAGAAAGTGGGACAGATGGAGCAGGATGCAGTGGAACTATCTATGTTGTCCAGTATTGATTTAGAACTCTGTGGTCGTTACATGGATGAGAGACAGGGGAACCAATCTGAACTGAACAAAACTCCCAACAAAATCCATCCATCTGGACTAACATTATATAGCAGTACTCCATCCATTGCACCCAATGACATTCCGTCTCTACAAAGTGAGATGAAATCTCCAAATCTCAATCTATCAGGGATTCGTGCTTATGTAGAGACTGAATATCCAAGAAATGAAAAACCGATCTCAGACTCCTTAATAGCGCTCGAGGACCTTCTGGCATCTATTTTATTGCTATTAGGAAGATTTGCTGTGAGTACTGACTGTATTATGGACTCAGTAACTGAGATTCTGAAAGTCCTAATGACAAAGCATATGGAGAATGGAAAAGTTATGCCTACTACTCCAGTAAAAACTAATACTGTGGAAGGCGATAACATGTTAAGAACAACTCCTGCGAATCCAATTACTGCGGAAGGCGATAACTTGTTAAGAGCAACTACTGTGGTTGGGCCAATGCTCCAGGTAGAAGTGCATGAGCATGTCGAAACTTTAATACCATCCTCCACAATAAAGTTGAATGAGAAACAAAGAGACTCTATAGTGATGGATGAAAGCTCACGCCTCACATCTGATACAACATCAAAGAGTCAAATAAAGGAGGAAAATGGTTCTCTAGTGAACAATCAAACCACGGGAAATGCGTTATTCCCTATCTTTAGTCATGATACTAAGGGATTTAAAAAGGGTAAATGTAAAAAATATAAAGGAAAGAACAGGAAGCCAGTTCGCAAGTATTCAAGGAGACGCCAAAGGCAAGTTATATTTCAACAACATGTAAATGAAGATTTGGAGGAACTAGAAATCTCTGAAAACTCCATAGTAGACACCAATACGAAAGTGGCAGAGGTTTGCGCCCCCACCTTGACTGTGAAAGACATTCCTGCTGCTAAAATTACTGATGGAAGAGCCCCAAGTTCAGAGATTAACGAGTCAGAACCACGTGTACCACCAGAAGAAAAAATAAGTAAGGAGACTACGGTAATACGGGCACTTAATCCATCTGCTCCTATTTTTCAATTGCCTTTGGAAGTACCGCTAGAACCAATTAAAGTGCCACAAAAAGCCGCTCCAGTATGGGTGGATACATTGACATTGGACTTTTTGCCACTGTTTGACTTTGACCTAACTTTAAACAGGTCGTGGTTGCTTAACTGTCTTAAAGATATTGAAAATTTAAAATTAATCCAGTCAAGTGACATAGATCTGGTTTCAATTATAACATGCGAGAATGGCCAACGAGCAAGGGTCAAATTTTGCTCAAAAATAATCTCTAATATCATTATACAGCAAGCAGAAGCTTTTCAATGTCGAGGTATAGATGTATTACCATTTATTAGTTTCTGTTATAGAGAAGGACCAACTAGCTCGGGTATTAACCAAAATGTCTTGTCTGCTAGTAATAAGGATTTAAAAATCTGTGTATCAAGGGGAAAGCGTATGGTGTCTAAGATTCAAACATGTAATGAGAACATGATCTCATCTCAATGTCACGATCCCCAGAAATGGAATTGGCTACCTGGAGCATTATCGAGTAATACATCGATGAGTAAATGCTTATTTCAGCATCTTTAACAGACAGCTTAATATCATCTCCTGGAATGCTGCAGGTTTATACAATTCCCCTGAGAAATTGAACTATCTCCTTTCTCTGAATGCTGATATATTGTGTATCCAAGAAACATGGTGTAAAGATATACAATATGGGGGGAAAGACTATTTTGTTTTTGAGGCCCCCGCTACTCCATCCAATAGAGGTCATGCAAAAGGGGGAATTGTCTGTTTTTTATCTAATGCTTTCCAATGGCAATTCTCTCATCATGTTGATATTAGTAGACTCTTTCAAGTAATATCCATTAACAATCTAGCTTTAGAAGGTCCTCGAAAGTCACTTGTGGTTATTAATGCATATATACCCCCAGAACATAAATTTAATGCAGTTTTAAAGCGAATGTTCTTGTATATAAAACAGTTGATAGAGGGGCCTGTCCCTCCATATATTCTACTTATGGGTGACCTGAACTGTAAAGTCTCTAACATAAGCCTAGAGCTATTTAGAAATAAGACAAAGGAAGAAGTGTATAATATACCTCAATCTCTTTTTCCTAATAAAATAAAAACCAACAAAAGAGGAAAGATCTTATTAGAGGAAATAAGCTTGGTAGAGGGGCTTATAGTAAATGGCAGAATGCCCTCTGATGTCCCTGCTAAGTTCACTCATGGGTCTTACAAAGGCGAATCTATTTTAGATTATGTTATCACAGACTATGAGACGTACTCCTTTATTCAGGATATTGTGATTACTAACTCTACATTGAGTGATCATAAAATCATTAATACAATAATCTCCCTCCAACCCCCTGTGGCTGACTCCTGGTCTCTGAGTAATACAGGATTTAATATTAAGTGTAGTGGAGGAAGATGTTTCTGGGATTCTAGATCCCTAAAGAATGTTCAAAGTATTCTTGCCCAAACCATATTGGAACTAGAGGAATGGCAAGGTTCAGAACTCCTTCAGTTTGAATCACTATCACAGAAACTAAGAAGGATGGCAAAGACGAATAGTAATCTGAAAAACCTGCCACGCCCTCCGCCTCTACTGCTATCCTTAAATAAGGAAGTAAACAAACTCGTTAGGCAACAATACCTAAATAGAACTGGAGAAAACGAACGAAACTTAGCCCTACTAAAAAGAAGAAGGAACAGATTAAAAAATAAATTAAAGAAAGAAAAAGAAGACAAGTTATGGATACGGTTAAGAGAGGCATCTGTCAATAATAATTCTAGAGACTTCTGGTCTGTAATAGGAAAAGAATGTGGAACGAGAACTCTTCCGACTCCAATTTCTATAGCAGAGGAAGTATGGATGAAATTTATCTCTAATCTTTACGCTTCCAATGGAGTGGAAGATAATAATTTGGAATCTATCCTGAATAAAGATGACAATATAGATCTTCCTACTGAAGAATCTATAGCGGCTGTGATAAGAAGTATGCGCTGTTCCGGAGCCATGGGCCCGGATGAATTGCCCATGACTATGATAAAGCAGGATGTTATTTTATGGAGTAAGATATTACTCCCACTGTTTCGGAGATGTTTTATTACTAAATTAGTCCCCCATTCTTGGAGGGGTAGTATTCTGATTCCCATATTCAAAAAGGGAGAACGGGATAACCCTAAGAATTATCGCTTAATTGCACTTTTAGATTCAATAGGAAAAATCTTTGCAAAATGTGTTCTATTATTAATTATGAAATGGATAGACGTAAATGATATTTTACCTATGCAGCAAACTGGTTTCCGTAAAGAGCATGGAACCCTGGATAATTTAACTGCCTTACAGGTGCTTGTAGACAAATACGTTCGAGTTAGAGGAGGAGGAATATATGTGGCATTCATTGATTTTTCAACCGCGTTTGATAAGGTAGATCGGTCAATGTTATGGAAAAAACTTGCCACAATGGGTATGCCAGCATATTTGTTAGAATTGGTAAAGTCCCTTCATACCAACACATGGTGCAAGCTGCTACTAGGTGGGGAAAGGGGACTTTCCCAATCAATCCCTTCCCCGAATGGATTAAAACAAGGATGCATACTAGCCCCTATTCTGTTCTCCCTATATACTGCTGACCTACCGTCCCAAATAACATCTAGTGGAGGAATAGCCCCAAAAATTGGGGGAGTACCGATAGCTGTTTTAATGTATGCAGACGATATACTTGCTCTTGACCTGACTCCGAAGGGCCTGTCAAATCGCCTGCATGCATTATCACTTTTCGCAGAAAAACACTTTATGAAGATCAATGCTACTAAAAGCAAGATTATGTGTATTTTCGGTAAGAAAAAATGCAGGTCTGTAAATTACAACTGGATATTAGGAGGACAGAAATTAGAGGTAGTTAAAACCTACACCTTTTTAGGGAAAATAATTACAGCAAACATAAGTGAGACTGCCCATATAGAGCACAATACTCGTAAAGCATTGTCACATGGGATGGGATTGTGCTCTTTGTATAAAGCTACAGGGAAGAGACACTTTAAATTATTCCTTGATGTGTTTAAAGCTAAAATACCTGCCACTCTCCTTTATGGGATTGAATTAGTGGATATAAAACATTGGGGATTTGTGTCGAAAGTAGAAGGAAAGATCTTAAGGAAAATATCAACTCTAAATACGGCCTGCTCCGATAGTTCATGCAGGCTAGAATTTGGTTTGAGAAGCGGTTGGGTGCAGGGGCTGATTGCCCTTGTAAGATGGGTAGCCTGTCTGGTTAGAGGAAAAAATGGTTCCCTGAGAGAAGCGATTAAAAGAGAACTTTTGGGGGATCTCAATGACTTCTCTTTATTGGTAAAAAACTTTAGAATGGCTGTTGATCTACTAGAGTTGGATGCAAACATCTTGTTCTTATTAGACCCCGTTGAACTTAAGACGAAATTAAAAAATGCATCCTGGGAACTATGTTATAAACTAGATTGGATAGCCCAAACAAGGAAAAAGGATAGACAACCTTTGCTAAATACATACTTGTTTAAACAGCCCCAACAATATCTCATCTGGAATATCCCTCATAGAATCAGAAGGCTATGGTTTTTATTGAGACAAGATCTGCTTCCTTTAAATTCTCTTCACGCAAAATGGTATGGTGTGTCTCCTGTATGTAATTTCTGCCATAATAATGTACAGAATCGCAATCATGTTTTGTTTGTATGTAAGGTATTGCGTCCCTTTCGCCTCAAATGGCTAAAACCAATTTGTCTACAGCTAGGAATTTTAAATGTATATACTTTCCTCCATGCACTTTATAGCCCACCTAATGAAATGTTTTGCTACAGAATTTTTAACTTTTTTAAATGCTTTTTAGATATTTATTAATAATGCACGCGGAATGGCTGAGGACTGCGAAACTAGTGACTGTATGTTTCACATCGCTTTTTCTAGACTGTAAGGTGTTATTTTGCTGATTCTTTTATGTGATGTATATTGTATGTTTTATTTTATGTGGCCCTCATTGAGAGCCAAAAACATAATAAACTTTGACTTGACTTGACTTGACTATATATTCACTGGGTGGTTCAACTCTCCTCTCGTTTCAGGCGCTGCTACCAAGTGCGTGGCTTCACGCGGTAGAACCAAACCGCTATATATCAAAACTGGTGTTGGGCAAAGTAAACTTCTAAACACCTAAAGAACGGGTCTCGTTTCTTCCTTAATGTTCGGCTGGGCATGCTGAGTAAAAGGACGACAACATACCGCATATATATATATATATATATATATATATATATATATATATATATATATATATATATATATATATATATATATATATATGTCCAAAGGTCGTAGTATACTCTGCCTTCTGCAGAACAACGAAGGAAGCGAGACCACAAGGTAAGTGCAGTTTCTTAGAGTGATTTATTCCGTGCCAAAATTAAAGCCTGCAACACCGCCATGACGCGTTTCACCTCGAGAGAGGCTTGCTCACAGAAAGTGTCATGAACACAAACGAGGGTTTTAAAGTGCAAGTACATAATTAGTTACACCTGTGCAAATTGCATTTTTTCAAAAATCATAGATAGTGAAGACATACTTCATTCATTATTATATATATATATATATATATCAAAACCGTACCCTATTGGTATGCCTCATTATGGTTTTGCTCTTGCTATTTCTAACCTAAAAAGAGTTATTGTTCCAGCATTTTAAATTAAATATTTTTGAAAAACTTATAAACCTGAAATTCTCAATAATAAGCAGGGTTCTTAACAATAATAAGCAGGGTTCTTAACCCTGCTTATTATTGAGAATTTCAGGTTTATAAGTTTTTCAAAAATATTTAATTTAAAATGCTGGAAACAATAACTCTTTTTAGGTTAGAAATAGCAAGAGCAAAACCATAATGAGGCATACCAATAGGGTACGGTAACCTATGATATACAATGATAATAGAAATGTGGTACCACATGACTGAGTCAGCCCACTAGAGGGCATTTAATATGTCTGAAGTATCAAGACTTAAGAAAGTAACCCGGCCTTTATTCCAAATGCTTGATAATTACAAATGTGAAATAATCATTTTTGTTGTTTCTGTCACACAAAGAAACCCTTGGAGGCAACACCCTTTGAAAATTATATCATTCTGAAAACTGTTTTCTAGCAGGGAGAGGGTGGACAAATTTTATTTCTTTTGTATCGATGTGGAATTACATTATGCAATTTAAGAACTACAAGTCCCAGAAGGCCATTGTGAAAGAAAAACATATGGTTGTAATCATGTGACCGAGGTGGGAGGGACTCCCTTTTTAAATTACTTTCAGCAAACAGTGTTTGTAACAACCGTGATCAAGTGAGTGGGGAGCTCACGAAACGCGTTGGTTTTTCGCTGTGAAATATGCTGTAGAGGATCGGATAATAAATCTACCTGCTTCTTAAAAAACGGATTGACTGGAGTTGCAGCTTCTTTTGGTTTTGAACCGGGTGGCACTCGGGGCAAACACAGTTTTTATATATACATATATATATATATATATATATATATATATATATATATATATATATATATATATATATATATATATATATATATATATATATATATATATATATATATATATATATATATATATACGGTATGTTGTCGTCCTTTTACTCAGCATGCCCAGCCGAACATTAAGGAAGAAACGAGACCCGTTCTTTAGGTGTTTAGAAGTTTACTTTGCCCAACACCAGTCTGCCATGACGCGTTTCGGCTACCAAAAGTCTTGATCACATGACGCAGAGAATCAAAAGCTTTTAATTTAGTAGGCTAGACTGGACACCGGAGAGCTATTTACATGTAGCTGAAGATCTACCAGTAGCTCACGAGCTACTCTTTGGAGGAGCATGTCATAGAGCATAGAGCATAGAAGAATGAGACAGGTCATTTCAACCGCTGGCTCACTTTATCTGAGTGATGAAATTTGTTCTCAAAACATGTGCACATCCACTGAAAAATAAGTTATCTTATGTTCCATGGCAAGCATATTTTTCAAATTATTTGTTCTTCCTGCTCTGTATCCTTTCATTGTCATAGTCATCTTTGTGTATTTAAATTATACATTCAGTTTACCGTAATTCCCAGCCAGTAGTATCTTTACTTTAATCAGCGAGTATCATATTTCACTGTGATGGGTGTTAAGACTTAAAAAATATTCTAAACTTCCTCTATTAAAATCGTATGTGATTGTTTGTAATGTATTATGCTATTACAAGCATGTGACCACCATGGTGATATGATTATATTATATGATTATATTTTTATTTTTGTGGCATATGCTTGTGTTGGGTCAGGAACGTCCCCTGCATTGTGTACAGTTGTGTTGCTTGCCCTGTGTGCCCACCTGATAGTATATGTTATTCTGTTTTCTGCATTTTTACCCCAGCCTCACGTTAATCTAGCATGTGCATAAAGGCCTATGCCTGCCTTTGACAAGAGTCTGTTCCTGGACCTGTTCAGGACTTGGAGGGGTACTCAACGCATAGTAGAGTAGTGGCCGAGGGCTTCTGTGCATGTCACTGATTCTTCTGACTAGCGTGGTGTTGGCAGCATACAGTCTTTCACAGTGATCTTAGCATGACTAGGACATTTTACCTGCATCATGAGTGTGTGAGCCTACTGGTACCCTGATATAAAATTTCTGATACTTCCAATGGACCCTGAAACCTAGTGCAGAGATCCTGCCTAAGTGCATGGATGAATGTGTGGTATATGTGAGAAGCGTGTTACACACTGCATAAGTGTCTGATTAAACCAGAATGACATGTTCCCGCATGATCCATTTTGGAAGCCCCTGGTCTGTTCATGTGCACAAGATTGAAGTGAGTTTGCTTTCCCAGACAGTGGAAGTGTATTGCTGACATTTCTGAAACTGGAGGAAGGAATCCCTAACACTGAAGTGGGAAAAGATGAGACAGGCTCCCCTCAGTAATAGGATGTGTTCCTTTTGATACAGAGGGCTCCTGCTTAGTGTTCTTGAAACTGCTCTTTTATGGATGGTATGAGTAAAAGACGGGACTGCAGTTCCTGTTGTCAGAGTGTGAAGGGTCCTTTAGAATGGGGTCAGCCCTTTGTGTTTCTTTCGTTTCACTGTCAGATGTGGCTGGTGAGATGTTCAGAATGCTTGCATCTCTTTGTGCCTCTGTTATGGGTGCTCCAGCCTGGAGATTCAGCTTACCCTGTTTTGAACAGGATCATTCCAAATAAATGCTGAATCTAAAAAGCAGCCTGTGAGGACACTTGAAAGGAAAACCAGCCCAAAACTGGGGCTGAAAGCCTAGACAGAGAATCAATTTCCTGTGTGCCATACCTGTGTAAGAGTTGGAGCTGTTGACTCTTTGTCTACCAGGTAGCAGTTCTCTCTGACCATATAGGCGATGCTCCGCAGATGAACCAGAGGACTGCTGAGCAACCAGAGCTGGGTCTGCCTGACAGCCAACTTCCCAGAGGCGAGGGGACATCACCAAGAGTCTGATCTGGAGGAATAACCGCCTGTCTTGTCCTGGAAACGCCTTAGGAGTCCTGTCTGAGTGAGAGAGAAGGAGAGAACCGACCCCGCAGGGGTTGCTGATTATTGGTGTGGACAGAAGTGGTTGACCCTGATGCTGTGGGCCGCCCACCAAAGACTCACAAGAGTGACTGGTGTGTTCCCAACCGAGAGCTGGTCATCTAACTCAGTGGAGAAACAGCTGCATTTTGAAGCATGCCCGAGAAGTATCTGTCAAAATTCCCATTGTCATGGATGTGGCACTTGCCCACGTGTGTTTGATCTGGCTGACCGAATGAAGAACAGATTGACACGCCCTACCTCCCCACACCTACAGGCTCCTCCTTCCCCCTGCTGACGTCTCTGATGTTCAATCACTGACTGACCTATACCTCAACTCTATGACCTCTATAATCAACGAAGCCGCCCCACTGCAACTAAAGAGAGTCTCCACCAAGAGCTCGAACCCTTGGTATGACGGCAGACTCAACGAAGACAGGCGTGCTATGCGATCGGCAGAGCGCACTTGGAGAGCTGACCCCTCATCACTACACCGCAAAAAGCTTAAGAACAAGAGAAATGCCTATTTTAGGAAAATCAAGCGTGCGAAATCTGACTTCTTTCGCCTCCAGCTTGACCAAGCGAAAAACCGACCAAGAAAATTGTTCGAACTAGTCAAAAGTCAAACAAAGCCGCAACCCTTGCAATCAAACAACCCAACAAGCGATATCCCACACAGTGAAGACTTTTCCGCCTTCTTCAAGCTAAAGACCGACAAGATAAGAAAGGATCTCCTCAATGACGTAAGCCAACACCCTGTTCACATCAGAATGTCTAACATTCAGCCAAAAAACAGCGCATCGTGGGCTTCATTCGACATCTACTCTGAAGATGCAATACGCAGACTGCTCGGTACCTTAAAGCCCTCTAATCACCTCACAGACCCCCTGCCTGCTAACGCGGTAAAAGACTTCACCACCATGCTCCTCCCACTCTGGACTAAAATCATTAACAGCTCCCTTCAACAGGGTCTCATCCCTGACTCACTCAAGGTGGGGAAAGTCACACCCATACTCAAGAAACCTACAGCCGACCCGTCTGACTTAAACAATTACCGTCCCATCACAAACATCCCCACCTTGGCCAAACTGCTGGAAAAATGTGTGCAACTTCAACTAACAAAACACATTGACAAGTTTGATCTCCTCAACCCTCATCAATCAGGCTTCCGAGCGAAGCACAGCACGGAAACGGCCATGACTCACATAATCGATGACGCCCTCCAAATGCTTGATCGCAATGATTCATGCCTCCTCATCCTTCTCGACCTTTCTTCAGCTTTCGACACGGTCAAACACGAGAACCTCCTTGAGCTGCTAAACACTAGAATGGGTTTATCCGGGACTGTTCTCAAGTGGTTCACTTCCTTCCTACATAACAGGTCTCAGAAGTTCAAGATCAACAATGTGTTGTCCTTGCCTGTGCCAGTAGACTTAGGCGTTCCACAAGGATCCTCCCTTTCACCCACACTGTTCAACCTTATCATGGAGCCACTTGCCACCCTGCTCCAAGCATCCAATGTATGCTTCCATATGTATGCCGATGACACTCAACTCTACCTAAAGGTACAATCCCCGGAAGATATCAAACTCCTGAACCACACTCTTATAAAGACCCAATCGTGGTTGGCCGACAATCACCTCAAACTAAATGCTCTGAAAACTGAGTTCCTTTTGATAGCACCCCCTGCGAAATCTACCACCACCCAACTTTGGCTCAACCACCTAACAGCATTCAATGTCCGGCCCACCATCGTGGAGTCCGCGAAATCCTTAGGTGTCACACTTGACGCAAAGCTCAACATGCAACAGCACATTAGCAAAGCAACGAAAGGAGCCAATTTCCATATCAACTCATTGAGGAAGCTGAAACCCTTCCTCCCAGCCAAAGACTTCCAAAATGCAGTACAAGCCCTCGTCATCCCCCGCATAGACTATGGAATTGTGACCCTCAGTGGTCTCCCTCTAGCAACAACTGCACCCCTTAGAGCCTCCTTGAACGCTGCCGCGAGACTCATTACGGGCTCAAGAAAACACTCTCAGATTACCCCTGACTTGAAATCTCTGAAATGGCTGCCCTTTGAAGCCAGAATACAACTGAAAATTGCTGTGATGACACACGCGGCCGTTCACCACAAGGCACCTAACTACCTCACTCAAAAGCTGACTATATCAGGAGGTTCGAGATCCAATAGAAGTACAAAAAATCTACTCTTGAAACCTTGCAGATTCCGGAAGGAAAAAACATACAAACGCTCCTTCTCAGGAATGGCACCGAGGATCTGGAACGCACTCCCTCCTGAAACCAGGCTTATCTCCTCCACGGCCGTCTTTAAGAAAGAGGTGAAAGCCATCCTCATGGCTAAGTTCACCTGAACTTTAATGTTTGTTGCTCAGAGACTTCGCACCGCTTGGGTACGCACCGCTTGGGTATTACTGGTTACATGTTTGTCTAATGTCAAATAATGTCATATTATTCAGGATCTAGACTCGTTTATTCTTCTTGTTTGCCATAATTCCATGTTGGATAGTCGATCCTTTTATACTACTCACTAAATATCTATTATTAGACCATTCACGTTAACCTACTGAATCTCGATGCCCGTCCCCTTTGCTCCCCGTAACTTTTAGATACTGGCATAAGCAATCCCATTAGCATTAGTTTGCCTGACTTTTATCGTAGTTGTATGAAAGACTCAGTATCATCTTATATTATCGCTTATTTGTTTGTTTATTGATCTTTTATTAGAACATGACTGCCATCCGATCATGCTACTGAATTTTATATTGCACCCAATATTATGTTGCGTCACCTTCATGCTATCCCCACCCTTATTTCTGTGAAGCGCTCTGATATCTGTAAAGATCTTGTTCGCGCTATATAAAACTCTGAATAAATAAATAAATAAATACATGGCTTTGAAGCTCCTGTTGCATGCCAATAAGCTGAAGAAAGTGTGACCATGGTACTGACTGATCGCGTTTGAAAGCGCCATGCTGCTGACAAAGTAGTGCCATATGAACCCTTAATACCGCTCTATGGTACCCTTCTGACATGAAAAAAAAAATTGCCCAGCGCTGACCCACAATGTGCCAAGAAGTCTATGATGCTCCAACAACCAAGCTACTGCCTCGAGGCACTCTGTGCTGAAATGTGGATTTGGGGTTGTGGTGATGTCTGCGTGCCTAATTAGACTTAGCTCTCTATGCCCCCGAAGGGCCACAAATCTCTCCGGTCACCATCTAAGGCTCGCACAAGAAGGAGGACTGTTTTATGGAATATGTCATGGCCACATCCTAGGAAGGCCCTTGGTAACTGCCACAAAAAATCTGCAGATTGGATGATAAAGGCCTGCTACAATAGTGAGGCCCACCTTCTGCCAACATCATTGAAGCCCACAAGAGGGCCACTGTTCGAAGCTGGTATAGGGTGACCAGAATTTTAAAGCAAAAAACGGGACATTTCACAAAAATAGAAGAAGGACTATAATTTTAGGTCACGCGAGCGCACAGTATGACAGTGCTCCTCAGCAGAGAATTACAAAACAGCCAGTAAGAACATACATGAGATGCAATTTTTGAACCCATTAGCTTGCCTGTGTATTAAATTGCTTTCTTGGAACAATTGCTAACTATCCCCATCTTGTAAAACATGAAAACACGCCTCCCCCCGTTTGTAGTCGACCCTCTCCAAAAGCTGCGACATGACCTAAATTTCTCGAAAGCTGCCCGGACAGCTGGTGAAAAACGGAGACCGTCCTGGCAAATCTGGGACGCCTGGTCACCCTAAGCTAGTAGTCCACCTCTGTTCTCCTCAGGGCACCCCAGAGCAGCCATCGTCCGCCGGCCCAAAAAGAAGTGCCACTTGACTTGACCACGGCTCAGCCTATTTATTTTATTTATTTTATTTTATTTCCATTTATATAGCGCATTATCACCCCAGGGTCTCTAAGCGCTTGTACAAAAAGAAACCGGCACTACCGAAAGCAAATAGTAAACTTACAACACACCCCACGCTTCCCGAAAGAGTATAGTTTTTAGCATTCGGCGGAAGGGCAGCAAATTTGACTCCTTACGGAGATTGGTTGGTAGTTTATTCCATGCTGCAGGAAGCAGAGTGGAGAACGCCCGCCCGCCCAAAGTGGACAGGCGGAAATGTGGATTAACCAAAAACGTGGCTTCAGAGGACCGCAGCACCCTAGCAGGGATGTAGCCAGATAGTCTGGTTTTAATGTACCTGGGCGCGTTACCATAGAGTGCCTTATGTGTGATACACAATCCTTTAAACAGTGCTCTCTGTCTAACAGGGAGCCAATGTAACTGACGCAGGAGAGGTGAAGCATGTGTTTTCCTGGGCTTCTTAAAAATCAGCCTCACTGCATCGTTCATTACTATCTGAAGCCTCGCGAGTTGTCGCTGAGGCAACCCTATATACAGCGCATTGCCGTAGTCCACACGTCCCAAGATCATAGCTGACACAGCACTTCTAAGCGTAGAAAATGACAGCAGATGAGAGATCTTGCGAAGCTGTCTCAGAAGACCAACACATGTGCCTACCACCACAGACACCTGTTTCTTCATAGACAGATTGCTGTCAATATGGATTCCCAGGCTTTTCACCACGGTTGCTGGTTCCGGCGCCCTGCCCAACTCCTTGGGCCAAAACCCGTCATTCCAAGGGCTGCCCTGGATGGTTATAGGCAGCACCTCAGTTTTATCCGGATTAAATTTCAAGAGTTGACGGACTATCTCAAGTGAGCACATACTGTAAGTCGAAGGCGCACTGGGACGTGCATTCACCCTGAGAACGTGCGAGAGGCTGATTGGCTGATTCAAACCCAGAGACTAGATCCAAAATAAGGGGGAAGTGCGGGACCTCCACTCTTATCTAGAAGTATGGAAGAAGGATAAAGTGAGCGTGCGGCCCATTGGTGGATTTGAGGCACTGGGCTGGACAACCACATTATTGGGATGTTGAGCCATTGTTGAATTTTAAACGCTTGCCTCCACATTAACCTGCCTGAGAAGCCTGTGACTGCTCGCCGCCGCTACCACTGCAACTCAAATTCTGAAGGGGTTGCACTTGCCCCAGTTTTGCAGAGTCCTAGTTGGATGGAACCTGGGACAGAAGAAGCAAGCAACCCCAGCCCTCACGGCTGTGGCATGGGCGCCCCTGCCTGTCCCGTGACCCCCTCCCCTCCACCCCAAATGGGGTCTGACAGTTTGAAATAAATGTTGTTGTTTTTTAAATGTCAATAAATGTTTTAAAAAATAACAATCACACCAGCTTGCCCGGGCTGGACCTATTTCCTTTGCATATTATCCATTTTTTCTACTGAGATCCTCCAAGGCCAAACACAATGGCAATTTCATGTTGCACCATCATCTTAATGCCTCGGACTCTATTTAAAACTTATGGGGCTGTAACCTATCATATGAAGAGCAATTTATTATAGGCACTTGTGAAAGCCCTTGTACTGCAATAGCTGTGGATTTTCACCGTTTTTTATTTCACTTAATGAAATATATTGAAATATAACGAAACAAATCCAGCAGCGCTTTAAAACACGGTAGTACGTCGTATGCTTGTGCCATTCATTTAGATGTAACCAGCCAAATGCATTTCGAGGCAATTAAAGAAGTGATTATTTTATTTCTTGAATAAAGAAATGATGGCAAAACTGTAACCAGTATTTTAATCACAGTGTGTTCCCCTAAGTGGAAAAATCACTAAAATTATTTAATGGTAATTACTGCACACTTGAGACGGCGCTGCCAGGTTGGAGCACGCGATGCTGCAATCACCTCTGTCAATTAAAAGAGATTGACACCAGTTTCGTCATTAAATGAATTGCGCCCACGGGAGCACGTGCCTGGATGGGCGAGCGGCGTGGCGCGCGCCTGTTGATCACGAGAGCGGCATGGGCGCGCGGCGCAGCGTAATTGTCGCAGCCTAAGGGCTCGAGCTGTTTCCAGCCGCGGAAGGAAACACGCTCGGGAGCTGTAATGGGGGCGTCCCTGTGGCAGCAGGGCACTGCGAGGAAGAATGACCGGCTGTGTGCGCGGAATGGCAGACAAAAAATATGTCCTTCTAGCATTGGAGGAAATACAATAATTATCCCCCCTGCCGTTTTGGTCAGCACCGCAGCGCCTGTAACTTCCTGCAACTTGCACGACATGTACAATACACAGTTGAAAGCGCATCAGCATCTTATAAAACCGCGTAAAATAAAAAGAACATTCCGCCCATGGCACAAGTCCTTCGAAAAATATTTTGAGACGAACGGTATTAGCGCATATGTAATTGACAGTGACATCACACAAAGGGACGCCACAATATGTTACGATATTTTGTCCAGACAACGGGCCTCATTTATGAAAAGTGACGCATCGCTGCGTGAAAACAGCGATGCGTCACTTTTCATTGCGCCCTCCTTGCAACGCCAATGATGCGTCATATTTACATTATGACGCATCATTGCGCAAGGAGTTACAGATACGTCAGTATTTCTGACGTATCTGTAAGCGCAAAAGTGACACATTGCTGGAGTGTGTCACAAAAGTGACGCAACTTCAGCAATACGTCCTTTCACATGGGGCAAGCCCCATGTGAAAGGGCCTGCTTCAGTCTTACGTTTGCTGTGAGGCAGGCGCAAGATTTTGACGCAACGGCGTCCTAGAAGTGACGCAGTGAAATTTGCGTCAATACGCCCCCCTTGCATACATTATACCTGGCGCAGGTATAATGTGGCGCAGGGGTTTACAAAGTGACGCATCTACCTAGATGCGTCACTTTGTAAAAATGGCACAACAAGGCGCATTTTTTACGCCACTGCTGCGTCACAAAATGTGGCGCACCGGCGGCGTAAAAGTGACGCAAGGGCTCATAAATGAGGCCCAATATTCTGAACTTAAAATTGAACGAGCCAGTTTTACCACATCAAGAAGTTAACATCTTACAGAAATGTGAAAAGAACATGTTTTTTTTAAACTTTAAATAAATCACATGTAGGTTTCCCACATGTCGAGGTTTTTAAAGAGCTTAGAATTGCCTGAAAGTGGCACTGTTTTTAAAAAGACATATGGAGCGTAGTGTAACATATTTAACCTACGCTTAGGGAGTTTCGTAAAGTGGAGTGGAGTGTCGTAAAATGGAGTACCATAGAGTGGAGTGGAGTACCAGACAATGGAGTAGCGTGGAGTAGAGTGCAGAGATGTAGAGTGGAGGGGCATTGAGTGGCATAGCGTAGAGTGGAGTAAAGTGATGTAAAGAGGAGTCTCATAGTGTATAGTGGAGTAAAGTGCCCAAGAGTGGAGTGGAGTAGAGTGGAGTAAAGTGTCGCAGAATGGAGTAGCGTAGAGTGGTAAAGAGTGTATTAGAGGGTCTTGGAGTGGTGTAGAGTATCGTGGAGTGTCCTAGAGTGGAGTGTCATAGAGTAGAGTGTCATAAAGTGTTGTAGCATTTTGTAGAGGATTTGTAGAGTCAAGGGTTGTAGAGTGGAGTGGAGTGGGATATGGTGGAGTATCGTGGGCTAGAGTGAAGTGGTGTAGAGTGGAGTAGAGTTGTGCCGAGTAGAGTAGAGTCTCGTAGAGTATCGCGGAGTGCAGTGTTGTAGAGTGGAGTGTTGTGGAGTAGAGTGACCTAGAGTGAAGTGGCATCGAGTGAAGTGGAGTGTCATAGAGTGGAGAGAAGTGGAGTAGAGTGTTGTAGAAGAGAGTACAGTGGAGGGGCATAGAGTGTCATGGAGTGTTGTAGAATGGCACAGAGTGGAGTAGAGTAGCGGAAGAGTGGATTGCCTTTGAGTGGAGTGACATAGAATGAAGGAGTGTAGAGTGGCATATCATAGAATGGGGTAAAGTGGAGAGGAATATTGTGGAGTGGAGCGTCTTAAAGTGAAGTGTTTTGTCGAGTAGAGTGGCCTAAAGCGAAGCGACATAGAGTGGAGTGGAGTATTGTAGAGTGTAGTGTAGTAGAGTGTTGTGGATAGGCATAGAGGAGTGTAGAGTGGAGTAGAGTTGAGTGTCATAAAGTGGCATGCAGTGTCATAGAGTGGAGTGTCATAGAGTGGAGTGACGCAGAGTGGAGGGGCATAGAGAGAGTGGCGTTGCATAGAATAGAGTAAAGTTGAGTAGAGTGTCATGGAGTGTCTGTGGGGTAGAGTGGAGTAAAGTGTTAAAGTAGAGTGGTGTAGTCGCATAGAGGTAAGTGGTGTAAAGTGTAGTTGCATTGTGTGGTGTAGAGTGGAGTGGCATAGAGTGGCTTGGTGTAGAGTGGAGTGGAGGGTCATAGAGTGGAGGGTGGTATAGTGGAAGGTCATTAGAGTGGGCGGTTGTAGAGTGTTGTGGAGTGAAGTGGCATAGAGGAGTGGAGTGTGTAAAGTGGAGTGTCGCACAGTGGAGCCGAGTAACACACAGTGGAATAGAGTGGCATAAAGTGGAGTAGAATATCATAGAGTTTAGCAATGTAGAGTGGAGGGGAGTAGAGTGGGGAAGCATAGAGTGCAGTTAAGTGTAGGGGTGAGCGGGAAATCTGTTACGCCCGCGGATTTTGTGGATTTTTGGGAAATCCGCAATCCGCGAATTTTGCGGATTTCCAGCAAAATCCGCAAAAAAAAATCCGCGGACGTAACGGGTTCAAAAGTTGAACCCCCACTCATGTAACTATTTTACAATGGCGCCAGCAAGCTGCCAGCGCCGTTGTAAAATGTGTAAAATAGTTACAAAGTTAGCTTGCACAGGAACCACTAGATAAAACGAAGCAGGTGCTGCTTTATTTTATCTAAGTGCTTCCTGTGCAAGCTAACTTTGTAACTATTTTACAACGGCGCTGGCAGCTTGCTGGCGCCATTGTAAAATAGTTGCATGAGTAGGCTGGGCACAGGTCTGCTTTCTTCCCAAATCTACCGTGGAAAATCAGCTGATGGACCACTCAAGGGACCCCTGTGCCCTTCGGGGGCGATTGCATAGTAACACACACATGGTCGCTCGAACTAGTTGATGCTCAAATTCAGTGACTCATTCATTAGCCCAAAAACAATCGTGAGCGTCGTCGAGGCTGGACAGGTGTGCCTTCTTCCCAAATCTACCGTGAAAAATCAGCTGTGATGCTGGATAGACTTTGCATCCTTGAATTTCACGAGCGCAATACCCGTGCTGTTCCTGTGACCAGGAGCTTCTTTCTCTTCATCTGCTGAACTGATCTTTCTCTGACCTTTTACACACAAGAGGCACATACCCTACTGGGCACATTGTGTTCGCACGGGTTTCTGCAAGTTCTCAAGCGTTTTGTACAATTTGAGTGGTGTTAACTGGAGTGCCGAAGAGAAGACTGTCGTAGAGTGTCATAGAGTGTCATGGAGGGCTGTAGAGTGGAGGGTCATATAGTGGAGGAACATCGAGGGGAGTGGATAGAGTGGAGTAGAGTGCTGTAGCGTGGGATGGAGTGGAGTGTCATAGAGTGGAGTAACATGACATGGAGTGTCATGGAATGGTATGTGTGGAGTAGAGTGACCTAGAGTGAATTGGCTTAGAGTGGAGTGGACAAAGAAATCCTCAGCAATTTGTTAAGTGCATGATGTAAGCACAAATTATACACAAGTAATTTTAATTCTTATTTCTAAAAATAAGAATTGAAATAACTTGTGTTTAATTTGTGCTTACACCTGCTGAGGATTTCTGTGTATTGTTTTGTTGGATTTGGCCGCTATTTTGGGGAGGTTGGTGGTTCTCCTCACCTTACAGCACCGTCTTCCAAATAAGTGATTTTATGTACAAATACATGTATTATTATCCTGAGTAGGGCCAATATACCTAAGCATTATATCACTGTTCATCAGTAGTTAGTGTGGAGTGGAGTAGAGTGTTGTGGAAGGGCATAGAGAGGAGGGCCGTAGAGTGTAGTGGTGTAGAGTGTCATGGAGTAGAGTGACATAGAGTGAAATAGTGTGGAGTAAAGTGGCATAGCATGGAGTGTTATAGATTGAAGTGACGTAGAGTTGAGGGGCGTAGAGTGGCTTACCATAGAATGGAGTATAGTGGAATAGAGTGGAGTGCAATGCCATAGAGTGGAGTAAAGTATCACAGTAGAGTGGCATAGCTTGGAGTGTCGCAGAGCGGAGTATCACTGAATTGAGTGTTTTACAGTGTTGTAGAGAAGAGTGGCGTAGAGTGTCACAGTGAAGAGTGGCATAGAGTGGCATGGCATAGAGTGGGGTAGAGTGGAATGGAGTAGAGTGCCATAGAGTTTTGTAGAGTAAAGTGGAGTGGAGTGTGGTTGAGTGGAGTGACATAGAGTGGCCTGGAGTGACGTGGGGTGAGTGGAGTCACCTAGAGTTAAGTGGCCTAGAGTGTCATAGTGAGGTACAGTGGCGCAGAATGGTGTAGAGTAGAGTGACATGGAATAGAATACAGTGGCATGGAGTAGAGTGTCGTAGAGTGGATTGGTGTAGAGTGTTGTGCATAGAGTGTCTGTGTGTAGAGTGTTGCGGTGTAGAGTCGAGGGTCGTAGAGTGAAGTGGAGTATTGTAGAGTTTCATAGAAAGGAGAAAGGAGTAACATAGGGTGGCATACCACAGAGTAAAGTGTTTTAGAGTGGAGTATAGTGCAGTGCTGTGGAGTGGAGTGGTGTAGTATAGAGTGGAGTGGCATAGCGCGGAGTGGCAGGGCATAGAATAGAGTATAGTGGCGTTCAGTGGAGTGGCATTGAGTCTTCTGGAGTGTAATAGAGTGGAGTGTCTTAGAGTGAAGAGGCTTAGAGTGGAGTGGCATGGAGTAGAATAGCATAGAGTGGAGTGGAATGGAGTGGTATAGAGGGGAGTAGAGTGGAGTGGAGTAGAGTGTGGTTGAGTGGACTGGCGTACGATGGAATTGCAAAGAGTGGAGTATGCATGGTGGAGTATTCCACTACTGTGGTTTGCCAAGGCTGCTATGGGCTGTAATGCAACAGCAAGGTAGGATAATGGGCCACTTGGCAGCATTCTTTTCTATTGTAGCATTGTACCAACATTGCCTATGCACCCACACTGTGACCTGAAGTGCTCTTCTATTATAGTATCGGATCTACCTGCAAGTCGGGCAATTCACCCAAAGTGTGATCGGAAACATCTCCTTCCAGCCACGGTCCGTGCAGGTAACAGCATTGGGGCCACGCGGGGGTGGGGAATTTCAAGGGACGATGCAGAGGGAAAATTAATTATTTATTTAATATTCCCTCTGCATCGTCCCTCCAAATACCCCCCTCCCCCCACGCGGCCCAACTGCCCTACCGCAGTTACCTGCACGGACAGCAGCTGTCTCCTTTTAGTCCCTCCCTGGACCCAGTTCTTCTGGTACACTGACAGTGTGATCCGAAGCATCCCCGTTTGTTACAGCTAGGACACGCGCGACTGTGTCAGTTTACCCAGAGTGTGATCTGAAGCTCTTCCATTCTAATAGACAATCAACTCCTGCTGTTCTGTTCCTGCACTGACCCCATAAACTCATGTACTAATTCACTCACAGTGTTGAATGTTAGTTGCACCCTCTTCAATTCCAGAACTAGAACTACTTACTGCTCTGCCAATTTATTCACATTGTGACTTGTATCATCCCTTCTATTCTGGCACTGCTCCGCTCCCAACTTTGCCAGTTCAAATACACTCTGTAACCTGGCTCTGCACCACCTCACCTCATCCAACACTCCTCCCTGTGCCAGTACTAAATGAATAATACTGTGGAAAATTAATACAGCTAGGTGAACATTATCGGCGCCATCTTGCCCCTTTTCGAGCCCATTCGTGCGCGTAAGCGGCAGCCATTTTGAGCACCATGGCCTCCCTGCCCCTCGCTGATAGCCAGCGCGTCTCTCTCTCTCTTAACCTCGCAAGCATCCCCCCCGCACACTGACAACCCCCGCTCTCTCATGCCCTGGGTCATAAACCCCTCTTCAGCGCAGCTTCACCACAGAATCCCATCCTGTTCCCAGCGCGACACCTCCCCTCATTCCTTTCATGGCCTCAGATCCTTTTTGATGCAAACCCCCTTTTCCTGTGTCCCCGTTTGTCTTTCTTGTTCCCAGGCCGCCACCTGGCCCTGCGGATACTGTTTATTACCCCGTACAGTAGGAAGCTTCCCCTCCCCATCAAAAGACCCTCGGGCCGATCAAAGCCCCCACCCTATGAGATCCGATCAACCCCATGCATTCCGTGAATCGGCGGAATGCCCTGCTGTGCGGCAACCATCACCTGTTGTGACCGGGGTGGGGAATCCAACTGTAAATATATGTGGGAACGGGCCTGAAGGGGAGATTCCGAGGATGTTCTTTCAACTATCAACGTGTTGCGAGAATGTGTAATGTGTGCAATAAAGGTCATAAACCCTAGTATAAGAGGCCAGGCCTCAGAGATGTGGTTAGAGCACCTCGTGACGATACTTGCTGTCTGAATTGATGTGTTCTCCTCCGGAGAGAATAAAATCCTCGTTTCCTGCCTTCCAGTCTCCAGCGCCTGCTTCTTCATTGATTAACATTGGTGGGTCATAGAGGCGATACCGCCGGGCAACATAAAAGGGTCTTTGGTTACTGGTTGTCTTTGAAACCCTTTTTAACAATTGGCGTCCCAAACGTGGGGCCCATCAGCGACTCGTGGATCCAGTGGGAGAGGTCCTGACGACAGAGTGAACGACTGCAACGATCGGAAGGTACCCTGTCCGATAGACCCTCGTCTGACAGCCGATCATCCGAACTTCACTGGTTCCGAACAGACCTCTCTCGAGTGATCTGCGGTCCTGACTGGGAACCATCAGGAGTGCCACGAGAAGTACGAAGAGAAGAGGACGATCGGGCGCTGGATTCGGAAGACAAGAAACTGTCCATGCGGTCCGGGTAAGGTCGTGTAAACACGACGAATTGCGAAAGTGATTGATAATTGAAAGTGATTGATAATTGATGAGAAAATACTAGTATTACTTTTTGTTAATTTATTTGGAGATTCACTGTCTGCAAACGGAGAAACAACAGGCTCTCCCTTTATAAACAGCGAAGGATAGGTACGCACCCGTCGGACCTATCTTTCTCCCCCATTGAACAATTGCCCCCCCCCCATTGATTAACTGTTATAGATTGTTTTCTGGAGATTCTCTGTCTGCAAACAGGGAAGAATAGGTCCCCTCTTTGCAGATAGTGAAAGGGTAGGTGACGCGAACCTTTGCGAGCTTACTTATTCTCCCCATTGACCATATTGATTTTTTATTTTTGACCTAACATTGATTGCTCAAGATTGGTTCATGAGGTATTCACTACGTACAAACAACGTAGAATAGAAATATTCTGTCTAGTCTTTGCACGCAGTGATAAGATAGGTAGTGCTGACTATTATCCCATTGTGATCCGTCATGCCTGTCTTCTCCCCACTGGTTAGTAGCCTGTTTAGCCCGGACCGCTTATTAGAGATGAACCATCCGGCTCCGCTGGAAGGCACCCCTAATAAGGACATGTTCATGAAGCATGGATTGATCGCTATAGCCTATAGTGAGCTGTGGCATAAATATACGAAAAAGGATCGAGAAAGTCAGTGGCCACTGAGAGGATCCTTTGATCTTGACAAAATAGAAACGGTAGAAATAGCCCTTCGTAGGAATGAAACAACACCTATTATGCTCGATAGTCTCGGTATGTGGCGCAAAGAAGCCACACGACGAAGGGAAGGCGACGAATTCAGAAAAGGTGAAGGGACACGACGGACAACCCTCCAAACGTCTAGTAGGCAAAGGGAAGGGCCAGCGATGGCACAGTCCCGAGGAGTAGACATGAAAAGAGAACGGTGTAAAGGGATGTGCCGACAAGTCAACCCCGGGACACAACGACCCGAAGGTAATCCCCCGACACTACGCACAGGACGAATAGATTTAAAACAGAACCAATGTGCTTTCTGTAAATGCCTCGGGCACTGGAAAGCCCAATGCCCGACTCTGCAGAGCATAGGTAAGAACGGAGGGTCGACAGAAAGGACAGGCCGACAGAAAGGGAAAAGGCGCGAGATAAAAACCAATCAGACTAGTGCAGACAGGACAGACAGAACCACCCCGTTTGATTATGCTCGATGGCACAGATTTCGTCAGACCAATTTTAACGACATGTTAGAGTTCTGGGACTGATTGCTCTCTGTTGCTCCCCCACTCTGAAAACCAAACACAATTACAGACCAGTGTAAACAACCCCCGTTAGAGAAAGGACTCAAGGAAGCCAAGCGTCTATTATATAACTTAGGATTTAATTACGGTAAAGAAAACACACAACCAACGGTAAATAGAATAACTAGTAGAACACTCTCTAAAACAAACTGTACTAATAGGAGAAATATAAAACGTATTATGCTCACTCCGGAAGTCCTCGAAATGTAACAGTTCGATGGTCCCGCCCATCCGAAACACATAGCACGTGTGGGGCGGGGCCTGCCAGCAGCCATGGGCCAAAAGAGATCGCTGGCGAGAAGGTACTGGAGGCTCCACAAAGCAGGCAATGAAATGGTCTTCCCATACTGCCCTTCCAGGGATGGCGTCCCCCGGGCCACGAGTAGGGAGGGGGCGGATGCAAATGACCCCCTCCCTCGTATCTCCTGGTCCGGCCATCACGAATTCCTCCATCGAACGGATGCAGGGTGGGCAGGGAGGGAGAGGCGACGCGGACGAGCCTCTCCCGCCTCCACAGGTAGGAGGCTCCCCTGCCCTGGTCCGGCGCCGATGTCCTCCAGCCGGGCGACGGCCATATACCTACGCTGCACAGGAAATATAATGCCCGACTGGTATATTTCCGCAACACAGGACATACAATGCCCGACTGGTATATTTGCATAGCACAGGACATACAATGTCCGACGGGCATATTTACGGAGCACCGGATGTACAATGGTCCCCCAAGAGTCGGAATCAGGGGTGTAGGGTGGTCATCATGTGCACCCCTGATTCAAAAGGGACGGCGTGGGATGCGCCGGGAGAGGGAGACGGCACGGGCGAGCCTCCCTCACCTCCCCAGATGAAGGCTCCACTGCTGCACCCTGGCGCCCCGAACCAAAATGTCCTGCTCCAACAGCATGATGTTCTGTCTTTCATCACCACAAGAAGTTTCTTCCACTCCTGATAGATACGACGACGGGCGGCTGCCGCAGGGTCTCAAAATGGCGTCTGGGCCCTCGGAAGGCGGGTCTAGGCCGCTGGAGTAACTTTGTCCGAAATTGCAACTCGGGCACTTGCCCACCTGGGCGCAAGCCCCCACCATCGACAAACATCCCCTCGACTTTGAAGATTCTACCAAAGTCCCAAGAGCCCTCAGCCCCTTCAGGCTTCCGGTGAGGAACAGCTGCATTGATCTCAAATGAAATAACCACGGCACAGCAACAAGATGGCGGTGCTCTCGTGTCTGCATCAGCTTCCGTCTGAACCACCCAGGAACATTATGGGCTAACGAACTCGAGTAAGTTCCGGCTGAACATCAACATGACCCGGTAAGAAAGACTCTACCCCCTCCCTCTCTTGATTGACGGTCCACGCCACCAGCCCCTCTGTTAGCACAGTTTTTTGAACTGCCGAAAGGGACCCTGGTCCAACCGCCAATCGTCGGGGACATTTTTGCCCCTGATGCTACTTCCGGACTAAACCGGCCTCGCCCAAAATGGCGCCGGTATCAATAGGAACTAACGGATGCCTCGTGGTGTTCCTTAGCTAATGTAACTTGATGTACTAAGATATATATACGAACCATTGCGCACTCGATGAAAAAGGGAGGAGGGTTCACTTGGCGAACATTTGAAAGGGGTTCCGTAAAAATGTTGATTTCAACGAACGATTTATTTTGATATTTATTGTAACTGGTACATAATGTCGCTTATGATGCACACCCACGGTATACATCTAGGAAATGTGATTACAATGAGCTTGACTGTGTTTCCATTTATGAACTGAAATGCCCCTGATCCCTCGTCACGCAATGAAATGTTTTTAGTTACTTGCAAATAATTAATTAGGTTTTTTTTGTTCTTGTGCCACAAAATAACCCCCTACTGTATGTGCTTCCATCATCGACATGTCCGGCCAAAATATGATTGCACTCTCACATTTTACGTACTGAATGATTATGCAAATAAAGGTCTTCAAAACTATGAATAGGCATCACATACTTTTGTAAATATGGGAATCGGGGGGAGGGTTTTTCTGTACGCAACCGTTCTGCTCCTTTTTTTAAGGTTATCTGAGAAATGGTTGTTCGGCCCTGGATCGATGATCGAATCAAAGGTATGATACGTTGCCTCCAAAATATGCGACTAAGCTCAGGAACTAACCTATGAAGAAGGACCTCGACTTCTGAGAATGGGTAAAGTAAAGCGGTGTGATTGATAAAATGTTATAAAGATATGGTGGTTGAAGGTACTCAGGTACAGGGTTGAACGAAGAACTGATATGCCTTAGAACATCACAGCTTTAGGGAATGATTTAAGGATCCCGATGGCCGGATACATCTACAAAACCGGGTACCTCACGCTAGGCACCTCTGATCCTTTTTTTGCGTTTCCCTACACACGATCCTTAATGCCATCCTCGAACCCCCCCATGAACCACCTATCACATTGCCCGCCCCCTTGACTTCAGAGACCAAGACCCTAGGGATTATATCCCCGAAGAGATAAGTACGAGTATGCGGTAAGTAAAGGACTTTCGTACCCGTACATTTGATGTGTTCGAATGTTGTTCCCCCACCTCCCCCTTTTTTCCTCCTTTTTTCCCTCTGCAGATTACATTGGGGTCCCGATTAGGGTACCATAAAGGATCTGGAGCCACGTCACGCCCGATGCATGAAAACGGACTAACGCTGCAAGACGACGCAAAAAGACGCCCTACCCAATGCACGACCTTTCTGTACCTGACCTAATGCTCTTCCGTCCCAAAAACTGCATGCTTTCTACATCCTAACACAGACCCGAAACGTCTAACGTTGGGTAACGCACTGAATAGCCCAAACAATACACGGTCATTTCCCATGCCACACGTGTACTGTTTGGCCTATTGTCTCTCTCACACTCTCTCTCTCTCTCTCTCTCTCTCTCTCTCTCTCTCTCTCTCTCTTCCACCCCTCCACACTTTCCCTCTTCCTAACGACTGGCACCTAATTGGCGAACCTGGTGCACCTCCTGATTGGCCCCAAATACCACAAATATTTGCACAAATTCGTACTAAATAAAATTGTATCGGTACCACGTTACTACCTCTCCTTTTCTGCTAAATATGGATGAAATTTGAATTGGCCAAAAGGAAAGGGACAGGTAAGACGACTAAGGTTCCCTAAATTTGACCCACAGCCGGGGAACTATTTGTCAGTGGCTTCTATGATAAAATGTGTCTGTGGTAATGCGACCATCCCCATTCCAAATTGTCTCCATACCCCAAGCAGTAAGGAATGATCGAGACACCCCCGTCTTCCCAAAATGCCCCCAGTTTGGTATCAGCTGCCCTGAACGAGAACCTGAAAAACGCCCCTTGCTCCAATTCACTGTGTTCCTAATTGTTTTCCATAAGGTCCCACACACCCCAAGGATAAGTTTAATAATTATCGCAAGCCCCCCGAGTTTTTATAGCAACCAGGTTGCGAGAATTTATATAGAAAGTTAGAAAGATGTGTGCAAAGTTAAAATTAGATTGAAAATCGAAAGAACTTGTTGCAGTAAACCTTGTTGAAAATAGGATGTTTTGATGTAATGAAGAGTCGTTTAGCCTATGTTCATCCCTCAGAAGGATGCCTATCAGACTATGGTGAATAGCACGTTGCACTTTTTCGTAAAATACAAAGCCCTGAAGACCAGCCTAGCCTTGCAAGACTTGTACTAGGGAGATGGGTCTCTACCAGAAGAACTGACATCTACTGTAATAGACGAATGCGATGAATGGGTACCAGACCTCGTACCTATTACAAATGAATGTAATAACCAACAAAACGCCAAAGAATTAGCCACAAAGGAAAAGTTGTAAGGAATCCAGCAAACCCATCATCAATTGTTTATACGTTGGCTGCAAAATCTCAAATGTAGCGAGTGTTTACCCCAGTTGCTTGGTGTTGAGAGAGAAATAGATTTATGTAATTACCTTCTTCTGCAAAATCTCTAAAGACTGTCTTTTCAAAACTCATTTAAGGGTATCACTGTCGGAGGAGAAAGAGACCGGATGTGGGAGCACACGGCCTGACTGCGGATCTTGGAACATCAGTGACGGAGACCGAGGCGAAACCACAGCAGTAAGGAGTCGCAGGATGAGGCACTGTTTCAAACAAAACTAAGGAAAGGGCTGACCTGAAGCCCCTGCTCTATGATCGACGTGTGCCAAAAGGTCCCCGCTCTCTGAACTTGGTTATGGACCCGCCTGTCTCAAATTCTCCGCCCCCCTGATCTGTTCCCGACTTGGCCCTGCTCCATCCCCTCCTCCTCCGACCTACCATAAGGACTGTTCACACCCACACCTTTCCACCTGAACTTCCAAGTTCCTCCAAAATCCTACTGAGCTACCCAGAGAAGGGTATTCCCTGCGTCAAAAGGGAGGGAGCTCCGACTAAGTAGACCACGAACTATGTTAATCCCAGAACGGTGACCAAGAACTCCACCAAGGGTCGCCTCTAAAAAAGAAAATGAACGAAGTATGTGGTTCTACCCGCTGCTGAACGCCTCGATGATGATGGAAACAACAGGAAAAACCCACCACAGAGACTCAAGAAACAAACAAACCCCACAACTCAAAGACAATTGCACTTTTCATCACCATCCTTTTTCTGCCTCCTAATAACTATGCTCTGGGTTACGGAAGAAAATGCACCTGCTCCAAAACCGTAACGCATTTCTCCTATGAGGTCTGGCGAAACCAAACAAAATGTACCCCTGCCCGCAGACCTCCAACGACTCAATCCACATGAACATTCCTGTTGACAGAACGAATTGTAATCCAGGTGCTTAACAGTGCCAACAGAAGACGACAAAGACACTGAGAACTCTGATTTTTATTTTTTACTATACCTCATTTCTCTCCCAACCACCATTGGACTGACTATGCTCCCACCGAGTACTAAAGGGACTTACTTATATGATAACTTACCAGTTCTTATTCCAAATGACAATAAGTATCTATGATCTGTACCCAACACCCTCGCTACATAATTCTAGTCTGATATTGCATTACGATGACTCTTTCTGCAACCAACTTAACGATGAACCCGCTTACTAGATGATGAGATTTTTCAATGTGATGTTTATAATATGATGTTTATGTACAGTTCCTTTACCTAAGTCCCCTCTCCCTTACTTATGACCGCTGCAATAGGTATAGATAGGAAATAGGCCAGCAAGATGTCTTGGAAATGTTAAAGGGAGGACTGTGGAAAATTAATACAGCTAGGTGAACATTATCGGCGCCATCTTGCCCCTTTTCGAGCCCATTCGTGCGCGTAAGCGGCAGCCATTTTGAGCACCATGGCCTCCCTGCCCCTCGCTGATAGCCAGCGCGTCTCTCTCTCTCTTAACCTCGCAAGCATCCCCCCCGCACACTGACAACCCCCGCTCTCTCATGCCCTGGGTCATAAACCCCTCTTCAGCGCAGCTTCACCACAGAATCCCATCCTGTTCCCAGCGCGACACCTCCCCTCATTCCTTTCATGGCCTCAGATCCTTTTTGATGCAAACCCCCTTTTCCTGTGTCCCCGTTTGTCTTTCTTGTTCCCAGGCCGCCACCTGGCCCTGCGGATACTGTTTATTACCCCGTACAGTAGGAAGCTTCCCCTCCCCATCAAAAGACCCTCGGGCCGATCAAAGCCCCCACCCTATGAGATCCGATCAACCCCATGCATTCCGTGAATCGGCGGAATGCCCTGCTGTGCGGCAACCATCACCTGTTGTGACCGGGGTGGGGAATCCAACTGTAAATATATGTGGGAACGGGCCTGAAGGGGAGATTCCGAGGATGTTCTTTCAACTATCAACGTGTTGCGAGAATGTGTAATGTGTGCAATAAAGGTCATAAACCCTAGTATAAGAGGCCAGGCCTCAGAGATGTGGTTAGAGCACCTCGTGACGATACTTGCTGTCTGAATTGATGTGTTCTCCTCCGGAGAGAATAAAATCCTCGTTTCCTGCCTTCCAGTCTCCAGCGCCTGCTTCTTCATTGATTAACATTGGTGGGTCATAGAGGCGATACCGCCGGGCAACATAAAAGGGTCTTTGGTTACTGGTTGTCTTTGAAACCCTTTTTAACAATACTGCTGAGCTCCGTTAAGAATATCAAGTTCTAATTATTCCAAAATGTGCTTTGTTTCAATTTTCTTTATTTTGTCTTCTCATACATCCAACAATCTTGCCAGTTCTGTAGCTATCACGTGTTTCACATGCTTCGTCATACAGGTATCACTACAATCATAAGTTATTGCTAAATAATGCACCCTCCCCTGAGGTCAGTGCCCCCTCCACAGGCCAGCGCCAAGTGCGGCCTCACCAATCACACTGCCCTAAAGCCGGGCCGGCCAATGACTTTTTCAGGGTTACATCAACAAATATACAGTACTTCAGTACCAATAATACTCTGTCAAAAAGTTCCACCATCACTGCACCAATGGTGTCACATATTTGGATTCCAAAGTTTTAGCACCACAGCCAATCCAAATAGGGCACGAGGGTGTACATAAACACACAATAGGGAAGAGAAAGGAAAAGGAAAAATAAAGTGATGTATAAGAATTCATATTAAGGCAGCATTGTTGTCCAAACCCATGCTCGATGAGGAGAGGATACATCTACTTCTTAACCCAAATATCCTTGTAAAACCAAATGCACAAAGTGCAATTCATAGGCAACAAAATAAAAATAAATGGATCACCCCATGATCACCACTATAACTCTAAAATATTACCTAACTTAGGGGCATATTAGGATGACAGGTGGACTCACGTCCGCCCGCCACCCTAGTGGTGCTGGGACCGGCCGCCAGTGGTGCGGTGGTCATGCACGGGCAATTAGGATGCCACCGCCACGGTGGCATCCCCCATCCATATCATTGTGGCAGGCAGTACCCACAGCACCGCCCGCCTCAATGCTGTGGCTGCATATTTGCATGCACAATCCGCCTGACATTATGATAGACCCCTTAGAATGCAATGTGGTATATACAAAAGTAGTCCAGAATCAGTACTACATTCACCATAGCACCTGAAACCACACTACACCATACCTCACTTCACTATATTGCGCTATACCCCGCCTTATCTCCTACATGATATCACACATCGGATCACATCTCCTAAGTTCCACCGCACCACACTGGTTCACACCATACCAAAGAAGGCTGTGTTAAATATTGGACGGATTTTTTAGCATGAGCTGAAAGCCATTTTGTATTTCTGGCAGCCATTTTAGTTTGCCATGTGCTGCCACGTGCTCACCATGTGCTCTGTCCTCCCTCAGTGTTGACTGCTCTTGTAATCTGCCTAGAAACAAACTATATTCAGCATCTTCCACCTTCGCACATGCTCAGTTGAGCTTGTAGCTGTCCTTGCAACTGTTCCTAGTATGTAAATGTCAGGATGTGTTTGCCAAAAACAGCCACTGTTAGCTCCTCCCACTTTGTTGAGCAAGCAGATCTTGCATGTCCATATTAGTCATTTTGCATGCTTACATGAGCCAGGACTGCCCCATGGTCTTATACTGACTATGTAACCCTAAGCATATATAAGGTCCCAGTTGTATGTACTCCTTAGACTGCCTCATTCAGTTGCTAAGGCTTCTGTGTGACGTAGTCTGACTCATTTGAGGTTTATAAAGATGTAACTTTTATATTTCAGCTTCTTTTCCAATGTCTTCTTTGTTGGTTTAAAAGGACCAAGTATCAGTGGGACCCCTAGGAAGGTTTCTTGATTTCTTCAGCAGCATGCTGGGTCTCAGGGACCTACCTGGTTTAGAGGTGGGGGTATTGTTAAAGATGCTAATCCCTGTGTGTGAATTAACATACCATCAGTGAGATTGTGTGTGTGGTGAAATTGCCACCCCCATGATGTCCAGGTGTCATAGGTCCCAATGGAGGTGGATTTACCATATCCAACAGGAGCAGGTTTACTCTATTGCAAATTACTAAATTAATTAAATTAATCCTACGGTCTCTCTGAGTTAGCAAGCATAAAACAAATGAGGCACCATACCCCCATGCAAAGCAACTTCATTAAATATTGATGGTTTTGGGTGTTTTGGGCACTAACTGGTGAATTTGTGTAGCCTCCTTGTTTAGATGTATCTTAGTTCCTTTGATATAAGGATCTATTGCTGTGCCCACACCCATGTCTGCTACAACAACAGAGGGACCGGCATCCTTGTTGGAAGTGTATATGGCTCGTCCCCATTATTGGGCTTGTCTTGGAACCAAATGCTGCCAGAAAACAAGGTGTAGGAACGAAAGTCTAAGACCACCATTGGAGCTGTGCAATCCTCACCATTTTACATATGTCCCCAGTCATTCACTTAGATGTTTTCTTTTTTGTGAGAGAATATGGACTCCTTGATGTCTAGGGACCTCAAACTGCTAATCATATGATGCTCAGGGACACATTTGGGTTGCCCTAAGGATGAGGAGGACCTCCATTGATCTCTCCTCTGTGTATTTTCAAAGGGGCACCAACCCTTGAGCCCCCCTTTAGAAGTCCTGGCTGGTGGTAGCTGATTATAGGTTTTGGAGTGCCAGCTATTTAATTGCCTCTCCGTCGTAGTTGTGTTTTAACAAAATGAGTGAGATAGTGTAGAAGGTTTTGCATTCGTTGCTGGTGCACCTGCCTTTGGAGTTATCCATAAATGTTGCTAAACATTTACTTTAGAGAAATGAAGTTGTTTGCAATACAGAGAACGAGTGCAGCCCACTGAGCACAAGCCATTTCCCCATTTCTATTCCAGACTACTTTTTAAAAAAAGGAAAAATCTGATTGAGTCTAATTGGCTGACCACCTGAAATTATGGGCTGCACTAGACAATAATTGGCAGAGGGAGTCTGTCCACCTTTACAATTATAAGCTGGAGCTGTGCTACAGCTCGCTGGACATTGTTTAGACCCACCCCTTTGCGGACTCAGCTCCAGAAGACACTTTACTTTCCTGAGTGTGAAGTTGGCATGCTGTCCATTTCCCCAAGAGTATGAATAACCCTGAAGACTCACTTTGCCTGTTATAATCCTGTTGCTGAACGTTCCATTTGTGAAAGCTCCAAACCAGACAAAAAGGCCATAGTGTGTGTCCAGCACCTTGAAGCCAGATTTTCCCCTCACTACAAGACGCTGCTAAAGAAATGGCCTACCCGACTGTTGGGGCTCCCTGGTCTCCTGAAACTGCTCTTCAGAGTTAGAAAGATTCTGCTGAGAGTGCAGGGCGAAAGAGTGGGTACTCAGTCTGAGAACCACCCCCTCACTGAAGATACGTTTGTTATGTTCATCTTCCTTCCTTTACACGCTGAGTGTGGCAGTTCTGCACCTGCTTGGCAAGGCAGCTAGAAGGATCACAACACCACTCATGGCCTGTGTTATGCTCTGTGTGCTGAAGGACTTGTAGTCATCTATCCATTTTGACACCCAATGTTTGGTGTATCTCGTTGGTGTCCACAATTCGACACACGCAAACTCTGAGGCACTGTTCCCTTCCATTGCGAGTACCACTGACAGTGTTGTTCCCATTCTTAGAGTATGAAATGTTTGTTAACGGAAACTGAAGAGATACAAAGTAACACATTTAGAAGGGGGGACCATGGGCAATAAAGGTCCGGTACATGAACCACAAGGTATGAATTGTAAATCACGAGGTGTGCTGTTCCTAACAGAAGGAAGAAAGAATGGTATTGGGGTTGGAGACCCAAACGGGAAGGGTGTTGGTCCCTTTAACCACATCGATGCTAGTGTTATTTTCCTCCTGTGCTGGTTTATTGAGTTTCCCATTGTTCATGACGAGCTGAGCTCGCCATGAGCGTCCAAGGAGTTAAAGAGCAAGGGCCCTCACAAACCCCTGCGGTGTCATGCTTTTTTTTGTCCTCATTGTGCAATAGTATTAGTAAGGAGTTGTCGGTCCCATCTCTCTTTGTCCTGATCCTTCACTGCCCCTTTTTGGCGTTCCTTGGCTGGGCAGTCTCCCTTTGGGTTGGGTGTAGAGATGGTCCCTTTGTTTCCATTACTATTTCAATAACTTTCTCCGAGGGGGATGAGCTAGCCAACCTGGCTACTCGAACAGGCATTTTGCCTGGTCCATTATTGCCATTGCATAATCATCGGACCGTGAAACAGATAGCAATTTTGGCCAGGAGGTTCTAGTAGTCAAATAGACTGGAAGTCTTCCCATATTTCACAAAAGTTATATTTTTTACTGGTTATCCTTTTTCTGTCCAATTTATATGTTCTTAAAATTGAGGCCAACCAATCTCCATGTGTGGGTGGGGCCGGGCTTACCCACTTGATGCATATTTCTCTTCTAGCCAGTGGAATTAATAAGAAGAGTAGATTCTCTTGTTTTTTAGTTAATTTTTTAGAGAGATCTAGACTAAAAACCCCAAATATAACAAGATCTATACTTGCATCTAGTGGTCTTCTTAGAACTTCAAGGGGTGTCATGCTTTGAAGTGAGTGCATCACACAGTAAGGTCACACAACCAGCCCATATATTACACCACTATCCTCAAAGATACTCACTCACATCTGCAACACTGGTTGTGCCATTCTGTGTGCTACAAAGTACAAAATGGCTCCCAGCATGCTAGTGCAGCCTAGGAGAGCTGTTTTAAAGTGCTAGTTTGACTTTGCAATTTAAACTAATGGCAAAGCCCCCACTTCCCTTAGCAATTAAGTGTCTCGCTTAAGGAAGTCATATGGAGCCTAAGGCAGGGAGTTGTATATTCATAAGTGGGACTCCTGCTTTTAACGGGCCCTAACAGCAAAAACTCCAAATTGTTGTTTTTGCTTTGGAAATGTTAGTAACCCAATTGGCTAACAGAGTTCAATCCAGTTCAATAGAACTTTATTCGGTCTAAAAACAATAGGCCATAAAAGTACATGGAAATTTTGGACTAAGCTGTTATCACACATAGAAGTTAAAAATGATCATACATAAAAAAAAGTTAAAAATAAGTGCATAAAGTATTTACTAGCTGACCTCTCATTCCGGCTAATTTCTGAATGGAACTACTAAAGGGGGTACTTCAAGGTATCAAATTAATCATGGCAATAAAACTGACTTTATGCCCACGTCGAACTTAGGGGCATATTCACAAGGAAGTGGCGTTGAGAGGCGTTAGCCTCCCTGGTATAAAGCATCTCACCGCCACTTTGGAAACGCCAGGCTGCACCCTATTCTCAAGAATGTGGTGCAACCTTGTGTTTCCCACTGCGACGGCGCTGAGTCTCTCGACTTAACGCCAACTCAGGCACCCTTGCACCCTTGCACCAGAGTACAAGGGTGTCTGCGAGCAGGGAGCTTTTTTATGTGCAGGAAGGTGTCCCTTCCTGCACAAAAACAAACCTAAAATGCCATTTAGTAACTTACATGTTTGCTGCTTCATGTAGCACACATATGTTACAAAACAGCATTTTTTTAAAGTTTTGTTTATGTTCAGGAAGGAACACCTTCCTGTGCATAAATAAACCATGGCATTTTGCTATTTCCATGAGTGCTGCAAAAGGTAGCACATATGAAAATAGCAAAAACAAGTAGAAATTAAGCATTTCTCCTCGTTACGCCACCTTAAGACCAGGATTTTTCTGGTCTTAAGTTCGGCGCTGCCACGTATTATCGCTGCCCTTGATAATAGGCTATAATAAGTGGCAGCGTCAAATTCAACGTGTGTTACGGGGGTATGCCAACCGCAAGACCCACTGCACGCCGCCTTTCACGCTAAGTTTAGTGTGAAAGAGGCCCTATTCTCAAGGCAGCATTAGGACACTTAACATGGCTTTAAGCCACGTTAAGTGGGTTAATGCTGCCTTGAGAATAGAGCGCTGGCCCTATCACTACGGGAACTTCAAAAAAGTGACGTCCCCGTGGCAATAGGGGCTTGAGAATATGCCCCATGATGTCTCATTTAAGAAATGCAACTTCTAGAAATTGCCACTCTGTTGCCCGATTTTTCTAACAGCCTGGCACCATTGTGGCCACTAGACAGTCTAGTGCCCTTCTGGGGAATAGTGTGAATGACTCCTAGGCCCAGGAACAATAGAAGCCTGCAACATGGAGAGGTGTTACCTCCATCTGTCAGGAGGTCTCCCAGGGTGCTGGCCCAGATATGAGCTTAAAAGGTGAAGCTGCCTTTGGTGGGCAAATGGCAATTGCACTCTCTGGGTGGTTGCCTCTTTGTTCAGGTAGAAAAATTGGTGGCCAAATCGGTTTTCCCATTTGCAGGTAGTCCACAAGTAGCCACACCTCCAGGGTGAGCTACTAATCTCCTAACATTCAAGGAAGAGTTCAGAAATCTTGAGCGTGGGAAAAATAGTGCACCCTGGGATTGCTAGATGCCACACATAGCTGGAAGTCATCATAGGGTGGGAGGGATCCTGGTAGCCTATTGGCTAATGACCTCAGCATCCCTCCTATTCACTTTCTGGCCATATGTAAGACATTTGGCACCCTGAAGCACAGATCACAATGGAACTGAAGAAAGTACAGAAGAAGGACTGCCCTACTGACCTCTGAACCTGGCAATAGAGGCTGCACTGACTGCTGGACTGCAACTGCTGCACCTTGGGCTAGCAAAAGACAGGACTGTGCCTGTGACTCCTGGTTCATGGAAAAGTCACACCTGGGCCCACAGACCAAACAAGTGACACCAAGGATCATTCAGCTGACCTGCTGGAACCAGAGCTTCAAAGGTGAAGATTCTCCTTCTGGATAGTCAGTAGCCACCTTGTTCGAATTGCTGCTGCACGACCTAAGAGACTGATCCTCGATAACCAAAAGTTGCATCTGAGTCTGCTAGACCCAGGAGTATCACCTGAGTCAAGCTGGGTCACCAAAGAGGGATACCAGCCTTCATTAAGGAGTACCTCTGTACCTGCTGTGTATGGAGTTTGGTTACTGACTGAAAGGGGATTTCGAGGGACACTGACCCCTGTGGCCAAAGTCCAAAGTCTCCTCACCTTACCCATGGACCAAAGAATAACCACAAGGACACCGCCGTCGACTGCACAGCATTCAGAACATCTCACAGCATCCTGCATCCCCAGCATCAGGACCACTCCATTGACGTTTATGGTTGTCTTGATGAAAAGTATGAAACTGGACTTGAGCTTGCTTTGGTGACAAGGTAACAGTGCAAATAGTCCTTTGTGGCCCCCTTGACTTTCTCCCTGTTGGATTTGGTCACTCCACTTGGGCCGGAGTAGCCAAACACAACTCTTTAAAACTTTTCAAAAGTTTCTAAACTTTACGTTTACCAATGCTTGCTTGCGTTTGGGCTAAAAAGCTGAGATTCATGTTTTACTTAAACAATTATATGTACAGGACGCTCTGGTGGATTTTGCTAATCTTTGGTGTCTAAAATTCATAAAAATATAATCAGTTTTATAAATTGGTATTGGATTTCTTTCATGGTGTGTGACTTTCTTATTTCAAATTGGTTATGCTACTTCATTTGTTTAAGTCTTTCTGCTTGAAGCCACAATCACCCAGGGTCGAGCTAAAGTTTTAAAAACAATCCTAACTGAACCCAAAACTGTTTTGCGAATGTATTACACAGTAAGATCACACACCCAGACCATATATTACACCACTATCCTCACAGCCACTCATTCTAATATGTCCAGAGTCAAGGAGGCTTAGGTATGGATATCTTTCTGCCATAGGGTTTGCTATTTTGAGCTCTGGTTACTAGAAGTTCTCAGATGGCACCTCTCTTCAGGTCATAATTAACCTTATCAAAAAGAACAATTGATGGACAGAATGCAGAACAATGGCATACCTTCACCCCAGTACAGAGATCTGGGCCTAAATCCATTGTTTTTTTGCTCGTCATTCCAGTTTGGATCTAGCCATATACTAATCAGTCTTGACCCTGCGCCCAATGGGAACTTTCCAGCCCGAACTGCCAGGCCAGGTCCCCCCTGGACTGGAAACAGGACCGGTTTCGGACTTTCAGTCCTTATCAGCCAGGATAGCTTGATTCCAGTGGTATGGAGAGCACGGAACCCACGTCTGGACATACCCGTCCCACTCCGGGTGACAAATGCAAAAAGAACAATTGATGGACAGAATACAGAACAATGTCATACATTCACCCCAGTACAGTGATCTGGGCCTAAATCCATCGTTTTTTTACTCACCATGCCAATCCAGTTTGGACCCAGCCATATGCAAATCAGTCTTGACCATGCACCCAATGGGAACAGTCCAGCCCGAACTTCCAGGCTAGGTCCTCTCTGGACTGGAAACAATCATCCTAGGACTGGTTTCGGGCTTTCAGCCCTCATCAGCCAGGACAGCTGGACTCCAGTGTCATGGAGAGCACGGGACCTACGTCTGGGCATAACCGTCCACCTCGGGTGACAATTACCTTATCTTCAGTACTAAACTTTCCTCCTGCAAATCATGGTTTTCAGCTGCTTTACTCGAATTAGTTCAATGGAAGCAAAACAAAATGACAACACTTGCAACACTTGCAACACATTAGGACTGAAATAGTGTCCTTAGTGACCAAATGGAGGTGGCCATCCTAACCCTCAGCTTTCTCAGTTTGATAGAACTCAGTGAGTCCACAACTACTTGCTTGTGAATACCCAAAATATATATGCCACCATTTAAGGAATACGAGCACACCATTGTGGAATCTAACAACCTTGAGATGCACACCTCACCCCAATCACCAACCCACTCATACAACAAATATTCTCTTCTCTGCATAGTTTGCAGGTTGGCAGTGGGTCACAAGCCCAGCTGCACGATGAAGGCTTCTGTGGTGTTAATCCACAAACAGAGGGTAGCAGCCAAAGGGGCGTGGAATATGTAGCAAACAATAGCGGAAGCACAAGGCCATCCACAAGTTCTACAGCAACAGGAGCAAGTAGTACACAGTTAAGCATGGGCGAATTTTGCGAATTCGCGATCCGCGAATGTGCGAATTTGCGAATTCGCGATCCGCAAAATTCGCGAATTTGTGCGAATTTGCGGATTTTTGTTTTTTTGCGTGTTCGCTGGGTTTTTTGCGTGTTCGCTGGGTTTTTTGCGTGTTCGCGGGGATTTTTGCGTCTTCGCGAGCCGCTTGCATAGCGAAGTTACCCATGCAGTCGTTTATGGGAGAGGGAGAGAGAGATAGATAGATAGATAGATAGATAGATAGATAGATAGATAGATAGATAGATAGATAGATAGATAGATAGATAGATATAAAGAGAGAGAAAGAGAGGGAAAGAGAGAGGTAGAGAGAGAACGAGAGAAAGAAAGAGAGGCCGGATCTCTGAAGGGCCAGATTCCTGAGTTGCCCCTACAGAACATACAGCCTTTTATTTTTAGCAAAATGCATATGAAAATTGTGCTGTAAAGGTCTCTTTTAGTTTAACCCCTCCTGACAACTCAAAATGGGTGTATTTGCCATCCTCTCCCTTCTTCCTGTTTTTTATATCTGTAGGTGCTTCCTGATGAGGTTTAATTCCTTGGACAGGTGCCTCGTTGACTACTTGTAACTATTCTCTGATCCTGCTTCAAGGGTCAGAGCAGGGTCAGAGAATAGTTGCAAGTAGGCAACGAGGTGCCAGGAAGCAATTAGCAGCAGGTGTCCAAGTTGAAGTTAATTTGTTTGTAACCCTTTTGTAAAAGGTTACAAAGAAATTAGGTTCAACTTTTGCACCTGCTGCTGTAACCCTTGCTTGGCTGAAAATTCGTCCCCGCTGATTCGCGGATTTTTCTGCGAGTTCGCGAGATTCGCGGTTCGCGAAATCGCAGAAAATCCGCAAATTCGCCCGTGAAACGGATTTTACGCCCACCCTTATACACAGTACCTTACATTCATCTCAGCCATTGGTAATTACTCAAACGGCATCCTAGTTTGTCTTAGTTTGTCTTTATTTTATACACCATGTCACTTCAGTTTGGGCTCATCCATATAAAAATCAGTCTTGACCCTGCTCTTAGAGGAACAGTTCAGCCTGAACTAACAGGTTAGGTCCTCCCTGAACCAGAACACAAGCAACACAAAACCAGTTTCGATTTTATTGGGGGAACATCTGTCGGGCAAAGCTGGGGTTCAGCAGCACAGTGTGCAAGGTACCCATGTGTGGGCATACTTGCCCAATTTAGGGAATTTGAATGTAGAATAGAAAAAACATGTAGATAGAATGCTTGAATTAATTTCAGCTCCTGGTCATTACTTGGAGTGTGCCCCGGTCCATTTTTATTTTGAACTTCGAGACTAATTTGCTTTGCTGGGTCCAAATTGAGGTGGCCTGGTGAGCAAAAGAATTATGGGTTAAAATGCTACCCCGAGCCAATGCCCGCGTGTTAGGCGTATTGCTAGCATACCCCCCATGGCCTTTTGAGTGTTAGGTCCAAACTACAAATAGCAAAGGGACTATTGAAAGAGATGGGTATTAACGCTACATATGAACAGCTTAAATTAACATAGCCTTCGGCACATCCTACTTTTCTAGCACTGGGCTAACATCCAGCCCTGCTAGTTGGGCCATGGGTGACCTGTAGCATCCTTAAATAGAGCGAGCATAATGGTTTAAAGACAGAGGGGCAGATTTACAATAACTGGCGCATCCTTGCATATCAGCAGGGATGCGCCAGTTATTGTGCGTCACGGCAGACACCTCTTGCGCCACTATGAATGCGCCGCATTTACAATGTTGCGCACCATGGGGCAAGAGTAGGCAAATGCATGAGGCACCTGCTGCCGTAAAGTTGACGCATTGCTGGATTCGTGTCGCAAGCGCAACGCAGCTCCAGCAAGGCTCGGAGTACCCCTATGCCTAACATGCTGAGTCAATCCTTACGCCTGCTTCAAGCAGGTGCAGGGTTTTGACGCAGCACAGCCTTAAAAGTGACTGAGTGAAATCTTGTAGATTTCACTTGGCCACTTTTAGGAGGCGTTCCTTCGCAGGAAACCCCCCCCCCCCCCTGCGCCAGAACGCCTGCATGTGTCGCAGGGCTTTACAACATGACGCATCTCCCAGACGTTGTAAACACCCCGCAGCATAGCACTGGCTTTGCGCCGCCGCTACGTCACAAAAGGGACGCAGCGGCGGTGCAAATGTGGCACACGGGGCTTGTAAATCTGCCCCAGGGTGACCAGCTTACTCAAGGTTATTAAGGACACAGCCTCCAGTTCTGAACTTTTCACTTGCAAATCATTGCTTTCATGTTTGTTTGTCTATTTAGTTCAATGGAATCAGTGAAAGACTAGAACACCCAGACAACATTAGGAGAACATGCAAAAGTCCAGGTCTGAAAACGGTTTATATAAAATGACGAAGGCAAGTGGTCACCTGATCCTTAATCCTCTTTTCCAACTTTAGAAGCTGTAATAACTTTCATATTGTAAATTATGTTCTTTACTTTTGTGATACCCATCTACATAAAGTCAAACAGATGTGTCAATAGCAAACTTGTTTCGAATTTGCAGACGATATTGATGAGTTTGAAAAATAACTGTGTAATGCCATATGTGTTTTTTCATCCACACCTCGCTATCTCGAGCCCACACCTTTGAGACCCTGTGTAATCAAGAAAACCTGCAGGGTTTCATTACAATTATTCTATTAACATCCAGCTGCTGGGAGGGAACCACAGCTGCGTGCAACGCAAAGTGTTCTGTAATTGTGTTTCTCTCAGAGTGTCGCTTTTCCCGCCCACTGGGGTTCTGTGAGACAAGTGTCATGGTGCCCATCTCCCGGCTTCCATCTGCGCGCCATATGCCGCGCAGCCTCGCGGCTCCCTCCTGAGACGTGGCGCCACGTGACAGCCCATTTGCGCACGTGCCCGCCGCATTGGGAATGTCCCTGTAGTTCAGAAGCGGCTGTCACAGGCGACGTTGGCACGCGCCTTCAATTAGTACATTGTCAAAAATAATAATCTAAAGCCAAAAGACGGGTGGGATTTGCTTTTCATCAGCTGTTCTCTTGGTGGCAGGATAATCATTGGCCAAATCATCCGTGTGCATCCCAGGGCAAGGCTTAATTACCTTGGCGCTTTGAGGGCCATTTGTATGTTTAGTGCCAGCCTTTGGTATAATGCTAAATCATGAACGCTCGAGAAAACTGTTGAGCGATATTATTTGTGCGTATGGGTTAGCCATCAATTTTTGGGCCAACGCAGTACACCCTCCATTTAGTCATTAATCACAAACTCATATTAATTTGTTAGTGCATTTTCCGTCTGCCCATTTATTGACGAAAAAACGAAAATAAGAAAAATAATGTGATAGTGGGGTTCATAAGGCTGAATTTTGTAAGAAACCAATTCATCACCTGTCATATTTGGATAGATCCCATTCGGTTTTTAATCCGGCCATGAATTATTGACACATTTTCAGTCCTTTGCTTTGTGTGTCTATATACACGCTTTGGATACAAGATGATTTTCTTGTGGCCGTGTGCTGAACAGTGGTATGTCCTCCCTGACACCAGCGTCCTCTAATGGTCCGTGTTATTTCTGTGAATCCCTGAGGTATGAGCCCTTGACATGAGGCATTTGGACCATGCAGTTCCTGCCTACATTCCTCCCATGATTTCTGGTCTCGTAACCATGCTATCACGTGGTCAGTCTGTTCTTTATTCACTGTCCTTAACCATAGGCTGATGGTCATGGGTTATTTCTCTCTCTCCAGATATTGTTACTCTGTTGATTTCTTGTTTGTATGTGAAAGCTGTACAATAGAGCATTTGTGCTGGTACATGCCGCTCTCGACAGTGTAAACAGGTGCAACACAAAGTCCTGGGTCACACCATGGGTAAGTTACTGATTACAAATTTGGGGCCTGATTAGGAAGGCAGTGTGACCGCCACCGTCAGGTCCCACTGCCATCCAGCCGAATGGATCCGACCGCAGCATTAGGATGCAGGCGGTCGGATCTCAGCTGGCGGGGGGAGAAAGACCATCAAGTCCAACAGGATCAAGGCTTCCGTCAGTGCCGCGGTTGGAATCCCATTCCCTACAATTGGGCGGTGCCTGAGCAGGCACCGCCATAGGGATTAGGATGTCCCTTTCTGCTGTTAACCCACCATGAAAAGGAGGCAGAAAGTGACTTTGGGGGACCTTAGCAGGGCCCTCACTCCCGAGCCCTCTGCTATGGGCCCTGGGGTGCACCAATGGTGCCCCCTAGACATCCCTGCATCATGTGACCGGCACCCTATGGTGCCTGCCACAGAGTGCAAGGATGTTTCAAATGTGTATATTTTGTACTGCAGCGTGTGCTGCAGCCTTCAGCACATGCGCAATGCAAAGTATACACATTGCACCCACCCTGAAGGCCGTCGCATTATAATGCGTACAGCGGGACCTTCGACTTCTAGTTGGGCGGTCCTGCTTCCCCCATAGCAGGGGTACTCATAGTACGGCCCGCGGGCCAGTGGCGGCCAGGCAAGCCTTCCCTGGCGGCCCGCGGACCCCCGAGACATCATAACTGTGTTTCCCGAGTTTTTTTTTTAAAGTGTCTGCAGCAGCGAGAGAGACTCTTGCTGCTTTGTGGGGGCTGCCGGCCGGGCGATTTGAGGAATGGCCAGAGTAAAGCTGCAGGGGCCTAAGGAGAGGTGAAATACAAAGGCATCATTAACATGCAAATGGTCTTTTAATGACCTGTGAAGTGCTCGGGTGCGGCTGTGTGTGTGTGCCCCAGCTGGCGCACAGGCAGGGTGAGGTGACAGAGGGAGTGGGAGGGAAAGGGAGGGGGAGGGGGACGGAGAGGGAGAGAGAGAGTGAGAGGGAGTGAGTGAGTGAGAGGGAAGGAGGGAAGGAGTGAGAGGGAGGGAGTGAGTGAGAGGGAGTGAGAGTGAGAGGGAGTGAGAGTGAGAGGGAGTGAGGGAGTGAGTGACTGAGAGGGAGTGAGTGACTGAGAGGGAGTGAGTGACTGAGAGGGAGTGAGTGACAGCGGGAGGAGAAAGAATGAGTAAATGAATAGGAGTGAGTGTGAGTGAGTGAGTGGGAGTGAGTGAGTGGGAGTGAGTGAGTGGGAGTGAGAGGGAGAGTGTGAGAGGGAGAGATAGAGGGGTTGAGAGGGAGTGAGTGAGGGAGAGGGAGTTAGTGAGGGAGAGGGAGTGAGTGAGGGAGAGGGAGTGAGTGAGGGAGAGGGAGTGAGTGAGGGAGAGGGAGTTAGTGGGAGTGAGTGAGTAAATGAGTTGAGTGAGTGAGAGGGAGGGAGGGAGAGAGAGAGAGAGAGGGAGGGAGTGAGAGGGAGGGAGTGAGAGAGTGACTGAGAGAGTGAGAGTGAGTGAGAATGAGTGAGTGAGAGGGAGTGAGTGAGTGAGAGGGAGTGAGTGGAAGGGAGTGAGTGAGTGAGAGGGAGTGAAAGGGAGTGAGTGAGAGGGAGTGAGTGGGAGGGAGTGAGTGAGAGGGAGGGAGGGAGTGAATGAGAGAGAGTGAGTGAGTGAGAGGGAGGGAGTGAATGAGAGGGAGTGAGTGAGTGAGAGGGAGTGAGAGGGAGGGAGTGAGTGAGTGAGTGGGAGGGAGGGAGTGGGAGGGAGGGAGTGAGAGGGAGGGAGGGAGAGAGAGAGGGAGGGAGGGAGAGGGAGGGAGTGAGAGAGTGACTGAGAGAGTGAGAGTGAGTGTGAGTGAGTGAGAGGGAGTGAGTGGGAGGGAGTGAGTGAGAGGGAGGGAGTGAATGAGAGAGAGAGAGAGTGAGTGAGAGGGAGGGAGTGAATGAGAGGGAGTGAGTGAGTGAGAGGGAGTGAGAGGGAGGGAGTGAGTGAGAGGGAGGGAGTGGGAGGGAGGGAGGGAGGGAGAGGGAGGGAGAGAGAGAGAGAGAGAGGGAGTGAGTGAATGAGAGGGAGGGAGTGAATGAGAGGGAGTGAGTGAGTGAGAGGGAGTGAGAGGGAGGGAGTGAGAGGGAGGGAGGGAGAGAGAGAGAGGGAGGGAGGGAGGGAGAGGGAGGGAGAGAGGAGAGTGAGTGAGAGAGTGAGTGAGAATGAGTGAGAGGGAGTGAGTGAGTGAGTGAGTGAGGGAGTGAGTGGGAGGGAGGTGAGTGAGAGGGAGTGAGTGAATGAGAGAGAGTGAGTGAGTGAGAGGGAGGGAGTGAATGAGAGGGGTGAGTGAGGAGAGAGAGTGAGAGGGAGTGAGGGAGTGAGTGAAGGAGGGAGTGGGAGGGAGGGAGTGGGAGGGAGGGAGGGAGTGAGAGGGAGGGAGGGAGAGAGAGAGAGAGAGGGGGGGAGAGGGAGGGAGGGAGAGGGAGGGAGTGAGAGAGTGACTGAGAGAGTGAGAGTGAGTGAGAATGAGTGAGAGGGAGTGAGTGAGAGGAAGTGAGTGAGTGAGAGGGAGTGAGTGAGTGAGAGGGAGTGAGAGGGAGTGAGTGAGAGGGAGTGAGTGAGAGAGAATGAGTAAATGAGTGGGAGTGAGTGAGTGAGAGGGAGTGAGTGAGAGAGAATGAGTAAATGAGTGGGAGTGAGTGAGTGAGAGGGAGGTGAGTGAGTGAGAGGGAGGGAGTGAGAGGGATGGAGTGAGTGAGAGGGATGGAGTGAGTGAGAGGGATGGAGTGAGTGAGAGGGATGGAGTGAGTGAGAGGGAGGGAGTGAGTGAGAGGGAGGGAGTGAGTGAGAGGGAGTGAGTGAGTGGGAGGGAGGGAGTGAGTGAGTGAGTGGGAGTGAGTGAGTGGGAGGGAGGGTGTGAGTGAGAGTGAGTGAGTGAGAGGGAGGGAGTGAATGGGAGGGAGTGAGAGGGAGGGAGTGAGCGAGTGAGAGAGAGGGAGAGAGTGAGAGTGAATGAGTGGGAGAGGGAGGGAGAGGGAGTGAGTGAGACGGAGAGGGAGTGAATGAGAGGGAGTGAGTGAGTGAGAGGGAGTGAGAGGGAGGGAGTGAGTGAGTGAGTGAGAGGGAGGGAGGGGGAGGGAGGGAGGGAGAGGGAGGGAGAGAGAGAGGGAGTGAGTGAGAGGGAGAGAGGGAGTGAGTGAGAGGGAGTCAGTGAGTGAGAGGGAGTGAGTGAGTGAGAGAGTGAGAGGGAGGGAAAGGGAAGGAGACGGAGAGGGAGGGAAAGGGAGGGAAAGGGGGTGAGACAGAGAGTGAGTGAGAGGGAGGGAAAGGGAGGGGGACGGAGAGGGAGTGAGAGAGCGAGAGAGAGGGAGAGAGTGAGAGTGAATGAGTGTGAGAGGGAGGGAGAGGGAGTGAGTGAGACAGAGAGGGAGTGAGACGGACAGGGAGGGAGAGGGAGTGAGATGGAGACAGAGAGGGAGGGAAAGGGAGGGAGTGAGAGGGAGGGAAAGGGAAGGAGACGGAGAGGGTGGGAAAGGGAGGGAAAGGGGGTGAGACAGAGAGTGAGTGAGAGGGAGGGAAAGGGAGGGGGACGGAGAGGGAGTGAGAGAGAGGGAGTGAGAGAGAGGGAGTGAGAGAGAGGGAGTGAGACAGTCGGAGTGAGACAGAGGAAGACAGGAGAGAGGGAGGGTGAGAGGGAGAGAGAGCTAGAGAGAGGGAGGGAGACCGAGAGAGATGTGTGTATGCCGGGACGGCTCAGTGGACGAAGGCGCCCGCTGCAGGGACCTATGATCAACCTCATGGTCAGTTTTATGTTGTTGCTCTAGCCCCTCCCCCTCCCCCACTGACCCTGCCCCCCCACCAATGCGGCCCTCGGACACAAACCAAACTGTAAATTTGGCCCCCGAGAGAAAGTTTGTGAGTACCCATGCCCCATAGTGTCGGCCGGACAAAAGTCCAACCAGCATCATAGTCAGGCCCTTGGTTCCTTATCCGCCTCCCTAATTATACAGGCATATTACCTGATGCACCTCGTACAATAGGAAAGGCACCTCTTATCCTGGTGAGTGATATAGCTGCCTATGGTTTAACCGTAAATCCTGCTCACCAGACTGTGCTTGTTTAAGCCTGCTGTGTATGTCTAAGGCCTAAATTAATTCTGAGTAAATGGTCTTTTTATGTAACTCATTTGTGTGTCTGTCATCAACTGTGAGCATGTTACGCATAAAGCCAGGACACCGAATCACAATCGCCTCGTTAATGTAATTTCTATGTTGTGGTTGAAGGCACCTGGCCTTGCCATATGGATGCATGAGCGTGGTGATGGATGGATGGTGGATGGATGGATGGTGGATGGATGGATGGATGAATGGACGGACGGATGGATGGTCTCTTTATCAATGAATCCTGAGCACCACATAGGTCAGTTTTAACATAGAAATTAATCGCTCAGAAACTTGTTTGGAAGTAGTAAAGGCCATTCATTGGCACCTTTTAACTCCATGCTGCTTACCTCTTTCACTTTGAGAACTTAGGATCTCTTTATGATGGCAGTCGGACTTTCCTCCAACCGCCATCCTATCAGGAATGGGACCGCCTGACCTGCTGCCGGTGGTCCTGACATGGTAATTACAATGCACCTGCCTTCAAGGTGGTGGCAAAGTGTATTTTTTGTATTGCGGCCTGCAGCACACGCCTCAATACAAAAAATACACATCTGACATATCCCTGCACTATGTGGCGGGCACTGCATGGGGGTACCATTGGTGCCCCTCATTGCCCATTTCAGAGGGCCAGGAGGGAAGGGGGGCCCACTACAGGCCCCCAAATTCCCTTTCCACCACTGTTGTTGGGAAGCAACTCCCTCAGATGCACCAGCGGGTTCCTTGAGCCCATCTGAGGACAGAACATACCATAACATAACAACAAAATAACAACAAAATAACATGTACTCCTTGGGGTATCCTAGTCCTGAATACTAACTGAATGATAGACCCATATTAATACCCACCATAATGCTGTTTGTGTTATTGACCTTAAAATGCGTGTCTCTAGAATGGGGAAAACATACAACTTTATGTTAAAATCCCTATTGTCTTTCCCATGCGCACCCTGACAGAATGCCCCAGTTTGAAGTGACTACTAACGACCGTTCAACGTAAATCATCTTTGCTTGATTAAGTGGTTCCTGCTACAACTGGCTCCCACAAAAACTATAAGGCTAAGGACTCTATAGAGGAAACAATACGCTCTACCCAATGTGGTGAAAGTGTTGACAAACTCTTCCAACTATTTCAAGGTATGGTCTCCAAAGAGGCAACCTTGTGCCAATGGAGTCTTTGTGGAAGAGGCCAGATCAACCACCTTGGAATCCACCCTAATCAGCCGAGAATGTCAAATTCCTGATGAAATCCCATATTGCTGAGGAAACAAATGGGTCCATTTGGCCATCAAGGCTATAAAGTGCCCTAGATCTAGTACCTTCGTTAAGTGCCCCACCATGTCTTACCCTGGATAGAGTGCCAGGACCAATACATCCCTTTTTTATAGTTTTTCATAAGTGTACTCTTAAACTGACCCATTTCCAGTGATAACTGGCTTCCCAGTGACCCTATTTTCCAGTGCTGGAATAGCACATAGGACCCCGCTCACAACCAAGCTCTTAACTCTTTTTAGAAGGGGTTTATGCATATGTACACATACATATTGCACATATTGCCCTACATGTCAGAGAGATGTTACTCACAAGATGAAGACTGACACAGATGGTCAGGGAAAAACATCCCCTGCCCTTCCTCATCTCCCCTATAGTCACCACTATAAAACTAGCCTCCTCAAGAACATCAGGATCTGAGCTTAAGGAATTTTGGGGAAGATTTGTGCATTTGTTGAGGACTGATTGTTCTGAGTAGCCAAGTTCGATCAAGTGTTTGATTTTTTACTGTGAGGTCACTCCTTTGATTATGGCAGGTGTACTTTATTGTTAATGTTGGCTTCTGTCTGAAATCAAAGAGAGCAGGCATAATCCACACCATAGAAATAACTTTAGTTTCCTTTTAAGCCCAGTATGTAGCCGAATGTAGATGAAAGGAAAGACTCCTTCGGCCTCCACTGTCAGTCTTATGGAAAAGGAGAATTGTGTTCTTACGTGAATCAGTGGTATACTGAGGAATTCGGTGGAACTAAAGAACCTACTTAAGTGTATTCTCTGTTATTCCTAGTACCCCTGTGATCCAGTGAGAAAATTGGCAAAAAGAAATCCAACTTTTTGTGTGGTCACCTCAGATTTTTCACCTTTTGCTGGACCCTATATTTTTGCTGGCTTTAGAACTCAGTACACTTTACCCCTGCTAACTAGCAGCAAAGTGCCTGTGCTTCCCCTCTAAACATGGTTTAATTAGCATACTCATAATTGATTTATTTAACGTGTCTGTAAGTCCTTAGTATATGATACCAAGTGTACACAGGTCTTGAAGTTTAATGCCACTACTTAACTGCAGCATCTATTTTACAAGCCACTACAGTGGCAGTCCATGCATGGGGTCAGACATACCATTGTAGTCTGACTCAAGCACTGCAAACCGCAGTTTGGCCTGTCAAAATAAACCCCCTTGACAGGTCAAAACCTCCCTTTTGATTATTACTAAGTCACTCCTATGTATGCCGCCTTGTAGCCCACAACGCAGGGTGCATGTTATTTAAAAGTAGGACACATAGTAGTTTAATGTTAACACGTCCTTACAGTGACTAACACCTAAAAGCTATATTCACAGTGGCAGGCCTAGCTGTCTCATCTAGAAAACCAATTAAAATGCAAAATGACGCATCTCTGGAATGGGACCAACTAGAAAAATATTTAAATAAATACTTTTTATTAAAAATCCAATTCAGTGATGAAGTAATTTTTTTAATAAATATTAAGGAAAAGTAACTTAAAAAAGTTACTCTATTCATTGCCTGACGGTCCGGGTGCTAATTTGCACTAGCTCACTAGCTCCTCCCAGTCAGTAATTAGCCTTGAGTAGGTATGAAAAGCTTCCCTGGGGCAAACAAAAGGCTAACCTGAATGGGCAGAGATGACTCCTCTGAACCCCACTGAATACACACGTTGAGGGCTGTGGGCATCGATTTTGACACTATATTCTGCCTGAGTGTCAGATCCGACTTAATAGGTCTGCTGGGTTCACATATAGCATTTGGGGCACACTTCCAAGGGGTGGTAACAGGATGCTGAGACAATTCTTCTGGATTCAGTTGCTGGTTACTGAAGAACTCAGTGTTTTCCTGCCAGACCTATGTGTCTGGTTTTACTGTGACTACAGTGGCCGTATGGTACTGTTAATTGTAGGTGGACACTATGATTACAATATTACACTCCCCATACACATCCTGAGCTCTCAGAGACCAGGTTTAGTGTTGCCGAAGACTTTAGCCATCTTGAAAATGGCCAAGGGGAGTAGGATTGGCACCAATAACATTTACTCCATTGTTTAGGAGTCATTCCCATCCACCTACTAGTGCCAGTCAAACATGTGGCACCTCCAGGCATCCACTTCAGAGCAATTTCTAGACCTGCGGATGATCAGAAGATGACTGGACCTGCTGTCTGTGACCGGAAGGATTGGACCTGCTCCATTTTGTGCCCAAGACAAAGAAGTATACCTGAAGGGTCATACGGCTGACCACCTGTTCTCCTGTTACATGGATATAACAAGCCACAAGAGGTATTTTTTTCGGAGCACCCAGCTAACCTGTGGCAAATAGACATGGATGGAAACTGTTTTTGACCTCTTGCTGGCCCTCTGTGAGTCTCTGAATGCCTCCCCTGAGGTCCTGGGGAGGGGGGTGCTTTAGAAGTGTACTCTTGTGGTAGATTGAGACTTAAGGAGTAAGTCAGAAGGTATCATATTTGATCAGGACAAACCTAGTAGGTGTATACGTACTGAGCACCACCTCAGTCAGCCTCAAATTGGTTCTGGTTTCCCGTGACCATTGACTATCATTGGCACATTGTGCTTTTGGTGCTATTGCTGCTTAAATTATTTATAAAAAATATCTCTAATTCCTCTTATTGAGTTTTTTGTCATGTTGATGTCATTTTGTTTATAAAATTGTGCTCTATTTTTCTAATTTGGTTTGGGATTTTTTACTGTTTTGCATTTTTGCTTTATTACTGTTTTGGTTTTGCATAAATGCTTTACGCATTGTCTTAAGTTGAGCCTGTCTGCTCTGTGCCTCAGCACCAGAGGGTTAAGCTCAGCTTAATTTACTGACTTTGAGAGTTCAACTTGAAAAGGGGTGTGATGATTCCTTGAGGTGGGTAGTCGCTGACCTCAAATATTTATCCAATTGTTTACTCAAACCATAATCCACCTTGTAGAATGCAGCCAAAAAATGCAATAAAGTGAGGACTTTCTTACAACTTTGGCCTATTAAAGCAAGTCTTTGATTTCCAAAAGAGAGGATTCTCTCCAGATGAAACCCTGACTAATGAATAACCACAACTTGATTGTATTCCCAGTAGTCTGAAGCTCTTTACAGACATTTGCATCTATGCCCTACTGTGTAGTGCCAAGGTTGAAATGGGTTATAGTTTGCCTGATCCATATAAGGCATGGTAGTCTTTTTTATGGTGACGACTGCTGCCTTTACAGTAGAAGTTACCTCTCTGGACTCTCACATGTGGTTGACTTAATAATGTTAGCAAGGGTTTTGATAACAGATGCAGGACACATATACAGAGGAGATGAGGGTCATTCTAATTTAGCAAGTAAACAAGGTACTTTATCTTGAGGGACTTTGCTTTAATGTAATGCTAATTTCTTCACCTATTGTGCACTAGCTAGTTCTAGTTTAAAGCCCATGTTTAGAGTAACCCTGGGCGGCCAACTACGCTCCGCTCGCGAAGTTTGTGTAGCTTGTGCTACTTCGCGCTACGTGAATTGCATGCAGCACAGTGCAAAATCGCGTAGAGTAGCGTAGTTGCCATTTTTTGCTCGCTCGCGGTCCTCAACGTCAAATTGGCGACCGCGAGCAAAATGACATCCCAGCGAGATTCTTTCCTCGTTCACGAACAGCAACATCAAGTTGGCGATCGGGGACGAGGAAAATAGACCTCCTGGTGAGATTCTCAACGCGGGGAGGTCAGGTTTCTCATTGCGAGTGATCGCGTATGCTCGCGACACCTCGCAATGAGAAACTACCAGTACGCGTTGAGAAAGCTGCCGCTCGAGTAAAAATCTACTTGAGCAGCAGAAATGACAGCTCGCACTGTGCGAGATGCCGTTTTCAATGATTGCACAGTGCCTACAAGCATCCGGCACTGTTTGTAGTCCTTGTTTATGACGGAAAACAGGTCCAAACGGCCAAGTACGATGCGAAGATCGCGTACGTGCCGACTGAATCATTTCTGGGACAAGAGCCTGTCTGTACAACTCATTCATAGCCAAATCGTGCCACGCTATGAAGCCGAGTTCCGACAGAGCGAGTATGATGCATGATTCAGACAGCTGCTTCTCCTCGGTCTCAGCGAGATGAACGACTGTCAGAAATGTACTTCGGGGGGGCTGTAGTAGACCCCCCTTCACCCGGGGCCCTCCGAATCTATAACAGGGGTGTGCCCATGGGTCCCCCTGATCCAGGCATGGACAGTGTGGAGGGCAGCATGGTGTGCCCACCACAGAGTGTACAATTTTCCCCACCCACCCCTTTTTCTATGGGAGCCTGAGTACATGTCTGTACCCAGGCTCCCATAGAGTTCAATGGGAGTCCAAGCAAACCGAGTCCGTAAGCATACGGCTGCATCGTACTCACTCATTCGGACCCCCAGAGAACGTTTTGCTCGTAAAGACCTCAAGATCCGAGTCGTACGGATTTTCTAGCAAGATCAGAATCGGGTCCTTAAGGTTTGACAATTTTACACCGCCAGCTAGAAACCATTTACTTCTGGTCTTAATTTCCCACACCCTTGAGGCAATTTATAATAGATATCAGAATTAACATCCCCGGGGGTTCCATGTTTAAATATCGATTACAAAAATTTAGATGAAAAAAATATCGATGTGAAAATATCGATTACAAAAATATCGGATCCCTAGACTTAAACAGGTAAGAACAGTAATAGCGACTCAAAAATATCGATGTAAAAAAATTGACTTTAAAAAATAACATAACTTAAAATGAATAAATTAAATAATATTTATATTATTAACAAAATAAATTACATTTAATATATATTTTAACTAATTATAACAAATAAACTTAATTTAATAAATATAAACACATCAAAATGTACATATACAAATATTTAATTAAATACATTTTATTAACTATTATCTTTATTTAATTTATAAACTTTTCAATGATATAAAAATAAAATAAACATATATAAATAATTTTAAAAAAAATATTCTTTATTTAATTAACACAGTAAACTATTAAAAAAATAATACATACATTTAATAACAAAATAAAAACATTAGTAGTTAAAAAGTTGGATAGCGAAGGGGTAAAAATTACTATTCCCACTCCAATGAGTGCAACAGTGCGGAAGGCGCTGGATAGCCTAGGGTTAGAAATTACTATTCCCACAGCAATGAGTGCAACTGTAGGGAAAGTGTTGGATAGTGAGGGGGGAAATTTACTAATCCCACTACAGTGAGTGCAACAGTAGGGAAAGTGCTGTATGGCGTAGGGGTAAAAATTACTATTCCTACTCCAATGAGTGCATCAATAGGGAAAGCGCTGGATAGCGGAGTGGTAAAATGTACTATTCCCACTCCAGTGAGTGCAACAGTAGGGAAAGCGCTGGATAGTGTAGTGGTAAAAATTATTATTCCCACTCCAGTGAGTGCAACAGTAGGGAAAGAGCTGGATAGCGTTGAGGAAAAAATTACTATTCCCACTCCAATGAGTGCAACAGTAGTGAAAGTGCTGGATAGCGTAGGGGTAAAAAATTCTATTCCCACTCCAGTGAGTCCAACAGTAGGGAAAGCGCTGGATAGCGTGGTGGTAAAAATTACTATTCCCACTCCAGTGAGTGCAACAGGAGGGAAAGCGCTGGATAGCGTAGGGGTAACAATTACTATTCCTACTCCAATGAGTGCAACAGTAGGGAAAGCACTGGATAGTGGAGGGGTACAAATTACTATTCCCACTCCAGTGAGTGCAACAGTAGGGAAAGGGTTGGATAGCGTAGGGGAAAAAATGACTATTCCCACCCCAGTGAGTACAATAGTAGGGAAAGAGCTGGATAGCGGAGGGGTAAAAACTACTATTCCCACTCCAATGAGTGCAACAGTAGGGAAAACGTTGGATAGCGAAGGGGTAAAAATAACTTTTCCCACTCCAGTGAGTGCAACAGATGGGAAAGCGCTGGATCCCAAAACAATAAAAAACTAAACCATCAAAGTTTTTATTACGTTTAATTTCCAAATTAAAATAATTAATATATACATTTAAATATATTATTATTAACAAATATAATAAAAAATGTATTACACATTATTTAATAATTACTAATTAATTAATGAAAATTAATTTATTATTATTTAATAATTAATCAATAACAAATTAATTACTTACCACGCTTCACACAATGTACACATATAAACACCACAACAAACACCTAAAATGAATTACATAATTAACCTAATTATTTAATTATTGACCAACTGAAAATAATTAACAACTAATTATTAAACTATTATTAATTAATCAATTAATACATTAATTATTCAATAAATGTTATCAAATTAAATTACTTCCCACCCTATCCCCCTATAACCCACAACCCGCTACGGAACTAAAAACGCAGAACCAACCTAAAATAAATTAATACCTAGTAATACTCTAAAACATATAATGAAATGACAAACAATTCTCATTCAAAACACTAAAATACATGAAATTATTAATAAATCGATATTTTTGTAAACTATATTTTTTATACTATGTTTATTACAAAGATATTTATGTAAACAATATTACTTACCTGTCAGTTGATATTCTTGTCAACTATATATTTGTTGTTAATATTTCTTCCCCACGATATTTTTGTGGTGATATATCTGCCCCACGATATTTTTGCGGCAATATTTCTACTCTGCACCCCTTGGGGAATGCCTTGAGAAGTTATTTGATGTATCCTGATAGACTTTGAAAAAAAACATCTATTCGTGGGGGTTCCATGCACCACCATGTTTCCTGTAAACCCAAGATTGAATACTAATAGGTTATTATTATTTAAAAAATGTGGTGCTTCCATATGTTACTGTACCATGTGCATTTCAGGAAAATATGGTAATGCTGAGCAAAGTTTCCCCTCCCTAGTCTATATTACTCAGATTGTCCCAACCCTTCCTGACATTCTCACCTCATCCTAGACAGGCATAGCTATTGTGGCCAAATACATTTTGCCTCCCGTTATTGCCCTCCATTTGGGGAAAGTAATTTTCAAATTGCTGTCTCTATTTTCCATTATATGGTTGGACCTAAGTTGATCTCTGTGCAAATCCAGTCTAACTTGATTTAGATGGAGACCACAATGGCATGGTAAAAAACCCAATCTAGGGGAATCTTTATGATCCAACTACATCTCCTGAGAATTTTTTAATCCTTGAGATTTTAATTCGCTTTTGGCTTTGAGTAGGACATCGCTAAGCAACGCTGAGTATAACAGGATTTTTGTTACTTATTTACCAGAAAGCCAACTTGTTTCATATCATGAGACGATATTAAATGGAGGCTTGGACAGACTGCAAAAATCTCAAGCAGACAGGATCTAGTTAGAGGATTTAACTTCCTGCGCCTTTTCCTTCGTGGGCTTTCAGGGTCAGGTTCTAAAAATACCCAAAAGGAAAATATGCTTTGGTTCACTGTTCCTTTTAGACATAAGGGTACCCGCACTCTGGATGCCACCCAGCTTACTTTCCTCCTCTATGTTAAACCTAACTTATGAATCAGACCCTCTTTCCCTTTCTCTGGAGCCCCCCCTTCTTGGGCACTCTCTTTTGAGACCCTATGAAACCCTTATCCTCACACCTCTGTTGACCTTTTTGATTACTTCGCCTATCCCATGCACCTCTGGCCGAATCCATCCCCTGATCACAGGAGATGCTTATTCTTTAGCGGCCTGGATTTCCCAATGGTATTATCTGAAACTGGACTGACACATCTATCTTTGTCCTGGGTAGCACCTAAAATCTCAAATTTCTTCACATGGCTATTTCTTGTTGTGTCCTCTATTTTATGCTTCTTAGTATGTACCTTATTTCTCCTGACCCGAGATCTAGGAACCCAGCCACCCTCTTTTGTTTTCTGCCCCTGTCTTATGTGCCCTAAGGCAGGGGTATAACCATAAATGTAACTGCCCAATTTATTTACTAGCATTGGACGCTTGAATATATATATACTGAGGGTAACGCATCAGAGGTTGGGGTTATGACATGAATATATCCTATATTGTCCTGTCCAACACCAGTACAAAAACACTTATCCCATGACTTTGCAGCTCATCCCCACATTCCATGGGTCTTACAAGCCTAGGCATACAGCTATTAATCTGGTTTAATTCTGAAGCAATGATCGGCAAATAGAGCTTATGAGACTTCAGAGTGTCTGTGTTTAAAACTACTTACTGCAAAGTCAGTGGACGAGTTGGGGGGGAGATCATGGTGAGATGTATTCACTGGATTTAGCAAGGACCAACCTGGTTAACTCCTGTGGCTGACAATGGTGGCGCCTACTGAGTCTTGATTCTCTTGAGTCCAACATAAGGCTATGGGCTTGCCAACCTGTGAGTCCCCTCCCTCAGTTCCCATCAATAGTAGGCATGGTGAGGATGATAGTCTGGGCTCTAAATAGTCCACTCCTAGCTTGAATGAGACTTGAAACTCTTGGAGCTCTGACATATCCAAGAAGAGCAATGATGTATTTCGAGGGGCAGCGGCGGGAGAGGATCCATTTTCTTTTCTTTGTGGCTTGCTCCTGAAATGTTTCCCCACAAATTCTTTACTTGAGTTTACCAAGGGCGATGCCTTTAAGGTCTCCACTCCATCTAATCCAGACACTACTATGTTACCAGATCGAGCAATTACAGAGGTTGACTTGTCTAAGTTGCCACTTGTAGGGCTCACTGTACATGGATGGTTTTGCTGGGCTCTAATTTTCCTTACTCTCTCAGCCTCAGTGACTCTGACTGATTTGCTCAGTCATTATGACTGTGGCAGTTTAATAAAAAATAATATGCAAGAACAAGAGTACAGGTGTCCAAAAATGAAAATGCATCTCAATTACCACAAAAATAAAAATTAAAAGGTTAAAAAATATATACTCCACAACTGCCTCATTATCTCATTGCCTCATTATCTCAGGGGTAGAAATGAAATCCTAAGCTTTACTCCTGAGCCGCCGCCTCCACCAAAGAACTGCCGCACAAGGTCATTATTTCTCATGCAAGTTTTAAAAACAATTTTGAGACACAGAAAACTCTTAAATGCCAGCATACGGCAAGCCTAACACCTGAGCCATGCAGGAAGAGCTCTCTGTGGGTCTAACCTCCAATACAGAGTGAACCAGGTTGGTACTGCAAGCTGCCGCTTACATGTGGCACCCAGTCAAAGCCACAAACCAAGAACTGGGACTCCAAGAACCCCGCATATCTATCCTTGTTCCGGCTCCGCAAGGCAAGCAGCGGTAGTTACAGCTGCTTCTCTCCGGGGCGCTCCCGAAAGTGGACGCTGCTACCCCCACAGGTTGCCTCACCGAGCCTCACTGTGACTCTTCTGTAGCTTTAATCCTATACCTTCTTCTTCAACCACGCCTATACCCCTACCTCGAGGGGAGGGTGGCAGGTGGCAACTCCAGCAGTAGTACGCCGCAGCGCTCAAAGTTCAGCACTCAGCATTCAGGGAGTCTCCGTTCTGTGATCCGGGGGTTCTGCATGCTCTAATGTGTTTTATCGAGGAACCCGATTAATATTGTGACCTTATGCCCCTATACGGATATAATAAATACATATCCCTATAACGGCATAATCAATTAGAGCCATATTTCTGTAACTCGCCTCTGCTGTCCATGACAGTCCATGACACAGCAGAAGCCACTTCCTTAGATTCCTAGATAGCACACCGAGTTCTTTCGACACACCAAACCCCCAGCAACCTGGGAAAGCCCTGCTTGCTTTGTTTTGATTAGTAATAGAACTCCTGCGAGCACTGCAAGAACGACCAGTTCTTAGTGACATCTTTATTGACGTCTTATGTCCAAAAACTTACGTCAAACTCGGCACCTTTCAGGTATAAATAATACCAACGTTGCCTTTAGCAAACACGCGGTGGTGGTGAATACTGGAGCAGATCAGCTGTCCCCTTGCAGAGAGCCCAGCAGATGCGAGAAGCCCACGGACGCTGCCCCTCCTCTTTGACGCGCTGAGAAAGACGCTGTCTTTTCTCCTGCCGAGAAAATCCAGCTCCGGCGTTTCCAGCCTACCCTTGCGGGTGACTGGAATATCGAGTCCTGAGAGGAGATACCAGACCTCCAACATTCTATTCCAGAGGTATGGTGCTGACTAAACCCTTAGAGAGAATTCTTGAAGCAAACTCTTGGCAAAACCAACTTAACTTAAACTCTTACTTACTCCCTCCCACGTGTTAGGCTTAGGTCAGGTATACTGGGGTAGGCGTAGTTAGAAGCACCAGTTGAGAACGTTAGCCAATGTATATATGAATGTATATATTTTATTCATTTTAACCATCCTATGGCTAAGAAACCATATCAATGCTTTTACAGTATTATTTCGTAATACTACTTTTACTGTACGCACTTTTTATAATAACAAGTCTTGCAATTGTGGCAATTCATTTCTCTTGCATGAGAAGAAAGACTGTTCAATAAAAATACCTTTTATTGACAAACGCCCGTCTCTCTATTCTCTGCATCCTGGTGAAAGTAATTCTGCACAACTGACTGAGTGAAATAGCTGTCTATTGTTTCACACGACTCTAGAGATTGACTCTTATTCTGAGGAGCAAAGTTGTCATGTTTATGCGGTTGTTGGAAAACTGAATCCCTTCTTGTCTGAGACAGGGAAGCTGATCACTTCCTATTCAGTCAAGAAAGTTTCCAGTGACCTCTGAGCTAGCTGGTACAAACCCAATTAACACCTTAGCTGCGTGTAAACATCCCTCCCCAGTGCTGCGTTGTCCATTGGAACCAGTGCTGAACGGACGTCCAATGGTCGTGCGCAGCACTGGGGAGGTAGCGCTGCTGACGACCGTTGGCCGTCAGCAGCACTTAAGGGGTTAAGTCTAACATAGTCAGTAGAGACCTAGAAGACCGCAGTCCTACGTCTACACTGCTGTTTATGTTATTCCAATGCGCAGTGCCTATAGGGAAAATAGGAACTACACTACAGCTCTATGCTTTCTGTGGTGGACAAAAGCACAGATAAAAACCGATTGCAACGGAATTGGAAGTGCAAAATGAAATTTGAAGACAATTTGGTGAAAAGACATTAACAAAGTTGAAATTTAAATGCTTAAATGTTGCTTTAAAAGAGAGGTTTGTGAGCAATGAAAAATAACAATTGAAAATATGCATTATGCAAATATATTAAATATGTAAATTTTTTTCAATTGAAAATTTTAAAAAGCATTGTTTTACTTCACATTGTAATTACTTTCATTTTTACTTTATACATATATTTGTTAAAATGTAAAACAACGATAAATTGAAAATAAAACATTTTTAAATGCAAAATATGTGTGACATCTTTTTATTATACTAAATTTTAAAAAAAAATTGTACACTGAAGGGGTGACATTACTGTTCCCACTACAATCCAAACCAACTTGGGGAAAGAGTTGGACACTAAAGGATTGCCATTTACTAATCCCACTTCAATGTAAACCAAATTGAGGAAAGAGTCGGACTCTTAAGGAGTACTATTTACTATTCCCACTCCAATCTATACTAATTTGAGAAAAGATGTTGGATAATGAAATCGTCAAATAATATAAACCCAATTCACATTAAAACGTATGTACCTTAAATATTATAAATTAAAATGAAAAAATACAAAATTACTACTAGACTAACATTTCAGTAAATAAAAAAGCATATTAAAACACACAATTTTAAACTACTAACCTTTTTATAAAATGTTTTAGCCTAAAAATGTAGTCTGTATATTATGAAGTGGATGTCAAATCTCAATATATTTTTTACAATTTCTTACCATTCATGCACAAAAAAATACAATTGCATGAATTTCAAACAACAAAATTATCAATACAAATTAAGAAAATATATACTTTTACATTTTAGAATTTATAAATATGCATTTTTTAAATTATCAAAAAAATTCTGTTGTTATTTCGTGTAAAATTTTAAAATGTTATATTTGATTTTAAAACATATATATTCAGACATTTTCATTAAAATAAAATTAAATAAATTCCATTTCAATTTTTATATTTATTATACATTTTTTTTGTAAAATATTATAATAAAATATATTTTAAATTCTGAAAACATAATTTACATAACTCCCAATTATCCTCTAATAATCCAACATTCCACTACTAATAATATAGTTCAGCAATTATTTAAAAATATGAATATCTTTCTTTTATTTCCTTGTAAAAACATTACATTTTTTGAAAATAAAAACAAATTTACTAAATCATAAACACATATATTTAAGCATAAATATAATGCATTACATAATAATTACTACAAAAATATAATATACAATATTTCCTACATCAATATTTTTACACCGATCTTAAAAACAACACTAAAAGCAATATTTTTACCTTTGATATTCCTGTCCATGATATGTTTGAAGTCCCAATGTTCTTGACATGATACAAAGTACAAAGGGGAGTGTTCCCCTTTATAGAAATCTAGGTACAAGGAGGTATTCATGAGCTGTACAGAATGCTACAAACTGATATGCCAGATTGTGGTATTTTATCTGGCTAAATTCCTAATGGTAATGTGGATAAGGCGTTTGAAGCATGTATAAATTAGCTTCTATTTTGCTTTTTATTGTGGATCCCACTTCCTTTTGATATTACTATTTTTCTGTATTGTTGATAGGTTCTTCTCAGTTTTCTGTGGAGAAGTTTTTTTCTGCACGATGCTATTTTAATTTATTTGACAAAATTAAATTCAAAGATTTTATACAGAATTCTTACTTCATATATGCTGGTATTTTAATAGATGGATTTCTATTTTTGAAAAAACTTGATGTTTTATGTATTATGTATATGTATATTCTGTGTTGTTTATTTATAATTTTTCTTTTTTGTGTGTATGTGTTGTGTTTTGTGTTGTACTTTTATGATCCTAAGTGATCGAAATAAAGTTCTTTGATAATGATGATGATATTTCTATATCTCAATATTTTTCATCAGATATTTTGTCCAAACACACCCCAAACTATCTCCTGAAAGAATAAAGCAAGCTCTTCGAACATTTCTGCTTTCTAGCCTAACTATAATCCATTCCTTATCTTCTTCCGCAGATTGGTGTGTGTGACTCAGCCTAAGTATTGTAATATAATGTAAGGTGGATTTGTAGAACACTGCTTGTCATCCATGAGGGTATCCAGGCTCTGAGAAGGTGAGAGTAGGCAGGTGGTGAGGCTGGGCCTGTGTACATGTGGTCTCAATGGTCCCTCGAGAAGACTATTCGAAAAGCAAGGTATTCAGCTTTCTCCAGAATTCAAGAAGTGAGGAGGAGGAGGCTCTGATATGTGGGGGGAGGTCATTACAGGATTTGGCAATTTGTTAGGAGAAAGAGCTACATCCCATTCCTCTTTTGTAGATGCAGGGTGTGTATGTGAGTGAGAATGATGCTGAGCTAAGTTGTCTTGTGGGTTGGTGGAATGGAAGCCTGTGATTGAGGTATGCTGGTCCACGTTGTGTAGTGACTTGAATGCGTGTGTTAAAAGTTTGAACTGGCAGCACTTTTGGATGGGGAGCCGGTGGAGCTCTCTGAGGAGTAGTGTGGTGTGGGGTTGGCACGGGACGTTGAGGATGAGTCTGGTAGCAGTGTTTTGGATGACTTGAAGTGTGTGAAGAAGATGGGTTGTGATGCTGGTGTAAAGTGCATTGCTGTAGTCCAATTTGCTTTTGCTTAAGGCCTGCGTGATGGTAGGTCTGGGATGCGGTGGGAGCCATTTGAAGATGTTATGTAACATGAGGATGATGTGGAAGTATGCGGAGGTGATAGAAATGACCTGGGACATCATGGTGAGGTTGGTGATCAGGATAAGGCGTAGGTTTCTAGCATGGTTGGTTGGGGTGGGTGTGGGTCTGAGTTCAGTGGGTCACCAGGTGGAGTCCCAAGGCGAGCTCTTATTCCTGAAGATTAGCACTTCAGTTTTGTCGGTGTTGAGCTTGAGTCAGTTCTCCTTTATCTAATTGGACATGCTGGCCATGCACTGTTGGAAGTTTGACTTGGTGGTGACGGTGCCGTCTTGGAAGAAACAAGCAGGGTGTCATCAGCATAGGAGATGATTTTGATTTCATAGGATCTGATGATGTTAGCGAGAGGTGTCATATGCATGTTAAAAAGGGTGGCCCTGAGTGATGATCCCTGTAGGACTCCGCAGATGGGGTTCTTATGTAAAAGTTGTGATCCTGACTTGTTGTGTTTTTTCATAGAGGAAGAAAGCTATCCATTTGAGTACTGGTCCTTGTATTCCCGCTGGTTGTAGTCTGGTGAGGAGTGCGTGGTGGGAGACAGTGGCGAAAGTGGCGAAAAAGTCAAAGAGGTGGCAGTCTGTGCAGAGTCAAGAATGGTGCTTATGTTGTCTGAGCCAACAATGAGGTTTGTTTCAGTGCTGTGGTTGTTTTGAAATCCTGATTGTGAGCTGCCCTAGAGTTGTGTCATTCTAGATAGTCAGAGAGTTGTCTGTTTATGGTCTTCTCAATGACTTTGTCAGGGAAGGGGAGCAGCAAGATGGGTTGCTAGTTGCTGAGTACTTCTGAGGAGGGCTATGACTTTGGTATGTTATCAGCTATCTGGGAAGGTGACTGTCTTGGGGTGTTGATGATGGAAGTGGGTGCAGCGATGATCGTAGCTCTTGCAAAGTTGTACATATGGAGGGGGTAGGGTTCTGTGAGGGCCCTTGAGTGGACTGTCTTCATTATTGCTTCAGTGTCCTCTATGGATAGAGGGATCAATGCTGTCAGTTGGTAGTCTGTGGTTGCTGAGGTTAGTAATCTGGGAAGGTCAATGGACTGAGGTGCGGCTCAGCAACAGTATTTGTGGTGGCATCCAGGGTTGAGCAGGTGGAGTTCATCAGTGGTGTACCCGCAGGAGGCATTTGGAACAGGTTTCCTGGTGCTGGGCACAGTCCTGGTGCAGATTGGCTTGCATTTGGTGCATCATCTGCATACGTCATCTACGCAGCTGCCCTGCAGCCTCCATTAACTAGGGCCTTGGAGAGTGGGAGTAGAATGGGAGGATGTGCTCAGCAAGAACGGGTAAAGTCCAATGGGGAGAGTGGGAAAGTCCAACAGAAGTGGCAAAGTGGAAAAAGGCAATTGGCGGAAGAAGTCGGGGAGCAAAAACTGACAGAAGAGCCCAAGATGCAAAACAGAGCAGTAAGATGAGCAAAAGATGAATAAAGGGCAGTTGAGAGGAACAAAGAATGCAAAAAGGATCAGTTAAAAAGAAACAGAGGGCAGACAAAACAGACCGCAAAAGCAAAGAAATAGTAGTAACCGAGGACAGAACGAGCAGCTAACAGGCAAAATGGCAAGAGACAGACAAAAACATTAATCAAATGGGTAAGACGGAGTCAAGGTCGCACTGAAGCAGAAGAGAGATGTCTGGCACCTACTCAATGGGGGTGTACTGCAACTGCTATTAAGAAGGGCCTTGGAGAGATGGAGGAGCAATAGGGGTGGTAGACGGGCTTACCAAGAGCAGGAAAAGTCAGTGAAAAAATTGGGAAGAAGAGAGATCTCTGGGCAAATACTCAGAGGCCTCTGGAATCCGTTTTGAATGCCCCTGCCAGGACATTGCACCAGATGGAGGTGAAGGTTGTTTTCGCAGACACTGGATCACATTCTTGAAGCTGGAGGCACCGAAATGAGGGGAGTGGAGACAGGTCTCCTTTAGTTATTCAATTATGCCTTGTAGTTAGCAAGGATCTGGTGAATTGTCTTCCTAAACACTAGTGGATTTTAGGGGTGAAGGGTGGAACTTCAGACTATGTTGTGGAAAGTGTGGAAACCATTAGGTGAAGCCTGCTCTTTCATCTTTCCCTGATTACTCTTTCAGTTGGCTGATGATAGCCAGGTGCAGACTCCTCACATCTCTGTGTGCCTTTGTTGTGAGTGCTCCAGGTTGAGGACTACAATGCTATGAGTTGCATCAACTTGCGCTAAGGCTGTGTCTAGGTGAGAGCCTGGAATGCCCAGCTGAAAGGGAAAAAAACTGTAATCTGGTTCTACAACTGCAAAAAGTGAATGCACACCTACTGACTGATTTTGGTGTATAAAAGAAAGATCTCACTGCCCCATTTGCTGTACCATTTCCAATTCCTCTATGGCAAAGGAAGGGAGTACTGTGCAGAATAATCGGAGGATTGCTGTGCAACCAAGAGGGGCAGTCTCCGAGAGGTGAGGGGACATCACCTGAGTCTGGATCTCTTGCTGGAGGTGTGTACCTATCATAAAGCGCTCAGAAGTCTGCTGAGAGAGGGAAAGAGCATGCGAACCCTGCAGGAGTGTTCGTCTGGGAGAAGGGCAGTGCAGTTTATCCCCAGTGCTGGCAGGGCGCCCAGAAGCGAAGGATTGAGGAGTGCCACCTGTTGGACCCCAGGGTTTGTGGGCCGGCAGGAACCATGCTGGTTCCTAGCCCACAGGAGCCATGCTTGTCCTTGATGGAGCCACGATTCTATGAGTGAAATTGCCCAGGCCCAAACTCACCATAGGTCCAGTCAGACCACCTCAAGTAAGGATCTTCGTACCTGTTCCTAAAAGATCCTGGGTGGGAACACCATGCACAGTTACATTTTACCCGTAAGCAGTCTCCGGTGGTTGATTTTGATTTTTTTGTAACTTTTTATTATTATTGATAAGTATAATCAGTTTGTAATTTCATGAGTGTTTTTGTATTTATAGAGGGATGAATGACTCCTGTCCCTACCTTATCACGTCCTCTCTTCAGCTGTTCAGTTTCCCACTTTCACGCTCAATTTATATTCTGAGAAAATTGTAATAACTTTTCCCTTTCTCCTTCTCCTTCTTTTGTTGTAGCAAAATGCTGTTTTGATTTTTTTTTCGGCATGAAAGCGGACACATTTCCTGGATGCTTTCGTTGTCTATGTGACATTCAACTTTGTGGTTTCATGACCATTTTCTGGAACCCAAGCCTTACGGCATCTTCCCTATACCCATTCAGTGAGTTTTTCCATCCGTTTCACATACTAATTTCTATGTGCTTTCTGTTATTTATATTGACTTTTTATTGTAATTGCATTTATTTTCAGGACTCAACATCCACTTCAGTTCAGTTGTGAGTCTTTACTATCTGTGTGACCCTTTGGGAACTTTCACAATTTTTCACACATATTAAATCTTGTGACAACATTTTTGCCTGTTTATTTTTGCTTCCAGGTGCTCCTCATTAGACAACACAGGCACCTTCGAAGATATGACTGAACCTGGAAACAGTATCTTGTATATTGTTCATGCATTTATCTGACCTATTGATCTGCTTTATTCTATGTAGCCTTCTGTTATTCCATGTCATAAGTTACTCCTCCCTACGTCCTAATGATGACACGTTTTAACCATTGGGGGTTGAAACACAGTTAACAATTACTCAGCTTAAAAACCATTACTAAGAGACTTTTTTAAATATTTAGTCATTCTGCAGATATTTATTATTTCTCTGTAAATAGCTTTTTGTCTTTTCTCAGTTTTTCATATTTGTGATCACTTTTGCGCTGTCTTTTCACTTTTGAGTACTGTGTGTTCACTCAGCACTTATTTGTAAATATTTTATTTATATCTTTTGTTGCATAAACATTAAAGCAAAGATGAAAGCATTTCTATCCTGTTGTTACACATTAAGGGGACGATTACGATACGGTCCGTAAAGGCTCCGCCCTTCAGTCAGAGCCTCTAGGGGGAACATTGTAATGGGCCGGGTCGATTTATTTTCCGACCACCCAATTAAGATATTGTCGGTCAAAAGTAAACTGGCCGGTCATTCCAGCTGGCTTCCGAGGGGCTCAGAGAGCTTGTCCGCCAGTCAGAAGCCGGCCTGTAATCTCAAATGCGGCTTTTTCCGCCCTTGAGATTATGATCGTGGTTTCCGACATGGTTTCCATGCCAGTCTATATCTAACATGGAAAGCATGTCGGAGAGCGTGTTTGGGTGCCCAAAAAGGGCCCCCTTTGGTGCAGGGCCTCAGATTGGAGGCCTTGGGGGCACCTATGGAGCTAATCCCTGCACCTTGTGACAGTCACCTTGTGGAGCCTGCTACAATGTGCAGGGATGAACCGCACCTCCCATTTCACTATGGGAGGATGCATTACGGGCGGTTTACGGCCGTAATGCATACTCCCATAGTGAAATATAGGAATGCTACCGAACATAGAACTCACAAAACGTAACCGGATGGTGTACCTAAACTTCTCACCAGAAAATCAAGGGGAGGAGTGAGGGGGGAGGGACAGACTCACACGTGTTAAGATGAAAATCAGGGAGTTAGGCACACACTGAGGCTGAAAACGGGTTGGATGCTGGGTCTAGACACTCAGTTCGTTTTTACTATTAGGATATCCGGTCATGCATGAATGGTTTGCTTTGAACCATGTACTACCTCGCTCTGTCCAATGTCTGCTATGAGCTCTAAAATAAGTAGTGTGATCACAGTAGGTGGGAACTGAGCAGGCAACATCTTGTTTTCATGTTGGAATGTAGTATATCAACCAAGATTGAATGGTTGATAATAGTCACACTAAATGCTATCATGGATGCATCAGATGGGCTCAGTGAAAATAATAATGAATCCCTTTAAATGCCATGGGGTATTAGTTCACAGTACATACCTTACTACGGTCTAGGACCTCAGATCTACAGTGGAACATAAAATGTGGTCCGCATCTCAGGCGCAATGAGACCTAGATTCTAAGGATAAGATGATAAGAATACTCTCGCTTTGTCCGACAATGTGCTACTGTGACTTTTATACATTTAGAGTTCTGAAACCGGCTACTAAAGGACTTATTAAGGTGGATGTTGACTAGTAGTCTCCAATTGGTGACACTTCATATAAGTAATTGTTTATATTTATATTTACACACTTTTGCAGTGCTGGTGAGGGACACTGGTGTGTTGTAAATAGTGGGACCTTGAAAATGGTATACTGTGTTTTGATGTGTGTTCCTATATCCTTACAGAATGAGGACCTTACTACAAGCTGGTACCACTGACTATTTCCATACCACTAAAAGTATGGTTACTTTCTAATATTATTTTCACACTAATCAATCGGAGTGACATAGTCAACGGTCATGAGTAATGCCAAGAACCTTTTTGGTCTATTAAGGCAGAAACGTGTTGACCTGACGCTAATAGGGAACATCCATATCCCTATTCTCACTGAGCTTTTTTTAATCTATCCACTGGGAACACTAATAAAAGATTAATCTTGTCCACCAGGAGATAGTTTTAACTCACATTTAATTTTTGCACTCTGCCCTACATTGGATGATATAAAACACCTCATGCTCCTCTCCAGCGGGTAGGTTGCAGCCCACACTGGGATGTATGATGTAACAACTCGTGTTATTACAACGCATGCTGTTACATCGCAGTCGTTACAACGACTGCATTTTACCACGCTATGCCTTTACAACGCAAGTCTTTACATCGACTTGCGATGGGTTGCGTGCTAACATTAAAAAAGTGTAAGTTACTATTCCAACTCCAGTCCACTTATCAGTAGGGAAGTTGTTGGGATAGTAAACTACACTATTTTTAATGTTAGCACGCCATCTAGCACAAGTCGATGTAAAGACTTGCGTTGTAATGGCATAGCGTTGTTACATGCGGTCGTTGTAACGACCGCGATGTAACAGCATTGCGGTGTACTGACCGCATTGTTAAGGATGTTGCCCCCACACTAGGTAGCTTACGGTCCCAGTGTGCAAGAGAGAACCCTATGAGGAAGCATGTCACCTTAGGGTGAGTGAGGGTTCTCGTCTTAACACGTGTGTGCGTCTGTCCCTCCCCACTCCCTTTGATTTTCTGGTGATAAGTTGTGAGTTCAGATTATATGGAGGGGTACCATGGTAATAATTCCTCCCTCTAGATCCCCTATAGTGAGATTATACCGAACAGTGTTCAGTTGCATCTTAATGAGGCGGGTGGGACCGCCGGCAAGGTGTCGGCCGGTCCCATGACAGAGTAGGTGTCGGGTGGAAGTGATTCCGCCCATCATCATAATAAGCCCCTAAGTGTATACGGCAAAACATTATTGGGTATTACATTGAGCTGCTGATACCTATATGGACCTTGCTTCTTTGATGTGATACCTCAGAGCAGGTCTGGCACATACTGAGTGACTGATAGTATAGGACCCGTGAAACATTTCCAATCACAAAGTGACTACCTGCACGATGACTAGTTATCATTTGCATGTGTATGAGTATGAGAGCCTGTCTGTGTTTTTCTGCATGAATTGTAATGGGCATGTCTCTCTGTCTCTGTGCTTGTAAATGGATGATGGATGATGGATGTCTGTATGGAGTAATTACTGAGATCTGGGTGAGGCTCTGGCATAATCATGATCCTGACTCTCCTTGCCTTACTGTGGACATCCTGGCCATTATGCTGGTAAGCCTTTTTACAATGTTGACCCTGGCATAATGTGTCCCTCCATGGTGTATTGTGGTACCCCAGGTTTAGCAGCAATGTGAGGAATTCCATCTGCTTGACATGCTTCCAGTGTTATGCTTCAGGATCTATGGCTATTTTGGACTTTGCTATGGCAAGGGAGCTGTCAAGGCCAATGTGCTCTACATGTTCCTATTCCCATGTACATTCTTATACAGCCTAAACCAGTTTCAGAGGTGTTCAGCTGCAACCTAAATTAAAGTAGAACAGGTGAACCCAGTAACTATTAAATTGTTTCTTTTTACTATATTATGTGATGCTATTTATTCTTGGTTAAGCACACATACACCAATGGTTTTGTGGCATAAGCCTGTTTAGTTTTGGGAAGGCAGCTAATCAGGGAACTGTGGTAAAAATCAGCCTGTAAACTTGGCTGCCATTTGTATATTTATAAAAGTATTTCTAATTTGGCCCTGGATTAGGCTCAAATATCTGGTGGAACCGAAGAGGTTAATATAAGTATGAACTGATATATCATTCCAGTGGTGGGGATCTGCTTTTAGAATAAGATGATGTGGCATTCGTTTGCACTCCAGTCACTGTTTAAGCGCTGTCCATTCGCGAGTGATACTCTCACTACTGAAACACAAAGCAATCAAGAAATTACAACTGTGCACGTTTGTAAGAATGCAAGAAGTACAGCTTTAAGAGCATCACAACAGGAGATACATTAGTGGGCTCTGGGAGGGCCAGGGCCCAGCAGTGATGTAGGTTTTGAATGAGATGTCTTGGATGCTATATCTGCAGGTTTCCTCCTCACTATTGACGCATGATACCCAAACTGATGAGGCTAGATTCCTCGAGTTAAACCTAAAAGGTCATCGGTAGTAATGGTTAAGAGAAGCGTAAAAAGGCCCCTAGAGAGGGGTGGACCATCTATAAATGCTGATCATCTATCATAGTAGGTGTGCATTATGCTGCCCTCCAATACCTTCCATCTCTTAAATGAAATAACAATAGAAAAAAGCAATTTTAATGTATCTTTTATTTTCAAAAAGACATTTTGTATCCCCAGATATATTATGTGATAAATAAGACACTATGACAATCATTTCACAGAAATGAGCATCACTGCCTGATGTCAACCGATGAACACAAAGCCAAGATGCTGGTGGCCTTTCAGTACAGTCAATGTCCCAAGAGGAATAGAGGCAGGAAGGTTTATATAAAAAATAAATATTATCTGTACATTAAGAGTGGCTATCCCCTCTGCATTGTCTCTCTGATGAAAAACAACAATGTCATGTTTCTCTTTTTTAACTCCAAACATCATGCATGTTTTAAACCTACTTTCCTTTATATATGTGTACATATATCTCAAGGATTCTGTAGGGTGAGACTGGTTCAAACAGGAGCTTGTTGAAGAGAGCACAAAATATAATGTTCTGCAGGGCTGCAGCATACACTCTTTTCAAGTTCAGCGCCATGAGAGTGAATTGTCTGTAATCGATGGCTGGCTGCAGAGTTGGTAGTGGTTTTGAGATAACTGCAGACTCCTCTGCTGCAGCAAAGAGACCTGTAGCTGGACTTGAATATGTAGTTGCGGAGTTCGTTTATGTGGCACCTCCCTCCAGTCGTGGCCGATGAGTCACAGGAGTGCAGCATGGATGAATGCTATTGTCCTTTTGAATAATTTTGAATTTTAAATTAGGTAGCAAGTCATCAAGGCGAGATCCCTCATGTCGTCATGCCCAAAACCTAGGAAAAGAGAAAAAAACAGAAAAAAGTTGCATGAGTCAACATATGCTAAAAATCTATCCTCTAACAATGCCCCTTTTAGCCTTCTCTACCCTTCCCCTAATAGTGTGACTTCCTTGCACGTAGACCGTTCATTCGATATTTTTACTGTACAATACATAGTGCATGCATCTATGCAATCATGGACTAGACAACTGGTTCCATTCGGCTAGCATGAGTCATACTGGAAAAATGAATGACTCAGTTTTTCACTTTCTCAATTGGAAACAGAGAGAGGTGTGATTAAGCACTTTGTAAAAATGTGCATGATTTGCTCTGTTGTGTGTTTGGTTCCTGAATCTGGGCGTGTTGAGTATTTGTGAATATGATTGCTAAACTATTTCCTGGTAATGTAGCAGCTTTACTGAGAGTGAATAGGGAGATAAACATTTATCTGTGCCTTTTCGATTGTTCCTGTGAAAGTAACGATGGCGTGTGAATGTTCTATAACTATTGATCATACGGGGTAGGTTCTTCCCTTTATAAGCAGCAAGACTTCTATCTAAAAATCTGCTTTGGCCTAATCAAGGCCAGAATAAAGGTAATTTATAATTTGGATTTCCCCTTTTGGTACTTTTTCTGTGAAGCAATTAAGCTTTGTAAAGACAAACACTGATCAGCTGGTGTAGCCTCCTCCTTGTCCCTGTTTTGCTTTCCCGCCCCCCACCAGAAAGTCTGTTGTGTACTGAATCTATTTGGCACCCCTCTTCAGGTTCCCTCCTCTCTTCTGTAACCTCTTCCTCTTGTATAGTGCTGTCTTCTTTTGTAGCTAGGTTCATACGATATAAATCAACTACAAAAAAATAACCTCGTAGGGAGCACAGGGGGGTGCATCGGAGGTCACATGCCAATTTGGTGAGACTTTCTTATTTCAGCAACAAAATGTTAATGGGTACAGAGAGCTCAGTACCAAATGTATTGGAAAAAAGGGAACGTTAGAAAGATTAAAGAATGGCTTTTCCTACATTCGTGAGCCCTTGAAAGTCTTGCAAATAATTGGTAATAATAACTAATTAGCATATGTAATGAAATCATTTAAAGTGATGCCACACAACCTTTTTACCTAAAAGAAGACATGAGAAATTAAAGCAACCCCAAAAAGTTAAGTACATAAAATAACACCAAAACATCACCAGAGCATTCTCAAGGCTCACTAAAATACATATGTTTTTTTAAACCTTTAAATTTGAGGTTACATTGTAATGTCAAAATTGTTTTAAACATGTTGGCTGCACATTAGTTTGAATTAAGATTTGCAGATTTTGGGAAGAGAGTTTAAATTTAACATTCAGGGTGCAAAAAGGCGTATAATAATACAACCACTGGTGGTCACAGAAAGAGAGTCTTGAAGACCTGACTGGACTCCTCCTGTCTGACTTCTCACTCTTCAAGGCCCAGTGCCATCCCTCATTCCCCCACCATATGACGCCACTCATGTTACCTTGGCGACGCGTGGTCCGCGCAGGCGTCCTGTTATCTCTTCCTCGCACTAGCTTCTTCAGCGCTCTCCAGGGCTTCCACTTCCCCGCGGTGGGTACCTCTGTGTCATCCAGGGCTGTACTGGGGGACTCGTCCTGCTCTTCCCCAGGCAGGGGGTCCGGGCCAAGTTTCTCCCAAAGGCCCAAGTCCAGGGGCATGGACGTCACGTCACTGTGGCGACACCCGCAGTCCAGCGGCGTGGGAGCGCGGCAGAAGGGGCACGTGACGCGCACACCCTTTTGACGCTGTTGACTGCACGTGGCCAGCATCTCGCAGAGGCAGCGCGTGCAGAGGGCATGGCCGCAGGGCAGGCAGCGGGGCGCGTGCCCACTTCTGTCATAGCGCATGAAGCAGATGGGACAGTCCGAATCTCGCTCAAGCTCGGGCATTTTCGTTCGGAGACTCGGGGGAAGACGGATGTTAAACTGACTTCATGCACGGCCGAGCATGCTTTATACTTGGTCACGGACACAGCCTCCTCCCCTCAGACTCTGTCCCCTCCCTTCTGGCCTGCTGCCCACACTTCCTTACTCCATAGAAACACAAACACACCCACTACGCGTGGGCACGGGACGGTGTCGAGGCCGTGGCGCCTCGCCAAAACCGCGCAGGAGAAGTGCAGACAAAAGGTCCAACAGCGGAAATTCCATAGCGCTTAAACTGCTACAGCCTTATTAAAACTTTTAGACTGTAAAAAGGCTCCACTTGAGAATTACAGTTCGAGCAATTGACCCAGAACTTTAAACCAAGGAAAACGTGTATTAAGCAATTAGAAAAATTACCGTAAACCACATCCAAACATAAATAAATAATAATTATAGAACATTATAAGTTTCTTTTCTATTACATAAAGCCGGTAAACATTGACCCTTAGCTATCTAGTAACACATCCAAAATCAGACAGATGTTTGAAATTCCCCATATCTGTACATACATAAACAGGCAACATAAAAAAATGTCTGCAATGTTTTAAGGGCTTTTAATTGAGAGATTGTCTGATTTTTCTGAGCTCTTGTAGCAGCTAGCATCCAGGGCTGGCCTTGGGTATGGGCAAGCTGGGTCCAGGCCCTATGCGCCAATATTCTGAGGGACGCAGCTGGGAGCTGCAGGACTTAAAAGCAGCTTGTCCATCCCACTTGGTCTCAATCGGGTCCATTAAAGACTTTCTAATCAGCCCTTAATGTACCTCATCATAATTGTTAGCACCCTATCAACCCCCTGCCCTCCCCCATCTTCCTCACACCTCCTGCCGTCACACCACAACATTCTCGGCCGCCACAACAAACACCAAATTTTCTTTCCACCCAGGGAGCTGTCCTGGGCAATCTGATTTCTGGCATGACTTGCATGCAGCACCAATGCAAGTTTCTCTCACACATGGAACACGTTCAGCATTCACAACACATGTCCCAGCTCCTCTTACACAGAGAAGGGCACTGCACAGCCAGCACCAATGCCACCCAGCAGCGGCTGCTAAGAGACACGGGTGGTGAGATGAAATAAAACTAAACCACTTACCTGAAAATAACCGGGCGCTGCCTCTCCTCCCTCCTCTTCTTCCTGTTTCCGGTTCGGTACCAGGAAACTCTTGGGCTCCCAGGCTCCCCTGAGCCAATAACAGCGCTGCAAATTGGTCTGAGCACTGTGTGTCCATGCTTAGATGGAGAATGGGAGGCTGGGCATGTTCCTCACCAGGCTGTGTAATGCAGCCTGATGGGGAAAATGCAAAGTGCGCATGACTGTTTGGCTGGCCCAAGAGGGCCGGACAAGCAGTCCTGTGCATTTAGGGAGTGCAAACCACACCTTCCCCTTCTCTGGCCAGCCCCGCCCCAAGAGTCACTGACTGCAATAGGAAAACGAAAATGATAATAACGATACATTATTATGATTTTATTTTACCTTTTGTTCAGTGGGGCGACGCTCCACAGCCTTTGTGGAGGAGCCACCACTAATGCCACCCTTTCTCTTACCCTGAACAGGCAATGCACTGGAGAGTAGCGACGCAAGCCCACCTTGCATACAGGCAGTAGTGAAAGCTTCACTCCCACATGGAACACGTACAGCACTCGCACCAAATGTCCCAGATTCTCTCATACAGAGTAGGACACTGCACAGCCAACACAAATGCCACCCTCTCTCGCCCACGAAACGGCACTGCCCAGGAGGGCAGCGGCACAAGCCCACCTTACATACAGACAGTATTGCAAGCTTCTCTCACACATGAAACACATACAGCACTCGCAGCACATGTCCCAACTCCTCTCACAGAGAAGGAAACTGCACAGCCACCACAACGCCCCTTCTGCCCTCAGAACAAACACCACATTTTCTTTCCGCCCAGGGCTCTGTCCTGGTCAATCTGGTATAGAGCTAGCACATACAGGTCAGAGCTTAAAACACACGTTAGTCAGATACAGATATTGATTAAAACACTGAAACCTCAAAGCCTTGAGACTGAGTTCCTTAGACATGGGAGCCTCACAGCCCGAGCTCTGTTAGACCTGGCATCATTGGAGTGAGTCTCCCTTCCATTTTTACTGATTGCCTTCTCTGTTTTTGATATGTTTTGCTGCTTATATGCTTTGGGCACTGTGCCACTGCTATTCAGTGCCACAGTGCAGGTGCCCCCTATGTTAAATTGATGTACTAATTAATGATTCCATGATTGGATTATTTGATTTTCTTGTCAGACCCTAGTACAGTGCACCATGTGTGCCCAGGGCTTGTAAATCAAATGCTGCTGGTGGACTTGCAGCACTGGTTGTGCCACCCAGAGAAGCAGCTTGTAAAGTGTGTCTCAGGCTTGCCATTGCAAGGCCTGTGTGAAGCCTGTGACTGCCATGTCGACTTGGCAGGTGCACCCACTTGCCAGTCCCTAAACGGTCCCTTTGCCTCATATCAGACACCCCTATGGTAGGCCCAAGGGCAGGGTGCATTTTAAGTATAAGGTAGGACATGCCCTGATGTGTGTAGCATGTCCTAATAGTGAATTACAACCTTTTCGTTTTTCACTATTGCAAGGCTACCTGTTCTCCATAGGCCAGAATGGGCAGTTAGATTATTACATCTTATGATCCCTAACTGACTCAGGGAATATGGTAGAAATTTGAATTTAGTATGCCTGAACTCAGAATGATAAAACGAGCCTTTTAGTAAAGTTGGTTTTAACATTCTGTGTTTGAAAATACCACTTTTAGAAAGTAGGTATTTTCTTGTCTAACTATCCACAGCCTGCCTCTGCTAGGTTGTGTATTCCTTGTCTGGAGTTTGAGTGACAGGGCTGGGGGATTCCAGGAGACAGATTGAGTCAGCCCAGTGATGAATAGGGAGATCTGCATCTAGATGGGAGGGAGGAGTTGCACCTGGGATCTGAATAGGCCTGGGCCTTCCCTCCACAATGTTGGCTCCACCTCCTGGGGTGGGGCTGATGTCTCTGCCCTGCTCTGTGAAAGAAGAGAAGGAATCATGTCAACAAAGTGCTCTAGGGCTGTGCTTTCCCTCCACAATGCTGGCTGCAATTCATGTGGGATCTGATGTTTCTGCCCTGCACTGTGAAAGGAAAGAAGGAGTCCTGTAAACAAAGTGCTCAAGAACTGGTTTGGACTGGGCAAAGGCCCATCTGCCTTCAGAGAACAAAGAGAAAAGTAGTATAAATATTGGGACTCAGACCCAAGAACTTTAGATCACTTCTGGGAACAAGACAAACCTTTTGCCAAGGAGAAGAACCAAGGAAGCTGCAGGAGTTTTGGACTGCCCCTCTGCCAGTGTGCTGTTTGCTGGGTTGGCCTGCAGTGGTTTCTTTATTGCCAAGGAAAAGGAGAAGTAATTTTTTTATGACTTTCATCATCTTACAGAATATTCTCCAAGGGTTTGAATTTGTGTTTGCCTCCTGCTGAAGTCTCAGGGACAAAATACTTCATCTCTAGCTCCCCCCTGAATTTCCTTGCTGGGAATTCTACCTGCAGAAACCTGCATGTCGCTGGGAGCTGGAAGCGCGACGCAACGAGAAGAAGCGTGACGCCGCCGCAGCTGAAATTGTCGCACCGCCGGAAAAGCGTGTCGCCGCTGTATATCCCAGAAAGCGTGCCTTCGTCAAAGCTGCCTGCTGTCGCATCACCGGAGAAGCGTGACGCCATCGAGAGGGTCGCTGTCCCATCACCGGAGAAGCGCGTCGCAGGGCCTGTCGTGGCTCCAAAGTACAGAGTCGACGCAAGGCTGCTAGGGCGTCTATGCATCGTCATCGCCTCATCGTATCAAGGGTGCCATCTTCTTGCATCGCATCAGGTTGTCGCATCGCATCGAGGCGTCATCTTGCGCATCGCAACCGGGCCGCAGGCCGAGAATCTACGCATCACTCCCGCATCGGTAAGGATCACAACGCATCCCCTACTCTGCGCAAGCATTGAGGTGCAATGCATCATCTCCCCCGGAGCACGGAACCAACGCATCTCCCTTTGCGAGCCTTTTTGTTCATTTTGCGTTACGCATCCAGGTAATTTGTTGAGAACTGTGTCGCATTTATCATCAACTTGAACTAAGTAAATTTTTAAGTCAATCTTAAGTACAGTATTGTGGATTTTTGTCGTTTGTGGTCTTGTGTTAAGTCTATATAAAGAATACTTATTTTTATAAAACCTGTGTTGTGTCCATCTGTAGTGTTTTCACTGATTTACTGTGTATATTCACAAATGCTTAAAGCACTGCCTCTGAGATAAGCCTGTCTGCTCGTGCTAAGCTACCAAGGGGGTGAGCCGGGGTTATCTAGGAGTGTAATCCCCGGTAAACAGACAAAATATTGACTATAAAATATCGAATGGACATAATATCGAGTACAACAAAAAGGGTGGACAGAATATCGAATGGACAGAATATAGACATCAAAAATATCGTTTTGAAGGTAAGTAATGTAATATCGAATTTTAAAATATAGTCAAAATATCGAAGTATATAATATAGGTTGATTAAAATATCGAACATTTAATAATATCAAATTTGTTATAGAGTATTTTATGTGTTAAAAGTGTATTAATGTTATAATGTAATTTAATTAATGAATTTATTGTTATTTAAATTTTGCGTAATTTTATTCTGTTGCGGGTTGTGGGTTTATAGGGGAATAGGGTGGGAAGTAATGTAATTATAATTAATTAAATATGTAAATTTATTTATTGGTATTTGTTTATAATTAATTGTTAATTAATTTTTATTTTGGAATTAATTACATTTTAATTGGCAATTAATTTTATTTAATTGATTAATTGATAATTATGTTAATTTAACTAATTTAATTTCTGTAGCGGGTTGTGGGTTTACAGGGGAATAGGGTGGGAAGTAATGTAATTATAATTAATTAAATATGTAAATGTATTTATTGGTATTTTTTCATAATTAATTGTTAATTAATTTTTATTTTATAATTAATTACATTTTAATTGCCAATTAATTTTATTTAATTGATTAATTGATAATTATGTTAATTTAACTAATTTAATTTCTGTGGCGGGTTGTGGGTTTATAGGGGAATAGGGTGGGAAGTAATCTAATTATAATTAATTAAATATGTACATTTATTTATTGGTATTTGTTTATAATAAATTGTTAATTAATTTTTATTTTGTAATTAATTACATTTTAATTGCCAATTAATTTTTTTTAATTGATTACTTGATAATTATGTTAATTTAACTAATTTAATTTCTGTAGTGGGTTGTGGGTTTATAGGGGAATACGGTGGGAAGTAATTTAATCATAATTAATTAAATATGTTAATTTATGTAGTGTTCTTTATTTATAATTAATTGTTAAATAATTGTTATTTGGTAAAAATTAAAATTTTCACTGAGAATTCATTTTATTAAATTGATTATTTGATAATTATGCTAATTTTACTAATTTATTTTCTGTAGTGGGTTGTGGGTTTATAGGGGAATAGGGTGGGAAGTAATTTAATTATAACTAATTACATATGTTAAATTTTTGGGGGTATTTATTACATTTTAATTGTTAAGTACAGTTTTTAATTACTAATTAATCAATTGTTAATTTGTAATTAATTAGTATTAATAAATAAATAATTGTAATGATTAAATTAAATTAGCATTTGTAAATAATATATTAAATTTGTAATTACATTTTATTAAAAAAATTATAGATATGAATATATATATATATATTTAAATAATATATGAAGTATCTACTTTCCCTACTGTTGCACTCACTGGAGTGGGAATAGTAATTTTTACCCCTACGCTATCCAACGCTTTCCCTACTGTTGCACTCTCTGGAGTGGGAATAATACGTTTTACCCCTACGCTATCCAACCCTTTCCCTACTGTTGCACTCTCTGGAGTGGGAATAGTAATTTTTACCCCTACTCTATCCAACGCTTTCCCTACTGTTGCACTCTCTGGAGTGGGAATAGTAATTTTTACCCCACGATATCCAACGCTTTCCTTACTGTTGCACTCTCTGGAGTGGGAATAGTAATTTTTACCCCTACGCTATCCAACGCTTTCCCTACTGTTGCACTCTCTGGAGTGGGTATAGTAATTTTTACCCCTACGCTATCCAACGCTTTCCCTACTGTTGCACTCTCTGGAGTGGGTATAGTAAGTTTTACACCTACGCTATCCAACCCTTTCCCTACTGTTGCACTCTCTGGAGTGGGAATAGTAATTTTTACCCCACGCTATCCAACGCTTTCCTTACTGTTGCACTCTCTGGAGTGGGAATAGTAATTTTTACCCCTATGCTATCCAACGCTTTCCCTACTGTTGCACCCTCTGGAGTGGGAATAGTAAGTTTTACACCTACGCTATCCAACCCTTTCCCTACTGTTGCACTCTCTGGAGTGGGAATAGTAATTTTTACCCCTACGCTATCCAACGCTTTCCTTACTGTTGCACTCTCTGGAGTGGGAATAGTAATTTTTAGCTCTACGCTATCCAACGCCTTATCTATTGTTGTAGTCCCTGGAGTGGGAATAGTAATTTTTACCCCTACGCTATCCAACCCTTTCCCTACTGTTGCACTCTCTGGAGTGGGAATAGTAATTTTTACCCCTACGCTATCCAACGCTTTCCCTACTGTTGCACTCTCTGGAGTGGGAATAGTAATTTTTACCCCTACGCTATCCAACGCTTTCCCTACTGTTGCACTCTCTGGAGTGGGAATAGTAAGTTTTACCCCTACGCTATCCAACCCTTTCCCTACTGTTGCACTCTCTGGAGTGGGAATAGTCATTTTTACCCCTAAGCTATCCAACGCTTTCCCTACTGTTGCACTCTCTGGAGTGGGAATAGTAATTTTACACTTCCACTATCCTACGGTAATATTATTTGATATTTTTTAAATATATTATGTTACTTTATTTATATTTTTTAACAAATATGATTGGAATTTGTTTTATAACTTTCATTAATTATTTAATTATTATAAGGTAATTTAAGTATTTTAAAGTATATTTTAGTAAATAATTTTTAATATTAATTTAATTTAACATTGTTTTTAATAATGTCGATATTTTTACAACCTATATTTTTGTAAACAATATTTTTTACTCAATATTTTTCTACTTACCTGTTTGTAGATACAAAGTCGATATTCTGTCTGTCGATATTTTTTTGGCGATATTTTTGGTAGTCGATATTATGTCCCTCGATATTATGTCAGTGATCCGTAATCCCCGTATCCTGACTTAGAAGTAAGGGTCTCTATTTGGACAAAGGTGAAAACCATTGCCAACTAGAGACCCCCAGATCTAACAAGCGCCAATACCTAAAATACATCTGACTTACAATCCACAAAACTCAAACCCATAAGCTCATATGGTTCACTGCCTGAACCAAATAACAAAAGCCCCACAAAGGAGAAAGCTGGAGCCTAAAACTCACATACCTTGCAGTCTGATGGAGCTCAGAACCTAAAACACACCTGCCATAAACTCTCACTGCTCAGAAATCTAAATAAGTACTATCAGAGGTGCTACACTAGTGCACCTAGCATACATTCTGTTACTCTATTAAAAGAGCTTTTGGTCCAATGGTAAACCTTTTATTCTGTACTTATAAAAGGCTGTTGGTGGCGGTCCCACCATCATCATAATCGGACCCCTTGTGCTTTATCCCTCCTAACCAGGAATAAAGTGACAGTGCTCCACCTTTAAACATGGCTAAATTGTCCTATTGCAAATTGGCACACTTAATTTACCTATGAGTTCCTAAAATATGGTGTAGAAAGTTCACCCAGGGCCTGGAAGTTAAATGTCACTTGTGGACTGTAGCACTAATGTGCTACCCACTTTAGTGCCAGTGCAAATATCTTTGCAGGCCTACTCTGTGTAGCCTGACTGCTCCAGTGCGACCTCTCAAAATAACACTTTTTAAGAGGTAAATACCTCCCTTTTAAATATGAAATCATCCCTGTGTAATCCTTATAGCCCACAAGGCACGGTGTTTAAAAGTGGGACAGGGAACAATTTGATATTATTTTGCCCCTACAGTGACAGAGCCCTAAAAGCTATTTTCACTGTGGCCAGCCTAGCTGTCCTATGTAGAAAATGTGAGCACAGATTAAAACACTGAGGGCCTGACTATGACTTTGGCGGTCCTCCGCTGGCATTGCCGTGCTGGCAGGTGGACCGCCAAGGCCGGGGTCAGACCGCCCGGCAGTTTATGATTGTGATCCAGGTCGGGTGGGCAGAGCGGCTGTGGTCTCACTGCGGAGGTCTGTGAGACTCATAGGAGAGTCTCACATGCAGACCGCCGCCGTGAGAGCGCCTACTGCAGATTACTTCACAGCGTGGCATGTACCATGTCGTGCATGCCAGTCCATGCAGGAAAGAGGGTGGAATTCTAGGAGGGCACAGCATGTGCCCCCCGCATGCACTCCCATGCCCAGAGGCAGCATAGGGGCCTGTTAGGGCCTCCTTATTTGTCTCTCTGCCACCCTTTTCATGGCAGGCTCACAGCTGTGAAAAGGATGGTAGAAAGACAACTCTGAATATGCTCAGCAGTGCCACTGCACCACTGCCAGCATATTTCTACCTCTCACTGCTGTGCCACCGCCACAGGATCCAGGATCATGGGCAAACGCAGCAGTCCTGAGGTGGTCCAACTGCCACACTCCTAATACTGCGGATGGGCCCGCAGTGTGGCAGTGGTTGGACCACCACCACACGTTTGGCGTCATAATCAGGCCCTAATAGTGTATCTTGGGAAAGGGACCAACTAGAAAAATAATGAAGCAACTAATGGTATTAGTTAATAAAAATTCAATTTGATGGTGAATAGGACTTTGAATAAATGATAAGAAAAAGTGACTTTTAAAAAGTTACTTTTTCCCTAACAAAAGTTGTGGGAGACTAATTTGTACACCTGCCAACTCATACAATGCCACAGTGTGTCAACAATTTCAGATCCCTCCAGATGGTCACGAGGTGAAGAGCTGAAATCACATAGAGGCTGAGAAGACAAGCTGGAAACTACTCCACTAAGTGGTTTTCCACCTTGCCTTTGGAGGCCTTACGCATGGACCCAGGACATTAGCGTCCATGACCTTTTTTGGGGGGAGTGGACGTAGGGATTGTTGGGCGCAGAGTGACTCTTAGCTCCTATCACAAGGCCTCTCCCCTTCAAGGCCCTACCTCCTCCTCACATGGTGAAATATATTTATAGGTTGGCAGGTCTGAATTTGCCTTTACTCTCAAGCAATTTTCAACATGTCAGAAGCCGAGAAAGAGGCATGAGCACACCATAGGCTGACCCGAAAGGGCAGAGACTATTCTTCTGAGTTCAATAGAGTTTGCAGGTTGGGGGCTGTGGGCATTCTGCAACACCACAGTGTCAAATCCTGCCTGAGAGGCCTGTTGTGTCACATGTAAAACTTTGGCACACGTGAAAGAGAGAACACAGAGTGCCACTACAATTCTTGTGTGTCCCCTGTGTGGTTCCTGAAGGATCTTGATTTTGTCCTACCAGGCTTCTGTCTAGGTTTGTTTTGGTTACAATGCTTGCTTCAAACTGAATTTTAGTGTTAAATGCAGAGAGTGAGGACACTAGGGATTACCACAGTGTATTCCCCTACCCAACCACACTCCTGACAGCTCAAGTTTAGTATGACCTAAGATTTTCACCATCTTGAAAATGTAAACACATGGTATATTGGCCCTATTTGCAGTTAGGGAAACATGAACTATTGAAACAGTGGATAGGGTTGCTCCCTGGAACTTTTAACCCATTAGTTAGGGAGTGTCCATGAGTCACCACCCATCCATTTGCTAGTGCCAGGCATAAATGTGCCCCCCTCAAGACATTTGAACAGAACACTTTATAGACCTAAGGAATAACAGAAGAGGACTAGACCTGCTGTCTATGAATGACTGGATCTGCTTGCCTTTGTAGCCAGGACAAAGAAGTGAATGCCAAGGTTCAGTTGTCTGACCTCCTTTGTGGTTACATGGACACAACATGCAGCCTTTTCCCTAAAGTGCTCAGCTGACGAGTTGCAACTCAACCTGGACTGGACCTTTCCAGTGGCTTTTGCTGTAGTGAGTCCTGACGCCTAAGGGATGCCCTTGAGGTACCGGGAACCCTAGAAGTAACCCAGCAGAGCTGCTCCAGAAACCCTGGAGAATTGGGACATAAAAGACTAAGGGGCACATTATGATGTTGGGCGGAATCACTTCCACCCGACACGATCTCGGTCATGGGACCAGCCGACACACGGTCGTTGGTCCTGACCGCCCCATTAGGATGCGACCGAACACTATTCGGTCACATTTCTATATTTCACTATGGAAGAATGCATTATGGCCATAAACTCACTGTAATGCCTGCTCCCATAGTGTAATGGGAGGTTCAGTTCATCCCTGCACCCCTTGGCAGGCACCTCAAGTTGCCTGCCACAAGGTGCAGGGTTCAAAAGGGGGCACAACAGGGGGTCATCATAGGTGCCCCCTCGCACCAACGGGGACCCTGCTGGTGGCCCCCTAACACGCTTTCCAACATGGTTTCCATGTCGGACAGACTAGCATGGAATCCATGTAAAAAACTGTGCATTGTGATCTCAAGGGCGGAAAGAGCTGCCCTTGATATTACAGGCCACATTCCAACTGGTGGACGGGCTCTCAGAGCTCATCAGAAGCCAGCCGGAATGACCGGTCAGATTCCTTTCTGACCGCCTCCATCAAAATAAGGCAGTTGGAACGGAATCCGACAGGCCCATTACGATGCAGCCTGAAAGGCTCTGACCGAAGGTCGGAGCCTTTACCGGGCATATTGTAATCGTCCCAAAGTATGAGCTTTTCTGGCTGTTGATGTCTGTTGTGCTGCACGACCTCTTTTCCTTTTTGTTTTTTTTTCTTTTTTAAGTGGAGTTGCCTGATCTCACTCAGGCATCCCTGCACCTCCAAAAGATCGCTGGCAACTGAGGGATCCTACCACTTGCACCAAATACATGTTGTTTAACTAAATTTCCTATGGTCCTACGGTCCTGGAAGGTCCGGCCGCCTGTAGATCCTGTCTCTTCCAGAGCAATCTGGATACTGCCGCACTTCCTGAATCACAAACTGTACTGGATGACGAACCTATCAGTACTAAGTATATTCTATGTAATGTACGGTCCTTAGCCAAACATCCCATTGAAATATGGGATCTGATTTCTTCCTACTTCCCAGAAATCTGTTTTATTACAGAAACATGGCTTACACCTACCAATCATCCATCTATTAATTTGGCCATTCAGGAGGGATATAAATGTATTTACATTTAGATAGAGTAGGAAAGACCGGAGGTGGGATTGCCATAGCCTTTAAGCACCACCTGAAGGTGCAATGGGTTTCCACACTGGGTAACGACAGATTGGAACTGGGCATTTTCAAAATTACTATATCTCCCACAGATAGCTGGAATGGTGCGTTAATCTATCGCCCTCCAGGCCCGAGAGCTAATTTTTCCACATATCTTATTGAACTAATTGCCATGCAGGTCCTCGTCTCCAGCAAATTTATTCTGCTGGGTGACTTTAATTTTCATGGTGAAGATCTCGACAATCCTGAAGTCAGTAGGCTCAAAACCAGTCTTAGTTTAATCGGTCTCCCCCAAAGGTTGCTGGGCCCCACTCATTGTACAAGCCAGGCTCATGATTTAATTTTTACTAACATGGTTCACCTTAGCAGCTACCCCCCTCCTATCCCCTAACATGGACTGACCACTTTATGGTCATGTTCACCTACCAACCCCCGTCTACCCTGATCTCTATCCAAACTAGGGAACGGAAGCAGAAGGTATTACCCAGGTCGTGGAACAAATTATCTTTAGAATCTTTCAGTGAGGCTTTCCATCCTCGCCCACAAGAGTTTGGGTCTGACGACCTTGATGTATCTAAAATGTTGGTAGGTTTCAATTCCAATCTAGGGATTGCCTTGGATCGCACAATTCCACAATGCCAATATAGCGCTGCCCAGCGGCAACATTCTGCGCCTTGGTTTACACCTGAGCTAAAAACTGATAAATCAAAATGTAAGACTCTGGAGAGACGATGGAGAGGTAGCAAAGATTCACTGGATAGACAAGTTTATAAAATAGCCCTGGCTGGCTATCATCAGAATATAAAAACTGCCATGCGTACTTACATCATGGGCCAAATTGATCAGGCTAGTAATTCCGCCAAAGCCCTCTTTAATATAGTTAAAGACTTCGTATCACCTCAAGCCTGCAGACAAACTACGGATGAATCACAAGAACTTTGCGATGCTCTAGCCAGTTACTTTCAGAAAATAATCATGTCAATCTATGTGAACTTTCCTACTAGCGAACCCCACACATTGGCTTCTCTAATCGGACAAGATGTACTTGAAACTCCATTAGTAAATACTTTGGACCAGTTTGAAATAACCACGCTTGACGAAGTCTCTAAATTATTATCAACATCAAAATCTGGTTCGGCAGGCGATCTATGACCTCCAAAAACGATGGCGCGTCTATCTCCTAGTTGTGCCTCAAAATTTTTAACAGCTTGATCCAATCTGGCACTATTCCTACTGCCTGGAAAGAGGCCTGTGTCCGACCCATACTGAAGAAACCTACAGCTGACCCTCAGGCGCTTAGCAACTATCGACCTATATCTCTGTTACCCTTGTTAGCTAAGCACCTGGAAACCATCATAAACAGGCAGACGAGTGCATTTCTCGAGTCCAATAAAATCTTAGACCCCTCTCAGTCAGGATTTCGGCCAGGTTTCAGTACTGAGACTGCCATCCTTGCAGTTACTGACTCTCTGAGACAGGTAATAGATGGCGGGGGATCTGTTGTTTTAATCCTCCTTGATTTCTCAGCAGCATTTGATACCATCTGTCACACATTGCTTGCGGAGAGACTATATTTATGTGGTATCCGAGGCTCAGCCCTGAAATGGCTGAGAAACCTCTTGTCTGATAGATGGCAAAGGACCATGCTAGGACTCTACCTCTCGCAGAAATCTTGCTTGGACAGGGGCGTCCTACAGGGCTCGTGCCTACGTCCTACATTATGTAATATTTATATGGCCCCCCTTGTAAAAATTGTTGAACCATTTGGATTCAAAACAATCTCTTATGCTGATGATACTCAACTGATGTTTCCAATCGGTTCCGACTTGGAGGATGAGAAAACCCGATTTGCAGCAGGTATGCTTGCAACTTCAAATTGGATGACAGAGAACTGCCTCCAATTGAATCCCAGTAAGACTGAGAGTATGCTCACGGGCAAAGTGTCAACCATCTGGACACAAGAGTGGCGGCCTGAACAGCTGGGAAGTGCTCTCATCCCAGCCCAAGCTGTGAAAAATCTTGGACTAAAAGTGGATTCAACACTAACCATGAAGGATCATGTGGCGGCCACTATTAGTTCCTGCTATTACAGCCTTCGCGCCCTATGCAGGATACTTCCCTATTTGCCAATTGATCATCGGAGAACCTTGGTCCAAGCGATGGTGATGAGTCGCCTAGATTATGGGAATGCAATGTTGGCGGAAGTGGGTGAAACATTGCTTGCCAAATTGCAGGTAATCCAAAATACCACGGCTAGGATGATCTTAAATCGTCCCCCAGGCTCTTCCTTGGCTCCTTTGCTGAAACAGCTGCACTGGTTACCAATAAAGAAGCAACCCTTCTTTAAGATCTGTTGTCTTACTTTTAATGCCATGAATGGCAACGGTCCCCTTTACCTGCAGAAGAAATGTATAAAGCAGGTTTCGGGCTGCAACCTAAGATCCAATTCTTTGGCTTTGCTAAAGGTTCCCTGTATCCGTTTAAGCCGCATGGAGGAGAGCTTTTTTGTATCTCGCCCAACGATACTGGAACCAGCTTCCTGTTGCCCTGCGAAAATGTACTTCATACATTGCCTTTAGGAAACAACTGAAAACTTTCCTGTTTTAATATATTAATTTAATGTGACCGGGCTCCAACCTCATTTCGCTAAGTAAGCGCCGAGATGCCTCCCGGTGATTCGCGCACTATAGAAAATTAAATAACATAACATAAAATAACTTGCTGCCCCGTCAGCTCCCAGCATGGGCAGCCCTTCGGTGTGTTGCAGCAGGAGACAGCAGTCCTCTTTTCCTGCCCACTCCTGAAGGCAGGGCGCTTCCTGTGGCAGTGGCTGCCTGCTTTCCCCAGACACAGGCACAGTGAGTCAGGCAGGCACACCACTGATGGGAGGGGTGTCCTCCTCCATCTATCTCGGCGATCCCTCATTCTTAGTGCTGTCTGGAGCCTGGAGTTGGAGTCCCAGTCCCTCATAGATAAAAACTGTCTGGGTTTTAGTTTCCCGGGCCCTCAGAACTCTAGGAAGGGGGTCCCACACACATGCCATCCCAGGATTTACAAACTGGCAGCATTCCTTACGGCCACCTTGGGCCCTGGCCCACCCTGTGGGGGTTTGACAGCCAGAAAGCAGAGCTCCATTGGCTTGATGATTGAGTTGGGGGGGGGGGGTCAAAGGTCAAATCATTTTCCTGCTGATATCCCTGACCCAATTGCGCTGACATCACTGCAAGATCCTTTTCCACTAAATTTTGTGTTGGCTCCAGAGATCTGGGCTCCATCTTTTGTTCAGTGGGCGTCGGCTGGCCCATCCCTGATGCAGTGTGGGAGCTGATTAACCCCTTTGTTGCTGCTGTAGGCCAACGGCCATCCCGAGCACTACCTTGGTAGTGCTGCGCACGTCCGTTGGCCGGCGCGGCCCCGCCCACACAATAGAACCCCCAGCACATCGGCAAAATTATTGCCGCGGTAAAGGGGTTAATTGATGCAGATCCTTCATCCTCACCTCTTTCTTCCTCAGTAGCTGAGTGAAGCAATCTTAGTTGCTCCCTTTGTGTGGGGTGGCCTTTGCTCCTGCTACTGAAGAGAAATATAATTATCTTGGCACAGCAGGGTATCAAAAGGCCTAAGCTCTGATCCTGAGCTGAGCCAGCAAAATATGACAATCCTGGATGACCCCTAAGTTGTACAAATATTTTCTTGTAACTCTCAGATTTGGGATTGGCATATGTTTCCGCTCCATTTCGATATGTCACTGACCTCTGTAGGTCAAAGGGAAGCGAACCTGCACCCGAGGGCAGTTTTCCCCATATATAATGGAGTGTCACTGCAGACAAGACAGTAAACCACAGGGACGTGCCCTACGAGTGTACACTTATGAGGCCTACCCCAGGTCAATAGCCAATCCTGCAGAGGCCCCCCTGCACCAGGCTACCAGTGCGCAGTTGCAGTGGTGCACATGACATGAGTCTCACAGGTGCAGCCTTTACATATACACACATGTTCACATGTAACTACCCCATACCCTTGTTGTGCTTCAGCTGCCTTATCTGAAATGGCAGACACAGGTGTAAACACGCACAGTCCATTTACGGTGTGTTTACCATGGTGAGTCGCCAGTTATGAGGCTCATTCACACTAAAAAAGGTTAAAAAAAGGTGATCAAAAAGTAAATAATCTGGGGGATTTGATGGGCAGAACCCATCTCCTCACAGGCTACTGGGGAAGCATACCCCAACCTCTTATATCAGTTGTCTTGGACTGCTAATAAAGTGATATCATCAGCATCAGGTTAAATATCTCCCATACCTTACAAAGACCTTTAACAAAAGGAGCATTGTGCCACTAATAAAGGAACCTTTCATTTCAATTGTTGGAAAATGTCCCTCTCTAACAGTTCACACCACACCTTGTGCCTTCCTCCACTTTTTCTAGCGTTGTGTTTGTTGGCTTTAGGACTCTGAGCACTTTACCTCTGCAAACCAGTGCTAAAGTGGAGAAGCGTGGCTCAGTGGTTAGAGGCGGCAGACCCAGAAGCTGAGATCGGCCGTGGACCAGGGTTCGATTCCCCGCCTCGGCGGGTCTCGGGCTCATAAAAAAAATTCCATGGAGTCGACAATTCTCGCTCTGGTGCCTACTCGACTCACGGGGTCACACTCTGCGACTCTGGGCAATAGCTTGCTTAATCTCCACTACGGCCCCTCGCGGCGGGATGCCTGGCTTTCACCTTGTGGATACCCGGCTGGGGTATCTCACAGGGGAATACCAGGACGGGTTCCCTAAGCAAGCGCCTTGAGGCCCCTGGGTTAAAGCGCGCTATATAAATCGAAGCACATTTACATTTACATTAAAGTGCATGTGCTCTCTCATCTAAACATAGTGACATTGTTTCATACCCAATTGGCATATTTATATTACCTATAAGTCCCTACTAGAGTGCACTACATGTACGCAGGGACTATAAATTAAATGCTACTAGTGGACTTGTAGCACTGATTAAGCCACACACACGAGTAGCCCTTTAAACATGTCTCATGCCTGCCACTACAGAGCCTGTGTGTGCAGTTCTCCTGCAATTACAACTTGGCCTTTAAAACTGCTTGCCAAGCCTTAAACTCCCTTTTTATTACACATAAGTCACCACTACGGTATGCCTTAGGCAGCCATAGGTCAGGATGCTGTGAAAGTAAAAGGTAGGACATGTACTTTTTTGCATGGCCTTTTAGTGAAAAATACCTAAATTAATTTTTCACTACTGTGAGGCCTACCCCTCTCATAGGTTAACATTGAGAATTCCTTATTACACTTTTAAGTTGTAATTCCTGATTGGAAGGAGTAGTTATCTCATGTTTTATATATTTGGAATGGTAATGATAAATCCTTTTTACTGGTAAAGTTGGCTTTAAAATTGCTATTTTAGAAATATCACTTTAAGAAAGTTGGTATTTCTCTGATCTTAAAGCTCTGTGTGCATGCAGCCTGTCTTCAAAACACATCTGGGGTGTGTGACAGGCTCACTTTGTGCACTCCCTCTTGACAGCCACACACAAAGGAAGATTAGATGTGTCTGAGTGCCTTTTTGCATCCTGGTTGCTTATCCTGGGAAGGATGGGAGGGAGGAGCTGGGCACACCTGAATAGGCAGTGTTCTATCCCCACACAGAGGGCTAATTACCCCTCACCCACCAAATCAGACACATCTGACCAGTAAAAAAAGTCAGAAGGACTGCTCTGCTGCTACAAGCACTGCCACTCTGCTGGACTACTTCCCTGGAAGGATTACTTTTCATCTGTGCTGCCCTGCTGCCAGCTACTCTGTGACCCTGCTGAGAGAGAGCAGGACTCTGCCTTGAACCCAGAGTGATCTCCAAGGGCTTGTTGGCTTGCCTCCTGTTTTCTGAGACTCTGGGATATCATAGTCTTATCTGCTCTTGTGTGTGGTCCCTTGGAACTGGCCCCAGGTGCTTTCTCCAGTGGAACTGAAGCATCCACTGCTTGTGTGAAGCAGAACCAACGCATAGCCCCTGTTGCAAGAGTGGAGCGGGAGCATCCCACTCGAAACAGGGGCATCGCCTCCAGAAACAGACGCATTGGAACTGTACATCACTGCTGCAGTAGTGTGGTAAGATCAACGCATCCCCTCAACTGCCTGGAGAAACCCGGCACATCACACTCAGAACCAGTGCATCTCGGCTTTAGTGCTTCACCTTCGGAACCAATGCATCGCCACCAATGCATGAAGAAAAGCAATGCATCTCCTCGACTGCAGGATCGACACCGATGTATCACTCGGCTGCACCCCACATCTCTCTGTTGTGGCCCGAATCAATGTACTTTGTTCAGTAGACCTGCATGGCTACTGTATCAGGCCTGCACTCCATGGTGGTCGGCTTGAACTTTTGACTTTGTTCCAGTCCAGCATGACTAGATACCCCCATAGGCACTTTTTCTTCTAAGCATTTAGAACAATTTTATTCTATAATAATTCATATCTCGAATTCTACTTATTGGATTTTTGTCCTTTTGGTCTTGATTTATTAATAAAAGTATTGTCTATTTTTCAAACCTATTGTAGAGTCTTTTTGCAGTGTTTTTATTGTGTTGTGCTGCACAAATACATTACACGTTGCCTCCTATGTTAGGCCTGCCTGCTCAGTGCCAAGCTACCAGAGGGTGAGAACTAAATACATTAATTTACCCTTACTAGGATTGTGGTCCCTTTCTTAGACAGGGTGTACGCCTGTACCAACTAGAAACCCAATTACTAACAGAGACCTTTTTGTGCTTCTAGAACAAGATGCTGACACAACAGCTTGAGGATATCAAAAGAATTCAGTGGACCTAAGTTAAAGGGTGTCTTGTGCCCATGACAATGCACCTGTTGTGACTATACCACCTGGTGACTTGTGCCACCAACCTAGGACTCCTCGGCCTCGATCGAAGATGTCTTGTTCTCATGATAAGAAAGGCTTGGAGCTTCTGATGAAGATTGCCCTGCGACATTAATAAAGGACATTGTAATTATCTGATGAAGGAAGTTGCGATACCTTTTCAATTGGCTCTTTGTTCAACTAAAGAGGATCATTTTCACCATAACTGCAGAAAGGTTGTGCCAGCTATGATGACTGTGTTGTGTGTAAAACAAAGGATCTTTACTGTGCTTGGGACAGAATACTTACATTTGCTAATACCTCTTGAGAAAAGTAAGAAACCTGTCCCTGCTAAAGAATCATCGAATGGATGACAGAAACTTAGGTTCATCTTGTAACAGCACTGAGTTTATGAAGAGATCAGTTATGTTTATTGCCTATAAACTTTCATGGATTAATGTGCAGTGCAGTTCTCATGTGTCGTCGCTCTGAAAAGCAGTCAGCATTTCCATGAAGAGCTGAGCTTTTATTGCTATCTTAAACAAGCTGCACTTCCAACAAGACACACTTGAAAACACTAGTTAATGACAAAGTTTGAATAGGAGAAGTAGGGATGTATGTTATCCTTTATGATATTTTAGACCTTATTTCAACAAACGCCATGGCGCTTTCCAGTGAAAATGAAGCTAGCCACATCGCATGCAAGATGACATTAAAGTGGATTGCAATTTAGGAGCAGATTTACTTAGATTTACTTAGCCGTTGCGTTGCCCTTATGTCCCGCAATGCGACACAGGCCAACACAAGGGTTATTTGAGATTTAGAAAGCCCCAGAAAACCTGATTTGTGCCTCCTTGTGAGGCTTTCTAAAGAAACCAAATTCAATGGAACGGTTTGGTCTGCGAGCATGGCCATTCTTGTGTATCCACCCATGGATTTCACAGAATTCCAAATTTACTAAGGTTTGTAAAGATAGAGTTGGTATGTCTATCACAGAGAGGCATAACAAGGAGAAAACTGTTATTTCCTCTTTTTATGCATGATGCATTTTGCATCATATATAGAAAGAGGGAAATGCTTTTTGGGATTGTTTTTCTGGAGGAAGGTATTACTTTCTGCAGAAAACAAATCCTACCTGTAATGCAGGCACCCTTGCACTATGGTGCAAGGGTGCCTGCATTGGCTCTAGGCAGCCTCAAGAGCGCCACCACAGGGAGAGAGTTGAAGAGTGCCACATTTTAAGAGATATGGAGCTTTTCCACTCCCTCCTAGTCACGTAACACAGAACTGTGATTTGCCTTGCAGCACTGCATGAATTCTTAATAAATCTGCCTCCTAGAGTTGCTTCCCATGTCACATTAGGTATCCCCATCAGCCCTGGGGCGTTGGTACTGTCCACTGCAGCATCACTTCTTGGGTCAGCCTGGGGATGAGGCTGAGCTTACCAGGGTACTTAAGGGCCTGCTTGCAAGAAGACATCTTCTTTTTAGTCTAAAGGCATATAGCTCTGTCTTGAGCTGGAGCAAGATTTTTCAGGATTATGTGGTCCTGATTTAGGGCAAAGTCCAGAAAGAAAATAACAATGGTTTAACAATGCCTGTGGATAGTGTCAATTGAGGTGGTCAGTTAGTTTAGGACTTGTAGCTGACTGGCCTGGATTCCCCTGTAAGCTAACCCAAGTCTGTCCCTAATAAATATGCATCAAATTCATACTTCTAAAAAAAACGGTGTGGTGTTAATTACTCCAAGTCATTTGTTGACATACAAGTAGTTCAAGGTACATTGCTTATTCTATAGCCATGCTATGTTTACTCAACCAGAAGCAACTCTAACAAGAGCACTAAATGTTGTGTGTGTGCAGATAGGGCTATATTAAAGAGACAGAATGCGATGAGAGCTGTAAACTGTAAAGTTTGCTGTTGCTCATTTATGTGTGTGGCTTGTAAAGCGCACTGCTACCCGGAGGCGTCCTGGCGCTATAGACCGCTGGGGAACCCGTCCTGGCTTTCCCTGTGAGATGTTCCCTCCTGGTATCTCCAAGGTGAAACCAGGCATCCCCGGCGTTTGTGGGGGGCCATTGTGGAGAGGAGGCAAGCTAATGCCCAGAGTTGCCGAGTGTAATCCCTGGTTAAAGTAGGCACCGAGGCGAGAATTATCGAGTCCGCTGACCCTGGTTCACAACCCTGCTGCGTCGGAAATTGAACCCTGGTCCCGGGCCGTCCTCTGCTTCCGGGTCTGCCGCCTCTAACCACTGAGCCACACCACTCCACATTACCCTAGTGCAGTTTGAGGCATAATGAGATTGGGGGACAGATGTATTATGGATTTTAGGATTTGCAAACTCTCAAAATCGATAAATCCGAGGGTTTGTGAACGCTGAAACATATGTACAAATAAAGCTATTTGGAAAACTCTTTATGACTCACTAAATGTGTTTAGAAATGGATACCTAATGGTATTTGGGAGGATCGTGTTTTGGGTGCCTCTTCTGAATATCGATTCAGAACCCTGTGTATTAATGTTATGTGACCATAATCCGGCCGCAAAATATTGAAATTGCTACTGAATCCCTAGTTGATGTGGTAACTCATTCACAAAAGGAATGCGATTGGATTTTTTTATTTTTAGGATTAGGCTGTGGTTCAGGGAACACTGTCAACTCTCTAAAAAGTATAAATACGATTTTTTTAAACGCAGCATCTTTTCTTTAAAGAAAAAAAATGGGCTGCATTTAGAAAAAAAGGTCTACTTTAATTAAAGCTGATCACAGACATGGTCTGCCGATTTTAACATGCCACCATCCCTGTGATGGCCACTAATCGGAGTGAAATTCTGGTGCTGAAATTGCAACTACTTTCTACATTTTTAGTACATCTGGCTCAAAGTGATGTGCTAGAAATATATGTTTTTTTGTCGAATATGGTCAGATGTACTAGGAAGTGATTGCAAAATACTGTTTGCAATATTTGATCAGCATTTTTTAGAACAGTGTGGTAACTTCCTTAAAGGAAAACCGTATGTATTTTAAAAAAATAATAGTGTAAGTTAGGAGTAGGCACCCATGGACCACTGCCCTTGCTTAAAAATGTTTTTGAGTAACTTTCATAAAGGGGTCCCTAGGGGACCCTTTCCTGTTTGGGAATGGCAAGAGATTGTTTTGTGACCGGAATTCCAGTTGCAAAACATTAATGCGTGCCAATCTTATTCAGTTTTTGGAAGGTAGGACCTAAACAACCCCCTTCCAAATACCTCTCATAAACAAGCCTTATTTACCGCACTCAGGGGTGTCGAGGTCAATGAGCCGTGCCTTGTCAATCAGCGGATGTCAATAAACCCACAAACACAGACTTACTCCGTCCTGGCGGTCATTTTAATTAGTTTCCCAAATCTGATCCATATCGCGAGCAGAGCACAATAAACTTCCCAGAAGAGTGAGTGGCCATCGTCAGTGACGTCTGGAGTTAACCCGGAGCAGATGGTGGCTGTTGAGAAAAGGAGGAAGCCATAGCGAACGTGCTGCAGGCCACCGGATGATGTCAGAATCCCGTGTCGTCACCCGCATGGAATCCCATTCACAAAGTGTAAGCGCGAGGCACGTAGGGGAAACCAGCTGCCGGTGACTCACCGTCTCCACAGAGAGGCTGGGCCGCCTGCCAAGCCTGGGCTGTTCAGCATCCAAGGCCATGTTTGGGCATTTCCGACCAGCCCTTCTCTCGAAAAACTAAAGGGACATGCGCAATGACGTGTATGCACAGTTCTCTAAGAATTCAAGGTCATGAGGGTGGAACGTGTGCGTTGTGATGGTAAACTCAACGCTGAAATGGACTCGCTGCAAAAATGCTGCCTTTAAAATACGGTTGGAGTGTTATTGAGAAAAAAGGCTCCGAGTTGACGTGTGCTACATTATGGCGCGAGGTTGGCGCGATGCAGTATGGTACTTGCAATGCAGAACAGTGAATGACATATTTAACCTGTCAGTCAATGGAACCATTGCGATATGTCAGCCTTATATATTATGATTGTGTCCAAACAAGTTTTCAATGTGCACATACATGTCAGGGGCATTACCCAGGCCCCTGCGACCGAAGGGGGACCCAGCTCTTCAGTAGACCCCCAAACCTTTAAGGAGCCCCCCTTGCTACCCCACTGTCATTACGTGGGGAAGATGGAAGAGAATCCAAGTCTCCATCACTGATAACGACAGAGTCAACATGGCGTCCTGCCTGGGTGCTGTGCCAGCTAGCAATGCCTGACTTCATAGGTAAGTCACCCTTCTAGCAGGCCTTACAACCCTAAGGAAGGGTGCACTATACTACAGCTGAGGTCATATCTGCAAGAGCAGATAGGGCCTTACAATATTGAACACCGGTTCCTAATATTATACGTGCCAGTGCAGCCATCGAAGGTACATGGGCAGGGGACTCTGCAATTCAACTTCCACAGCACCATGATGGCTTCACTGAATACAGGAGCGTTTGGTAGCAAAATACTCCTTTCAATAAATCAACACTGATGCCAATGTGGGATTTATTGTACGATGTACCCAGAGGGCACCTCAGAGGCTCCCCCTGAATCCCTACCAAATCTGGTGTAGTCTCTGACCGGCTTTAGGTTGCCAGCCCCCATCAGACATGTTTCTGCACCCCTGGGTAGCGAGCCCCTGCTATCTGGCACCAGACACAATGCACATCCTGGGCAGAGGTGTCATGTCTCTTGCCTCGGGATGGGCCAGGGATGGAAGGGGGAAGCTTCAGAAGCCTGCCATTTTTGTAATGTGACCCCCAGCCTCTGCTGCCAGCAGTAGATGGCAGCCCCTGGTTTACAGCCCCACTTTAAGAAGGAAAACCAGTGGGAAAATTAAAAAAGCTAGGAGATGTGCTCATCTTTGCCAACTCCAACCCTAAAGTGGGGGAAGCGAGGTGAAGAACAACTTTCAGTCCCCGCCATTTTGAAGATGGGGGGGCTCCTCCAATCAGGGCTAGGGCTTTGCCCTCCTCCAACAGGAGGGTGGCAAAATAGAGGATGTAATCACCCCAATTGAGGTGCCCATGCACCCTAACTGTTACTCCCCTAAAAGCCTCCTAAATTAAGGGGAATATTTACAATAACTGGCGCATCCCTGCAAATCAGCAGAAATGCACCAGTTATTGTGCGCCACAACTCCGCCATCATGGATGCGCCGCATTGTGGTGCAAAAACGGCACAGATACGTGATGCATCTGTGCCGTAAAAGTGACGCATTGCTGGAGTTTCGTCACAAGCGCGACGCAGCTCCAGCAATGCTCTGGAGGCCCTATCCAGTTAATGTGGCATTAACGCTTACGCCTGCTTCAGGCAGGCGCAGGGTTTTGACGCAGCATGGGCCTAAAAGTGACGCTGTTGCGTCACAAAAGTGACGGAACAGCGGCGTAAATGAGGCGCAAGGGGCTTGTAAATCTGCCCCTAAGTATTTAGGTGGCTCCCCAGACCTGGCCCTCAGATTTAATGGACCAAAGAAGAAGACAGAAGATGACCGCAGATGAACCAGGAACTGAACTGCTGCAGACAAACTCCGGCAAGAACGACTCCACCTGCAACCTGCTCGATCACTGGACCTCCTGTTGTTCCAAGAACTCTACAAGGCCTCCTAGAAACCCCAGAGACCTTTCAGCCTTCACCAAAGTGCCAGGAACCTCCCTTCAGACTAGATGTCCCCGGCACCCGCCAATACTAGAACCAGCGTTGATTTATTTCTGTTATCTCACATTCTTTAAGTGATGTTACTGTTTCACTACTCCAGCTGTATAAGTGGAACCTTCAGTCGGTCATCTGTTTCTGTTCGTCCAGGCTGTCAGTATTGAGGGGTTAGTGAGTTTTTGTGTTACTTGAGCCTTTAGTTGGATTTAAAGCATGGCCTTCTGGCTTATTGTTGACTAAGCCAAGAGTATTCCTCACTTGCCCCTGCAATACAGGAGTAAATTAATAGTACTTGCTACAAGAGCAAGTCACACCCACTAAGCAAAATATTTAGGGATGGGGTTCATATAGTAGCTGAACGCTCAACTTACAAAGAGTTCTGGTCTTGTTTGTCATGCTTTTGGTCTGATATTGTCATTGAGTTATGTTGGTGGGTTCATAATTGCTGGTCCTCATTGCTTTTTAGCATTACATAGGTGTCAAAATTGTGTATGTTTTAAATCATTCCCAAATGTATTAAAGTATTATCTTCATTGTGTAAAAGCAGGTTCTAAACTTGAAATTGAATGTTTCAAAATGAGCATTGGGATGATCAGTAACCATTGGAATTCTGTACCGCCCTGCACTATGGCCAAGCTCGGTCTTTTTATAGCTGATGTTCCCACTCTCATAACTTATTTATTAATGCTAAGAAAAACTCTTTGAATGCTTTACACATTCTTATCATTCAAGTTTGTAAAGCAGGTGGTCACGTACAACTCCCTGTTGCGTGCTTATCTAGGATCCTGATCGATACTGTGACCTTATGCCCCTATTCGGCTATAAATCCATTTATTCCCTATATTGGCATAACCGTTCAAGTGCGATATTCAGAAAGTCATCTCTGGCCTCACACGAACAGAGCCACATTCCAGAATAGTTCTCTGCCACTTCCTTTGCAACCAATTAGTGCAATGAAATAGCAGAAGTCACTATCTGATATTCCTAGATTAACACTCCGAGTTCTTCAACAAGATAAAAACTCAGCAAACCTGGAAATCCCCGCTTGCTGTGTTTTGATTAGTAATGGAACTCTAATGAGCAACTGATAGCTATCACTTCCTAGTGACATCTTTAATTGACGTCTTATGTCCAGCAAACTTGCGTCAAACCAGGCACCTGTCAGGTATAAATACTACCAACGTTGCCTTAAGCAATTGCTGGTGTCCCATTGCTGTTGTATGCTGTATGCAGTACGCTGATGCTGCTGCTGCCCCGCTGCTGTTGGTGAAGCTACTGATACCATTATCGCTGCTAAAGCGCGAACGATGGTGTGGTGAGCTTAGGAGCTGAACAGCCGTCCCTCTGCGAAGAGCCCAGCAGATGCCAAGCTGCCCGCGGACGCTGGCCCCCCTCCTCCTCCTCGACGCGCTGAAGAGAGACGCTGCCTTTCTCCTGCAGAGAAATCCAGCTCCAGCGTTTCTAGTCTGCCCTCGCGGGTGACTGGGATACCGAGTTCCCCCTGAAGGAGATACCAGACCTCCATCATTCTATTCAAAGGTATGGTGTTGACTAAACCCTTAGAAGAGAATTCTTGAAGCAAACCTTGGCAAAACCAACTTAACTTAAAGCTACTTACTTACTCCCCTTCCACGTGTTAGGCTTAGGTCAGGCACACTGGGGTAGGCTTAGTTAGAAGCACCAGTTGAGTATGTTAGCCTAATGTATATATGACTGTATATATGTTTTATTACTTTTAAACCATTATATGGCTAAGAAACCATATCAATGCTTTTACAGTATTATCTTGCAATACTTATCTTACTGTACGTACTTTTTATAAAAACAAGTCTTGCAATTGTGGCAATACATTTCTCTTGTACGAGAAGAAAGACTGTTCAATAAATGTTAACCCTTTATTGACAAACGCCCGTCTCTCTATTCTCTACATATCGTGAAAGTAAACTGCACTAACCTGACTGAGCGAAATACATGTCTATTGTTTCACACGACCCTAGAGATTGACTCTTAATCTGAGGAGCAAAGTTGTCATGCTGCACGGTTGTTGGAAAACTGAATCCTTTCTTGTCTGTGCCAGGGAAGCTGATCACTTCCTATGCAGAGAAGAAAGTTTCCAGTGACCTCTGAGCTAGTTGGTAACAAACCCAATTAAGTTTAGCATAGTCAGTGGAGGCCTGGAAGATCCGCACTTCTACGTCGATACTACTGTTTATGTTATTCCAATGCGCAGGGCCTAGTGGGAAACTAGGAACTACACTACATGGCGCCCAAGCGTTTGGTAAGGCGATAAACTAACGCAAGACGTTAGAGTAACTCAGTCGTGCATATTTCACACAGACCCCTTTCTCCCGTAAATACTCCAATAGACGTCTGGAGTGGGTGAAAGGTTAAAATCCGCCCGACCTTAGTAGGAAGAGATTCCTATGTAAAGCTCTGGTTTATTCAACGTTGAAGGATACAGTGTTCCAAAATATTGTGCACCTAATCTTTGTCTCCTTGGAGACCAACTCTGCAAACCTTGCATTTATACAATGCTGAGAGAAAACGGAACCACTGGGGGTGCAGTAAATGCAACTCAGCAGGATTCCGACGATACAGTACCGGGTGCAATAATCATCCCGGCACATTTAAGAAAATCTATAACGTTAAAACTTATAGAGAACGGACTGACACCTCAAGGTGGTACAGTAATTTTCGTGATAGAGGCTCACGAATATCGGCAGACAGAGGTATTCTATTCATGGATAAACTTTCCAGCGGCAAACGCTACAACAAAAGAGTTTCACTATTACAAAATAGAGGAACCTCCGGAAGAGTACGCTCCTTTCGAGGAGATTGAAATTCCACTTAAATTTCAAGAGCACCTGCTCTGGTTTAATGGCGCCCTAAAACACAATGATCACATAACCAGGCTCGGTCCACTAGGTAGACCAGGAGCAACGTGGCCGGTTCTAGCCGGCTACACACCACATCCGGACATTGTAAAAATGTCTAAAGAAGAGCTGTTAGTACAGCTAAAAACATTAATTAAAATACATAGGCAATTAGTGCAATATGTAATGCGGACTGCAACAGTCCAACCAGCTGTTAATGTACCACAGCTGACTCCTCATCAGGGGAACACTAATAAAATTACACCACAGAACATACAGTCATGTCTTGGTAAAACACCCGTAAAACGGGAACAAATTCCTTTCTGGTTAGCACAGAAAATCACTCAAATAGAGGCAGTATTTCCTGATACTACCCCTATTGAGAAACACAGAATCTTGACAATCTGCCTTCCTATGGGAATCGCACCACACATAGAGGACTGCGACACTTGGGGTACAGTCTTTGCTTCCATTTACACAAAAACACACGGTGTTCCGTCTATGGCGGTAATACCAGAAGTGCTAAAACAGATTCAGAATGAATACGGTCCAGAGCCCGCTTTAACTCTTGGTATGAAATTACTGAAATACTTCAAGCAGGTCTCGGCTATATTATTAGCCAACATAAAAGGAGAAGCAGCATCTGTGGCGATTCGCCAGAAGTTGAAGGAAACAGATATAAAAGATCAGCCATTTGAGCTTGCAAAAATCATAGAAAAATGCTATGAAGAACTAGGTAGAGACAGCTTGTGTGGAAAACCGGTAAAGCCCCAACTGCTCGAAAATCCTGAAAAATTATTTATTAAAAATAATTCAAACACTCCTAAAAAGAGCTGGGATGGAAATAAACAATCCACTCCCAAGGAAAAAGTTTTCCAGTCCAGAGGAAGGTCTCCTCGACGGAGGGAAAGAACTCCGACTCGAGAACACCAGTCTCCCCAGAGGGAGCCCTCTGAGAAAAGATATAACCTTAGAAATAGGGATAATCTGAAAAAACCTGATGGATATCAAAGTAGTGATACACGTCCCTCTCGATCTTTTCCACAGAATTCGGAAAGGAGAGGACGGTCAGACCCAGGAGAGCACACCAAGTCCAAAGACAAGGAACCTGCTCAGAGTAAAAAATCACAATTTCCTAAAAAGAAGGTAGCCAGTATTAGAGTAATCAACCATGCCGAGAATACTGAGGACACCGTTGAAAAACGGGGAGTGGGCATTGACAATGTTGGACAGTGCAGCAGAAATCAGTATAGCGCGCAAGATCTTGATGAGTCATCTGGAGACAGTGGACACGAATGAATACATTCAGGTTGAAACTGCCAACACCAGACTTAGCGAGCCCCATAAGATATACGAAATTACATTGCGTATAGAGGGTGATAAGACTAGGAAAATTAGGGGTCTATTTTGGGATAAACTCTCAAAAGGCTACGATATTCTGTTAGCTGAAAAAGATTGGCCCCCAGAGTTTGTCAGGGAGTGCGCTCGTGGCGAAGAAGTGATTATGCCTGCCTTCTCGAATCACATTCCGATTCACAAAAAATATACTTATGCAAGGAAATGGGCAGTAGCCCAGGCACCTGCATTATATAAAAATCATGTAGGATGGGATGAGGACTCAACTCCTCACAGAATCCAATTAAAAAGTGAACCAACTGCCCAACGGCAGTATCCAATTAAGCAAGAAGCTAAAAAACAGGTCAGGGAGATTTTAGATCAACTTGAATACCAGGGGGTGATTGAAACATGCACCTCTCAAATGAACAATCCTTTGTTTCCTGTCTCCAAGCCAGACAATTCATATCGTCTAGTTTTGGACTACAGACACCTTAATGCATGTTGTAAAACATTTGCAGTACAAAACTCGCATAGTGCAGCCCTAATGAATAACATAGTTAGGAAAAAATATAAAACGACATTAGACATATCTAATGGCTTCTTTTGTCAAAACATTGCACCGGAAAGCAGATATTTGACCGCTTTCTCTGCATTTGGGTCGCAGAAAAAATTCTGTCGACTCCCACAGGGGTTCAAGAACAGCCCAGGACTATTCTCAGCTAGGGTAACAGAGTTACTACAAATATATGATGATGAAGCATTATCTTACGTAGATGATATCTATCTCACAGACGACGACTTGGATACTCACTTGAAAAGAGTGAACACCATTATACTTGGGTTCGCAGCAGAGGGTTACAAATTCAACTTTAAAAAGTCTCGAATTGCCCATCTGACAGTATTATTTTTAGGATACGAATTATCAAGTGAAGGGAAAAGCCTAGCGCACAACTTCTTAGAGAAGTGCGCTGTACTCCAAGCTCCGAAAACGCTGAAGAATTTACAATCCATACTAGGTTTTCTGAATTTCGGAAGAACATACATTCTAAATTACGCAGAGAGGGTTAAACTTCTTTACGAACTAATTAAACCTGATTTTAAACAAATCAATTGGACTCAAAAACACACAGAAATTTTGAGATCACTGCAAACAGACATGTTAGCAAAAACAAAATTAGATACACGTGACAACACACGAGATCTTGTAATCCGAGTCATCCCAGGAAGATGCGGATTCATGTACCTAACCTCTAATGAGGGAGAAAAGGTACCAATTTCAATTAAATCTCACTTGTACACACAAGCAGAAAAAACATTCAGTCACACAGAAAGAACTGTGAAAGCAGTGTAAATTGCATTAGCAAATGAACGAGAACTAGCACACGGCAAACGGACTAATATCCTCACAGCGGAATCCGCCTTTGAGGCGCTATTCAGCCCAGTAAACCTGCCTACAGTGTCACTGGATCCGAAATGGATACAGTGTGTAGATTCTCTAGGAGCGGAAGATGTGAAATACTATTTCGCCCAGCAATTCGAAGAACTGAATGATTTAGAATATGAAGAAGAATATTCTCTGCCAATCGAACTTCTGCCTCTCCCACAATACGCCTGTATAATGGATGTACCATGTTACTCCGCATACTTTTACTCCGCATACCGTTACAACGCGGTATTTACAACGCATACCATTACAACGCATAGCGCTTTGGGGTGCTGGATAGTGGTAAGTATAATTTACTATTCTAACTCCAGTCCCCGTGGACCCTAGGGAAGGTGTTGGATAGTAAATTATACTTATCCCCTATCCTAGAGCGCCCCCCAGCGCAATGCGTTGTAATGGTATGCGGAGTAAAAGTCGCGTTGTAATGGTAGTGCGGAGTAAAAGATGCGTTGTAACGGGTGTATACCCTGTATAATCTATACAGATAGCTTTGTACAGCATTTCAACGTAGAGAGTAAATCCTACGATGCAGCGTGTGCGATTATTAAAGGTCGTTGGCTGTGCGGTAAATTCAGACCGAAAGTAACAAAAACTGCATCATTGAGAAACTGTTCGGCTCAGAGAGCTGAAATCAGATGTTTAAAGATGGCGCTCGAAAATGCAGAACCCGAATTCCTGACACTTATCGTGTGCGATTCTCATTTTTGCGTCAACTCTTACAACAACAAATTGCAGAGGTGGATTGAAAACGACTATAAAGATGGCACAGGTGCCACAATAAAGCATAAATTGCTCTGGAAACAGGTAGCTCTTTTACACAAAGAACTACAAAAGACTCACGTGGTACACGCACAGAGTCTTCAACGTGATGGCGTTCACGTTGCAGGGAATTCATTGGCTAACACAGCCATAGCGGAAGCAACTAACCCGGCTTCCATAGCCACAAAAAAGTGTACAGAAAAATACATAGACGGGGAAACCATGCTGGCAGTAAAAACGACCGTAAAAGGCGACTGTGCAGCACTACCCGTGAACTATCCACTCAATTATGCATACGTAATCGATGCAAACTCCGTTCCTTTTGCTCGAATCCCTGGAGTGGGGGACAGAGTAATTCCAAACAGGAGCAGGAGGGGCTTCCTCTTACTGGAAGCACACATGGGGTTGGGTCTGAGACACCAAACAATTAAGGTTTCTCTGAAAGAATTACAATCAGAGTACTGGTGGCCAGGAATGAGCATAGATATTCAATGTTTTGCTCAAAATTGTGAAGACTGCAACAGAGATCGCAGTAATGAACAGGCCAGTGTAGTTTCAGGATCCCTGCTAGACAGCATAAGGCGGTCTATCTGCGCAATCAAAGAAGAGAAGCGCGTCCCATTGTACACAGTTAAGGCTAAACACACTTAAACAATGTGGCCCCAGCGCTCGGCTGACGCTAGAACGGTTATAAAAGATCTGCGAGTCTTTATCGGCAAATACGCAATTACCACGTTCCATTCTGACCAGGGTCCTGCTTTCAGCTCTCGAGCCTATAAGGAGGCCATGGCCAGCATGGGAATTGGGTTGCGGTATTCTTGTCCGTCGCACCCCGAAGGGAATAGTGTGGTAGAAAGAAAAAACCGAGACATAAAGCGATCTATAACAGCAAAGGTATTAGGTTCAGGCGCTGGGTGGGTCAAACATTTAATAAGTGTCCAGACTAGTCTTAATAACTTGCCAAGAAACTCTCTAAAAGGTTTCAGCCCATACGAACTATTGTTCGGAATTAGAATGAACATTCAGGACCTCGATAGTCAGATGTCAGTGGTACAAGAAAAAACAACAGACTTTGATGTAAAGGATCGTTTGGCTGTTTTACAGGAACTGAATGAAACAAGAAAATCCTTAAGCAACATAAAGTTAAAGCAACAGCCAACTACCACTGACGAGGCACCACAAGCAACAGCCCCAGCAAGGCCTGTCTGGATTCCAAAGATTGGGGATCTAGTCAGAGAAAAGATCGCGGTGAAGAAGGAATTTGGGCCTTCTTACAGAAAAGCAGTACCTGTCTTGGCAGTCACAGGAAGAAGATCAGTTGTACTACCGCCCCTTGCTGGTAAAAAGGAGAACAGAGTCGTGTCTATCGACCTGGTAAAACCACAAGCATGTGGCCTATAATCAACAGTAGGCCCAGTGGACTCCCAAGAAACAACAGAATACCCAAACTTGCAACAATCCAAGAGGTTCAAACTGAAAGACTAATCACATTCGATCAGCCTGCAGTTCACAGTGAAGGATTATGCAATAATGCCATGGAACTCGTGCCTCTTGAGACACAGATTGAAACGGTTCGTCAAGAAACAACACCAGTCTACACTAATGTGGCATCAGAAAATGCTACCGAAAGACAGATTGAAAATTCAATCCCAACAATTGACAGAACCGCCTCTGGTTATTTCATCAACTTCGACAACTTCTCTGAAGATCAAAACGACCCCGAAGTGATGCCAGAAACAAAAAAGTATTCTAAAGAAAATACAACAGGACTCCTTCAGCAAATCAAAGAATTATATCTGGATTCACCGTTGATTGAGCATTGGATTATTTCAGGGGTATTCATACTCCTACTCTGCCTAATTTTAGTTTTAATTTTAGGAAAGTTTATTACAATTGAATGGACACAGCAAGTCAGAACATCAACCTAGTCCTGAAACCACACAGATCATCCCACGTGAAGAAAAGAGAACTGTCAACAGTAAATATCACAGCCATTCCAATACCTGGTGGGGTAGTATGGGAGAAAACTGACTATGAGATATATGGTAAGGTCGAAATCCTGAAGTATCCTCATCAACTGAAGGTTTCCATAAGTGACTTTGTAAAACCTAGTGCATTCTCTGATGATTGGGACTTTAACAGTATTAATGACATGATGTCTGATTTAGTAATGTCAGCTAGATTCACAGATCATGATTATTTACAAGGTTCATCTAGTTATGAGCAGCTATTCTGCTACACACACTATGGTGATCATTACTTGCATAAATCTGCACAGCCTAGAAATGTTTTTATGTATAATCAATGGGAACATTGTGCTACACCACCTAAAAGCAGTTCTAAAGCATTTTTTGAGAAATTCAAATACTTCTCAGGGTTTAACACTAGTGATGCAGAAACGTTTTATTACAAACTGTTAGATAAAACAGGAATGAAAACAATGCTGACAAATTCTAAATTGATATATTCAGAAGCATTTTATGAAAAAATGATGACATTTGGTTTTGATTATTGGAAAAATAATATTGAAACGAAAACAATTTGGGGTACAAAAGATTGGCAGGTACAAGGCCTTGAAGCACTATTCAGAACCTGCATGATACCAGAACAAATGATGTTTTTAAATGACACAATACACCAAACATCCTGTCTTGGCCTAGCTAAGATCAAAGACCTTAAAACACCGTCTATTCCAAAGCCAATACCTGAAAATGCAACTGCAGATATTGAGTTAGACGTATCACAAAGTTTACATTTTAACAGAACACATCCTGATTGGAAATAGTGGTTAATCTGGCCTACTGACACAAACAGCTGTCAAGATAGATTCCTGAATAAAACACAGGGGTTAAAAATGACCAGACTAGACCCTAGATACTCCCAGAGACAACATCCAGGGATAATAACAACATACAGTGTAGGGAAACTCTGCCTTGAATGGCTAACATCATCCACACTGGTTGAAATTAAGCAACACTTGTCTTTACTAAAAGATGGTGCTGATTTGCGCGATTTCATTCTTGGACCACGCAAACAGCGTCAAAAGCGTTTCATAGCGACCAGTATCTATGCTGCGTACAACGAGGCTTGGAAAGTCAAACAAATTGAAACAGCTGAGAAAATACGAGAAATTGATCGTATTAATTTGGAAAAATCACTTTCTGTAGTGGACAATGGGTTAATGACTCTGTCTTCCAGAATATATTCGTTGGACAATATTGTATCCTCTGCCTTTGATGTGATAGACAGAGACTTGCTAATGTTACAGCATGGCCAATCTCAAATACGTTCTATTATACAATTAGGCTGGACGCTGCAAAATCTTCGTTCAGGCTATGTGCCTTGGCGTTTAATCAACACAACGTCATTATTTTCCATTTTTAACCTTACTGATAAACAGATCAGTTTGGCACAGAAAGGAGCAGACTATACAATCCTGAGCATCGAAAAACTTGAGAGATTACCAGTGACAATGTCAGAGAGTCCTGTCATTGAATGGATAATACACGGAATTATCACTATTCCGATAACAACTTTCCGATTTAAAAAGTGCCTTGAGTACATACCTGCTGGCCAGTATGAACAATTGGGTAAAGGATATGTAAAATCCGAATGGAAATTACCATACACACATTCTTGCTATAGTGACAGCCACAAAAATTTATTTCTTAGTGGTGAAAACTGTAAACATTCACTAAGCGGTATACTTTTGTGTCAGGGTATTAATTTACACGGAGCATGTGATGGAAATTCTAACAACCTTTCATGCCACCAGCTAGTCACACCTGCAACTCAGATAGAGCCCTTCTTTATGCAACTTGCAAACGGGAGTTACATTCTTAGAACGGATCACAGATGTTGTGGCCTTGTTCCAGGGAAAAGTTATCTAGTAAGCGTAACATCCATGGTCAAATGCTGTATGCAGGCATTGTTCCCGAGTGGGCCTGCAGACACAGTGACCCCCATCTGGCCTCGTCTGAATCTCTATTCTATACGAATTGATACCTTAAGCAAAATGAAGTCTGTGCTTTTGCAGACAACAGTGCCTATAACGTCATCAAAAGAGACGTATGATCTTCTAGTTGCAAGGACAGCTACTGAAGTTCATGAACTTTTATCAACAAATTGCCCCGTGCATTTCGTAGAAATGCTCAGCCAACTCCTTAACATGTCTAGTGCCATAGGCATCCCAGGCATATTTAAGACGATTTTTACGGGACTGCTAACACCTTTTCAAGCACTTTTGGGAATCGTTCCTAATTTTGTCCACTCTGTTTTTGGCGGCATACCCTCATTTTTGGGACTTGTAGCAGGGATTTTATTTTTGACCCTCCTGCTTCGTTATGGCAAGCCGAAATTCAGACATAGCTCCCATGGGAATGGAAGAGACAATCCTAGCAATGCGCTACCGGGACAGGATAACTAACGTCCTTGGATTGGCCAGGCTGAGAGATCTAAACATGACCTGGTTCCTTTCATTCAGACCTATATGGCAGAACTGTATCTTACCGGTACTTCGATGTATGCTATGCGGAGATGAGTGCGTGTTGGACATCTGCCTTTCACTTCCATCAGCAGTACCAATGGACGTCGATACTTTGCTCAGTCCAATAACGGCTCACGCATTGTGTTGTCCCCAGCGGCTACCAATCCTGATGACGGCATTCGTTGAGACTCCTGTACTACGACTAGGTGGTAACAGTGGAGCGAGTGACAAAAGCAACATCATCCAGGTACGACCATCTGTGAGCATTGCTGCTCCTGACTATGATGACAGCAATCATTCTCACACCTGCCAAGTTACAGCGCTATCGAATTTGGTTGAACTGTCACCTGATTTTGTAGACCAATTCTTTGAGAGCCTGTCTGATACGATGTTCTCACCCGTACAGAAACAATAACTTTTGAGAAGCTTTCCGACACACAGCGTTCCCATGAACTCTGAATTCGGCCTTCAGTTTTGATAAACAAAAACTGCTAAAAGCGTTGGAACTCTATTTCCCCGTTCAAGCATTAATTCTTTTGAATTGAACACTTTTTAATATTGACCTTTTTTTGGCACGAACAATTCTTTGCTTAGAGTAAAAAATATTCTTAGAGAACAGAAGCTTCAAACTTCTATTTCTAACACACATCTAGAGACATAATAACTTACATCAGCCTCTAGCACATTTATTGCAATGCATTTATATGTGATGATTTATCTCGCCCTTCTTCTGTTCAGAGATATTTCATGTGTAATTCCTTTTGCATAATCGTTCATTGATTTCATATGCTATAATTTTTGAATGATTTCTATGCTTCAAAAATGTACAGTACCTAAATTTCACGTATTACATTATACGCCTATTTCGAATGCATTTATGTATTTTGGGGTGGGCAATGTTACACATGCATCCTATTGCTCTAGTTTTAGTAATTTGATGGACATGAAACCGTGGAGTGGGTGTTGCGTGCTTATCTAGGATCCTGATCGATACTGTGACCTTATGCCCCTATTCGGCTATAAATCCATTTATTCCCTATATTGGCATAACCGTTCAAGTGCGATATTCAGAAAGTCATCTCTGGCCTCACACGAACAGAGCCACATTCCAGAATATTTCTCTGCCACTTCCTTTGCAACCAATTAGTGCAATGACAGAGCAGAAGTCACTATCTGATATTCCTAGATTAACACTTCGAGTTCTTCAACAAGATAAAAACTCAGCAAACCTGGAAATCCCCGCTTGCTGTGTTTTGATTAGTAATGGAACTCTAATGAGCAACTGATAGCTATCACTTCCTAGTGACATCTTTAATTGACGTCTTATGTCCAGCAAACTTGCGTCAAACCAGGCACCTGTCAGGTATAAATACTACCAACGTTGCCTTAAGCAATTGCTGGTGTCCCATTGCTGTTGTATGCTGTATGCAGTACGCTGATGCTGCTGCTGCCCCGCTGCTGTTGGTGAAGCTACTGATACCATTATCGCTGCTAAAGCGCGAACAATGGTGTGGTGAGCTTAGGAGCTGAACAGCCATCCCTCTGCGAAGAGCCCAGCAGATGCCAAGCTACCCGCGGACGCTGTCCCCCCTCCTCCTCCTCGACGCGCTGAAGAGAGACGCTGCCTTTCTCCTGCAGAGAAATCCAGCTCCAGCGTTTCTAGTCTGCCCTCGCGGGTGACTGGGATACCGAGTTCCCCCTGAAGGAGATACCAGACCTCCATCATTCTATTCAGAGGTATGGTGTTGACTAAACCCTTAGAAGAGAATTCTTAAAGCAAACCTTGGCAAAAACAACTTAACTTAAAGCTACTTACTTACTCCCTTCCACGTGTTAGGCTTAGGTCAGGCACACTGGGGTAGGCTTAGTTAGAAGCACCAGTTGAGTATGTTAGCCTAATGTATATATGACTGTATATATGTTTTATTACTTTTAAACCATTATATGGCTAAGAAACCATATCAATGCTTTTACAGTATTATCTTGCAATACTTATCTTACTGTACGTACTTTTTATAAAAACAAGTCTTGCAATTGTGGCAATACATTTCTTTTGTACGAGAAGAAAGACTGTTCAATAAATGTTAACCCTTTATTGACAAACGCCCGTCTCTCTATTCTCTACATATCGTGAAAGTAAACTGCACTAACCTGACTGAGCGAAATACATGTCTATTGTTTCACACGACCCTAGAGATTGACTCTTAATCTGAGGAGCAAAGTTGTCATGTTGCACGGTTGTTGGAAAACTGAATCCCTTCTTGTCTGTGCCAGGGAAGCTGATCACTTCCTATGCAGAGAAGAAAGTTTCCAGTGACCTCTGAGCTAGTTGGTAACAAACCCAATTAAGTTTAGCATAGTCAGTGGAGGCCTGGAAGATCCGCACTTCTACGTCGATACTACTGTTTATGTTATTCCAATGCACAGGGCCTAGTGGGAAACTAGGAACTACACTACATCCCCACTTTATTGTTCGGTTCCTCACCCACACACTCATATTGCTTTACCCCAATACCTGTTTTGCTTTGGTGTCAGCCCCCCATCCTCCAGTGGTGCTTTAGCATCCCCTCACCCCCATTGTATTGCTTTGAGCTGTTGCTCTTCAGCCCTATGGTGTGTGCAGTTTTTGGTTCCCTCTGCAGAACTGGTCTTTCCTTGTACTACACTGACACGTTGATAAGCTCTTGTCATGTAGACTGCTTCGACAGTTGTAAATATTGTATGGGTGGCTGGACAAGTTATACTTTTATTTCATCTCTTTTCTCCTCGCTCAAACACCCTCCCCCCTCCCATCATTCAAACATTCACTTATTACTTTTTAACAGCACGCCATGCTGTATTTTCACTTTTGTAGTAGTGGCCACACCTTCCTTTTTTGCACAACCCGCTTCATATTTAAATTAGCAACCGCGCTTTTTTGTTTTCTTCTGCGTGGCTCACCACAAATAGCTTTTCACACAAACGCTATCTTACAGGAAGAACAGCAGTCAGCAATGGCAAGGTAACACAGGATCACCTGATAACCTATCATAATGTATTCACTTGGGTCTGTTTTCCTTATCTTACATGTGCTTAATAGTTAAATACCTTTCAACTCCTTCATTTAGCATTTACTTTTTATTTTACGTAAAATACACTCAAATTTACATATCTTCTTTCTAAAAACACGTAATCAAACCAAACATGACATTTTATGGATAGGTAAAACACTTTGGGGCAGATTTACAAGCCCCCTTGCGCCTCTTTTACGCCGCAGTTGCGTCACTTTTGTGACGCAGCGGCGGCGCAAAAGATGCGCCATGGTGTGGGGTATTTACAACGTGACGCATCTCCCAGATGCGTCACGTTGTAAAGCCCTGCGCCAGAAGGAGGCGTTCCATCGCAGGGGGGGGGGGGGGGGGGGGGGGCGTTCCGGCGCAGGAACACCTCCCAAAAGTGGCTGAGTGAAATCTACAAGATTTCACTCAGTCACTTTTGGGCCCATGCTGCGTCAAAACCCTGCGCCTGCTTGAAGCAGGCGTAAGGATTGACACAGCATTGTGGAGATAGGGCCCCCCAGAGCATTGCTGGAGCTGCGCCGCGCTTGCAACGCAACTCCAGCAATGCGCCGCTTTTACGGCACAGATGCGTGACGCATCTGTGCCGTTTTTGCCCCATAGTGCACCGCATTGTAAATGCGGCGCATCCAGGGTGGCGGAGCTGCGGCGCACAATAACTGGCGCATCCCTGCCGATATGCAGAGATGCGCCAGTTATTGTAAATCTGCCCCTTTGTCTTTTACAACGCCAATAGCTCTAACTCTTGAAAATGCGAGACCTATTGCATTTCAAATGCATGTTTAAGATTGGGAGGGACTTTGCGATCGGTTTGAGTAATGCTTCAAGGCAGAGATGGATACATATACTATGCAATCATGTTTCCCAAATTTTGTATCTTTTAATCAGATGTCGGGATGGCTACTAAACTCTTGTGGTGTACCAACATTCGGAGTCATTCTCTCAGCTCTTTACAACCAAGAGAGGCCAGTCAGCGTGATGACTTGAGGAAATGCTTCTTCTCCTGCTAAGGTCACGATTTCACTTTGAAACAGAGGGATGGGGCAAATCCCAAACTTTCCAACATTGAAAATGCTGTTTTTAGAAGTTGCTAAAGTTGACAAACCTTTCCTCTTCCTCTTGGCAGCTTTACCGTGCCTGGTTGGAGTTATCTGTCTCTCCGTGAGCTCACCTGTCTAAAGTAAACAGTGCATTGCCAGCAGCACATTCACATTCTTTCCCCTGGATGAGTAAAGCTTGGCGCAAACAGACACCCGTCTGGACCTGCAGATAGCCTGGCGTTGTCCCAGAACCCCCCCACGCCACTGAAGGGGATCACGTGATCTGAGCTGGGGACAAATGTTTAGGCTCGCGGAAGCTGTGGGCTGTGTACAGGACATGCAGATCTCGGGCTGAAGTGCTCCTGTGTTCATTGCCCCGTGGTGCTGCAAGCCTTCTCATGGAGTAAGACTGGTGTGAATATCTGATCCTGACAGTTTTGCACAAGTCACTTTGGAAATCTGTATGTTGTATTTTAAAAATGTTTGTATTAATTATTGCGATGTATTTGTTTTGTGTGCTTTTATGGGTACTTTTGCATCCGAATAAAGTTGAACTGAACTGAACTGAACTGTACTGAACTGAACATCTGATCCATTGCTGCTGTCTGTACGTCCATCCTGTATGGCATCGCAAGTGCTGCCACACCTTCCTCTACAGGCAGTGTTATTGAACCATTCATTGAAGCCAGCCCTCCTATACATTATGGTATTGCTAAGTGTTGTAAATTCATACTTAGCTTTATATGGCTTCTTGGTTTCTTTAGTCCTTTCTCTGTGTTTCTATCTTCTCACCTAGCTGTGTTCTATCTGGTGTGTTGGGATTCTAGCCCTGGCAGTTGGTCTGGTCAGCTGTGAGGCTTTGTGCTCTGCCGTCTTATCTTATTCTTTGTAACTTAATAAATCCAACTTAACTACTGGAAGACGTGTCCTGCTGCCTACTTAATTTATGTACAACACTAAGGCAGTGACACTTCTCTTTGAGCCCTGCTCCGCTAATGTCTACAGCAAGGGCGTCACCTGTGTTGATGCAGCATTCTCTATAGTCTGAGAACCTATAACATCCTGTGCCATCAGCATCCCTTCAGAGAATTCCATTCCCTGATCTGATGCACAGTTTTCCGTAGGCCCTGCTCTCATACAATTCTCTACAGCCAGCAGGCCCATGCAGTATGACATCAACTGATGCACAATTCACTATAGCCTCAGACCCTATATCATCCTGAATAATCAGCTTCCCTATGGAGCATGTTATCGCCAGCATTGCTGTGACATTTTCTACAGCCAGCTCTCCTAGACAATGCTTTGGCCCAGATTTACAAACGTTTTGCGCTGTGTATGCATCACAAAAGTGATGCAAACCTGCGCAATATGATTTTTTTTTATTTACAAACAAAAGTAGCCTCTAACTAACGCAAAGCAGCTCAAAGCACTTTTTTGCATTACTCTACTTCAAGGGGGCATGCAACAGGTGGTACGTGAGCGTTCCCAATCAGCCATTCATGCTTTGTGACACAAAGCCTTACAATAGTAGAAGGGGTTTTTCACCAAACAATAACACCACTTTGAAGTAGGCATTAAAAAGAAGTAATGCTTTTATTTCTCCTAACTTTTCCCATTTTGCATTTGTGCTGCTCTGTACAACACACATCCAAAGTGAGAAAAGTTGTATAGTTTGTCTGGGCATAGTATTTTGTACTGGAAGGGTATACAGCATCTTTCTGTGCTGTGCTGCATAATCTGGGCCTTTATCCACAGACCTCTGTACAGTTCTCTATAGCCACTGCTCTTATATTAATCAGTTCAGCTCGCATGGCCGTATGTCATGTCATCACAATGCTACTCAACTCTCTTATGTTGTCAAATAAACTCTTAAGTTAAAAACAAATATATAGAATGTAATCTTTCCTTTCCTGTAATAATACAAACTCTCTTCTGTGGGTGAATCCGTAGTAAATGAGCTTTTTAATCACACAAACTCACTTCTGTAGGTGAGTCAATAGTAAAGGAGCCTTTTAATCACACAAACTCTCTTCTGTGGGTGAGTCCATAGTAAATGAGCCTTTAAATCACACAAACTCACTTCTGTGGGTGAGTCCACAGTAAATGAGCCTTTTAATCACACAAACTCACTTCTGTAGGTGAGTCCACAGTAAATGAGCCTTTTAATCACACAAACTCACTTCTGTAGGTGAGTCCATAGTACATGAGCCTTTAAATCACACAAACTCACTTCTGTAGGTGAGTCAATAGTAAAGGAGCCTTTAAATCACACAAACTCACTTCTGTAGGTGAGTCAATAGTAAAGGAGCCTTTAAATCATACAAACTCTCTTCTGTGGGTGAGTCCGTAGTAAATGAGCCTTTTAATCACACAAACTCACTTCTGTAGGTGAGTCAATTGTAAAGGAGCCTTTTAATCACACAAACTCTCTTCTGTGGGTGAGTCCATAGTAAATGAGCCTTTAAATCACACAAACTCACTTCTGTGGGTGAGTCCACAGTAAATGAGCCTTTTAATCACACAAACTCACTTCTGTAGGTGAGTCCACAGTAAATGAGCCTTTTAATCACACAAACTCACTTCTGTAGGTGAGTCCATAGTAAATTAGCCTTTAAATCACACAAACTCACTTCTGTAGGTGAGTCAATAGTAAAGGAGCCTTTAAATCACACAAACTCGCTTCTGTAGGTGAGTCAATAGTAAAGGAGCCTTTCAATCACACAAATTCTCTTCTGTGGGTGAGTCCATAGTAAATGAGCCTTTTAATCACACAAACTCACTTCTGTGGGTGAGTCCACAGTAAATGAGCCTTTAAATCACACAAACTCACTTCTGTAGGTGAGTCAATAGTAAAGGAGCCTTTAAATCATACAAACTCTCTTCTGTGGGTGAGTCCATAGTAAATGAACCTTTTAATCACACAAATTCTCTTCAGTGGGTGAGTCCACAGTAAATGAGCCTTTTAATCACACAAACTCACTTCTGTGGGTGAGTCCACAGTAAATGAGCCTTTTAATCACACAAACTCACTTCTGTAGGTGAGTCCACAGTAAATGAGCCTTTTAATCACACAAACTCACTTCTGTAGGTGAGTCCATAGTAAATTAGCCTTTAAATCACACAAACTCACTTCTGTAGGTGAGTCAATAGTAAAGGAGCCTTTTTATTTTAATTTACATTACAATTTGGGTTTATCGCTCATGTTTATTTCGTACAGACACTAGTCTACAATTTTCTAACAGTAAAAAGAAGTTTCATCCTGTGGCCACCCAGGCACAAATACAAACCAGTCAGAAACACATACCCAAATTATGTGTATAATTTATTACATCAGATGTAGTCAACTTGAAAATGTAATTGGAAACAATATATATTTTCAACCAATTTGGCTGTGATATTTTTGCATGTCACTTCATGATCCACAACCATGTCCCCTGTCCTGCACTCCCAAACTGCGAGAATCTGAGATTCTTTTCTGGATTTTGGCCTCGCTTCACACTAATTGAGTATGTGGGCAAAGGCCTAGGCCTGCCCTTGACTACAATAGCTACGGAGGGCTCTAGGGCTATTAGAACATTCCGACCCTAGAGGGCAGAATGTTCTAATTTGTAAAACAAAGGCCTCAGGGAGCGCGACAGGGTTTGAAACAACAGCTGTGAACAAACATTGGAATGCTGATGTTCTGTGCTGGTGCAGAGACAGAATATTGAGTAAAAAACTATCGAGCTGCACAAATGTCATTAATATCTTTGGTCAGAAATATCGACAGCAAGAATACAGTGGTCAAGAATATTGACTTACAGGAAGTAATATCGATTTTCAAAATATCGAAGTGTTTAATATTGTTTTAAAAAAAGTTGTTTATTTATTAATGGTATGTATTTTAGTTCATATTTTATATGTTTGCGATGTATGTTTTTTTGTAAAAGAATTGTTTGTATTTTTAATATATGTGTTATATTTTTAGTAGTTATTGATTTTTTTTTATTAGAATTTTGCGGTTTTAGTTCCGTAGCGGGTTGTGGGTTTATGGGGGAATAGGGTCAGAAGTAATTTAATTATATTAAATATACTAATTATTTTTTATTTAATAATATTTATTTAATTGAAATGTTATAGTGTTAAATGTGTAAAGTAATGCATTATTAATTAATAATTGGTTGGTAATTAATATTAATTATTTTAATTGGCAATTAGTTATGGTAATTGTGTAATAATTTTAGGTGAGTGTGGTGGTGTTTATAGGTGTAAATGGTGGGAAGTAATTTATTTTAAATTTATGAATTAATAATTGGTTGTTAATTTTAATTTATGAACTAATAATTGGTCGTTAATTAATTGTAATTAATTATTTGGAAATTATTATAGTAATTTTGTAATTAATTGTAGGTGTGTGTTGTGGTGTTTATAGGTGTAAAGGGTGGAAAATCATTTATTTTTAATTGGTGAATTAATAATTGGATGTTAATTAATGTTAATTAATTGGTAATTAATTAAGGTAATTGTGTAATGAATGTTAGGTGTGAATTGTGGTGTTTATAGGTGTTTTTAGGAGTAAAGGGTGGGAAGTAAATTGTGTTTAAATAATTAATGTATAGATGTAAATTAATGTTAATTATTTGATATTTTTTTTGGGTTATTCTTTATTTTTGTGTGTTGTTTTTACTTTTTAATTATTTAATTACTAGTGTTTATTAGTAATAGTTGTTAATTAAAAAATAATTGTGTTTTATTATTTTATAGTATACTTTAGGTGTGTGTTGTGGATATTATAGTGTTAAAGTGTGTGTAATCAATTAATGTTTGTTAATAATATTTGTCATTGATTATTAATTATGTTAATTATGGAAATACATTTAATTAAACATATTTAAGTGTTTTGTTATTGGTGTGGTTTTATAGGTTAGGAAATAAAAGAAATACATTTATGTTTTAGTTTTAATTCTTTAAGCTTAATTCTGCAAATGGATTAACTATGGCGATTCCAGTGATCAATTGTCTTTAACAGGATAAGTTCTAGGCGCCAACGTTTGTATTCTTTAGATAAACGGATTGAATGACCATTTGTGGGTTGTGCAGGATTCTGTGTCCTACGAGTCAGCATAACTGCAATGAACTTAGCAATCGTCCTGCTTAATGAGGAGAAATGTAAAGAGCATCTTCTGTGCTTTTTTACTTTATTTAGCACTGCTTTGGCAAGGGGCACTTGTTTGATTTTCTGGGACTGAAATACACAGATAATGGGTTATTGGTTGATCAATTAAGGAAATCCAAGGCTGCACTGACTCTGGGGTAATAGCTCTTGTCTTTTTCAACTACCTCTAGGGGGGCTGTGCACTGTCTATTTTCCTGACATCTATCACCCAAGCTTGCTAGTGCTCAGACATGGAGCCAATCCATTAGTCAGAAACTTGAGGCTGTCTCCAACAAATTTCATAGATAACCTACCACAGTTTACTCCTGCTGTAGCATAAGGTGTTAAAATAGGTTTAAAATATATCACTCGCATTGAAGTTGTGAAGCCCCTATTGTGTTGGGCACATGTATGGACTGATCCACTTGGTAGACTTTATAGGGAAATGTTACATGATTTAACCCTTTCGATGCTGATGACGAGCTCAGCTCGTCATCACCCACGGGTGTCATGTGCTGATGACGAGCTGAGCTCGTCATGCAAACAGCAAAATGGTAAATCCCAGCACAGGAGGGGGAAAACGCCTAGCAGCCAAGAGGTTAATAAATTGTTCTGGAAAAGAACTCTTGTGCGTGGCCTATCAAAGGAACACAGATATACTGAAGTTGTATTACTTATGGAAGTGACAAGAGAGATCTAACAGTTCATAAAGGTCAACAATGCCCCACTTGTTGAAACAGCTGTTAGAACACTAAGCTGATATCAACAACTCTTCCTCCAACAGCACCTTCCTTGGTGACATCTGTCTCCACTGGGGACACCAGGATGAGTCACAGGCTTCACTTTGCTCCTGTTTCCTGAACAATAATTACCTAAAACAAAACAACGTTGCCAAACAGCCACACATATGAAATGAGTAACTCTCAACTTCTCAATTTCTAAAATAGGTACCATGGACGGTTAAAACCCAATTCCTACGGACTGGTCTGATCACTTTTTCGTTCGGCTCATTTCACAGTGAGCTGTAGCAAAACCTATATTATGGGTCTACCAAAGAAGCTAAAGGTCCAGGTAAGAAACCTCAGAAGATACCATTATGACTACATTGGAAAGCAAATCAATATCTCTTCAAAACTATTAATCACCAATTCAGAACCTGACCCTACGCTGATGACCAACCACTCTAAATCATAAATCACGATGAAGTTGTTGATAAATTGTTCCACTGCAACTAAAATGCAGAAGAAGATCTTCCAATCTCATTGGTACTCCAGAGCACTGCAGGAAGAAAGGAAACTACTAACTGCAACATGAATATAGTGAAAAAAACGATCTGCTCTTAACCTTACTAATCTGAGACCCAGACATAGCATCTACAAAACTCTTTTTATTGCCAGTATTCCTTTGTAAAATCTAAAATTATCTCAGTGAAAAATTCCTCTTTAAGTTTTGAAAAAATATATTCCACCCTCCTGTCCTATTCATCCTATGAAAAAAAGAACAATTCTAAGAGACAATCAACCAGTTTAGAGGACAAATAAGGAATATTAACCTCTCACTCGCCTTCATCCCATCAATCACCCTCTTTGATACCCTAGCCTGCAATCTCCCAAGCTGAGTTGTCTAAGACTATTGCAGATCTTAAACGTCCTCTCACTTCTCTGATCCCATCTCAGCCAATTTACTGAAAGACAATCAGACTGCCACTCATCCCGTTCCTTACATCTCTGGTTAGTGCTTCCTGAGGGCAAGGCTTGGTCAAGGATGGCCTGGAAAATTGGAGTCTCCCCCTGTTTCTGGAAAAACAGTGAGCTAACACTGAAGATCTTAATAATGTTTGCCAATCTCATATCTCCAGCGTTTGCCAATCTCATATCTCCTCAATAATACTGAAGACCAGTGTAGCAAAACAAGCTCACTCTTCATTAGCAGAATTAACCTAATTGGTGACCTTCAATCAGTCTTAAGATTGGGTAAAAGAACAGGCTAGACACGATACACATAGTAGATGATGCACTCTATATCCAAGGCAATTGAAATTCCTGTCTTCTCATCTTCAGCGAACTGTCAGTCAATTATACCACACTCTTGAAAACGATGGAATTATGGACAGAAATCAATGACACAGTCCTAAGAATAAAACACACAAGATGATGGACTGAATGATGTACAATGGCAAAACATTCACCCCTCCAGTCACAGATCTGTGTTTAACCATCGTTATTTTGCTCACCAAGCCACCCCAGTTCAGACATGGCCATATGCAAATCAGTTTTGACCCTGTGCCTCATGGGAACAGTCCAGCCCGAACTGCCAAGCTATGTCTTCCCTGGAGCGGAATCAAGCATCCTAGGACCGGTTTCTGGCTATCAGCCATTTTCAGCCAGGATAGCTTGACTCCAGTGGCTTAGTGAGCAAGGGACCCACGTCTGGGCATACCTTTCCCACATAGGGTGAACAGCAAAATACACAAGATGATGGACGGAATGTTGCACAATGGCAAAACATTCACCCCCAGTCACAGATCTGGGTTTAATCTTTCGTTATTTTGCTCACCATCATTTTGATCACAGGCACAAATATGGTGACAATCACATAGAGATGCTGCAACATGCACCTCCAGACAACAAATGGCATCAGATTTCACGCGAAACATGCAGACCAGGTCCGCCTTGGAGTGGAACAGCCACAACCATCACACGCCTTAGTAGCCACCCCCAGGCTGTGGAACTCTCTTCCTCTGCCCATTAAAACCAGTCCCACCCTTACCATCTTCCGCAAACTCTTGAAAACGTGGTTATTCAATCAATGATTCATATGGTAGCTTTCCGTCTCAGGAAGTCCGAAATGCGCCGAGACACCCTTGGGTAGTTGCGCACAATAAAAATCTCAAAAACATAAACATCCCAGTTCAGACATGGCCATATGCAAATCAGTCTTGACCCTGTGCCTCATGGAAACAGTCCAGCCCGAACTGCCAAGCCATGTGGACGGAATGTAGCAAAATAACAATGTATTAAACCCAGATCTGTGACTGGGAGTGAATGTTTTGCCATTGTGCAACATTCCGTCCATCATCTTGTGTGTTTTGCTGTTCACCCTATGTGGGAAGGGTATGCCCAGACGTGGGTCCCCTGCTCACTAAGCCACAGGAGTCAAGCTATCCTGGCTGAAGACGGCTGATAGCCAGAAATCGGTCCTAGGATGCTTGATTCCGGTCCAGGGAAGACATGGCTTGGCAGGTCGGGGTGGACTGTTCCCATGAGGCACAGGGTCAAGACTGATTTGCATACGGGCATGTCTGAACTGGGGTGGCTTGGTGAACAAAATAACGATGGGTTAAACCCAGATCTGTAACTGATGGGTGAATGTATTGCCATTGTGCAACATTCCGCCCATCATCTTGTGTGTTTGGCTGTTCAACCTATGTGGGAAGGGTATGCCCAGACGTGTTCCCATGCTCACTAAGCCACTGGAGTCAAGCTATCTTGGCTGAAGACGGTTGATAGCCAGAAACCGGTCCTAGGATGCTTGATTCCTGTCCAGGGAAGACATGGCTTGGCAGTTCGGGCTGGACTGTTCCCATGAGGCACAGGGTCAAGACTGATTTGCATATGGCCATGTCTGAATTGGGGTGGCTTGGTGATCAAAATAACGATGGATTAAACCCAGATCTGTGACTGGGGGTGAATGTTTTGCCATTGTACAACATTCCGTCCATCATCTTGTGTGTTTTACAGTCCTAAGAATACTATCTATCCAATCACCTGTAGCAAATAAAACTTTCTAAGTCCCTCTCTGCTTCATCACCCCTGCCTTGTGGAAACCACCACAGATCCTTCCTAACTTTGCTATTTAACCTATACCTGCAGCCCTTAAGTTCCTTCCTGCGGCAAGCCAACATCTTCTTACATCTCTCTATGCTCATTGCAATGAGGAGCATAAGGAACATAAAAGTGTGAGTTCCTTGGGTCAGTTGGGAAAATAGCATGGGGCTCATAGTGCACATGGAGAGAGGGTGGATGAAGCTTGGGCCGTATAGGCAGTCAAGGTGCAGAACTCATATCACAAGTACAAACAGCTTGAGGCGCCTAGGTCACATAAACAAAGAGTGAGCGCTTCTGGCACATGACAAACTAGAGTAATAAGGTCATCAACCGCCCGCCACCGTAACAGAATGCGGGACCATCTGCAAGGGGTGTGGCAGTGCCGCACCTGCAATTAGGATGCCACACCCTCGGGGCGGTGGCATCCCCTATTCCCAGCATTGGGGCGGGTGGTGCTCACAGCACCGCCCACCACAATGCTGGCAACGCACGTTGTGCATTGGCATGCACAAGGTGACAGGCACCTTGCGGTGCCTACCAATTTGTCCATTCCTATGCAGGGGGGTACCCCCCATGTGCACTCCCCACCCCCCAACTTCCTGGGGGCCAGCTACAGGCCCCCAAAGACCGCATGCCCGTTGCCGCCATGGATCGGCTGATCTCCGCTGTAATCCTAATATGAATGGCGGTGTCTTGCACCATATTAACCATGTTTCCCGCCCGGTCGACGAGTCGACTGGCGGAAAAGCGGAGGACGGTCTTTCCAGCCACTGTGGACCCCCAGCCATCCTAATATGGTGGGGGGTCTTTGAAGTGTGGATGGTGGGTGGATCGCCCCCACCAGGCCAGAGGTAGTCACCGCTGGCCCGGCGGGGCGATCCACCCGTCATCCTAATGGGCCCCTAAATTTGTGTCCTATTGACAAATATCCTGGGGAGACTGGGCACATGGACAAACATAGTGAGAAGCTTTTGAATAATTGACAGACACTGTGAGGAGATCAAATAACATGCACCAATATTGTAAGGCGATTGGGACCATGAACAAAGAGTAAGAGAACTATTGTCACATGGAGAATAAGTGTGGGAATTATGGGTCATAGGGACAAATCATCTGAAGAGTTTGGGTACTTGAACAATCCACTTGAGTAGTTTGGGGTAAATGGGCAGGCACAATGAGGAGCATGGAGAACATAGACAAAGTGTCTGTGCAGTCTGAGGCAAATTGCATGAAAGGACCTGAAACATTGTGAGGTCCCTGAGGCATATGGGCAAACAGCATGAGCAGCATAGGGCACAAGAACATACACTGTAAGTAGATCATAAATGAACTACTGTCAATTGTTCGCCCTGTGATACACCTTGCACTGCCATTGGTAGCCCTGGTATCAGGGATCATAAAGGCAGTGGCAGGAAAAGAGGAGCACCAGTGCCCTAAAAGACATGTTTACTTTCTAAAGTTTTAACTCCTTGCTTCATTTCCTCTTCAACAAATGGAATGGTCTTGAGTTCCTCCGAGTGGGATGAGGTAAAACATGAACTGATCAGGAGTCAAAGGGTCTGTGATGCCAATTGATCTACTCCCAGTGTTTTTGTGAATTGATATCCACAGTGAGGGGTCTGGAGTGCATGACATGTTGAGGAGCAAAGACCACTTGTGCAGATGCCAAGTGGAGTTTAGTGTGCATGGTGAACATGGGTTACCTCACATGTCACTTTAATAGGGATCATTGAAGTTCATTTGTAGGGATTTAGTCAGGCAGATCAAATATGATTCAGGACCACCTGTGGCCTCTCAGTGATTGTTGTGGACACACTCAGGTGGTCTACAGTTGCGACATTAATGCGTCATCAGTGAGCACTTGACATTTGCAGGCTGATCCCTTGTCAAACACAAGCCGCTTTGCAGGAGTATATTCAGTGGTGGGGGTGCACAGTACAGGCAGAAAGTCAGGGCTTCTCAGAGGACCTCAGTCCCCAACAAATGGAAGGCTTGTGAGGGGCTGTGGGTAGTAGCAGGGGGTCAAACATGTAAACTCATAAGGGGCCAAAGGGTACATAATGCACCCTGCATTACCCTTGGCATTTTAGTGACTTGATGTCCTCAGTAGGAAAACTGAACTGCATGTGGAGAAGTGTGGCTCACTGGTTAGAGCAGGCAGACCCTGAAGCAGAGGTCAGACCCGGGACCAGGGTTCAATTCCCGACGCGGCAGGGTCTTGAGCTCAAATGTCCATGGACTCGATAATTCTCGCTTCGGTGCCTGACCTAATCATGGGTTCACACTCTGCAACTCTGGGCAATAAGCTTGCTTAATCTCCACAATGGCCCCCCCGCGGCGGGATGCCTGGCTTTCACCTTGGGGATGCCCTGTAGGGGCTATCTCACAGGGAAAAGCCAGGACGGGTTCCCAAGGCAAGCGCGGAGATACCCCTTCGGGGGTCGATTCAGGCGCTATATAAGAAATATAATAATAATAATAATAATAATGGACACAGGGATAGACAATGTATGAAGAGCAGGTCTCATGAATGACTAGTGTGCAGTGCTTTGAAGACCTGGACATGCAGAGTGAAGAGTTTAAGTTGCATGGACTTACAGCGTGAGATACAGGGGATACTTAGATAGATATAGTTACGCTGACGCACACATACAAGCAGTCTGTGGAGCTAGAGTGAATAGGAAAAACCGAGAAGCCTATGACACATGTGTAGACTCTATGAGCAGCGAGTGGTGCACGGATATGTAGTGTGAGTATTTTATGACAAAGAAGCAGATATTGTTAAGAACGCAGGCCAAATAGACATAGTGTTAGGAACTTGGGCCCACGGGTGGACAGTATGATGAGTAGGGGACAGATGAAAAGACAGTGTGAGGGGCATGTGACTGAGAGTGCAATGGGCTACTTGAGGCAGGTGGACGGACTGCTTGATGGCCTTGTAATACATAAATACACATTGCAGTGAAGTTTAGCCACCAGAATTATTGATTATTGGTTAGTGACCTCTACTGGGCACTGTAGCACAGTCGTTGAGTATTTAGTTATCTGTATAATAAGAATTCTGTTATTTGCTTACTCTTTACTCCTTTATGCAGTACACTGCAATGGCATCACACATTTGTATTTCCACCCCACAAAAAAATGTTTATAAAGAAGTAGCTAAATGTGTATGTATTTATCTTCAAATCAAATTGGTGGCATGGCAAAATATAGAGACAGAAAAATGGACCTGCACATATATTGACTTAAAATATCTACTGCCATTGCATTTTCAAGATATGCTTACATAGGGAAGTATATATTTATTATTTTCACTTCACATCAGTGTACCTTTTGCAAGGTGATATGTGTGCATGTTGATATTTAAAACGTGCTAGTTTGGCAGTTCTCCCTTTAAATTAAACTTCACATCTATAGACACATCTTAAAAATATTCCATCATTAAATTATATTTTAACTTGATGAAACTATACAGCTAAACACTTATTTTTCTAACAAGCTGCATTTAAGAATCCTAGATGTTCCTCTCACTGAGCCCTTCCCTCTGGGGCTTCCCTAATTTGCAGCTCCTATCAAAGTGTCTCTGGTGGCGAGGTAACATGGAAAATTGAATAAAAGAAATACATATGTTAAAAGAGCACGCAGCAGATAAAAAGTCCTGCTGTGGGACATGAAATTAAAAGTGAATTAAAGTCCTCTCTGGGGCCTGAGAATGCCATGCTTAGTAAGGAGAGTGCCAAACAGCACTTAGTCATAATTGGGAGGCGATGAAGGCTGCAGGTGGGGGCTCCCAGAGGAGGGGATGTTTGGATTGGAGTGGGGTGGGTGCTTCTGGTTCCCACAGTGCTACTGCCACAACCCCTAGTAATCATCCCAATCACACCAGGGACTCCAGGGAGTGGGTGTTTAGTTTGTGCTACTAGCAAAGCAATTATTATCTCTCTGTCAGCTGGTTTTACTTAGCAAATGTGGGATGGAAAATATTGTGATGGCCTTATCATGGTGTCAAGACAAGCTGTACTAAGGTAATTGATCTGATTCAAGAAATACATTAATTATTCTTCAGCTGAAGCATTTTATGGTTCATGTAAAGTGTATGGAGTTTATGGCGGTGATGAAAATGACTGTAAAGGAACAGAACAACCAGCAGTATGTTCCACTCACACACCTACAAAGGAGATAGACAGTGGCAGCCAATGGACAAGTATACCAAGGGTAGCAATGGTGTATTGTGCACATACAAAACACGCGAGCACACACACATGCAAACATATGTACGGGCAGTGCACATTTCTTTCACTACAGACACAGTATGGTTAGTTGAAGTGCCTGACTCACAATTCAAACTTGTATTACCAAAAAGCAATGGTAGTGCTTTACCAGTGTAAGCATACGTCAAGCCAAAATGGTACAGTCCAGGCAATAGCATTGATTGCTTGGTCCACCAACTCACTAATACAACTTGTACAACACTAAAAACAGCAGTTCAAACTTATCACACACAAACAAGTGTGCATGCACACAAACAAGTAGCACTGTAAGCTTCTATCCTATAGCTGTGAGAAAATGGGATATTGGTTGACTGGGTTGTGAGTCCTGGTCAAGCAGTATCTGCAATCACTGGCGGGGTGAACCACAGAAATTCACTAAATTAACCTGTGCTTTTTACCTGGGTAGCTTGACACAAAAATCAGTCATGCGTAACTTAGAGGCAATGTGTAAAGTATTTATGCAGCACAAAAATAGTAATAAAGGGCAAGCACAACTCAAGAAAAATCCCACATCAATTTAGAAAAATTGAATGAATTTTAATAAATTACTTAACACCAAAATGCACAGATCCAGTCAGTAGAACCAGAGTTAAGATTTGTAAACATGTTTCGTACAAATTATTGCCTAAAAGATCAAAATGCAAACCGTAGTCATCTAGTTGCACAAGTCAAAATCGAAAAGTATGTCTGACCATGATAAGACATTGTTTGGATACAAGGTGTGGATTGGGCCCGGTCAGCCCTTACCTTTGAACTTAGAAAAATAATTACACTAAAAATGTTGTTCGAAAGTAAAGTTCAGTGGGGCAAGGCTGCAGGCAGTGTCGGAGGAGGGGGCATCATCGTTGGGGAGCCTTGGGTTGAAGCTGCAGTGAAGAGTTGTCGCATTAATCTTTTGGGTGCTAATATTTACCTTAAACTTAAAAAAATAATAACTCTAGTTCTACTGATTGAATGTTTGTTGTTTTGGTGTCAAATAATTTATTACATTTACTCTATTTTTCTACATTAATGTGGGATTTTTCTTGTGTTGCGTTGTCAGGTTATTACTGTTTGTGTGCTGTGTAAATACTTTACACTTTGCCCCTAAGTTAAGCCTGACTGCCATTGTGCCAGTCTACCAGAGGGTTGAGCACGGCTTAATTTAGTGACGTTTGTGCTTCACCCTGACAGGGTGTTGCTTGAGAAAGGTTAACATTCCACTCAAACAACAACCCAGTTTCTCACAATGGTCATGGATATTGCCCCTTGAATTAGTGTGTCTCTCTTTTTCTGAATTGCAAGAGTGGTACCAATCCAATGTTGGTCGGGTGTTGTTCCAGATTGTGGCAATATGAATAGAGAAAACTTGCCTTCTTGCTATGCTTTGTTTCCAATCTGGCTTTATCCAGGTTCCCCAGACATGGTTACTTTGTTTGCTAGGGAAGCTGTGGTCTTGTTTTTGAGAGTTTTATAAGGACCAAAGATGATCTTAAAAATGTATTGGGCTGGAAGAGGGAGCCAGTGTAGGTTTCCTAACATGGAGATGATGTTGACAAACTTCTTTGAATACTTTATGAGCAGTGTAAGATACCTTTCATGAGTGCTAGGATAGTATTAGGATAACTGCTAAGTAAGGCATTGTCTCCATCCAGATCAGAGAGGACAATTGCTTATATGGTTGTTCCAAAGATACCTTTCATGATAAATGGCTTCACTTTCTTTAAGACTGAGTTTTAAAACCAAGGTGTCTTGGTCTTTTTAGTGATGTGTTGCTTGAAGAGAGCAAACACAAGGAGATGATGGACGGAGTGCTGCAACTTTTCGGACACTCAACCCCACTTACCCCCATCAACAGATATGAGTTGAATCCATCATCGTTCTTTAGCTCACTTCGCCACCCTAGTGTAAACTCAGTGACTCCAATACCGGTCCCAGAATGTTTGTTTCCAATGCAGGGAAGACCTGGCTTGGCAGTACAGCCTGGACTGTTCCCATGTGGAACAGGGTCAAGACTGATTTGCATTGGCTGAATCTGAACTGAGGCGGCAAGTCAGCTAAAATACGACAATGGATTCAATCCAGATCTGTGACTGGGGGTGAGTGTCTGGAAAGTTTCAGCACTCTGTCCAATATCTCCTTGTGTTTGCTTTGCTTGAAAGAGATGCCTGTGTGAAGTGTGAATGTCAGAGATTTTGCTTGATCTGTTAGCTGAGAGGGTGAATCGTGGTAAGTTTAAGTAGTAAAGATAGTTGTGAATTAGAAGGAATTCAGTCTCGGTGGCGATTAGCTTCAGGAAGTTAGTTGAGTTACAAAACATGATGAGTTTGAGGCAGGATTTCAGTCTCTATATGTTGTTGGTAGAGTATTTTTTATGTAGAGTTAAGTATCATCTGTATATTGCTGCATCTTGATAATGCTGTCAGCAAGAATGTATCCATGCAGTTCCATATAGAGAGTAATTATAATGGGAGAGAGGATGGAGCCCTTTAGTGCTCACGAGAAGGGGATTTTGTGGAACCTATTTGCAAAAGCTGGTGCCAGTTGGTGTGGTAGGCTGTGAAAAATTTCAAGGTAGTGCTTGCAAAGCCCATGAATGTTTTTTAGGGTGTTTATACGAGCTAGAAGATCAACTGTGTTGAAGGGTGTGGAGAGGTCAACCAAGACTAGGAGGCTGGCGATTGATCCTGTTCTTGAGGGGGAGGATGCTGTCTCATGGTCTGTACTGTAGCATGGTCTTAAGCCTGACCGAAGCTTAACTGAGACCAAATCCTAACGTTGCTATTCCTAAAGGTCCTTTGTCAATTATGAAAGTCATAAAGGTAGTATTTTGTCTCCGATTACTTTTGTGAACTGGGCCCAAAAACCAACATGGCAGGAGCACATGCAACCTGTGCAACCTAGGTAGCAGTAGTAATAAGGACTTCTAGACAGGATAGAACCAGCAACAGCAGCTGAATATTCACCTACTCTAAAGGTTAGGTTAAAGTATCTCTAGGAAAAGCAATGCTGGACCACATAAATGCTTCTATGCATCCTATTTTCTGGAATGAGGCTAAAATCCTAGGATAAATATTAATAGCCTTTAGAAAAGATTAATAAGAAAAACATCTGTTTTTTTAAATGACCCATGAATGTATGCAGAATTTCATAGTATCTGTCATAAATTCATACATGGTGTCGTCCTGTCATTTAGCTTCATCACAGTTTCATTGGCTGTTACATTACCTGTTGCATCCACCCCAAGGATGTAGTTGGGAGCCAGGTCTTTGTGCTTACGTGATCATGGAGTGACATTGAACAAGGGTGCAGAGCTTTGTACAGGTGCATAGGTTGTCAAGATTGTTGCTAATTCTAGCCTCTTAAGCTATACAACTTTAGCAGGATTCTACCCATCTAACCTTATTTGTCGTTCTTTGATTTGCCTCTCTTCTCTTGTTTAGCTGTCCCAGCGTCACTTTTATGTGCCTAGCAGGAAAAAAACTACAAAAACGCTGCTACTTGCGAAAAAAAAGTTACACTTACTCATAAGCAGCAATGGAGCTGCCAGGAATGAGCACAGCACAGGACAACAACCCCACTACTAGCCAGGATGACCAGCCAGAGTCCCAGGGGAAGAGGAAGTGCAAGTACAGTCAGGAGGAGAATGCAATGCTGATCACGGAGGTGATGGAGCACCAACACCAGCTCTTTGTCAGCTCCATAGTGTCATTGGTGAGGAAAAATACCATATGGCAGTCCATAGTGGACAAGGTTAACAGTGTTGCTGAATTCAAGAGGACAGTGAGTGACTGCAAGAAGATTGTAAGTGCAAGACAAAGGAGAAACTGGCAACCAATCTCAAGGCAGCATTGCAGACCGGAAGTGGTAGTCCAGTGCCCTAGGAGGTGCTGGATCCCTCGGAGGAGCAGGTATCCGCAGTCATCTCTGAGGAGTCTGTGGTTGGAGGTGTTGGACAGGACAGTGCTAACTATGATGAACTACATCAGGAGCAGAGTCAATGTGGGTTACTATGTAATGTCATGCAGTCCAGGCAGCAATGTTTCTGCCCTCTGCAGGCCAAAGGAGAGGCTCATGGCTCATCTATGGGTAGACATGACATCAATGGACGCCTCATGGGCCATTTGATAATATGTTGGTGTTGGGCAGCGTCACAAGCCTTCTAGCTGTGCTATCGCATTAATTTGTGCCACATACCCAGTTTCTCCTTTGCCCTTTGCTTATGAACATGCCAGGGAACATCTGCTGCCATTGTCCTCATTTTGACTTTGAACTGTTCATCTTGACCATTTGTGCACTGTCAGTGTGGCATATCTGCCCTAATGAGATTGTGATCATCCTCCTGACTGAAGCACTCCTCTACTCCACATGTCCCATGACATGTTTCCCCCATGTACTCTGTTTGGACATCCACTGGCTCTAAACATCTTTTGGGGTTGTTGTCCACGAATTGTACCTGTGAGCAGCTTCGACATTTGCACATGTACATTAAGGCACTTAGAACTACCTGTGTGTTGTCTGTCTGTGGTAGTCAGGACCAGATTGACCACTGGCCATTCTTTGATGCAAATACACCAACTACTTGCCAAACGGACATGTTTTTTATGGAGTCAGTGACAATGCTAGGTAGTGAGAGCGTAACATATTTGGTGAACACAATTTGTGTGTTGAATAGCACATGCTTACTCAAGGTTGCAATCATTAAGTTCAATAGGTGTCATGCAGTCAATGTTAATGGTGAGTTAAGTCACCCCACTAGTGCCGGGTCTACCCATGGGTACTAGCAAGCATACAACATTGGGCTGGCAAGTAAACACTGCAAGCATGATTGGGTACTGGGGAGCAATCACTTTGTGAAAACCTACTTATTCGGCAAAGGCTTTTGACCACAGCATCCCTTTAAGCCATGTTGCATGACGTTCCCACACAGAGATATTGTATGTGGACACATGATCTGCACTGTGTACTATTTCCATCATGATTTGCATATAGCCATGTCTGAACTGGGGTGGCAGAGTGGGCTAAAGAACGGTGATGGATTAAACCCTGATCTTTTGACTGGGTGTGAGTGTTTGATTGGTTCAGATGCTCCGTCCATTACCACCCACTTTTGTGCCGCTCATGGGAACAGTCCAGCATGAACTGCCAAGCCATGTCTTCCCTGGACCGGAATCAAGCATCCTAGGACCGGTTTCTGGCTAATCAGCCGTCCTCTGCCAGGCTAGCTTGAATCCAGTGGCAAAGTGAGCAAGGGACCCATGTCTGGGCATACCCTGCCAACTTAGGGCGAACAAAGCGATACCAAAGGGATACCAAGGGATGCCACAGCATCAACCAAATTGATGCTGCAGTGGCGCAAGCTCCTTGTAAATATTCCCCCTAGTTTCTTACTCCATCACCACTTGTCATGAGTATCATGTTAGTTTTCCAAGACTTGAGAATCGAGGGCAGTTAGATAATTTTTGTATTAAGTATTATTACACTGTCCTTGAAAACCTAGGAACCAGGGGATAGTGCAAGCTCACTGAATTGATGAGCACCTTCTTCGACATTTTAACTTTCACTTGGCAGAGTGGTCTAGAAGTCAAGGCTTACTCTTTAAGGGTTATGGAGGGCAGATAGCTTAATTCAACAAGAACATGTATGTATTACCATACAGATATTACCCAAGCAGTTGTATTCTTTGCATACAATTATATTAGAACTTTATATCATAGAAATATGCTTAGTAACTTTAATACGTTTTTATAGTTTAATTATTAAATGAGGTAACTTAAGGCTGTGTGTTGGTGCCAGAGATTCTGTATTTATAAGGATTGTTTTTTGTCAAGAAAAGCATGTGTATCTGTGAAGGCCCTAAAACTCACATACCAATTCAATAGGAGTCTCACGGAGCAACTTTAATTGACCCTGGTGTGATTTGTGCCTGTCGAAGGCACTAGGCCCAGCCACACAAGTGGGGTAGCATTTAATCGGCACAAGTGGGAGAATGCTGGGTGGTAGAACTTTTTTTGTGGATCCCTGAGGTTTCTGAGCATTTACTTCACAGCAAAGCAAGACAAATGTGTGATTTTAGTCAAAGGTTGAGATTTGCATGGTATTATGGCTAAGAAAATGCAGTGGCACCCGGTTGCCCAGGTTCAAACACTTGGGGGTCGATTCCGATTCGGGAGAAAAAACATCTGTACGATTCGCATCCGGAGCCCTCTCCGTACGAATCGTACCCGTCTGTCCGAGTCGCGAAGTACGATCCGTATTTCGTGAATCTGTTCGAATCGTCGCGATCCGTACGTATAGCAAGGCTGAAACTGTGATCCGTACGACTCGTCCACATGCCGTACGACCCGGCGAGTACGATCCGGAACGTGTTATGAGGACACGATTCGGTCCACGTCAGGGAAGGGCGATTCGTACGGAAAAGCACACAATCATATACACACCGTACAGTCTGTACGCCCCATGATCGCGGGGTACGGTGTGTACCCCTGCGATCATGGGGTGTATGCATCGTATCGCTGCGATCGCAGGGTGTACGCACCGTACACCCTGCGAACATGGGGTACGGTCTGTACGCCCCATGATCGCGGGGTACGGTGCGTACCCCCCATGATCGCAGGGGTACGCAATGTACCCCCAGTGATCATGGGGGTAAGCACCGTACCCGGGGGGGGGGTGTTCTGTACCTGTTTGGAGGCGAACTCTGCTTTTACGGCTGTTTTCGGCTGTCGTAGAAAAAGGGTCGTACGGTGCGTACCCGACACGAATCGTCTGAAAAACCAGCCGTGAATCGTACGGTCTTTGTACGATTCGTACGGAGTCCTGCTCCCGGTACGAATCGTACTTCGTCGTACATGCGGGGGACGTGGCAGGGTACGAATCGTACGGGAAAAATGCTCCGAATGGCTATTCGGAGCAGTTTTTCCCGAATCGGAATCAACCATTTGATCTGTGATATATTATATTTATATATTGAAATGTTTATTTACTACTTTAAATTCTATTTATATAAAAAATCAATATGATTGTATATTTTTGGGCACTATTAGTGTCCACCATATTTTTCATGATATTTTCATACTTACCATTATAAGTATAGGGGCATGATATTGTAGTAGATCATATTTTTGACACAATATTTCTGTCAACAATATTGTTTACCACAATATTTTGTCAGAGATCCAATGTGTCATACTCTCTGTCACAGTTCCTAATGTTCTCTCTTGACACTAGGGACAATGCACACTCCAAACACCTCTGTACTCTCTTAGATGTTCTCTTACTGTCCCTATCTTGACTAACTATATATATATTATGGCCAGGACTAAATTTACCCCACATGTACAAATGTTTTAATATTCAACCTTAATTTTGCCCCTGTAATATGTACCAGAATCTTAACATAATTTGTTTCGGGATAAATACTGTATTACTTTTTTTAATTTTTTCATTATTATTTACCTTTCCTTATGTATATGGGTGTGCGTGTGCACGTGTGTGTCTGTGTGTAAATGGTTTTGAATATTTTTCATCCTATATAGTAATAAGTACTTGTATCTCAATTTTATTTTACGTTGGGAATTAATTGAATAAAAAAAAATTGATAATTATCCGTCCTTAACTATTGTTTATTTGTATCTGTATCTGCTCCTTTTGCTCAAATCTGCATTGTTTTGTTTTAAATATATTTGATCAACACAGCTGAAATTGCCCTGGTACTATCTTTTTTTCTCACAAATTCTATATTTGATGTACCACTGATCATATTTTTTATTTTAATCAATTGAAATACATTTTGAAATGAAAAATGCAACTCTGTATTGGTTTTATACTTTGGCTTTGCCTCCTGTGTAAATCGCCCTGTTGCTCATTCCTACTTTTTACACATACATAAAAAATAAAAAAAAATAAAAGTAGCAGTCAAGGCTCACCTGTGTGAAGATTATTATAAGCTGCGATCCATTGACTAAATCATCATAATATCTTTATTCGGTCATTTGTAAAAAAAAGGCATCAAAGTACACGAGAAATAAAACATAAATATATCTACAATTAAAAATGGTATTAAACCATTGCAATCTCAAATACAAATGATATCTTGAATCATTTTAAGAACATAAAACATGTACCAACAATCTATTCATGCTAGAGGAAGGACACAATGCAGTCACCAAGCATATTAAAACTAAACCTTTGAGTCATCTGTGCATGTGAGATACATATATATCATAAAAGGATAGGTAAAAAAAAATCGAAAATGGTGTCATGATTAACAAAGACATTTTTTACGAATCAACGACTAAGAGAAAACACAATTGGTCTAGAAGTGTCTGTTTTTAAAATTCTAATTGTAATCTGGTACTTCCTAATACTCATGTTAAGGCATTTAGGTCTGATCCATCTCCTATGTACCTGCCTATACTTGGGACAAACAAACAAAATATGTTCTTCGGTTTCGGCAGCTGCACAGCATGCCGGGCAGGTTTCTATAGTTAGGCCCTTCACCTCTTTCCCCGGAAATTTCAACAACAGATTACCATACCTTAACCTGATGTACAAGCTTTTAGTGAGTGAGGTCGAGATCAGTTCAAGGAACGGTTCAAATAGGGAGCAAGATTTTATGATTAGGAAGTGTGTAGTTAGCTGACAGCTAGTTGGATTATTCATGTAGTGCTCGCCCACCACCTTCCAGTAAGTAGCTTTGAGAAACAAAATGTTGCGACTGGCGGCCCTTTCTGGATACTCCCATAAGCCCATTAGGTTCAATAGCTTGCATCATTTAGCAATGTGCTTGAACCAGGGAAGTTGTTTAGCCCCGTTGAGCGCCAATACCTCCCAAAAAGAATTACGATATTCAGTTAGTTGGGGGTAATCCATAGATGCAACCATTAGGTTAAGGGTTTAAGGGCAGCCAGATCACCAATTCTTTTTAGCCCAAGATCACAAAAAAGTAGAATAAGTAGTTTTGTGACAGGTAGTTCTCCCAAGTCGTTCCCAGTTTTACAGGAGTGAATCCCCAGATCTCCTCTCCATACAGAGCTCCATTTTGGGCCTTTGCACGGTATATTTCAAGAGCCAGGGACAGGAATTGAGTGTAGGATTTTTAAAAAAATCTTAACATTGATTTCGATCTCTGACATAAGGTTAAAAAACTCTTCCGCAGCAGATATTGCCAACTAAGTGACTCATTTATGCCAATGCCCAAGTAATTAAAATCTTTTACTCGATCCAGGGGTTCATATTTGATCTTTACCAGTCGTATGCCACTGCTTGATTTACCGAGCACCATAAATTTTGTTTTTGTGGTATTCAGTTCCAGCCTCCTCTCTTTGCAGAAGCTCAGGAATGTATCCAATAAAACTTGTAAACACATAGGAGTAGTGGATATTAATAAAGAATCATCAGCAAATAGCAAAATGGGTACTTTTGCATTATTCAATGAAGGGGCGTCATTTTTACAATCCAATAGACAACTCACCACATCATTAATATACATAGAGAATAATGTGGAGGTGAGTACACACCCCTGACGCACCCCACGTTCAATCGGAATCCTCCCTGTCAGTTCCCCATTTGCCCCTCACCTAACCTGGGCATAATTGTCCATATCCAATTTAACAAGCACAGACACCAGGTCGACTAAATCATTTCACTTGAATATCATTGATTGATTACATGGACAAGCTGTGAGTTGAATTGAGGATTCAAAAATCAACCCAGGAGGTCATGGGACCGCTCAATAACATTGACTCAGGGACAAATGTATTTGGAATGTGTGACTGGACCACTTTCGGTGCAGAAGGTTATTTTCACGAATTAAAAGTGGTACAATAGTAAGACATTGTGGCCTTCATAATTGGGATTTTGCTTCAGTGTAATTTAAATGTTTAATTTTTATTGTATAAAATCCATTAAATGTTGAAAATAAATAAAAATAGTTTATTTTAAAAATCGTATTGTAGTAAAATTTCTTTAAGAAAAAAGTGCCCATTTTCTAAAACAAAGGGCACGATTACGATGAGGGTGGGCCCGCCACTGACAGCCGATTGGTAGTGGTCCCACCGCCATCGCAAACAATTTTTCCACCCTCCACATTTTGATGGCGGGCGGCTGTGTGGCAGTCGGAAAGACTGAGTGCCACAGATTTGAGCTCGTCAGTCCATCGGAGGTGGAGTAATTCCTACAAGGCAACACCGTAGGCATTACGATGTTCCTTTCCGCTGGCCCTTTCATGGTGGAGAACCTGCCCTGAAAAGGCAGCGGAAAGGGACTTTGGTGCCCGTAGCGGACTCCACTTCACTCCTAGCCCTCAAATATATGCACTGGAGGGCACCTATGGTATGTGCAGTGTCCCTACTTTGCATTGCGGTGGGTGCTGCAGCCAGCAGCACCCACCGCAATGCAAACTGTAGGTATTCCGACTGCCGTAGTAGCAGTCGCATCATTATGCCTATGTCGGAACCGCCGACAGCCTGTCGGGATGTCCCATTTCCTGATACCCGGAAATGGGACATCCCGACAGGCTGTCGGCGGTCCACCCGCCATCCTAATCGGGCCCAAAATGTGGATGCAGAATATTATTATGAGCTAAAGGCATACATGATAAAGACATATTACATAGGAGTGAATTGTATTGCAATAGAAAGGAATATGTGATAAAATCATGATGTAATGTGCTGCAATGTAAAAACAGTTATTTATTTTCTCAACGTAGATGGCATCTTCCTGAAATAGCTGAAAATGGCTTTGTCCGTAATTAACGGATTGCACCTTTTATGCCACACCTGATGAAACGGTATGGCTATTTCATTCCATGCTAGGGTTAGCCCATGAATTCCAGACCGGTGTACTGTTTCTGTTAGTTGCAGGACACAATGTACACTGAGGAGTAAAAATATTTCCTAAAAGTCCCAATACTCCCTTGGCATCACTGAAATCTTTCAAGCCCTCAGAGTCAAAATTCGTTTTATCAGAAGGGATTCCAAGCACCTTTATGTCCTGTAAAAGTAGTCTACAGATAGGAGGAAGAAAGCACCTGCGCTTTAGCCCTGATTACAAGTGCCTCATAAACGTTCTGTTTTTCACCACCCCAGAATTACCATTACTAGGGTTCCTGGTAGTTACAGGTGTGGGGAAATATCAGGAAGTATTAGTTTTTGCTGTATAACATGCACACATTTGACTTACTATGCTGATTTCCACCAGTGGCATAACAAGACATGCAGCCCCCCCTGAAAAGTGCATGGAGGGTGCCCCCACGCTCCTGACCCAGTCAGGAGCTTTCAGGCACCCCCCTGCATAGTGCCAGAGGGGACCCAAAGGAGCTTGTGGGTCCCCCCGCACTGCAGGGGCTATTGTTACGCTAATGATTTCCACATGTTTATTTCACCAGTAATTCCTCCTGGGGACTTCACATGCTTGCGTCAGGGGAAATCTCAGAGTGAAAAGAAATGGAGATGTGATGTTTCCACAAAGACTATATTTCCAGTGGGTCCTGTAACTCCCTTGGCCGCCCCTATTGGAATTTCCAGGCCCCTTGTAACAATAGACTGAGATCATAAGAAGAGCTGGAAGCCTAGCTAGTGATTGCCATGATGGAGTGACAAGATCCATTGATGCTGTCTGAGACGAACTAAAAAAATCACTGTGTGCACCAGAATGAAAGGAGGCATCTATGCTCAGATGAACTGGCTATTCATGAAGTAAAGTATCAGTACTTGTGGCCATCAGGTCTGGTCTGCAACAGAAAAACCTCTGAGCTTTCAGGAAAGACACAAAGAGATCTGTCTGCTGAAAAGTACTCAAAAACTTTAATTCGAGCATCAAACCACTTGAATCTTCTAAGTAACTTGAAAAAAGAGTCTTGGGTGGCGTCAGACCACTATCATCTCTGAAGGAAACACCTTCCCTTGTACTGGACTTGGCTCTCTGGGCATGTGCATAAATTAAAATGTGCATGGGACATTGCCTTGAGATTGTTTAAAAATGGCAGAAACAGGGATCGCCGACTAAGATGGCAGCGGGTTGACCTCGCTCCACACCAGGACCAAGTAAAAAAGAAAGGGCGTCTGTTAAAACTGCTTTGCGGGGCTGCTTGCTTGAGGATATCGCCGCCGGAATGTCTTCTGCCCTCCAGGACACCTTTTGTTTCGCCTCGGTGAGCCCTCTCTTTGTTAAACTCGACTGTGTAAAGTGGCACGCTCCCTGAGTGGACCTCGGCAACAATTGCAAGATTTGCGCGTTTTGCCTTGGAGCCTCAGAGATCAATATGCAGGTACGCCGCGCTCTTTGGGAAGCTATTAAGGAGAGCAGGTACCTTTGAAATGTTGTTTCCACACGACTAATCTCCCTGAGACATGGCTACATTTTGGGAAATGCTTTATTTTTTGCCGGTGGCTACCATTTTAAATCCTTCACAATGCCTGAACCTGGGAGGTTCCACCTACCCAGCTGTTCTTGTCTGAGGAGACTATTTGCCGGATTACTGTTATTTATTATTTACTGCATATATCTCCTCAAACAGGGTTTTTCTATCAGGAAGAGCTGCTTTTCTCGGGACAATTTGGAATTTGATGTTCTACAATAATTGTCCTGTTTGTGAATAACTTCCAGTTTATGGAGACCTCTATTCTATGCTATTTTTCAATGATAATAGGAGGAATGTATTCCTTTCTGAAGTTATTCATTTAAAATGTTGTTCTTCTAAGGGCAAGTTGCTTCTTATTTGCATTATCTCCACAAATTTGATTTGCTCATATGCAGTAGCTACGTCATTTGCTCACTCATGTGTGATATCCTCCTGTGACGCACTCTAGAAAAATATTTACTTGCAGCTGGCAGCATCAATTCTCCTGGTGTCATTTGGTGTTAATCTAGTGCAGTGCCTCAGAGCTTTTGACCTGTTCCGTACAAGCCACCCCCGTTCAGATAGGAAGGCTGGGTCGACCCCTGCAAGTTCTGAGTGCCTTCTTTATTAGCAGGCTAATTTCCTTCAGTGTGAGGCTGCTGCTACTACCAGGTCCAGTCTTTGCTTGTCGACTTGTCTTTATGCCATAGTTTTGACAGATCCAACTGTCCTGTTCCAGTTGTTTAGAAACAAGTAGTCAAGGAACAACAGCTTGTGTGCGATTCACAATACATTTTTCTATGCTGCACTATTATTAGTTTTTTCTCTTTTTTTGTACCCTTTATTCTTTCAATATTTTTGTTCATATGGAGCCTTCACCTTCTTCTGGTCAGAGAACCACTTCAACGAATATGTCCTCCTCTCGCAAAGACCCTAACAAAGTTGCTCCCTCTAAGCTCCATAAAAGGAAAAACAACTTCACCCACCCAGTCGCCATCACCTATAACAATGGAAGACGTCATGGGAGAGATAAAGTTGATTGAACCCTTTGTCATCGATACCAATGCCACTCTTTAGAGGGTGGACAAGAAGTGGTCTAACCTGGATTCAAGAATGTCAGTTGTGGAACAGAGGATCAGTGATACCCAGGATCTGGTTACCCAGTTTGTGAATATGTCTAAAGAGAATGCTCTTCTCAAGGCACAAACAGAAGACGTAGAAAATCGCAATAGATGCAACAATTTGGGTATTTATGGTATTCCTGAGGAAGAGGAGGAGTCTGATATGCTTGCCTTCTTAACAATACATATTCCCAAGATTGTAGGTCTTAAGGACAGCACAACTCTTAATTTGCAACGGGCACATCACATCGGCCATAAACCTGCAGTTTCCTCCTCATCATCATTGGCTCATCATCCTAGAGGAATAATTGTTTTGTTTTTGGAATATACAGAGTTGTTAACTGTCCTCTCAGCGGCTAAGTCAAGGAAGCAGATGTTGTAGTCTGGCCAAAACGTATTTTTCTCTCAGGATGTTGCCCGTGCCACCGCTGCCCGTCGCAAGGAATTTCTTTATCTTCGCCCAGTTTTTCGATCCATGAATGCCAGATATGGCCTTGTACATCCATGCTTCTTTAAAGTTACCTACAAGGAGAGTTCTTACTCCTTCGATCGTCCTGAAGACTTGAGACAATTCATTTCCCGCCACAAAGGAGACGAGATGGACTTTGGAGGGTCCTGAGTTGCATTGTCCGTTATGTTTGTGTTCTGTTTTCTCCAATTTAATGTCTGTATCCTTATGGTCTGAAGATTTACATCTTTTATGATGTGTTTATGGTCTGTAGGTGTTTTTCTTGTTTAACTATTAGGTTTTGTTCACAGGTTCAATGGTCTCTTCATATTGTAATTTTTTTTGTCCTCATTTTTCTTTTCTTAGTTGTCTATATTCCTGTACCAACCTATTTCCCGGATGTCCTGCTATCCGCTGCCCCTTTTGTTCTGACCCCTGGGTTCATGGTCTCCCCATGTGTTTGGTGTTATATACATAACTGTTTTTTTTGGTTGCTGTTGTCGTTCTTTTTTCATTTTCAGTTATTGTGATGATCCCCCTCAATTCGTTATTATATATTTCACTCTTTTTCTCTATTTATTCATAACTGTTTTTATTTAATATATATATTTTTTTTATCTATTTTCTTCTATTAGTCTTGGTCGTTTGTGTTGTGTTGGTTCTACCAGCTTTCTTCACTCTGGATATTTATTCCGCTTCTTTTGACTTAAGTCTCCCGACTTTTAGTCTACTGTTCTTCTCTTAGCATCTCTCCCCTATACTTTTTCTTATTTTCTTTTCTTTTTTCTTACTTTTTTCTGTTTTTCTTTTTCACCCTCTCCTCCTTATTTCCTGAATATGTTTCTTCTTTCTCGTATGTTTTTTCTTTATCTCCTATTCTTGTTTTCCTCTTTGAAATCCTGATTTTTTACTCTTTTTATATTTATGCATATCCTTTTTCACCTCAATGCATTGATCCTACTTTCTATGGTTGTTGGCACCTCAACTGTACAATTATATTGAGTTTTGGAATGCTCATGGTGTAGAATAATGCTCTTCTTTTCTACAATGACTGATAATATCCGGATTCTTTCATGGAATGTAAAATGATTACATAACCCTATCAAAAAACAATATGTACTTTCCCATCTTTCTAAACTACAATGTAAAATTGCAATCCGACAGGAAACGCATCTCAATGACAAGGATGTTAATTCACTCAAAAAGGAATGGGTAGGTCACGTGTATTGCTCCCAATCTAAAGACAGGAAAAATTGAGTGGCAATACTTTTTCATAAGTCCTTGTCCCTTACTGTGGAGAGAGAAGAAAAAGGCAAAGATGGTCAATGGCTTCCCCTTCATACTCTTATTAACCCCTTGCATACTGCCGCGATTCTGCGCCTGTGCGGCACTTTTATTGAGTGGGCGGGTTCATGACGGCCCCCAGCCGTCCTCAGCACACGAGCACTGTAGTGCATGATGGCTGGGGGTCGTCATCAGCATGCAAGGGGTTAATGGATCCCGAACCTCTCTGCTTAACATTTATGCGCCCACAGGCATTGATTTACAGTTTTGGCACTCCATGTCCCACACTCTTCCCTCATGCTCTGATACTAACCTCATAGTGGGTAGTGACTGCAATCAGGTAATGGACCCCTTTACAGACAGGAAGTCCTCCTTCAGATACACTCCCACTAAAATGAAAAAACCTCTGTTAATACTATCCTTTCGAGGGGTATGGTTGACGCTTAGAGAATATATAATCCTGATAGTTTGAAATTTACTTTTTACTCTCCTACCTACAACTCTTCCTCTAAAATCGATTATATTTTCTTGAGCCCCCATCTTCTTTCCAATCTACTTCATGCACAGATTGGTTCTATTCTTATCTCCGATCATGCTCCCGTTCTAATTAATTTAGATCTCCCGTCCTTACCATCTAATCTCGTCGTTGGCGCTTTAATAACTATCTCCTTTAAGATCTTTCCTTCCTTGCACGCTTTAAAGAATTTGCTTCTGAATTTTTTCTTCTCAATGCCAGCCCAGGTATACCCTTTCATACAGTATATGATGCGGTTAAATCAACTGCCAGAGGCTTCATTATTGAATATGTAGCAAGCAAAAGGAAACAAGTCCGTAAGGAATCTGCTGATATATTATCCTCCATTAAAAACCTAGACTCTTTTTTCGATTCATTGCCTCCCTGTTCTTCTCCTCTCCCTGATTGTTCCATTCTGAACCAAGTTATATCTATATCCAAGATTACTTCTGCTTTGTCTATTGTACCTAAAGATAAAGCCCCTGGCCCAGATGGTTTTACTGCCGAATTTTACTCATTCTTTTCCCATATCCTTCTGCCCCATCTTTTGTCTCTTTTCCAACATTTTATTTCCAATGGTGAGGCCCGAGGATCTTTTCTTGAGGCTACAATGTGCTTAATTCCCAAAAAAGATAAAGATCCTTCCTTGTGTGCTAGCTATCGCCCCATCTCTTTGATCAACCTTGATTGTAAAATGTTTGCAAAGGTATTAGCTCTTCGTATTAATCAGGTACTTCCAGATTTGATTGGTTCAGAGCAGACAGGGTTTGTTAAGGGAAGGACTATTGCGGGTAATCCCAGAACTTTCCTTAATATTATACATCTGGCTGCCATAACCCTCGATGCGGGAAATGCCTTTGATCGTGTCCATTGGCTTTTCATGATGCGCGCCCTTAAATGGCATGGTTTTGGCCCCCCCATTCTGTATCTTATCAATTTATTATATTCTTCCGGAACCACTTCTGTTTTTGTTAATGGCTCTCAATCCTCTTATTTCCCTTTCAAAGGGGCACTCGTCAGGGCTGTCCTCTTTCCCCTTTACTGTTTACCCTCTCCCTTGAACCCTTTCTTCATTCTTTGCGTCACTCCTCCTCCTCCCGAGGCTTTATTTACAAAGCTGTTGAAATTAAATGCACTTGCTTACGCTAAGGATATTATGTTATATGTTTCAGATCCTTCTACCTCTTTACCCGCGTTCACAGATCTTCTGTCCTCTTATTCTGCTCTGTCTGGTTATAAATTAAATTTATCCAAATCTGAAGTGCTTCCTTTAAACATAATATTGCTTGAGTAGTATGTTTGATGATGTTGATTTCAAATGGAATACTAATAATATCACTTGCCTAGGGATTAAATATTCATCTTCTATTGCAAAAACGATTCAGCTCAACTTGGAAGAGGTTCTCTCAAAAGTAAACCACTTGACAAACAGCTGTTCCCCTCTTTTTTTGTCATGGTGGGGTAGATTGGACACAATCAAAATGATGTTGCTCCCCATTATTAACTTTTACCTGTCCATGCTACCAGTAAAACTTCCCCTGAAGTTTTTTAAGACCCTTAATGGTGCTTTCAGTAAATTTCTCTGGAACGGTCGAAAAGCCCATATTTCATTGCCCATTTTGTCTCTTCCTAAAGATCAAGGGGGTGTTCATTTTCCCTAATGTCCGGCAATATCACTCCTCTTTTCTTCTTCGCCAAGTTCTATCCTATTTATTTGCTTTAGAAGGAGATCCCACTTCTGTCTGGCATAGATTGGAGGAATCTCTCATTTCCCCATTCCCTTTCCCACTGTTTGCCAGTTTTACTCATCCTCCTCGCTCTTTTAATTATCCAACGATTTCTAAATTTATTTCTACCTTTCACCCTGTTAATTGTAAATCTTCCAGCCCCTTACAAATATTTTTAGACTCACCTCTGTGGTTTAATAAGTCCATCAAGTTGTCAAACTGTACTATTTTTAGGAAAAAATGGGCCAATAAAGGGATCCTTCTGCTTAAGCATCTAATATAGGATTCTATCATTCTCTCCCCACAAGAGGTTCAATCTAAATTTGACCTACCTTTTTCCTCACTCCTCAGATATGATTCTTTGAGGCTGCTCTTGACAAATCAGCTTTCCCTCCTTTCTGGATCTCCCCTCACATCGCCGGACCCCCTGTTAGAACCTTTACCCATTACTCCTTCTATTCGGGCCTATCTACAAATATCTTAATTTTTCCTCTCATAGCCGCCCTAAAAGCAAGGTTGAGCTCTTATGGGAATCTGATTTACAGTGTACTCTTTCTATACACACGTGGAACTTTTTGGATACGCATACACCACACCTCATGTACTTCTAGTACTACTCAAACTCCCTATTATTTTTATCAGCGACTATTTTTAACTCCACTAACTCTCTCCAAATTTAGTTCAGATATTTCTGGTCATCTCTCAATACTCCTGGCACATTAATTCATTCCTATTTTCATTGCCCTAATATCGCCTGATTTTGGACCAAGGTATGTGAATCAATCTCATCCATATGCTCTATTAAATTTCCTTTTGATATTTATTCCATATTCCTGGGAAGTAATTCTATAAATTGGTCTGGATCTCTCATGGTGGGCATTTTTGTAGACCTGGCAATTGCTATTGCTTTTCAGGTAATTACCTCTAACTGAAAATATGCCACTAAGGTCTCTTTCTCTGCCTGGTGGAACCTTATTTGCTACCATCAAAGACTGGATAGAGCTTCTGTCAATACCTCTCAGCAACTTATTCATAAGGAAGCCTTCTGGTCTTCACTCAACAATCCTTTATCCTCATCTGCACTACGTAATAAGAACAGTACCGTTGTTTCTCAACCACCATGAGTATTTGATCTCTTTCACTTTTTATAAATAATATATATGTCTTTGTATAGTTTTTACTCTGTTTTAGGAACTTATATGATTGCTTTTATATAGTAGTTTTCAATATACTATTGGATCAGGATATTATCATGTTTTCTTTACTTTATTTCTTTTTTTTCCCTTTATCTTTCCTTTCTTCTTTTCCCTCTCTGTTTCATTTTCTCTTTCCCCCTCTCTTTTTCTTATTTTCTCTCTTTTTCCGGTTTTTCCCCTTTTCAGATTATTGCAAAATGCTACTTAGTTACATGGCACAACTTTGTATTAGTGCTTTTCCCTCTTGGAGAATTTTAAATCATTGGTAGATATCTCGTGTTTTGCATTCCACCATATTAGATATTCAGTTCGCTACCTATTTGCTCTTATTTATATACGTATTTTATATATTGTGCCTTTGTTTTTATTGCTTCAATGAAGCTCTGTAAACTTTAAAAAAAGGCAGAAACGGCTTCTGTCACCGAGTCATAAATATCAGACTCACCTTCATCTGTGTTGTCCACAATATATGAACGAGCAATCCTACATGGCCTATCCCTATCCTTGTAGAGACCAGACAAACACCCAACTCTCACTGTGGTAACTGATTGCAGGGCGATTCAAAGTTGCTGCTGAAGACTGAGAGCAGACCTCCAAAGCTCAAGCGACCTGCTCACCTCATGGTCTCTCTCATCTTTTGAGGGCAGCTGCATGCAAAACAGCCACATGCAAATCAGTGTTGTTGTGGCCCAAGTTGCTAGGCCAGCTTCCCTCTGAACAGGACCATAAGCAACCATAGACCTGTTTTGGCCTATTTTGGGCCTTATCAGTTGGGTGTAGCTTGTGTCACAAAGCACATTAAACATAGGACACACATCTGGGCATACCCGCGGCACTTAGGACATCGCACTGAGGACAAGAAAAAGGTGATGGGTGAATTGCTGGAGATGATCTCAGCCACTGGTAGTAACTTGTTGCAATTTCTCCTTTAACTGATGATGCACATAAAGAATGTAAGTGCATTATCAGACCACTCTGGTCAGATGTTCCAAGAAGTTCCTGTTGAGAGGTCACGGTTGATGCTACTGTAATTCGTTAATACATGATTCTTCCTATCGCATTGTAATTAGTTGAGCTCTTTTATCTTGTTGTTTTCTTATTTTCATTGTGCCATATGTTTATTGTATTTTGCTCTACCTTTTTTCCTTTCCTCTCATATAAAGTATTAAGGGGAAGGTGTGTTGTAATTTCTCCTTTAACTGATGATACACCACATAAAGAATGTGAGTGCATCATCAGAACTCTCTGGTCAGATGTTCCAAAAAGTTCCTGTTGAGAGGTCACGGTTGTTGCTTCCTCCAGTGGTGGGTGCTAATAAATTGACGTTGAAGCTTTCCTCTGGATGGGCCCGATTCACAGAACTAACTTAAGACAAAATCCTAAACTTACTACTTTTGGTATTCACAGAAGTTAGGATTTTGTCTTAAGTTTGTCTTAACACAGACTTAAGACAGACTTGAGACAGACTTAAGTTAAGATTTTGTCTTAAGTCTGTCTTAAGACAAACTTAAGACAAAATCCTAACTTCTGTGAATACCAAAAGTAGTAAGTTTAGGATTTTGTCTCAAGTTAGTTCTTTGAATCAGGCCCACCGTCTCTTTACTTACAAAATTCATTACACCATTCTTTTGACCACCATGCACCTTGGGCAGGAACCAGCGATATGCAAATAAGTCTTAGTTCTGCTTCAATAGGAACAGTCCAGCCCGGGCTACCAGAACTTTCTCTGTAAAAGGCCTGACGTGCGACATCCTTTGCGGTAATGGCTAACACCCTCCTGGGTTCCTGAAAAGCTTTTCCGCCTGAACTCTTCCTCTGGGGTGAGGTTGTGTACTCAGTGAATAATCTTGCAACTGGAACGTCATACTCCTTTTACAAATGAGGCGAGCTTTTGTCGGCAAGGCTGTTAAACCTGTTTTGGCTTTTTCCAAGGAACGTTGTATTTGCTGCATGCCTGGAGGCAGGTTCCCTTCAAAGGAAAAACAGTAAGACACTGTCTTCTTCTGAGGAAAGAGAAGAATGGAATAAGCAAATTAATCACAGATTAACTTCCTTCGAACTTCATGTGACCTTCTTTTCATGCACTCAAACATTACTAGTTAATTAGCTTTTAAGACTTGTTAGTGAATTGTCTAACATTTTCCTAGGCGTCTAGGAGGAAACATGCCCAGTCTATTTTCGGAAATTTAATTTGAATCTTGATGGTCCCCCGCCCATACAGATTACAAATATTGGTGCAATTTTGCACTGCTTTTTACTTTACAGAGATTATTGTACTTCTACAAATTTTCACTGACATTTGGAACAATCCCGTAATGAATTTTATCTGTTCAATTGGAACAAATATCATTTTAGGCCTGGCTACAGACAACTTTGTTTGTGGATGCGACCTCATGTCATCAAAAATATAGTAAGTGCAGAAATGTAACAGACGTTGGGTCAGCCCCCTACAGTGAAGGCTTCCACGTATCCCTCGTGGTTTGGCTTTGCCCTGTAACTCCAAACTGCAATATTTATGTATGGTCGAATTGAAATCAGCAAGTTCTTTAAATTTCTATGATTGTTTTTCATGGATAATTGGGATGCATGATGTTACAACATAAACTATTACAACGCATACTTTTACAACACAGTTTTTTTCAACGCAACTTCCATTACAATACATACTATCACAAAGCAAGCCATTACAACGCATGTACCATTACAGCGTAAAATACTATTCTAACACCGCCAGGTGTTTACCTCAGGTAAAGTGCGAGTTAGTGAGGCATATGCGTTGTAATGGCATGTGTTTTAATAGCAGGCGTTGTAATGGAACTTGCATTGTATTTGCTGTATTGTATTGGCTGTGTTGTAATGGATGTTTCCCGGATAATTGATTAGTTGGCAAATGTATAACATCTGTTATATTACTTTATGCATGTTTCTATTGTTTAATTTTATTGCATAGGACTTGAAAATACAAACTTTCCATTTAATCTACAGAGCTGTGTCTCCCACAGCTGGTGTGTACACAAGGAGAAAAGCATTACAGGTGTTTCACAGCAACACATGTGAGTAAAAATCCTAGGCCATCAATAAGGTAAGTGAACAATAAAACTAAACCAGTGGTAAAAGGAACAATCGAAAATAAAAGTTATATAAAAAACATGTTTAAATTGGTATATTAAAAATCATATAGCAAACGAACAAAGGTCAGACTATATGATAAGAATAAAACATAAATCATCCAACATATACAGGCGTTATAAAAATAAATACATTACATTTAAATCATACTGAGTACAATTCAAAATACATTCAAGATCATAATTAGTGTCTAAAGTGCTGAAGAAACATAAAAACTCGACGCACGTTTCGGCAGAAAAACGCCTTCCTCAGGAGTCGCAGGTCATATTCTGGAAATATATTCATAAGAGAAATATGTCAGACTACTGTATACACATATGCACCGTTATGCAAACAAATTTACTAGCGATATTTAAGTACAATACAAATGGCATGAAGAGAGGCTAACAATATAAAATTCAGACTCGAAAATCCTTAGTACCTATCTGGTCTAGACTACTAATTTGTTCACTTATTGTCAAAAAATGGACAAATGATATCCAACAATTGTGCAGTACTTAACTAAAAAATATATGCAAATTATCAATGGTCCATATGAATACAATATTGGTTTAATTATGAGAGTTATTACATATAAGCTATTAAATTCAAACATAACATCTTGAGATACATATTGATTAAGCATGTAATTGTACATAGGGATACACTTACATTTGAAGACATTCTTTCATTGCAGTACATCAAAAGAAGATGATATCTTCGTATATATTTCTGAAAACTGTGTCTCTCGATAAAGGCTAGTTCCTGATCAGAAGAGAGACACAGTGAGGTATAGTATTGTTAAAACATATATTTTCATCTATGAACACAATGGGTCACACAGCTAATTGAGCATCAGAATATAGATTCTATCGAAGTTGATAGGGTGGAACAAGAGAATTTATGTCAAATAAATGGCTGAGTTGTATGGGGTAAACTAAGTTTAAAAATAGGGAGATGGTCTAGATGATGATGGAGATACGATAAGATAATATTAACACTGACGGGATGAAAGATATCTTCTCACACTGTATGGATCAACCGAATGTCTGCATGTATCTACGACATTCCGTGCTGCCACATATAACATAAGACAAGATAGAGAAAAAATTGATTATTCCTCTTGTCATATACTCGATTCTGGGCAATCAGATAGGTCCCCTACTGTAATCAGAGTTCTCATAACAGTAAAATGCATCAGTAAGGTAATGGAGCTCTGAGGAAAACGAAATGAAGACTCCTAAAAACTATAATGTTAGACTCTGTAGTTACTATAATCGTGTGTTTACCTGATAAAGTCTGCAAGCTATTGGTGGTATTCTATGTTAGGATGACGATGATAAAAACACACAACATATGTGTAGAGCAGCAAGATAGTTCTTATTGAATGGACATCGGCTCACGTATTGCTAATTGGATATAAAACTAGAGGAAAAAGAGGGGGTAGAGAGGGTACATCAATAATTAGCACTAATAGAGTACTAGCAGAGGAAGCATATTAGACATATAAGGCAATGATACAAAGTGTACTCAGATCGTGAGCGTTCAAGTACCTTATTTATTTAGAGAAGATACGATGCGTGATGTCTGGTGCACACTATTAAAAAGACGTCGACTACCGTATCGCTAATTGGATGTGAAACTAGAGGAAAAAAAGGGGGGGAGGGTACATCAATAATTAGCACTAATAGAATACTAGCAAAGCAGCAACACATCATATTATAAAAAATAATTTTAAACAAATTATACATTACATTAACTAAAACAGTAAATGGTGGATAGCGTAGGTGTAAAAATTACTGTTCAAACTCCAGAGGGTGCAACAGTAGGGAAAGTATTGGATAGCGTAGGGGTAAAAATTACTATTCCAACTACAGAGGGTGCAACAGTAGGGAAAGTGTTGGATAGCTTAGGAATTAAAATTACTATTCCAACTCCAGAGGGTGCAACAGTAGGGAAAGTGTTGGATAGCAAAAGGGTAAAACATACTATTCCTACTCTAGAGGGTGCATCAGTAGGGAAATTGTTGGATAGCGTAGGGATTAAAATTACCATTCCAACTCCAGAGGGTGCAACAGTAGGGAAAGTGTTGGATAGCGTAAGGGTTAAAATTACTATTCCAACTCCAAAGAGTGCAACAGTAGGGAAAGTGTTGGATGGCATAAGGGTAAAACATACTATTCCTACTCTAGAGGATGCATCAGTAGGGAAATTGTTGGATAGCGTACGGATTAAAATTACCATTCCAACTCCAGAGGGTGCAACAGTAGGGAAAGTGTTGGATAGCATAAGGGTTAAAATTACTATTCCAACTCCAAGGGTGCAACAGTAGGGAAAGTGTTGGATAGCGTAGGTGTAAAAATTACTGTTCAAACTCCAGAGGGTGCAACAGTAGGGAAAGTGTTGGATAGCGTAGGGGTTAAAATTACTATTCCAACTCCATCGGGTGCAACAGTAGGAAAAGTGTTGGATGGCGTAGGGGTAAAAATAACTTACTAATAATCAAAATAATTTTTTTGTAAAAAAATAATTATTTAATTATTACATTACAAAAAGTTAATTAACAATATCAATAAATAATTATTTAAAAATAATTACCAAGTAATAATTAATTAACAATTAAAATAAATACAATTAAATAATATATATTACAAATGTATTACCAAATAATAATAAAATAAAAATGAAAAAGTTCAATACCAAAAACAATAATTATTAAAAAAAAAACATTTAGCAATTATTAATTCATTATCAATACATTATTAATAAATTAAAATAAATTATAAATAATCAAATTTAATTACCAATTAATTAATGAACAATAAATTAATTTAAAACAAAATATAAGAATTATAAAAATGTATTAGCAATTAATAATTGGTTAACAATAATTTAATAATCAATACTCAACACTAAAATAAATATTTACTTAATTACAATTAAGTTATTTCCCACCCTATTGCCCAATAATCTCACAACACACTTCAATAATAAATTAATTCACATAATATAATTACCAATTCATCAATTAATAAAAATGTATTACCAATTAATAAAAATTAATTACCAATTCATAATTATGTAACATAAAATGTTTTATCAATACCAATAAATAAAAATTGAATAATTACCTAAATTACTTCCCACCCTATTCCCCTATGAACTCACAACCCACTACAGAACTAAAACACAAAATGTATTTAAAAATATTTAATAATTACTAAAAAATATTTATTTAATTTACTATAATTAAATAACTTCCCATCCTATTCCCCTAAACACCCACAACCCACTACGGTACTAAAACGCATAATTTGCTTAAAGAAATGATTACTAACTTCTAAAAATGTAATACATATATTTTAAAACTAGTATAATAACAAAAGGTATAAAAACGAACATATAAAATACATAATAAAATACATAACACTAACATTGATATCGATATTAGTAACATTTATATTTTTGCTATTGATATTACTAACTTCGATATTAACAAAAATGATATTTCTTACCTTCAGGTCGATATTCTGGTCATCAATATTCTTGATTTCAATATTCTGTCCCTCAGATATTTAAAACTCGCTATTCTTATAGGTCAGAAAAAAAGTAGCTATTTAGACTGTTTACCATCTATAGCATGGTATTTCCGCCGATTCAGTTACTTCTTTAACGGAACCCATTTTTTTGGCAATATTACACTTTACTCCTGGTAACCAGCAGTAAAGTGCTTGTGATATAGTTCCAAGTCCACATGGCGCAGTCCAGTTGGCAAGACACATTGCTCCCAGTGCGACCCGTTCACATCAAGCCGCATCACAGCCTCATAGAGTCTCAATGCTTCTGGTACCACTAACCCTATTTAACACAAACCAATCCCACATGTGTAACTATGTCCTGAGTCCTGAACAGCAGTGACCCCAACTTCCTGGCAGCAACCACAGCACCAGACTCCCTTCAGCCTTATTTGTTGTTCTTTTCTTTAAATACATGTTTTAATATGTAAATCTACACATGACTAAGATTATTCTTTGTCCAACTGCACAGGGATACTTCTGGGCCCAAGAAGGTTGTTGGGGGTATGATAGTAATGTGGGAAGCGGGTATGTTACCTGCTAATGTAGGGAGAGGGAGCATCAAAGGGGCATCACTAACAGAAAGAACTCCGATATGTTTTCACAAATGCCTCGGACAGATGCCAGCTGACGGACGGAATCACAATTTTTTTTTTCAATACTTATGTAGTGTGAGTTATGAACAAGTCGAACCCAGGCTGGCAGAAGGACAGCTACGGACCGTCCGCTCGACTCTCAGATGCAGTACTACGAGCCGTCCGCGTTATTGTGTCTATCCCTGCCCTGTTCTGTCGTACGCCACGCCACACCACGCCTCTCTGATTACGTTCCAACGTTGGCCCCACATACCTACCTGTCGCAGGCGTAGTCACTGTTGGTCTAGATCTCAACATCTCACGGCCAGTCGCTAAGGGGAGGTTTGCACACACACCACACCCATCCGGCACATCCTTTATTGTCGGTGCTGACTAGCTGGCGAACGCTCCACGGGTCTCAACCATAAAGAGTCTATGAAAAGTTGCGCAGAAGATTAGTCGCACCCTCAGCTGTATGGCCGTCAGCGGCCAACCATCCCCTTGGTGGCACAAAATTGAGTTCCACAGGCTCAGCGGCACCAAACCCTGAGCTCGTCTCCTCCATTGACGACTCAGGAATCAGCGGCATGTGTGAGATCTGAGAAGCTGAATTGGTCTCCACCATTCAGGAATCAGCGACATCTGTCGGATCCGCGAAGAAGGTGATATGGTCTATGCCATTTAGGACACAGGACTCAGACACATCTGTGATATCTGCGCAGAATCTGACGTGGTCTCCGACATTCAGGACTCAGCAACACATCTGAGATCGGCAGGGTTTTAACGGGCACATGAAGTCTGCCCACTACTGCACACTCCTCTGGCACCAGGAAAATATTTGCACATGGATGCGCAGAGCCGACATTCTCTCTCTCTCTCTCTCTCTCTCTCTCTCTCTCTCTCTCTCTCTCTCTCTCTCTCTCTCTCTCTCTCTCTCTCTCTCTCTCACTTCCCTCTCTTCTCTCTCTCTTACTCTCTTAATTCCTTTCATTCTATCGCTCTCTCCCTTTTCTATTTCTCACTCCCTTTCTTTCCTTCCCTCTCTTTTTCTCTCTGGCTTGTTTTCCCTTCTCTGTTTCTCTCTCTCAGTCCTTTGAAATGCGCATTACACATGTCCTTATTTTGTGTTTTATTTTCCAGGCTCTGTCGTTGACATCCATGGTCCCCACAGGAGTCTTCCACCTTGTTGTTTTCTATTTGTTAAATTTTGTTTATTGGTTTGTATGTATACAAAAATTAAATTTGAAAATAGTTTATAGTTTATAAATGTTTATAAAAAATAAAGGGGCCTATTCCGATGTCGGATGGACTCAGGTCCATCCGACATCGGTCAGGAGCCGTAACCGACCGACCTGCTGCCGTCGGTTACAGCTCTGCTAGTACGATGCGACCAAACAAGGTTCGGTCGCACTCGTATACTTCACAATGCAAGCATGCATTCCAAGCGGAATGCATGCCTGCATTACAAAAAGCAGGGGTGCAGTTCATCCCTGCAACCTGTGGCCGGCACCCCAAGGTGCCTTGCACCGGGTACAGGGATCCACAGAGGGGCACCATAGGTGCCCCCAGGCCACCATTCCGCAGTCTTGCAACCATGGGGCCCTACTGGGGGCCCCCAAAGACAGTTTCCGACTGCCTTCTCGTGCCAGAAAAAACGGCACAAAAAGGCAGTGAAAAACTGCCATGATACTCCCTCGGTCGCAAAGAGGCGGCCGTGGGAGTACTGAGGGATTTCCAAGCGGCGGACGGGTTCTCCGAGCCTGTCGTCAGCAATCCAGAAATTCGAGTCGGATTCCTTTCCGACCGAGCCCATCAGAATGGCTCGGTCGGAAAGGAATCTGGGTGACACGTTCCGGTTCAGAGCCCTTCCGACCGAAATCGGAATTGGCCCCAAAGTTTGACAAAACAAAATTTTTAACCGTTTTGGTTGTTTTCTTAACTGCTGTGTGACTCTTTCTTGTTTTTGTTACTGTTATTTGCTAGTATCCACCATGGTGTTAAATTTTGGAGCACTTATCGCGGGAATACTGGTGATCTCTGCAGTTTGCACCAACTTTTGAATACTGTGTAGATTTATCTCAACTTTAGTTGCATTAAAGTGCTAATAATGAAATGCAGAGTAGCGGTTCACGTGCAAAAAGACACGAGGTGCACTTTGGCGATTTATTCTAAATACTAAAATCCTGTATTGAATTGCACTGAGGTAGTGTCTGCACTTACAGTGTATACACAAAATCAATGAAGAAATCTCGTTGTATTTATATTGATTAGGAATACTGCGTCAGGTGCTGGATCTTGACGGGATACACTGCCCAGTCCATATATTGTTCTGCACATGAAAAAATGACATCACAACTTTCACAACTGCAATGCGAAATTAACTCCGGCGATAACCCCCGTTACCAACAGGAATTTTACACCTGCTTTCTGCTGGTGTTAAGCAGGACGACTACCTGCAGCATTAAAGAAAACACAGCCCACAGCCACACCAGAACACCCACAGGTGCCATAGAGTCAATGAGCACAATACAGGGATACCCATGAGGGCCACAAGACTCATCGCAACAACACCAGGACCACAAACGCCCCCAAACCCGCATCTGAACAAGTGTGTCCGTGTGGTCATTGAGTTAGCATGATAGGCACGGGCCCTGCAACATCACAGTGTGCTGTCTTCAGCAGACATTACCATGTCACCTCAGCGTTGGCAGTGACCCTGGACATGTAGCTACGCACGCATCCTTCTGCAAGCATAACACACATGTGCTGGTCCGGTGTACACAGGTCAGCGAAGGGGTGTGCCTATCCAGCAAGTGAAATGGGGGTCATGTACTTGTCCATGTGCAGGAAGTGCGGTAAGTGTGTCTCTGTGTTCTGGTGTGGCCTGCCACATGGGCCGCAGCAGACAATGTGGTAAACTGGCATGCACCACCACCAAACGGCACTCTCATGGTGTAGTTGGAATGCCCGAATAGGCATTACAATGCTGTGCCATATGACTGCATGGGATACAACAGCGTACCGTACAAAAGTGTGAGGGCTCGTGGGAGGGAGGAACAGTTGTTTGGATGAATGCAGCATGTTTCATTTTGGCCATTGTTTGTCTATACTTGTGCTGTACTTGATTGTACATGTGTGCCATTGTGCCCATCTCCCCCGTCCCCCCACTCCCTGCTTCTTCCTCTTCCTACTGCTGTTGGTTCGATAATTTTGCTACTCCACACATGAATACATGTAAAGAACAAATTAGAATACTTCCTTGATTCTTTTACGTTTCAGAACTTCGCTCTATTAGTTTCTTTTTAATTTTCCATTTAAACAGTTATTTTCATATTCAACGACACATCAAAGCCAGCACTGCAACGTATTCTATCAACACACTTCCTAGAACATTCTACAACACGTGCAGGTTAAAAGTTCATACATTTTTTTTAAAACCTAATGATGTTTTTTTGCAACATTTTCTCGAACATTTAACGGCACGTGCAGGTTAAAAGTTCGCTCTTGTTTTAAGTTCGAACAGTGCCTTCCAAATGCAAGTAGCAGGTGTGGTTGAGTTGAGCAAATTTTATCCTATAATATGTACTCCTCGTTCAAGCTTCTTTTTCTTAACCAATCACAAAGATGCTTTTCCACAAAACGAATGTGCACCCTACTTTTAAAAGCAATGCTTTTCATCTTCCAATCAGGTATCATTTTGTATGTGAAAAAAACGAGTTCCCCTTCTTTAAACATATCTCTTATTCTACGAAGGAACTGCATGAGCTACAGACATCTTTCCATACCTTCCAGCAATACCTTCAAAATGCTAGTGTGGATCGTAGGACATAGCTATGTTTGTTGGTGCAAAAGGTATGCAGAACAGAGACGTATTGACTTAGACCTAGGTTTACAAAATGTGGACATTAAATGGTTTCCACAGAGAGGATTGAAGTGGCCTCAATTATTGCCTTTGGTTAAAACCTGTTAGCATCACCAACACCCCGACATCATGATTGTGCACTGTGGTGGAAACGACCTAGGCGTATTGACTGGGGTAGGTTTGGAAATGCATATGAAGGACACCCTTGGACAATTGATGTTAATTTTGCCTCCAACTATCTTTGTATATTACAATATATGCCAAAGACAGAAGTGGAAATAGTCAAAACTATTTTATCCTCAGATTGAAAAATCTAGGAAGAAAGTCGACAAAGCTGTGTCTGCATACCTCAGAGACCACAAAATGGGGTCCATCAACAACAACAACATACGTTTTGATATGGCTGATATCTACAGAAGTGATGGAGTACACTTCACAGATCAGGGAAATCCAGTTTTCCTGAATGACTTGAAGCTATGCATCCGCACTTATATGTAGCTTCAACTAATGAACACCAGGCCTCTTTTTAGAGTCACCCTATAATTTACAACTTAGGCCCTCTATTTTAGGCCCGGGTAATGGCAACTTCCGGACCCTCGCCAAAATGTATTCTCCACACAGCTGTGATGCAGCGGCCACACCATCTCACTTTGCAGCACAGAGCTCTCGCTTTGATCACCGGCTCTACTCACCCATAGGGGTGAGTAGTTTGCGCTTTACAAATTCCTTATTGATTTACCTTAGCACTCCCTATATAACACCACCTAAACACCATATACAAGTTCGACAGGTGTGGCACAGCGCCCAGAGCACATGACTTCACAGCATAGCACACACAGTTTAGGCTCACGGTTTCATCCCTAAGTCCAGCAGCAGCTCAATTTAACAGCATGAAACCCTAGGTAATACCTCACTTAATTTCCGTACCCCGCACTTTCAGACCGGTAGGGGTCAGTAGTTCAGCGGCTTTACCCCGAGTCCGTCAGCAGCTCAGCTTACGCCCCCAGCACCATCAGACCCGTAGGAGTGAGTAGTTTGCAGTTCACAAATACCGAATTGATTTGATACGCGCAAATGTACCTTTGCACTCCTTGTATAACATCCCCTAAGCACCATACACTAGTTACAATGTTTGAAACAAAAGTTCATCCGAGTAGGTATAACTACATGCTCACACAACTTCGACAGATGTGGCACAGCGGCCAGAGCACATGACTTCACAGCATATCACACCCAGTTTGGGCTCACGGTTTAATCCCGAGTCCGCCAACAGCTCAGCTTAGCACCATGAGACGCTAGACAGTACCTCACATATTTTCCGTACCCCAGGACTTTCAGACCAGTACGGGTCAGTAGTTCATCCTAGTAGGTATAAACACATGCTGGCACTACTTCCACAGGTGTATAGCAGCGGCCACGGCACATGACTTCACAGCATAACACACACAATTTGGGCTCAATCTTTAATCACCGAGTCCCGCACCAGTTCACCTTAGCAGCATCAGACTCTAGGCAATACCTCCCTTGATTTCCGTAGCCCAGCACTTTCAGACCTGTAGGTATGAGTAGTTCGATTCGCACCCCCTGTGTAGCACACCCTAAATACCCCACAGAGGTTACAGTGCTCCTATCCTCCTCTTTCCCACTTTTGTCACCCTTTTTTCCCATTACTCGCTTCAACAGAATCACAAAATGGCGGTCAACACTTCCTAGTTGCAACCGCTCGCAGCCAATCAGCAGCAAGCTCGTGCTTGTAATGCCTCAGCCAATCAGAAGGCAGAATTCCCAAATATCAATATCCGTAAATTTCAATATTTCCCAAAAAGTACTGAACTGATTCACACCAAATAAACAAAAGCATGCTTTCTAGACCAAGACCCTTCTCCCTGCCAAATTTGGCGTAATTCCGTTCACCCGTTTGACCTGTAGCCTTGTCTAAAGTTTCCTATGGAAATAAACATGGAGAAAACACGTTTTGGGATCCCCCCAAACTTTTAACATAGGAGCTGATATGAACAAAGAATTTGTTTTGCAAATTTCATGAAGATTCATCAAAAAACGCCAAAGTTATAAGCAAAAACAAAAAATGCTCTTTCTTTGGAAACTTGGTCCTAACTATAACTGACCTACTGGCGACTGGCAGTAGGTAATATATATATATATATAGGGTGGTGAAAACATTGGAAATGTTTGAAACAACATCAAACATGCCGCATCAGTAAGAACTTGGATTCATACCTTATAAAACATTACAAAGTCGATATGACTGTTTAAATATCACCTTGCTGAGAAGGCAGTCTGGGGAAGTGAACTGCATCGGAGTCCTTCCTCAATCACCACCATTTGAAAGCGCCAATCACGAGAGACCTTATGTGTTAAAAAAAACGTGTTGAACATTTGAACATTGTTTGCTCTTTTAAAAAGCACTGATGAAAGCTACTGCTGAAAAGCGTCTGCTACAAATAAAAGAGCCTTTTTTAACTTTCCTTGAGAGTGCCCGAGCGTGCATTAACTGTTGCAAGCGTCGGAGCTGATATTTATATATATATATATGTAGGGCCAGTATCCAATAAATGAGCATTGGCAAATAAGAGAGCGTGTCAGCGCCATTGTTTGAAGAAGAAAAAAGCCTTTGAAAAAAGGGGTTCTGTACCCTGAAACGCGTCAGGCAACAATATTTTTATGGTTTCCTGCAGGCAGTTTGACTACGAGCACCGGATGGTGGATGCACTGTTGAGTGCTCCTCTGAGCTGCTGGGCATTTTGTTTTCATATTTACGCACGGCCGTCCTGCCGTGGGAGGAGCACCATCTCTAAACTACAGAGAGGCCCAGGTGGGAAACTTTTTCCAGTACCGCAATGCACGGCAAATCACGCAAAGCCAACTTACCTGCATGATTCTGGAATCTACTAAAGACATTGAAAATCTTCATAATGATGAACACTGTGGCGCCGATTTGCTGATGATACTGCATGTCCCAGAATGCACAGGATATGCACACTGCACTCAGCAGGGCCCATGATGTCACGTGGGGGCCAGTATCCAATAAATGAGCATTGGCAAATAAGAGAGTGTGTCAGCGCCATTGTTTGAAGAAGAAAAAAGCCTTTGAAAAAGGGGTTCTGTACCCTGAAACACGTCAGGCAACAATATTTTTATGGTTTCCTGCAGGCAGTTTGACTACGAGCACCGGATGGTGGATGCGCTGTTGAGTGCTCCTCTGAGCTGCTGGGCATTTTGTTTTCATATATAATTATATGTAGGTAGTTTTAGTTATGACCAAGTTTCCATAGGAAAAGCATTTTTGTTTTGCTAATAACTTTGACGCCTTTTGGCGCATCTTCCCGAATATTCAAAACTAGTATGCCAGTCACTTCAGCTGCTGTTTGGAAACTTTCAGTGTGCTTTGTCAAGCGGGGGCCAGGAAAAAGGGAGGGTGCTAAAATGCATATTCCCCATGCAATTTCCCATAGGCATTTTAGACATAACCACTGATGACATCACTGAGGACATCTCAAATGATGTCACTGATAACATCAGGACCTGTGACAGAATATCAAAAACACAAATATCGTGTCAGGAATATCGAGGTCAAGAATATCAAGTAGGCAGGTGCAAATTGGTAAATATGAATTTACTATTCCTAACTCCAGATCTACGTACCTTAAATATACTTTAATTACCCTTAGAAAATGAGCTACACTGTATTCTTGTCCTCGATTTTTTTGACAGGATATTCTGTCCCACGATATTTATGTTTCTGATATTTTCTCTGAATACCTAACATCATCCATCAAAGTAAACTTCACTGTACTTCATGAAATACAATTTAATTTTTTTTTAAATCATAAGAAGACACATAGCTCACTGCAAACTTATCAACTACTACACTCACTTATCACCTAAGTGAAAATTCTCAGCGGATAGTCCTGTCTCTTCTGAATCACTACTCTAAACACTAATGACCAAAATAAAATTTCTAATTATGTATATATGCTAGTCAATTGCAAACCACAACAACACCATTCATTAACCTGGAAAGAGTTCTACTGCATATGCCAGAGTAAAAAAAAAACACTAAAACATACAACAGTAGAGAGGTCTTAGCAGACAGGCCACCGTGTCACAAACCACTAGTAACATTATTCTTCATCCTGAAGGAAGGTGTGCGCAGAGAGGTCAGTCTGTCTACTACACTGAGCCATCACCCTGGAGAAAGGTCTAAGTGAACAGATGAATTTACTGCAATCTACTACTACAGTCATTCATCACAAAGGAAAGGGGCCTAAGGAAACTGGTCAGTATGCCATAAATCAGAACTATACTCAGCCATCACTGTGAAGTGAAGTCTCAATGAACAGCTTAAACTGATGCAAAACACTACCATACACATGCATCAGCAGGGGACGTGTGTTAGTGTGGAAACTAATTCTGATAAATAGTACACCCACTTTAAAACAGGATTATAGCTCAGATGACATATGTCACAAATACTATCACTCATTAGTCGTACAGAAAAATAGTAATTTAACTCATGCAGTAGCACAGTATATCTTTAGGTTTTAGAAACGTTTACAAAACATTTACGCTCACTGGATGATTTCAACAGTGATGTCATCAGTAATGCCATTTGAGATGTCATCAGTGGGTCTTTGGACATAATATCGAGTCAGAAATATCGAGGCACACAAACACCAAGTTTTAAATATTGTGCAACATTAATATCATAATGTAGAAATATCATGAACAAAAATATAGATTTTTAGGTAAGTAATGTCATTTACAAGAATATCGCTGCTTTTAATATCGTGGGCAAGAATATCTGTGTTGTTGATATCATTTTCCATAATATCGTAAAAAATATCATTTTTTAATTAGTTTTATGATTTTTAGTTCATATTTTAAATGCATATGTTATATGTTGTTTACATACTTGTTGAAAATATTCTTAAAGATACTTTTTGTCAGTTATTTATAAATTCTGTGGTTTGTTGGGGCCCAGGGTGGGAAGTTAATTAGGTATAATGAATTAATAATTATTTTTAAATTAAATAATTGATAATTAAATTGAGAGACAGACAGAGCATTTTTCAACCTTGCCGCTTTAAAGTTACTATAATTTTAATAACGATTGGTGCTCGTTTTTAGCGATTAGCGCTTTACACCCTACAACAGTTTAATACTTTTTTAATCCTCACCGGAGTGCTGGTCTCGATCCTACTTCCTGCCCGCCTCGGTCCGACTCGGTAATTCATTACCGTTGTGCGGAGGGCGGACAGGTGAGGGCCAGGCACTTCCGGCGAGCGGTCAGCGCTCTAGCTGTCAGCAGGGGGCTATTTAGCCATCGCCTCACAGGAAGCGCGCAGCGATTGCGCGCAGCCTCATCTCAGCCGAAGACCAGCCAAAGAGCTGCCCGTCTGCGCCCGTCCGCGACAGGACGAGGCGACGGGGCCGTAAATCAACATCATGCCGCCCCTCAGCGCAAACAAACATATCAGGTATGAGGCTTCTTTTCTGAAATCAAGGCAACTTACCTCCCCGTGCTATTCAGAGGATAGCAGACCTTGCTTGGAAGGACCGTTCTCATGTAAAAAATGCCATTATTCCTCTATGCAATTTACTGACTCTCACGAACCTAGTAAGTTTTTAAATGATTTGCACTGCATCCTTATTAATGTTCGTTCGATGCCCAAACACCAAATTGAGATCTGGGATCTAATACATTCCCTGACTCCAGATCTCTGTTTCATCACTGAAACTTGGTTAAAGCCCCACACGGTAACTGCCATCACTTTGGGAGTACCTATGGGATATAAATTTCACCACTCTGATCGCCCCGATAAAATAGGTGGCGGCATCGCTATAATTTACAAAGAGTCCCTTAAACTAGACATTTTAGATAAACAATGTTGCAAAGAAATGGAAACAATGGTTTTCAGAATTACCTTCCCCAACAGAAAGACTAGTAAAGGTGCACTTGTATACAGACCACCTCTTTCATGTCCCAATTTCTCCACATCTCTTTTAGAGATGTTAGGCCCTTACATACGGGCCAATGAGGATTTTCTTCTCCTTGGAGATTTTAATATTCATACTGACCAACTCGACTCCATAGGGACCAAAAGTTTGTCTACTGATATGACAACAATTGGTCTCACACAAAAGAATCAGGATCCCACTCATGAAGGTGGACACTGCATCGACCTGATATACACTAACTTCGACAATATATTGTGTCATAAACCCATCCAAATCAATTGGTCAGATCATTTTTTATTACAATTTACTATTTTTAAAGTTAATAAAGGTCCCCATAAGAAATCCCTACCCTCCACTGTACGCAGACAGTGGCACAAACTCACACTGGAGACGTTACAAAAGGTGTGGGAAAAACCCGAGTTTAGAGATACTGAGGAAGTAGAACATAAGCTAACTATGTTTCAGCAATCTCTAACTGCAGCCATTGATAAAATTGCCCCTTGGAAAACATTTAGGCAACGTCTGTGGCCAAACAGGAAAAATGGTATACCGAGGCTCTCAGAAAAGAGAAGCAAGAATGCAGGAGGATAGAGAAAAGATGGAGGAAATCACATTCTGAGGACAACAAAAAGGCACATCGTGCAGCCCAATCCAACTATTATAAACACATCAAAGCTGCCCGTAAAAATAACATTGCTCAACAGCTCATAGAAGCCGGTAACTCTCCTAAAGAACTGTATAGGATTCTTGAAACATTCGTAAAACCTATGGCTTGTATAAGTCCAGATGACTTTTCACAAAGTCTATGTGAAGAAGTCTCATCATACTTTGAAAACAAAATAGAATCCATCTATGAAAAAATTTTAGTATCCCAACCAAACAGTGATACTTTGACTGTTTCCTCCCCCAATGAAAATAACAATTTCACATTGACTACTTTCCCTTCTATTAACACTGAAGAGCTTTATACAATAATGACCCAAGTAAAATCTGGATCGCCGGATGACCTTATCCCTGTTAAAACCTTAACCTCCCTCCGCACCCTGCTTGCCCCCCACATTCAGGATGTAATCAATCAGTCTCTTAAAGAGGGAAAAGTACCAACTGAATGGAAAAGAGCAGTGGTGAACCCCATCCGCAAGAACGCGGCTCTCCCGTGGACGGAGCTATCCAACCTCCGTCCCATCTCCCTTCTGCCCTATTACAGCAAGATGGTCGAAAAACATGTCAATGCACACCTGTCCAACTACATCGAGGCAGCAGGCGGCCTAGACCACTCGCAATCTGGTTTTAGGCCCAACCATAGCACCGAATTAGCCCGCCTGTCAGTGACAGATAACATCAGAATGTCACTTGACAGGGGAAGCTCAGTGATTCTGGTGCTATTGGATCTGTCCGCGGCCTTCGACACGGTGTCGCACAAAATTCTTCTCGACCGTCTGAAGGGAGTGGGAGTAAAGGGGACCGCCCTTGCGTGGCTTGAAAGCTTTCTTGAGGACAGACAACAAGGTGTCAAACTAGGCTCCCATAAATCTGTCCGTAGGAAGCTTACCAAGGGTGTGCCACAGGGTTCATGCTTGAGCCCCACGTTATTCAACGTATATGTGGCCCCCTTGGCAGAGATTATAAGATCTTATGGGTTCTCCCCAATCTCTTACGCTGACGATACTCAGCTGTTGTTTCCCTTTCAAACCATTACACCTACAGTCATGCAATCCTTCCAAAACGGCATGAGAGCGGTGGCAGGTTGGATGGCCCAGAACTTCCTCCAATGCAATGTGACCAAAACGGAGGTCATGTTGTTTGGAGGGGCCACCCTGCTCTGGTCTCCGGATTGGTGGCCACTTGAGCTAGGACCTGTCCCAGCGCCCAAACAGACCATCAAAAACCTGGGGGTACGCCTAGACCAAACTCTGATTATGAAAGATCATGTCAGCCAGGTCACGGGAACGTGTTTCCGTACAATTGGTCTTTTACGGCGTATCTTCCCTTTCCTACCAAACACCTATAGGAAAACGCTGGTACAGGCACTAGTCCTTGGACGGGTAGACTATTGTAATAGTCTACTCATCTCCGCCAACCATGAACAGGTGGTGCAGAACACCACGGCAAGACTCATCCTGAATGCCCCTCCCCGCACCCCTTCCCGTCCTCTCCTTTCCCACCTTCACTGGCTTCCAGTGCAACAACGGATAAATTTCAAACTCTGCTGCATTATGCATAAGTGCATCTATGGGTCTGGTCCCAAATATCTAAAAGATATTTTCTTCCCCTACTCTCCAGGACGTGCTCTACGTTCCAGCAACACCATGTTGCTGCATGTACCTAAAACTACCAGAGCGAGACAGGGTGGCCGAGCACCCTCCCTTAAAGGCCCCTTGTTGTGGAATTCCCTTCCACATCAGCTGAGACAAATTTCCAACCTCTTTTCCTTTAGGAAGAAACTAAAAACACACTTGTTCATACAAGATTAATTTGGCCTTCCTCTCTGCCACCCCCTCAATAAAGTTTGCCCAACTCATACAGAAGCTACGCGCAGAGATACCCCTTCGGGGCTGATTCTTGCGCGCTACAAATACATAAATAAAATAAATAAATAAAATAAATATGTAAATTGTGTCATTATTTTATATTTTTAAGTTATATTTTATTTGTGGGTTTCTTTGTTTGTAGGGGCATAGGGCGGGAAGATATGTAATACTTGTTTAATAATTCATTATTAATTTGTGATTAAATATTTGATTGACAATTAATTATGTAAATGGTGTCATGTTTTTTTACATTATATTTTAGGTGTGAGGTGTTGGGTTTGTAGTGGTATAGGGTGGGAAGTTAATTAGGTAATAATCAATGATCAATTCATTATTAGTTTTTATTAAAATATTTAATGTATTTATAAATATGTAAATTGTGTAATAAATATATTTTTCATGATATGTATTAGGTGTGGATTGCTGTGTTTGTAGGGGAAAGGGTTGGAAGTTAAATAAGTAATAATTGATTAATAAATAATTACTTATTTAATATTAATTATTTAATTGATCATTGGTTATGTAACTTGTGTAATTATTTATTTTTTACTATATTTTGGGTGCATTGTAGGGATATAGGGTGGGAAGTTAACTAAGTAATAATAAATAAGTAATTAATATTTTATTATTAATTATTTAATTGATAATTATTTATGTAAATTGTGTAATATTGATATATATTTTTCATTTTATATATTAGCTGCGTGTTGTGCTTGTTAAGGGGTATTAATTATGTAAATGGTGTCATGTTTTTTTACATTATATTTTAGGTGTGAGGTGTTGGGTTTGTAGTGGTATAGGGTGGGAAGTTAATTAGGTAATAATCAATGATCAATTCATTATTAGTTTTTATTAAAATATTTAATGTATTTATAAATATGTAAATTGTGTAATAAATATATTTTTCATGATATGTATTAGGTGTGGATTGCTGTGTTTGTAGGGGAAAGGGTTGGAAGTTAAATAAGTAATAATTGATTAATAAATAATTACTTATTTAATATTATTTATTTAATTGATCATTGGTTATGTAACTTGTGTAATTATTTATTTTTTACTATATTTTGGGTGCATTGTAGGGATATAGGGTGGAAAGTTAACTAAGTAATAATAAATAAGTAATTAATATTTTATTATTAATTATTTAATTGATAATTATTTATGTAAATTGTGTAATATTGATACATATTTTTCATTTTATATATTAGCTGCGTGTTGTGCTTGTTAAGGGGTAGGGTGGGAAGCTATTCAAGTAATAATTTAATAACAATTAATTATTGATTTATTAATAAATATGTTATTGGTTAATTCATATGTTAATCATGTTATCATTTTTTATTTTAATTATAAGTTAAATGTGTGTTGCTATGTTTTAGGGAGTTCACTGTAGAAAATTAATTAAATGATTGCCTCTTTAAAAAAATTACATATGATATTAATTATTTAACATTTTAATAAATATGCGAATTGTTTAATTGTTTTTTAAATATGATTTTTTTAAATATTTTGTGTCACTAAATACAGTAATTAAAATATTGTATGCGCTTGAAGTGAACTATTTGTTTTTACTGTTGCACAGAGTGGATTAGGAATAATACATTTTTATCCCTGCAGCGTCCAACACTTTCCCTACTGTTGCTCATACTGGTGTCGGAATAGTACATTTTACTCCCAAGAAGTCCAGTACTTTCCTTACTGTTGCACAGACTGGAGTGAGAATAGTTAATTTTATTCATCGGGAGTCCAACACTTTCCCTACTGTTGCGTAGACTGGAGTGGGAATAGTACATTTTACCCCTCTGTAGTCCAGCGCTTTCCCTACTGTTGTACAGACTTGTGTGGGAATATTAAATCCCCCCACCTCAGAGTCCAATGCTTTCCCTACCGTGGCACTGACTGGTGTGGGAATAGTAAATGTTGCCCCTTCGGCATCTAACACTTTCCCTTTTGTGGCACACACTGGAGGGGATATAGTATGTCTACTTTTTACATATTTTAGTATTTTTTTATTATTGTTTAAATGCATGTGATAATATTATTAGTCTTTTTTCTTTTATATGAATTGTAAATGTATGTGTACACATTCTTATTTTTTTAATACTTTAGTAAGTGTGTTTTTTAATGTTTTTATTTATTTTCATTTATTATTTTTAATGCTTTATGCATTTATATATATACAGAAATGTATATGCATATATATATATATGTTTTATATTAGTTAATTAAATACACACAATAAATAAATATCATAAATATAATTAAAAAAATGTATATTTAACAATAGTTGTTTGTTATAGATTTGTATATATAAACAGACAGACATGTTTTTATGTGTGTATGTTTACTTAAGTGCATATTTAATTGTATTATTAAATGCTACTTCATTTTACTTAATATACCTTATATCATACTTAGGTATGACAATTTGTAAACAATATTTTTATTCGATATTTTTGTACTTACCTTTATAAGCATATAAAAAGTGACATTCATGTCAATGAACATGAAAAGTCTGCTGGAAAGGTTTATTGTAATCCCAATAGCGGGGCCTGCCTCTGCACTGCTCCTATTCAGGAATACGATTCCGACAACCTCCCCATCGGGATCACTGATCATAGCAAAGGCAGCGGTATTCCCCCCCAACCCCTGTGGATCCAACCGATGACATTGTATTCTGGCGGTCGGTGTGTAGTCCAACAGCCATTGTAATAAGGTCCTAAGAGACACAAGAAGGAAATAAACAGAATGCAGATCTTTATCTCTCCACCCAGGATATGGAGCAACATCTACATTAATGACACAAGTGCTCCAACCCTCCTGCATTTAAGAGAGAAGCTTGAGAGACTTCCATCCAAGAAGTATCACTCCTTCCAGCCCCCTAATACTTACCTATTCCATGCTGCATTTGAAATTATCTGAATCGTACTCATGGGCCCCTACCCACTGTTCAGTGCTCTGTTGTATCCCATCTAGGTTTAATATATGCGCATATCGCTACTAGAGGTGGGCGAACCAACAAATTACCACAGACAGCGAAACAACAGCCAAGACAAGGGTTAGCTCTGGCTCTAAGACCCCAAGCATCAGTTGAGCCTTGCAATATTTGACATGTAAATCATGCAACAAACACCCTATCAAAATATGATAAAATCTCTTCAAAATTTAAAAAAGTAAATTTCTTTAACATACAGAAGGTTTTCGCCTTATTATATTAGATGTTATTACTGTATTGAGAGTATTGTCTAAAAGATAGAGTTTTTCAACATGAACTGTTTAAGCATTACTGCTCGCGTGTTCTGAGACAATGCAGTTAGAGAGCTAAGAGTCATGTCAGAGGTCATGTGTACTCTGTATGTGGCCTAGATTTCTATTATACATGGAACACCATTATAGACTAATAAATCAAACACTTGAGGTTTATGTACATCCTAAACTCACTTATTTGAAGGTGCTCTCAAATATGATAATGATTAAAATTTGGAAAGGCTGTCCGAATCTGACATCGTATTAGCTCGGTCAGAAAGCTCCTGAGTCGTTTGGAAACGTGTCCCGTAGACACACACAATTCAGCTCCAAAGGACTCGGACTTTCCGAATGCCACTGGGTTCAGATTCGGAACTGATTTGGAAAGTCTGAACATCGTAATCGGTCGTTCAGAAAAGTTTCAGAATTTTTCGGAAACAAGGCCTCCGAACACGATTCGCCAGGCCTGAATCCGATTCGGAGCCATCCATGCGGCATAGTAATTGACTCCCTTGTCCTTAATTCTTCCAGAATTAGGTTAGAGCATGCGCGACAGGCAGAAGCAACATTTTACTGATGGCAGGTTTACATCAGGCAAACCTTGCCCAAGAACATAGGCACTACATTACCCTTTTTTCGGCACAGGGAGATTTGCTGAAAATTCAGATGCTAAACCGAGGCTGGGATTCGAACCTGGTTCTCAAAATTGCTTGCATCTGTAGTCACCATACCACATCACGTCTGTGAAAGCTCGGCTCGTTTTGGGCTCGAGGTTCCAAGATGTACTTGAGCTCAGAACAGCCAGTCATTTGTTTTGAGTTTTCAGTATTCGCCCACCTCTACTCAGGTGCGCAACACCCATTAGGCTCACGGGGCTTCAGCCCCCTCCCGTCGTATGTGTCAGCCCGGGTTGGCACCGCTTTGCGGGCTGGCGACGATACAATTGCAGCCGCACCCGAGTACTTAACAGGTCTTTAAAAGACCATTTACTTGTAAATTAGGCTTTTGTTGTGTTTTAACCCCTTCTTTCAGTCACTCTGTCTATGGTTCGAAGAATTAGCCCCCCCGAAATATTTTTCAGCCCCCCCATCCGAAATTTGGCTCTAGTTGCCCGCCTGCCTCTACTAGATACATACTACATATAATCCTTGCTCCCAGCCAGGACAGCCTGGGACCTGGGACTCCTCGTGCCATGGAGTCATCTGATCACCCTAGCAGTTGCACCTGCTTCTAGTTAGCATGTCCTAGTTCTGTTTATATTATCCAGTAGTATCTGATCTGTGTCTCGTTCCGTGCCTGGTTCGTTTAAACTTCCCTCCTCCTCCCACCTCACCTTTTTTCTTTCTTATGTATCGATATTCTTTATTTTCACTAAACCATTTCCAATCTCTATCTTCCCCTGGGTTTTTCTCCTTTTACCCTCGCATTCCTTGTACGGTCGCCCTCCTTGTCTCCAGCCTCCCAGCAACACATTCCCCACGCCTCCCCTTTCCAGTTTCAACTAAATGCCCCTCGCACCCCAATGTCTAATCTCCCACCATAGGCCAGTGGCTAGCCAATGTGCCATAGGCCGTAGTGCTGAGAAATGGCCCCCCTCGCTGCAGCTTGAAGTGTGAAATGCAGTAATAGTCAGAGTTTAATTGACACGTGAGGCCTCTGGGCTCCGGTGCCTCTGCACCTGTTGCACCAATGAAAGCTGCGCCTCTGCCCCCTCCCTCAGTTGTGCATTTAAACCACCCCCTCCTCCAGTGCTGCAATCTTCCCTTCATCAGAACGCACAGCACAGGCAGCTGCCTGTCCCCTGACATCACTCCGGGGACCCTCACTGGCGCTCTGCCTGGAATGCGATGTTGAAAGGCTCCTGTAATCTGGTTTCGGCTGGCAGGGGAATTCTTCAGAAATGCCGGAACATTGGCCTCGGAAGAGTTTCGCTTTGGACTGCATGAGTGGAGGGAGAAAAAGCAGGTACGCTAGAAACGGAGCACACCTGCCTCCTTCCGACGTGCAGAGAGCTGGCTGCATCAGGGGGTGTCCTTAACCTCCCAGCTCCCACTACCTCAGGCTAAATGAGACTTGCCCTCAAATATATTCTCCAACGGTCTGCAGATAAATCACACGTCGGGGCGAAAAGTACTACACAGATAATGGGATAAAAAGAGGGAGAGAAAGAAATTATGAAAATGGGGAACGAATGAAGGGAGAAGCAAATGGCGAGTGAAAGAAAGAGAGAAAGAAAAGGGTGTGGTAGACAGAGAAATAGAAAAAAAAACGGCTATAGAGAAAGAAAGAGAGCAGATGGAAGTAAAGCGAGATGGCGGAAAAGAAAGAAGTAATAAAGAACAGAAAAAGAAAATGAAAGAGGTAAGAAAGAAAGAAATGAAGCAATGACAGAAGGAAGAAAGGGCAGGCAGAAGAATGAAAGAATACAATGCAGGAGAATGAATTCTAGAAAGACAGAACATATAAACAAAAGAAGGCAATCGGTAGTAGCAAAGAAAGAAGAAAAGAAAAAAACAACTGCAAAAAGGGAAAGTTAAAGAAAGAAAGTTAATGGAAAGGGAGAAAAAGTAAAACAGGAAAGCAGAACGCAAGAGAAAAATAGAAAGGACTAGAGAGAAAAAACAGAAAAGAAACTCAAAAAATAAGAAAAGAGACCAGGAACAGAAAAAGAATAGAAAAATGAATTAAGGCAGACACAAAGGCTAAGAGTGAGGATAGACTGAAACAGGACAGACGGCATGGAGAGACAAGATTGAAGAAGATGGGAAAAATTAGGAGGCTTTGGACCAATATAGGTAGGAAAGGGACGTGACGAGGCAGGCTGACAAGGGTGAGCGAGGAGAAGCATAGGGAGGACGATAAGAATGTGGTGAAACAATATCTTGGGGCAACAACTTGGAATCCAAGATAGAAGTAAGATAGAGAGTTAGCTATTCAGACAAGAGAGAAAGTGGAAAATTGGGATTAGAGTAACTGAAGGGGGGGGAATGGAGGTGATAGAATAAGATCTTGGTAATGATGGTAATGATGAGTACGAAACTGGGAGATTGAGGTCAAAGTGGCAATGGTATGTATGAAGGTGGCAGTCCAAAAATGTTGGTGGCCCTAGAAAAAAGGTGCCTACTTTTGCACGTTATGGACAGTCTAGGCATTGTAAAGGCTTTAGTATAAGGTATTATTTACTAGCATATTATGGGCATTCAATGTATTATAGAGGCACCGACATAAGTTGGCCCTTATTGGCATACTGGGGGCACCCAAGCTATCATCTTGTCCATCCATGACAGAATGGTGACCATTATTGCATTGTTTCAACACCCTAGGAATTACAGAGTACCTATTGGAATTATATATATATAGTGCCCCAGTTTGTCTGGTTCTGTTTTTCAAAGTTTTGGGGTGATCCAGTAAGCAAGAGAGGTAGATCTTGGTCAAGAAAGAGCCCACTTTGTGATTTGGTGTAAATCAATTCAGTAGTTGTGGAGTTCTTAAAAGAAAAACAAAATAGATAATCTAAGGATGCTAACCCTGTGAATCTTCAAATTAACATGCCACCAGCAATGCTGTGACTGGGAGGTTGCAGTTTCCATTTTATGTATCAGAGAATGGTCCTGGGGACTTCAACTTTTTCTGCAAAATGATTAAAGGGTTCAGGGATAAGGTACCCTGACACCATGGATTTGTTAGAGGAGGTTCAGAGGGACCTATGTTGTGTATGAAACTGAGTTATGTTGGGCTTTTTTTCTACTTTGGGAATCTGCAGATCCCCGCGAGACTGAGCACTGCCCCGTGTGAATCTGCGATGGATTCACAAATCTTGCCACACTTTGAAAAAAAATACTTTCAGACCAACTCCGACATCTACGCAGGTACTCTCACACCCATTTAGAGATCCACATAGGCAGCAATGCACCCACTCACAGACCCTAAGCAGGCAATCACACACCCAATCCCAAAGTCATGCAGGCACTCTCAGATCCACCCAGCCACTGACACATCCATTGACATACCCATAGAGGCACTCACATACCCACTCACAGACCCATGCAGGTACTCACACACCCTCTGACAGACTCACACAGGCACTCACAGACTGACTCACAGACCCATGCATCCACTCACAGATCCACTCACAGACCCATGCAGGCACTCACACACCCATTGAGAGAGCTATCCAGGTACTCCCACACATACTCACAGACCCACGCACACACTCACACACCCACTCACAGATCCACACATTCACTCACACACACACTCACAGAATTACACAGACTCTCACACACCCACTCACAGACACTCACTCACAGATGCACACACTCACACACCTCTTCATATACCCATTCACACACTGACACATCCACTCATAGATCTACACAGACACTCACACGACCTCTCACAGACCTATAGCACTACTCACACACCCACTCACAGACCCATAGCTCCACTCATACACCCACTCACAAACCAATAGAGCCACTCACACAGTGCCTCATATACCCATATTACCACTCATACAGCCATTGATATACTCAGTCACACACTCATGCAACCATTATCACACATATCTAGTATGTGGCACACCTATTCACACAAACACACAGACAGTCAAACACCTCATCACTCACTCAGTCACACACTCACCAACACACTGAACAACCCATATTGCCACTCCAACACCCAGAGACCCATACACCTTCTTATACACCCACACACAATATCAAAACCACTGGCACACCTATTCACAGACCAATAGAGGCACTCTCATGCTCCCTTAGATATCCATGAAGCCAGTTATATGCCTACTGTATTAAATGGGTTGTTGTTTTTAAATGGTTTTGGTTGAGGAAAACCTGTTGCTATTATGTGTTGATTGTATCATTTTGGTTTGGGATCTGCGATGCTCAAAAGTCTAACCTATGACCCACAATCTGCACTATGACCATTTAAGAGGGAAGGAGGAGTAGCATAGAGGAAAAGGCTGCAATAGAATGAGGCAGTCTTGAAGATGAAAGTGAGTGAAAATGGAGAACAGCAAGCAGAATATGAAAGAACATATTTGATTGGATGGTGGAGATGTGCATGGAACTAAAATTAGGGAGTGCTTTGGAGAAAAAAGTAACTACATCTATGATTGTTTTTGAAAAAATGTCATCAAGAATTATATTTTTAGTAAGGGCGGGGTGGAACTCCACTCCACCAGGTGAGTGTGCAAAGATTTCCCTACGCTCCTCTGAGAACGCAGAGTAGAGCAAAACTCCAACTCCGTAGCGGAGCGGAGTTAGCCAGCCCCTGCTAAATAGGCTTGCTGCCTCCACACCCCTAATAAAATAATACTTACAACCTAATTTAAAAGAAATAAAGTCGGGGGGCGTGGCTTGACTGCCGCGCAAGATGGCCGGCTAGTTGCGGAGCTCCGCCGCACCGAACAGCCTCCTTGCAGTTTTCCCGATGTGAAGGGGACTGCATTCACACCTCCTTACCGAATTCTCCTGTCGGAACCTCGGGAGAACAAGCGGAGCAGCTTTGCGGCTTTTGAACAGCCGTTCTTCATCTGCTTACACGATGTTTCTGCTGCTCCTCACGCAACCGCCATTTTAGGCGTCCCTCGAATTACCGGACCTCCGCCTCCTCAACACGCCAGGACGACCTCGACTGCCATGTGTCACTCGGCAGCAACGACCTTGGGGGTGAGCAATTAAGGTGATTTTGGCTACTTTTACCTTGCTATCTCTCTGAGGAATCTTCGCTCAGGCATTTCGTCATGGCGTTTAATCTGTGACACCCGTTTTCTTCGGACGCCTTGTCACCTCAGCGCTATTCATTGCAAGTGCGCCACTACTATTCCTCATGGCTTTCTGCTGACTTTTTGACTTTATGGGCATTCCATTACACCTAAGCTGCCTCATGACGCGCTTTCCCTAACTGCCATTCTCAGCGCCCTTTCTCTTTGAATTGCCAGCATATGCTCCATTCAACTCACTGGCGCTTTCTTGTGCAATTTACAAGCGCTTTCTCAGAGAGTTAATTTCATTCTCTCCTCTTCATGGTATGCTACCTTTCTGTCCTATGTTATTTATATACTACTTTTTCAATATAAGCTTGGGACCAGATAAAGGTGTTTTGGTATACCCTGTCATGTTCAACTAAGTTCTTCAACGCTACTACTTCTCTCTTCTTGGCATTACTCGCAGTGCTGTATTTTTGAAGCAGCTTGTATTATTTGAGCGCCTGGCTTACTTTCTACTATGATGATCTTCTGAGAAATTGCCAACGCACTCTCTATACCTCTCAGGGCATTGCGACAAGTTATTGGCTGCAAGACGAATTTCTATGGTGAGATTACGCAAACCTCAATTTGTCTTTGCTTCCTCTGTGAAAACTTCGGTGGGTTCTTCAACTGGTGCATCTAAATCGGCTCACTCTGCAAAAATGTCGAATTCTTCTTCTCAGAAAGCCGCTTCGGCTCATTCAGCCTCCAGTAGAACCTCTCCACCTGCTCCGTCTGGCAAGCGTCTTAAACAGAATTCTCCCACACCGGAGGATAATTCTTCCTCATCTCCTATTGACCAAATTTTGGAAGAACTTCGTGCAATGCGTCCTTTTGTCGAAGAGACAAGCAAGGATATGCAGCTTTTGAAGGACAAATGGGAGTCCATGGATGCTCGCCTTTCTTCTGTTGAGCTACAGCTTCCTGAGGTTCAATCCAACACGCAACGCATTGTTGCATTAGAAAAGACTGTCCTCTCTTTACAAAAGCATACGGAGGATTTGGAAAATCGCAATAGAAGAAACAACCTTCGTATTTACAATTTACCAGAAAATCTTGAGGGTGACAATCCAGTGACTTTCTTTACCACCTTTTTACCGAAACTTTTGGACATGCCCCCCTCTACGTCCATCAGTATTCAAAGAGCTCATAGACTTGGTGCTAGAACAGATTCATCTCCTAAGCCTCGTGGAGTCATTATCCTATTCTTGAAATTCACGGATCTTCTCTCGATTCTTTCAGCAGCAAGGAGCAAAAAACTATTGACTTGGCAAGGTCAATGAGTTTACCTATCTCAAGATGTCTCTAATGCCACTGCCTCCAGACGTAAGGAATTTTTAGCAATGCGCCCTTCTTTGCGATCCCTGGGAGCAAGATATGGCTTGTTTCACCCTTGTACCTTCAGAGTCACCTATCGGAATAAGACTTGGTCATTTTAAGATCCTGGAGAGCTACGCAACTTCATCTTTTTGCAGAGTGAGGAGGGGATGGACGCTTCTTCCGCTCCTTCGACTAGTGGCTGAAATGTTTTTTGTTGTCTCCATGTATTGTTCTCTAGTAGTGGATTTCTGACTTCATATACTCTTTTTTACTCCTTTTTTTAGTCTTCTCATTCTTCTTATCTTGTTTATCTTCTTTTTTCCTGTGTCTCTTTGCGTATGTTCTTCATAAATCTTATTTCTAATTTCTGGCTATATACGGTGTGTCAAATGTTCAGTATGTTAACAATTGTCTCGTTTTTTCCCCTTGCAGATATATATTGGATGCTCCCTTCACCATCTTGTTCCATCCTTTGTTCCTTTTTTGTGAGGTCCCGGTGTGGTTCTGCTCCTGTTCCTGGCCCACCCGTCTTGTAACGCATCACCACCTCCCCACCTTCCCTTTGTGTGTTTCCCCCTTCAGGTATGTTCATTACAGTCATCCTTTTGGATTTGTACTGTCTTCTATGCCTTCTCTCTTTTTTTTCTTCTTCTTCCTCTGCTGACCCTCTCTCCTTTTCCCTCATCTTTTTCCTTTCCCTTTCTCTTTCTCTTCCTCCTCCTATCCTTCCTTCTACCCTTTTAATGATTCTCATATTTTTTACCTCCTTGAAGTTTGCATTACTACTTGTACAGTATGTTTTTGCATTTTTCAATTTTGATCATTCTACTCCTCTAATAGTTGTAATAGTTCTTACCCTCTCTACTTTGACTTGTTGCATGTACAGTATATTTTTGCACCTGTTGTTTTTGAACAGTTTTATGCGTTTTCATATTTAAAGTTATTTCATGGAATGTGAAAGGATTTAATCATCCTATTAAGCGACAGAGAGTACTTTCCCACCTCTCCTCTTACAACCCTGATATTGTCCTCATTCAAGAAACCCATCTTTCTGATGCTGAATCTTTGAAACTAAAAAGACTTTGGGTGGGCAATGTTTTCTTTTCACCTGCCTCTCATAAAAAGAATGGTGTTGCTATCCTAGTTCATAAACGTCTCCAATGTAAGGTACTCCTTGAGGAGAGAGATGAAGAGGGTCGTTGGGTTTTAGTTAAATTACTTATCAATGCTATCCCGATTACTTTATTGAATGTTTATGGTCCCACATGCTTTGATTCTTCCTTTTGGCCCTCGATCACAGCAAAATGTATCCAATACAAAGATGATTCTTTTTTACTAGGCGGAGACTGTAACCAGATTGTTGACCCCTTTTTAGACCGTAAATCTTCTGTTCGTTTCACCCCTCACAAGCCCCACAAGCAGTTCCTTGATACTATTTCTCAGGTCCATCTTGTTGACTCATGGAGGATCACACACCCAGAAACCATAGATTTTTCCTTTTTCTCTCCCCCACATGCTTCCTTTTCCCGCTTGGACTACATCTTCCTCTCTTCCTCCTTATCTCAAAACCTTCTCTCCTCTTCCATTGAACCTATTGTCATTTCTGATCATGCTCCTATTATTACTATCTTTGATCTTCTTCCTCCTGCTCCTAAGTCCTCTCGTTGGCGTTTTAACTCCTCTCTTCTCACTGATCCTCTTTTCTCTTCCTCCTTTCGCTCTTTCACCTCAGAATTTTTCCAAATCAATTCTACCCCTGATACCCCTCTGCATATCCTTTGGGATTCCTTTAAAGCCACGGCCCGCGGCTTCATTATCGACTTTGTCTCAAAAAAAAAGAAAGCATTCCTTCAAAAACGCAAGGTTGTTCTATCACATATTAAGTCACTAGAACACCAATTTTATACCTCTTCTCCAAACCAAATGTCTCCTGAACTTCTTCGATCTAAAATTGCCTTTAACAAACTCACTACAGATTCAGCCTCTTCCTATCTCCTCCGAAGTAGTGCTCGTTATTATGGCGGTCGTAACAAATCAGGTAAACTGCTTGCTAACTATCTAAAATCACGAAAAGAACGAACTATTATTGATTCTATTTACTCCCCTTCTAACACTCTTTTACACACGGACAAAGACATTTTGGAACAATTTCAATCTTTCTATGAATCTTTATATTCCCCTGAAAATCCTCCTACTCCAGATCTTCTCCAATCATACTTTGATCGTCTACCAGCGCCTGATACCTCCCTGCTCAACTTTTCTACTCTAGACTCTGACCTTAGTCTTTCTGAATTGTCCACTGAGTTGACGTCTCTCACCAAGGTCAAGACCCCCGGCCCGATAGCTTCCCGGTTGAATTTTATCTCCATTTTACCGACATTCTTTTGCCTCGTCTTCTCCTTCTTTTTCAGTCTTTTTGTTCCGACGGCCTGGCTCAAGGCTCCTTCCAAGATGCTACTATATGCCTCATCCCTAAAGAAGGACGGGATCCTAAATTTTGTAAAAATTATCGGCCAATATCTTTAGTCAACGTAGATTATAAACTGTTTGCTAAACTTCTAGCTCTTCGCCTTGACCCCTTATGCCACACCTCATAGGGAAGGAGCAATGTGGCTTTGTTAAAGGTCGCCTCACTTCGGACAACTCCAGACTACTTCTTAATGTCCTTGGTAAAGCCTCCTCCTTATCTATTCCTCTTGCAGCCATCTCAGTTGATGCTGAAAAGGCATTTGACCGAGTTGATTGGTCCTTTTTGATAGCTTCACTGAAGTGGCATGGTTTTGGCCCGAAATTCATTTCCTATATTTCCTTAATCTATTCTATGCCCAAAGCATCTGTTTTAGTCAATGGTAAACTTGCTTCACCCTTTACACTTAAACGCGGTGTCCGCCAGGGTTGTCCTCTTTCCCCCCTTTTGTTTATCCTGGCTCTTGAACCCTTTCTGACCTCCATTCGGAATAATTCTTCCATTTCTGGCTTTCCGTACGGACCCCACCAGCTTAAATTATCTGCATATGCTGATGACATACTTTTATTTATTTCTGATCCTATTACCTCGGTCCCTTCCTTATTAGTTGAATTTGAGAACTTTTCTTTGGTTTCCGGTTATAAAATAAATTCGGATAAGACGGAGATTCTTCCCTTAACTAAATTCTGCCTTCCACACTTCTTTTCTTCCACTGGTTTCGCTTGGAATAGTAAGAAAATAAAATATCTTGGTGTCCTTTTTTCCAACTCTATTTCATCTTCTGTCCAGCTTAACATGAACGCAGTTATATCTAGGATAGACGCTCTACTTTCCTCCTGGAATCCCCTTTTCCTTTCTTGGTGGGGTCGTCTTTACTCCATCAAGATGATGGTTGCCCCAATCTTAATTTATTTACTTTCCATGCTCCCTATTCATATCCCGGTTCTTTACTTTCGTCGTATTGACTCTGTCTTGTCCAAGTTCCTCTGGAAACAGAAAAAAGCACGAATATCACTTTCATCCCTTCGTAAACCCAAAATTAATGGTGGAACTAATTTCCCGGATTTCCGTCTTTACCACAAATCCTTTTCACTCCGTCAAGCATCTCGTTGGTTGTCACAGGACATTTCCCTTTTTTCACCTTTTTGGCTTTCTGTTGAGCATGACCTGCTACTCCCTTATTCATTTCAAGAAGTTCTTCATTTTAACGCTAAAGCTCCATGTCTTATCCCCCCTTTATTTAGGCACACTTCCTCTCTTTTATGACCCTTGGTATTAACTACCCCTATTTCTCGTGAGTCCTTTCTATTATTACCCATCTGGTATAATCCACTCATTCTCATACGAAACAGACCCATTGCCTGGCCTACGTGGAGGTCGAGGGGTATTATCTGGGTCCACCATCTTTTCGATGGTTTATCTCCTCGTTCCTTTCCTCAATTTCAGTCCTTCTTCCATTGTCCTTCCTCTTTCGCAAAGAAATACTTCATTCTTATGGAAACTGTTCTTGACCGGTACTACTCTCTTGAATCAGACATCTCACCCTCATCACCCTCTTCCCTACTTACACTTCTATCCAATGTTCCTAGGGCCTCTCTTATCTACAGATATTTCTCTGCTCCTGACCCTGATCGCCCCAAATCAAAACTGGAACTCTCTTGGGAAAAAGATCTAGATTCCACATGGCCGATTTGTCTTTGGGATAAAATCTGGGCTAAATCTCTGAAAACTTCCCGCAATGCCTCTCTTACTCAATCCCTCTTTTTCTTCTATCATAGGCTCTACCTTTCTCCCCTCTCCCTGTCTCGCTTTCTCTCCTCTTCTAGTGCTACTTGCTGGACCTGCAATGCTCCCAATGCGGATTCCTTTCATCTTTTCTTTCTCTGCCCTTCTGTTCGTCTTTTTTGGACACAGGTGTGGACTCGTATTTCTCATATCTTTCACCTCTCTATCCCTTTCTCAGCCTCTTTGGTATTTCTGGGGAGTCTTTCAGAATCTCTTGACCTCCCTCCACACTCACGTGGCCTCCTAGACCTCATGTTAGCCCTTGCACTCCAACACATTTCTTCTAATTGGAAGTCTCTAAACAAACTCTCCATAATATGTTGGTGGAACTTACTTTGTCACTCCCATAGGCTCGACGTTGCCTTTGCAGCCTCTTGCAAACCCTCTCGTAATGTTGATTTGTACTGGTTACCCCTTACTCTCCATTTGGATCAATCCGCCAAAAAGAAACCCTCTACGTTCTCCTCTGCCAATTTTAAACCCCCTTGAATATTTGTACTCCTGCTTATAAGTACATTCCTTACTCTTTCACATTTACTGTTTTTATTAACTTCGTTCATATTTTCTCTCATGCCCTTAGGCCATATATTTGCTGTTATTTGTGCATTTACTGTACTTTATTGTGATTGCTGTTTTATGATTATTGCAATTTTTCCATTCTGATTTATTAATAGGTTTTTTCTCATCCCCCCTCCCCCCCCCCCCTCTCTTAAAATTCAAAATGCTTTGTTCCTCATTTGTGCCATCGGCTTTATTATGATTATTCATCTTATATTTCCTCCTCCCCATTTATTTATGCTGTTGTCACCTCACTGTACTGATTATTTACTTTAATAAAGCTTTCAAACATAAAAAAAAAAGAAATATAGTAATATACCTGTATTGTGGCGTCCCTGGACTGCCCTTCTCCTTTTCACCCTACATCTTGCACAAACTGTGCATGCGTGTGCGCACACGCTTGCACATTTCTCACAAGTCGTCTAGTGAGAAATGCGCATGCAAGATGTACGATGAGGAGGAGGGAAGCATGGGGACACTGCAATACAGGTAAGTGACTTTATTTTTTTAAATCAGGTCATAAGTATTATTTTAGGTGGAGGTGGAGGTGGGTGGCAGTGCAGAGTTCCACAGAGCTTTCCCCAACTCCGTGGACCTCCACGGAGTTGCACTCCGCCAGCTCAGTCCGGGGTTAGTTTCTAGGGATATACATTGAACCGCAAACAGTCAACAAAAAACAATGTGTCCTTTTGACCTAGTAGGAAGTAGCGATTGGCGCTTAGATGGTCACAATCGACCCGAAGCTAAACGAATATGGTGGAAGGGAATCAAAAATTATTGCACTATGAAACCCAAAAAGTGTGGTGTTGAAACATTGGTATTCAGGGAGTGTTTGGCTTTTAATTGAATTGATATCACAAAGTAAAACATAAACGCAAACGAATAATTGTAGTTTGTTCAATACTTCTACAGGCTTGTTTGTGGATCCATGGGTCCAACACAAAGTTGTGGATCTGCGGATTTGGGGGGCAAAAAGCCAAATTTCGGCTTCTTTCTGGGAAACATAGAAAGGGTTAAAAATACTAATAATTTAGAAGTGGTATAACAAAAAAAAGATGAAAGGAAGTATGTGATTTGTTAACAACAGGAGTATAAGTAAGAGCACATGGTGAAGGGTAGCCATTTGAGCTGCTTTTGTACTGCGAGTGGAGGAGCATTGCTATAGTTCTGACTTGAGATTTCCAATGAAAGCAGATGTTAATAGATATAGAAATTATAGTTGGAGAATAGCAAAGAGCTTTTACAGGTATGTTATTAGGTTGTAATATAAAAAGTATATTTAGATAACAAATTGTGAGTGTATAGAGAGGCAGCTTCAATGAGGACATTAACTTAAAACTAAGTGAGCAGGTGAGGAGAAAAAGGAATTGATATACTGAAAATATAGTAATTTTATTAAGCCAGTATGAATGAATGTGTTTGAAATTAGATGTGGTTGTTTGCTTATAGTATGTAATTTAATAGTTTGTAATTTTCACCTACTCATACAGTTAGACAGCCGCGGTCGGTAGTGGGAGTACCTGCCGGGCGGTGACGTGGGGAGGGGAAGGGGCAGGGTGGTGGTTAGTAAACTATGGATTACGGAGGTATACAGGTAAGTAAACATATAAATAAATAAAACAAATTTCGTTGCATGCACTGCATCTCTAAATATGATACAGTGCGCACAACGAAATTTGTTTTATTTATTTCTATGTTTACTTACCTGTAAACCTCCATAATCCATGGTTTATCACCACCGACCCTGCCCCTCCCCCTCCCCACGCCCCCGCCCCCACCCGGCAGATACTCCCACTACCGACCGCGGCTGCAGTTAGGCAGGCACTTCCAAACCCTAATTACACTCCAAAAAAATCACTTATATACCCACCACTCATATAGCTAGACAGTGACTGCCGCACTCAGTCACACATACATAAAAACATTCACACACCCATTTACTCACCTATACATACACTTACCAAATTATTTACACACTCATATAGACACTGGCACAGCCACTCAAACACCTTTATAGCATTCACGTACTCAGCACTCAAGACAGTCAGTTACAAATGCACTTACACTCCTATACACCCAGTTATACACCCAGTCACCCACCCATACAGCTACTCACATACCTATTTACAAAACCATACAACAACTCACACATTCAGTGAGAGAGCGGCAGAGGCATTTAAACATTCATTCACACACCCACACAGAAGTCATAGATCCAGTTGTCTCTAAGTTCGTTGCACACACAGTTATATACCCCAATACTCATCAACACAGCCAGTAAGCAACCCATGCAGCAACTTATATATACATTTACAGACCCTATAGAGTTACCAAGGGAGCTAGTCGTATGATAACATAGTTACTTACATATCCAGTGACACACCCACAGAGGAACTGATGCAATAACTCAGATATGTACTCAAGTACTAACACTCCTAGTCACACATGTCTTGGTACTGGCACTGCAGAGCCTGAGTGTGCAGTTTTACTGACAGGCTGACTTGGTATTTAATACCCCTTTCCAATGTTTAAACTCTTCTTTTTTCATACATCTTTCCGCCAAGGTGCCAAATACGTAGCCCAATGGGCAGGGTGCTGTGCAGTTAGATGGTAAGGCATGTACTTTTAATTTTCGGTCACTTACACACCCACTTACAGACCCATGAACCTAGTTATATAGCCAGTCACCCACCTATACATCCACAAACATACCTATTTAGAAAACCATACATCCACTGTGACATCCAGTCAGACAATAACAGAATCACTTACACATCCAGTCAGACGCTCACACAGTACTTATGTATCCACTACTAATAGAGCCACTTGCACACACAGTCACACAGCCAACCACTGACTAACACATCCAGTTAGTAATCCATGCATCTACTTATAAATAGTGGTAAAGTGTATGTGCTTCTCAACTAAACATGGTTTCATTTACTTATCCACAATTGGTATGTTAACCCTTTCGCTGCTGATGACGAGCTCAGCTCGTCATCACCCACGGGTGTCGTGTGCTGATGACGAGCTGAGCTCGTCATGAATATATGGCATCAGTGATTTTCCAGCACAGGGCAAAAATCCCCGCAGCAGCCATGTGGTTAATTGATCTGTAAGTCCCTAGTATAGTGCTCTACCTAGGCCTAGGGACTGTACAATAAATGCTAGCAGTGGACCTGAATCATTAATTGAGTCATCCATACTAGTAGCCCTTTATAAGCATGGGCGAATTTTGCAAATTCGCGGTTCGTGAATTCACGCGAAATCGCAAAACAAACCGCAAATTTGTGGATTTCCCCGCGGAATAGCAGATTTTTTTTGCGATTTGCACCATACTTAACTGGAGTACTTTCTACTGGCTAATCAGTAAGTGCTAGCTCGTTGGGTAAATGTACAGTGCTTTTCCTACACTACAGCTGCATAAAGGGCCAGAAGAGTTGCCTCCAGTGACCATGTGTGTGTAACTTTGCCATCGCGCTGGCCAGGGTCCCTCGAGTGAGCTGTCCATCATAGTGTGTAAAGGGTGGGAAGACGGTGCACACCGCTAGTGTGAGTGGCGGGGCCAAATGGGGGAGGTTTCTATGCGAGTTCACATGCCTCTTGTGTGTGTATAAAAGGTCAGACACCGATCAGAGCAGCAGATGACGAGAAAGAAGCTCCTGGTCACGGGGATTGCGCCCGTGAAAGTCAAGGATGCAAAGGCCTCGATCAAGCATCATAGCTAATTTTCAACAGTAGATATGGGGAGAACGCACACCTGCCCAGCCCCGACAAAGTGCAAATTTTTTTTGGGCTGAGTAACTTTGCCATTGCGCCGACGGGTGCCGGGGTCCCTCGAGTGAGCTGTCCATCATAGAGTGTAAAGGGCGGGAAGACGGTGCACACCGCTAGTGTGAGTGGCGGGCCCAAATGGGGGGGCTTCTATGCGAGTTCATATGCCTCTTGTGTGTGTATAAAAGGTCAGACACCGATCAGAGCAGCAGATGACGAGAAAGAAGCTCCTGGTCACGGGGATTGCACCCGTGAAAGTAAAGGATGCAAAGGCCTCCATCAAGTATCATAGCTAATTTTCGATGGTAGATATGGGGAGAACGCACACCTGCCCAGCCTCGACAAAGCGCACATTTTTTTTGAGCTGATTAAGGAGTTACTGAAGTTGAGCTTCAACTCAGGCACCTGCTTTAATTATTTGTATCTGTAAGTGCTTACTGTTGAGGTTTAATTTTTGTGACAAGAGCCTCGTTATCTACTTATAACTATTCTCTGACCCTGCTTCGAGGGTCAGAGCAGGGTCAGAGAATAGTTGCAAGTAGGCAACGAGACACCGCTCAGGAAGTACTTGCAGGGTTACAGCAGGGGCCCAAATTGAAGTTAATTTCTTTGTAACCCTTTTGTAATAGGTTACAAAGAAATTAACTTCAAATTGTGCACCTGCTGCTGTAACCCTGTAAGTGCTTCCATGAAAATCGTTCCGCTCGCAAATTCGCAGATTGTCTGCGATTTCGTGAGATTCGCGGATCGCGAAATCGCAGAAAATCTGCAGATTCCGCAAGCGGAATGAATTTTCTGCTCACACTTAGCCCTTTAAACCTGACTGAGGACTGTGTCTGCTGAGCCTGTGTTTACACTTTAATACCACTTCGACTTGGTATTTACTGCCCCTAGCCAATGATTAAACTCTCCTTTTTTTACACATAAATACCCCTAAAGTATGCCAAAATGGGCAGGGTACCCTATAGTTAAAAAGTAAGACATGTACTTTTAAGTTTCAGTTACTTAACCACATACTTACAGGCCCATGTACCCAGTTGTATGGCCAATCACCCACCTAAACAGCAACAAACATACCTATTTAGAAAACCATACAGCCACTGTCACATCCACTCACTGACAGAATCACTTACACATCCACTCACACAGCACTAATATATATAATACTAATAGAGCCACTTGCACACACAATTACACACCCAATCACCTACTAACTCAGTCAGTTACCAATCCATAAAGTTATGTACATACCCCAGTGAACACCCACACAGTCACTAAGACACCCAGTCACATACTGAGACACCCAGGTTGCCTCGGGAATGTGAGCAGTGTACAATTGCTAGATAGAGGAAAAGTATATGTTCTTCTCACCAATTTTTTTTTTTACTTAACCTCAATTAGGACATATAATGTATTTGTAAGTCTCTAGTAGAGACCAGGGCATGTGCATAGGGTCTGTAATTAAGTACTAATCGAGGTCCTGCGGTACTAACAGTTTTATATATATTTTTTCTAGCTTTCTTTTTAGAAAGAACATAAACTAGGTATTAAAATGGGTAATGGAAGACAACTGGGAAGAAGCAACTGGCTTCAGTCTGTCAAAAACATGAAGGTTTAACAGGGAGCACAAATAATTAACAATGGTGATTCTTCACAGTATCCGGGTATGCAGCCACAGATGACAACTTCAGAGCCACGGGCATCTGGCATTTGCTACAGTGAGTTACTATCTCAGATAACGTACCGGAGACAGCTGCAACAGTTATGACAGCCAGTGACAAGGATTCCCCTAAGGCTACTGCAGATAGTGATTATTAATCTGCTGCACTTGACTTCCTGTCATTATGCAATGTTACATGCATTGATGGATAGTTTGATGTACTTCCTCTTGGAACTTGCCTCATTGGAATACTTCTTCCCAGTCTGTCTCAACAATTGCTTGCTGTGGACATTGCACTGGACAAACTGGGCACTAACTTGCTTCTTTCCTGAAGGAATACTGAAATGTTTCAAAATACCACTCTCTTTTTTTGGAGGTCACATCTCTTCCTGCTCATCTAGAACATGGTCATGTTGTCCTTGCTGGTCCAAAGACATACCTGCATCTTTCTGAAGTGCTTGTGCACAAAAGTGTATTTGTAAATAGTTAAATAAGTTGTGTTAGGTTTATGTGTTAATTGTTTTGTTTAAATTGTATAATGATGTTACCATAACAGATAACTTGTCTTGGTTTCCCCAAGATTACTACAGATGATGAGTATGGTTCACCTCCACTTGCCTTCTCCCACATCAAGTGATTGTATGTCTTTCCATGCATGGTTTTAAGGTGCTTTCACATGGAACTTGCCCCATAAGACTACTATTTGCCAGTCTCTCTTGATAATTACTTGCTGCAGATGTTACACTGCACGAACTTGGTAAATGCACAACTCTATCTTTAAGTTCCCCTATTGTCTTACATTTAATGCCTTTAATGTTAGAGTTTGCTTCTCTTGAAAAATCCATGTAAGTCATCCTATGGATATTCTGCACAACCAAGGGTTAAAACCAAGTGGGTGTTCCTAAAGTTTGTGACATACACTTGAGCCCACCATGATGATGATGCCAGTTCTCATTGATCCCACATTGGAATATGATCCAATTGATCAAGTTTAGAGATATAAGGTAGATACACAGCAGCACTGCAAGTACATGGGTGCAGTCCTAGTGTAGTTGATAAGAAGTTCATGTTTGGGTGTGTTTCTGTATTTGTAAATAGTTAAATAAGTTATGTAATGCTTATTTGTTAATTGTTTGGTTTAAATTGTATTGTAATGTGTTAATAAAATGTATTTGTAAAGTTATAAAAATGTATAACACTAACTCAACTTATGGGTCACTAACACACCCATATAGGTATACATGAACTCACACACCTATTGAGTCATTCAGACAAATACTGATACTCCCAGAGAAACACTCACACACCCACTCAAAATCCCATGCAGTCGACCACACACCCATTTGCACATGCTAACACCTACTTACATACACAGTGGGCCCTATGACGATGTAGTCAGAAATGGCTCCGAACGTCGGTTGGGGCCTTTCTGACCGCATTGTTACATGGAGGTTGTATTCCTCTCAGAAAGGAATCCAAATGGTCATTCTGACTGGCATCCGAGAGGCTCAGAGAGCCCATCTGGCAGTCGGAATGTGGCCACTAATGCCAAGGGCAGCTCTTTCTACCTTATGGATTACGATGTTGGGTTTTGGCAACCTTTCCGTGCCGGCCTTTCTGACACAGAAAAGCGACTGTGGGGGCCCCCAGCAGGGGCCCCTTGGGTGCAAGGTCTCCAGTTGGAGGTCGAGAAGGCACATTGATCACTGCACCATGTGGCAGGCACCTTGAGGTGCCTGCGAAGGGGTGCAAGGATGAACTGCACCTCCTATTTTACAATGGGAGCATACATTCCGGCTGGAATGAATGCTCCCATTGAAAAGTATATGAATGCAACCGAACAGTGTTTATCCCATCCGGGTGTCGGTTGGTCACATGACTGAGGCGATGTCGGGTGGAAGAAGCTCTGTCCAACATTGTGATAGGGCTCATAATGTGTAATTTTTTTTCATACAATCTTTATTATTATTTTTCCCCACTATTCAATGAAAATTCTTTAAACAGTGCATCATTGAGGGTGTATGAGTATAGAACCTGAATACAGTATATAACGGAAAAGGCACCCACAGAAGACATTTAAACAGCGACAAGCATGTGGAATTTCACACAGTGAATAAACTTCTCACTCGTTTTACACAAATGCCGAGGAACATCCAAAGTCAGTCCAAATCTGTAGAGTAGGCATTAGCCATCATCTTGAAAAAGAAGAAGTCCACAACATGTTCTTTATTTCTTTAAGTGTCCTTTTTTTTATTGCCAAATTCCATTACATAAGCAACAGGCAGCTGGCACGCATTTTGTCCGAAAGGACTTTCTCAAGGCTACCAATAAAAAAAAGTTTGTAAGGCAAGTCGTAGCTCCAAGGTAGATGAGTTCTAAGAAATGGTCGTAAAACTACAAGTAGTAAGAAACCTGTAGTAATGGGAATCGGTTTGTGGCCACTCCCGCTACGGTAGTACATCAATGTCAAGCCTTGATAATACCGCAAAGCTGGCGACTCGGTACCCGTCCTTGGCTGATACGCCGAAGCATATTATAAGCATTATATTTTTTATATTAAGTATGTATGTCATTTTAACTTTTAAAACATATATAAAGTATATTTATAAAACAGATCTGCCTTTCTAAATATAAATTGCTAAATTAAAATCAAAATACATTGTAGTATACTTAGCATTAAAAATAAACACTAGAAATTAATTAAAAAAAGAAACATTACGGGAGCAGAATACTTTTGAAATAGAATTTGAAAATCCTTTGAAATTCACTGAAAAAATAGAAACGATTCAGGGACGAAATTGTTTGAAAATAGAATTTAAAAAACCTATGAAATTTGCTAAAAAGACAAAGGTTACAAGGACTTTACAGTTAAGAAATACATTTTTAATAACCGTCAGAATTCACTGTAAAAAACAAAGGTTACAGGGATGTTATAGTTCGGCACAGATTTCACACGTACAAAACAATAGAAATTCAGTAGTTATAGTTACCTGAGCTAACCATAACTTATGCCCCCGCAATGCACTGCTTATGACCTCACACATTACATCCCTCATGACATCACTGATAGCATCTCAAATGGCAGGGTGAAGTCACAAGCATTCCCTAAATGAACATATGCTCAGCGCTCTGCTAGCTTGGCACAGAGCAGTCAGGCTTGACTCAGAGGCGATGTGTGAAGTATTTGTGCAATAATTCAAACAGTAATGAAGAGAAAGCACGCCCCAAATGAGATCCCACACCAAATTAGAAAACTAGAGTATTTTTTTTATAAATAAAGCAAGACCAAAATAACAAAAATCCAAGCAGTGGAACTGGAGAGATGCAGGTTTAAGGATTTAGGTGAAAATAGCTTCAAAAACACATAGCACCAACTGTGGATATCTGGTCATGCTAGACCGGGACTAAGTCGCAACTTCAGGCCAACTGCAATGGAGCACTAGTCAGCTACAGCGACTAAGTAAAGGCAGTTAGGCGGATCAATGAACCCTCGATGCGGAACTCCACAACTCTTCGGAAACAAAGATTTAAGGTGCTCTTGTTCCGTGGGCCTAACTACGTTGCTGTAGCCGGCAAGGCTTTGCTCTGCCTGAATGACTTGCCGTCATTAATTCAGTTCTAACCAGGCTGTCCTTTTTCCAGTAATTATCTCTTTGATGAGGTGTAAAATCCATTTTGAAAAATACTATGATCAAGGTTTTTTGGAATTGTTTACAATAAAATAACAGAATGTGCTGCAAAAGAAGACTGATTTAGCTGTGGGAATTTCTTTTTTGTCTTGGATGGATTGTTGTCACCATTCGCCGGCTATTAACCATTATAATAAGCCAACCACTATCTCAGATCACAACTAGACTCAGAGAAAAATAGAGAAGGATGAACAGGTTTTGTCTTCCTAGAGAAGGACTGATGCCTTGGATCCTTCATCCTATTGTACCCAAGCTATGGAAGTGCATCTTATGTGTCAAATCAGCTGGCCTTCTGAATCCACAAGAGGATAAAAAGGAAACTGAAGAACATATTGGGAAAAAGGTCCAGCAAACATGTTGGGACTGGTATGACTATGGCTGGGTAACCTAGAAGGCTCCACCCAGCTGTGTGTGTGCTTTAGGTGTGACCAGGTACATGTTATCCTACATCTGAAGAAATTGGTACAATGGGCTGCAGAGAGGCACATGTATAGAAAGGGGTGCCTCTCCTATAGATCTGTGGCTTAATTCACTCTCACCTCTCTCCTCCCCACCACAGAGCGTTAAAAAGATTAAAATCATTTGAGAGAGTCAACCTGAAAGGTTAATGGCAGAGTAGCCTCCAGTGATCACTTTGAATAATACTTGTAGAAAAACATTGACTGCTCTGTCTCCATTATTCTTATGGGCATTTTGTGACTTTTTTCAAAAACTCATCTCTCCTGATCCCCTTACCTAGCTTCTGTCAATTTGGACTTGGCATAATTAATTTATTTTCATTGGTTTGGGAATGCCAGTGTGCCCCACTAAAGGAGGTCCATGTTCCAGAAAGGTTTCTAAGTCTGAACCTAGAGGGCTTCACCTGGACTGAAGCCTAGGAGCATCCGACCAATGTCGAGGCCATCCTGGGCAAGGAATTCAGACTTCGTCTTCTCAGAACTTTGCCACCTTTGTCAACAACCACACTCAGACCCCACACTTCAACAGCCTGCCGTCGTCAAGCGCCTCGTTAGATCTAGCTTGCAGCTTTACCCCCAAATGACTTGTCGATCAACCCTTTTTCTCCATAAATGTTTCTAAGTCGGAAGGTAAACTTTCCACCAGATAAATCTTGTCCCTGTATCCAATGGGCGAAGCATTGTGGTGAGGTCAGCTTTCACTTTTTTCTTCGAATCATTCAGCGCGACTAGATACCTGTGGTTGGTGCTTTGTGTTTTTTGGCTCTCTTTTTAATTGAAACATTAAAAATTCATATCTCTTATTTTACTTATTGGATTTTTCTCATTTTTGTGTAATTTTATTTATTACAATATTCTCCATTGTTCTGAATTGGGTTGTATTTTGTCTTGTGTTGTGTTTTCACTTTATAACCTTTTGAGTACTACATAAATACTTTTACATTGCCTATAAGGTTTCCCTGACTGCTTTGTGTCAAGCTACCAGTGGGCTAAGCACAGGGTTATGTTATGAATTCCATGGTACACTGACAAGGATTGTGATCATTATTTGAAGTGGGTTCTTGGCCCCTTCAAACAATACTCCAGTTTATTGCAGCAATCTTCCTTTCTTCAAAGGTTGATGAGATACCAAATGGTGATATTAAAAGTAATTAAAAGAATGCTTAACTTACATTAAGGGGTGGAACTCCCTTATCCTCACTCCCCTCCTGCTCCCCTCTCATTTTACTAGCTGTCAATGGAGCTAAGTGAGTGTGGCCACCTCCCAGAAAATCTTTTGGTACCAAACAGCAGCAATGTTAAACCTGAGGTTGGACACAAAGACCTAGTATCCCCACAACAATCTAATTAAGGGGTCGATTACGATGGCGGTGAATCTGCATCCTCCGGGCCGGTAGAAGCCACCGCTGGCCCGGAGGATGCAGATTCACCTCCTCGGCATAGAAAACACCCACCGCCAGATTATGATGGCGGTGGGATCAGCGGCAGACAGCAGGTCTGTCTGCCGCTGATCCGCGGGGTGTGGACCGCAATATGGTGGCGATGTCTGCAAGACACCGCCAGCCACATTAGGATGGGTGCGGAAACATGCTTTTCCGCGGCGGCTTTACCGCTGTGGAAAAGCATGTGGACCTTTGCTTCGGCCCCCAGGGTGTTGGGGGGTGGGGGGTGCACATGGGGGTACCTATGGTGCCCCCCTGCTTTGGCATGCACAAGGTGGCAGGCACCACGCGGTGCCCGCAACGTTGTGCATGTCAAAGGAAAACATGCATTTTTCAATTTGTGGCGGGTGCTGCTTAAAGCAGCACCCGCCATAATGTTACATATAGAGGATGTGACCGCCAGGGTGGCGGTCACATCCTAATTCCAATGGAGGAACCGCCGCTGCCCCTGCGGACGGTCCCTCCACCTCGGGGGTGGCGGACGGACAAAGTCAGTCCGCCATCCAAATCGACCCCTAAGTTCCCACAAATGGAAACTTAATCAGGCAGTCCTTGACTCCATCTTTGTGAGCTTTCCATCATGGTGGTCTTTCCATGGACAAATACGCTATCTTTGTAATTTTAAAGTGCAAGGGTTACCTCTTGAGAGAGACAGAGACCCAATCATTGTAGTGCGGTCTCACGATTGACTGCCCTGGGAAAATTCTCCACACATTCTCTTGACTCCACTTATTCTAAAGTTCTTTCAGAAAATCAAGGGCAGCCAAGCGTGCTTGATAATCCTTCTGTCTCTGTGATGGTCTCACCAGATCGGGGCATATTGACAAATAAATGATGCAGCGTGATGTTGCAATCAATTTAGCAGCACCTCACTGTATCAATTTAAAAATGCAGGGATGCACCGTATTCACAAGAATACAGTGCACTCCTGTGTTTTCCCTTGCAATAAAAAAGCTGCCTAGCACCAACGCAGACACCCTTGCACGATGGTGTAAGGGTGCTAAATTGCAGGGTAAATTATTTATAAGCAGGAAGGGACACCCACCTTCCTGCAAATAAACAATCATTAAATGCGATTTGCTCCTTCTACGTGTGCTGCAGAGTGTAGCACACATGATGAGACCATTTTTTTATAACTGTCTTTTCCTGAAAGTTGAGCAGAAGTTGATCTTACCAAAACAAACATTTTATTTGTCTCTTTTATTAAAAAATAGCAAGCACCCACTTATTTGCACAGCACCTTTTCCTGTTTTTCTAAAAAAATCTAAAACTTTTACTACATTTTTGATTCTGTGTTTCGTCCACAGGAATCTACAAACCCTGGGCACTGTTAGAATCGTCAATATGAGAATAGAAAGGACACAGCTCTTGAACAAGAAAGTTATGAAGGATTAAGTACAAACTGCCTAATATTATGAAACAAGCATTGGCAAAGTCAATAAGTCGAGACTTTGCAACCTGGTGCGATTTGTTTTATTGCAAGTGTATGCCACATACTGAAAAGAAAAGAAACATACAGTTGCCTAAACGTGGTTACCATTTGCTTACAATTAAAATGTTAATATTCAAAATGGTGACATGTGGCAATTTTACTAATGATATTGTTATATAAGCTTTTCAATTGTGCCATGGATTTTATTTTCATTTATGATTATACAAGAATCATTTTCCTGAAGCACTCAAATCACAGCCAGCTATGACATTACAGTGTCTCTTAAACACTTTATAATAGCAACTTTAAAAATTGGATCTCAAATAAATCACTTTCTAAAAGGGAACCCAATCTGTAGGCAGAATTAATAGCCTGTATTAAAAGTTAATGTGAAAAACAAATCACACAGAACTCAGGGGCATATTATCAAGGGGGTTATCTCCGCTTTTTTGGCTTTAAAAGCCAAGAAAGGGGAGATAAAATTATCTCCCTATTACCTAGCTGTCGCTAACACCAGTTAGCAACAGCTAGTAGGAGATAGCGACCATCTTGGGCCCTGCTTTGCATGTCAGTGATATTTATCACTAATGACATGCAAAGTGGGCGTGCCAAGATGTTAGCGACTGGAAACAGTCGCTAACATCGCTATCTCCTATTACCAACTTTTGGAGATATTCGCGCTAAGCGCGAATATCTCCAAAAGCTAACACCTGCCCTGAGCAGTTCTTAGCCATGTTATCCAATGGGAGATGGATAACATGGCTAAGAGCATTAGCTCGGTAATGCATGAATATCGCTGACTTTTCAGCGATATTCATGCATTGCGGCCGTATTTGCGATAAAAATCGCCGCAGGTCAGCGGTAATTTTTTGTCTCTAACCAAGCAATAGCGATAATTATCGCTGTTGCTTGGTAATATGCCCCACAATTTTAACCACGTTTCTTGCAAAAGAGAAATGTACTATTTAAGGCAGATGAGACCAATGTGCACAGACTTTGTGCAGCGACTCAAAGTGAAGGGAGCTAACAAGTAAAGTTGGCTGGTCCACTGCTCCTTGCTGAATGCTTTGGTGGGTGGAAGCGAAATGTGACTGACAATATAATAGACCAATTGGTGAAGCCCTGAGACCGAAAGCCCCTGCAAGTTTTTTGTTTGATTTTTTGTTTGTTGCAAAGACAGTAGTCCGACAAAATAACTGAAGCTGTCTCGAAGGCCAGCCCTAAAATATGTTGCAGCAGTGGAGCGGTGGGGGAGGGGGAGCGTGAGCACTTAAGAGGTTAAAGCATTCCTGCTTGACATTTATCTCACTCTTCTCTATCCTTGCTGGTCTTTTGTAGCTGGAAGCATAGTGTATGACTGATTCTTCCCCAACCCTACAGGTTTTTCAAAGGTACACGCTTAACTTGTCTGGTTCTCCCTGAGACTCACTTGTCTGTTAGAGACACTGTCCTCCTTTTTAATTTGCACTCCGCCTTCACCACTAGGGGCATATTTACAGGAAAATGTTGGGGCGTGAAGCTGCTCCAAATTTGGCAGCACCACACTCCGACATTTCCAAAACGCTGGGATGCAGCGTAGTCACAACAATATGGCACACCTCTGTCTTTTCCCTAGCGCTGGCGATAAAATTAGCTGCCTAGTGCCAACGCAGGCATCCTTGCACCATAGGCCAAGGGTGCCTACATTGCAGTGAATGGTTGTTTATGTGCAGGAAGGTGTCACTTCCTGCACATAAACAATCAATAATGACGATGTGTTACTTCTATGTGTGCTGCAGAGACGTAGCATATCGTCAGTTTTTAATGCAGAATGCAGCCCACATAGGAAAAGCAAAAACGTAAAAGTATTTCTCCTCGTTGCACCATTCTAACACCTGCTATAGCGTGGCATTTGTTTTTGGTGCAGGTATAGATTTACATAGTTTTGTAAATCTTGGGCTGGGTCAAAAAGCAATGGGTGTTGTGGTGGAACGTCCACAGCAACACCCATTGCACGCCCCTTTCCCGCAAAGTGATGCATCTAAAGGGGCCGTATTTCCAAGGCGGCGTTAAGCCACTCAAAGAGGCTTAGCGCCACCAGAATGTCGGTAAAAGGGGTGTTCTGGTGGTTCTATCCCCTTGTAAACATACCCGTGTATTCTCTTATGCTTATGCCGTGTGTGTATGTGTGGGGAGGCCAGCCTCGAGCCGGCTTGGGCCTAAGGTCAGTCTGTGTCCTGGTACTGAATTCCATTTGTTATTCGAGTGACAGACAAAACAAGGCACTACGGGCCCGATTCACAGAACTAACTTAAGACAAAATCCTAAACTTACTACTTTTGGTATTCACAGAAGTTAGGATTTTGCCTTAAGTTAGTTCTGTGAATCGGCCCCTAACATCCCCCCTTAATATAGGTTTAGAAAGAAACAGACTTGCAACCTCCTGCAACATGAAAGTGTGCTGCTGAACCCAGCACAATCAGCAATAGATTCTGAAATGCAGACTGCACACCGTGCAGCTTCACAATGTCAGCCTATAATCTGAGAGCAAACTCCCATGTCACTGGCCTGTGACCTTGTTATATCTGATTAATGTATTTTACTGCTTTGTTGAGACAGGCTTATTCGGAAATAGTTGAAAGAGGTTAAGTAATTAGAGCGCTGCATTTAAGTGTGATATACAAAGAAACACGCAAATGTATTTTTAATCCATGGGGCCTCATTTATTAGGGCTTGCGTCAGTTTTGCGCTTCCGGTGCGTCACTTTTTCGGCGGCGTAAAACATGCCTCCTGTTGCGCACTATTTACAAAGTGACGCATCTAAGCAGATGCGTCACTTTGTAAACCCCTGCGCAACATTATACCTGCGTCAGGTATAATGTATGCAGGGGGGCGTTCCCCCGCAAAAACCCACGTAGAAGTGACGCAATGAAATCTATGAGATTTCACTGCGTCACTTCTAGGACGCTGTAGCGTCAAAATATTGCACCTGCCTCACAGCAGGCGTAAGACTGATACAGGCCCTTTCAAGGACGCATTGCTGGAGTTGCGTCACTTTTGTGACACACTCCAGCAATGCGTCCTTCAGAAATACTGACGTATCTGTAACTCCTTGCGACATGATGCGTCGTACAATAAATATGACGCATCAGGTATGTCGCAAGGAGTGCGCACTGAGACGTGACGCATCGCTGTTTCACGCAGTGATGCGTCACTTTTCATAAAAAAGGCCCCATGTTCTTTGCTGGAGTGTTTTTTATTCATTTTGTGAGTATTCTTTTGTGAATGAATTGCAGCATGGTAACTAGGTAAAGTGTTCTTGTTTAGTGCCAGATTTATTTTGTGTTTTGTAAAGTTTACAAGTCAGTTTAATTGAAAATGTTGAAGAGAGCCGACTGATTTAGCTCTGCAAAGATACATATGCACGCGGAGTCATTCTTCGTTGTCAAAAACATACAAATATGAGGCGCGATAACACCTGTGTGATCGAAAACGTACCCTAAAATCCCAGCTTCTATAATACAAATGGTGTGATTCCCGGCAAAAACACTGAACATCTCTATAATCTAGTGAACTGAAACACAAGTGTAAACAACTATTGCTACTTTTTATGTTAATAAATGTTACCATATTTTAACACGTTGCGTTATGTGATTTATTCCAGTCTTTCAATAGCTCGGCTGGTCCCTTGGCTGTCAGGGGGACCAAGCCAGACGCCTGGCTCAGCTCGGCTCTCCCTGGGCATTTGCTATTTTCTCCCCTCTACTGGGTACCTACATTATTAATAATTAAACAGAACACCTGACACAAGACGCTTACTATGAGCACCTGTTGTGTTTTTTCTTCCCTAAAGTCTATTTACCAGTCTATGTTTTCTTCCCTGAAGCCAATTTACCAATCTAGATTTCAGTTTTAGCTGCAGCTTGACTTTCTATATCTGATGCACGACTCCCATCTAGTGGCTACAAGTGGTAAACAAATCTTGATTCGGAGCATGGAAAGCATCACTGCGGATATGCAGCAATGCCAGAGAAACAACTTACATTGACGTTTTTAAAAGTTACTCAGTTGTGTTTTTTAACAATCTGCTATTACTACGCACCAGAGAGAAAGTGATGGGTATGAAAGGCAGAGCGATCTTGACTCAGAATTACTCAGCTTTAGGGGGGCTCTCGTACGGTGTAAATGAATGCCAGTCTTCACAGAGCCCCACTTATGGCAGCGTCGCTCAAATTTCACGTGCCAAACTTTTTTTGCGATAAAGTTGCGCGAGCACAGTGCTATAACTGATTAGGCCCTTGTTTATGAAAGGCTAACGCCACAGTTGCGTCACTTGTTTTTTTTACAGTGTGGCAGCGTAATCAATGCGCCACACTGCGCCCTATTTACAAATTGACGCATCTAGGCAGATGCGTCACTTTGTAAAGCACTGTGCTACATTATACCTCCGTGAGTTCTAATGTATGCAGGGTTTGCGTTCCCCGTAAAAAAGGCTTGTAGAAGTGGCGCACTGAAATCCATAAGATTTCAATGCGCCACTTCTACGACTTCACTGCGTCAAATCATATGCCTGATTCAAGCAGGCGTAAGGACTGGTGCAGGGCTTTTCACATGGGACTCACCCGTGTGTAATGACACATTGCTGGAATTGTGTCTGTTTTCCGACACACTCCAGCAATGCGTCATTACTGCGCCAACAGATACGCCAGGATTCCTGACGTATCTGTTAACTTTGTTGCGACATGTAGCACTATGGTTTAAATACGGCGCATCCATGGTGCCGCAAGGAGGGCACAATGAAAAGTGTTGCATCACTGTTTTTAACCAGCGATGCTCCACTTTTCATAAATAAGGCCCTTTATTCGCATACCAATAAATATCTTACAAATGAATGTACTTTATATATTTCTTGATTGTAATGATTTGTATTAATCAACAATAAAGATTCTTCTTCTAGGAGCTTCCTTGGATTTACAGATCATTGTAGATCTGGGGCCGTGTCAAAATGTAATGGGTGTTGTGGTGGAACGACCACAGCAACACCCATTGCACGCCCCTTACATGAGAAGTGATGCCTGTAAAGGGGCCATATCTACAAGGTGGCATTGAGCCACTGAAAGCAGCTTAGTGCCTCTTTGTAAATATAGATAAGGGCATATCGGCATTCACTAAAATTGCGAACAGGGAAGTTCTGGTGGCGCTATCCCCTTATAAATATACCCCTTTATGCACATTAAGTTGCAACTTCAAGCACAATATATACATAATGCATCACATACAGAAAATATAATGAGAAATTAAGCAATCTTCATGGCGATTCCACTTAATGGCATAATGCCCTATGCATTTCAGGACACAAGGGTCCCTTCTTCAGGGGCCACTGTAACAGAAAACAAAAATAGTATTTGGTTACTGCTGCTTTGAGCGCACCTGCCCATAGGCCACCTTATAGCCCGACACCTGGGAGGTCAACAAATACTGTAGATGAATGTCTGAAAACATAGCACAACCTGAAAATTGCGCAAAACTGATAACCGCAAAGTTTACGAGGTATAGACGTAGAACAACATGCTCAACAATCCAGCTGTTAGAGAATAATGTCTGTGAAAAGAAAAGGCACGTAAAGGAAAGATACCTCTAACCCCAAAAGAGCTGATAACAAATCACCACGAGTGAATACGCAAACAATGACCTAGTAATGAGTGAGCTAACACTTACTGACAAGCAGAGGAACAGCAACTACTTAATGCATGGACCAACGCTACAGGTGAACTCTGCCAGAGGAAAACATACAGGATTGAGGGCCCGATTCACGGAACAACTTAAGACAAAATCCTAAACTTACTACCATTTTGGTATTCACAGAGGGCACTTAATCATGTTGGTATTCAAAGAAGGAACTTGCTATTTTTGGTATTCACAGAAGTTAGGAGTCCTAATTTTAGGACTCCTAAATGCCTTCTGTGAATACCAAAAGTCTTAAAGTTAGGATTTTTCTCAGTTTAGAAGTAGTAAAGTTAGGATTTCTAACTTTACTACTCCTAAACTGAGAATAATCCTAACTTTAAGGCTTTCGGTATTCACAGAAGGCATTTAGGAGTCCTAAAGTTAGGAGTCCTAACTTTACTACTCATAAACTGAGAAAAAATCCGAACTTTCAGGCTTTCGGTATTCACAGAAGGCATTTAGGAGTCCTAAAGTTAGAAGTCCTAACTTTACTACTCCTAAACTGAGAAAAATCCTAACTTTAAGACTTTTGGTATTCACAGAAGGCATTTAGGAGGCCTAAAGTTAGGACTCCTAACTTCTGTAAATACCGAAATGAGTAAGTGCCTTCTGTGAATACCAAAATGAGTAAGTGCCTTCTGTGAATACCAAAATGGTAGTAAGTTTAGGATTTTGTCTTAAGTTAGTTCTGTGAATCGGGCCCACAAAGTGGGAACAGAGCACACGGGTATGACACAAGTGTAACAACCACATAGAAAAGACAATACCTGAACGAACGCTGAAGGTGCTTGACAATAGCCTGTAAATAGATACCACAGATAATGACTAACAAACCTCAAGCGAGGGTATACAATACATTACTTTGCACTAACATTCAAGATACCTGCACTCCACCTCCCTCTCCCTCATCCAGACCCCCTGCATCCCTGGAAGCAAGAGCAGTGGAGCCTCCCCCTCCACCTCTGGACGTGCTACTCCCTACAGTAATTCAGAAAGGAGCTCAAGACCTAGCTGTTCAACTCATTCAACCCAAGCCGGAGAACCTCCTACTGCCTGGACACCCTCAAGGGTGATTAGCAGCGCTGTAAAAATCCAGTTTGATTGATTGACTGGTTTACATTGCCACCTTGAGTCGGAATCCAGAATCCTGATATGTGACTGAGCATGCCAAGCAATATTGGTTCCATAGAGACACATGTCTGGTGTTTGCGTGAATGTCCTTAGCCCTGCCAGCCTTACAGGAGCTCTCCTTATGGTAATCAGCTGACCAGCTGGCTTGGTTTTGACACTTAGGGCTTCTGAACCCCAGTGACAATGTCAATAAACCAGAGTTACCAAATTCTCTCAGCTGTCAAAGAAAGGACGCTAACACTTAGATCCCCATATTAAAACTCGCGGGAGTTTGCACGAAGGCTGCTCGAAATGTAATACTATATCTTGAAAAACACTGGAAATGTTGCTGGAAGTTTAAAAAACAAGCTGTCAGTGGCTGCTTTATTTGCTCATTCTCCGTGTGAACTCTTTTAAGGTTGCCTGAGGTGTTGAAGATTGCTGGAATCGCTGTTAGCAAGAGCTGAAAGCCATTTTGTACTTGGCAGCCATCTTAGTTAGCCATGTGCTCGCCATCTGCTTTCTCCCTCTTCCAGAGCCTTGCACATGCTCAGAAAGGCCTAGCTGTCAGAATGCGCCTGCTCTTATGTTATAACTGTCAGGCTATTCTTGCTGATGTAAGGAGAAAATGTCTCTCCTCCCACTTTGTTGAGTAAGCAAATGTTGTTTACCCACATTAGTCAATTTGCATGCTTGTATGTATCAGTTGATAAGTACAGGCCTCAGCAAGGCCCGTCAGTGCAAAGGGTTCGCCCTTCTGTGCACGAAGTCCTCAGACTATAGAAGAAAAATTGGCACGGAAACTGGAAATACAAAAACATAGTTTAATAAACCTTTAAAGGTGGTCCTACAGCCTACACAACACTCTACAGTATTGTACAGGGTAGCACAAAGAACTCAAGCACATAGCCCCCTTTTATACACAAAGAAGGGGTTCATAAGTAGGCGGGTACAACACAGAGCATGATTTACGACCATATATGGACATTTCTGAACATGATCAATGCATGGGTGGAGTTAACGGTTCTCGAAGCCAGTGAAAAGCCCATTCCTATCTACGCTAATCAAAGACAGATGTGATTCCTACTGAGCATGCGCTAGACGCACAAAGGGGTCTATTTATAGACTGTTGCTGGGCAGATCTTAAGGGCAACTAGCGAAGAGGTAGGACTCATCACATGGCGGGCACATGGCAATATGTAGCATACAAGATGGAGGACATGAAAACAAGATGGAGTCTTACCATTACGAGAGTTAGAGCGGCAAAACGCAATAAGTGGCTCATATTATCATGTCTTTAGCTAATGCTTAACATTATCGCTGTTTTATTTACAACAGATGACCCTTTCAGCATTAGCTGAAGACATTCGGTTTCTTAGGATAATCTAAATACTCATCGTTAATATCGATGCTCATCATTTCAGCTATCTCTCTAGTCATACTTTTCTGGTGGACAGCCTCAACGACAGCTTTTTTATTAGGAACACAAAATGAAACACATAGGGAACATATCATTGGACTACATTGGATACATACACAACATGAAAAAATAATTGCAACAATCATACAAAGGCCGGTAAGAACTTTCCAGCCCCATGTGGAGATCAAAGTCCAGAACCAACTTGAAAATGTCCAGGTTCCATTTTCGACATGTATATCAGCAGCGAACGTATGTAATTTATTGATTTCTTTGTATACAGAAGGAGTGTGGTCAGGAATAAATACACAGCAGCTACTCCCAAAAATTCTACAAGCACCACCTCTATCTGCTAACATTACGTCCAAAACCATTCGGTTTTCAACGCAACAATTCTAGTAATTTGCAGCTCTTCAGTAAGATTTCCTAGAGCTGCAGCAGTTTGATTTGTTACGGCTTCTACAACTCTAGTTAATCGTCGTATCTTTCTACTATTCAGAGCAGCTCCAACAAAGAAAAATAACCATAAATTAAAATCTATGTACTGTTGCAAAGTAGTATCTACATTGTCAATAGACAGAGTTCGCTTATATCTATTTATAGTTACATTATTCAATAATTTCAAGTCTTTATGATATGATGCAGGTGCTAGGAATACAGGCGGCAGCAAAAATTCTACATAACACACTCCAGACCATCCAGCTGGTAATCGGTAATAACCTCTATTACCACGTACAACATAAGTATTGTGAGATGCCAAAAATGTGCTGTTATTCAGACCATCAATATTCAGCACGATAATACAGTCGCTAACACCTACAGGGATATAACCTACACTCTGAACACATAAATCTGCTTGTGCTTGAGCAACTGAAATCACAAATTTCTCATTTCCAACAATGTCTCTAGTGTTCATAAAAATGTAGGGCGTTGAATTATTGTCCGGTCGATACTCTTCCCACTCCCATATAGTTCCATTGGCTTGTGGATAGCCTTCTTTGTCCTGATGGCATTCTTTATTCAGTCTGAAAAGCAGTCTGCCCACTGTAGGTTTTCTCGTAGCAAAAAGCAAAGTATACCATGGTCGACAAGAGCCATTATGAGAGAAAGGGAGAGGTATAAACGGTGTTCCCCCTTTCTTCTGATGTGCCGGCATCATACCACATATCCAACAGTTTGTAGCATTAGTAGCAACATGGGTATGGTGTAACATCTGGATAAAAGTGTTATTCAAATATGACTGTCGATGTTTCAACTCTTGATACGGAAGCGTATAAAAGAAATGCTCATCTGGCACTGGAGTGGAAACATATCAACAAAGAGAGAGGTAGGAAGGAAGCAACACTCTTATTCCCCACTTGACATTTTGAACAACAATGAAAGAGGGTTATTTGTTAGAAAACACAAAGGTATTTGAGCACAAAGGAAAACAACACCTATTTGGTGTGTTTAGAAAGCCCTCACTCACCGACCTGGTCGGTGACATGCTTCATCATCGGGCCCCACTGGGAGTGACCGAAGGCCACCCCAGTGTGTTTCAACGCCAGATTTACTGCGGAGCGGGTAATGTGAAGATGTGGGAGCTAAGTGATAAACTACGTGAATAAGGAAAAGAGTGACGTGGTGAGTTTAAAAATGTCTTTATTGTATCAAAAACTAATTTTAATGGCTGATCAAAAAGACATGTTAAAAATGTTTTGGAAAACTAGACCAACTAAGTTGAATGGTCTGTTTCCAATACTCTTACGTGATGGTCAACATGTTTCTGCCAAAGTCGGTATTATTAACCTGGCATTCGTCAGGACCTATGGTGAATTATACCCCGGCGGTATGGACACGCTAAGGCCCACCCTACCAAGGGACGTGAAAGTTAAAAGTTGTCTGAAAAAGTGCAAATGGGAAGGGGGGCCACACAAATAAAAATATTTTGGTGGTGAGAACCCCTTAGTGTCTCTGGATTAGAGACTCCAAAAATTAAAATGCACTTGGGAGGTGAGAGGATATCACCACATAGACCACAGGAGGGGGGTGATGCCGTATTTGGCACATCGCCCGCGACGCCAGGCACCTGTATGTAAACCTGCACGTTCTCTCTGAACCGGGTCTCGAGCCTTAGTGTGTCCATACCGCCGGGGTATAATTCACCATAGGTCCTGACGAATGCCAGGTTAATAATACCGACATTGGCAGAAACATGTTGACCATCACGTAAGAGTATATGAAACAGACCATTCAACATAGTTGGTCTAGTTTTCCAACACATTTTTAACATGTCTTTTTGATCAGCCATTAAAATTAATTTTTGATACAATAAAGACATTTTTAAACTCACCACGTCACTCTTTTCCTTATTCACGTAGTTTATCACTTAGCTCCCACATCTTCCCATTACCCGCTCCGCAGTAAATCTGGCATTGAAGCACACTGGGGTGGCATTCGGTCACTCCCAGTGGGACCTGATGATGAAGCATGTCACCGACCAGGTCGGTGAGTGAGGGCTTTCTAAACACACCAAATAGGTGTTGTTTTCCTTTGTGCTCAAATACCTTTGTGTTTTCTAACAAATAACACTCTTTCATTGTTGTTCACACTGGAGTGGAAACAACATATAACTCACGGGCAGGAATTGCATCCTCGACAAACCACGTGATTGTAGCAACAACTGCTACAGCAGCAATGAACCCTACAGCACAAAAGATTCTCTTCTTTTCCATTCGAACAAATGTACAAGCAATATCATCCTGAAACTAAAAGGGTTGTCAGAACTCTTCCCCCTAGGTAGCCGTTGTTTTCTTCACCAGCGGGCCAAGACGGGTGTCACTACACTAATGCAGGGCTGACTCCCCCCCCCTTGCCTCATCGGCTCTCTGTTTCACTAACCTAGGGGCTGTTCTGACAACATATCACACAACTGCAGGCTCTTTTCTCGGTCGTAGATTGTATCTCCTCACTCCAGGAACTGTCGGGTCCGGGAAGAACTCCTCAGATTCGTCAGGTACCACAGCACGGCCTCTCTCCACAGTCAGGATTTCTCGATGGTCGGTCAATACAGCAGGCTCCACCAGTCCGGGTTGCACCTTCCGACAATGTACGGAATGGATCCAGTTCTTCCGGTTGGTGACTCGGACGGCTGTTCTCGTTGAAAGGAGAACCTGCTCGGGACCACACCACCTCGGTTCCAGACTAGTCGACCTCTCGAATGATTTTATAAGGACGAAATCTCCGGGCCGGAGATTATGGCCTTCACCAGTGGACCGGTCAGGGAGTGCTTCTCGAACCTGTTGATGAATAGAAACCAAGCTGTCAGTTAATTGTGCCAAATAGTCATTCATTAAAACACAAGGTACATCATACACTGAGCTTGGTTTGGGCACCCCCCATATATTCATGGGGTGCCCAAAAACAATCTCATAAGGAGTGAGACCTGTTCGAGAGTGTGGTACCGATCTGATAGACAATAATGCCAAAGGCAAAGCATCTGGCCAAGGCAGAGAAGTAGAGGCTTGTATCTTTGCTATTTTAAGCTTCAAAGTACCATTGTACTTTTCCACCAAGCCTGCTGACTGTGGGTGGAACACTGCATGGAATTTCTGTTTTATTCCCAATCCTTTTTAGGACATACTTGACAAAGTCTGCTATAAAATGAGGTCCCGTTGTCACTCCACAACAATCTACAAACACCATAGCGAGGAAAAAATTCCTTCAATAGCACCTTTGCCGTAGCAATTGTCTTTCATAGGGTATGCTTCAATCCATTTGCTGAATGCACAAACCACAACTAAGACATATTTCAGATTATTGCAGCATTCAAGCTAAATATAATCCATTTGCAAAACTTCAAAAGGTGCAGTAGGTGTTGCAAATCCTCCTGCTGGAGTTCGTGTCCCTTTTCCTGGATTGTACTTAAGACAAATCATGCAGGTCTGTACTACTCTCTTAGCCGTTCTAGCAATCTCTGGATGCTCCCAAGCTTGCGTAAGCAATTTCACAATTGCTGAAGCCCCAACATGTGCTAGCCCATGTGCCATCTGAACCATAGGTTGTACAAAAGCTATGGGTAACTTCCACTTATCCATCCGCTTATTCCTCCAACAACCTTCATCATCCAACTCTCCATTCTTGGACCATTGCTCCCGCTCTTTATCAGAAGCGGTCCTCTGTATCTCTAGTACTTCTTTCCTAGCATCGTGCCATCGCTCAGCTTGTGACTTCACAACGTACATTGAAGTGGAATCAGGCTGCATCACAGTTTCTTGTGCTACTCGATCTACAAACGCATTTCCTTCTCCCACTTTATCTGTTACTTTCTTGTGTGCGCTGCATTTCACTATAGCTATCTTCTTTGGATACGTCAATGCAGTCAAAAGATTATGTACTAATTCTCCGTACATTATCTGTGCTCCATGTGATGTCAAAAAGCCCCTTTCCTTCCAGAGTAGGCCAAAATTGTGTGCTACTCCAAAAGCATAGCGGCTATTCATGTAAACATTCACGCATAACCCTGCACTAAGCTCACATGCTCGTGTCAATGCTATCAATTCCGCTGCCTGAGCTGATTTCTGCGGTATGCGTGCTGTCTCCACTATTGTATGTAACGTAGTAATTGCATATGCTGCTGAGGTAGTACCATCTGGTAACTTCAGGCAAGACCCATCTATCCAGAGCTCTCCATCTCCATCTGTAAACGGCGTGTCCTGCAAATCAATACGACCCTTTGTCTGTTCCTCAGTCACAAAAATGCAATCATGCGCTTCTTGCGCCTCAGGCTGGGTCGCCGAAAAGGGCAACAATGTGTCTGGGTTTAGTGTTGCACATCTCTTCAATGTAATATGAGGAGCCAACAACGTCAGCTCATATCCCGTCAGACAAGCGCTAGTTAAATGTTGCGTCTTTGACTGATTCAAGAGAGCATCAACAGCATGGGGGACCAACACCAACAACTTATGAGGTAACACGATCCCTTCACTTTGACGTGTTGACACAGCTGTCGTTGCAACCGAGCGAAAACAACCAGGTAACGCTCGAGCAACAGGATCAAGTACTGCCGAGAAGTATGCGCAAGGGCGCTGCTTATCACCGTGCATCTGCACTAAAACTGATAATGCGCATCCATATCTTTCATGTACATGTACATACAATGTAAAAGGCTTCGTGTAATCCATGGTTCCTAACACTGGTGCTGAACAAAGGGCCTGTCGTAATTGCTGGAAAGCATTCTCACACTCATCTGTCCAGGGAAGGGGGATTGGAGTGTCTTTCGTCAAAAGTGCCAACAGTGGTATAACTATGTGTGAAAAACCCAATATCCACTGCCTACAAAAAGAAGTAAGACCCAAAAATGCTCGAACATCCTTCTGTGTAGAAGGTGCTGGTGTGTCCAAAATTGCTTGAATACGATCTGGTGTGAGTGCACGTCCCTCCTTAGACAAAAGGTGACCTAAGTAGGTTACCTTTGGTCTACAATATTGCAGTTTCTTCTTCGATACTTTGTGATTGTGTGATGCCAGAAAGGAATGCAAAGACAATGTACACTTCTCACATTGCTCAGGGGTATCGGCTGCCAACAAGATGTCATCAACATATTGTATAAGCGCCACACCTTCAGGCAGAACAAAAGAATCCAGCTGTCGTTTCAACGCTTGACTGTAGATACTAGGACTCTCAGTATAGCCTTGAGGAACTCTACAAAATCTATACGATCGATTATTCAAAGTGAAGCCGAAAAGATATCGGCTATCAGGATGAATAGGGATCGAAAAGAAAGCGTTCTTCAAGTCTATAACGGAGAACGTGGTCGCAGTTGGTGGAACCAGAGTAAGAAGTGTCGTAATGTCAGAAACCACTGGGTATTGAGGTATCACTATCTTATTCACCTCCCTCAGATCGATAATAAATCAATAAATCCTAGTATCAGTCTCTTTCTTCAGAATCGGTAGGAGAGGACTGTTACAAACATTGTATGAAACCTTTTCTACTACCCCCGCTTTAATGAGATCCTGCACAATCTGTGTAAGCACCTCCTCACCCTCCTTCGAAATGCGATATTGGGGTAGGCGTGGCAACACGGCTCCCTCCTTTACACTAATGTGCACCGGGGGAAGGACATCGGTCCCACATCAGTATCTGAAGTAGCCCACAAGGTACTGGGTAAAGAGGCCAACTCTGTATCCTCCTTAACCATACACACCCTCTCCATTGTCGGATAGTTGTCGTTCAAAATAACACGTACTCCTTCAGGGGAGCAACGTCTTGTGGCCCTGAAAATTTGAGCATATCCAAACCCACAATGTTATCAGGCGTGTTTGGGGAGAGCAAAAATGGACATGGTGCAGCAAACTTATCTACATAAAGTGCAAGGGGTTGTGACAATGGGCTAAGGGAAGGTGTTCCATCTAACCCTATCGATGTAATCGTTAAGCCAGACAGGGGAGCCCTCGGAACCAATTGTTTAGACAAAGCGCTACGAGTAGCTCCTGTATGAACCAGAAACCGATCAGTAGAACCCAAAACATGTGCTGTAACATAAGGACCCCTCTGATCCACTGGCACTTCAACTGATTCCTTACCCCATCCTACGCAATCCTATGCATACTGTGAACCATGATATTCAAGGCGGTTGTAATCTGATATTTGGCACTGATTTCGTCGATCAAAAACATGAGACCCATGTTGCGGTCGCATATTAGAATCAAACCTAGCACGATCATTCGAGTTTCCCCAGGGGCCTGAAAAACCCCCTCGATTTCTCATTGGTCCTTGACCACGTCCTTGCCGCTGTGCACGCAACAAGGAACACTCCTTAGCCCAATGGCCCATCTGCTTACAATACGCACATTGATCCCTAGCCAGATTCAGAAGAACAAAGGAAGAACCATAAGATCCTCGATCACCCCTATCAGTACCTCCATGGGGCGGTCCGAACACTTGTGCTAACATAACCTTCGTTTTCAAATCTTTAGACTTCTTTTCTTCATTACCCCTAGCTTCTAATTCCTGACGCTCATAGTACTGAGCCATTGTCAGGAGGGATGCCGGAGACGAAGTCGTCCAAGAGCTTTCACTCGCTTTTAACCGAGCTGCCACTCCTGGCAATAAATTTGAAACATACTTATCGACAAAAAGATGTAGGCCTGTGCCGTCCGTAAGCGACTGACCGCTAAAGTCATGAAAAGTTTCCTCAAACCGTGTAAAGAAATCTGAAACTGATTCATCTGCCTTTTGCTTACACGATGCTAACATAGTACAATCAATCTTTTTATGGGGGATAATCGTTTTTAGTTTAGTTAGAATGGCAGCAGGAAGTTCTAAAATCGACCTGGGTGGCTTCTGTCCGGGTTTCCTTTCTCTATCCTCATCCTCAAGATCCGCCCATTTTGCCTTAAAAGTTACCAGATCATCTACTTTCCGCACAGATCTCCACATATCTGGGGGTAATATAAGCCCAAAAAATAAATCTATATCGGCTAATGTCATAGTACAAGAATTTAGAGCCCCCTCAACTTCCTCATAAAAGGCGGCAGGATTCTTCCGTGGATCAGGTAATGCAGCTTTTAATGCCATAACATCTGCTCTATTCCAGGGAGTGTAAACCCAATTATAAATTAAATACCCTCTAGCATCAGGAGAAGATTTATCCGAACTAGTGCCCGCTCCTTTAGGAGGAACATACAAAGGCGCTGCCTCTCGCATAGGCTTAACATGCACTAGCTCGCTCTTATCTGAGTGAAAAATAGGTGACTGCTTCACGCCGCCGCTCAGATTCATTTGCTCTTCCTCCGCTTTCTTTTGGCGCTCTTTTTCTCGTAGCTGAAACATCTTGTCCCGCAACGCAACCAGCCGTCGAACCGTGTCGGGCACCTGGGAAGGAAGAAAAAGACCTTTACGCAATTCTTTAGAGTCTGATACCACATCATCAGGTTCAAGAACATCGGAATATTTCCGAAAAGATGTAACCACTTCATCAGAAAGAGATTCAGTAAAATATAGTTTCTCCCTATCCTGCCACCCCTCAAGAGACTGCATTAACTCAGAAAGAGAAATAGTAGCCTTGAGTACTCGATAAGCGAGCTTTCGCGATCAGCCATACGCTCAGTCGATAACATAGACCGTGTGTCTACCTTCTCTGCGGGTGATCCAGAATCCTCACCTCCCCCTCTCGTGGCGGACGGACCAGCGTACGGAGGTGTAGAGCGATCTAATAACGAAAAATCATCATCAGTTTTATTAATGACAGGCTAAAGAGGCTGTCGAACAGCATACTGGCCAGATATCTGCAATCTGCGTTCCTTTTCCTGCTTTTCTTCCAGGTCCTTTGCTTCACGCTTTCTCGACTCTTGCACTTTCTCCCGCTCACTCTTTCGTTGTTCCTTCTCAATCAGCGCTTTCTCACATTTCTCACGCTCACGCACTTCTTTCACCCACATACGCACACATTCAAACATATCTTGCCTCGCTCGTCGTTTACACATACACTGCTCCACATACTCAATTTTACGCAAATCAAACGATCCATACAAAGGCCAACGTAACTCAGGATCCTTTTTCGTGTATTTTCTCCACAATGTGCTGTACATTATAGAGGAAAGACCAAACTTCACATACATGTCCCTATTAGGCGTCCCCTCTGGGGGAGCCGGCTGCGATTCCTCAAGTCTTAACCGGTCTCTTCCAAAACAGCAGCACCACTTACGGAGTGCGCTAAAAGCAGGTATGTCAGGAATAATGCAAAATATGCAATATTATAATCAAAATGGCACTTAAAATGTTGCGCCGCTCAAATCCAAAGTTCAGGAGAAATATCTCCACATTACCTGCCTATATGTGTTGCAACGCATATATCCCAAATCCAAAACCAAATATGACTAGTCCCACAAAACCAAATAGCCGCAGCAAGTGTATCCTAAAACTGCCTTGCCAATCCAGGCTTCCAAAAGCTCACAGCAAGTACTATACAACAGTTCTTACCAATCCAGAGCATCCAGAATCCAACTGCCAAATTGCAAATTCGCCCAAACGGCTACTGCACGGCAAACCGACAGAAGAGGTCTCAGTCGAGGACCGGCGCCACCCAGATGGTCAGATCGGAAGGAAGGGAAGAAAACCTCAGGATGCCAGGACTAAAGACGCCGCTGGCAGTGATCACGTCCCCGGCAAGGTTCCAATCCTTCGTCACGACCAGTCTTTCAAGCATCCGAGTCGCCGATGAGCCCCACGTGTCGGGCGCCAATTGATAAGTACAGGCCTCAGCAAGGCCCGTCAGTGCAAAGGGTTCGCCCTTCTGTGCACGAAGTCCTCAGACTATAGAAAGAAATTGGCCCGGAAACTGGAAATACAAAAACATAGTTTAATAAACCTTTAAAGGTGGTCCTACAGCCTACACAACACTCTACAGTATTGTACAGGGTAGCACAAAGAACTCAAGCACATAGCCCCCTTTTATACACAAAGAAGTCGATCATAAGTGGGCGCGTACAAGACAGAACATGATTTACGACCATATATGGACATTTCTGAACATGATCAATACATGGGTGGAGTTAACGGTTCTCGAAGCCTGCTAAAAGCATGTTCCTATCTACGCTAATCAAAGAAAGATGTGATTCCTAATGAGCATGCGCTAGACGCACAAAGGGGTCTATTTATAGACTGTTGCTGGGCAGATCTTAAGGACGACTAGTGAAGAGGTAGGACTCATCACATGGCGGGCACATGGCAATATGTAGCATACAAGATGGAGGACATGAAAACAAGATGGAGTCTTACCATTATGAGAGTTAGAGCGGAAAAACGCAATAAGTTGCTCATATTATCATGTCTTTAGCTAATGCTTAACATTATCGCTGTTTTATTTACAACACAGTGTACCCCTTAGAAGGTTTTTATTTCTTCGGAGGGTGCTCCAGCACCTCCTGCACCCCTAGTTCAAGCGCGCTTGAGTCATATGGTCATGCAGCGGCTCTGAGTTTTTTCACGGACACTTTTGGCTGCTGAAAGCAGATGGGACCTGCCAGGGCTTTAAGTGGGATGAAAATAACTGGGGGGTCTCTCAATGGGGCGTAGTCAATGTAATTAAGGGCACGGCTTACAAACACGTAAGCTAAAAATCTGTGCTTAGCATGGTGTGCAAACGTGGGAAAAGCATGTGGAAATTGGATCGGTAATCTGCATTTCCATATATATTAATGGCTCCAGGCTAAAAAACTAGCAACGATGTAGCAACACTTTGATCGGAACTACGAGTTGTGTGATAATTACCACAGCCTCACAGTTTTCACTTGGTAAATTCTGACAGATCAAACGTGCTGAAAAATTATTGGGAAAAAGACCCTGGGAAAAGGTAAAAAATGCAGAATTCAGTCTGTTAAAAATCAACACTGCATTGTATGCTTTGCTTTCCTGTGAAAACTTGGAATAGGAGGTTTTTACCACTCGTGGTAAATATCTCAGCCGGGGGCACTCATAACAGGGTCTTGACCATCTCTTCACTGGAACCCCAACAGTCCTTTCTGTGCTCGTGCTGTGAATTTATGGCCTGAACTTTTATTCATTTGACATTTAACTTCCGGGACAGGTTAGGGGACAATATAGGCTCCGCCTTACAACTAGAACTGCCCTCATCACGTTTCTAAACGCTTAGCGACACAAGGGGGCATATTACCAAGCAATAGCGATAATTATCGCTATTGCTTGGTTAGCGGGAAAAAAATATCGCCGAGAACCGAGGATTTTTACCGCTGAGATACCTTGATATTATCAAGGTTTATCTCAAAAGCGGTAAAAATCCTGCGAAATGCATGAATATCGCTGAAAAATCAGCGATATTCATGCATTATCGTGACAATGCTCTTAGCCATGTTATCCACCTTCCATTGGATAACATGGCTAAGAACTGCTTTTAGCAGGCGTTAGCTTTTGGAGATATTCGTGCTTAGCGTCAATATTTCCAAAAGTTGTTAATAGGAGTTAGAGATGTTAGCGACTGTTTTCAGTCGCTAACATCTTGGCACGCCCACTTTGCATGTCATTAGTGATAATTATCGCTGACATGCAAAGTGGGCCCCTAAACGCCCACTATCACCTACAAGCTGTCGCTAACTGGTGTTAGCAAAAGCTTGGTAATAGGGCGATAAAATTATCACTGCATTAGTGGGAAAAAGTCCTGCTAATGCGGCGATAATGCCCTTGGTAATATGCCCCCAGGTTTGGCAGCACTTGGAGGCAGACTTTTGGAAACATGTGTGGCACGTGGAGTATCTGAAAGCACCTTGATGCATTGGCATTGTGGGCGCTATCCTGGTGCCACATCTGTAGGGACTGCACAGCTCATGCGCTGCAGCAGTGAAGCACTAACTATGAGGAACCCAGCCCACTCAGGCCACAAAACCGATCCATCCTGATCCAAATGGACAGCGACACTGACCTTTTGGGGGCAACGCTTTTGGCATTGTCCTGTTGACTAATCCCTGGCCACTACCTAGTAAGCCAGCGTCCAGGCGATTCACAAAGACCAACTGTCCTAGGAATCTGCCTTTCAGGCCACGTTTTTCCGTCTGTGCATTATACTTTCCTTGTACATTTCTGACCTCTAGCGGCACTTTACGGTAAAACAAGATTCAGAAACAGCGAGAACAGTGGCTTATCTGCAACGAGCACAAACACTCTACAGGTACTCCTAGAAACTGAAAATTGTTAGAGATGCTGAAACAATACTTTGTTTCTACTATCTGTGCCGGGCGGGAAACATTAACTAAATTTGTTAACATTTAAGAGCAGCTGCAGGGATTTAGAGGGAGGTGGTTGGAGGCGGGGTCACACCAAAAATGAGCTGGGCCACGGCAATTATACGGCAAGGTTGGTCCAGATCATGTTGACTAAATTAAGCAGCAAGAAAAGCTAATTATGAGGCGTAAGGCAGCACATTTTGTGATGGTATCACTTAATTGTTCTGAAATTTATACACATGGTAACACTGTCTGGGCAAAGATTACACATCATTAGTACTCAGGGGCAGCTCCTCCGTTAGGGCGAAGGAGCGTCGTCCCACTGCTTTCTCGCAGTGGAGAAGCAGAAACATAAAATGGTATTTAAAATACCGTATTTTAAATACCATTTTATGTTTCTGCTTCCCGCGCTAGAGAAAGCAGCACTGTAGGGTTGGTTGGCGCCTGACGGGTGGGCGGGTCGAGGAGGAGTGGCTTGCCCAATGCTGTGGGCCCTGGCTGGTTGGTCAGCCCTCTGGGGCCGACCAAACCAGTCATTCGCACTCTGCTTTTCTCTATGTAGGCTGCACCAATCACAACGCTGCCATTGCAGCGTTGGGATTGACTAAGTGGAGGGGAGGGAGGATGCCTGCTTCATGTCAGAGGCAGGAGAGCAGGAAAGCAGATGGAAAATACGGATGCAGGACCCGGCCAGGAGAGGAGGAGACGCGGGACCCGGTAAGGTACGTTTTTTGATTTATTTTTTAAATCCCCCCCGCCCCACGCGAACCCCTTTGTGACCCGTCCACCTGCCCCACTCACCCGCGAGTCATGCGAGCCGCGACTGTTAGTACTAGTTTAACAATCAAATACATTAATAGGCAACTGAAGGATAACCTGTCAACCTTTGTGAAGGGCATTCCACTGTGTGTGACCATGTTGCCACGTTTTTAGGTACTTTTGATCTGTTTGAGCCATATATATTATATATTTTTTTAATTTGCAGATGATGGATTATGTAGCAAATGCAGCAAATCCATAATTTTGCTGAAAATGCATGTGCGGTATAATTCCTGTGGCACTGCCAATGACTAAACGGAAAGTGTAATTTACTGCCTATACTGTGATATTGGGAGTGGGGTCAGGGAGAATACTGATCACTCACTGTGTATTTTTTGTTAGAGGGCAATCAGATAAATTCTAACTTGGTGGATTATATTAAACTGGTAAAACAGATGCAACCATATGGTGCATTCTGTGCTTCTTTTAGTGCAAAAACAGGGAAAAGAACGCTCTATATAGATTAATTCAAACTACTGAGCTGTCTCAGCAGTAAGGACTCTACCCAGTGAGCTGGCTAATTGGGTAGACAACCTGTGACCCAGGAAACATACAGATCTTGGCAACAGTCATACTGACCCCTGAACAACTGTGATTGAAACATATGACCTGTAGAATAGACCTAGGGCCAGATGTAGGTAATTCCGATTTACCTACTCTTAAATACCGATTCATACCGATTCGGTATTTAAGAGTAGGTAAATTGGAAGTAGGCAGATGTAGGTAATTTTTCTTTTTCAATTACCGATTCTGTAAGATTCGGTATTTACAGATTCGGTAAATACCAAATCGGTATTTACCATTGATTCCTATGGGATTCCTATGGGACTTGAAGCCCATAGGAATCAATGGGAAATACCGAATCTGTATTTACCGATTCGGTAAATACCGAATCCTGGCAGGGGGAACGGGGTGTCACTTAGCACCCCAATTGCAGGCTTGTGTGCCATGTGGCACACATACATGTCCTATGGTCACTTTGACACCCCGTAGCACCCCAATTGCAGGCTTGTGTGCCATGTGGCACACATACATGCCCTAAGGGCATGTCTGTGTGTCACATGTCATAGGTGTACATGCACAGATGTGCATGTACACTGGAATTCGGTATTTTACCACCCAATATGATTGGGTGGTAAATTAAGAATTCCTAAGGGCCTGTGGCACTGCAAACTGTGCCACCTACATATGGATTTACAGAATCAGTATATTTACCGGTTCGCAAAAATACCAAAGCAGTAAATTTACCGAATCAGTAAATATACCGATTCTGTAAATTCTGAGCCACCTACATGTCAAAAGCCAAATACCGGTCGGTAACGGCCGAAATCGGCCGTTACCGACCGGTATTGGGTGACCTACATCGGGCCCTTGGTTCTCTTCAGCCAGAGCACAACATGATGAGCTAACATATTGGGACTGGAACAAAATCACTGCACTATGCACTCAACTCACCGAGCTAGTTAGCCTGCATATTTTAAGCTCTTTTCATACACACAGAGCACCTCATGTTTTGTTGGAACTGGATGGACTCTTTATAACCCATTATTTACAGTGCATTTTGTAGGCACGGGGAGTAAGCACACAAAATAGACCAGGTTGGTGGCATTTAATAAACTGTTTCCCACTTCTCAGCTAATCCAATGAATTTCTTTACTAATTTTTTATTAATTTCAGAAATATAAAAGCACAAATCTGCTATTCGGTTTGTGAATCTTTGAATCTGAAGGTCATACAGAACTCAACAGCAGGTGAAACGACCCCTGAACCATCTCACCAGAAGCAGAACATGCTTAAAATTCCCACTGAATTTGTTTGAGCTAAATGTATATCTGTAAGTGAGCACTGTTGGAAGTGGGGGTCTTTATCGCTTACCGCCCCTACGAAATGCTGGAGGCGTGAGTCCCCGACCCCTCACTTCAACGTTAGGCTGAGTAAGGACACCGTCTGAGATAGCCCTGCTCACTCCCTTAGTAGCTTGGCACGAGCAGCCAGGCTTATCTCCAAGGCACAAGTGTACAATATGTACAACCACGCTCAGAGCAACCCAATGATTTCACCACAAATAGACTCCGCACGAGTTTTTATAAAATGAGTATAATCTTTATATAAGAAATTATACAATATGACCACACGATACAAAATCAACATATATGAATGGGTAGTATTCCTTTCAGTGGGTTGGTAAGTTCTAATCCCAACAACCGCTCCTAACCAACAGTTAAGCTCACTTCTAACCGTTTCCAAAAGGTTAGGGCAGTCGTATTGCTAGAATCACAGATGTTACAAAAGGAAACAAATACTGCAATGCGTAACGATATTCTTTTATACTGTGCAACAGAGAAACAATGCCATACGTAGGGCCACAGCCATGTACTTTGCAAATGATGAAATATTGCAATGCGTATCACCAACAGCATGCCCTGTTTGGGGAAGAAACAAAGCAATGCGTCACGCTACAATCCTTACTTAAACATGCAATCTGCGCGTCCGAGACTTAGCTTACTCCTGCATGCCCACGATCACACAGCACAACTTCTGAGGGTCTGAAGCTGCAAAAGCATGCACACACCTTGTTGCTTGGGACTTCTCCTGAACTTTTATGATCCTGTATTTCCAAACAGGGAGCCCGTTCACCTCGGGCCCTTGGGGGTTACAAGACACAGCATAAAGCACAGCCTTCTTCAAGCAGGGAGACCCAGCGCCTCCAGGCACAGTCCCAACAGCCTCTCCCTTAGTTAGAACAGCAAACTGCAGACCATCCCCAGATCACGAAGCAAGGATTGGTCTGTCCACAGCAGTCTTTTCAGTTGCTCCTTCTTTAGCAGAGATTCCTCTTGACTCCAGAATCGGTCCAAGCCTTTACAGTCTCAATCCATATCTGTTTTATTTCCACTTTTAGGGGTTTCAACTCTCCTAGTTATACCCATTAATGTCTTCGAAGTTCGTATGTGCTCCCTGACCTCACCCTAAATCAGTTCTGGGTGTCTCCCTCCCAGTGTCACCTCTCTCCCTTTGATACTGGAGCAGGAGATGGGTCAATTGGTTTCTAGCACCAGTCCAGGCCTTTTTACCTCCCGGGCTTCTCTTCCCCCTACTCTCCAGATGCAGGGCAGCCTGGTGCCATCTCAACCCCTCCCTGGGTCAAGACCTCTCCCAGCTCCTCTCACTTTTCAGTTCCAGACAGACAATCCACATTTCATAGACACACAGAAATGTTCAGAGCACAAAACTCAGCCACTTTCTAAAAGAGTGATTTTTGAACACACAGTGACAAAACCCCCTTCACAAAAAGATGTGTTAAGACACTGTGAGTTCATACATACTAAACTTCATCTCTCCATTATAAACTGACAGGAAACTAGGCTAACAACTACAACACCCAGCCTCCCAATTCTGTCCTATGGGCAGGCTGGCCTTTCAGGAGGGAAAAACGAAATGGAGAGCATTTCACTGTCAGAACATAGCACACGCCTCAGTACATGTTCTGCCTTTTACCTACACTGCACCCTGCCCAGGTGTTACCTGGGATCTACCACAGGGGTGCCCAACATGTATGTAAAAGGGAAAGTGAGGCCTGACAAGTGGTTGCACTTGTCATGGCAACATGCTAACTTAGCATTCCGTGCGCAAGCCCTACACTGAAGGCCTGAGTTCCCTTCTCTGCTCGCCTTGCATTACTAGCCCTGGCACACACAGTGCCCATCACCAGGGACTTTACTAGTAAGGAAAACCAATCATGGCCACCCAATCACCATACAATACAGACGTTTATATAAAAAATAGATCTATATATTTATTACAAATTGTTAAAAAGAATTTTTATAAAACATTCTTTTCATATTCATCTTTCAATTGCATTAAAAACAAACCTATGGCGGCACCTCTTGTGGACGTATATCGCCATCAACCATAATATCGACCAAAAAGGCCCACAGTATTTCACAATTTTGGATACTATATTTACCGTTGGAGGTGCCCTATATCATTCAGCCCTCGCCCATTTCAACATTTATCATTGTTTTACCGAGGTGCCTTCTTGCCAGTATCACTGTCATTTTTACTCTTCGGACATTGAGGCAGTGGGGACTCTTTAAGATTGTGTATTAGTCCAAATCGGGAACATATCTTATCAGTCTGCTATTGACCTACATTACCTGTTTCCCATTCTCAGATCATATGAGTCATCTTCTGAGATTTCTTTACCCCTATGGTCGTCATCAATATTGCCAAAGTATCGTTGTCAGCACTCCTTTTGTTTTTAATCAAACAGTTGCTCTGCTTTCTACTAAGTCTGTACAACTTTTACAGCAAAAGCACACCATGTGTCCTTAAGGGAAATATACATTAGTTCTCCTGAAGAAGGCGGCCCATCGCCGAAACGCGTGTCAAGACTAATTGTGTTACCATCTTCACTTGTTGATTATCTTTATATGTATAACAACTGCTACTCTTGATGAGAATGTTTTTGAAACTAACACAGTGACCAGATTATATGTGTTGTGTTTACAGTTTTTGTTTTTAATGCAATTGAAAGATGAATATGAAAAGAATTTGTAATAAAAATTCTTTTTAACAATTTGTAATAAATATATACATATATTTTTTATATAAACGTCTGTATTGTGTGTCATTACATTGAGGCTCTTCCTTTGTTTATTTAGCCTGATGTTCGACAGGTTTTTGTTGCCTAGGAAGTTTGTATTATATTTGCATTTACCCTGCCCTAGGAACTCAAATTTGGATTCAGGGGGTCCCTGTTACTGTACACCCAATCACCATTACATTTTACATAGGGAACTCTTGTACTTTGACACTGATCAGAAGTGGAAAAGTACCCAAAGCATCTAAAAGCAAAGGAGGCAGAGGCAAAAAGCAAGGGGTAATCACGCAAAGATATGCTAGGTCTAACACGCATATTATAAGTCAGGCAGATATGAAATGTAAAGCTCTGTGGTTGACTTTGTACAAATCGTGTATTGCATCCAGCAAGGCAGGATAGAGATGTATCATGGGAGTTCTTTGATTGTCTCAGGACTGAGATAGGGCTCAGATCTGGATAGAAGGTAACTGTGAGAGGGAGCTAGAGCTGTTGATTGTGTCTCATGATTTGTGTCCACAGTGACCTGGCCGGGGTTTAAAAGGGCTGGGCTTTCCCATTGTTTGACAGCCTATCATCAAAGGCAAAACATACGTGAAAACTGGCCAGGGTAGCGCACCCTGCATAAGATATCTAGAAAGAAAATTAGGTAAAAAAGGTACTTTCGAAAGGACCTGTTGCTCTGATATGAATTTTATCTTAAAGAAATAAATAGACAAGAGGTGTTTGAAAAAACAGGATCAAGTTGGTTCAATTAAATGCAGCGGCTGGGAGAGTATCAACAAAGTTGTGTCTGTAGAAAGTCTCTCACAGTACAGAGTTTCGACTGACAAAATACACATTTCATGAGGTATAGTATATTTTTGGGAATGCACGCCTTTGCCAAATGACTTTTCTTGGGGGGCAATTTCCACGGGCCTGGTTGTGGTGCAACTGAATCTCTGCGGGATCGATCCGGGTTTTCCCTGGATGCACATTTGTCTTTGGGCTAAGTGAGACCCCACCTGTGACCTGTCAATCGATGTTGTGGGTTGGGGTCTGACAATGTATTTCTGACTCGGTGTCTATTGGGTAGTCACCTTGGGTGAATCGGACAGCAGTGATACAAGTTTGTTAGAACTTATACAAATATTGTGGCAGTCATTGATTTCATTTTACTGACATTCTCAGTATTGTGCGTACAGTTGTCATAGCGTACATCAATATTGTCTTTACTGATATAGACATGTTATGCATGGCTAGATCACAGGATACATTGACATTGTTTCTACTGGTGTCCACATTGTTACGCGGGAATAGTCTATGGCATGCATTGATAATGCATTTATTGGTATTGACATTGTTAGGTGTGCATAGTTTATGGCAGTCGTAGACATTGCATTTATTGGTTTTGCCAGTGTCGTACCTGCATATATCATGGTGTATATTGACATCGTATTCACCCATACTAACACTCCATTTAGACTTTAGCAGTGATATAGAGGCATATAGTGCAGACCAGGAGAGAGATGCATTGTGAGAGCACTGTGAGTTTTTCGGTATTATTGAGCACTGCATGGTGCAGGTCAGGGTATTCAGAAATAGAGCTCTAGGTAATTCAGTTCATGTTTAGGGAAGCATTTTAAGGTTATGTCTGTGTGTGAGCACAGGCACGCCATGGCGTGCTGAAATACTACTTTAGAGATCATGTCAAATTAAGGGACTGGAGTTTACTAACACAAACATGCCTACGGTGTGAACTTTGGGCACTCGTGGGTAGTCTAAAGATGTGTTTCTACACTGTACAATTACTAGCAGAGAGCATAATGAAGGCCAGGAAAGATAGCCATTGTGAGAGCTCTAACTTGGACTCTGTGCTAATGTACAAGTGCATGCAATGGATCAGGAGAGAGGGGACTGTGAGCGCTCAGTTGATGTCGCTGTGCTATGGTACAAAAGCATACTGCAGATCTGGTTAGATTCCCAGTATGACAACTCAGAGGATGACTTAGACCTGAAAAAAAGTGCATGTCGCATGTTGTTAAACATTACATGAATCAATGGTACTTATTTTATCACCCTCAAAAGGATGAGAAGCTGAGGATACATGCTGTATTGGAACCTGTGAGCTACATAGAGGTCTCTTCACCAGATGCCTATTTTTAGTCATGGTACAGGCTGAAACATATCAACTGTTTCAGGCTCCTATTGGAGACTTACCTAAAAGTTGTCACATGGCCCATAATTTGAGTTCTGAGAGACTTTCACCTACTTTCACCTACTCCTACTCAATGCTGCAATAGTGGGGTATCCAGTAGCTTTTTATGGAGATGCATTTGGCCTGGGTCTAGTGAAAGATACTGACTGTGCACTAGTACAATTTGCAAACACGAGGACACATTTTCACTTTGTGTACTTTCTAATCAAAGCAGCAATTGGAAGGGGATGAGGGAAGACACTTAATTTCAGTTCTAGCTAGGCCTGACACAAATGCCTCATTTAAGGGACCATCAGCACTCCTTTTTTTTAATTCTGATCCTGGCAATGAGCTACCTGGAGCCTAACAACTTGGTGTCAATGTTGGTAAGGAACCCAGATGCTCATCTTGTTACTTTACCAGTGCTTAAAACATGAACAATGATTTAGAGGCAGTTTGTTAAATTTCCAAGCTTTGTATGTAAGTGATATGCATGCACTATGATAATGGCAGCTACATCTTTCTATATGTGTAATTATACTAATATACTAATAACCATTTATGCAGCATATTCTAATAAGTGTTTATTATTAGACAAACAGCCCTTTTATCAATCAATCATCATGGCTTGTATAGCATGGCTGAACACCAGGCGCTGTGGGGTTTGAGCAATTCTCGGTCGGAGAGAGGTGGAGGTCGAAGAGCCAGGTCTTCAACTGCTTCCTGAATTCCCTCAGGGAGGGGGACGTGCGTAAGTGGATGGGGAAGACATTCCAGGACTTAGCAGCGAGGAAGGTGACCCCTACTTTGACTTCGATGGATGTGTGGGACTTGAGTTAAGGCAATGAAGGAGGAGCCGGGCTCTTTGGTCCGAAAGTGGAAAGTCAGGCAGTCGGTGATGGAGATGGGTCCGGTTTGTGCAGGGCTTTGTAGGCATGAGTGAGGAGCTTGAAGGGGCATTGTTTCTGAACAGGGAGCCTGTGGTGGCCCTGAGGTGAGGTGTGATGCTAGATCTTCTGGGAAGGTTGAGGATAGGTTTTGCTGCAGAATTCTGGATGGTTTGGAGGAGGTTGAGGAGTTGTTTGTTGGTTCTAGCATAGAGAGCATTGCCATGTTTAAGTAGGCTGGAGATTAGGGCCTGGGTTACTGTCTTTCTGGTTGAGATGGGGATCCAATGGAAGATCTAGAGGAGGATGCAGAGGGTGTGAAAGCAGGCGGCGGAGACACAGTTGATCTGTTGTTTCATGGCGAGTTTGGTGTCCAGGATGATTCCGATGTTACAGGCATGATCAGGGTTCTGGAACAAGTGTGGAGTACCACCTGTTGTCGTCCCAGGAGGAGGGCTTGTTTCTGAAGATGATGATCTCCGTCTTGTCCGAGTAGAGTTTAAGGCATTTGGTTTTCATCCAGGTGGCGATTCTGGTCATGGTGGTTTGGAAGTTGAGTCTTGTGGTGTATGTGTCTCCTGAAAAGGATAGGACGAGCTGGGTATCATCATCATCAGTATAGGAGGCAATGTTGTGTCCGTGGGTGCATGTGTTATTTAATGAGGGGTCAAGCCTGTAGCTAGACTGCCCACGCAACCACCAGAGTTACCCTACTGTGTTTATACACTTGAACATGCTGTTTACAGAAAATCTCCACAGCAGATGCCTTAACCTCATTAGATATTTTAAAATATAGTTTGCTTGTGAACAATTAACTTAGCCAGAACATATACTGTCACATTTGTCCATGACAATTTCTTTAGGGGCAAAGTTAAAATATATATATATGTTTACTGTCAGACTCTTCCCTTGTTCCTGTGCCTCGTTTCAGCTGGAATCCATTGACTTCTAACTTGTGGGATCCCACAATATTTTTCCCCATTTCCAGCACTGAGAAGGGGACCTTTTTGTTCCATTGACCAGCTGTAAAATGGAGAGAAGTGGAGAGGAGTTCCACAAGACTGACCTCCAGATATTAGTATTAAATCTGATGGCTTGATTACTCCAAATTCCAACAAAATATGCACATATTGTTTACACCAGCGTTTGGATAGTGTGAGAGGGGGCCTTCATGTGCACTGTGGTGTACCACCTTGGAGGTCCAACATAGGTCCCTTCAGCACCTGAGAACCTGGGGCGCCTTGTCTGGCGGTTGCCAGAGAGGAGAGGGCATTTGCCAATTAATCTTGGTGGGTGAGGATTTCAAAGAGAACCCAGGAGTTATCCAGCTCTGGTGCTCAAGCACGAGAGTGTGGACAGCAGCAGGTTCTAGAAAGTGCTGAAGAGGAGATGAGTTTTAATTCTCTAGGGGAAGTGCCAAACAACACTGAAAAGCAGGGGGAATTTTAAAATACGTTGCTGAGAAAGACAGTCAAGTTTTTCAGAGAATAGTTGCCCCAACAGTTATAATCTACCATAACAATAAAGACATCAACGTATGGGTGGATACGTGGTAAGAATACTTATTTGCACCATATTTAGAAGTTTCAACAGACTTGGATAAAGCCAGATATGTTTAACCTGAGGAAGATAGAAAAGAACTGAGGGGCAGATTTACTAAGGGTTTGTGTTGCCCCTGTGTCATGCCAGGTGATGCAATGTGATGCAATATTTAACAACACTAGTACCTCTGACACCATAAATGAAAAATCAATCTTTTCACAGAAGTCCCTTTTATTGACTCTGTGTTATTGTTCATTCAATTTTCTTTATATTTTTTTATACATTGGTATCCGCATTTTTTTCAAAAGCTCTCCTTTTATACACAAAAAATTATAAAGGGTTATTACCACAACAAGACGTGTTTGTATCACAAAAAACATATAACTCTACACAAAGACATATATACATTCACAATACGATCAAAAAGGTTAAACTGTACACTTCATTTGGATAGTACATTATAGTCATTTCTAATCATCCTACTATACTTTAACAAATTCTGGATCTGGGGTAGATGTATATGTCCCTCAGATTTTAGATTGAATCAATAGTCCCAGATACTGTAGGAGAAAGTTACTGTCAGCAATTATGCTCTTCAGGGAGTAAGTCTTTTTTCTTATATATACATATAAGTATAGTTATCGAGCATAAAGTTCTCCAATCCACTAGATACTGCCAACGCGTTTCGACCGTCTTATCGTTAGGACTAGATCTACTTTTGGAGTGCGGTCTTCATCAGGGCTGTGATTAGGTTGTAGGGCATCACCTGTAAGAGGTAATGGTACCATTTCAGTATTAGTGTACAGATATTTTATGATTAGACATGTGTGTTTTAAAGAGTTGTGTTCACGTACCATATGTTGGGGTGCTGTTGTTTCTTTTTCTTGGTTCTAGAGGTGTCTAGAATCTTGGTCTTTATTTTCTCTGTGGAGGGGAACATGGCGTTTTGAGTTATATTGTTTATAGTCTGCTCTGTTGTCATAGAAAATTATGCGTTATGTTCTAGTTGTTTGTCTGAAGCTATTGATTCAATCTAAAATCTGAGGGACATATACATCTACCCCAGATCCAGAATTTGTTAAAGTATAGTAGGATGATTAGAAATGACTATAATGTACTATCCAAATGAAGTGTACAGTTTAACCTTTTTGATCGTATTGTGAATGTATATATGTCTTTGTGTAGAGTTATATGTTTTTTGTGATACAAACACGTCTTGTTGTGGTAATAACCCTTTATAATTTTTTGTGTATAAAAGGAGAGCTTTTGAAAAAAATGCGGATACCAATGTATAAAAAAATATAAAGAAAATTGAATGAACAATAACACAGAGTCAATAAAAGGGACTTCTGTGAAAAGATTGATTTTTCATTTATGGTGTCAGAGGTACTAGTGTTGTTAAATATTGTTAGAGATTCCACCTCTGATCCCCTCAACTGAATCAACCCCCCTTTATCTCTAAAAGCAATGTGATGCAAGCCCTTAAGTCTGATTTACTAAGTGATGCAGAGTCACCTTGCATGGCTTTGAAAGGTTTAGTGAATCTGCCTTGCAGTGCTCTGCGTTGAAAAATCATTCCACGGGTGGAGCAGGGGTGTTCCACCACATCCACCCATTCCTTTTGGTTTATTCCCAGATTTACGAAGACTAGTAAACCTGGGAATATGTGAAATTATGATGTGCCTTCCCAACAGAGGCATAAGGAGAAGAAATATGTCTATTTTCCTCATTATTTCCTCTTTCTACATGTGCTGCATTTTGGTACATGTAGCATGTAACACAGCTATCTTGCACCATGGCCCAAGTGTGCCTGCATTGGCACTAGGCAGCACCCAGTGCACCAGCACAGGGAGAGAGCAGGAATGCATCATGTCTTAGTAGATACAGCACATTCCAGCTCTCTCCCTGTCACGCAGTGCTGCAAGTTGTCTTGCTGTGTTGTGGCACATTTTAGTAATTCTAGGTCTGAGCCTCTTACTGTCAGTAAGGTAGAATCTGCATTGTGTCAGCAAATATCTGGCCATGTCCAACCCCCTGCAGACATTTAACAGGCTTATTTAAGGATGGGCAAGATATCTGGGCACCGAGATTCTGCCAGGCATGTGTTATAGTCCATGCCGCAGGGGCTGTCCGATCAGCTTACCATTCAAATAGGAAACAATAATCTGTTCCGATCTGAACCGACCTATTATCAGCTCCATTTGTTAAAAGTAGGCACAGTTCTAAGAGTGAGCATAATTCGAAATTAAGATATTGCCAGGTTCATGGATCCACAATTACAAAATGGCGGGCACACTGATAATAAAGGATTTACGAATGCGGAAATGGCCTTCAAGCCGGTGCAAAATGTCAGCGTGGTCTTAGGAAAATGAAAAAAAGAAAACAAAATAACCAGATCCAGTCGAATTTTCTCTGAAGATGTCTTTATTCCAAAAGTATGTGAAGACCAAAATAGGTCAAGATCTCCTTTTAAAGTTCTAGAGCCAATAAGGTTATTACTTCAAAAACTAGCAGCTGAAAAGTCTTCTGCAGGGCTACAGCTAAAAGCAAGATGAGGGTTGCAGATTCTGGCCTCTGCACACAGTCGTCAACTTTCTACTCCTAAAAGTGTGCAAATTGGCACACAACTATACCACAAGCTCACTGATTGGTCAGAATACTCCCAGCAACTCTGGATCCGGATCCAAAGAACTGAGAACAAAGATGATTGTGTTTTTACTTTATACCATTTTGAGTGCTAAATACTTTAAACATTGCCTCTAAGGTTAGCCTGACTGCTGTGTGCCGAGCTACACATGGGCCAAACACAGATTTATTTAGTGACTTCAGTGGTTCACCGTGTCAAAGATTGTGATTATTATTTGAAGTGGCTTCTCGCCCCCTTCAACAAATGATCCAGTTTTCAAACAGCAATCTTCAGATCTTCAAAGTTTGATGCAATACCAAGGGGTGATGTTAAAAGTAATTAAAAGCATGCTTAACTTAAGTAAGAAGAGTGGAACTCCCTTATCCTCACTCCCCTCCTGCCCCCCTCTCATTTTACTAGCTGTCAATGGAGCTATGGGAGGGTCGCCATCTCCCAGAAAATCTTTTGGTGCAAAACAGCAGGAATGTTAAACCTGGGGTCAAGGGTAACCTTCCTGCACATAAACAATCTCCCAGAAAATCTTTTGGTGGTCAACACTGCAGGAATATTAAACCTGAGGCTGGATACCCAGACCTAGTATCCATACGATGATTTGAATAAGTTCCCCATGAATGGAAACCTAACCAGACAGCCCTCAGCTCCACCTTTCCCGTCAATGGTGGACTCTCCATGGATAACTATCTTTGTCAATTTAAAGTGCAAGGGTTACCTCTTTTGATAGGCAGAGACCCTATCATTGAAGAGCAGCCTCATGATTGACTGTTCAAGGAGAATTCTCTACACTTTCCCTTGACTCCACTTATTCTAAAGTTCTTTCAGAAAATCAAGGGCCGCCTAGGGAGCTCGATAATCCTGCTGTCTCTGTAATGCTATCACCAGATGGGGGCATATTTACAAAGCAATGATGCAGTGCAGAGCTGCAAGCAATTGAGTAGTGCAGCTCTGCATCATTTAAAAAAATGAAGGGATGCACCATATTCACAAGAGTATGGCACACCCCTGTCTTTTCCCTTGTGCTAACAAAGCTGCCTAGCACAAACACAGACACCCTTGTGCCATGGTGCAAGAGTGCCTGCATTGAAGGGATGATTGTATATGTGCAGGAAGGGACACCTTCCTGCACATAAAAAATCATTAAAACCAATCTGCTCCTTCTATGTGCGCTGCAGAATGCGGCACACATAGAAAGAGCAGCAAAAAAATGAGGACAAATAAAAGTCCTCATTGCGCCACTCTAACGCCCGCTTTTCAATGGCGTTAGAGCTTGGGTCTGCCTCAGATTTGCTGATCAGTGTAAATCTGGGGCAGGATTAAAAAGCAATGGGTTTGCAGTGGTACCCCCGCAGCAACAACCATTACACACCCCTCTCAAATAAAAACGTGCCTGAAAAGGTACAATATTTACAATGCGGTGTTAACCCCTTCTGTGCTAATGACGAGCCTAGGCTAGTCATGCAGCACGGTGCTCGTGTGCTGGTGACGAGCCTGGGCTCGTCATGAGCCATGGAACGCTCACACGCGGGGCTAATTCCCCCGCTGTGCTGAGCGTTCCATTGCGGGGGCGGGTTCATCACGAGCCCAGGCTCGTCACCAGCACACGAGCACCGTGCTGCATGCATGCACCGTGACGTACGACTTGCGTTGGGGGCGATGGATAGTGAATAGTTGAATTTACTATTCCAACTCCAGTCCCATGGATAGTAGGCAAGGTATTGGATAGTAAATTAAACTATTCCCTATCCTACAGTGCCCCCAGCGCAAGTCTTTGTAATGACTTGTGTTGTCAAAGTTGCGTGGTAAAGGTACTTTGTGGTAAAAGTTGCATTGTATACGCTGTTCCCCGTACCAAGCAATAAACAATCAAGTTGGAATAGCCTCCCTTATTAGGGCACGCTGTCTGGGATTCTTGGATACTTTGACGGATAATATCAGTTGGGCCATTAGTCAATGAGTTGCAACGTCGGAACCAGGAGAGGCTCCAATGTTGGAAAGATGGCGGCTCCCCTGGCTCTAAATAAAGCAGGGGAACATCGAGATTGGCGGACAACATACTCAGCAAAATTCGAAATAAGACCCGAAATCATAACATATGGCTGAAAAACAGGACGGAAAAATTAACTGACAAACAATGTCATATGAAAGTATTCTAACTGCCTGTATTATGGCTAACTCTTTAGCTAATTTGTAGGGATATGCTAAAAAAACACCTTTTTGCAACCATATTTTCAAATTGTGCTTTCGAAGGTGAGCCCCAACTCCCCTATGTGGAGTGAGCACACCACAACATAATGAGACCATTTTTTTACAACTATCTGTTCCTGAAAGATGAGAAGAGAGAGATCCTGCCAAAAGGAACATTTTATTAGTGTCATTTCTATTAAAAAATAGCCAGCACCCACTCATTTGCACAGCACATTTTCCTGTTTTACCCCAAAACCTCAAACTTTTGCTACATTATTGATTCTGTTCTCAGTTTCCTCCACAAGAATCTACAAAACCCTGGGTTCTATCAGTATCTTCAGCATTAGGATAAAAAAGACATAAATCTGCCCTGGATAGATTTTGTACAAGATAGTTATCAAGGCGTAAGTACAAACTTTCTAAAATTATGAAACAAGCATTGGCAAAGCAAAAAAATCAAGGCTTCAAAAGCTGGTGCGATTTTTGTTTTTTAATTGCAAGTTTATGCCACAGAATGAAAAGAAAAGAAACATACAGTTGTCTAAATAGCTACAGTTTGCTTACGATTAACATTTTGATATTCAAAATGGTGACTGATGTGGCAGTTTTGCTATTGATATTATTATATAAGCTTTTCAATTCTGCCATGGATTTTATTAATATTTATAATAGTAAAATATTCATTTTCCCGAAGCGCTCAAATCGAAACCAGGTTTGATGTTACAGTGGCTCTTAAACACTTTATGATAGCAACTTTAAAAATGAGATCTCGAATAAATCCCCATCTAAAAGGGAATTAAATTAAATCAATTTGTACTTGGAAAGCGCACTTATACCCCATCAGGGGTTTCCTGGCGCTGTACACATACCGCTGTGGAACCCTTCCTGGCTTTTTCCTGTGAAATGTCCACTTCTGGGCACCCCCAAGGTGAAGCCATGCATCCCAGCGCTGTTGGGGCCATTGTGGAGATTGGGCAATTGCCCAGAGTTGCAGAGTGGGACCCATGATTGGAATAGGCACCGAGGCGAGAATTATCAGGTCTGAGGAAATTGAGCCCAAGACCTGCCGAGACGGTAATTGAACCCTGGTCCTGGGCCAGACCTCTGCATCAGGGTCTGCCGCTCTAACCATTGAGCCACACTTCTCCACACAGAAACAAATGTGAAGGCAAAATGAATAGTCAGGATTGAAACTTAATATAAAAAACAAATCACCCAGAAAACAATTTTAACCAGGTTTCTTGGGGAAGACAAAGGAATTATTTTATGCAGATGTGAACAATGTGCACAGGCTTTGTGCAGCGACTCAAAGTGAAGGGAGCTAACAATTAAAGTTGGCTGGTCCACTGCCCCTGAATGCTTTGGTGGGTGGAAGTCAAATGTGACTGACAAGTTAATAGACCAATTGGTGAAGTCCTGGGACCAAAAGCTCCTGCATGTATTTCTGTGTTTTTTTTCAAAGACAATGGTCTGACAAGACAGGCAAAGCTGTCTCAAAGGCCAGCCCTAAAATATGTTGCAGCAGTGGAGCTGTCGGGAAGTGGGGGGAGAGAGTGAGCACTTAAGAGGTTAAAGTAATCCTGCTTGACATTCATCTCACTCTTCTCTATCCCTGCTGGCCTTTTGGAACTGGGAGCATTGTGTGTAACTGATTCTTCTCCAGCCCTTCAGGTTTTTCAAAGGAACAAGCATAGCTTGCCAGGTTCTCCAAGAGCCCCACTTGCCTGTTAGAGACCCTGTTCTCCGTTTTAGTTTGCACTCCGCCTTTACCAGTGGGGGGCATATTTACAAGAAAATGTCAGGACGCGGAGCTGCGCCAAATTTGGCATTACAGCACTCCGACATTTTCAAAACGCAGATGCAGCGTATTTACAACAGTACAGCACATCCCTATGTTTTCCCTAGTTCTAAATTAGCTGCCTAACCCCAATGCATGCACCCTTGCACCATAGTGCAGGGGTGCCTGCGTTGCAGGAAAATCTTGTGTATGTTAAACAATCATAAACGGTGTTTTGCTCTTTCTGCAGCACTCATAGAAAAAAGAAAAACTATGAGTAATAAAAGTATTTATCCCGTTGCTCCATTCTAATGTCTGCTACTGTTTGGCGTTACTTTTTGGTGCTACCTCAGATTTAACACCTCTGTGTAATTCTGGAGCACCATCAACAATCATTTGCAATGCAATAGGTCTCGCATTAGGAAAGTTTGAGTTATTTGTCCTGTACATGACAAATTTGTTATTTATGTGTTTTTTTAAAAAATTGTGAAATTAATAGCTTTTTCATTTACAATGGTAATACTTATTTTTTGAAAATGTGACACCTATAGCATTTTTAATGCAACATGTTTTGTATTTACGTGACTTTGAAGTATTGATTTTACAAATAACAATGTTTTTTAAAAAAAAAAATTAATACTGAAATAAAAGTTATTGTAATTTATAATGGCAATAGCTTAAACTTTTGTAAATAACTTTTGTGAAGATTATGTTCAGTGTATTTTATCGTGACTAAAATATAAGAACAGAAGTGAAATATCAAAAAATTTTGTGACATTTGTAATAAAGCTTGAAACATTGAGAGAATATATTTGAACCAGTTGTTGTTGAATGTTTGCACAGATTGATACTGTGGTGGAGCTGAGTGATGCTGTTGTTGTGCGATAGATAGCGTGAGGGCGATAGCGTGAGGGCGATAGCGTGAGGGCGATAGAGTGAGGGCGATAGAGTGAGGGCGATAGAGTGAGGGCGATAGAGTGAGGGCGATAGTCTGGACGTCTCCCCTCCCCCAATCCCTGCCACCCCCCCCCCATGTCATCCTTGATTCCTTGAAAGGGACATCTCTCAGTCTGACCAGCTGATGCCGATGAGAGATGAAACACAGCCCAGGCCTTTTCCTCTGAATCTGGTTAGATGTTCCAGGAATGCCCTCAGTCTTTAATGGTTGAATGTTACAGGTACTGTTGAAGGGTCAAGGGTGCCTGTTGTGTATGATGCAACCTCAGTGAGGCATGTAAATATCAAGGACCCCCTGTACGTTTCTAGGACTCCTAGGACAGGGCAATGCTACAATGGAGAAAAAATTCCTAGGCTGTGTATACGATTCACATTATTTATTTATTTATTTATTTAAAACACTTGTAGAGCGCGGCTGTCACCTGGCAGGTATCCTGGCGCTGGAAAGCTTACTCCTGGGTTAGAAGCGATGGGAATTGATTAGGGGGGGGCGGGAGTGGAGGGCTAGGGGAAGAGCCATGTTTTTATTCGTTTCCTGAAAGGTAGGAGCTGTGGAATTTGGCGAATGTCGGCAGGCAGACTGTTCCAAAGCTTGGCAGCAGCTACTCTGAAAGATCTTCCCCCGATCCTGGCCTTCTTAAATCTGGGTACTGTCACAAGGCAGGCGGTCGCGGATCGTAGGGTTCTGGTAGGGATGTACCAAGAGAACAGATGTTGAAGAGGTCTTGGTCCTGATCCGTGTAATGCCTTGAAGTCCAAGCAAAGGGCCTTGAAGGCTATTCGTTGCTTCAAGGGAAGCCAATGTAGCTCGGCTAAGGCAGCGGTGGCCGAGGATCTCCAGGTCCATCCAAGGGCCAATTTGGCTGCTGCCGACTGGACTCGTTGGAGTCTGTCCAACAGTACCGTAGGAGATTCGAGCAGGAGGGCATTGCAATAGTCAAGGCGACTAAGAATAGTGCACCTGACTGGAGGTGGTAGTAATGGCAGGATTTTACGTAATGAGCGCATAAGGGCCGAGCAGGTGGCAACTGTTCTTGTTACCTGCGTTTCCATGCTAAGTTTGTTATTTAGCATGACGCCCAGATTGCGAACACTGGCGACAGGTAGCGGATTGTTTGGGTTTTCCGGGGGCCAGAACTCCACAGGCAGAAGGCGAGGGATACGGCTCGCAGGACAGAACAGAACCTCGGTTTTCGAGGAGTTGAATTGGAGGGAGTTCCGGTGTAACCAGCCTGCAGTGTCTCTTAGGCAGTCGTGGAAGGCTTCCAAGGGAATGGAATCTTCCCCCTCCCAAGAGAAAAGGAGCTGGGTGTCGTCTGCATAGTTTACTGTAGTCATATTATGGGATTTGATTAAAGTGACCAGTGGCTTTAAGTAAACATTGAAAAGGATCGGACTGATAGAAGAACCCTGGGGCACACCGTGAGGGACTGGGGAGAAGGCAGATTGGAAAGGGGGGAGGGATACGGCCTGTTTCCTATCTCTGAGATAAGAGTGGAACCAGAGCAGGGCCGTGCCGTCAACCCCAGCCTCTCTCAACCTCTCTAGCAGGATCACGTGGTTGACAGTATCGAATGCGGCAGACAGGTCCAATAGGATCAAGGCCACATCTTGGCCCCTGTCTGCTCGCACTCGAAGTTCTTCCATGGCAGTAAGCACTGCTGTTTCGGTGCCATGGGCTGGACGAAATCCGAATTGGAAGTCGTCCAGAACGTGATGCTGCTCAAGGTGTGTTGACAGGCAGGTGCTGACCCATCGTTTCACCACTTTCGCCGGAAAGGGCAGAAGTGATATGGGTCGAAAGTTGGAAAGGCATTCTGGATTCAGAGATGGTTTCTTCAGTAGCGGGGTGATGAGCGCTTGCTTCCAGGGGTTGGGGACGAGTCCACAGCAGAGAGATTGATTGCAAATCCTCCGGAGGGTGTGGAATAGCTCGTTCCCGCATGCTTTCCAGGTTTTCGGGGGCAGTGGGTCAAGGGGGGACCCGGAGGTGATGCCCAGTGCCAGTCTCTCAAATTCTGCTTCGGGGATCTGGGGAAAGGGCAGGAGACTTTCCCTAGGAGGGCATGCTAAACTTGGAGGATCAAGGTTGGCGGAAACAGCTCCGGGGGGGGGTTAGAGTGTTTTGTGATGGGGGGGTTGCCAGGTTGTTAATGATGGTCTCGATTTTGTCCGTGAAAAACTGTGCGAGATTGTCACAGAGGGTCTGAGATGGGGGGATAGATTTCTTGGTGCAGTCAGGATGTATGAGGTTATCCAGGATCTGGAATATGCTTTTTGAACTGTTAGCTGCACATTACATTAATTTATTCTTGGCATTACTTGGGGGATTACCCAGACTCGGATACAAAGTATTCACCACAGGTTACGATCGGTGAGAACTTAGTCTAAAACAATATTAGATATCAACATATACATATAATACATTAAACATACAAATGATTGATACAGACAATAATAAAATGAAACTGATATAATGTGGCTGAGTGATGAAACTTCTCAAAGTTCTCAACACGCGTTTCGGCACAGGGCGTGCCTTCATCACGAGGGCCACAAAAGTATGTCCTATAAATTGATCAAAGAATATATATATATATATGCAAATCCAACTTGCCGAAAAATGTGCTTCCCCGCACCGACAGGTACGTAGGCTCCAATGATAAGCCCGAGTCAGTCTTTGATATTTTCTTGAATATTTATTCAATTGAGGTGCAAGCCATCAGACGCGTTTCGGACTTCACATCCTTGCTCACTGATGGGGAGTGATTAGAGTAACTGCTATTTAACAGGATTTCCACACACCAAAAAACGCGCCACTTCATTTCAAAATGGTAAACATCAACAACGGACCATATTGTCTCATACAGAACGTGCTGCAACATTTTTGTAGGCGCCATTTTAACACTATACATTGTTCAAGCAAAGTTTGAGAAACTTATAACAGCACTCCTGTGAGCTAGTAGTTACAACAGTTAGGGCATAAATTATAAACCCTCAGTATGACAAACTCTACTAGTTATAGAGTATTCCAAAAAGAAACATATGACAAGGTAGCATTCAATCGAAATTGTCCAAACAACGGGTATAGAGATATAGTCCACTTGTTTTGTATTCTTCAATCTTTATTTTTTTCCAAGTCCATAAAAACAGATATTCCCAGCAAAAATTAGATATCACCAACACGTGTTTCGTCCTACACAAGGACTTTTTCAAGGCTGGAAAGAGATTCAAACAATGTACAATGTAATAATAAATTTAACAACACATATATACAATATAGTGACAGATTAAAAATATATATTATATACATTAGTGCATTTGTACAAACTAACATTGCCTCTAATAAGCGTGACACAATCCCACATCGGATGTTGACTATGGTCTATTGATACATTGTCTCACATAATGGCAGGTCAGATAGCTTAAACAATATTTACAATATAAAACATAAATATCCCCAATCCCAAAAAAGGGGATATCTTTTACAATGAAGGTAATCCCTGTGGGGCTGAGCAACAAGATATGATCCATTTATACTATTTAAAATATACATAAATATGAACACACCCACCATGAGTAAGGCGAACTAAGAAGTGTAATGGGCATCATATGTAGGCAAAGTAGGCCGAGATTGTAGGGATGAGACTTTATATCTGAGAAGATAAAAACACCGTAAAAGGTCCAAATTAGGAAACTCAACTTACTGATGCACGTGTCCAAAACAAACAGCATGTATAGCCAAGGTCGCAGAAAAAACTATATTTCATAAGCATGAAATTGTTATAGCATACTAACTAAGATGGGAGTTAGTCTGCAACATCGATATCAAGGAGCAATCACATCGTGCCCAAGGAACTATAGCTAAAATATACGAGACTGAACATAAAGTTAAGGTAGCATGATAACTGAGATGGAAATTAATCTGTATAGTCCATTTCAAAAAGAGCAACGCTACGTGCCCAAGGAGATATAGCCAAAAAATATATATATATACGTGGCTTGCTTGAGTACCGGTATATGTAGTATATAGTATACACTTACACCATCACGTATGCTGCTATCGGTGTGCATATTGAAAAAAGTAGAGCACACATGTCTCAAGTAATAGAATTAGCAGTAAACTCACCCAATGTGTAAATAACACGGTGAGTAGCGAAGTGAAATTGCAAAATAGGAAAAATCTTCCGGTCTGGAACAACAGTCACAGTGGTCAAATATGACCCAGCTCGTAAGCTATTAACAGATAAGAAAAAAGAGGGAATGTATCACACAATATCCCAGATTCATTTGAAGCTCCCATATACTAAAACACTAGCAAATCGAGTAGTCGATCCAGCTACTGGTCAATCTAAGCATTAAATAGAGGCAGGCCTGAAATGTTGAGAAGGCAGGTGTATAAAACCCTCTGTAAAGCATAAAAGATTACATATTTAAACATGAACTGCCTGCATCGAGTATGTAGCGGAAGGTGGAGAAACTCACATGAATTATTAAATTAATCGTGAAAGTATATGTATCCTGTGAAACTGCAGACACCGATAATATAGTGTGTTAACCTACATAAATATGGGAGCAAGCATAATTTCGAAATATACAGACTCACCTAGCTATACAATTAAGCCGTCGGTAGAGGCACGTTTGTTAATATCAGGTTCAGGAAAACGAACACTCGAAGGCAGACCGGTATTGTGGCAAAGTGGAATTTACAACCATGATAAGTTGATACGCTAAAACAGAATGAGTAAAGTATCAAAAAAGTAACCAGACTATCCGTATTCCCCAACCTGTACCATGCTAGCAGGTAACTCGTATGCGCTTACCAGAAGTCGGGCTATCGCATTTCCTCACCCGTGCGGTCTCTGTAGAGCGAAACAACGTAGCTCGACAAGCGGCATTTTATGCAGAAGCCGCTAAAGTGAAAACGCCGCCACACACGTGTACCCTTGGGCAGTGGGAATAAAAGAAGGACTAGTTTGTATCCTAGCAAACTACCTATCTGCGAATGGCATCCATATTTGAATGTTAAAGGCCAAAATTATGCGCATTATCCTGGCTTAAAAGAAATGTAGTTTAGCAATAAATTGTATCCTTGGACACAAGCATCATTATACCAATACTATACATTGTTATCTATGTTACATGGGTTTCAATTGATATACATGTAATACACCCAGAATTGATAAAGTATAACAATAAACATAAAAATTAAAATGTGTGCACGGACCCTAATTGTGGGGAATACTAGACCACAACTACCAGCATGCTTCACTGGGAATGTCTGACATAATATCGACAGACAGAATATCGATATGCAAAAATATCGGAGCAAAAATATCGACAGCAAAAATATCGGAATCCTATCTTCATTAAGGTAAGTACAAAAATATCGAATAAATAATATCGAAGTACAAAAATATCGGAATCAAAAATATCGTTTTTTTAAATGTATTAATAATAATGTACAAATAAATTTAAAATACATATAATTTTACAACTATTAAATAAAAATATTAAAACAAAATTAAAACTAATACATATACATTTAAAAGAAATAAAACACTTAATAATTTAAAGTAATTTTAATTTTTTTCATGTAATTTATTTGATTTAATGTAAGTTTTTTTTTGTTTTTACCCTGTACGCCTGTACTCCAAAAACCCAAAACTGACCCTGAACCCTAAAAATATCCCTGTACCCCAAAAACCCAAAACTGACCCTGAAACCTAAAAATACCCCTTTACCCAAAAACTGAAAACTGACCCTTATCCCTAAAAATACCCCTTTACCCAAAAACTGAAAACTGACCCTGAACCCTAAAAATACCCCTTTACCCAAAAACTGAAAACTGACCCTAAACCCTAAAAATACCCCTTTACCCAAAAACTGAAAACTGACCCTGAACCCTAAAAATACCCCTTTACCCAAAAACTGAAAACTGACCCTCAACCCTAAAAATACCCCTTTACCCATAAACTGAAAACTGGCCCTGAACCCTAAAAATACCCCTTTACCCAAAAACTGAAAACTGACCCAGAACCCTAAAAATACCCCTTTACCCAAAAACTGAAAACTGACCCTGAACCCTAAAAATACTCCTTTACCCAAAATTAATTAATATTATTTAATTACCAATTAATTATTAATTAACAATAACAATAAAGTAAATATATTAGCACATTTGCTGTAATTAATTTAATTTAATAATTAATATTATTTTTCCCAATTAATTAATTAAGAATAACAATAAATTAAATATAAAACAAATTACTATAATTAATGTAATTAAATAAATAATATTAATTAATTACCAACTAATTAATAATTATAAATATGTCAAAAATTATATTAATTAATTAACTAATTATTAGAAATTAATTACCAATTAATTATTAATTAAAATATGTACAAACATATATCAATTAATTAATTATTATTAAATTACTTCCCACCCTATTCCCCTATAAACCCATAACCCGCTACAGAACATATTTATCAATTAATCAATTAATTAAAAATAATTAAAAATTATGTCTCAATTAATTAATTAATAATTTCTACTAATTAATAATTAATTTAACATAATTAAATTACTTCCCACCCTATTCCCCTATAAACCCACAACCCGCTACAGTAGTAAAAGACAATATTTAATGAAATTACATTAAAAATAAATAATAAAACATAATAAATACAATATAATATACACTAAATTTATTTAAAAATTGATATTAGTAACATCAAAGTTATTAATTTCGATATTATTGACATCGATATTTACAACTTCGATATTACTGATATCATACCAATATCGATATTAAGACTGTCGATATTACTTACCTTCGATATTTTGTCCCATCGATATTTAAACTTCGATATTTTTGTATATCGATATTTAAAAATCGATATTTTGTCTGTGTACCCTTCACTGGAGATTGCATGCATCCTGGTTAAAAATAGGTGTGGCCACGCCATGATTGTCAACTGCTGCCCCATGAGAAAGGAGCTTGTGGCTCTGAAACGCGTTGGGGATTTAAGAAACAGCCATAATGTGCCGCTTTCAGAAATAAAGGTTTTGTAAACTCACCTCTTGATGGAGTAGCGTCTTTGAATCAGAGGCATTCTTGGAGAATATATATATATATATCAGTGAGCAAGGACGTTATGTCCGAAACGCGTCTGATGGCTTGCACCACAATGGATTAAATTATCTTTGAAAACAGAAGACTGGCTTTTGGCGTTATTTTTTTGATGTCTGAAAACCTGTCAGTGCAACTAAGCACTATCAAGACGAGTTGGAGTATTATATATATAGATATATATATATATATATATATATATATATATATATATATATATATATATCTGTCAATACATGATTTCAATCGAACAATTATATATGTACATTATTGCACTGAGCACAACATATTATAATGGAGGTCAGTCTACTCAAAGTTGTCACAAAGAACTAAAGACAGGTAAAATGAGATGTGTGCCAGATAGTATAGACCATCACCAAAGTGAATCAATCGAGATTCGATATATAAAAGTTAGCATCACCTTGGTGTATTTACAAACCATTAAAAGCATGAGGTCAAATAGATAAGTAAGACTCAGAATGGTGATCACCAGTAGGACAGATCGTTATCAGGTAGAAGGATATTGAAACTTACACAAGGGGGCAGTTATTAAGATCTAATATGCATCAAGGCAAGTGGATAAACAGGGATGATATGTGGTGATGGAATCCACTGCATCAGACCTAAATATCAGAAATTAATCGATGTTATTTGAAAGAATAGGAACTTTAAAGGATACATTATGAGGACCTGGGAGTGCTATCTACTGTGTTCCAACAATTCTAATTAGTTACGATTAGACCGAAGAAATATGCTAGATAGTATATGATAAACTACACGGATTAGGGGGATTTCTGAGAGAATTAATGCTATTTTAAGATAACAATGAACCATCAGGGATAGGTATGTTATAGGCGCAGGACTTTGGAGGTAAGTAACTAAGCCAGCTTTGGACAGCTACATGGTGACTTACATAATATGTATTGGCCATGAGGATGGACTTAATAGTAGACAGGGTCACGAAGGTATTAAAGGAAATCATGGCAGATATCACCCTATCTGCACCAAGCCTAAAAGGTTTTAAGGAACCAGCGTTGATGTAATGCTTAACTGATCCTGTTCTAACCATGAATAGGTGCTAGAAATGTCACAAAATTCACTCTGTCTCGGAGTGAACGATGACACAAAGCCTTGTGGCATCAATTATGATTCTGTGTGTCCAATCTGTAACCACTGAGAGTCCTGCTCTGGTAAGGTTAATAGTCTAAAGTTAGAGAGAAGAGCAATGTGGCATTGGAAATCACTACGGTTATTCGGGATGTTAGATTACCTTAATGTGTATAATATTGGAAGCTTCAAGGGTGAAGCTTAACATGGTACACGATGATGTGTTGAACAAATCGGCATGGGTTGCCAGCGCGAAAGCTGCATTGATGATGTACCATAAAAACAAAAAGAAACTAATGTCAGTATGTGATTAGTCTTTATTTTGCAGAAAACTGGGTGAAGCGAGTATATCGAGACTTCTAATTCAGGGAAAGGGGTGGCAGGAGATTGCTCGGGCTATGTGCTTACCTAATAATGGACTGTGCGCAGTTGTTAAGAGATGCAGGTTGTGTTCTGGATGGTATGTAACACGATGACACACTTATTCATCAAATATTGAAGGCTGGTATTAAGGTGAACTTGTGCTGAAAAGACGTTAAAGAAGCACGCAGGGCGAATTAGTAAGTCGCATATAGAAATCCTGCTATGTGTATAAATGCTATGTTGCTGCCACTAATAAACTTAAGGAGACCTACGGTAGGTATGCGCCTAGCATATTATCGGCGTCACTGAGCTTGCTTACCTGATGTTGCCTTCGGGATTCGGTGGAGATGGACGCTGTAACTGGAAGTTGACGTTCCTGCAGGTACTACATTTAAATGCCCGCCCACTCGATCAAGTGGTGGATTGTCTATGGGCAAAGAAGACAGACTATGCTGTTTCTGTCGTATGAATACCACTCAGAGCCCATGGTGGATGATAAATTAATAAAGTTCATGCCGACAAATGTAAAGGCGGGGCTGGAAAGATGATAATAACTGAAAAAAAAAAATGTGGTACATTGCGAAGCCGGTCATAGAAGCTAATGATGACCAGATTGTTTATAAATTCAGAAAAAAATGCTGAGAAAAATATATAGAAAAGATGTTGGGGGGGGGGAGACCAGGGCACAAGTCCTGAATCAATAAAAAACAAGGCATGTGGCATAGAAGGATGCTGGTAAAAACAACAAGCCCTCTGCATTGCGCGCTGGGGAAAATTCACGCTTGAATGCCTGAAGTCGGAAGGGTGGGCGGGAACCTTTGAAGTGTGAAGCTCTCGGCATTGCTGTGGCGGGTCTGAAGCACGTGCACTGGCACATGAACTGCATGTAATCCGAATCTGCGCTTGGTTCAAAGAGTTTGTTTCAGCTACAATAGTTCGACATCTGCAATGCGCAAGCGCATTGGCAGAGGTCGACCTAAAAAGCAATGGGTGTTGCGATGGAACGCCGACAGCAAGACCCATTGCACTCCTCTTTCACGCAAAGCGATGTGTGTAAAGGGGCCGTATTTACAAAGTGGCGTGAAGCCCCTTTGATTGGCTTCACACGACGCCACGTTGTAAACATGGAGAAGGTCCTAGCGCCACCAGAACATCGCTGAAAGTGACGTTCTGATGGCACTATCCCCTTGTAAATATTTCCCTGTGTATTCTCTCAAGCTTATCCCTTGTGTGTATGTGTGGGGAGGTCAAGACTGGCTCGAGCCGGCTTGGGCCTAAGGTCTGGCTTTGTCCTGGACCTGAGTTCCATTTGTTATTCGAGTGACAGGCAAAACAAAGCACTAACATTTCTCCCCCTCCTTAGTATACTTTTATAAAGAAACAGACATGCAACATCCTGCAACAAGAGTGTGATGCTGAACACGGCACAATCCGCAATTGATTCTGAACTGCTCATTTTTTTCCTTTCATTGGGCCTCATTTATGAGAAATGTCGCATCGCTGCATGAAAGCAGCGATGCGTCACTTCTCAGTGCGCACTCCTTGCGTCATGATTGATGCGTCATATTTATAACATGACGCATCATGTCGCAAGGAGTTACAGATACGTCAGTATTTCTGACGTATCTGTAGGTGCAAAAGTGACGCATTGCATGAGTGTGTCATAAAAGTGACGCACCTCCAGAAATGTGTACTTTCACATGGGCAAGTCCCATGTTGTTAGTGCCTGCGTCAGTCTTACGCCTGCCATGAAGCAGGCGTTAGATTTTGACGCATTAGCAGCCAAGAAATGGCACAGTGAAATCTTATAGATTTCAATGCGTCACTTCAACGACCCTTCCTTGCGTCAATAAGCCCCCCTTGCATACATTATACCTGGCGCAGGTATAATGTGGCGCAGGAGTTTACAAAGTGACGCATCTACCTAGATGCGTCACTTTGTAAATATGGCGCAACAAGGTGCATCTTTTACGCCACTGGTGCATCACAAAAAGTGACACACCGGCGGCGTAAAAGTGACGCACAACCTCATAAATGAGGCCCATTAAATTTACCATTTCTGCAGACTGCAGACGGTGCAACGTCACAGTGACAGCCTATAATCTGAGCGAAAACTCCATGTCACTGGTCTGTGAAATTGTGGTGTTTGTTGTATGTATTTTATTGCCTTGCTGGGACGACTTATTTGGAAATAGTTTAAAGATGTTAAGTAAACCGAGCGCTGCATTTAAGTGTGTTATATAATGAACCACGCAAGTGTATTTTTAATCCATGTTCTTTGCCGAACTGCTTTATAATAATTTTGTGAACCTTCTTATGTGAATGAAGTGCAGCTGGGTAACTCAGGGGAAGAGTTCTTATTTAGCGCCAAATGTATGATGTGACTTGTAAAATGTACCAGTCAGTTTAATTGATCATGTTGAACAGAGCCGACTAAATTAGCTCTGCAAGGATACATATACACGCAGAGACATTCTTCCTTGTCAAAAAACATAAAATAAAAATGTGAGAAGAGGTAACCCCTGTGTGACCGGAAACGTGCCCTAAAATCCCAGCTTCTATATTTGGTCAAAATATTTGACCCCCGGCAAAAAAACAAAAACTCGACATCACTATCATCAAGTGACCTGAAACACAAGTGTAAGCAAGTAATTGCTACTTTTTATGTCAAGAAATGTTTCATATTTTTTCACGTCGCGTTATGTGATTCACTGGAGTATTTCGATGGTTCTCTGACTGACAGGGCCACGTCAGACGCCTGGCTCAGCTCGGCTCTCCCTGGGTATTTGCTATTTTGTCCCCTCTACTGGGTTCAGAAATCTTTATTAATTAAACAGAACACCTGACTCCGGGCGCTTGTTATGTGTCTTGCACCTGTTGTGTTTCTCTTCCCTAGAGCCAAATTACCTGTCTAGTTTTCAGTCTTAGATGCAGCTCAACTTTCTATATCTAATGCACGACTACCACCTAGCGGCTACAAGTGGTAAACAGTTCTTAAATCGGAGCATGGAAAGCATAACTGCGGCCAGAAAGACAATTTACATCGTTGTTTTTAAAAGTTACTCAGTTGTGCTTTTTAACAAGCTGCTATTACTACGCACCAGAGAGAGAGTGATGTGCATGAAAAGGAGAGCGATCTTGACTCAGAATTACTAAACTTAAGAAGGGGCTCTCGTACGGTGCAAACTGATGCCACGCTACGCAGAGCCCCACAAATGGCAGCGTCACTCAACTTAAAAGTAGCATTTCTTTTATTTTACAACTGCTTTGTTGACATATCAATAAATCTCTTACAAAGCATGCATAGGGGACTTGATGCAGAGAGAATAGTGTAAACACGCCCAGTTCCCACGAAAAGGCAGATTAATCCAAGTAGGGGCATATTCACAAAAAAATGCCAGAGCGGGTAGCTGCACCAAATTTGGCAGCGCCGCGCTCAGACATTATCAAAACGCAGGGTTGCGCCATATTCACAAGAATACAGCGCACCCCTGTGTTTCCCCTAGCGATGGCGCGAAAAAAACTCTCTAGCTCCAGCTTAGGCAACCTGTCGCCATTTTGCAAGGGTGCTTGCGCTGCACAGATGATTGTTTATGTGCAGGAAGGGACACCTTCCTGTACATAAACAATCGATAATAGCGATTTGCACCTCCTATCTGTGCTGCAGAATGCAGCACACATGGAAAGAGCAAAAAACGAGGAGAGAACAATTTCTCCTCGTTGCTCCAGTTTAATGCCTGGTATTCCATGTTGTTGGTTTTTGACGCTGCCTCCGTCGTGTAAATCTGGGGCAGCGTAAAAAAGCATTGGGAGTTGTGGTGGTGCCCACTGCAACACCCATTGCACGCCCCTTTGCCGCAGATGATTACAGCAGAAAGGGGCATATTTACAAGGTGGCGTTAGAGATGCAAAGTGGCCTAACGTCACCTTGTGAATATGGAAAATGGCGCTGCACCACTGGAGAGTCAAAAAAAGTAATGCTCCTTTGGCGCGGAGGGCTTGTAAATATGCCCCGTAGTGCGATCCAGGGCCGACTGGCCATAGCGTGCACCGGGCAATCCCCCGGTGTGCCGCACGGGTGGGGCCGGTTTGTGGCCCCTGGGGGCCATTTTTTTACAGGGCCGTATTTGCTGCAAAATCGGCCCTGTACCAAAATCGGCCAAAAACCGTCCCGGCAAAGAAGGGGGGGGGGGTCGGCCGAGCACTTTGCCAGGACCGGTTGTTGTTCCCAGTCCGGCCCTGGTGCGACCCCCCCAAAACTGCTCATTTAGGGCATATTTACAGGGAAATGTCGTAGCGCAGCGCTGCACCAAATTCATCAGTGCTGCGCTTCGATATTTCCAAAACACAGGGATGCACCATATTTACAACAATACAGCGCACCCCTATGTTTACCCTAGCGTTGGTGCAAAAATTAGCTGCTTAGCGCCAACGCAGGCATCGTTGCACCGTAGTGCCTTCCTACAGATAAACAATCAATAATGGTGATTGTTTAATGATTGTTTATGTGCAGGAAGGAACACCTTTTGGCACATAAAACAATTATTATTTGTGTTTTGCTCTTTCTGCAGCACACATGGAGAAAGCAAAAACGAGGAGAAATAAAAGTATTTCTCCTTCTTGCGTTATTCATCTGCCTGCTATTGCGTGGCATTAGATTTAGGTGCTGCATCTGATTTACAGATCCTTATAAATCTGTGGCAGGATCAAAATGTAATGGTTAATGTGGCGGAACGTTCACAGCAATGGTCATTGCAACTCCTCTCACGCAAAGTGATGCGTGTAAAGGGGCTGTATCTACAAGGCAACGTTAAGCCACTTTATAAATATAGCGGAGGGTATAGCGCCACCAGAACATCGCTAAAAGTGACATTATGGTGGCACTGTGCCGTTCCTCAGACGGAGAAAGGTTAGAGTCACACTGTGTAGGTGCCACTGGTCTTGGTAGGATCACAGTAAGGCATCCATTTTGTTGGATGTAATGCCCTCACACACCCTTGCAGGTGTCATGCTTCATCATCTGGGCTGCTCCTCGTGGGGTTGGCGGTGCAATACCCAACGGGCTCACCTCAAAGAGGGGCTCTTTATCGGAGATCTTTTTCCAACAGCCGTTTGGTGAAGTGCAGGTGTGGGGCCAGAAGTGTGTAGACTTAGCAGTGAGTTAAAATAAGGCTAGGGGTACCTATAAGAAAGTCTTTATATTCTCGGGGCCTCCTGTCTTAATTAAAATGTGTGATAACCAGCACTATGTGGAATACGATGTTCCTACTTTAGTGTTGGTTAGTATTTATAGTGGTCAACATGTTTCTCGCTTCAATGTAAATTCACTTGCGATTCATCTAGAAAACAATAAATTTAGAATTTGTCTACACTGGAGGACCTAGGTATGTGTCCGGTCAGTTATTATAGTTACCACAAAAAGAAAAGTGCTAATTGTGTTCATAAGTCTGTGATGGGCTGGATCTTCCTATTTAGCAAAGAACCAGGGCATCAATAGTACCCGGCGGTCTTCACAATGGTAAAGGCTTCCATCAAGTTATGGAATTTTGACCTCGTGTGTGCGTCGCTCTGACCTACCCCACGCCGCCAGGTCCGGGAGGCGTGGGGTTATGAACACAATTAGCACTTTTCTTTTTGTGGTAACTATAATAAGTAAACTTTCCCTTTAGCCTGTGTATATTTACCAATTAAAATACTAAGATTAAGAATCTGCTTGTTAGTTCCTAAGCCGGATCTAAAACCATACTGTACGTCACTTAAAATACCTTTTTCTTCAGCCCATACCAATAACCGATCTAAAACAATCCTGCCTGCTACCTTCATTAGGGAGTTTAACAGAGATATTGGACGGTAGCAGGCAGGGTTTTCCCGCTCATCCTTTTCAAAAATGGGGACAATAATTGATTCTGACCATGTGCTTATAAATCCCTTTTCACAACATGATTGTAGAACCCTAGTTAAGATGGGGCCCCACATCTCCAGGTTCGACTTAAAGAGATCAATTGGTACTTCATCCCGGCCAGCGGCCTTGCCACTCTTACTTGTCTTTACTGCCACAATAACGTCTAGGAGTGAAATTTGAAAATTGATTGGCGTGAAATTCTGGTGAGTCCTCCCTTTATCTTTATTATCGACTGCTTCCTCAGTAGCCCTCTGTTTGGAGTAGACGCTTGAAAAAAGTCTACCCAAACTCTTTCCTCTATCGCCACCTCAATTGATGGTGCGTCTAATTTATTATTGAAGAATGGGGCATTCACTGCTAACCAGAATTTCGAGCTGAGCCTGCTCGAGGAGGCATCACTAAGGTTCTTCCAGGCCTTCTCTTTTAGCTCATTAATCCTGTTTTTCCTAACTTCATTATACAACTTTCTACATGTCCTGATCTCTTTATCTCTTCCTGCACTGTGTAGAGCATTCTTTAAGTTTGAATAACGTTTTATGCATTTGTTGTCAAACCATCCCTTCCTAGAATTACGAGTCACTCTATATTCCGCTTGCAGTGTGCTTTTAACTGTCTTGGTAATACAGGTAAAGGCTTTTAAAATGTTTTCATGCGTTGGGCTGTCACTTAAACACATTAAAATTGGGTCTAATGCCTTTGTAACTATTTCCCTACTTAAATCCGCCGGGTCCCGGCTCGCCCAGCGGATTGCATAACCATTTTGCCTTCCCAGTTCTATATTTTGCACCAAGAGAATAACCAGCAACGGCGGACCCTCGATGCCGCACCTCACACCAGTTCCCAAATGTAAGATCGCTGCGCAATCAACCCCTACGCCAGCCGTTGAGCGGTGTATCTGTGCTCCAGATCAAGAGAGAATTAGATCAAATGGGGGTGCACAGCTCACAAAGTCCATAAGTCGGAGTAGATGAAAAAAGTCATATCTTTATTTAGAAATTGATTAACTTAAAGAACATTCCATATTCCTTTCTCAGCCAACGCGTTTCGCTCCCATACGGAGAGCTTCCTCAGGGCAGGGCTGAAGAAAGCGGGGGAACATTTGCTAAAATAATAGTTTACGGTGTGGCTGCCGGTGGTAGGTTAAGTGTTTGTGCACTATCCGTAACCCAAGGGACATTGTTAATTATTGTGCTTGTGCTTTCCCTACCCTTCTGTCTTTCAGCTATTTAATGGCCAATCCCTCCCGTCTCTTTGAATCTATGTACCTTACTCTCTAGTGGGGTACTACTTTCTGTATTCACGGGTAAATTTGGATAAAAATCATATCGCTCGCCCTGTTCGCTTGCTCCTTGTAATCCCTCTATTGGCCGGGGAATAGTTTTTAAAACTCCCTTCTCTGGATGTGTGTGCGCATCCAATGGCTGCTCAATTTCTGCACCCCTTTCTTGCGTGGCCTGAGCTGCTAGGACTTTCTCTATACCTACTTCAATTTTGTCCAATCTGCCTGCGAGAATATTGTTGGTTTGAGTAACAAACTCCTTTATATCTTTAATAACCGAGGGCAAATTAGCCAGTTCGCATAAAGAGTCATTACAGGTGCTGGCAGCGGTTTATGGCCCGAATGTGCATGATCCAGACTTCTTCAGATCAGTCTTGGGCTCAGATAGTGCTGATGGACTGCTCCACAATCATTTGGGGGGCAACTTCAATGTTGTGCTGAACGATTCTCTAGATCGCAAAGGCACACCTAGACCGCTGCACCCACACACAAGCCAAGCACTAGCTGATATTATTAAAGAAGGCTCGCTGTTAGACATATGGAGAACACGGCACCCACACAGCAGGGAGGGCACTTGCATTCCCACCACCATGCGGCCTAGTCACGGATGGATTTCTGGTTGGTGACACCGGATGTTGCTACGTGGACAGTAAATGTGTGTAATCAGGCCAGATCTCTATCAGACCACGCCCCCTGCCTTTTGGAAATCCAGGTCCCAGATGTGCCCACTCGTGCCTTCACCTGGCGCTTGCCACCGCACGCGCTACTTGATACGGCCTTTACTGAAGAGATTAGAACGGATATCATAAACTATTTTGAGACCAACACGGGCTCTGTCTCCACAGAATCGATATTATGGGATGCGTTCAAAGTGGTCATAAGGGGGCAGTGTATAGCGCGTCAGGCAGGAGTCCTTAAGGCAGTTAGGAATACCTTGTACGAGTTGGAAAAGGAGTTGAAAGAGTTGGAGACACGCTTTTGTGAAAGCCCCTCCCCCGAACTTGCAACACAAATTAAGGCTAAACTTTTAGATTTCACTGAGGAAGCGCAGCGGGAATTAAAATTCCTGGGCAAACAAGCTGAGGCTCGGAGATACGGGGAAGGGGATAGGCCTAGCAGAACTTTGGCCCGACTCATTTCCACTACGGCACCGACCACATACATCCATTCTATTGTTAATCCTGAAGGTGACAAGATAGTGGGTCAGGAGGAGGTCTTGAAAACATTTGCCTCTTTCTATTCCAATTTGTATGAGTCCAAACATGTGCTGACACTAGACTCCCTTAATACATATTTAGATTCCATAGCCCTGGTGTGGTTCAATAATGCTCATCGTGAATATATGGACCTCCCAGTTACCATCCAGGATCTTTCTAGGGTTATCAAAAGACTTCCCTTGAATAAAGCCCCGGGGCCCTGACGGGCTCACTACGGCATTTTATAAAACCTATGTGGACGAACTTGCTCCGCGACTGCATGCCGTTTTTGCTGAGGCTCTAGAGACTGAAATTCTACCGGAATCGATGCGGGAGGCCCTAATTATTACGCTTTTAAAACCGGACAAGGATAGCCAGTCGCTAGATTCCTATAGGCCTCTATCCCTCATTAATGTCGACGTGAAAATATATGCGAAGATACTAGCTGATAGACTACAACCGTTGCTCCCGATGGTAGCCCTCCCAGACCAATCCGGTTTCATACCGGGACGAGCGACTACACATAACCTGCGAACCATATTTTCGGTGCTACACTACCTCCACCCTGATGTACAGGCTGCTGTGGTGTTTTTGGACGCCACGAAGGCCTTTGATTCACTCGAATAGCCCTACCTCTTTCGGATACTGGAACGCATGGCGTTCAGTCCCTTATTTATAAATCAGATACGACTCTTGTACACTCTACCCAAGGCGAGAGTGAGAGTAAATGGTCTACTTTCAGAGCCCTTTGACATATCACATGGCACGAGACAGGGCTGCCCCCTGTCTCCTTTATTATTTGCCATTGCAATGGAGCCCCTGGCGGCGAGAATTAGACAACACCATACTGCACGGGGCATAGGATTTAGCACTCGTAGTTTATTAATCTCACTATATGCTGATGATGTTACCCTATATGTCCTAAATCTCACTGATAATCTGAATCCCCTGCTCCGCGAATTTGTAAAATTCGGAGGGCTAGCTGGTGTTTCCATCAACTGGGCCAAATCGGTCAAATTCCCTTTGACGGACAATACTCCCGAGGTAAGCTCCGACTAACCCTTGCGCTGGGAAGCGGACGCATTTAAATATCTTGGCATCTGGATCAGTCGCAACATCCAAGATGTATGGTCTTTGAATTTTGGGAGAGCGGTGAGCTGGCTCGAGAGTAAGGTGGCTATATGGACAAAGCTCCCTCTGTCTCTGGCCGGGAGGATTGCCCTTGCAAAAATTGTGGTGCTGCTGAAGTTCCTTTATCTCTTTGTAAACATCCCAATCCCACTGACGAAGCACATCTTCACCTGTCTGAGATCTCACTTGCTGTCACTGATCTGGGCTGGAGGTCAGGCTAGACTCTCTTCGGCACTTTTGACGCTGCTGTTGAGACAGGGAGGGCTGGGTTCACCTGACATGCAACTATATGCGTTATGCGCACAGGCCCAATTTGTACACTTTTGGGTCTATCCCACACCCTACCAGCTGCATGTTGCGGTAGAATTGGATTTGGTGGCTCCGCTGACACTGGGTGTTGCCCTTTACCACAAAGGTCCGAGGCCCTCCCTAGATATTGACACAGCTAATATGCTCCACTGGGTGTGGCGCGAACACCAAAAAAGGGCTCAGCTTCCCCTCCTCTATGCGCCGGCGATCCCTCTGAGGCGGAACCCTATGCTCCCTTGTTTGGCGGAGAGCGGAGGTGAGATCTCTCTGAATGGAGTGCAATTACAAACGTTTGCTGACCTGTATCCGAATGGCACGTTTCAAGATCCGTGGGCGGGTGGGGATGGGCTACCCCCATCTTTCAATGCCCTATTCACATACCACAAACTGGGACAGTTTCCAGAAGAACCACCACAATTACATGCCCTACAAAATGTACTAGCGAGGGCATCCCCCAAAAAGTTGGTGTCTGCTTGTATAACTCTATACAGGAACAAGCCCCTATTATAGTGCCAACCTCTATGCAAGCATGGAATGCGGAACTGAGTACACCCCTGACTGAAGACCAGTGGTCCTTCTGCTGTAGGCAGTTGTTGGAGCTCTCCCATAATTACAAACTCAGGTTGATACATTTAAAGTTTTTACACAGGTTCTATCGCACGCCTGTAGCTTTGCACCGTATGGGTATAAGAGACGATGCTAGATGCTGGAAATGGGGTGTGGAGGATGCCTCCTTTCTACACGTAGCTTGGAGCTGCCCGTCTCTCGCTGCCTACTGGTCTGCCATATTTACTGCGATAAATCAAATTCTTATGAGAGCAGATGATCCTTCCCACTACTTGGGATATTGGGCTGTGTGACTGACACGGAACATAAAAGCCGCAAACTGCATGCCCTAATGCTCTTATATGCAAGACGCCAGGTGGCTATAAGATGGGGACGCAAGACTCTGCCTACCTTTACTGCATGGTTGGCGGATGTGACGTATGGACACACGCAACTTGGTCTTTATTGGGAACTCATGCCCACTGCCTCCCGTCCAAGAGATATCTGGGAGCCGTTCCTGCAGTGGATGAGTGATAGAGCACACACACCCGATTTTGGGCACGCTACACCTGAGCCACGCATTGGAGGTGCTGGGCAAAATTGTGATATTCTGGGGCTCCCGGCGGAACTGGGAGGCACTGATTGCTGATTGCACAATTGCTTTGTGCACCTAAACCTGATTGGTGCTTGATTTTGTTTGAATCCAAACCTGCTGATATAAGTTGTATGCTTTTACCTGTACCTGAGAATGTATCTTTATGCTATGTCTCCCTATACTGCACTGACCTCACGTACCTCGCTGAAGTGCGAATGTCGACCAATACTATTGCACATGCATGTTCATTCATGTAGATATGCTTTTTGATTGTACTGAATTTTGCCTATATTGTTGTTTGTTTGCATGTTAAAATGAAAAAACGCAACCTTAGACTATACACTGCAGTGGGCGCTCCTGAATTTATAATTTTAGAAGACTGTATGATCTTTTATGTAACTGCTATGTGATTATCCTGCAACTCTAATAAAACATTTTTTTTTTAAACTTCCAAGCCACTTTATCTGATCGGGCTGTGGTGTTTCCTGGTTAGCAGTACTGATACCAGTGCTAAGTATTTAAGGGTTTATTTATCCTTGGCCAATAAGTTTCGGAAGCCTTGGGAGTGGATCTATTGCGACCACCCATCAATCACTTTCTCTTTCAGAATCTGGCAAATATGAATACTTTAATATGGGATAGGGATGCTGCTTTCAAATTGTGCTGAAAACAATAAAGAAGCCTATTGCTGCATGGGGAAATCACTTACTCCCACTTTGATTGGATCTCCACCCTGAAGAAGTCCAATGTTTTGGATGAAACGAGTTGGCTGTTGTTTGCTGTATTTACAGTTTTAATGTGAGTGTGATCAAATAATAAAAGAAGATATGAACACATCAGCAAAAAACATCATGAATTGATTGGTCATTCTGAATTTGTGATATTGTATATATAAATATTGTATGGTGCACCTCCATACTTTGTTTGAACTTCCAAATCTCTCTTTTTGAGTGGGCACCTGGCAGAGTGAAGCGAGTTATCATCTCTTAGAGTATTTGGGTGAAAATGTTACCACACAGGCAACATGTTTTGCTTGTGTGAGGAATAATGTAGCCTATCTACTGACTCTCATTTGGTTGTGGCTCTATTGCATGTGACATGATATTGAACTCACATTTCATGCTGTGACGGTGTAACAGCTCCCATTGGTAAGTCCTGGTAAGACAAAGAAGAGATGGTGGAAACTTCACTGGACCCTTAAGCATTAGTGCTCACATGTTGACCAGACAGCATTTGGCAGTTTTTGGTTCATCTGCAAAAGTGTTCCAAAACATCCATTTACTGACTGGTGATACACATGAGCGATTGAGGAGGAGAACTGTGGGCTACCTATGTGAGTGTGCAGCCTGATCCTCCCAAGCCAATCCAAGTATACAATACCGAAAAAGTGGTGTGATGTGCCTGCCCGTTGGGACTCTCTTGATCCCACATGTTAAGGGACACTGAAAACCTACTAAGGTGTTTTGATATGTGGATATATAATCTAAGACAGGCGACATCACCTGTACCAGGTATGATTGAAGATGTACCTATGGCTATAGTAAGTACTGTGCTGTGTGAACTCAGAATATATATGTCCCACATGCTTGGACAGCAACATTTTCATGGAACTTTGTCTGTGAAATGTGAGACATAGCTAATCTACATGTTTATAAATTGCTATTGATTTATAGGATGTTGCACATATGTTGTAATTTGAAGTTAAAAGTGTTATCAGTATGCAAATTTAACATTTTCAAGTGACATGATGTCTTCCACAAAAGTAATTGATGGTACATTGGTGTTCAACTTGACCTTCATGATGTGGTAAATATTTTAGTAATTTACCTTGCTCGGAATTTCTATAATATCAATAAGGTCAAGTATGAAGAGCAGAGTCCGTGGTGGTTCGAATTCAGGGTCTTTAATAATAATAATAATAATAATAATAATACTGACATTTCTAAAGCGCGATCAGCTACCTCACAAGGAGGTGTCCCGGCGCTAAGTGGGCAACTCTTGTTAGGCAGGAAAAACAAAAAGGGGGGAGAGTGCTTATCTTTTCTGGGCAAATAGCCAGGTCTTTAGTAGCTTCTTGAAACAGGATTCAGTCGTGGCAGCTTGGATGGCGACCGGCAGGGTATTCCAAAGTATTGCCGTGTTAGCAGAAAAGGACCTGTCACTGAGTCTGGCTTTTTTGGCACGAGGGACGAGGAGCTGAAGCCGAGCGTTAGAACGCAGGTGCCTCTCCTGGTGATACCTGGGAAGTCTAAGTTTTAAGTAATCAGGACAGGACCCCTTAAGTGCTCTGAACGCCAAGGTTAGAGCTTTGAACTTTATTCTACTAGCCACAGGGAGCCAATGTAGGCCGTGTAGATGCGGAGAGACATGCTGTCTAAAAGGGATGTGTTTTAGCAGTCTCGCAGCCGCATTCTGCACGATCTGCAGGCGATGTACCAAATATTTGGGTAGGCCAAGATATAGGCTATTCACGTAGTCCAATCTGGATGTAACTGTTGCATGGACTACCATTTTTCGGCAGTCTGCTGGCAAAAGCGCAAGGAACTTCCGAAGGTTCCTAAGTTTGAAAAGACAGCCAGTTGTGACTTGTTGTGTGTGTGATGAAAAGGAGAGACCCTCGTCCCATCTGACACCTAAGTTCTTCGCATAGGTGCTAGGAGGAGGGGGGGACCCATTTCAGGAGGCCACCACAGGTCAGAGGGAGGGCGATTATGTTTGCCAAAAACGACAACCTCCGTTTTGCCAGCATTCAGTTTTAATTTGTTAGTATTCATCCAGCTGGAGATATCCCGAAGACATCCCCTCAATTTGCTGAAGGCTGCCTCAGATACGTCAGAGAAAGGGAAGACTAATTGCGTATCATCTACATACGAAATTGCCTTCACTCCCCATTTTGAGATCAAGGTAAAGACTCGGGCTAAGTAAACATTAAAAAGTAATGGGCTGAGAGCCGACCCCTGAGGGACGCCACACTTGAGGTGTTTTGGTTTTGAGGTGAAGGTGCCCAGCGCTACTTTCTGGGAACGATCTGTAAGATAGGATTGTAGCCAGCCCAATGCTTTGTCTTTCAGACCTATATCCTTCAGCCGAGAGATCAATCTGTCGTGATCCACCGTATCAAATGCGGCTGATAGATCCAGGAGTACCAGCATGACTGATGCTCCTGAATCTAAAGACCATCTAATCGACTCAGCCACCTCAATGAGGGCAATCTCGGTGCTAAATCCCGATCTGAAGCCTGACTGAGTTTCATGCAGAATCTCGTTGTCCTCGATAAATCTTTTCAATTGACGTTGTATCAATTTTTCGAGCATTTTGCCCGGGGCTGCTAGAAGGGAGATTGACGGAGATTACTTAGATCATCCGGAGCGTTATTTGGCTTCTTTTTCAGGGGAAGGAGAGTGGCGTGTTTCCAACAATCCGGAAATATGCCTGATGCAATGGACGTGTTCCATATGTGTAAGAGCGGTAAAGCGATCGCCTCCGACATCATTGACCAAAGCTTAGGCGGGCAGGGGTCGTCAGGGGCCCCTGCTTTACATTTTTTTATTTCCAACAGGGCCTCGGCCAAGGGAATGGGGTAAAAATGGGCTAGGGAGGAGGAGGGCAGCACTATGTCGGTCATATCTGTCAATACTGTGGGCTCGGGGCTAATGAAAGAGGCATAAATCTTCTCAATTTTTTTATCAAAAAAATCTGAGATATCCTCGCAGACGGAGTGACTTCAGTCTCAATAGATGAGGGCTTAAAAAAAGATTGAACAATCTTGAAGACTTCTTTGCTGGATTGCTCCGCTCGCTGAATGGAAGACGCAAAAAATATCTTTTTTGCTTTCCTTATGGCTTGGTGGAGACCATGGAGGGCTTCTTTATAGCGAGTTTTTGCTGAGTTGCAGTAGTTTGCCCGCCACAGTCGCTCAAGCCTTTTACAGTCGCTTTTTTTTCCCTCAGCTCAGTAGAGAACCAAGGGGCGGAGGGGGATTCCCTCCGTGATATGGCGACTGTTGCCGGGGCTATGATATCCACCGTACTTCCTATCCAGGAATTCAACGCTGCCGCATCAATGTTCACGTCCGAAGACAGAACCGGGGGGGTAGCTGCAAGAGCGGGGCAAAGGGAGTCTGCTGATATATTGTCCCATTTTCTACGTACATATGAACGTCTCCCATTTGTTCGGTGCTGGTGAGAGAAAGAGAATGAAAAAGGGATAAAAAAGTGATCCGTCCATAGCAGTGGCTGTGGGGGATTGGCGGTTATGTCCATGATGTTGGAGAAAATCAGGTCCAGCATATGGCCTGCCTTATGCGTAGGTTCCAGAATAATTTTGGGTAAATTCGCAGCTTCCAGTGTTGAAATAAGTTGCAAGGCCAAGGGGCAATCAGGACTATCTACGTGAATATTCAAGTCGCCAGTAACTCGAGTTAAGGGAGAGCTCCGTCACCTGAGGAGGATCGGAAGAATCTCTAACTTTATTCTCAGAACACTGTATATTTATACAGAGAAATGAGGAAGGAGCTTCCCTTTTATGCAGGCATGTGTCATATGTTGCAATAAAACAGAAGTCATGACTAATGAAAAGAGGCTGCATCATAAAAAGAGGAAACATGGCAGAAGAGATGAGGCTCGTCATGATTAAATGAGGAAGCACGAGAGAAGCAGAAATGTGGAGAAATAACCCTAGGCTGGTTCCTTAGATAAGAGAGAGATGGTTGTGACAGGATGTCTCTTTGTCGTGTTTCAGCATTCGGGGGCTCTTCTTCTCCGAATTGGTTGCTGTGGTTTAGCAAAACGGGGCCTATTTCTCAGAATCGGCCCGATTATAGGGAAATGGTTACAAATGGGGGGGTCTTGTTCTCGGAATCGGCTTAACCATAGGAATGTACAGTTTGAATGAGGAAGCTGATTCTCGGAATCGCCCTAACCATAAGAATGTACCTTTGAATTTAAGAGGAAAGAGAGTGCGTGTGCAACCTTATGTGCACGTGATCGGTTTTTCTCGTGTTCTCGTTTGCTTGTTTTCCGACATGATGGGCTCGGGGATGTGACTGAGAGGGTGCATGATGGGACATAAACTACGAAAAATAATCTTTTTCCACATTCCCTCCTTGTCCCATAATATACCCTTTAAAATTATTCTTCTTATTAGTCCACTTCTATACTCATTAGGCCGTCTACTTGTTCCTGTAACATGATTCTTTCCTTTTCTTTCTTTCTTTCTGGACTGGGGTTTGGGAATGCAGGCAGTGGTACAGAAACTACAGAGAGCTGGGCCACACTGAATACAGAGGCAACAGGTGAAGAGGATGGCTAGAGCAAGACCTATTATCGTAAGAATATTCCACCCCCATGAGGACAGGAGGCCCCGGAGCCATCCCGTCAGGGACCAGGCAGCAGTGTCTGCATCTAGTTTCTTTGAAAGTACATGAAGGCGGGAAATGGCAGAATATACTGAGGGTGCATTATCTGGAATGTATATACAGCAGCTGGATCCGATCAGTTCACGTACGCCACCACGGTCCGCTAATATGATATCTAGGACCATACGGTTCTGTAACGTCATGAGTCTATCGGAAGCCATCTCAGCGGTGATGATACTTAATGCACCAGCTGTTTCGTTTATGGCTCCCTGGACTACACGAGTCAGTTGTCTTATGTGGCGGCTATTGATCATGGGCCCCCAGAAAGGGATGATTCCTTTGATGAAATCGGCAGCCTCCTGATCCACTGTGTCTTCAGCATCCATGACCCCCCTTCGCCGTCTATTAATCACGGTCGGAGGATCACTTAGATGGTAATCTGCTGGGGCGGTGTAGGTAGGGGGGAGGAGAAATGCAATGTAGCACTTCGCGGACCAGCCTTGAGGTAGCCAAGTACGTGCCTGAGGTCCACAAATAAAATAAGTGTTTGGGGCGGTGGTCATTGTTGGGAAGTTTAAATCAGGTAGGGTGTATGTCTTGTTACACTCACTGTCTCCCATCTTCTGACCCTTGCCCTTACCTCTTACACAAAACAGGCCCTTATGAGGCACAGCCCATCCTCCCTGCTCTGTCTGTCTCTTCTGAACTGAGAATGTTTCTCTAAAGGAGGTAGTGTCGTTAAAGAGGGAATAACTGGTATTTTCACTATTATCTGCTCGTCCCCATGTTGCAGTGAAATCTACCATCTTTTGAACAGCGCGCACAGTCTTTGTATTTATCTCGTTCCAGGTACTAGTGTTCTTGGTCTTGGTTTCAGGGATGTTTCTAACAGAGGCGGAGAATATCATAGAGAGAGCATAGGTAGATCCAGCATAGCCAAAAGGAAGAGGTATAAAAGGCATACCTCTGTGTACGAAGTGTGGCATTAAGCCGCAGACCCAACAGTTGGTTTTGTTGATAACTAGTTGGTGTTGATGGAGCGTGGGGATAAATGTGTTATTGAAGCATTCTTTTCTCTTACTTTCGTGATGCGAAGGAAGATCTACGTGTGAATGCATAGCAGTGTTGCTCAAAAGCGTAGGGGAAGAAAGTGGGAAAGCTAGATGAAGGAACCAACCTAGACAAGCCACGATGCTGAAAATAAGAATCATAATAGAAAGGAAAATGGAGACTTTGTTTCGTGAAATTTTGTATAGTGAGTCTTTGTCTTCATGATTTCGGCTGCTTAGTCTGAGTAAAGTATGCGCAAGTGACCGGACACTTCCCAGCAACCGCTTCACCAAGCATCCGTCTCGGGCTTAATTAGCCACTGGTAGGTCGAGGTCAGGCACAATGTCTCAAGTCTGTTTTGGATAAGATCGCAGCCGCGATTTGTACTCTTCTTTGGGCAAAAGTTCTGGAAGGGGTGAAATAAAGTCTTTTGTTTCAGTGTCTTTAAAGTCTAATGGTTTAGTGTCTCTGGTATCGGGATCAGCAACAGCGTTCGAAGGAGTTGGTCCGTGGAAAGGCTTGCAGTGGCTCACATGGAGCCACCCTTTTCGTCCTTCGACTTTGACGGCGGTCCTCGTTGTGAGCAGCACCAGCTTGGGAGACGTCCACCTTCTTTCCAGAGGGCTGGTTCGGTCAAAATTTCGGACGAGCACCCATTGGCCAGGCTGAAGGGAGTGCTCGTCGGGCGTGGTCTTGTCTGGAGAGGCTGCAGCCACCTGTGAATGGCAAGAACGTAGTGCAGACATCAAAGAAGCCAAGTAATCTGTCAGTACATTTGCGTCAATATCAGTTAGCTTTTTAGGAGATGGGACACCCCAGATATTTGGAGGTCTCCCATATGTGACCTCATAGGGTGACAGGCCCGTCCGAGAATGTGCCACCATTCGCATGTAGAACAGGGCAACTGGAAGAGCTGTCACCCAGTCTATTTGCTTGTCAGAGCATATCTTTGCCAACTTGGTTTTTAATGTCTGGTTGTGTCGCTCCACCAGGCCTGCTGCTTGGGGATGTCTAACACAGTGAAATTTCCAGGTGTAACCTAACAGTAGGGAAACTGCTTCCATTAATTTAGAGGAGAATGGTTGTCCATTGTCAGAGTAGATGACTCTGGGCAACCCATATCTGGGGAAGAATTCCCTCACCAATTGTTTAGCTATCATTTGGGCACCATAGTCTGGGACAGGGTAAGCTTCAGTCCATCGGGTTAAGGTACAGACCACTACGAGGACATACTTGTATCCTCGACATCTTTCCGTTTGGATATAATCCATTTGGAGGACTTCAAAGGGATAATCTGGAGGATGGAACCCTCCTTGTTCAACTGACACACTTTTCCCGGGATTGAACTGACAGCAAATCATACAGGTTTGTACTTTTTGTTTGGCTGCTGCACGCAGATGCTTGTTGTGCCATATCAAATTCAGACTGTCTAACATTCCTTTTTCTCCTAGATGGGCAAGACCATGGGCAGTTTCTATCATTACGGGAACCATTATGTCAGGGAGAAACCATTTGGACTTGTCTTTTGTTACCCAACCTTGATCTGTGTGTGAACCTCCCTCTTCCTCCCATTTTCTCTTTTCGGTCTCTGTGGCTTGGTTTTGGATGTCTACTATATCTTTGGTGGGATCGATAACTGGACAGATAATTCTAGTGATGGTTTCAGTGCTTAGTGTTCCTGTCTGAGCAGCATGTTTAGCTGTGGCGTCCGCCAGAGCATTACCTCTAGTGATAGAGTCTATGACTTTGGTGTGTGCTTTGCATTTTAGTATAGCTACTTCTGTGGGTCTGTGTACTGCTTCTAGTAGCTGGAGGATAAGATCTCCATGTTGGATCTTTGTTCCATGAGAGGTTAGGAAACCTCTCTCCCTCCACAAAATTCCAAAATTGTGGACTACCCCGAATGCGTATTGTGAATCGGTGTAGATGTTGACTCGTTTTCCTTTAGACCACTCACATGCTTGTGTGAGAGCTAGTAGCTCTGCTGCTTGTGCTGAATGTACGGATATCCTAGCAGCTAGAAGGACTGTGTTTTCTGTAGTGACAGCATAAGCTGCTGAAAGTTTGCATGATTGGAGGCGCATACAGGAACCGTCTACAAACAGTGTGTGTTCTGGTGTACTCAGAGGGACATCTGTAAGATCAGACCGGGGTTTTGTGACTAGTTCGACTACCTCTAAGCAGTCGTGAATCTGATTGTCAACTGGAATAGTAGGCAGTAACGTAGCTGGGTTGAGGATGTTGAATCTTTTGATGATGATGTGGGGTTGGAACAGAGTGATTTCGTAACCTGTGAGGCGGGCTATGGTCAAGTGTTGTGTTTGTGTCCTATTCAAAAGTAGTTCTACTGCATGTGGAACTTGTACTTCAAGAGAGTGTCCTAGTACTATGGAATCACTTTGTCGTATTGCTAGAGCTGTAGCTGCGACAGATTTCAAACAGGCAGGCAAACCTTGTGCAACAGGATCAAGGGTGCTGGAAAAATAAGCACAGGGACAATGTTTGTTGGCTTGTGCTTGTGTGAGTATTGACAAGGCTGTACCTCCCCGTTCTGTGACAAAGAGGACAAAAGGTTTGGCATAATCGGGTGTAGCTAGGACGGGTGCAGAGCATAATGCTTGTTTTTAGGGTGTCAAAAACAACAGTATGATCAGGTGTCCATGGCAATGGGGAAGAGGTTGTGGTTGTTAGCTGTATCAGGGGTTTGGCCAAGTATGCAAATTGGGGAATCCACTGTCTACAGTAGGACATGAGGCCAATACAGGCACAGACTTCTTTCTGTGTCTTAGGGACAGGAATATAACAAGCATTGGAAATGCAATAGGTCTCGCAGTAGGAAAGTTTGAGCTATAGGTGTTAATTATTTTTTTGTTTTTTATTTATGTGTTGTTTTTTCTAAATAGCTAAATTAATAGCTTTCTTCTTTACAAAGCCAATAGTTATAATTTTTCTAAATGTGACACCTCTAGCATTTGTAAAGCAACATGTTTTGTATTAACGGGACTTATATGTGACTTATATGTATTGATATAAAAAAAATCAATGGCTTTAAAAAACAATAATTAATACGTAAATAAAATGGATTTTATTTTATATTGCCAATAGCTTAAAGTGTATTAAATATATTTAGTGAAGATGCTGTGGTTGCGCTGAGTGAGGGTGAGGGGTTGAGGGTGAGGGTGGGTGAGGGTGAGTGAGGGGTTGAGGGTGAGTGAGGGTGAGTGAGGGTGAGGGGTTGAGGGTGAGGGGGTGAGGGTGAGGGGGTGAGGGGTTGAGGGTGAGGGGTTGAGGGTGAGTGAGGGTGAGTGAGGGTGAGGGTGAGTGAGAGTGAGGGTGAGTGAGGGGTTGAGGGTTAGGGGTTGAGGGTGAGGGGTTGAGGGTGAGGGTGGGTGAGGGTGAGTGAGGGTGAGTGAGGGTGAGGGTGAGTGAGGGTGAGTGAGGGTGAGGGTGAGGGTGAGGGGATGAGGGTGAGTGAGGGTGAGGGTGAGTGAGGGTGAGGGGTTGAGGGTGAGTGAGGGTGAGGGGTTGAGGGTGAGTGAGGGTGAGGGGTTGAGGGTGAGTGAGGGTGAGGGTGAGTGAGGGTGAGGGGTTGAGGGTGAGTGAGGGTGAGGGTGAGTGAGGGTGAGGGTGAGGGGTTGAGGGTGAGTGAGAGTGAGGGTGAGTGAGGGGGTGAGGGGTTGAGGGTGAGTGAGGGTGAGGGTGAGGGGTTGAGGGTGAGTGAGGGTGAGGGGTTGAGGGTGAGTGAGGGTGAGGGTGAGGGTGGGTGAGGGTGAGTGAGGGTGAGGGGTTGAGGGTGAGTGAGGGTGAGGGTGAGTGAGGGTGAGGGTGAGTGAGGGTGAGGGGTTGAGGGTGAGGGGTTGAGGGTGAGTGAGGGTGAGGGTGAGTGAGGGTGAGGGGTTGAGGGTGAGTGAGGGTGAGGGTGAGGGTACATGCTTTTCACTTTCTTCAAAGGTTGTCCGTGCATCAAGGGTAGTTGACTGAACTTTAAGTATAATAATTGTAGGTACTCTTCGGTGGCATTGAGCTCACACCCTCGAATGGTCTTCGGTAGTATTGTTTCCTGTAGAATTCTATTTCCTGCTTATAAAGCGCATGTCTCGGTCAGTATCAGCAAAGTGGTATGTGCATGTGAAAGTCGGAGAGTTGGAGGCGGTTAAGGAAATGCAGAACATTCAGCAAAAGTAATGGGAAACCATTTTTATCTTGAAACTGTTTTTAACCGACAGTCTTTTATTCCTAATCATAGATGAGTGGGAGTAATACAGGGACTGGAGCAGCAGCGCCTCAGTTTGGATTGGTGTGGCAGGCAGGAGAAAGTCAGGAGAGGGAGGAGGGGGAACTGCTTGCGAAATGAAATTAAAAGCGGCCGGGCGGGAAATGCTCTCGGTAGCATTTGTGTGAAGCAGGGGGCGGGAGCAGCCTTTTATGTGCGGATAATTAGGGGAGGAGTAGCCAGGAGATCCAAGCTGGGGAACAGATGGCTGGCGCGATGAGACTGACACAGTAAAGACATTACGGTGAGGCCGGGAGGACCTGAGAAACAGAGCCAAACTAGAGGTCATATATGTGGCTTCTATACCAGTGGCGCATAACCCACATATCCCCCCAATGAAAGACAAGGGGAGTGTGATGCAAGCTCGGGGGCTAGAATTAAACATTTGCTGATGTATATCCTGAGAACAACTTTTGCCCCTCTCCAGCAGAGCAAAAGGGGCTTACGCGCACCTTATCAGAGATATTCTTATACCATTGAATAAAAGGGCATGTCGACAGGTACATACTACTTTCCCCAGGCTCCCACCCATGTTACACGCACTTGAACATATGCTGTCTGGCCCATCACTGAGCAAACTCATTACACGATTGTATAGTACCATGCAGAACACGGCCCGGTGCTGATCTCCAAAGCATTAATGGATTGGAACACCGAAATCAACCCTTCAATCTCGGAAGAGCAGTGTAGGTTTTGTTGTGCCCAATTACGGATGCGCTCTACCAACTAGAAGTTAAAACTCATACACAGATACATCGAGTCATAGGCTAACTCAGTTCTGGATTCTCGAGTGAAAATAGAATATGTCTTCTTTAAGCTAGCAAAGATACAGAGCACCGGCCTCCATACGGACGGGAGGGTAAAATAAAACAGACCCGACTTTAAATGGACCTTGCTCGATATTTTTTAGAAGAACAGATAATAGCTATAGCAGGTCCCGGGAGGCCAAGGGTGAACGGAAGGCTTACCTCGAGGATGCCGATTTTAAGTTTCCCACACTACCATGAACGCGGGTTCAGCTGTTAAACCAGCGTAGGCCGAATTCATAAAATTTAAAGGGAGGACAACGCCCACTGCCCTGATTAAGGTTAACGTGTGGGAGAAATGAGGGGAGGGGAAACCCCGGAGTAAATTATTCCTCTGCTGCCCGTTTTCCGAGAGGAACTCAAATCCCTAAGGAGGGGTCCGAGGGGAGACCTGGAATGGTAGGAGGTTTGGGAAAAAGAAAGAAGAAGGGACTGGAGAGGTCCCGTGGGCTAGGTGAGGTGAATGTAAGGAGGCTGTCACAAGAAAGAGCGGCGGGCAATGACCAAGCGGGTAGTTGCAGGGAGAGGAAGGTTGAAAGGATCGGAGACACGACGACACGGCGGGTAAAATAAACAAAAAAGCGGGAGGGTAAAATAAAACAGACCCGACTTTAAATGGACCTTGCTCGATATTTTTTAGAAGAACAGATAATAGCTATAGCAGGTCCCGGGAGGCCAAGGGTGAACGGAAGGCTTACCTCGAGGATGCCGATTTTAAGTTTCCCACACTACCATGAACGCGGGTTCAGCTGTTAAACCAGCGTAGGCCGAATTCATAAAATTTAAAGGGAGGACAACGCCCACTGCCCTGATTAAGGTTAACGTGTGGGAGAAATGAGGGGAGGGGAAACCCCGGAGTAAATTATTCCTCTGCTGCCCGTTTTCCGAGAGGAACTCAAATCCCTAAGGAGGGGTCCGAGGGGAGACCTGGAATGGTAGGAGGTTTGGGGAAAAGAAAGGAGAAGGGACTGGAGAGGTCCCGTGGGCTAGGTGAGGTGAATGTAAGGAGGCTGTCACAAGAAAGAGCGGCGGGCAATGACCAAGCGGGTAGTTGCAGGGAGAGGAAGGTTGAAAGGATCGGAGACACGGCGGGTAAAATAAACAAAAAAGAAGCCGGAGGGAAGAGAGGGGAGGGGGGAGGAGAAATGCGACACGGTGGGAAGGGGAGGGGGCGGAGCGGGTCAAATAAAGAAACAAGCCGGAGGGAAGAGAGGGGAGGGGGGAGGAGAAATGCGACACGGCGGGAAGGGGAGGGGGCGGAGCGGGTAAACAAAGACGGACGTGCACGCGCTTTTAAGCTCAATGCGCATGCGCATTGAGCTTAAAAGTCACGGGCACTGCAAGGAATCGCCACGATTCCTTGCAGTGTGGATAAAGAGCGGATAAGTCCCAATACTCTCGCCTTGCTCGATGCGCATGCGCATCGACAGGCGAGACCTAAAAAATGAGTTGAATTCTTTCAGGTGTGAGTGCCCTACCCTCCTTTGACAGCAGGTGTCCTAGGTAGGCCACCTGCTGTAAAAACAATTGTAATTTCGAGGGTGACACCTTGTGGCCATGTTGTGCAAGGAACATTAGGACAATCCTTGATGCTTGTTCACATTCTGGTTCAGAGCGTGCGGTGATCAGTAGGTCATCGGCATATTGTAACAATGTCTGATGTCTAATTCTCGTGTGGTGAAATGACCTTTGAAATCTTGGAGGAATAGTCGTATTCCTTCCGGGGAACAGCATTTCACAGAACCCAGTTCTTTTAACGTCTGGATGCCGAGTAAGTTTTCGGGACATGACTTAGTAAGTACCAAATCAGTGGATGTTGTAAGAGGACCAACTTGAAGTGATACTGGTTCAGAAACCTTATTGATGACTGGTGTACCTGAGAAACCCAAGGAAATACTATTCGAGCCAGAGAGGGGTACCTTGGGAACTTTGTTGTGTTGTACTGTTGCCCTACTGGCCCCGGTGTCTATTAGAAATTTTGTTTCTTTACCTAAGAGCTTAGCATTTACATAGGGACCCTTTTGGTCGACCGGGACCGGGATCAGTGGACGACTATTGTGTTCCTCCCAGCTGTCTCATGAAATTGAGGGGAATTCAGGATAGGATGACATTGGGTACTGATAGAGTTGAGTGGCAGGTTTAGTATCAGTTGGGGGAGTTGATGTGGGAACAGAGGGTCGTGGAGGATAGTCACGGGGTTGGGTCTTCCAAGTGGCATTATTATGTTGTAATACTGGACAGTCACGCACAAAGTGACCTAGCCTTTTGCAATAATTGCAAGTAACTTTTTCTTGTGACACTTGAGCTTGTTTAGGGGTCTGTTGGATTGTATTAGTCTGTGCTACCAATACCTTCATTTTAGTATCCTTCGTTCTTTTCTTTTCTTGTTCTTGTTCATCTCTAATCCTATTTTGGTGATATTGGAGCATCTGAAGTGCTTGTGAAGGGGAGCTTGCTTGCCAAGTACTCTCTACCTTTAGTACTCTATTTCTGATCATAGGCAAGGCATTTTCTACGAATTTTGAGACAAACAATCGACTATAGGCGTCTCAACCTGAGGAGAGGCCGCTGTTAATGAGAAAACATTTCTCTAACCTGGTATAGAAGTCCCCTACATCCTCATCTGGTTTCTGTGTGCATGCAGAGATAGCATCCCAATCTTCTTTCTTAGTGGTCAGCAACTGGGAGAGTATTTTCGGGAGAAGGCGAGGGAGTTCTAGGACTAGAGGTCCCAAGCCTTGTCCAGCAGCACGAGTACTTTCTTCTGTCTCTAAAGCTGTCCATACTATCTTTTTCCCATCTATCTCCCAAACTTTTTCTTTTAGTTTGTCATATGTCCCTTGAGGCAGTAGGACTTTAAGGAGAATATTGAGATCCTTATAGGTAAAGGAACCCATTTGAAGAATATCCTTGAGTTCCCTATGAAAACCCGAAGGATCTTTTTTGTGAGAAGGGACCATTTTCTTCATTTCTAATATTTCTATCTTTGTCAGGGGTGTGTAAACAAATGTTTGAGGTAATTTTCCTCCAGAATCTATAACGGGATGTACTTCTCGGAGGGGGAACTGTCCTTGGTCATAGTGATGGGGATTTGCGTCATAACTGTCTGAAAAGTATTGAACATATCGCTGTCGTAGGTCAAGGAAGATATTAAGGAATTCTTGTCCCCTGGCCACCCACCTCCCTTCTAAGCAGTCTTGTAAGAGAGAATGTAACTTTTTGGCCGGGCAACCAGTATCTTCGTACATCGTAATGAGGTGTTGAACCATATAGATGCTTGCTAACCTTTGGGACGTTAGAGGGATCGATAGAAACATTTGAGAGACTATATCAGAGCCATATATAGAGTATTGAGATACCCAATGGATGCTTGATTGAGCTAGTTCTTTTTCTTGGGTAGAGAGTGGAGGTTCGTCGTCCATCCAATCATCTAAAGCTTCTTGTGTTCGTTGGAACAATCTATCTGTAAGAGTTGACAGTTTCTTAAGTTTAATCTTGATTTGTCCACTATTCTGGGAATGAGGGATACGGGAGCGTACTGCTCCTTGAAAGGGAGCTTCATCTTCCCTGTCTGTACTCTCATTCTCTATTTCCTGAGTAGGGGTGTCTTTTCGATGGAAATCAGAAACCTTGCTTGTAAAGAGTGGAATAAAGAGATCTATTTCTTTTATTTTATTGTAACTACCTGCAACCACTGCTTGATCTAGTTGTAATAAATCATCAGAAACTCTTTTTCCTGCACTAGCTATCATTCTGACAAGAAAAGTGATCATGAATCGTGAAAGGCATTTTCTATGCGCTATTTTTAATAGCTTCTTGTAGGGCTTCTAAATTTTCTCCTGTTCGGAGAGTCTCGTAAATCTTGTTCAGACAATTTGCGACATTCGGTACCTCTCGTATACCTTCTAGAGCTTCTCGTAGGCGAAGGGAGATAACCACTTGTGAACCTTCCCCTGGGGTCGGGTCGTAATCACATTCTAACATGGGGGGATCTCCACTCGAGGTGTCAGAGATGATTTCAGTCGGGGTGACTACTCGTCTGGCTGTTATTTGATTGGTATAAGCAGGAGGAGGTTCCATTAAGTAGGTGGTGATGAAGTCTTTGGGAGCAGAAGGAGTTTTAGGACATGGGGGTGCTGTGGGAATACTAGTGTTATCATTGGACTCTGTCTTTTGTGAAAGGACAGGATATATTCCCGTCACGGAGGCCAAGGCGTCCCTCTTTATTTGTTCAAAATTAATATCCGCATTCTGTTCTCGTAACTTTCTCATCTTACTTTCTTCTGACATTCTATTTGCTTTCTCTAATTTCCTTTGTTCTTTCTGTTCCCTTTGATGTGCTTCCTTTCGCCATAATTCAATACTCTCTAACATCGAGGGTCTTGCTTTCTTTTCCCAACATTTCTTTTCAACTGCCATGATACAATTCAAATCCCATGTGCCACTCTTTGGCCATCTAATCGCAATTTCTAAATCTTGAGTGTACTCTTTCCACTAATCCAAATACAAAATGGCACCAATGCCATACTTTGTATACATAAAAAAACTAGGAGTATCCTTTGGGGGGACTAGTACATCTTGTTCTAGTAACCCCCTCCGGGTACCTATTTTACACAACTTTGAGAACAAAGGCATTGTGACAATAAACAACAAACAACAAAAACTTACACTTGATAACTTGATATATCCTGAGTATCAGAATACAAACATACCGTTTTCTAGAAACCTAGAACCCGTCTTGACCCTGCTCTGAAAAATCAGAACCTGTCTTGACCGTGCTCTGAATAAATCAGAACCCGTCTTGATACACCCTCAGCAGTACTCACCGAGGTGCAGAGAACTTGAAGATCTTGAAGATCTGGACTCTGGACTAGTTGCGCTGCGCTCTTGATCGGGGGACTTGGCGGGATTCTGAAGACCTCGGACTCAGCAATCTTCACAGGTTTCGGGCTCTGGGTCGAGACTTCCGCTGTCGTCCTCACCGCCTCGTATGGATGCTCAGACCTCGGTACAGTCTCTCTCGGACACGAAGGAATTCATGCAGGAACACCCTGCAGCGGGCACTCTTTTGAAGTCCGTTGATGTCTTGAAGAGACCGGTTTGGGTCCGCATCACCGGCGTGTGGGGAGAAAGGGAAGTTCCTGTTCGGGCGCCAATTTGCTGTGGTAAATATTTTAGTAATTTACCTTGATCGGAATTTCTATAATATCAATAAGGTCAAGTATGAAGAGCAGAGTCCGTGGTGGTTCGAATTCAGGGTCTTTATTCAGTAACTCGAGTTAAGGGAGAGCTCCGTCACCTGAGGAGGATCGGAAGAATCTCTAACTTTATTCTCAGAACACAGTATATTTATACAGAGAAATGAGGAAGGAGCTTCCCTTTAATGCAGGCACGTGTCATATGTTGCAATAAAACAGAAGTCATAACTAAAGAAAAGAGGCTGCATCATAAAAAGAGGAAACATGGCAGAAGAGATGAGGCTTGTCATGATTAAATGAGGAAGCACAAGAGAAGCAGAAATGTGGAGAAATAACCCTAGGCTGGTTCCTTAGATAAGAGAGAGATGGTCGTGACAGGATTTCTGTTTGTCGTGTTTCAGCATTTGGGGGCTCTTCTTCTCGGAATTGGTTGCCGTGGTTTAGCAAAACGGGGCCTATTTCTCGGAATCGGCCCGATTATAGGGAAATGGTTACAAATGTGGGGGTCTTGTTCTCGGAATCGGCTTAACCATAGGAATGTACAGCTTGAGTGAGGAAGCTGTTTCTCGGAATCGCCCTAACCATAAGAATGTACCTTTGAATTTAAGAGGAAAGAGAGTGCGTGTGCAACTTTATGTGCGCGTGATCGGTTTTGCTCGTGATCTCGTTTGCTTGTTTTCCGACATGATGGGCTCGGGGATGTGACTCAGAGGGTGTATGATGGGACATAAACTACGAAAAAGAATCTTTTTCCACAATGACATCATGAAATGTGATGAGAGATAGGCAGATATGTTAGACAGTGGGCCTTGTGTGAGCAACATGTAACTCAATATATTCTTTCCATCCTATTTGTTTACATCTCTTTACAAGTGTATACAAGTGCAAAAGTATGCTAGTTGTTCCACTCTGCAAGTATTGACATAAAGATAGAGCGCATAGAATTTCATCCATGCACTTGGCCCAGTCTGTTACGCTGGATGGAGTGGTTGCAAAACTTTGCAGGTGATGTAGCATGCACGATCATGCTAAATTTGAAGCCAAGTGAACCATGAATGTAGGGTGATATGAGGAATTCTAATTGATTTCTGGTGACTTGTGATGGATTTGTGTGGAAATACATTTGCATAAACCCATGCCCCTTGTCATTTCAGAAAATCCAGGGCAAGCAGAGGAGATTGGGGTCAAAGTCAGTAGGGACAAAGCTGGTCACAGAGGTTCTGAATGTGCTGCATCAGACACGGAGGGACCCAGTGACCAAAAGGTTGTGCAGAATGCCTAAATGGAGAACATTGACATCAAATCAACATCCGACTCATCCTCCGGTGGTCTCTCCAATGTTGTGGTGGTGGACCCAATAGGAGCAGTTCTACCTTTATCCTTGTCCACCACTCCAGTTCCAATGCCACACTCCCTGTTGTCCCCCCACAAGTTGGCTGTTCCTGCTCCCCTAAGAGGGGAGTGCTCTCCTTCGCTGCAGGCATCTCAGCCCCTGCCCCTGTTAGCCCCGCTGTACTGAGTGAGGAGGCTATTGACTTCCTGAGGAACGTCTCTGTGGGTCAGACTACAGTGCTAAATTACATCCTGGGGCTAAGCACCTAGATGACCCAAGTGGTAGCCTTCCTGGAAGGCATTCTCACTGGCATGTCTGTCCTACAAAGATCTTTTCAGGCTCTTGCCTCTTTGCTAACGGCAACCCTCAACCCAGCCCAAACTCTCCCTCCCTCCTTTCCCTTTCCTATCCATCCACATTCCCTTTTCCCATCCCTATCCAGGGAGCATGCACACCTAAGCATGCACACACTTCAACAGGCCCAAGCACCCCACACAAACACAAAACAAACATCCAAAACACTCACATATGCACCCCCTCAACAGACAGCCACCTCCTCCACCCCCAGCATGCCCCCAGATACCACAGCAGTACCCACTGACCCTGAAGGACTGGGTTATTCTAAGGCCCAGCGGTGCCAGGGGACAACACCTGAAACCTTCGTGGGTTACCTGTTCCGGCGTACAAATCACAGAGACACGGGACACTTCCTTCCGCGTCAAAGATCAGCGTTTATTTACTGCAGGGATACAGAGATCGCTAGAAGTACAACATAGTGTAGGTTCTGAGAGTCTGCTTCGAATTGCAAAAGTGGATCGCTCCTTTTATACACATATTCGCCATTGCACAACATACGAACAAAAGGTTACAACTCAGTTCCCACAGTAAACTTCAAAAGGGTCGCATTCATGTTTTCAGAAGCCCGGAACATAATTACAGTAGCACTGCCGGTTCCCAACTGTAAAAGCACGCTATCCCACCATCAGGCACATTCCATTCTGGTTGTAAACAAGCGAAGAGAAGAGACAGAAACAGGTGCAAGGAGAAACAAAGACAGACAACAGATTGAAAAGAGTGTGGGGGGCAATATCGGAAGCATGATCACAGGATCAAAGGATTCGAGCCTAGCGCATGCAAGGCTGAAACAATAGACCGGCACGGTAAGATGAGCCTCGAGCGGAGCCATCTGCCTTTGCCGTGTCATTCCCCTAGTCATAAAGACACACTCAAAGGGATATGCATCTTCTGCAAGAGTTTGGGACTCCCAGGGACACCAGGCGGACATTGGTCGTTCGCCGGCTACGTGAGGGCAAGAAACAAAATGGATGCCGTATCTAAAATGGAACCCGAGGGTTCAGATGAAGAAACCCATGAATAAGACGAACCTTTCCACGTAGGGTAGCGAAAACGCGTACACCTACTAAACTCGTTATTTGCGGTTCGTAGATACCAAAATGACCCATATTCGATCAGACCCAAAACGTCATTACGATTCTTTACGGAACCTCAGACGCTCCTTTTGCCCTCATGTAGGCAAGCACTAATCGATATCAGAATCAATATCGATATTCATCAGATCGTTCAGATAATGCTGGAACATTATCTTATCCATCAATGTCTCTCTGGTAACAGATGGCCTTCTTATACACGTTGTAGCACAAAGGCTACATAAGGCAGGACCACACTGCACGCAGAGACAACATGTGAACAGAAACGCCACAACAACCCCTACAATCATCAGAATCTTCCAACCCCAAGTTGACATCAAACCCCAAAACCACCCTAGAAGCGTCCAATCACCTTCGTCCACGTGTATGGACTCGGAGATTTTATGCAACTTCGAGATGGCTTGATAAACAGTTGGAGCATTATCAGGTATGAAAATACAGCAGCTCGAATGGATCACCTTGCACACACCACCCCTATCTGCGAGTACAACGTCTAGAACCATTCGGTTCTGTAACGTCATAAGTCTATCCGCCTGAAGCTCTGCCGTCAGGTTACCAAGAGCACTTGCAGTTATATTAGCAGTCGATTCCACCACACGAGTCAACTGTCTCAGGTTCCTACTATTGACCATAGGTCCCCAAAACGTCAGAAAACCCTTAAAGAAGTCTCCTGCTTCTTGACCGGCAGTGTCCTCTTTGCTAATAACGCCTCTCACAACTCTGGTCTTGTGATAGTCTGAGGCAACTGTAAAAGTCGGTGGTAAAAGATTCGCGATATAACAGGTGCCCGAAAAGTCACGGGGCAACCACGTATAAGCGCGATCATAACATACAAAATAGGTACCCTTGGCAGTCAGGAAGACAGGGGAAGAGAGCATCGGTAACAAGTACGTTTCAGTACAAGCGCTCTTCCCAAGCTGAGCTCTCGGATTACGACCAAGACCTTGCAGACAAAAATGACCTAGGTGGGGTACGATCCAGATCGGAGACGAGCTCTTAAGCTGTCTATCACCCACTGACATACTATACTCAGCCTCACTCAGATCCTTGTATGCTCGCACCTCTTCCTCTGGAATAAGTGATGCATCGAAAATATCTCTATCTAAATCAGCAATCGCTATTGCCAAAGACTTGTGGTACGGGCCGGGACCAAGGTCTGTGGAGCGTGGCTCTCGACGGGGGTAGGAATCTAGTGCACTACGGAACATGGTTTGAAATGCTCGAGCTGACCCCTGGGAGCTATAAGGAAGAGCCAAATACGGAATACCCTTATCCATGGTATGTGGCATTAACCCACACACCCAACAGTTGGTAGTATTCATCACTAACTGATGCTGATGCAGAAGTTGGACAAAGGAATTGTTCATAAATTCCGCACGTCTGACCTGTTTATGTTGGGGCAGAAGATGGAAGGAATGTGGAGAAATAGTGGGAACAGAATTCAGATCATGAGAAGAAGAGGTAGGTGAAGTGGAAGGCAATAACGACTGAATCCCAAAATACACTCCACCCACCAATAGCATAGAAACAGTTAGGAACAGCATGAAAACCTGAAGCAAAAAAAATGTTGTTCGCAAAATCTTATTCAATTTGGATCTTTGCGCCGACATCCTCTCCATTTCCAACAGCTTAGAGAACTCCATCCTCTAAAAACCGTCTGTAACGTTCTTGACGCACTTCATTCTGAGTAGCGATTATCAATTCCCAGGAGTTCCCAGAAACCGACAAAAGTAACCGACCTAGTGTCAGAAACCTGCTAAACAGAAGGAGGTGCCCGAACGGCCCTACGGTCAACCCAGATGGTAGGTTTAATCGATTGAACATTTAATTTAAATCTCCTAGCTGCACAAGAGAGGAACACACGTGATTTATAAATAAAAAGAACTCAAAATCAGGAAAAAATGCAAATGTTCACAGTGTTCATAGCAACAGTGAGGGGGTAATGTGAATTCAAAAACAAAAGGGAATTTTATTAGTCCTTGTCACGCGATCGAAGAAAATATCGACTCTTTCCAAGTCGCGTTTGCTCTTCAAACAACGGTTCAGATGGCAAAACAGTGTTCGATTGTTCAGATGACAGTTCAGAATTTGAATTCTTCAATGCTGAAGACAAAGGTACGGTTTCAGATGATTCAACAGGTGTATCTGACTGAACTGAATTGTTCTCTACAAGCTGGGCATCACTGAATGGTACGTAACGTGGAAGGGCACCGGTCTCCGTTGGGGCAATTCCTGTCTTGATCCAGTTATCTGCTGGCAAAGGAAGCGGAACTTTCTTCGTATGGGTGGCATGCACCCAATGCTTCCTGACGTCCAACCGAACTGCAGTCCTTGTTGCCAGCAGAACCTGGTAGGGTCCCACAAACCTTGGCTCAAGATTACGTTTTCTCCCAAAATTGCGGGTGACTACCCAGTCACCAGGTTGGAGCCGATGTCCAGGTCCTTCCACTTGTGCCAGTAGAGCCTCAAAAACCTGTTGATGAATCAAACTCAATTTAGTAGTCAGATCATAAAGATAGTCAATCAACATTGGGTATTCAAGACTGTCGAACTCTTTATGCCTCGGGACTCCCCAAACGTTCGCAGGACGGCCGAACACAATCTCATATGGGCTAAGCCCTACTCGAGAGTGCACAGTCACCCTGGTCGATAAGAGAGCTCGAGGCAATGCATCAGGCCATGACAAGCCAGTCGTCGCTTGGATCTTGGCAAGTTTTGGTTTCAGAGTACCATTGTACCCTTCCACTAAACCTGCTGACTGGGGATGATTGGCGCTATGGAATTTCTGACGTATTCCAAGGCCCTTACAAACACTCTTCATCACACTCCCCACAAACTCACTTCCGTTATCCGACCATACGATCCGTGGCATTCCATACCGAGGAAAGGATTCCTTCAGTAGGACTTTCGCTGTGGACAGGGCAGTATTATCCTTAAGAGGGTAGGCCTCAATCCATCTGGAGAACACGCAAACCACAACCAAAACATATTTCAGGTTATTGCATCTCTCCATATGGATGAAGTCCAATTGGATGACTTCAAAGGGACAAGTAGGAGGAGCAAAATGACCAGGTGGAGTGGGGGTGCCCTTTCCAGGATTATACATCAAGCATACCATACAATTCTTAACCACTCTCTCAGCACACTTAGCAATCCCATCATTCTTCCATACAGGAGACAACAACTTACATATACCTTTCGCGCTAATATGTGACATGCCGTGGGCCATAGTAACAACAGCAAGCACATATGCATCCGGTAACATCCACCTCTGATATCCTGACAAATCAACCCAACAACCATGCGCGTCTAACTTCCCCGTGCTTTCTTTCCACTTAGTCTTTTCAATTTCAGTAGCCTCATTCTGAATCGCTTTCACACTCTCAACTGTGTCCTCACACATACCAGTCTCCGCCGGCCATCTCACTGAACTCGTAACGTACATTCGATTCATCAAATTCTTGGCCGTTTCCTTAGCAATCTCATCCGCAAACGCGTTACCACGACCAACATCATCCGTAACTTTTTGATGCGCACTGCATTTAACGATTGCCACTTGCTTAGGCAATGTAAGTGCATCCAAAAGATCGTTCACGAGCTGTCCGTGTTGGATCTTCGTACCATGCGATGTCATAAATCCTCTTTCTCTCCACAATCGACCAAAACTATATGCTACGTCAAATGCATACTGACTGTCTGTAAACACATTCACTCGCTTCCCTTTAGACAAAACACACGCTCGCGTTAACGCAATCAATTCTGCCGCCTGCGCTGAATTCTGACTCAATCTCGATGTTTCCACAACCGTACTCAACGTCACTACAACATATGCAGTCGTCACATCACCATTCTGCAACTTGAAGCATGAACCATCAACATACAAAGTACCATCGGGATCTACCAATGGAGTGTTTTTCAGGTCAATACGACCTTTCGTCTCTTCTTCAGTCCTTAAGTAACAATCATGTGGCGCTACATCACCTGATTCCATATTAATCGGCAACAATGTTGCTGGGTTCAACACATTACAACGTTTTATCTGTATATGACTTGCCAAAAGTGTCAACTCATAACCGGACAACCTTGCACTCGTCAGATGTTGAGTCTTTGTTCGATTCAAAAGAGTATCAACTGCATGCGGAACCATCACTGTGAGCATATTATCCATGACCAAACCTGCGGACTGTCGAATGGACACCGCAGCTGCCGCTGTCGCTCTTAGACAACTCGGCAATGCTCTAGCTACTGGGTCTAAGGTCGAAGAAAAATATGCACATGGACGCTGTTTACCGCCAAATTGTTGCGTCAAGACACTCAACGCACAACCTTCTCTCTCGTGAACGTATAGTGTAAACGGCTTGCTGTAATCAGGAGTTCCTAACACAGGGGCCGAACACAACACATCACGCAATGCAGAAAAACTTTTCTGACACTCTTCAGTCCATGGCAAAGGAGTCGGAACATCCTTGCACGTGAGAGCTAACAATGGCTTTGCTAACAATGAAAAGTTTGGAATCCATTGTCTGCAGTATGACGTGATACCTAAAAAGGCATGCACATCTCTCTGAGTTGTTGGCACAGTCATTCGAGCAATCGCTGCAATTCTTTCTGGGGTCAACCTTCTTCCCTCCTTTGACAATAAGTGACCTAAATAGGTTACTTCTTGACAACAATACTGCAGTTTAGAAGGTGACACCTTGTGATGTAAGTCACATAAATGCTGTAACAACGATACTGTAGCAATTTTGCAAATTTGCTCAGTGTCGGCAGCAACTAACAGGTCATCAACGTATTGAATCAAGGCCGCACCAGTCGGTAACACAAATGAATCAAGTTGACTCTTAAGGGCTTGACTGTAGATCGATGGACTCTCACAGTAGCCCTGTGGTGCGCGTTTAAACCTAAAACTGCGACCACCTAATGAGAAGCCGAATAGATCTCTGCTTTCCTCAGCAATCGGAATGCTAAAGAAAGCATTCTTTAGGTCTATCACCGAAAACCAGGATGAAGAGGCTGGAATCAGGGTCAGCAAAGCTGTAATGTCAGGCAACACTGGAAACTGTGGGATCACGATTTTATTCACTTCTCTCAAATCAATTACGAAGCGGTATACAGGAGGCTTAGATGGATCAGTTCGTTTCAAAATGGGTAACACAGGACTATTGCACACATTTCCCCGAGTCTCTTCAATAACATCCTTTTCGATCAAATCGTAAATGATCGCTAATAGCGCTCGCTCGCCATCAAGAGAGATACGATACTGAGGAATACGCGGTAATCGCACATTCGATTTCAATTGGACTACATAAGGTGGTATGTCCAGTAGGCCCACATCATTGGGACCTGTTGCCCATAGAGACTCAGGAAGGGAACTCAATTCCGGCGGGAACTTATCAGTTGACAAGTACATAGGAGAGATCACTCTCTTACCTAATGTAAGCTCCACTCCCGTAGGAGAGCAGTACAGAGTCGCATATAACCTCTTTAACAAATCCAGACCCAAGAGATTCTCACCACAGCCAGTAGTTAAAATCAAAGGAGCCTCCAGCTCACGCGGCCCGATCGTAAGGGACAAGGGACTAGAAACTGGATTGCTAACCGGGGCGCCAGAGAATCCAACGGAAACATTCGTTAAGCCAGACAACGGTGCGCCAGGGAGTTTCGAATGCATGATGGAACTTTTTGCTGCACCAGTGTCCAACAGAAAAGGCTCAACTACGCCAGATGTGGCAACTGTGACGTAAGGCCCTCTCTGATCAACCGGAACTGATACTACTCCCTCTCTTTGTCTATGGCTGGCCTAGTAATTGTCATCTGTACCAATCTCATGCTCGACATAATAGTCATCCACATGATACTGAGCAGATCTACCAGACGATGTATTACGCTGATCAAAACAATTGTTCACATCTGATGAAAGAGTAGAACGCTCATTCTGAGTTTGAGAGGTGCCACGACCTCTACCTCGAGATGCCTGCTGAGGACCACTACGACCTCCTTGGGCCGAAACACCATTATTTCGGTCACGTAAAACGGGACAATTAAACTTTAAATGGCCCTCTACCCTACAATATGCACACTGATTATACCCAAGCATAGATCTGGATGCAAACGAGTCAGAACATGACTGCATCCTAGAAGACTGCGCTTGTGGTCGATACTGCTGTTGTGAGTCATTTTGATTCGAACGCGGAGGATACGCTTGCTGCAACAAGACCTTAGTTTTAAGCTCTTTCGTTTTCTTGTCTGCACGATCATTCTCTTCTTTTTCCCTATTCTCATAATACTGAGCCGTCGCTAATATTTGAGCAGTAGTTGAAACAGCCCATGCACTTTCTGAATTTTTCAATTTATTGCATAGCTCGGGCAACAGATTTAACACAAACTTATCAACAAACAACCGCTGACCTCCTTCAGTGCTCATATCCTGGCCACTATAATCGATAAATGCCTCCTCAAATCTAGTAAAGAAATTGGAGACACTCTCGTCTTTCTTTTGCTTGCAAGCGGACAATTTATCCCAGTTCACCCTCATCGCTGGCATGCGTGTTTTCATGAGCGTAATAATTCTTTGGGGCAGATCCGTAATTAGCTGTTCAGGCTTAGCCCCACCAACTTGTCGTCCATCAGCCGCTACAAGAGCAGCCCAATCACCACCTAACTCAGCTGCATGATTCTCTTGATGAATCTTTGCCCAAACCGGTTGCGGTACGACATTACCAAACAGCATGTCGATGTCAGCAAGGTTCATAATAGAAGCATCCACAAGTTGGGATAATTCCTTATAATAACCTGCCGGATTCTTGCGTGGATCAGGCAAAGATTGCTTCACCTGCAAGACTTCTGATCGCTTCCATGGGAGGTGTATCCAAACTCTCTGGAAGTGTGGCAAAATTGGAGGAACAACAGTAGCATCACCTGGCATCCACACTGGGGGAACTTCTCGCATAGGATACTGACCAAATGTCGTTTTCGGATCATCAGAGTCGTCGTCAAACGACACTCGAGAAGGCACTGTAGTCCTAAAAGCTAACAATCAGTCTAATGCACGTCGTACATCTCCACCTACAATCATACCGTTCGAAAACTGATTCTGAAGTTCAGTCATATCGGGCGGTACGTTCTCTAGTTCATCATTATCCCACTCTTCTCTCAAGGATTTGTACAATTCCCCGAACACGAATCTCTGTGTTGGCTCATTAAACTGAGAAAACGTATCGAAAACTATGCGCGAAATATACTTGGCAGGGTGTCTAATCCACCTGCGCGCCATAGTTACTAACGTCGAACTCTCCCGTCCACCAGGGATTTGACTCCGTCTCTGAGAGAAGTCCGAAGCATCGGACTCAGGTAATGATCCGAAAAGTGGAGAATAGAGATTAGCAACAGCATTAGGTATACGACTACGAACAGAAGGAGAAGAGGAGAGAAGTACAGGAGCAACAACGTGAGAACTAAACGTAGGAGCAGTAGGAGTAGCCAAGATAGCAGGAGTAGTAGTAACAATAGACTGAGAAGGTACAAGCAAAGGAGCAGTAGGAAGAAGAGCAGGTAAAGGAGCAGGGCCCACTTGAGGAACAAGAGGATTCGGAGGAACAAGACCAACGACAGGCTGACCAGCAGCCGCCGGAACAACAAGTGGAGGAACAGGAGGAACTACAGGAGCTATAGTACCCTGTACATAAGGAGGTGGTGATTTCAATAAATAAGATAACAAAGGATCCTGTTTCGATTCCTCTCCCTTCTTATCAGAACTTGACGGTAAAACCGGATAGCATTTATCTATCGCCATGCGATGCAGTCTGGCAGAAACTTCCTTTTCCTTCTCTGCTTCATCTCGCTGATACTGTTCTGCACCTTGCATCATCATAATGATACCATCCCTCTTATTTTTCTTAATCTGCTTGATTTCTTTCTGCTTGGACTCTTTGCGCCATAACCGAAAGGAATCAAACATTGCTGGCCTAGCTTTCTTTTTAAACACTTTTGCTTCGAGATTATCTAATATCTCAGTTTCAAAACTACCATGGGGTGGCCAACTAAGGACACCATCGTTTTTCGTATAACGGATCCAATATTCATTATATTCAATAGGGCCCACTCCGTGTCGACTATAGAGCTCATAAATCGGTGTTCCAACTGGAGGTATCGGACACGAGTCCTCCAACCGGGAATCCGTGCTGCAACATTTAAAGAAACCAAACGAAATACTACGGCCAGGCATCGTGCACACTAACCGAGTTTACAAACTTCAAGGGTTATCGAATTACGATATCCTCGCAAAAATACGAGACCCTCAGTTTTTGGCAATTGCAATCGTCAAAAAAAAAACAACAACTAAGAACCAACAACTAAGAACCTCAAATGCAATGGAACCATGCAAACAACCAAGTTTCAACAACAAAGCAAACGTCCCAAAAAGAAACCAAAGGATTAACAACTAAGGACTGGGAGCGACCCACAAATACTTAACTGAAAGAACAATGGCGTCACCAGGAAGGCCCTTCTATCGTCTCGCCGTACAAAGGACTACGCCAGGCGCCAAAAGAGGTCGACAGTCAGGGCATCAGTCCGTCGCAGCCGTCTGGAAGCGGGAATCTTCGCGGGAAAAATCTTCGGACCACTTATTTCGACAACAGGATCGATGAAGCGGGGTGCACCTTCCCTCGGAGATTTCACACGAAGTTCCTTACGATCATCAGGCTTTGGACCGGTACCACTGATGTCGCCCTACGTTGGGCGCCAACTGAAGGACTGGGCTATTCTAAGGCCCAGCGGTGCCAGGGGACAACACCTAAAACCTTCGTGGGTTACCTGTTCCGGCGTACAAATCACAGAGACACGGGACACTTCCTTCGGCATCAAAGATCAGCGTTTATTTACTGCAGGGATACAGAGATCGCTAGAAGTACAACATAGTGTAGGTTCTGAGAGTCTGCTTCGAATTGCAAAAGTGGATCGCTCCTTCTATACACATATTCGCCATTGCACAACATACGAACAAAAGGTTACAACTCAGTTCCCACAGTAAACTTCAAAAGGGTCGCATTCATGTTTTCAGAAGCCCGGAACATAATTACAGTAGCACTGCCGGTTCCCAACTGTAAAAGCACGCTATCCCACCATCAGGCACATTCCATTCTGGTTGTAAACAAGCGAAGAGAAGAGACAGAAACAGGTGCAAGGAGAAACAAAGACAGACAACAGATTGAAAAGAGTGTGGGGGGCAATATCGGAAGCATGATCACAGGATCAAAGGATTCGAGCCTAGCGCATGCAAGGCTGAAACAATAGACCGGCACGGTAAGATGAGCCTCGAGCGGAGCCATCTGCCTTTGCCGTGTCATTCCCCTAGTCATAAAGACACACTCAAAGAGATATGCATCTTCTGCAAGAGTTTGGGACTCCCAGGGTCACCAGGCGGACATTGGTCGTTCGCCGGCTACGTGAGGGCAAGAAACAAAATGGATGCCGTATCTAAAATGGAACCCGAGGGTTCAGATGAAGAAACCCATGAATAAGACGAACCTTTCCACGTAGGGTAGCGAAAACGCGTACACCTACTAAACTCGTTATTTGCGGTTCGTAGATACCAAAATCACCCATATTCGATCAGACCCAAAACGTCATTATGATTCTTTACGGAACCTCAACCCCTCTACAGAAACACCCTTACCCATACCCACAGACATCACACCAACACCCAATGACCCCTCCGCAGAAACACCCAAACCCACAAACATTACACCATCACCCACTGACCACTCCACAGAAACACCCATACCTATAGACATCACACCAACAGTCATACACCCCTTCACAGACACACCCATACCCACAGACTTCATACCAACAGTCACATACCCCACTACAACATTCAGCACTTCCTCAACACTCTCCCCCAAAAAAGGTATATGCTCAAAATTACCCCCTCAACAACCATCAGAACACACAGTGGAAACTGCAAAGCACCCACACTGTTCCTCTCCCTCTTCCTTCCATACCTTCCTCCATCCTACAGACTCTACCCATTTTCCACATGAGTCTAATGTGTTAACCCTTGCCATTTCCCTTGTGCTAACTGCCCCCTTCCCAAAAACTCTAAAACCTCTGTAAAATCCAAACCCACCCCTTCTACTTCCCAACCCAGCCTTCCAAAACAGCCTCCCCAACCCATGACCCAACCCCAACAAAGAAAAAAAAGAAGCTCCCAGACCTAAACCCGGCCCCAAAGGTTCCAAATCTAAGGAGGCCCCTTCTAAGGACTAGCCCACCCCACCCTTAACCTCTGCCCTGCCCACTTCCCAATTATCATCTTTGAGGTACCTGGACTGCCCAATGGAAGTCCATTTGTGAGGAGGTTCCCTGGCAGTGTCAGATACTGCAGGTGTTTAAACACAGCATTGTGCTGTGACACATTGTGCACATTAAGGACTGGCCATTGGCCTAAGTTTATTTTGAGATCTAACAGATATGGTGCAATTGTTTTATAATAAACAGTTCAATATACAATGGTCCAGCCATTATGTTTCTGACTATTTGATGTTATGGTATAGTTAGTGGTGTGTGAGTACAATTGTGTGTGTTTGATTCCTGATTACTGATCCAGTTGAAGTGGTTTGTATAGTGTGTCCTTGGAGACAGTGCTGAAATCAAAGAGGACAAGGGTATAAGTTGGATGGAAGTGTATGTTGGTTTACATTCAGATGGAGCAGATATTGTATTGGGAGACGTATATGTGGTAAGTATTTTATCTTGGCCTGGCCATTTTCACCGTAATGTAGCTTGCCATTCTTACCATTACGTATTTTTGATATGTGTTATTTATGTTTTTGTTAGATATTTGTGTATCTACACATGAAGGGATGACCTTGTCATCCCTTTGTGTTGTTCCGCATGGAAATGTGTCCATTTTGCAGTGTGTAGCATACAGCTGCTTCATCTACATGTGTGCCACATGCTGTAAGTGCATTGTTTCCTTTCAAAATTGGTGTTTAGACTTTGCTCACACATGCATGGAACTTCCTTATCCAACTGTTTGTCCATGATATATTCAGTTCCCATGGTCCAGTGTACATGGTGTTTGGCTGACATGTGCAAAAACCGTATTGTCCCACAGGGTCCAGCCTTTAAGGGTTACCCCAGATTGAGGCCTTGCTATCCTGCAGAGAGAATTACCATTATGCCCTTAAAATGTTTTGCACACTGAATCTATTTAATCCCATCAACTAACATTGACTTTTCATGTGGGAGATGTTTATGGGTCCAATACAGAGTTGTAGCAGATAATTTATTTATTTATATATTTAGAGAGTTTTGTATAGCGTGAACTAGACCCTTGGGTATCAGAGCGCTTTACATTGCCTGAGGTAGAATAGACACAGTCATGTACAGTACAATAGATTCCTTTTTGTATAATACAATTATACTGGTTAGATGGCGTATTAAGTATTGATTGATAACAAATTAACAGGTTACAATAGTAAAACATGGAGCTTAAAAGATTAGACTCATCTATGGTATGTATTTGCTCATTAGAAATATTTTCAGTTCCCTCTTGAAGGACGCTGTGTGTGTTATTTTTCTAATGTTTGGTGGAAGAGAGTTCCAGATTCTGGGTGCTGCTCCTGAGAAAGCTCTCTCGTATGTTTTCTTCTTCTGGAAGATGGGTGGTCTCAACACTAACTCCTTGGCACTCCTACCTGGTCTGTTTTCTCCTGATAGTTCAATTTTCTGGGCAAGGTATCTTGGTGTATTGTAGTGAAGCGCTTTGTGAGTGATGCATGCCATTTTTAGTTGAATTCTGGCTTCGTACGGTAACGAGTTTAATGCTTTCAAGTGTGGAGAGATCAATCTTGCAGCTGCGTTGAGGCATGCTTTTAGTGGAGCTGTAGAGAATTTGGGTAGTCCTGCTAAGGTAGTGCAGCCATATTCAATCCTCGAGATTACCAATGATTGGATTGCTAGTTTAAGATCCGCCTGAGAAATGTAAGGTTTTATTTTCCTAATGTAGTTCAAATGAAAGCGGGCACTTTTAACCATGGATTTGATATGGGCTTTCATATCAAGGTTCTCATCGAGAATGATTCCTAGTGGTTTCGCCGAATCAACTAAGGACGGGGTGCAGTTTAGCGCTGTGATCATTGTAGACCATTCCTTGACCTCTGTGGTGTTCTTAGGCGGTGAAATTAGTAGGAATTCTGTTTTCTGGGAGTTTAGCTTCAGGTGATTGCTTGTTAACCATTGCGATGTAGTTTGTAGAGCCTCGTTCATTAGTTTGATGTCTTCCAGAGATGCGATTTTAATGTATAACTGTGTGTCGTCCACATACATATGAAAGGCTATTTTAGAATTTCGAAGAATTTCCGTAAGCGGTTCGACATACAGGTTAAACAAAGACATAGATAGTGTAGATCCTTGGGGGACTCCAATCGTGTTAGGGCATGAGAGCGACAGAGTTTGGATGATCAGGAATCTTTGCGTCCTATTTTTGAGGAAGGAATCAAACCATTTCAGCACATTTCCCGCTATTCCCATCCTGTCCTGGAGCCTGTTCAGCAATTTTGAGTGATTTACCGTGTCAAATGCGGAAGAAAGGTCTAGGAGGATGAGTAGACATGATCTATTTTGGTCTAGGGCCTGTAGAGCATCATCGACTATATGTAGAATTGCTGGTTCCGTGCTGTGACCTGTTTTGAAACCCGATTGGCATTCATCCAGGAGTGAGAAACTGTCTATATGTTCGCTAAGTTGTTTTTGTACACATTTCTCTATTAGTTTGGCAAGTATAGGGATGTTGGTTACTGGGCGAAAATTATTCGGATCAGCCGGGTTCGCTGTTAGTTTTTTGATAATGGGGACTACTTGTCCAGTTTTTAGGCATTCCAGAAGTATCCCTTCTGATAGAGATGCGTTAATTATTTTCGTCCATATAGGAATCAGGATGTGGCTGACTTTTTTCATGAATTTTGATGGGAGAGGGTCGTTATAATGGTTATTAGGTTTAATGTCTAGTAGCGTTTTGGTAATGTTATTCTGGTCCAGCAACTTGAACGTATCCCAGTGGGACTTATTTTTTGTTTTGTCCTCCTTAATTATTGCGTTGGTAGAGTTGGTATTGTTTGTTGGTGGTTCTTGGAGGTCTAGGATATCAGCTGCACTCCTAAGCTCTCTTTCCAAAATGTTGGCTTTGTTGGTGAAGAATGTTGAGAATTCTTCGCAACTTAGTTGTGTTTTTGAGATTTCTTGTGTCGATTTGGCAAACTTGTTGGATTGTTGTTTTAGTATTTCAAATAGTTTCCGTGGTCTGTTTTTGGCGAGATCCAGTTCTGATCTAATAAACTCTTTTTTTGAGTTGAGGATCTTCTTCTTGTATTCTTTTTTGTTTTTTCTGAGGGATTTCAATTCTGAGGAAGATGGGTGTTGTCTCCATTTTCTCTCTGCTTGTCTCAGTTTCCTTCTTTCCTCATTCAGTGTTCCGTTAAACAATGGATTTTTGTCCTTCTCTGTGATTTTTTTCAGTTTTAGCGGCATTGTGGTGTTCACTATATCCTTTATTAAGTGAGTGTAGTGGTTCGTTAGATCATTCACGTTCTGCAAGTTGTTAGGTGGGTACAGGTCCTTCTCGCATCTTTGTATTAGTAGTTCCAAGTTCGGATCTCTTGTAGCCCGAATCCATTTTTTTACTTTGTTCGGTTGTGAGTGTTTTTTCTTTTTCCATGTGGGAATCTGGAAGGTTACGACGTGGTGATCGGACCAGTCGCAGGGTTCAATTGATAGGATTGAAGTATTCTCTTTTTTTTAGAGTATCCAATCCAATGTAGCTCCTTTCAAATGAGTTGGCTGACTGCATGCTTGAGAGAGGTTTAACTCGGCTAAGAAATCTTTAAGACTGATGACCTGTTTGTCATTGTTGTCTTTCCCATGCAGATTAAAGTCTCCTAAGAATATATTATTTACGTCGGAATTAGTGTTTGACGTAATGATCTCCATTAGCTGTTCTATGAAAGAACTATTGTTACCTGGAGGGTGATAAATTGCATGCAAGTTGCAACTTTGGTTGTTAGCCGATCTTAAATTCAGACCTAAGTATTCGCAGGATTTGAGTGGTTCCGATTGAATTTGACTTACTTCTATGTCCGAGCGGTGGATGCAGGCTAAGCCGCCCCTTGTTTTTTTTGGTCTATCCAGTCTTACAATGTTATATAGAGAGGGCACTAGTAAGTCCATGACCGGTGATGATGATTCCAATAGCCATGTTTCCGTGAGGATTGTCATATTAATTTCCTTGTTAATGATGAGGTCAGCTATGTCTGATGCATGTTTAGTTGCGGATCTACAGTTGATCAGAAGACATTTCAGTGTTTTCCCTGTGTTGTTTGAGTTCAGATTTTGCGGTTCGGTTTTTATATGTGTTTGTTGTAAGTTGTTAATGTTGGGTTTCCTATCGTTCTGGCTTGATGTTCTATTGTTATTGATCCTAACTGTTCTGATTTCCTCCACTTTCTTGTTTTCCATTTCCTCATACTCTCGAAGTAATGATAGGGTTTCTTCTTCAGTTAAGTCATTGCGTTTCCTGTCAGGTCGATTATGCCTATTTGATAATGACATCGCAATTTCTTTGTTCTTTCTTTGTGATGTGCTCAACTCTCTTGTGGTTGTTGTCTGTAGCTTCACGTAACTTTTCCATCACATACAAAACTCTTGTCGAGTCTTGTGCCATTTTGTCCACTTTTGTTTGAATTTCTTTGATTTCTCTCAGGGTCTGGGGTGATGTGTTGATTGTGTTCCCCAGCTTTTTTCGAGATTTACATTTTGTTTTACTCTTTATTTGCTCTGTTCTCTTCATCGAGTTCTTTTTCTTTTTGTGATTGGTTCGGTTGACTGATTTTCTTTTATTTGTGTTGTTGGTTGTTCTAGCCAAGCTTTGAGCTCTTAATTTTTTGTTTGGGTGATATGCAATTCTTGTCGTTTTTGAATATCTTTAAGCTGAAGTAGAATGGGGTCCATCTTGTGTGGAGTCCTCTATGTCTGGTATTTCTCTGTCTTCAACAATTACCCTGGTCGTCGGAGACGTCCTTTGATTGAGGCTAGGTGAAGTTTGCTCTCTCTGATTTCCTATGTCGATTCCTATTTCGATTTCCTTACGATGAGTAGATGTTTCTGTTCTGTTAGTGACCTCACTGAACGACGCGCTTCCAATTCCGCTTGGTCCTGTTTCTTGCGTAGGTGGTTGTAGCTCCTGCGGTTCTCTAAACATTATCGTGTCTGAGTTGGTAAAGATCCCGTGGTCTGGATTGACTTCTAGTTGATTCAGGTGTTGTTCCGGTCTTGTGTTCTCTGTATGCCTTTTTAATGTTGGGAATATGTTACCAAATTCTTCTAGTTCGATGTTAGAGGCTTGAATCAGAATTATTCCGGTCTTATATATAGTTATGCATACTTCTGCTCTGCATCTAGGTGATGAGTTGGTCATAATTTTTATGCCATGAGGTATATTGTTTATTGCTTTTATGTTGAGCGTATTAGCAATGGCAACGCGCCATTTAGCCGTTCTTCTTGTGAAGAATATCATGTCATTAATGATAATGCTTTTAACTGTTTTCACTGTGTTGCGCGTGGGGTCTGATATCAGCCTGTCCGGGTTTTTCCTCAGTAGGTTATGCTTGAATTTTTTTGATGCATTCTTGGACATTTTGGTAGGATATTTTATAATGTGGGCGTTCATGCTTACTGGCTCTAAGTAATTATCCGTCATGATCATTTAGTTGCCGGGGGAGTTGTAATAGGACAGAAAATGTGTTGATTAATTATTATTCTTGATAGAAGTTCCAATAATCTCCTTATTTCATTAGATAATGATTTCTTTTTGTTATCCTGAGAGTATTTCAAGATGGCCGCCGCTGTCATTAGACTTCTCTGTGATCTTGATGCCTTTCTCTCTTTCAGTTGTTATGTAGTCCTTTTTTTCATTTGCCATTCCATAGTGCTACTTGGGGTCTTTAGTAGTCCTTTTTTTTTCTCTTAATTGATGCTGCTATTTTGGACTGCTAATTTACATACATGAGTTTTTCACTTTGAACCCCTTCAATCACGATGTCTGCATATGATGTCTTGGGGCGGGTGCCGATTGGAAAAATATATACATCATTTGCGGGGGGGAGGCTGCTGAGTTTTTCCACTTTGCTCGATGTCCTCGGCAGCCGCCATTTTAAGGTCAGGCTCGCCGGGGTTCCGCTTCTTTAGAATTTAATTCCCCTTCCCCTGTGAATCTTCTAGAGGATTTGACTCATTATGATGGTAATGGTAAACGGGCGTTTGCTTACATGCCCGTAATCACTGTGCCGTTCTTTCAGCCTGTGTGGATTTTCTCTGCGCCGGTTGCAGGGATTCTTCTGCTTGCTTGCTGCCTCCTTATTCGATCCGAGGTGCGGAGGTGTTCTTGCGAGGTGACTTGGTCGTCTGGGGTCATCGCATGAGGCAGTCCGATCTTACGTCCTCCTGTGGATTATCTGCTCGCTCGCAGCCCTATCCCTTCAACCAGGGCAGGATATTCCTCCGTGCCAATCCTTTGCCGTCTCTGATGTCAGCAGCCCCGATGCCTATCGTCTAAATTCTGGTTCGCTCGCAGCCTCTACCCTTCTAAATAAGGTAAGGCATCAACTGGGTGCCGATTTGTTGGGGGCAACAATCCTCAGCCATCTGAATGAGTGGAGGGTCAGGGTCTCAGCCCCCGATCTTCGCGAATTGTCTCGGTGGTGATCTGTTTTCCTGTTTCCTTGATTTCACCGCAATGTTTTACTCGTTCCCAATGATTATCTTCCGCAAAATCCGTGTGTGCTTGGGTGGATGGCGGGGGTTATTTCGAGGATTTAGCCTGTTTTGGTTATCCTGGACCCCGGAACTCTTAGTGTATTGGTTCTGCGCTCTAGTGTGGAATGTTGCTCCTGGTTGCTATTTGACCTCTGGAATGTGGAACCTGGGTGTTGCCTAGGTACATTTGTACTTGTCAGTTGACAGTTGCCTCTTCTGGAGCTGGATGAGGTATCTACTACCTTAGTCTTAATAAAGACTACATTAACACTTAACGGCCTACTGATCTCTTCTTTCCTGGTGCTGAGTCAGATCTTACACTGTCACATCCATATTGAAGTTTCTTTAACATCAATACTTAGCATGGGATGTGCACAATGTGAGTGTGTGACATTTACTATAGCATTAGAGTTATAGTAGTAGTGACAAGGTCTCATGGTAGTTGTAATCACTTCGGTGTGACTTGAGCAACAATTAAGTCATGGTAAGCTACATGAGTAGTGAAGTTCAGTAGTGATATAGGAGAGAAGTGACAGTGGGTAAGAGGAGCATATCAGGTTGGTTAGAGTAGGAGTGACAAGGCCTCTTGGTAGTTGTAGTCCTTCAGTGTGACTTGAGCAACACTTGACAAATGGTGACTTGCATGGAGGACTCGAGGTGAGTAGAGGTGAGGTGTGTCCTTATGTACCTCTCTTTCCACCATCTCAGATATGGAGGTTGGACCTACAGGGACACGCCAGCTGTAAGGCGACTCGTAATTGGGCGGGCGGTTTCAGTGGCAGTCCAAATCTCCCACAGCCTCATGGGACTGCTCTGCTGCAGCCGCGGTCGGAATTGACTACCGGTGTCAGTGGTTCGGCAGCGGGCTTCAGACAGCCATTCCTCAAAACTCGTAAATGGACAGTCTGACTGCCGAGCAGGCGGTGGTCAGACTGCTGGCATGGGGGTCCATGGCTGCCAAACTCATAATAAGACCCTCAGAGTGGACAAGCAGCCAGGGGCGTAACAAACGCCCCCGCAGCCCCCGCACTGCGGGGGGGGCCTCACTCTCTACAGTTAATGAAGGGGCCCCCAGGGGGCCTCGGCCCCCTCAGCTCTTCTGAGAGCTGTGAGAGAGGTCTGCGCTGAAGCAAGCCTCTCTCCCTCTGCATCTGAAGCAGGTGCAGCCTGCTCGGAGCCCTTCGCCCCCTCCCTCTGACTGAAGAGAAAGAAAGTATCAATATACATTGTTTCTCTTCAGTCAGAGCCAGAGGCAGTCCCGGAAAGAGGATGGGGGCCCCAGAGACTGCAGTCTCCACTGCTCCTCTGAGGCAGCACAGAGCCCGGCCCCCACTCTCTCCTCTCGATAAACAAAGCCCACCCCACAAGAAAAGAGAAGAGACAGGGACAAGGATGGGGTGGGGGGCCCACCCCACAAGAGAAGAGAAGAGACAGGGACAAGGATGGGGTGGGGTGGGGGCCCCACCCCACAAGAGAAGAGACAGGGACAAGGATGGGGTGGGGGGCCCACCCCACAAGAGAAGAGAAGAGATAGGGACAAACCCCCATCCGAGAAGAGACAGGGACAAGGATGGGGTGGGGGGCCCACCCCACAAGAGAAGAGACAGGGACAGGCCCTCATCCGAGAAGAGACAGACAAGGATGGGGTGGGGGGCCCACCCCACAAGAGAAGAGAAGAGACAGGGACAAGGATGGGGTGGGGGCCCCACCCCACAAGAGAAGAGAAGAGACAGGGACAAGGATGGGGTGGGGTGGGGGCCCCACCCCACAAGAGAAGAGAAGAGGCAGGGACAAGGATGGGGTGGGGGGCCCACCCCACAAGAGAAGAGAAGAGACAGGGACAGGCCCCCATCCGAGAAGAGACAGACAAGGATGGGGTGGGGGGCCCACCCCACAAGAGAAGAGAAGAGACAGGGACAAGGATGGGGTGGGGGCCCCACCCCACAAGAGAAGAGAAGAGAAGAGACAGGACAGGCCCCCATCCGAGAAGAGACAGGGACAAGGATGGGGTGGGGGGGCCCACCCACAAGAGAACAGAAGAGACAGGGACAAGGATGGGGTGGGGGGCCCACCCCACAATAGAAGAGAAGAGAGGGTGGGGGGCCCACCCCACAAGAGAAGAGAAGAGACAGGGACAAAGATGGGGTGGGGGCCTCAGAGAGCAAGAGCAAGAGACAGCACAGAGCAGTGCTCGGGACCCTGACAAGGGTGGGAGTGGGGGCCCCTAGACAGAGTATTCTCCAGGGCAAAGCTCACATGAGAAGGGACGAGGCAGCAAAATGGTGCCCTCAGGTAAGCACGCTTGTTAGAACACACCATGGGCGTCCGCAGGGAGAGGGAAATGGGGGGCTGAGAAGGGTGCAAGGCAGAGGGGGAGAAGGGTGCATGGCAGAGGGGGAGAAGGATGCATGGTAGAGAAGGGTGCAAGGCAGAGGGGAGAAGGGTGCAAGGCAGAGGAGAGAAGGGTGCAAGGCAAAGGGGAGAAGGGTGCAAGGCAGAGAGGAGAAGGGTGCAAGGCAGAGAGGAGAAGGGTGCAAGGCAGAGGGGAGAAGGGTGCAAGGCAGAGAGGAGAAGGGTGCAAGGCCGAGAGGAGAAGGGTGCAAGGCAAAGAGGAGAAGGGTGCAAGGCAGAGAGGAGAAGGGTGCAAGGCCGAGAGGAGAAGGGTGCAAGGCAAAGAGGAGAAGGGTGCAAGGCAAAGAAGAGAAGGGTGCAAGGAAGAGAGGAGAAGGGTGCAAGGTAGAGAAGGGTGCAAGGCGGAGGGGGAGAAGGGTGCTAGGTAGAGAGGAGAAGGGTGCAAGGCGGAGGGGAGAAGGGTGCAAGGCGGAGGGGAGAAGGGTGCAAGACAGATAGGAGAAGGGTGCAAGGCGGAGGGGAGAAGGGTGCAAGGCAGATAGGAGAAGGGTGAAAGGCAAAGAGGAGAAGGGTGCAAGGCAGAGAAGGGTGCAAGGCAAAGAGGAGCAGGGTGCAAGGCAGAGAAGAGAAGGGTGCAAGGCAAAGAGTAGAAGGGTGCAAGGCAAAGAGGAGAAGGGTGCAAGGAAGAGAGGAGAAGGGTGCAAGGCGGAGGGGAGAAGGGTGCAAGGCAGATAGGAGAAGGGTGCAAGGCGGAGGGGAGAAGGGTGCAAGGTGAAGGGGAGAAGGGTGCAAGGCAGAGGGGAGATGGGTGCAAGGCAGAGGGGAGAAGGGTGCAAGGCAGAGGGGAGAAGGGTGCAAGGCAGAGGGGAGAAGGGTGCAAGGGAGAGAGGAGAAGGGTGCAAGGCAGAGGGGGAAAAGGGTGCATGGTAGATGGGATAAGGGTGAAAGGCAGAGGGGAGAAGGGTGAAAGGCAGAGGGGAGAAGGGTGCAAGGCAGAGGGGAGAAGTGTGCAAGGCAGAGAAGAGAAGGGTGCAAGGCAAAGAGGAGAAGGGTGTAAGGCAAAGAGGAGAAGGGTGCAAGGAAGAGAGGAGAAGGGTGGAAGGTAGAGAAGGGTGCAAGGCGGAGGGGGAGAAGGGTGCAAGGTAGAGGGGAGAAGGGTGCAAGGCAGAGTGGAGAAGGGTGCAGGGCGGAGGGGAGAAGGGTGCAAGGCAGAGGGGAGAAGGGTGCAAGGCAGAGGGGAGAAGGGTGCAAGGTGGAGGGGAGAAGGGTGCAAGGCAGTGGGGAGAAGGGTGCAAGGCAGAGGGGAGAAGGGTGCAAGGCAGAGGGGAGAAGGGCGCAAGGCAGAGGGGAGAAGGGTGCAAGGCAGAGGGGAGAAGGGTGCAAGGCAGAGGGGGAAAAGGGTGCATGGCAGATGGGATAAGGGTGAAAGGCAGAGGGGAGAAGGGTGAAAGGCAGAGGGGAGAAGGGTGCAAGGCAGAGGGGAGAAGTGTGCAAGGCAGAGAAGAGAAGGGTGCAAGGCAAAGAGGAGAAGGGTGTAAGGCAAAGAGGAGAAGGGTGCAAGGAAGAGAGGAGAAGGGTGGAAGGTAGAGAAGGGTGCAAGGCGGAGGGGGAGAAGGGTGCAAGGTAGAGGGGAGAAGGGTGCAAGGCAGAGTGGAGAAGGGTGCAGGGCGGAGGGGAGAAGGGTGCAAGGCAGAGGGGAGAAGGGTGCAAGGCAGAGGGGAGAAGGGTGCAAGGCGGAGGGTAGAAGGGTGCAAGGCGGAGGGGAGAAGGGTGCAAGGTGAAGGGGAGAAGGGTGCAAAGCAGAGGGGAGAAGGGTGCAAGGCAGAGGGGAGAAGGGTGCAAGGCAGAGGGGAGAAGGGTGCAAGGCAGAGGGGAGAAGGTTGCAAGGGAGAGAGGAGAAGGGTGCATGGCAGAGGGGGGAAAGGGTGCATGGCAGATGGGATAAGGGTGAAAGGCAGAGGGGAGAAGGGTGAAAGGCAGAGGGGAGAAGGGTGCAAGGCAGAGGGGAGAAGTGTGCAAGGCAGAGAAGAGAAGGGTGCAAGGCAAAGAGGAGAAGGGTGTAAGGCAAAGAGGAGAAGGGTGCAAGGAAGAGAGGAGAAGGGTGGAAGGTAGAGAAGGGTGCAAGGCGGAGGCGGAGAAGGGTGCAAGGTAGAGGGGAGAAGGGTGCAAGGCAGAGTGGAGAAGGGTGCAGGGCGGAGGGGAGAAGGGTGCAAGGCAGAGGGGAGAAGGGTGCAAGGCAGAGGGGAGAAGGGTGCAAGGTGGAGGGGAGAAGGGTGCAAGGCAGAGGGGAGAAGGGTGCAAGGCAGAGGGGAGAAGGGTGAAAGGCAGAGGGGAGAAGGGTGCAAGGCAGAGAGGAGAAGGGTGCAAGGTAGAGAAGGGTGCAAGGCGGAGGGGGAGAAGGGTGCATGGCAGATGGGAGAAGGGTGAAAGGCAGAGGGGAGAAGGGTGCAAGGAAGAGAGGAGAAGGGTGCAAGGTAGAGAAGGGTGCAAGGCGGAGGGGGAGAAGGGTGCAAGGCAGAGGTGAGAAGGGTGCAAGGCAGAGGTGAGAAGGGTGCAAGGCAGAGGTGAGAAGGGTGCAAGGCAGAGAGGAGAAGGGTGCAAGGCAAAGGGGAGAAGGGTACAAGGCAAAGGGGAGATGGGTGCAAGGCAGAGGGGAAAAGGGTGCAAGGCAGAGGGGAGAAGGATGCAGGGTAGAGAAGGGTGCAAGGGGGCGTGGGAGAAGGGTGCAAGGTGGAGGGGGAGAAGGGTGCAAGGCAGAGAGGAGAAGGATGCAAGGTAAGTGTTACTTATAACGGCTGTATTGGTGACAGTGGCATAACAATCGCCCCGCATCCCCTGCAGTATGGCGGGTCACTGGCGGAGAAGGGTGCAAGGTAGAGGGGAGAAGGGTGCAAGGCAGAGTGGAGAAGGGTGCAGGGCGGAGGGGAGAATGGTGCAAGGCAGAGGGGAGAAGGGTGCAAGGCAGAGGGGAGAAGGGTGCAAGGTGGAGGGGAGAAGGGTGCAAGGCAGAGGGGAGAAGGGTGCAAGGCAAAGGGGAGATGGGTGCAAGGCAGAGGGGAAAAGGGTGCAAGGCAGAGGGGAGAAGGATGCAGGGTAGAGAAGGGTGCAAGGGGGCGTGGGAGAAGGGTGCAAGGTGGAGGGGGAGAAGGGTGCAAGGCAGAGAGGAGAAGGATGCAAGGTAAGTGTTACTTATAACGGCTGTATTGGTGACAGTGGCATAACAATCGCCCCGCATCCCCTGCAGTATGGCGGGTCACTGGCCTGAGAGCTCTAGACTGGCACGGAGAATGGGAGGGGGGCCCCCTCCATGTAGTTTGCAGGGGGGCCCCCTCATGTTTTGTTACGCCACTGCAAGCAGCTGCTGGCTATTTCTGTTCATGTCCTGTAGCATTTAGTGGCATTTTTTGTGCAAAATGCATCCTCTTGCCCATTTTGGACACAGCGTAATTTACAGTACCAAATGCTGGATTTTGCTGCTCACACAATTACGAGTACTTACGCCAGTTGCACCCACCCCTAATTGAAAATAGTTGAATCATGAATGTATAGTATTTCATCTATTAGAGTGGAAGCTCTGAATGTGAAATCCAAATGGGTTCAACTGTGAACAATCTAATTTCTCAATGATCTAGAAGGCTGGGCTTGGGGTCCCAACATTAGGTGAATGATTGGGGCCCGTGCAACGGGAGAAAGGGACATTGAAGGTTGAAAAGAGACAGCTTGTCTACTGGAGGGGCAGACCCGGACCCCTGGAAGAGATGACTTGTTGGACTGTGAAAATGTACTCCTGCTTCGAGGGTTGCACATGATTGCCGACACGAGGAAGTGGGGGGAGGGGGTTATGTTTCACTTTTAAAATATGTGCCAGTTGTACACAACACAAAATAAAATAGAATTTTTTTTAACTCTTTTTTCGAGAAGGTGAATTTCGATTCTGCAAATCTGACATCAGACTCTATCAATATTTAAAGAATGTGAATTCCAACTGTATCATTCCTCAAAATGCGTAGCATTCTCTTAGGTCTCACCTTTAAATTGGCATCCCCCCAACTGTGAGGAGAACTGCTGGAAATGAGACTCACCAAGGGAGTCTAACTTTCTTTCTTGAGCTAGGCTTCAAAGCTACTCTCTCTGGTCCTACTGAGAGTAGACTGTGGGAATGCTTTGCTATCCGGCAATCCCAAAATTCTTCTGGCCTCTTAAGGCCCCTTTGCATTCTGCAGTCTGTCTTGCCTCAGGGGCTGTCTTCTTTGAGCATATCACCCCTACTCTAGAATCAACTGGCTAAGAAACTAAGGGGCATATTACCAACAAGTAGCAATATTTATCGCTAAATAGGCTTAGCGACAATTTTTTTATCGCTGAGCATCGCCGGAATTTATCGCTGAGAAAACTTGCTATTAGCAACGTTTATCTCCAAAGCAAAAAGGTCGAAATGCGTGAATATCGCTGAGAATACAGCGATATTCACGCATTAGCGACAAAATGCTCTTAGCCATGTTATCCACCTTCCATTGGATAACATGGCTAAGAACTGGTCTGAGCAGGTGTTGGTTTTTGGGGATAGCGGGAATATTTCATCGCTACGCCTGCCTTGCTAATAGGCGATAGCGACGTTAGCGACTGCTTTCAGTCTCTAACAGGTTGGGTACGCCCACTTTGCATGTCATAAGCGATAAATATCGCTGACATGCAAAGCGGGCCCCAAACCGCTCGCTATTGCCGAAAAGCTGTCGCTAACATCAGTTATCAACAGCTTGCTAATAGAGCGATAGAATTATCGCCGCTTAGCGGCCGAAAACGGCCGCTAAACCGGCGATAGTTGCCTATCGCCCCCCTTGGTAATATGCCCCTAAAGTCCTCCATTGGCTCCCACTAACTCCACCGATAAGTCTTACTATTACTTGCCACTCCAACTTCCAAATCCAAAAAGCACTTTTTTGGCAATGATTTTCTGGCTGTGCAACCAAATCCTTGAATTCCGTTCTCTCAGCAACCTTCATTATCGCCTCTCACCAGCTTTTCACAAGACAGCGAAAACACTTTATCATCAACCAGTTCGACTCACTACTTTAGTCGTAATGTGAATCGGTTGAGTGCTCTTTGATTACACATTCTTCAGGTGTGAGCACGTACTATACTGGCCTTATGCTACAGTACTAAAACATCAACAAATACAAACTCATACTCAGCTGACATTGCCCATTAGATCTTGGAATTTGCATAAATGCGTGATAACAATTTTTAATTTCAGAACTGTTGCTGAAATTACATACTAAATTATTATTGTTGCTGTAAATTGTGTGCTACCGTTTATATTGTTACCTCTACAATATCACATGTAAATTGTTCTGATTCTGTGGGAAATGTGTGCATGCTATATGAAATTGTGATATAAAGAAAGAAAATGATAATAATGCATTAATTAATGTAAGACTATGAGTTGAGTCATGGAAATTGGAATCCATGACATTGCTTTAGACAAATGAGATCAGACTATTAAAATACTCCAACAAAGGGACAAAAGTGTGCCAAAGATATCCGAACTCTAAGGGTCTGATTTACAAGCACCCTGGGCCAACAGTACGTCATTTTACGTGACGTACTGGCGGCACAGGGGGCTCCTCCATATTTACAAGGATAGGAAAAGCCACCCTGCGTGACTTTTCCTCTCCTTGTAAATACGGCCCCTTCACATGCAGCACTTTGCGTTGAAGGGGCATTCCATGGGTGTTGCTGTGGGTTTTCCCACTCAACACCCATAGAACAAGACACATCTACAGATTTACGAGAAATCCTAGAGGTTCTCCTTGTTTTTTCCTCTTTCAATGCGTTCTGCATTCTACAGCTCGCATTAAAAGAGGAAAATGCCTGTAGTGCTTGTTTTTGTGCAGGAAGGTGCCCCTTCCTGCACAAAAACAGTCTCCCCACGACGCAGTCATCCTTGCACCGTGGCGCATGGCTGCAGTTTGTGCGCCAGCGCAGGGGGAAGCACAGAGATGCAAGATATTCTCGTAAATATGTCGCATCCATGTGCTTCGAAGTGCCACAGCGTGGGGCAGCCAAAGGGCTTGCCGTGTCACGCTGCGGCACTTCCTTGTTGATCTGCCCGTTAGTGCTTGATTTAGAGTTCAGCGGACAGGTTACTCCTCCACAAATGTCAGACTGTCAGTCCTATCTAAAGCAGATTTTCCGAAGTTAAAAAAAATCAATTCAGGATCATCAGGAAAACTCTGGCATTCTGAATTTTAAACATTTAACCCCTTGGGCGCGGCCGCGATTCTGTGCCTGTGCGGCACATTCCGATCGCGGGTACGGTCATGACGGCCGGGAGCCGTCATCAGCACACGAGCACTGTGTGCCATGACGGCTCCCGGCCGTCATCAGCATGGAAGGGGTTAAAAAGGACTCCCATGCACTGGGAGAAAATCCAGGGTATCATATTTTCTGAGCAACCGCTTGAAACATGGCTGCCACTCAGATGATCTTCAGAGGATCTACAGCCACTCCTCTAAAAACAGAGATCTTCAAAGTGTTGAGGGCGGTCTCTAAATATGGTGGGTGGTTTCCAGTTAGGGTTTTGGAAGTCATTAATAAGGGCACCACCCTGAAGGGCAGCGGGATGCTCACCCGCCATACTCCAGGTCAGGGGCGAAGTCTGCGGCACACATAACATTGCACTTTACCTTCAACTATCTCCTCTCACCCGCAGAAGGTGTTTATTTAAACAAAGTACAAAGTCCAATTCACACACATAAGTTTTCTTTTCAATAATTTATTCTTGCATTCTTTTATAATCTCTTAGACATTTTATATTTTTTCCAAAGTGCCACTTTTTAAACCATGAGAGAAGCAAAACGCAGCTAGTTTCTATTGCACAGAAGTTGCATTGAGGGTGTCGTCGGGGACATGGTTGGGGGTATTGGTTTGAGAAGCACAAGGTGCATGGAACCTCACTGAACCGCGTGAGCCAGCCTTGATTCACAAGGCCAAAAGTCTTATGGATTCAGCTATTTAAACTCATCACCTATTGAGCTCACTATTATAATAAATGAGCTTGCTCAAAGTCTCACTTATTAATATAGCTCAACGTATCACATATTGAATTCAACATTATAGCAAATATTGGGCCATCCTGAGTTCACACTTATGAGAAAAGCAAGGATGTCACTTATTATACTTACACACTTAATGAACTATTCCAAATCACAATAATTGAGATAGACAAATGTTTCTCTTCTTGCGTTGGGAAATAATATTACTTAATGAGCTGGTGCAGTTTAATTTATTGAACAACCCATTGCACTAGCAAGGTTTTCACTTACTAGGTTAGCATAAGATCACACTTATTGAGGTCCCTCAAAGTCTCACTTACTGAGTTCACCCAAAACATCACTTAGGTCCTCATTATGATGCCGGTTGGACCGGCTTCCGCAGTCATGTCAGAGGCAGTGGAATTTCCGTCGGCTCATTGGATGAGGTTGGTCCGATCGCTGGATTACGATGCAGGCATTCTGTACTCCGACCGACTGCTGAAAGATCACCTACTGTGGTAGTCAGAAATATACAGCATCCATATGGCAGAATTGGGCTCTCCAACTACCATCTAGATTACGAAGACGCTTTCCAACAACTCAACCGTGGTGTATGACCAGCTGCCTCAAGTCTGAAAACAAAGGATTTGGGGTACATAATCACCTCAATCCGCTTCTCTTCAGCAGTCTCCACTGTGGATTCTTTCCTACAGGTCCCCCTACACCTGGAGTGCTCAACCCCTATGGCTACGATCCTGTGGGTGCCAGAATCCAGGTAAATCCTTCTGCGGTATGCATCTCATTGACTCGACTGTGCACATTTCGCCAATCTCCACTAATGGGGTACATAGATTTCAAGGCTTCTCGCCACATATGTCATTCATGTGGGTACAATTCACATGTTTTCAGTGACTTTTGTACACATTTGCTTGGACATATTCGGGGATATGTGCTTTGCCGTAGCTGCGACCACCATGGTATAAGCAGTCACATTGTAATACCACAGGAGGAAGCTTCCCGGCCTCGTCGGTTGGAAAGGTCTTGTAAGGACAATGGTCAGCGGGTTGGTTGACCGGCTTCATAATGAGGTCCTTAGTGAGTACGTCAAAATTTCTGATTATTGGGCTAGACCAAGGCATTGCTTTGTCAATTAGCCCAAAGTCAAACTTATTGACTTCGCCAAAGATTTACTTGTTGAGCCACCCCAGAATTCCACTCACTAGCTATCCAGAGGTATTACTTTTTGAGTAAGCCCGATGTTTCACTTTTTGAGCTGGCCCAATTTCTCACTTGAATGTCTTACCCTAGTTACCACCTCCTCATATCCTAAAGCTTCTTCTCTTGGGCCCAGAAACTCATTGTTCCTGAGTGTATTTTTGGAGTTTCAAATCCACACTGTTGAATTCTGAGGTGTAACGCTTCACTGCCTGGTGCAGACATTCACTGGTCTAACGTGTAATGTCTCTCTCACTGGTACAAGCACTGGGACAGTGAGAACTAAATTCTCATTTACTGAGGTAGATCAAAGTCTCTTTTATTGAGTTCTAAAATCCTATTCACAGGTTGAGGGTGATATCATTAATTCTAGCCTAATGTCTCTCTCTTTGTGATGTGCATATCTCACTTGAATAAGATCTAAAATTACAATACGGTAGGCCAAAAAAACTCACTTGCTGAGGCTAACTTATAACTTCCTTAGGTAGGATAAAGTCCCATCAATGCTAAACATCCCATTTATATCTGCTGTCACATGACTAGGAATCTCTTCAGTCTAAAGTCAAATGTATTTGAATGCAACACTTCACTAACTCTAGTAGCCCAAAGTTGAACTCCAACTGGCCCAACTAATTTATTAAAAAGGCACAAAGTGTTTCTCAGCAAATCTACAAGTTTCACTTGCCTATAATTGGTTACAGGGCCTACATCTTACTCACTCAGGTGGCTGCATGCCCCAGAAGAGTAAACCTTTTAATTTCTATACATCACTGCACAAGCCCAGGGTTTAGCTTACTGAAGCCTATCTGTCTCTGATTCGGGTTGCAGGGGTCTGACTAAGAACAACAATGTACTCCCAAAGACACCAGATTTTGCTTACTCAGCCATAAAGCCCTACAAAGCCCTACATGTCTCTACCTTTTGTCCTGAACACCACTACTAAGAGGTGAAAATGTTCACAGCGTTGCTTTTGTGTGACCCCTGCTAAAGTAAGATTTTATTCATATTGTTAAAAAAATTATTTGAAACCGTTTATTTTGAGAACTACAGTCAAGATATTCTCAGGTGTGTAAATTCCACAGGGCACTGCTAACCATACACAGAGAAGGAAGGCAATTTCATAATGTGGCCAAAAAACAATATTGTCATTGCATAAGTCCTCCATGCCTCCCTCACTCAGTTCCCAAAAGTCCCCCTCACTCTGAACTTAAGTCTCCCTCAGTGAGTCAAAGGCTTTCAGTCTTGCAGTCTTGAAAATTCCTCTTCTTCTCTAAAAATCATCTTCACCCCTTTCAAATGTTCATACCCTCCAGTATCAAAACCTCTGTCTACTCTAATAAAATGTTCCTCATTCAGTGACAGAGTATTCAACTAGTAGCGACAAACACTCTCGCTAAGTCACTGGGCTCCCTTTGGAAGACCCAAAGTTACCCTCAATCAGCACAAGTATCTCCCACTTGCAGTCCTAAAGGCTTCCTGCATCAAATTCAACTCGCACACACAAATTCTATCTTTTACTGGTCCAAAGTCCCTGACTCTTACCTCTTAAGGGCTACCAGTTTTATTGCTGTTGCTAAAGATTTCAAAACTCAGTTCCAAAGCATCACTCAATCAGCATGAAGGTTCCACAATTATAGGTCCACAATCTTCCTCACTTAGTATAAAAAGCTCTGTCATTGTGCAAATTTTCCAACTGGCACTCTACAATCGGTCTGTTCCAAATTCCATTTCTGAAACTATTACAAAGTCTCCCTTTATTTTGTCAAAATCACCATTGCTCACTCAAACATTAGCCCTCGCTTAGCACCTTATTCAGAGAGTGGGGGTCCTAGGACCGTCATACTTGCATTGTTGGTCTGACCACTGCCAACACTGCGGCTCTGCCCGCTGTATTTTGGGTGTGTTGTTCGGACCACCACAGGACCACTTCCTATGCTGGGATCCAGGATCCAGTGGCGGTGGCACAGCGGAAAGGGGCAGGAATATGCTGGTGGTGCCGCTGCAACACAGCCAAGCATATTCTGAGTTGCATTTCCACCCTCCATTTCATGGTGGTGAGCCCACCAGGAAAAGGGTGGCAGAGATGCATCTTAGGGCCCCCTGGCGCTTCAAGGCTTGGGGGTGCAGGCGGGAGACACATGTTGCACTATTAGCTTACCTAAGGTAAAAACAAAATACATGTTTTATTATGTATTAATAAATATTAAAAGTAATGTATAGAATTAGTTAAAAGCAATGTAATTATAATTATATTTTTATAACAATGTATGTTACATTCATATTTAAATGTAAAAGGTTATTAAAATATGTGAAAATAAAATATAGAATGGTTTATTATCAATACTTTTGGTTCAATAAATTAGATTTTGTTAATATTTTTAGCGATATTAAATAATTTTTATTTAATTTAACATGATATCCTATGGGGTTTCATTTCCAGTTCCCACCTCCATTATTTGTTTTTATAGGAGGGTGTTGCAGTATCAATAGTTGGCCATGTTTGGTGCCAGACTTAATGCTGCTGCTTTTTGGCCGTACTAACTTTACAGGTGTTACACTTGGTTCCACCCCTGATGTAAGTCTGTACTTTTGAGTAGCTTTACACTCAAAAATGCTCAAAAGTGTAAGAGTAAGCTTGAATGTGTAGATGTACTCAGGTGTACATTTGCCTTTGTGAAAAGGCCGCACTGTATCTCAGTGTTTGGAGAAGACATGCAGACCGCCCTTTGAGGAATGTCTTCTGAAACAGTTATGTTGCCTGCATGGAGATTGTAACAAAAAATATTATTTAATCCCTGTCATGTTTTTCTATTTGTTTATTTCAGCACAAGACATAGTAAGAATTCTTCCATTTAGAAAGAGTCCCCATCCCATCAGATATGCACCAACACTAGATCCTGTTGAAGTGTTGCTGGAGTTGTTGAACACAATGATAATGTTTAGCTTGGAGTGGGCATATTTCCTCTTGGATGCGACCACCAAGCCTGTTTTGGTGAACTTTGTTATGATTTTGTTGTGTGTAACTCCAGTACATGTTGTACCATAGAAGCGGTGGCTCTTACCACCTTCCATTGAGTCTCTGTGTTGATCCAATGAGTACAACATACAAAGACAATATTTATTTGGCATTTTGTAGAGTCACCTTGCCTTTCCATACTTTTCTCCAAATATATTTTCTTGTAATTTTCTTCTTTTTTGCCTGCCTCTAGTTACCACTACCTTAGGTAGATACCACAAGATGATACCAGAGAGTAGAAAGAAATGTGTAGGTACACACAGAGAGGTTTGACCAATGTTAAAAGGATAATGAGGTCATCAGATCTACAAAGTGGAATCTTGGGCCCAGTTCTGGAGGCCACTTTTGGAGTGTAGTGTCCAGTTCAGTTCGGAATCACAGTATATATCCTGGAAGTTCCAGTGGTAGAGTACTCCATATGTAGCACAAGTAGCTAATTTCTACATTATGGAAGCATTCACAAGGCCTTTCTGTATTAATGAATGTGCTCGCCCTATCTGGCATTGTTACAAAACCTAAGAGATATTTCCTTATTTTTATGGGCACCTGCTCCACTCAAATGTGGGAAATGTTGCACTCAGAGAGCACCCCTTTAAAGAACGCAGGGTAGACCAATACAGCTCTGAAGGAGCTGGAAAATTTTGATCACCTAGGTAATGCTCTAGCTGTGCACTCTCTGACTCATATGAGGTATTTGTGTGGAGTACAGAGGATCTCAGTAATCCTCATATGGCCCCACTTGGGAGGTGCAGTTATGCACTGGACTCTGTGGCAACAAGCTGTTATTGGGCATAAAGAGAGATAACCCTGGACCATGGTAGCTTAAGACCTCTAGAGAGGACTTTCACCCAACCTGCTAGCATTCCGTAAACATCTCAAAACCTATCTTTTCACTACTTCTCACTAGCACCACTTGCACCTTGTCTCTCCGCTCCGCAAGCGCTGGGAGGCCTCCGGGTAGCTAGCGCTATACAAATCCAAATTCATTCATTCATTCATTCATTCATTTGCAAGACCTTCAGACCCCCCCTTCAAAGATAGTATGAACCCCCTGCAAACTAAAAGAGATTGGAGGCTTCTAGAGTCCCTCTGATAGGGTGGGTGGGTTACTGTACAAAGTAAGTGTGCATTACTGGTGGGTGAACTCTTGCAGCTGCACTGGGCACTGATACTGTAAATAAAGATCCAGGCTGATGTGCAGTGGGTGCAGAGGCCTTATGCCTGCACCTCCAATCTGTTAAATTTAGTGTGCAGTTCACAAAGCTTTTGAGGAAACACCTGGGTTTTTGCCAGTTATGGAGGTTTTATTTGGAATTTGTGCCTTATTCTAAAAGTGTAATCTGGCGAATTGGGCCCTGTTTCCGTTGACCTCATCTGCAGTATTCTGTCCAGTTCCACTAGAGTATTATTCCCTGTTATTGTGATCCCATTTGGAGTATAGTGCAAATTCTGGTGGCCTCCTCTAGACTACTGGGCCAAGTTCTGGTAGCCTTTTCTGGAGATATATTTTGCCCAAAAGGTAGCTCCACTGGAGCGCCTTCATGTGTAGTATTGAGGCTAGTGCTGGATTTTTAATCTGGAAGGTTGTACCTTGTTGTTGAGGACACATCTTGAGTACTGTGGACAGGCATGGTAGTCTCATCAAGCATATTGCATTTAATTCTACTGGTGTAATCTGTAGTATTGAGTATTGTGCCCAGGTGTAGTGGTTACATCTTAGACATTGTGCCTACTTCTAGGGCTTCATCTGTAGTTCCTGAAGTCTTATCTAGAGTATTGTACCAAGTTCAAAAAGTCTCACCTGGAGTATAGTTTTGGGATCTGGATACTACATGTCAATAATTATATCAATTTCAGTCGCCACCAGCTAAATTACTATTGTCCACATTTTGGTGACTTCATCTGCAGTACAGTACCCAGACCTCAAGCGAATATCTGGAGCAATGTGCCCAATTTTCGTCGCCTCACCTGAAATATTGTGCCCATTTCTAGTAATATTTTCTGGATTTATTTTGTGCAGAGGTCCATAGTCTCATGAAATTTAGTGATCTCCTATGGACTATCACCCAGTTGTGCATTTGGAGTAAGTGTGATCTGTTCTGGTCTCTGCAATTTGGGGAACAAGAATACAGATTAGAGCTGAGACAGAAGACTTTACAAAATGTTGCAAAGTCTGCAAGAAGAGATTCGAGGACTCTCTTAAGTAGCAGCGAGGATAGAAGAGGGGCAGTAAAATAAACAAACTGTAGTTGTGTTGAGTGTATACACAAATAAAGAATACAATACATTCTCATCCCAAAGATGTGACAAGGCACGTTTGGGCAAAACTAAATAGGATGGGATTAGGTAGGAGGATAACAAGGAGTCATTTAAGGAGATGTTTGTATTTTTAGGGCCAGGAAGGGAGGTAAGTGCAAGGAAAGCTTCTCAGCAGGAACAGTGGAAGCAGAATCTGGAGACCTAAGTTGCCCTGCATATGACTTTAGACAGAAAAAATTACCCTTGTCTGCTGCTGTATACTATTGATGAATCAACATATAACATGAACAATGAACATCAGCTTTTTCAAAAGTGTGAACTCTTTTCAGTATAAGGGTTTTGGTCTGCACCATGTGCCTATTTTATAAATCATCAGGTCTTGAGTTTTGGTAGTCATGTGCTATCCCCTCTGACATCTCCTCCAGACCCTTAGTGTAAAACAAAAGGGAGTCAGAAGCTTTCTGTTGTACAAGACTTGTTGTGTTGTGTGTAAAATTATATGGTAAAGATCTGTCCTGTTGGAACCCAGATGCAAAGCTGCACTTTTCCTATGTTCAATCCAAAAGTAGTCTTAAAAAATATAGATATATTTTTTTAATATGCTGCTGGTTATCCGTGACACAATCTTCAGAAAATACATGCGCATGCCTAGGGACTTGTGCTTGTTTGCCCACAGCTGTGGGATTGTTCATGCACTCATTTTGTTAACAGCACCCCCTATTGGTCATAAATCTAACCCTAGCGCATCCCAACTTTGTAAAAAATATTTTAGTGAATATGATCGGAATCACATGCCGCAGGGAGGTAGGAGTAAGAAAATAAATAATGTAGACACCTCAAAGAAGAAATTTGAAGCACGTATTTACATGTCGGCATTCCTGATTCGCTGGCGCGGGCGAGGCTGAGAGTGAAGACAGCATTGTGCCGAATGGCTTTCAGTTCAGTGTTAAAATGGCGGCTGCTACCCTGAGCTCCAGCACATGGATAGGAAGACAAGATTTGCTTGAAAGGTCATGCGTTAAAGCAGCGGGCATAGCTGGCCGGGTAAGAAGTATGAGAGTGTTCATTTTCCACCTGACCCCGCTGCAAAGAAAGCCTACACCATTTCCAGCAGCCAATGGCCCTCCAAAGCGCTCTACGATGTATGATGGTGCCCAGCGGTGAAAGGAGAGGCGGGAGAACATGCAGCTGCTCCCTACGCCCTCGACTCCTTCTTCACACTGGGCTTATTGCACAGGATAAGGTCAATCTCGGCGATGGTTTGGGCTGTCAGCTGACCCAGCACCTGCAAAGAAGGGGAAGCAGTTTCATTAGGTGTCTCAGTAGGGTATCTGCATGCCTTACTCCAACAGTCACATACCTTTCTTATTGAAATCTCTAATGCACCAATTGAGATGTTTGTGCTCCATTTTACCTACTGGGATCTCAGATCATCTTGAATAGTGTCACTTGTAACTGATTAGCGGATATTGTACTTATGTCATGAACCTTCTCCTTCGCTCATTAGTGACTTCCCCATTTCCCGCTCTCCTTTTTCACCGTAATGTCCTTACTTATCCATTGGAGCAGCCCCAAAACTCACATTTTCTTCTATTGTGGTTGAACAAATTATTTTATCCCATTAGACATCATGTATCATTTCTGATGCCTCTAGGGTCTCAGTAACAGTTGTGCACAACATACTCTGTAACAGTACAATGCCCAATCACAAAATACCTACCTCAGTAATTATATCAAGATCTTATTCTTTTTTTTAACAATGACACCATTCCTCTATCAGCAGTGACATCATAATTATTCTCTCAATGAAACCGGTTGCATGGCATTGCAATGCGGGCTTTTACCCCACGTGCCATTACAACGCTGTTTTTACAACGCAAGTCGTTACAACGACTTGCCCTGTAAGGGCTGGATAGTGGAATAGTTTAATTTTCTATTCCAACTCCAGCCCACGTTACAGCAGGGAAGGTGTTGGAATAGAAAATTAACTATTCCCTATCCAACGGCGGCCTCCAGCGCAAGTCGTTGTAACGACTTGCATTGTAAAAGCAGCGTTGTAATAGCAGTGCGGGGTAATGCCCGCGTTGTAAAGGCTGTTTACCATGAAAACATATTCCAACAGTAATATGATAATACTCCTGTCTTAAATATATCAAAATGGTTACTTATTAGTTGGAGTAGAGTTTTGCAGCATGACATTTTCTACATTCACATGCTGTAAATTATTCTGTGTCTGACAGCTAGGTTTGGAATACTCTTCATAGTCATCTTTTTCTCTTGTGTGTTTTTTTGTTGGCCATCATGGGGCATATTACCAACAATCTGTGATAATTATCGCAAAAAGCGGGTAGCAAGTTTTTTGTCATCGCCGCATATCGCTGGATTTTCTCGCAGTTTTAGCAGCGTATTATCAACGCGTTGCTCAGAGGCAATGTAAAATCCAGCAATAGCGGTGCTAACAAGCGATAGCGTGCGAAATCCTGTGATAAACTTCCTGTGATAATAAAATGCTTGCTGATACGCCATTCTGAACTTAGCCTATCAATCCACCTCCCATTGAAGAGATGGTTAAGTAAAATTTTAACCAGGTGTTAATTTCCTGCGATAACCACGGTTAGCGGGACTTTTCTCATTGCTTCGCGGGCCTGAGACCATGTTGATAATACAGAGAAGTTGTGTTTGAAACGTTTTTAATGAAGTTATTGTAGGGAACGCCTACTTTGCATCTGATTAGCGATATATAACGCTGTTATGAGATACTTTACAAAACTGGCTGCTATCGCAGAATTACACGCGCTAGCAAAGCCTTGATGATAGTGCGATAAAAATAAAATCACTGTTTTACCGCTGAAAAGTGCCGCTAAAGTGGCGAAAACCTGCTTGATAATATGCCCCTATATGTGGCCATTTGGTACTATTTGGTGCTATGTCCTTCCCCACATGCCACCAGGCATGCGACCCGCAAGCCCGTGTGCTTGGTTATCATCTTCAGATTCTTTTTTTTCTCTTGGTGACTTACCTTATCCTTATCAGCTTCCTGCTGTGTTTGAAAGGTATCATAGTTTTTTCTTAACTTTGTTGCACCTATTTTTTGGGTGGTGATGGGTCGCATGTGAATACAGAAAAGTATTCGAGCTGCAAAAGTACTCCTTCTGGTAAGTAACCATTTTGTTTAGCAATGTGAATCTTTTCTGGATGGGCATTCTGTGCATTGATTGTGTAGCAGTATCCTTGGAGGTGAGGTTGAAATGAAGTTGAGGTTTTAAACAGATGTTTCAGTACTCTTTGTCCCACATGTGACTCTTTGTTCACTTGGATGTCCACAGAGTAGCGTTTTGTGAAGGTGTGGATGGCCGCCATACATATATGGTTTATTAGAACATTTGCTCGAAAGACTAGGGTGGCTCATTTTTACCTTGGGGAGTGTGGTCTGGGTCTTGCATTTAAAACACACCTTCCTTTTTGTAGTACAGTCGGATTGTATGTACTATCCACCTTACGATGGTGACTTTTTGTCACAGGTGAGCCTTTGAATTTGCAAATGATACAAAGAACGGACTTCTATTTCTGACCTCTTTCGCCCTTTATAGGTAGTATACGACTGACCTATGCACAACTTGTGTATGCAGGGTTTTCTTGGCTTGACTTTTTGGCAGTTGTAAGAAACCCGGGAGCTGACATTTTTTGATACACGCGGAAGAATGATTCGACCTTTAGAAGGAAACATGGATTAGTCTGCAGATTGAGGTTCCCCATGAGCATCATTGCTGATCTTTGCTCCTTCTAGAAACCATTTAATAACTGGTGTCTTAAAGAAGCTTCTCCCTATATGTCCTCTTTTGTAGGCTACTATTGCTGCCAAGTGTACTTTTAGAGAAGCATATGTGAAACTGTTATCTAGGAGGAACCACAAGACATATCTCTTCCATTTTGCTGTGTTGACTTTGTACTTGGCCTTTGAGCATCCTTTAGGGTGTCCATGGATTGCTTTGGGAGGTCCAGGTGACCAAACTCTATTGCTTCAGGAGCCAGATTGTTAGACACAAACTGCTAGTTTCTGGGTGGTGGACCCTGCCTCCCTACATGGAGATTAGGTTATGTGTTGGTGGTAGTCTATTTATCTTTTCTAATGCCACCTTCACTAGATCTGAGAACCACGCCTGGCTTTCCCACTATGAGGCAATTAATTTCAGTGTCATTTTGACTGTTTGCTCATGGAATTTGTGAAAAAGCATACAGAAATCTCATTGACTAGTCTATTAATAGAGAATTTCCTAAGGAGCAGTGGCATGGGTGTCACTCTGGATGTGAAGTCATGATATTTTGCATTTTCTGGGTTTGCGAATAGGTCAATATTGTCATGTGTTCTCTACATGGTCTATTGTAGTTTTCCCTATGTTAGCCTGACTGTCCACATCACAGGCTGCGTTAGCTTTGCACACGTTAATACATAATCAAGTTTGCTTTTGTGCAACATTATATTTTCACACAGAACCTGCAGTTGTTTTCTCGTACTGTTGTTTCCTGGGATTTAGTCTGAACAGCAAACTAGGTCAAACAACAATGTCCCTTGTTATTATGTTCTGGTCAGGCACTCGCACCTAGACACAACACAGAAATGCAGCTGTTGTTTATGAATATGTGAAGCTTGTCATATAGGTATGCGCATCACTGTAACACAGAGAGAGATCGATTTTTCCTGAGAGAAAATACGCTGTATCTGAGTATTCAAAACATAATCCTGTGTATGCTAAGTTACGGGGTCCACTGCTAAACCTAGAGATCTTCACTGAATAATTGTTTTTGCTTCTGTAGAAGGGAAATGGGGGTTAGGCTAAACTCTCTTATATTATGACAGGGCTTTTCATCATATACGGTATATTAACAATGCTGATAGTATTTCTGCTAGGCAGTTATTTTCTAATTGTGGCACCTATAATGAATGTCAGAGCATGACGGTTTAAATACACATTTCAAACTTCCTTCATGTTTCTTTCATATCTTATTGTGGGCGCGTACGAGTGTGTGCAAAAGAGATTGTCCTGCCACCGCGATCCCTGAGAGGGTCGGGAGTGTTGTGTCCTGGAGTGTCAATTCACTTGTTCCTCTGGTTATGCGTAGGAGGGCAAGTGAGTCACTATAGCTAGTCGGACTCGTGCTCATGGTACTGAGTTGGTATGGTGACTCAGCCCCTACTTTTGAGGTTCTATGACCCCAAGCACAGTTCTGCTCCTGAACAGAATCCCTGCAACAATCTCTGAAGGCCCTTATTGCTGGAACACCTTTTGAAGCACTTGTTCATTTATCTCCCATCCGTGTTATATGGATGCTTACTTGTTTAATCTGTCTGCTTGCCCGTTTTCTATACTTGGCAGGTGAATTGCTATCAATATTATTCTTCCCTGACTGGCCCATCTCCAAATCCCCTGGACTTGTTTTGGCTGCACATGTAACCTTCTCCCTCCTGGTTTGTTCAGATAGAACATTGTGGTCAGGTTCTCAATTTGGATTTCACCCTTTCTCCCCACCTGCATCTGGATGGCCTTTAGGGCCAGGAAGACTGTCTTGAGCTCCAGGGCATTTGTGTGAGCTCTGCCATGTGTGCTCCCTAATCCATGCCGGATGCATGCATAGTGGTGATAGTCGCGATTGGAGTTGGTTGTTGTCCACATTCCAACATGTTATCTCTTCCTTTGCATTTTAACTGCTAGATCTTCCCCACTCCTCGTTGGCTGTGACTGTTGATTGTGGGTCCATTCCCGAAGTCTCATATGCAGTCTTGAGTGTGCAATCAGTGGGATGCGGAGGTCACCATACCCTATCATTTTCCCCACAACCCTCATTGTCAGACACTGTACCTTATGGTAGCGGCGAGTCTTATCTGTTCTTTAATCATTAGAATCATCTTGAGGGTGGGAAATGCTCTTGTCTCCACTGAGTTGATCCTTGCCTCTCATAAGATCTTACTCTCACTGGCTGTGTTTTATCATGAACCTCAGTGTGTGAAGGGTGTCTATGACCATCCTGAACCTTCTCTTGTACTGGGAGAACGAGTATGGCTTGACAAGCCAGTCATTTAGGTTGGGGGAAAAATGTATCAATGTCCTTCTGCGGCATACCACTACTGTGGCTAGGCATTCTTTAAATACTCTGGGTGCTAACTTGTTCTCAAAGGAAAGCACTCTGAACTGATAGTGGTTTTGGTTGGCAACGATCCTCAGGTACCTTTTGTGTTTGTGGTTCATGTGGATGTGTGAATAAGTGTCCTTTAAGTCTATATTTGCCATATAGTCCCTCTTAGACAGCCACAGGTTGACCTCATGGAATGTTTTCATTTAAATTCTTTGTGGTTTTATGAATTTTTTTAAGAAGCAGAGGTCTGAAATTGGTCTTAAAGAACTGTTCAGTTTTGGAACTATGAAGTATGCAGAGCAGTTTTCCTGATTTATTTCTGCTATGGGCCCAATCTTTATTGCCCCGCCGGCTTTGTAAAAGCTCCTGCACTTCTTGTTGCAGGCATCGCCTTTCTTACTTCAAGTGTGACTTTTTTCTTTGGTCTGCCCCTTGTGCTGTCTGTATCAGTTTTGTGAAATAACTGTGTTGCATAATGTTGAGGATCCATTTGTCTGACGTGACACCCCTCTACTCCTGTAGGAAGGTCATTATTGTTCCCTCTACTGGTGTTTTGTGTTTTAGAGGGGCTGGTATACGAAGTCACTCATTTCAGGAGCTTGCTCCTATGGAGGGTGGCCTCTCCCTCTTGCTCTACCCTAAAAGGGCTTGCACTGAGTTGCTTGGAGCTGCCACTCCTGCGTTGTTTTCTGCTCATGCCCTGCATGTTGGTAAGGTGCCTGTGGCAGTGTGCTCTGCAAACTTCCCCTTCCACGTGCTATCCTCATGGTGATTGCCTATCTGCATTGGTGATCTCAAAACTGCAAAGACCCCATGGCTTTTGCTGTGTAGTTATCCTTTTTAAGCTATCGCAACCTGTCATTTATCAATGAGCCGAACAGTTGTTCTCTGATGAAGAGGATGTTGATGGTGCGTGCCTGCGCTTCTCTCTTGAAACCTGACATTCATAGCCAGGAATGTCTCCTCAGGGTTGCACCTCTGACCATGTCTATGTCTATGTATTTGTTTTTGTATAGCACATAACTCACCATTCAGTCTCAGAGCGCTAGCGAAGGACTGAGCTATAGAGGGCTGGCGTGGGATTTAATATCAGTTGAAAAGCCAAGTTTTAAGATTGTTACGAAAAGTTTTGTGGTTTGGGTCCATTCTAAGAAGTAAAGGAAGGGTGTTCCAGGTGGTAGGGCCTATTTTAGAAAAACTTCTGTCCCCATTTCTGACTGTCCTGACCTTAGGGACCTTTAAATAGTGGTTGTTAGACGAACGCAAGGTTCTCCCTGGGCAGTAGTCTTGGAGCTTTCTCTGCAGGTATTTAGGTCCGAGGCCATTAATGGACTTGTGCACCAGACAACATATTTTGAATGAGATTCGTTTTCTTATTGGGAGCCAGTGAAGAGCCTTCAGGCATGGAGCTGAGGGGGTGCGAGGTGGAAGATCAAGTATAAGCCTTGCAGCAGAATTTTGTAAAGTCTGGAGTTTAGTTAGAGCGCTATCGTTTACATCAGCCAATAGCGCATTACCATAATCAAGGCGGCTGATTATGAGACCCTCAATGAGAGGTTTGCGGGAGGCAAGTGGGAGCCACTTGAAGATCTTCCTAAGGCTTTTCATTAGCCCTATACTGGAGTGGACAACCTTATTTATGTGTGGGGACAGAGATAGTTTGTCATCAATGATGACTCCCAGATTTCTGACTGAGTTTTTTGGGGTTGGGCATAAGCCTAGAGATATTGGCCACCATTCATCTGTCCAGATTTTATTTGCCATGCCAAACAGCATGATTTCCGTCTTTTCTGCATTTAACATTAAATAATTGTTAGTCATCCAATCTTGGATAGCGATCATGCACTGTTGGAATCTCAGTTTGGCATCGGCTGGATTGGGGCCTAGAGTTATCAGAATCTGGGTGTCATCGGCGTAGGATATCGTATCAAAGCCATATGTTTTGATCACCTTCGCCAGTGGGGATAAGTATATATTAAATAATGTGGGGCTCAATATAGAGCCCTGTGGGACACCTTTGTCGTTATCCACATAGGAAGAGGAGAATGCTCCAATCTTGACCTGTGACTGTCTCCCTGATAGGTAGCTTTGAATCCATCTGTGCGCACGGCCTCCGACACCAATCTCCGCCAGCCGTCTTAGCAAAACGCTGTGGGAGATGGTGTCGAAGGCCGCCGACAGGTCTAATAGGATCAGGATAGCAGATTGTTTAGCATCCAAGGCTAGCCGAATATTGTCGACTACCTCCAGAAGGGCGGTCTCGGTACTGTGGCAGGCCCTAAAGCCCGATTGGGAGGTATCCAATAGGGTGTTGTCTTCTAGATATTGAGTTAATTGTTTATTTATTAGGGACTCCATTACTTTGCCATATAGTGGAAGAAGGGAGATGGGGCGATAATTGAAAGGTTGCTTAGGGTCTGCATTAGTCTTTTTTAGAATAGGTCTAACAGTTGCTCTTTTCCATGACGCAGGAAAAATGGCCTGGGCCGTCGACAGGTTAAAAATTTCTGTGATTTCAGTTAGCATGGCAGGAGCTATTTTTACGAGGATCTGGGCAGATGCTGGATCACTTGGGGAGCCTGATTTAACTTTCTTTAATTTGTCGCTGACTTCCTCCTTAGTAAAAGTATTGAATTCCAAGAGGGACTTAGGCATAGATGTTAGTGCCAGAGTCGGTGTGTTAAGTGTGTTTACAACATTTTCCGTTCTGGTGAGTTGTTCAACCTCTACAGGGAAGGTTTTGTGAATAACCTCTGCCTGCTGGCTTTATCTGCAGTGTAAAGGGCAGACTTCAGGCAGATGTTGGCAATGCTCTGGAAGGTGATTCATTACCTCTCCCATTTCTTCCCAGTCCTGGTGGGCATACGCATACCGGAGAGCACTGGCGTTAGTGATCATCCACTGTGTTGCTGCTCCTCTTTCCATTGCATGCCCCAGCCATTTCCACTCTCTTGCTCTCCTTTTCTTGGGGTCTGCCTGGAGATGTGGGAACATTGATCCTCTTTCTTGACATGGTCACAATGATTGAGTCTTCCATTGCATTTCGCCATTAGCACAGTGGGTCGGTCCTTTGAACAGTGTTTATACTTCTTTTCAACCATCGAGGTTATGGCCTTGTAGACTGCTGGTTGCCTCTATGCCTGATTTCCCTCATCTAGAGTGAGGTATTGCATCAGGGGATAATGGATCTTGCTTTGTGAATGTGGGAGGGATTCCAGAGGAATGCATTCCAGCTGAACCCAAACACTGTCCCTCAGGCTTTTCACCCCCAAATTGTACATCACAATTTCATCTGGAAGGGATGGCATTGAATGGTAGGAGTGGACTTCCTCTTCCGGTGCGTCTGCATCAAGGTCTTTTACACAATTTGTCAATGCTGATGGCATCCTGAAATGTTCCCTGGTCCTCCGGGTTTTTGTTCCTCAAAGAATGTCTCTTGCTCTTCTTCTTGTGGCTCTGGCAAGGTGGGTGGCTCGAGTTGGCCCTACTCTGCCTCCTCTCGTCCCAGCTCACCTGAAGACTCCAATTAGATCCAAAATTCATAAAGTAATGCATTGAAACCCCTCTTATTCTGTAGGATTGTTGCCATTTCTTCTTCAATGGGTCTTTTCTTCCACTTGACATCTCTTCTGTAACAATGGTATTTGGAAGCCTCTTCTCATCCTGTTTCACTGTGGTTTCTTGGCAGGCAGAGGTTGAAGACTTGACGGTTGTCCTTGTGGGCAAATTTATGGTGACACATAGGGCTAAACTTAAAGGGAAGGTTCTCCATTTCATTCCATGGTGAATGTCCCCCGCCCTTTAATTCGACTGCATGATCATCTGCCCACATGGTCCACCTATTATTTTGGTGATCTTCAGTATTTTTGGGTTATTTCTCTCATCGCTGTCTATGGATTTCTTTTGTAGTGGAAATTTCGCTTGCTGTCCTCTGTGATTTGTTGAACTTCTCACTCTTCCTTTCCAGCATCTGCAAAGATTCATCTGATGCTTCCAGACCCAACAGCAGAAAATAGAATCTGAAGATGGTGAGGGTGCACATCTGACACATTAGAAGGACAGGCATAGCACCAAAAGACCACAGACGACACCCAAAAATAAAGCACGAGTGAGAAAAGGAGGACTAGGAGGAGTATACCGGACCCAATCACTAGACAGTGGAATAATGCATACCATGTGAATCCAGAAAAGATTCACGTTGCAAAACCTCATAATCTCAAAATTCATTAATTTTCTTGCCAGAGGGACCTTGCACCTTACCTATCTGTCATTGGTGACATCATAATTCTAGCTTTTGTCAGTGTTAACATCCTATGAGAATGGTGAAGGTGGTGAGGATGACTTCTAGGCTGTTAGATTTAATGGAATGGAATGGGATTTATGCTTGGCAGCTCCTTGGAAATAGGATGGAAATTGAGTTATGATTGGTTGGTCTTTGGGAGGGTATATAGAAGAGCCCACGCCTGCTGGCTCTGCAACGGGTAGACAAGGTAGATAGAGGGGCCCATGCATGCTGATTCTGTAAAGGATGGCTATGTATGGATAAATGCAAGACAGACATACGGAGGGTGGATAGATGGGGAGACAGGTACAGTGGTTCTTCACAGAGTGGATATAATGGGGTTGTTAGATGGTGGCTTATTGTAGTGTATAAGGAAAGAGATTCTTGAATGGTGGATCCATAGAGAGTGGATAGAAGGGGTACAAGCATATTCGTTACTTTGTGGGCATACAGATTGGGGTCTAGACATGGTACTTCTTTGGAAAAGTGAATGGAATATGGTACATGCATGGTAGTTACTTGGGGGGTCAATGGAAGGCAATATGCTTGGGGGTTCTCTGGCTTGTCTGGATTGGGAGCTGTGCATAGTGATTTTTTGTAGGGTAAACAGAATGGGGTAAATGCATGCAAGTTCTTTGGAAGGCAAATAGGAGATTAATGCCTACACAGTAGACTTTTAGAGGGTGAATAAAAGCAGAGCCCTAAACGGTGGCTCTTGGAGGATGGATTAAATGGGAGCCATCCATGATGGTATTTTCTGTGTAAACGGAAGGAAGCAATGCATGGAAGTTGTTTGGATGGTGCTGGGCAGGGACTGAGATTCTAGTTCTCTGGCATGGGAATGAGGGGGGTCCATACTCAGTGGTACTTTGGAAGGCACTGGAAATAGGTCTCTGTATCAAGGGTCTATGGAGGGTAAATGGAAGTGGTAAATGCTAGTGGTTCTTTTATGGCTGGGTAGAAGGAACACCATATTCTTAGCTTGTTGGAAGGCAGAGGTTAATGGTTGGTAGTTCTTTGGTTAATAGTGGGTGGGATTCGATGTATGGTGGTTCTATGTCTGCTTATTAGGAGTCGTTCCATGCATGATGGATACAAGGATAGTAGTTGAAAGGAAGAAATACATGTGGGTCTTCAGAGAGTGAATAGAAGGGGGTCATTGTATGGTGATTCTTTCCATAGTGCTGGAATTAAGATTTCAGCAACTCCACCACAAATACTGAACAAGTGGTTGGGTGGAAGGTGTCTACACATGGTACTTCTTTGGAAAGTGCCTGGTGGGAATCTCTACCTAGTGGTTATCTGCATGGTGATAGCAGGGTTATTGCTATTGCTTCTCTGTAGGAGTTGAGAAGGACTTCCTGCCTACTGTTTGGAACGCGCGACTGGCTGGGCGATTTTATCCTAATGGATGTTTGATTGATTCTCTGGAAGAGGCTAGAAAGAATTGCATGCCTATGGGTTCTAAGGGGGATGACTGGATGTGGGCTTAGACTGCAATCTTTTACTGGAGTTTACTGGTCTCTCAGTACCCTTTCTTAGGTGAGAAGTGAAAGAGGGTCAGTGCTGTTAGGGTTTTTGGGTACAGGTGGTGGGAAGGAGCCTTGATCTGCTTTCCTCCTCTGGGGTGTGGATGTGAGGTTATCCTTGTCTCTCTGAAGGCTTAAGGCCCTTCCCGTTGGCTTCCTGTCTGTGGTGGTCACAGCTTCATGAAATGACTCTGCAGGGCCTAATGGTTGTTACAATTGACCATCTTACCTGAATAGAACCCAGGTTTTCTAGCAGTTGTTCAGGACTTGAGACCCCAAGTAGTACGGAGCTCACACCCTCGCTCCTCAAACACCAGGCTGCAGGACAGGTGAAAGAGAGGTGTTTCAGACCAAGTGAACAAAATATATTTAGTTGCATTCTTTTGGGCTTTTCCTCATAACATGTTATGTTGGTATTTTTATTACCTGTTGTGTTCCATATCTTAGAGCCAGATTCGGCACAGCACAGTAAACATTGGATTAGTATTCAGAGACCAATGAACAACACAGACATTTCACATATTCTACATATTTAGTTTCATTTAGTTGTTATTTTATTGGGCTTTTTATATAGCACTCACACTCATTTGCATCTGCTTTAGAGCACTTTCTAGTACTGTAGAGTCAACTCAAGCACAAAGGGTCTGTTATAGAGTTGGGAGTACCTTTGAAGTTAGAGATGTCTGCCGGCCAATGGACATCTCAAATCATTGACAGGAGCCTATGTCACAGCAGTTCCTGTGAATAAGTTAACATTTAGACCGACAGGAATTTCAACATGATCGTACCCTCCGTCAAACGTTTAACTTGTTTTATTTTTTTCCAAAACAAAATACAAGCCCAAAGAGAGATTGTGTTTTTAAATAACCAAAAAATGATGACCCCCAACCATGGGAGTTTTCACCTATGGTCTGCGGGTCATTTAAACATTGCCACCAAGTTTTTCATTGCAGTAAAGGAGAGTGAAGACTGCCCATTCGACCACCCACTCGACCTCCGGGCTGGTGGTCGGATGGCCAAACCTCCAACAGTCCTTACTCCCTCGGCCTCGCAGAGTAGTCTCCGCTGCTGACATACTGAAGGTCCGCCGAACTATATATGAGGCTGGCAGACTTTAGTTTGGCGGAGAGGGTACTCCGTTGCAGTCACAACAGAGTACCTTCTCCACTAAACTCTAAATCAACCCCAAAGTCCCTTGGGTTAAAGGAATTGGGAGCACACCACTTTCATATTAGCACCAGTTCTCCTGTGTGCATTCTGATCTTAGCAGTTCATAGTAGTTTTAGTAATCACAAGTGAAAAGTGTTTACCATCTGTGGTACCTCAGCCAGTGCTGGACGGTGCTGTGTTTTGTAGTAAACGCTGTTCATAAATTTAGAGCAGCTGTAGAGTAGTATGCCAGGGGTGCATGAACTGAGGTTATGGTTTTTCAGATTCTTGGTTGTAGAACTGTATGGACAGGGTGCTTACATTATGTTATCTAGTTCACTGACATGTAGTGGATTGTCTACTAGGCACTGTGTCTTGAAATATGATTGCTTAAGTGGTGGCTAATGATTGTTTCTCAAGACCATGGTGATGTGATCAGAGCAAACCAATGAAAAAGTGATGAGGGACTGGGCCCTTTGGAGTTTGAGAATAGTCTTGACAGGCAACAGTTTGGTGAGATGTGGTGATCATGAGGATTAAAGTTATCTTTTAGGAGAAGGGAAGGATGGACTCACTCCTTCATTCGCGGTTGCACATGGTGGATGATACCTCTTGAAACAGTGTTGTCTGCAGGTATGTAGGAATCTAGTATATAGCGCCAAGACACCCACGGGTAAACGCCGCGCTTTATAAATTTTTAAAATAAATAAATAAATAAATAAGTATATGTAAACTTAAGATGCTACCCTGAGGTTTTATGCTTGCAAGATTAGTGAAGGGGGCCCTATGGATGTTGCGCTAATTCACACAAAAAGAGTAAGTCTATAGGCCAGAAGAGCAAAATCTCCATTAATGCATCACTTCCTGAAGGTCCAACAGTCAGTCGGTGATTTATTGCTGAGTTCTGTATCATCAATACACATGTGATAGATGAGGTTTTGGGATGTCTGTGCTGGACAACATATCTGCTGGGGAGGACATGAAATAAGTCTAAGGCCTGTGGGACCACACAGATGATGGTGAATGTTTTGGGCAGAAAGAAACCAAATCGGATCTGTCTGGCCCATGTGTCAAGGAATGATGTGGAGCAAACAAGAGGTCATCCTTTAACCCCAGACAAATTTGGCCCATTGCTTGTGTTGGTATGACCTCTGTGTGTGAGTATGAATAAGGACAGTGTGTGTTTGTTTATTACTCAGCATGAATTTACTTTAGTGATTTATTATTGTAGCATATGAGCTGTACCCAGAGCTAACAGCCATAGGTCGTCTTGTGGGAAATGAGCACTCTAATAAAGAGAGGCAGACACTGGATTCCTACACAAGCTGTCCTTCAGTGTCCTGCTTGGTATCACCAAAAGGGGTAGCAGACTCACAGGAGAGGCGGGCTGTCATGATATAATATCATGATGTCAGACCTGGTAATTCAACAGTGGGCATGTGACACTCTTTCCCCAATAAGTGTAGGCATTCCTTGCGCCCATCGGGGCACGCAGTCTCCCTTGAACATCTGAAGATTTAGCTAGTGCAAGATACTGGCCCTGCACCTCAAGTCACTCAACCAGTATGTGTGGTCATGTCCCCCATCATTGCTCAGGGTACGTTTATTCACATCCCATAGTCAATGGACAATCTGAGTCGTTTGAAGAGTCCATTCCCACGGAAACATGTTTGGTAAAGAAAATAACTGCCAGGGCGATGCACATTTGCTGGTGTGATAAGCACACCCGTATACAAACCTGGGATCATCATCACATTAAATCTACAAAACTACAAGAATACGACTCAATGGCAAGACATCTGCAAAGAAAATGGAAATAGGTCAGGCTGCCAATTATAAGAACAATTGAATAACTACTGGGGATATTCACAAAGGTCAATTGTGAATAATTTACACATGTAACTTCACTCTTACACTTTTGAATACTTTAATTCTTTTGGCTAATCACAAAAACTGAGCACAAATTGTTTAGAAAATGTAGACTTACATGTCTACACCCTGATGCACATTCACGAGTGTCATTTACTACTAAAAAAAAAGAGTAGTATGTCTAGCAACAGACATGGCCAACCCCTGGTACTATAACATCCCCATTGAAAATAATGAAGCCCAGGACTCAAATATAAACCCCATAGGAAATAATGTTCATTTAAATTAAATGATTGAAAATAGCTAAAAACTTCAATAAATATAATTTAATGTGTAAAATAATTAAACAAAACATTTAGGTGGTACCTTATTTTTTAATTTAAACTTTGGAAAATAATTTTTATTCATTTCAATATATTTACAATAATTAAACATTTATTTTAAAATTTAGTTAATAGTGCTTTAGCATTTTTTGATTAGTTCTAAAAGTAAAATACTTATATGAAATTAATGTATCATACTTTAGATAAAAATATTTTAAAATTTTCCATATTTAATACAAATTCTATATTTCTCTATGCTTTACCATATGGAGATCTCCACATTGACTGCAGAGAAGCCCCTATTGTAAAGTATAGAGAACTTTCTGGCACATGCATCAACGTAGGGTTTTGCGATTCCTAAACAGCGATTTTTAAGGAATCGCTATTTAGGAATCGCAAAAGCCTATGCACGTAGGAATTGCTATAAAAATAGCGATTCCTAAACATTCCTTAATTGCTATTCGCAAATTGCTAGTCGCAATTAAGGAATGCTGTCCCATTCATTCCAATGGGCCTACAGGCCCATAGGAATGAATTGGAGATTGCATGAGCAATTTGCGAGTACCAGTACGTACTCGCAAATTGCTCATGCAATTTCAAGGGTGCAAGGGTGTCAAAATGACACCCTGTTGCACCACTGAAATTGATCTCTGCACATATGTTACACACACATATGCCCTAAGGGCATGTGTGAAACTTTGAAAAATGCACAACAGTGCATTTTTCAAAGTTTTTGCAAATTACCATGAAGTTCAACTTCATGGTAATTTGCTACTCCTATTAGCGAAATCGCTAATTTTTCTACTTTCATGCATTGCATTTAAGGAATCTCAATTTGGGATTCCTTAAAAGGCAATCGCAATTTAGACATTCCTTAAATTGAGATTTTTGCATTTGGGATGATGCATCCCAAATGCAAAAATACCGGTGGCAAAGGGGTGGAATCTGAGAATCTGCCCGTTTGCGACCGGTTTTTGGTTTGATGCATGGGGCCCTTTGTCCTTTTACCATGCAGAGATCTCTGCCCCAACTGCTGAGTCTCTGTTTCTGAAAATTTTGAAAAAAGTAAAAATGTTAAATAAATTTGGCAAAAGTTCATAAAAATATTTTTATGTTAAATATTGATGTAAAGTACATTTATATATTTATTTTAAATGTAGAAATCAAGAACAAATGCTCCAGCACTAATAATTACATTTTAAGCAAAATCTTTAATTATATTGAATGAAATGAAAATAATTAACTACCTAAAGCAAAACAAATGTGTTTAAATTATGCATTAATAATTATTAATAAGTGATGTATACAAATAATTAAAAGTAATGTAATCGTGTTTAATTTAAATGTATTTTTATGTTGATATTAATTTCTAAATTCCAAAATGTTTCTTAAAATATCTTATTGTTTATTTTGATAATTTCTTTATTAATAAACCTGTACTCATTTATGTTTTTAAGTGTTATGAATAATTTAATAAACAATCATTTCCTACCAACCTCCATTATTTTCTATGGGAGGGTGTTGCAGTACCAGTGGTTGGCCTTGTGTAGTGCTTGACTTACATGAGCTCTGAGTTGGAGTAATTAAGTACCATTTTGGGGTCTCATTTTGGCTGCAGTAACTTTAGAAGAGAAGTTTTGTGAATAGAAATGGGCTCTTTTGTTGATAGGTACAATCCCCTCCCTAAGCCCCTCCATAGCACTCACTTAACTCCTCCTTACTCCTCATCATTACCCTCTCCTTTATTAGAAAGTATTCTCCAATTTTTCATCCGCTCCCCAGTCCCTTATACATTTGCTACTAAAATGTATACATATGTGTGCAGGACTCCACAGGTGCAGCAGAGATCGCCACACAAAAAAGATAGAAGCAGAGGCTAAACTCTACAAGTAGGTTTAAGAATAGAATTATTTATTTTATTTGCAGTACTATTGTATATAACTAATGTGTACCACAAACTGATGGCTCCAAAAAATTGTTTACAAACACCATGACACATAGGGCCCAATTGCGAGTCTGGAATTCCGCAGACGGCCAGACTTGTGGAGGCACGGCGATGTCAGCCTCTCCTCCGCCCAATTACTATTCCAGCATTCGGACCGCCAAGGCCCCGCCGCATTTCCACTATTCCCTGACATTGTTGCTGTGGCCAGGAGGCCACAATATGCTTGACGGGACCGCCGCAGTCCGACCAAGCATATTACGAGCTTCCTCTCTGCCTGCAGTGTCATGAAGGTTCCTTCTCCACAAACACCATGGCGGAGAGGAAACAGTGCCTCCTCTGCATGTGGATGCACACAGGGGGCACAATATGTGCCTCCCTGTGTGCATGCACACCAGTTCCTGCACAGCATGGACTTTTCAGTCCTTGCCGTGAAGGAACTGTTTTTGGCATTCCCATTGCGGTACCCATTTTCAGGGCACCGCCTTGGGAACGTAAAAAGAAGCCCGCCAAACAAGAGGAAACTGCTAATTTGGTGGAGGTTTTGACAACAGCTTTGGTGGTGGGGTGGCGGGGCAGACTCAGCGCCGCACCACCAAAATCGTAATAAGGCCCATAGTTGATAAACATCATGTCAACTGCAATGTACATATGCTTGTCAACGCTCCTAAGGTTGAGAAGTATCCCAAAACACATAAAACGATAACCTTCTAATACAAGGAACTGCAAAAAAAACTTGCATGAGATTCATATTGCAATATGCCAGACAAGGCATGAACACAACATGAAAAACTGTAATCCTTATGCATGACTATATCACCAACACTGAACTTCCACCAAGTAGTGTGTAACCATTAGTAAGGCGCTTCAGCACCTCATCAGGGGTAGTAAAGCACTATGGGCCAGATGTACGACACTCAGTGTGTGCAACTTGCAATTTGCTTATTTTTGCAACTTGCAAATTTTGAGTCACAAACAGTGATGTACAACAGTGTCTGAGACACTGTTTGCGATTCCCAAATGGGTCGCAAAGAACCTGCATAATTAATATTCATGAGGCAGGTCGCATTTAGCGTCCCCTTGGTAATGGCAGGCCCTCACATGGGATGGTGTCCTGCTAGGGTCAGTAAACCACCATGTCTGTGACTGCCTTTTCAATAAAGCAGTTTTTTTAATGCACCCCATTTTCTTTAAAGGAAAATAGGATGCATTTTAAAAGTTAAAAAGAAACATTTCAGCAGTTTAATTTTTTGCTTGCTCTTAAATAACATTTTTGCTGCCAATCACTAAGGGGAAGAGGTCCCTTGGGGACCCATTGCCGTTTGCATCTGGCTTACCACCAATTTTAATTTGGTGGAAAATGCGATTGTTTTGCTACCGCATTTGTAGTTGCAAAACATCTTACCTCCCCCTGCGACTCGCTGTTAGGAAGCGATGCCCTTAGCACGCCCTTTCCTAATTATTAGTCACAGAACTTATTTTGCGAGTCAGTAACAGGTTACGAACTCCCAAAATAGGTTTTGTACATGCTACAACCCTATTCAGCAGTCTCAAACAGGCAGAGTTCTCGTTTACATCTGCTAAAATTGGAAGTACATCTGGCCCCTAATAAATATTCATACAATACAATGCTGTTCTATGACCCCTTTAGTTGACACCCTCCACTCTCTTTTCCATGAAATAAAAATGTATACATATTTCACTGTCAGGGTGACCAACTCACTGCAGTTCATTATGTACAGTGTCCTGAACTTTTTTCCTGCAAATTATTGTTTTCAGGTGTGTTAGTTGAATTAGTTCAATGGAAGCAAAACAAAACTACAACACCCAGGTTGCATTAGGTTGTCACAGCACAACAAATTATGTCCAACAAAGGCCTTCAGATTTCCCCTGCTTAAAGGACTGAAACATATTTGAAAATCACCACTTGCAAATCGAGTGTGTTAATTCATGCTGTGCCAGGTCAAAGGTAGCAAATGAGTACAGGAAAGCAGAAAGTGCCCTTTGTGCCTGACTAATGTTGGCCCTTAGGTGAGGTGCAGTGGCAAGTCCTAGAGAGGGTGGGTTAATTGTAAGTGTTCCCATAGCAAATGCTGCAGCAATTGTGACTGCCTGGGAGGGCCAGGCCATCCTGGATCATGAAGTATGAATATGATAGGTGAGGAGGCTGAGTGGAAGAGGCAATTGAGAACATTCTGAGGAAATTGAAGGGCAGCCTCCTATTGTGTATTTTCTTTGGGGTGGTCCGTGCATTGGGGTTCTGTAGCACTAGAAGAGACACAAACCTCCACCTACAATGCAGCCACTGACAGGTCACTATATGGACTGTTTAGTCCCACCACAGTCTGTTGAATTGAAGTAGCCTTGGATGGAGAACAGTGCAGGGGACCAAAAAGGAACAGTAAGTGGGGAACATGCTTGGGCAACATCTGGTTGAGGTAGGGTTGTGGAGAAGTGTGGCTCACTGGTTAGAGCAGGCAGACCCTGAAGCAGAGGTCAGACCCGGGACCAGGGTTCAATTCCCGACGCGGCAGGGTCTTGAGCTCAAATGTCCATGGACTCGATAATTCTCGCTTCGGTGCCTGACCTAACCATGGGTTCACACTCTGCAACTCTGGGCATTAAGCTTGCTTAATCTCCACAACGGCCCCCTGCGGCGGGATGCCTGGCTTTCACCTTGGGGATGCCCTGTCGGGGCTATCTCACAGGGAAAAGCCAGGACGGGTTCCCAAGGCAAGCGCTTAGAGACCCCTGGGTTATAAGCGCTATATAAATCCAACATACAATACAATACAACCCCCCATCCTTGGGGCAAGGTGGATGCTGGCTTCAGAGACTGGTAGCCTGTTAGGTTATGTGCCTAGGACATGTCAGCAGGAACCAGGATAACCCATTTTAGTGAGTGTAGCTGCAGTTAGAGTGTTACTCTACATAAGTGGCCCAAAAGATCAAATACTGTAGCTCTCTACAGTTTGCCCTCACATCAAAGGTGGCCTAGTTTACTATGGTATGGGGCAAACATTTAGCAGGAGGGATGTAGGTTTAAGGATACCATAGAGGTGTTCTTCTAGGACCAGGCACCTTATGATGTGTAAGAAACACCATGTTTAGGGCCCACTTATCTTAAAAATCCTTGTGTAAGGACACTACAGCATGACTTTGATGGAATGTATTGATAGTTTCCTCACATGCTTGTCAATCTCGCCATATCCATCTTTCATTAGAATGCACAATAGAACTCTAGCCCTGCAATGATCCTTTTTAATTGTTGATGTACGCTCTCATGCCCAGACATTCCTTCGCAATAAAGACGCTGGTACTCCAACAGAGGTGACTCTCTCAGTGTGTAAGTCTTGATGGGTTATTATACCCTGAAACAAAGTGGAAGCATTCTCTGTGATGGTCATTTTCCAAATGTAGAGAAGGAATAATAATAATTATTATTATTATTATAAACATCATCAAAATACCAACAGGAGCTACTATTGCACAATTTTGATTGAAGGCTGAGTCAAGCACAGTGCTAGGCTGCAGAACCATGCTCTGCAGATCACCACATTTCATTGTGGTGAGCTTTGGTCTCACTGAGCCATCTTGCCTTCAGGAAAGTGGCTACACACAGCATAATTGTTAGACACGGACACACATCAAAGATGTTCCCCTGTTTACATGACGGGCTCTGCCAATCCTGGTTCCTCTTACTGCGGTAGGACTTGCCTGCGATGAGCGTCCTCCCATAGGCACACCTGCCCGTATTAAAGACTACACACATTTAGTTGAGTTATCATGCAAGATCTTCCTCCATCTGATGGATTTAGAGGGCATACCAGTGGCCTTGTGCCAAGGTGTGAGCCAGAATAATCTGGCTTTGGTAAGAAATATCATGTGCTCCCCAACAGATTAAATCATTTAACTATATTGTAGCTTTGTTTCGGAAGTGGGATCCAACAGTGTAGCAAACCTGAGAAGAAGATTCCTAATAAGATGTTCTGAAGTGTCATAACTGTACACTCTCCTCGTCAAGACAGGTTTGGAGGACGTTAGGAAAACCAAACACAAGAGCTCGTGTGTAGTGCATTTCTCATTCTGATCGCTTTCCTCGCTTTTGGGGATCTTCCAGGAATACAATATCAATTACTGAACCCATGGTTGGTTGGTTTCAACACTATATGTGCTATGGACAGCAAGCACTCTCTTGGCTCCACTATGTACTCAGGTGAACCTAGACTGGGTACTTACCAATAGCCAGCTGAGCCACCGTGCAGCTCATTCTCTCGGCGATTGGCTGCAGTTCCTTAATCTTGGCTTGTTGTTTTTTGCCCTCCTCACTCACTGCCTTCTCCTTGAGCCAGTGGTAACCCTATATGGGTGAGAGAAAGGCAACTTATTTAGGAGAGTGAAAGACAAATGGAGGAGAGGCTACAGCTCTTCTTTTAAGGGAGGTGCCTGTACATGGTCAGTAATTGCCAATTGGTTTCATATACATTCAGGTAAGGGTGTACAAATGATGTCATGAGTGGTCTACAGATCTTGCAAAGGCACCTGTTTAGGTGTACACACTTCACACAATGTGATTGGATTTCATGTGTGCTGTGTATATTGTGCTCATGTGTGGTAACATGCCTGGTCTACTGGTCTCTTTCTAAAGTAATGAATTGGTGTTCAGAAATGGTGCATTGTGAGTGTTCAACAGGAGTTTGTATCTAGTCATATGAATGGTTATGCACATATAGTGCAATATGACTGCTTTACAACCGTAGAGTCCTAAATATTAGAATAAATATATGAAACATTGTAATTGTTCTACAAGGTTTTGTTCAATTGATGTGCAATTGTGGTAACAATTACTTTTTAACAGAAAGTATCCAACAATTTTCAAACACATGGAATAACTTTAATGAATTCTGGAACCTTCATGAATAATAACGCAAAATGTTGGTTACAGAAGAAAGGAATCCTCAACCAACTTCAGGTGGGAGGAAACAATCTTTTTTGCCGCCATTACCGAGAGCCCTCCGGCCACGCCCACTACCGCTAGGCCACGCCCACCGCCAAAGGCATTTAAGCAGCGCTGATCACTAGCGCGAGCCAGAGATTCCTACCTCCTGAGGCGGTAGCCGGGAGAGCGCTTGTCTGCGTTTTTAAAATAAAATTGACTGTGAGACTGTGATTTTATTTACCTACTCCTCTCCCTGGGCACCTATTATTTGCTTATCACATCCTTGGTTTCCCCGCGCAGCGGATTTTAGCGCTGCCGCGGGTCACACCAACAATTTTTTTTGCCGCCGTTACCGAGAGCCCTCCGGCCACGCCCACTACCGCTAGGCCACGCCCCCCCGCCAAAGGCATTTAAGCAGCGCTGATTACTAGCGCGAGCCAGAGATTCCTACCTCCTGAGGCGGAAGCTGGAAGAGCTCTTGTCTGCGTTTTTTAAATAAAATTGACCGTGAGACTGTGATTTTATTTACCTACTCCTCTCCCTGGGCACCTAATATTTGCTTATCACAACCTTGGTTTCCCCGCGCAGCGGATTTTAGCGCTGCCGCGGGTCCCAACAACAATCTTTTTTGCCGCCGTTACCGAGAGCCCTCCGGCCACGCCCACTACCGCTAGGCCACGCCCCCCCGCTTCTCTAAATCATGTGCATTCCCCAGAAGCGCAGCGGGCGCGCCGTCTGCGCGCCGAAGGCACGCCAAAGGCAAGCCCGTCAGCGCCCGTCATCGCCAAGACATCGCCTCTCGCCTGACCCCCCTGGCCAAGTTCTACGGGAAATTCGCCATTATGATAGGGAGCTTCTACTTGCCCTGAACCCTGGCCAGACCTGTGATGAGCTATCAGGCCACCTTGGACAGACATGCTTACAATGTAAGTCTTGTGAATTCGCAACACCTAGGGGCATATTATCAAGGGGGTTTATCTCCGCTTTTTTGGCTTTAAAAGCCAAGAAAGCGGAGATAATTGTATCTCCCTATTACCTAGCTGTCGCTAACATCAGTTAGCGACAGCTAGTAGGAGATAGCAACTATCTTGGGCCCCGCTTTGCATGTTAGTGATATTTATCACTAATGACATGCAAAGTGGGCGTGCCAAGATGTTAGCGACTGGAAACAGTCGCTAACATTGCTATCTCCTATTACCAACTTTTGGAGATATTTGCGCTAAGCGCGAATTTCTCCTAAAGCTAACACCTGCCCCTGAGCAGTTCTTAGCCATGTTATCCAATGGTAGGTGGATAACATGGCTAAGAGCATTAGCTCGGTAATGCATGAATATTGCTGACTTTTCAGCGATATTCATGCATTTCGGCCGATTTTTATCGCTTAGGAGATAAACCTTGATAATAGCAAGGTTCCTAAGCGATAAAAATCGCCGCAGCTCGGCGATAGAAATATCGCCGCTAAACCAACATAGCGATAATTATAGCTAGTTGTTGGTATTATGCCCCCTAGTCCCTGCCTACCTGGGCACAGGTCAGGCTCGTTTAAACAAACTCCTCTTACCGTTCTCCAACTGAATGTTAGATCTCTCGCAAAACACCACTTAGAGGTAAACACACTCCTCCTTGATGAGAACCCTGACATTGCTTCGTGATGACATGACTAGTCTACCGAACCTCACGTTGCCAGACGACTATTTGATCAAGACCTTAAATAGAGACGCTAGGGGCGGCGGCATAACAGTCATCTATAAAAATCAATATATTTGCTCCTTTATTAAGGAAGATATCTGGGGCTGTGAAAGCCCTCGATTTAAGATCATTATGGGCCCACACTTTGCTCTGTCAGGGCTTTATATCTATCAACCCCCTGGACCTGCTTCTAAGTTAATCAAAGCTCTCCTTGAGGTAGCCAACTCTTTGGTTGTGGGTTCGGCTAACTTCACAATATTAGGAGATCTAAACCTCCATTTTGATTTGACTCATGACCTTACCATCAAAAATCTCCTGGCGGACCTTGCGGCCTTACAACTAGACTCTTTAATTCAGACTGCTACGCACTCGGCTGGGCATGTATCAGACCCTGTCTTTACTAATATCCTGGAGGTTAGGACAGATGCGCCCAAACCTGTGGGATGGACAGATCACTATTTAATCAAAATTACTATGATGGTCAGGGAAATGTTCAACAAGGATGAGCCAACCCGGCGCTTCAAGAGGCCTTGGCATAAACTTATAACCAATGACCTCCACTCTACTCTAGGAGCATTCCATTATGAGGCAAATATAGACATCAATATGGCATACGCCGCCTTCCATGACTGGATTACCAGAGGATAAGATGCTCTCATTCCAGCTAAATGGACAAAGGGGCGCAGATCCCCCTCCAACCCATGGTATAATGATACTCTGAGATCCATGCGGAAAGATTGTAAGAAAGCCGAGCGAATCTGGAGAAGGGACTACAAAGAAAGGGATAAAGCATTATATCTGGCCAAACAAAAACTTTATCACAAAGCTATTTGCTCCGCGCGTGCTTCTTTCTACGCAGAAGAAATCAACTGTAGCCCGAACCCCACCAAATGTATTTTTAAATTGGTGCAAGAACTGCAGAGTAGTAGAACCCCTGCCTCCAGTATCCCCTCCGCGCAGCAGTGCGAGGACCTTGCCATTTTCTTTGTAGAAAAAGTGCGAAAAATATACAGGTCATTCCCGCAGCACTCTTTTGACCCACTTAACTCCACTAATTAAAATATTAATGGCACCACATAGACGCTTAGACCAGAAATCTCGCACAATGATTTAACTAAACTCTACAGGAAAGTCAAGTCTGGCTCTCCTGCAGATCCCATGAGGCCGGCTCAATTCATTGAGTCTTTAGAATACTTTCTACCATCCCTGGCCTCTATACTCAATCTTTCCTTATCTTCGGCCAGTGTCCCGACTGTCTGGAAACAAGCATGGGTTTCCCCCATTATCAAGAAGCCTACTCTGGACCCCTCCAAACTAGAAAACTTCAGGCCCATTTCGTTGCTCCCATGGGTGTCTAAACTTGCGGAAGCTCATGTAAGCAACGTATTGTCCCAATATATGCATCAAAATAACATCCTAGACCCATCACAAAACGGGTTCAGGCCGGGCCATAGTACTGAGTCTGCCCTCCTGTCCACGACTGAACACCTCCGGACAATTCTTGATGCCAGTCAGACTGCTGCGCTGATTCTGTTAGATCTCAGCGCAGCCTTTGATAAGGTTTCACATGACATTCTGTTACATCGTCTGGCAACAGTAGGGATTACCGGTCTTGCCCTGGAATGGTTCCGCTCATTTTTGAAGGACAGATCCTTCCGGGTGTCAGCTCCCCCGTTTCTCTCCCAGTGCCATTGCATCGGCCAGGGAGTCCCTCAGGGCTCTGCACTTAGCCCATCCCTTTTTAATCTCTACGTGCAGCCACTTTTGGTAGTGGCTAAGTAGTGGGACCTCACGCTGGTGTCATATGCAGATGACACGCAGCTGGTCATCACTCTCACCGAAGGACCATCTACTTCGGCCTTGAGATTCAGGAGTGGGCTGGCTGCAGTAGCCCAGTGGATGACGGACAATTGCCTGCAGCTCAATGCAGGCAAGACGGAGGTGCTGCTTGTCGGGAGGAATACCAGCTATTGGAACGAGCACTGGTGGCCCTCTTCTTTGGGCACCATTCCACCGCCTAAATCCTTGGTCAAAAACCTGGGAGTCTGGATAGACTCCTCGCTTAGCTTCCAGACCCACTCAAAAAAAGTGGCAGCTACCTGTGTAGGCCTGCTGAGGAGTCTTAACCCGATACTCAAATTTTTTGACTCTAAAGTCCGGCAACTCATTGTACAATCCACAATCCTCTCTCGTTTGGACTATGCCAGTGTTTTATTTTTGGGCGCCAACAAAGCGGAGATAGCGCGATTGCAACGAGTTCAGAATTCGGCGGCAAGATCCTTGGTGGGTCTTCCCCGCAGATGCTCTGTCAGAGCTACCATTCGAAAGCTGCATTGGCTTCCAATTGAATCTCGTATTCAGTTTAAAACCCTCACCCTGGCATTCAAGATCCTCAAATCCAGATGCCCAGGACTTCTGCGCCCGCTTCTAACACCCTATGTGCCACAGCGCAGTCTGCGCTCATTAGGCCAACACCTAGTGATTGTACCCCGCACCAAGCTCTGCCGTATTGGCGGTCGCTCTTTTAGGGTTCTGGGAGCTAAGATCTGGAACTCCCTACCATTGAATATTCGCTCTTTGGAAAACCTGTCTGCCTTCCAGAAAGCCATTAAGACCCATCTGTTCCCCTCTCCTTAGGACTTCCTGTCTCAGCTCTACCTCCGCTATTGGTATGGTACTTGTGGATCCTCAGCGCCGGGACGCCTCTTTGCTGGGGCAGCTGTTCAAAATGTTAACATAACATAACATAACATGTGATGGAGCAGCTGAGAATTAAAGAGCTGCCTCTGTATAATATTGGATAATCGAAAGGACATGTTGTGAAATTTACAGGAGACCAAGGTCAATGGTGTAGAATAAAGGAGTTTCTCCAACCTGAAAAATGTTTCTTTAGGAATAAAAGAAGAACCTGCCCGTCCATGGAAATCGATCTTCGGTATCTGCTCTCCACCACTCCCAAATATCTGGTTCAGTTAAAAGTAGATACACTTGCGGTTCTGAAACTAAGCTCCTGTTTTATGAGGTGAACCATTTTAAGCCCTTTCATATATGACCTTCCCTAACACTGAAGCAAAAATGCTGATAGCCATCTTCCCAACTCCCTCTCATCTTTCTGGGCCCTCTCCATCTCCCCAAGCCTTTCAATTCCCAAAGAGAGTCAAGGAGTAAATGTAAAATCTAAAATAAACTGAAGGTCATTTTCCTATATAGTCAAAACATTTGACTGATTCTGACTAAGATCCCCAGTCGGCACCCTGATTCATTGAAAGTGACAGTGACACGTGTAAGCCTTGCCTTCCAAAAAGTGATCTTGCTTCACCAGCTGAGCTTGGCAGACACTTCCACTGGATCTAAAAAAAACAAGAACTCCTGAATTCTAAGTATGCATGATTTGATTCATCTCTCTCGAGCTCCTCCTTTATGGCCACAATGACTGCAAACAGACTCTTCAATATTTCTCCTGGAAGCAGAAAGCCGCCAAGACTTTCCAGCATAAGTGCCATCCCACATCCCACAAGAATCCTGCAGTTTAGCATTTTAAGCTATTTTTTTACTGTTTGAAAAAAACATAGTAAGAGATTTTCCTGTGTTAGTTCATTTCTGCCCCAAAGACACTTTGATCCTTCCTCCAAGATATTCCTCTGGATACCCACTATGAAACATCATCATAGGTCTGTAGTAACTCCGAACCTTCGGAATCCGGATCAACTAAGGGTTGTCACCAAGATCGAAAAACTGGTGTTAGCTAATTCCAGTGCAACACAATTCACCACCACCACAGGTTAACAACTTGATACCAAGCGCTCTCCCACTTAAGGAACACTTCTTAATCTATACGATTTTGGATGTTCTCCAGGAAAAGAAGGTTCTGTATCAGCCTGCCAAGATGTACACTGAAGGCCTCTCAGAAGGGTCACTTTATTAGTTGGTCTTGACACCTGTATGAATATGTCTTTCTATCTCCTCTCCTGTTGCTTATAGTATTTATGCTATCTACTGAAATCACATCCAGAAATCAATTTCAGATTAATGGATCTAGGGAGTCTTCAGAACAGCCATCCCTCACATCCAAATAGTTTTTCTGGCCAAACTAAAAGAATTTAATACAAGTAAATCCAAGCCTATTACCATTGGGGCCTAGGGCAAGAGAGGAGACTAAATATGCATCTGTTGCTCCATTTCAATGAGCCTTGATTGATCTAGGCAATCAACTATGACACTGAGTATGCAAATCAGAATTTTGACTCCTAGGCCAATAGTCATTAGCGACAATTAAATTTGGTTGGGTAGCCAATTACAGCATTGTACCTGTCCATACATTGTGGATAAATAAGGACTATGGGACAATCTTCTGGAATTGAAATAAATTCATGGGAGAGAAAGAGACATGTGAGGATGGTTGTGTTTGTGTGTTGTGTGTATGTATGTGTGACCAGACCAGTCCACATAGTGTTGAACAAGTCAGAAAAATAATCTTTGTGAGGACCACAGCACTAAAAGAACCGGTCCGCATAGTATGTTTAGTAAGTTCGAGCAAGTGTATCAAAAAACTAAAAGCACAGTTATATTTACTTTGGTTCTTTGTATAGGTTTCCCAAGTATCAAAGCGCAAGGGGAATTATCGCTTCATTATGGTCAATCGATGGCCAATGTGTGTGTATACAACAATATTGCACCCACAATCCACAGCTAATAACATAGCATGACAATGGATACAATAGCTCTTTGTGATGATAGGCTATGATTTCAAGCAGTGTGCAATTGGTTAAATTAAGTTATTCAGCTTTTTAGTGTGATATATAGAATGTTTGTCAAGTTACTGTTAGGGTAGTTTTATCTGCAGCTCTGAAAGATCAAATGTATTAGATGCATGAAACACGTATACGCTGATCAGTAATGTATGAAATGAAAGAATAATACATGAAAACCATGAAAGGAAACTAATAAATTAATTTTCATCAGATGCCTTTATACCCCATCTTTCAGCTACAGAAATGTTCAACAAAAGGCTTAAATTAATGAAGTGGAACCACCAATACGGCTATCAATGTGCAGGTGGCTTTTTTTTAATGTGTTGCCGTTCTTGTAGATGGAGTAAATAATGTGGAAATGGACCGACCGATCAGGTTCTATCATGGCCAGCACAAATGACAGCTGGAACCACTGGCCTTTCCAAGCTGATAATCTCAGGTCTCTTTGTCAGTCAACCTATAGACCACCAAGTACACCTCCAACCTTATCTAAATGTGCTATGGACTATTTGATTGGATTGTCTGCTCTTTCCTATAGTCTCATATTCTGGGAATCAAATTGCTCTTAGAGAATTCAGATCCAGCAACCACTGCTCACTTCATATGATAATCTCAATCTAGGACATCATCTTTGGTACTCAAATCTTTGGGGTTGCTATGATCCTACATTTTCAACCAATCCTACAAGTAGAAGGAAATGTTAAATCTTTTCACCTTCCTTTAAGTTAGTAAACTTACAAACTTATTGTCTTCAAACATACCTTTTTGCTAGTTGAATCTACATCTGACCTAGAAGTCACACAGGCAAGCAGGAATGGGTCTACCAAGACCTCAGTAGAAGAGTAAATTGACCATGTTATGCTATTTGAGCCTAGAGAGCAGAGTTAACTCTTCTAGCGGCTATTTAATTATGTTATGGGTTTGCACTATGCTTAATGGCAACAAGTATTTGACAACTGCAACATAATAAAGCAGATGAAAGGACTTTGAAAATGGCCTCATTGTGGCAGTTACTAAGACCAAATGAGGAAATAAACTTCACGTCTTTCTGGTCTGGAGATTTCTGCAAAGTCCATGTGGTACTCTGTGAGCTGTCATACATTTGTTCTTTAATCCACGTGTTGTTTCACATCTCCACATTCACCATGAGATTGTTATACCTGAATTTGTATAGAGAACCCATTCTGGAGAAACATAAGAAAATTACATTTTCTGGGTCTAAGAAAGGATTTCATGTTTTACCTACAGAGATAAGCTGCTTTTGTAAGCTGTGGTGTGATGATGTGTTAGACAGGCAAGCTTCCATCCACCTGATATTAAATTCTTGTCAGGACCCAACTCAGGTCTCTAATAATGAGTAAGAAATGGCTCAGAAGATTCTGGTAGCAAAAAGATACCCTGGTATTAAAGGAATGGAGGTTTATGAAGGAAACAGAAATGCACAAGAAATTAACCATGGTTTATGGTTCAGGGGTTAGGGGTTAGGGTTGGGAATTGCAGAAAAGGGGGCAGGAATATGAACAGTGTACATACCAAGGCTGGTTTAAGTACGGCAGGAACGGGACAGCAAGGAAGAACCATTGAACAGGCAGGATTCTGTATTCAGAGAGGATTAGACAAACAAGCAAGACACACAGAAGTGTAAAGATGGCAATAACTGGGTATCCAAGTGGTGGACCGAGACAGGCTTCCATGCTCTACCACAGACCCCAGTTTGCCTCTCAGCCACACTCATGTGGAATAACACCTACAGCACAATAGGTATATCATCAACCAGCCACAAAAGACAATACAAGGGAACAGAGGAGAATACACTGGGACAAAGGAAGCATCACTACACTTTCAGATGAACAAAGAGTAGGTGGATTATAGAGTGACTAAGAACCACAGAAGGATACACAAAACATGGAAACACTGCAGACAAGCAATTCACGAATACCAAGGGAATGGAGGCTCCTTAAAGACGCGAATATAAGACCACATGGGTGCAGAATTAATGCAGAAGCAAAAGCTGGAAAGAAATTCTAACAAACCAAGGAAGGCTGTGAGTACTGGATTGCAGGGCATTGATATCTAAATTCAAGGTTAACCTGGGAAGCAAAAGCAGGAAACTAAATGTGGCAGCAAAGGTTCACAATACATAAATACAACTACAAACCGAGACCAGGCACGAAGCGCAGGATTTATATTATGCAGCAACTGCAGAAAGCTGCAGAGGAAAACATGGGGACTCAGCCTTGGGATTAAAGCAAAAAGCATAGCTATTAGCCTTAAATCATGCGGGTTTTTTGGAAGTCTCAGCATTTGATTCAGACCTGAGACAGTGCAGAACAATATAAGAGAATCAAAAGAAACAAGAAAGGTGAGAAGTCAATGTCAAACATATTGAAAGAGCAGGAGTTTAATTAGCAAGGAATAGTTGACATCTGAGGATTTAAGTATTTAATTCACTGACATTTAGACACCCAGTGAAGGTGGATAAGAGAAGGATGCTGTACATGCAGACCATTATTCAGACTCTACCTCTGGAGTTAGAGAGTGGAGACTGAAGACAAAACATGACACTGGAACTTTAGGAGATGTTGTTGAAGTGAATGATTGAAGGGAAAAGAACTGAAACAGATTTTAGACTCTCTAAACATCCCATGCCTGTGTCCAAAACAAATATAGTGAAGAACACTCAGATTCCAGCAGTCCCAGATACACCACTTTTGCTGGCTGTGACATACAAATGAGAAATATTGCCTACATCCCTCAAAACTGCAGAACAAATGTAAACTACTCCTTAAGGAAATACATGATGATTGCAGAAGGGTCAAGGCAACATTTGCGTTTTTCCCCAAAAAAAATTCCAATAGAGGGCAGCCACATGCACTTTTCTACATGCTTTCCACAAGTGTAATTATGTTTGTCTTCCTTCAATAATGCATTCCTAGTTTGTTCAATGTGTTCTTCACAACCAGTTCACTCTGTTACCACCTCTCTTTTTTTCTATTTGATAAGAGGTTCTCATTGCCTGGGAAAGGTAGGGAGCTACACAACAGAGGGAAATCATAGTCAATGCCTATGAGCATCAAAGCTCTCTTCTGGAGGCTGGGTGAACCTTTTGCCTATAATTCTATTTTAGATGTAGGTCTACTGAGGTGTCAACCCAAAAGGATATGGAAGTAAAGCAGGAGCCCCTTGGAGGGGTGGACCTATGTCATACATGTTGCACTTCTGACAAAGCTAGAATCCAGCTTCTTACCTGGCCATAAGGAAACAGCAATTCTCTTTAGCTATTTAAAGGTGGAAGGTCTTGGGTTTAGGTACAAGATATTTTTGGAAACTTTTCTGATGTTATGATCCGTGCTCAGGTATGAACTCTCACCAGATTAAAATGTCTTGCAGTATCCATGGTCCAAATATATGGATAGCAAGACAGCTGTTGATAGGACCTTTTCCAAGCATAGGCCACACTGGCCATTTCATTGGTTGTCTGTCTGTTATGGTGCTGCATGTAAGTAGGGCAGTTACAAAAAAATGGGAGGAACCAAGGCGAAAGGACTTGGGCTCCTCGCTTCGCAGAGTCCTGTGTCGCAATTCTGCTTACAACATGGGAGCAGAAGATGACCAACTCAATAAAGAAAAGCAAGATGGGGCTGGCCATGAATTTAGGTGAAGATAAATTGTATCAGGCTGATAACATGAGTCCCAGTGATGCATTCCTTCAAAGTCTTGAGTATTGTGCCTGGTGTGGGTAGCAGGGAGTGGATAACAGGGACATGCAACAGTTGTATGGAACAGATTACCTTGATGGAGGCTCTGGAATTCTCAGGCACCCGCTCCTCATATTTACCCGTGATCAGACCACACGCCAGAGGCGACCATGTCATAGAGCCTACACCTGCAAATGAAAGAGCAGCATTGGGTCTACACTGAGAAATGGAAGATGTACAACAAGGGTAAACAAACTGAAGGTACAGAGGAGTAGGAAGGTCAATGCATGTGCCTCCTCTTGTTCTCTCTCTTACTCCTGTTCTGTGTTCATTCTGTTTCACATTCAGAAGTCCTCTGCATGGCCCTTCTCATTCTCTCCCTGCTTCCATTGCATTCCTTCCTCCTAAGGCATGGCCAATGCTCCACCTCTGGATTCACTCACCTATCTTGTGGTACAGCTCAGGGAGCTGCGTCTCTACCTTCTCACGCTGGAACATGTGGTACTCGGCCTGCTCGCACACGGGTGGGATGAGATTGAACTGGCGAGCCACGGAGTACGCCTCCTACAGGGAGACAGAATAGATGCACACCACAAGTTTGGAAATGGCAATCCATTTCTGGCACATATTCAATGCTGTGCGCACCATGCTGTGATACATGCAGACAGACGTTCCACCTAATGGATTGAACCTCTAACAGGCTCCTAAGCACAAGAACTAGAGGAGACTGGTAACTTTCCCAGTCTCAGAATATCATGAGCAAAATTATTTGTCACGTATCTTGCATTATAATTTATTTTTAATCTTGTTTAGGTTAGTTTGGCTAGGTCTGGAGAGACAGCTTTCAATCCGAAGCCTCCTGTTAAAACATGTTTTAATGAATGTGCAAGTGTTCCACTTTCATAAGTAAAGTTGCACACAGTAATAGTAAAAGCTATTACATAGCATTACAGAATTGTATAAGTGCATTATCCAAAGTGTCAAAAATATTATTCATTGATCTTTTTCACTTTTTTTTACATTCTTGTGCTGCTCTCAAGATGCTTCACAGCCCTATGTGGCATTAAACAAAGCCTGGTATATGCATTAACAGGTTATATATGGCAATATGATTTTGATGGTACCTAACTTATATAAAAAGCATGGTCCTTTGCTCACCATGATTTCCATCGCGCTCCACCGGGAGGTCCCCCAGTACATAGCCATGCCTTTGTTGATCACGTAGGTCATCGCACGTACAATCTCTACAAACCAAACAGGGAAAGGTGGAGTGAAGAAAGGCTGCAGATATCTTAGCTAGAGTAATCAAATGATCACCATGGTGCACTATGGAATCATACGCTTCCAATCAATAAACATCAATCATGCAATGAGGAGTTCCATCTACCAGAGGGTGTTATTTTTTTGACCTCTGGATTTCGATCTATATGTGCTTGAAGCCTGTTGACCAGATCTCAGTCACACCTGCTTTATTAAAATGGAGACCCCTGGAGCCTTTTGGTTTAGCTTCTGGTAGCACGAGATTGGCCTCCCACTTTGAAAGGTCAAAAGCTATTAATGAGATATGTCAAATATCAATAATATATTAACATTAATTGTAGTCGTTCAAAGCATTTGTACAGTCAATATTGTCTTCCGTTATATAGTTCTATCTCTCCTAAAAGGAAAATATAGAATTGTATCCAAAATAATTTTTCAAGCTGGTGGCAGACACCTAGTTCGTCTTTGAGAAAAGAAGAGTGTGTACTCCAAAAGAAATCATCAAGTACTTGTTTGGATTAATATCCGTTCTTTAGGGTTGTCATACAAGACCAGAACTCCTTTAGATTGCAGTGCGACATCTTTATTGTTTGATGATAAAACATGGACAGCCGACACGTGTTTCGCCCCCTATTGGCGATTTGCGCCGGGGCTTCCTCAAGGCTATTTTCACATATACAGCATATATTATTTCACGCCAGGTTCCAAATTGACAAGTTCCAAAAATCAGAGTTTAAATACTCAGGGAGCAGAGTTCTTTTTTGAGCTGACGGGTATGATGTAACCCCTGCTCGTCGTTCGAGGGAGCGACAAGCAGGGGTTACATCATACCCGTCAGCTCAAAAAAGAACTCTGCTCCCTGAGTATTTAAACTCTGATTTTTGGAACTTGTCAATTTGGAACCAGGCGTGAAATAATATATGCTGTATATGTGAAAATAGCCTTGAGGAAGCCCCGGCGCAAATCGCCAATAGGGGGCGAAACACGTGTCGGCTGTCCATGTTTTATCATCAAACAATAAAGATGTCGCACTGCAATCTAAAGGAGTTCTGGTCTTGTATGACAACCTTAAAGAACGGATATTAATCCAAACAAGTACTTGTTGATTTCTTTTGGAGTACACACTCTTCTTTTCTCAAACCTGTCTTCTTTTATGAAGCTCAAGAGGTCCAGAGCTTCGAGTGTGTCTCCAACCACTTATAAAAGGAGCTTATATAAGCGTTGTTCAAACTTTGGAATCTATGGACCTGTCTGTTTTGCTGATCACCTAGTTCGTCTTTGTCCATGTATGTTTGTTTTAAATACTGTGGGGCATATTATCAAGGGTGGCGATAGGGAATTTTCGGCGCTTTAGCGGCCATTTTTGGCTGCTAAGCGGCGATAATTCTATTGCAGCAGTTAGCAACAGCTTTTAGGTGATAGCGTGCGGTTTGGGGCCCGCTTTGCATGTTAGCGATATTTATCGCTAATGACATGCAAAGTGGGCGTACCCAAACTGTTAGCGGCTGAAAACAGTCGCTAGCATCACTATCGCCTATTAGCTAGGCAGGCATCGCGATGGAAATATTTGCGCTAAGCGTGAATATCTTCAAACACTAACACCTGCCCAGACCAGTTCTTAGCCATGTTATCCAATGTGTGGTGGATAACATGGCTAAGAGCATTTTGTCGCTAATGCATGAATATCGCTGTATTCTCAGCGATATTCACGCATTTCGCCACTATCACCGAAAAAGTTATCGCTTTGCGTTGCTAATAGCACGTTATCTCAGTGATAAATTCCAGCGATGCTCAGCGATAAAAAAATCGTCGCTAAGCCTGTTTAGCGATAAATATCGCTACTTGTTGGTAATATGCCCCTTCATTCTCAAGAAATAATTCTATTATCTCTTACCATTTTTGAAATATCAGTGAAGTAACATTTTGTATTTTTCCAGAAAGACTCAATTAATGAGCTAATTACACCATATTAGATGAAAGTACATAATATTACCTCCTGCAAATCGCCCTTTCTAGCCATCTGTTTTTCAAAGGCATTTTAGTAAAAGCCTGGAGGCCAGAGGGAGGATCTGAGGCAGCATCCCTGTCCTGGCAGATGAACATGAAAGGACTGATTTCACCTTAGCCTTTCCAAATGTGCATCTCTCCCAGACTCTTTTTTTATTTTTTTTATTTTTTATTGAACAGAGCAATAGGTAGCCGATGGTACAAAACATATTTCACTTTCAATTTCAATATCAATACATTTCAATACATTTCTAAAAAACCTTTGGATATCAAACAAGATATAAAAAGAAGATAAAAGGGAGCGAGATTCCAAATAAAAAAAAAACAGCCAATATCATCATTAGAGCTTTCCAGAAATTATGTGCAAAATCCACAATTTATAAAGTGCAACTGCAAATTGCAAAACTGCAATAAAGTGCTACTGCAAAGTGCAAAAGGTACAATAAAGTGCAATCTTAAAAGTGCTAGTGCAAGCTGCTGCAAATCAGCAAAAGATGCTAATAAAGTGCAAATGTCCTGAAGAAACCTGTTGCATTCATAGATGAAACGGCTGTTAATAATGAAAAAACTTGTATTATCTAATCTCAATTTTCTTTTCAAATCATCCTCCCTTCAATTGTTCTAGATTCCCCAAATATTTCCAATTCTTTTCAAATCCCTCCCAGACTCACTGGCTTCAGTATCTGTCAACTATCCTGCTGAAGGTATTCCTAAAAAATCATAGAATGCCTTTGTAGTTAGCTTGGTTATTAAGGGGGGGCAGACTGAAGTTTTGTAATACTTCTTTCTTGCTAAGGAAGCCTTCAGCCAACCTGGATATGTCCCTGCAAAATCCTTTCAATATCATAAGATAATAAGAGAGAAAAGAAACGTAATCATACTGTTGAAAAAGTAGGAGTCAGGGGCACTTTTGGGAGAGTTAACATCAGCTTAGAGATACTTTCAAATGACAAATCAGAAGCAACTTTTAGGAACAAATGTAAAGCCCACTTTTCCGAAGAGCCAGAATTGAGGAGGGGAATAAGAAGAATCTTTCTTCTGACTGTGGAAAAGAACCCTTACCTCACTGCTTGAGGGAACCTGGAAATGTACTAACCTCTAGTCTGAACTCCTCTCCTAGCAAATACTCCAACAACTGTGGAAACAGTTCCCTTACCAGACCCACATGCATATGTACCATGGCCTGATGTGCACATGGTGGAAGAGAAGAAGATTGGCTCGGGGATCCGCCAAGCCTGGTAGGATGCTTACAGCCGAGCGGTGTAAATACGCACAATACGTGTACTGGCAAGCCACTGAATTTACTTACGTCTCCTAAAGCTTAACAAAGAGAAAACAGAATGTATACTTATCTGAAGACCCCAGAATGCAAATTCTTACAATGATTGCCTTACAGAAATCAATAATGATGGCTTTACACTTTCCCTATTCGAGGAAGTTAAATGTTTGGGAATGTGACTCGACTGGTCTTTGCTCATGTCTGAATACATCAACCACATTGCCTCAAAAGACTGGACCATGCTTCATGGTGTGAACAAAATCAAACCACCCTTCAGCCCAATTGCTATACAGTCCTTAATACTATCAAGAACTGATTGCAGGAATTCGGTTTGGTTGGTACGTCTAATTCTTCACTAACCCCAGAAAAAGAGTTCCTCCACACAGCAGCCAGGCTTATCCCAGGCATGAGAAAATACAACCATAAGTCCCCTGTCCCTACAGATCTTTATGGCTCCATCTGGAAGCCAGAATAAATGTGCAGCTGGCCTGCATCCCCTTTAGGTCAAATTGGCTTCTACAGTCAGAATATCAACTCTAAAACCTTCTGGAGTAAACACACACCAAAGGAGGTTACCCAATCAGCATTTCGAGGTTCCTCCATTGTGCCTCCTGGGCTCCTTCAGGGCCTGTTAGCCCTTCAATTACTTACTCCCATGTAGCCCTTAGCCTGATCGCTGTAGGTGCTCAGCCTACTTGACTTACTAATCTGACTCAAAATGTATACTCTCTGCAAGAAAATAAATGATGAAGGCAAGCCACTGGAAGATCCTTTTTCCTGCTCACAGCTTTGTGCGAAAGATATCCTCAGTTGTCTTGGGTTTCCCACACAACATATCCGAGGTCTCGGAGCTCAACCAATCTGCTGCCTGGGGAAATGTCTACTCTGAAAACCTTCTCTTTGTGATTAAACACTTTGGGGACTAATTTAGATCTTGGAGGAGGGTAATATTCCATCACAAACGTGACTGATATCCTGTCTGCCATATTACGATCCCATTATATCCTACGGGGATTGCAATACAGCGGACGGGATATCCGTCACATTTGTGACAGAGTATTCCATCTGCCGAGATCTAAATAAGGCCCTCTGCCCAGTACAGATCCCAATCTTCAGTCTGAAAGCATGCACTCAACAAATTTGCTTCACTTAGAACATGGCCGCCAGTTGGATATTGACAAAGAAATGTTATCAGTACTGATTGATTTTCACATCAACTCTACTCAACCCCTTTTTCCCCACTAATTTTAATTACTTGCTGAATAACTGTATCCTTTTATCCATTTTTCTTAATTTTTGTGACACATATTCTTCATAAATTATTATGGTTTTTTAATAAGCTTAGTTTGGAACTTTAAAATTCTTTATTTCTTTTACTGTATGGTTGTCTCAGAAAGTTACAAACAGCGCCTCACTTGGGCTGGCTTACTTCTCAGGCCAAGCTACCAAAGGTGAGCTAAGGTCTCCCTTTAATGAAACCTGGCTCCCTCAGCCAGTTAGTCGGTTTGGGTAGTGTTTAAAGTCAGACCTAGCTCACATCAAGAAAGTAATTTTTTTCTGTTTGCACTATAGATAGTTATGCAGACTCTTTACATGCACAGCCAGCACTTGTTCTTGCGGTACCTTGATTGATATCTTTGTAAGTCATAATGTGGTATGAAAGAGAAACTTACACCTTAAAATCACTGCATTGTACTACTGGATATCAACTACGAAAATATCGATCAACCATAATATTGAAGTTAAAATACAGGCAATCTTAATATTAGCAACTCTTTATTTATATTTAGAACAACAACAATATTAAATCCAAAGTATCCTACTGTATAAATATTAAAAGTTAAAAATAGCTCAAGCAAAATCTATATTTCAAGAATATTTACTTCTAAAAGTAACATTAAAATTAATATTGAAAACTGCAACATATTGCAACATTTCTAGAATGTATATTTTTTAAAATATTAAATGTATTTAATTATAATTAATTTAAAGTTTTAAAAACTTGCAATACTTTGAAAAAATGTATTTTATATCATAAAAATAAATGTGTATTATAATAAATCATTATCTTTGAAAACACACATTAATTTTCCATTAATCAAAAATTAATATAGCTTCTTACTCAGAAAATATTTAATTTACAAAACAGATATACATTACAAAATTAAAATCATTTTATAAACATCGATTTATCTGCTAATGAAATGAAAATAAATTATTTTCATAAATAAATCAACTTTTTAAATATTAGAAATGTTAAATAATTAAAGACAAATCTACAGATATATAAACAAATTGTAAGGCATCTAAATATAAACATTTGCATATATGTAGAGGAGCAGATTTACTATTCCCACTCTAAATTAAACAACACTGGGGAAAGTGTTGAGCTCTGTTGCGGTCAGATTTACTATTTCCACTCTAAATCATGCGAAATTGAGGAAAGCGTTGACTCTAGGGGTCAGACATACGATGCCCTCTCCAAACTAAGCCACATTCGGTAAAGTGTTGGACGCTGGGGGAGGGGTAGATTTACTGTTCCGATTCCAAACAAAATAAATTTGGAAAAAGTGTTGAACTCTGGAGCTGTAAAAGTTACTATCTCCAGTCCAAAATGAGGGGGTCATTATGATGGTGGAGGGTCTGCCACCGCCAGCCGTGCGGTCTCTCCACCAGCGAATGTCTATTTTTCCCCCCGCCATATTAAGATGGCGTGGGGAATCGATGCAGCAGCGCAGCGGTCACAAAGACCGGCCACCACGGTTCCCAAAGCGGTCCACCTCCGACTGCCTTGCGGAACGAAAACACAGGCCAGCGTTGTGGCGGTGCCTTGAAGGCACCGCCGTAGGGACTACGATAACCCTTTCCGCCTGTCTTTTTATGGCTGTCCTCCCACCGTGAAAAGACAAGCGGAAACGGATTCGGGGGCCCGTAGCAGGCCCCCCTTGTTTTGGGGGGAGGTAGCTCTGCACTGGGGAGGGTACCCATGGTACCCACTGCATTTCCCTGCACTGCATGGCAGACACCGCATGGTGCCTGCCACGTAGTGCAGGGAAATGCACAGAGTGGTATTTTGGCATTCCGTACGGTGCTATAGCCAGCAGCACCGTCCGGAATGTTAAATGGCCTAGATGCGCCCGCCAATAGGGCGGGCGCATCCTAATTGCAGTGGTGGGACCGCCACATGTCTGGCGGGTGGTCCCAAACATCGCAACGATGGCGGTCAACCCATCATTGTAATGAGCCCCTATGCAACATTGAGGAAAGTGTTGGACTGTTTATTTAAAAGATTATTGAAAGATAGTTGGGCAGTAAAATCCCTGCCCTAGCAGGTTGATGGGATTGCAGGCCCCAATTTAATTAAGTCCAACTATCTGCCTCTTTCTACATGAGCTTCCCAATATGTCCTGCCATGTTCCACTTAACAAGCCGCCAAGTTTACACCTCACAAAGCAGCAAATTACACTGAACTCCGATAGAGAGGCACTGGCCTGTAAAAGGAAATGCAGCAAAAAGAATTTGCACCTGGGAAAACATGGTACAAACCTTACTTCACATTTTACTTATCAGTGTTTATATGGTTTGATGTAAAGAATATACATTTTTACACTTTTCAAATGTGAAAGATGGAACTACGTATAAGGCAAAATCAGTTTGTTTCATTTTATTTCGTAATTAGCAACACAAAAAAAGTGTTTTATCTATTCAATTCAATTGTACACAGAAGACAACACTACAAATCGACAAATACAAGAGTAATTACTAAAGTGCAAAATTATTGTGAGGAAAAACTAATCAGTGCATCCAAAACCATGATAAAACTCATATAAAAAGCAAGGCAGCAAATATTTATCCAGGGTGCATAGTACTGCAAGACTGCACAGAAAGGACCTAACATAAAAGCAGAAATCATCCTCATGAATTTGTTGTAAAAAGCTATAAGCTAGGGCACATTGCTTAAAATTACAAGACTTCATAATAGGAATTAAAAACATTTTGGTAAATCCTTTATAAAACCACAGAAGAAGATTAAGTGCATCATAGTTAGACCCGATATGTTGTCACAGGGACACAAAATGGATTACAGATTTCTTTGATAGCCCAAGGGAAAACACGGCACGTACTTAATTGAATCTGTCCTGAAGCAAGGAAACAGGCAGCGTGCACACCGCCCCTTAGTATTGGATAGATGATTGGATGGTGGACTATCTGTGCTCCAGTGCAGATAAGCTGAAAGGCCTCATGTAGACCATACCAGGAACAGACAGTGGGCTCAGAGCCCGCCCATTGCTTATCATTGGTTGGCTTTATTGTAACTCTCATTTGCTTGCTTCATATTCAATGGCTTGCCTTCCTCTTCTACACCCACATGCATCATTGCACCCGTTTGCGATTCCTAAATTGCGAAAATTAGGGAATCGCAATTTAGAAATCGCAAACGGCAATGCATGAATAATTCGCAAATATTTTTGCGATTCCTTAATTTTCCTTAATTGCGATTCACATTTTGCGAATCGCAATTAAGGAAAACCTTCCCATTGATTCCTATGGGCCAAAAGGCCCATAGGAATCAATGGGAAGGCATTAACATTTTGCGATTTTCATTTTGCGAATCGCAATTTGTTAATGCATTTCAAGGGTGCTGAGGGGGGTCCAAAGGACCCCCCCCTGCACCCTTGAAATGTTTTTGTAAGTGCAAGTTTCACACACACATGTCCAAAGGACATGTGTGTGTGTAACATGACACTTTCAAAAATGCATTTTTGAGCATTTTTGAAAGATTTTGCAAATTAACACGAGGTTGAACCTCGCGTTAATTTGCTCCCCCTATTTGCGAATTCGCAATTTTTAAAACATTCATGCATTGCATTTAAGGAATCGCAAAAATGCGATTCCTTAAATGCAATCGCATTTTTAGAAATCACAAAAAATTGCGATTTCTACACATTTGTTTAATGCATCCCAAGAAGTGATTTTGGCATCGCAAACGGACGAATTTTGCGATTCGCACCGTTTGCAACTCCAAAATCACTTGATGCATGTGGCTGCTTGTGTCTGTTGCTACCCTGGATCATAGTCTCTTTATCATACTTTTGATTTGCTGACTTGTATTATTCCACTGCTCACATTTAGAGAACCACTTTTTCTTTTTCATTTTGTACTCCATGAGAGTGCATTTGTTTTCTAGCTCTCTCCCTCGTGTGCTTCTTCTCTCCTGCAACCTCATCCATCCCTCCAAGCTCGCCCTATGCTTTCCCCACCGCTCCTTGGCTTTTTCTGTTTTTCTGGCACTTCCCAGGCCCAGTCTCAAGTGCCTCTATTGCTCCCTTGCCTCCTGCCCATTCCACGGTGCTTCCTGCAACCATTCCTCTAATCTTCCCATACCTCTCCCAGTCTTTAACAATATTTGTATTAATTACATTTTTTGTGAGGGGGCAACTGTTAATTGCTTTTGGGCTGCTTAATAGTACAAAAAGCCCTTTCTCTGAACAATAATTTATTTTTAGGTCTGTCCTTAGCAAGACTTTTTGATTTTACAAAACATATACTGAATTAAAGGGGCTTTGAGCCACCTGTCTTCTTCCATTGGCCTGTTGATGTGTCATTCACATTTTGCTTCCACCCACAACAGCATGGGGCAATGGGTCAACCTACTTAAACCTCTGGTTATCGTCACTTTGAGTGACATGATTTTGCTCTTCCAAAATGAGCACACCTGAAAGAAGGATGCATCTGATGTGAGCACAGGGCACATTCCAGCTTTATCAGTTCCGGTTACGTGGCATAAAATGTACCCCCGCAGCCCCTGCAGCCAGGGAACCTCAAGCCCAGGGGGCCCCTTCAGCACAGTGCTTTGGCCTGAGTGCTCCTCACTACGAAGAGGGGGACCCTACATGTACTTTGCGGGGGCCCTCTCAAGGTGTGTTACGCCACTCTTCCTGTCTCCTTCCAGTACGGTTGTAAATTCCTTTTGAAGTGGACTGCTGCTATGTCACAGCATACCATATTGTGTTCCTGGACTCCATTTTACCAATCGTTCTTTAATATACTTTGCCCAAGAAGAAAAACAAACTTTATTGTGCTTGATTTGCAGCACACGTGTATCATTTCTATTTAAACATAGGTGGGGTGTAAATATTGCGAACCCTCTTCCCTTATTTCTTTCTATCCTTTTTTCTTTCCATCTTTCATTTTTTCTTACCTACTTTTCACTTTATTTCCTTTAGCTTTTTTGTGCATTCTTTGTCCAACGTTTTCCTTTTCTTTCTTTTTTCTTCATTTGTTCCTGGAAAGGGGCGACCATTCGGTCCCCCCGAACGTATGGCGGAGTACCACGATCCCCCCGGGAAGCCATCTTGGGCGGGAGGCGAGTCTCGGCTGGTATGCCCGAAGCGGCGTAGCCGGGGCGCGCTTTTTTCCCGCCCTGGAGTGGGCTGGCCTAGACACTGACGCGGCCGGCCACGCCCTTGGGGCAGGCAGGGGCGGGTTTACGCCCGCCCTGAAGACGGATAAAAGGAGCAACAAGCCAAGAAAGCATCCTCTTGTTCCTGTGCTCTGAAGCTGCACCTCCTCACTGCACGTGAGCTCGAGACGGAACGAAGAGCCAATTTTGAGCGTGGTAATCTTTCTTTTTTGTCTTACAGATACTCTGTCTGAGAATGCCCAAGAAAGTCGGAAAGCGAGTTACTACCGATCAGATGTTCCGTATGCTCATGAAAGAAGTAACCGATCTGAAGAAGCAGATGGCGGCTAAAGACGGGGAAGGGGGACCGAAACGACCTTTGTCAGGAGCAGCTCCCGGAGTGAAAGGCAAGAGGTCCAGAAGGGGGGCATCTGGGGGGGACACCCCGGTTCCCGATACCCCACTTGAAGAGCCAACTCCAGTGCCGAGGGAGGGGAATCCGATTCCCGTGGTGGTCACTCCTGTGTCCGGGGAGGATATGCCTCCTGAGTTAGCAGCACAATTGGCAGCGTGGTTGGGGAAAGATAGCGAGGGCGCCACGGCTGACGACGCACGGGTGTTAATGAAACAACTGCGTGAAACTAGGGAGGCTTGAAGGCACCATCGCCAGTTACCCCGCTGCCTCCGGCGGTGGAAAAAGCAACAGGATCAGGTCCAGCGGCAGATGCAGCTTCTGGTTCAGGTAAGCGGCCATTGCCGATTGCGAGGGAGGGGTCTGCACCTTCACGAAGGGAAAAGGTGGGTCAGCATGTTCCTCTGGCAATTAAGGAAAAGATGTGGGCAGATGAGTATGTAAACATTTTCTCTTTGCTTACCGACCATTATGAGATGGAGCATGTTAAGAGCCAAAAGGAGCTCATGCATCCGAGTGTTTGGCACGCAAAAATGGCCGCCTTTAAGGTTGACGAAAACATTGGCACTTGGGGCAGGGCATAGGGAATCTTTACCTCCATCATGGGCGAACGTAGGCCCGAGTTACTGACCGAATTGCCTATTTATCAGTCACGGATCATGGAGTATTATGGATCATATGGGGGCAATCAGTGGTTCTGTTACGATAATATTTTTAGAAAAGCGAAAGAACACGACAAAAACTTGACTTGGGATTGTTACGACTCTGTTTCATGGTCAAAAATGGAGAGTACAGGTATGTTGAAGGTACCATTGGTAGGGAGTAGCGGGGGTGAATCCTCCCGGCAATATGCTGGGACACCCTTTCGATCGGGTACAGGTAACGACTACCACTCGAAGCCGAACGGCAACGCAGGTAAAAGGGGGATTTGTTGGAATTTTAACAGGGGTAAATGTACGAGGCCCCAGGGGTCATGCAAGTTTAGACACGAATGTGGAGGGTGTGGGCAGCCATCCCATCCTGAGTCCATGTGCAGAGCCAAAACGGGTGATAACGGTGGTAGGGGAAGCGCCAAACAGGTCTGAAATGGTCCGAGGGGCGCCTTTACCTACTCCGATTGATTCCATGGCAATGATTCCTTGGCTCAACGAATACCCGGATCATGCTTCCGCTGGGGTGTTGCGGAACGGGTTTTCATATGGTTTCCGCATCCCAGTGGGGGATTTTCAGGGTGTAGCAAAATGTAAGAACCAACTGTCGGTCCTGCAACATACGACCGTGGTACAGGAAAAGATTGGGAAGGAGGTTACTCGAGGTCGAGTCGCCGGTCCATTTGATGTGCCACCATGTGCTAACTTTGTTTGTTCCCCTTTGGGGTGGTCCCCAAGAAGGACCCGGGTGAGTTTCGGCTGATACATAATTTATCAGCCCCACGTGGTCTGTCCGTGAATGATGCGATAGACCCGGAAGTGTGTTCGGTGCGGTACGCATCTTTTGATGAGGCCGTTGCCATGTTGAATCGCCTAGGGCCCGGTGCGCTGATGGCAAAATCTGATATTGAGTCAGCGTTCCGGTTGCTCCCGGTACACCCAGACGATCAGCGTCTCCTTGGTTTTATGTTTCAGGGTCACTATTACATGGATAGATGTATGCCAATGGGATGCTCTATATCTTGTGCCTATTTTGAAAAGTTCAGTTGTTTTCTGCAATGGGTCTTCACAAAGAGGACGGGTTTTCAACATGTTATGCATTATCTCGATGACTTTTTGTTTCTGGGGGCAGCCGGGGATCCAGAATGTGGACAGGCTTTGAATGAATTTTGTGTCTTAATGAAGCATTTTGGTGTGCCATTGGCACCAGGTAAGACTGTGGGTCCCTCGACTTGCCTCGAGTTCCTAGGGATCGAGCTCGACTCAGAGGAAGGTTGTTTTCGATTACCAAGAGAAAAGGTGTTAAGATTCAGGGCATCCCTGGAAACGTGTATTAGTGAGTCTAAGGTCAAACTGCATCAATTACAACAATTGGTGGGCCAGCTGAATTTTGCCCTGAGGGTAATGCCGATGGCCCGCCCCTTTTCCCGCTCGATCGCTCAGGCCATGGTCGGCCTGAAGGAGGGTCATCATCGCATGAGGCTATCGGCAGAGGTTCGCCAGGACATGCGCATTTGGTTGGCATTTCTGGCGGAGTTCAATGGTCGAATCGTCTGGAATAAACCGGCGGTGTCCTCCGAAGAACTGGGGCTGTGGACAGATTCGGCTGGGAGCATTGGTTTTGGTGCCATATTCGGCACACAATGGTCGGCTCAAAAATGGCCGTTATGGTGGCATGAGTGTGGGCTGCCAAGTAACATTGCCTTTCTTGAACTTTTTCCCATTCTGGTGGCCCTGAAAACTTGGCCTGAGGGATTCAGAGATCACTCTGTGGTGTTTTGGTCTGATAACATGACCGTGGTTGAGTGTATCAATAGCCAGGCAGCACGATGCAAATGGATTCTGAGATTGCTCAAAGAAATTGTGTTATTATGTATGCAATTGAACGTGCTATTTAAGGCAAGACATGTGCCGGGGGTAATGAATCAAGCGGCTGATGCGCTTTCTCGTTTTCGTATGCAGGCCTTCTGGGGTTTTCTGCCCACAGCGGACCCGGTGGCGGCACCCTTTCCCGAAGCTCTCTGGTCTCTCGGTGCCCCGAACTACAGAACCTCGTGGGAGAGAGTTTAGCACCCAGGACGAGGAAGGCATATGAAGGGGCGTTCCGATCCTATTGGGCCTTTTTGGGGACTGCTAGGGGAGAGCTTTGGGGCCAGGAAGAGCTAGTGGTAAAATTTCTGCTGTCCTTACATCAGGCAGGCAAATCAGTGGCTACGGCCCAGAGGCATCGGGCCGCCATTTCCTTTATGGCAAGGGCTCATGGGATCCAGGACCCGACTGCGTCTTTCGTTGTGCAAAAAGCGCTACGTGGGTGGCAACGCCTTGAGGGTCGCAGAGTAGATGAAAGGCGCCCGATAGGTCTGGATAGGTTGGCTCTGTTGTTATCTGTACTTCCTGCAACGTGTTCATCCCAGTATGAAACAGTGTTATTCCGAGCCGCTTTTGTGCTAGCATTCCATGGGGCTATGCGGGTAAGCGAACTAGTGGCAAAGAACAAGCAGGATACCATGGGGGGACTGTGCCGAGAGCACGTTCAGGTCAGGGGGGAGACAATGACTGTCTCGTTTGTCAGGTTCAAGACCGATCAGGGTGCGATTGGGGACGGCATAATCATACAAAGGATTCCCGGGTCTTCCATGTGCCCTGTGGTGTGCGTAGAGGAATATTTAACGCAAAGGGTGGCATCATGGGGGGGGACCTTGTTGAGACACGCTGACGCCACCCCACTGACGAGGTTTCAGTTTCAGCGGGTGCTTGCGATGTCGATTTCGGCCGCGGGCTTGAACCCCGGCGAGTTTGGGACCCATTCCTTTCGGATAGGGGCTGCTACAGAGGCTACAGCCAGGGGTCTGAATGTTGAACAAGTAAAACGTGTGGGGCGTTGGTCCTCAAACTGTTATAAGAGGTATGTGCGGTTGCACATGTTGTGAAGCTGTAATGATGTACTCACGCTTCTTGTTTTTGTTTGGTTTTCAGTTGCGCAAGCCTACGAGGCGGGGCGGACTGTGCAGTCGACCCGACACCGGGGGGCCAGCGGTCAGACATCACCGGCTGTGAAAAAGGAGGTGTGGGTCGTGGGCCACTCATACGTGAGGCGTGCCGCGGACGTATTCAAAGCAGGTGACATGATTCACGTGGCTGGGGAATACGGGTACAGTGTGTCCTTCTACGGAAAGGGCGGGCTCTGTATTGACCAGTTTCGATCATTTTTTGAGGGTTTGTTAGGGCGGACGAGGTCACCGCCGTCTGTAGTCATAGTACATCTTGGGGGCAATGATTTGGTGACCACTGGTAGACGACTTCTTCTTGAGGCGATGTTTTCCACGGTAAGTTGGTTGGCAAGAAGAGTTCCAGGGTGCACAATTGCATGGTCCCATATGATCCCACGGAAAGTGTGGCGGGGGGCTCTTTCGGTTTCTGCTCTGAATCATTCAGTAAGGAAAATTAATAATAAAGTGAGTAGATTGTTCCGTTCAAGTACACTGCATTCTATTTCGCATGGTTGTATTAAAGGGGACAGTATGTATTTGGGGGATGGTGTTCATTTGTCCCGGATGGGGAACGAGTTACTCATAGGAGACCTGATAGCTTGGCTAAAGACTTTATGACATGACCTTTAGGCAGGAGTGTTGTGGGGGGTCCGGATAGCCGGTCAACTATCCGGCCTGTGGCGGTAAGGTCATGATCGGTGAGCAGTAATTGGAAGATCCCTATGGGTGGGCGTCACCCATTACGGATGGGAGCGCTCGGGGGAGGTGGCCATTGGCCCCTCAACGGGGAGGCGGTCCCTTCTAAGGAAGGGCCGCCGAAAGGAAAGGAAAGGCGGTCAAGGCCCCTTCCTGGGTAGGAGGGGCTACAACCCCCTCCTGGGGAATTTCCCGGGGCCAGGACATCTGCGACGGCAGATGTGGTAAGTTGTATGGGGTTTGGGAGGGGGTCTACGCTACCTTCTAGATACCTCACACGAGTCCTCAGACGACCTTTAAATGGCGTCGAGTTTATTGGGCCCCCGTCAAGTCAAGGGAAATTGGTAGATGCACTTGAGGTACACCTCTGTGCGGTCGCCCCTCACAAGTGAGGGGGATATTTCTGGTTTAGGGATCTTGACACCGGTTACGACCTTGCCGTTGGCCCTTAAACGTTAGGATGTACAATTTCAAGTTAAATGTTTTGTAGGATGTTAGTTCGGCTAGGAGAACCTTTGTATTAGAGAATATGTTAAGGTTAGCCAAACATCGCAATGTGGAAATGAAATTGTACATAATATGAAACTGTTATTTTAATGTTTTCATTTTGTTTCATATTTTAATAAATACGGCCGGGAGGGTCACTCCCTCCCGTCTTCCAAAAGTTCAGAACCGTTTCCGGTTTCCCATCCTTGGGGATTGTGTTGAGAGGGGGTGGCGGGTATCTCAGCTATATGGAAAGGGGCGACCATTCGGTCCCCCCGAACGTATGGCGGAGTACCACGATCCCCCCGGGAAGCCATCTTGGGCGGGAGGCGAGTCTCGGCTGGTATGCCCGAAGCGGCGTAGCCGGGGCGCGCTTTTTTCCCGCCCTGGAGTGGGCTGGCCTAGACACTGACGCGGCCGGCCACGCCCTTGGGGCAGGCAGGGGCGGGTTTACGCCCGCCCTGAAGACGGATAAAAGGAGCAACAAGCCAAGAAAGCATCCTCTTGTTCCTGTGCTCTGAAGCTGCACCTCCTCGCTGCACGTGAGCTCGAGACGGAACGAAGAGCCAATTTTGACCCACCCACCAGCCCCTGAGGACAGCAAGTGGTTTTTGAATAAAGTTTGATGTGGTAACGCTAATTCTTGCAGGTTGTGATGATTATCGTGATAACTTTGAATATGCAATAAAGAATGGTCAATTGGTTGTATGTTTTTGCAAATAAAGTGATTCTGCACTAGTGTTGATCAGTAATCATGCTTTTTTAGTAAGTTGTAATTGTTACTGTCTTTTAGTAATTTAGTAATTTAGTAATTTAGTTAGAATTGTCGTATTTATGTTGGTCGGGCGGTAAGGTCATGATCGGTGAGCAGTAATTGGAAGATCCCTATGGGTGGGCGTCACCCATTACGGATGGGAGCGCTCGGGGGAGGTGGCCATTGGCCCCTCAACGGGGAGGCGGTCCCTTCTAAGGAAGGGCCGCCGAAAGGAAAGGAAAGGCGGTCAAGGCCCCTTCCTGGGTAGGAGGGGCTACAGCCCCCTCCTGGGGAATTTCTCGGGGCCAGGACATCTGCGACGGCAGATGTGGTAAGTTGTGTGGGGTTTGGGAGGGGGTCTACGCTACCTTCTAGATACCTCACACGAGTCCTCGGACGACCTTTAAATGGAGTCGAGTTTATTGGGCCCCCGTCAAGTCAAGGGAAATCGGTAGATGCACTTGAGGTACACCTCTGTGCGGTCGCCCCTCACAAGTGAGGGGGATATTTCTGGTTTAGGGATCTTGACACCGGTTACGACCTTGCCGTTGGCCCTTAAACGTTAGGATGTACAATTTCAAGTTAAATGTTTTGTAGGATGTTAGTTCGGCTAGGAGAACCTTTGTATTAGAGAATATGTTAAGGTTAGCCAAACATCGCAATGTGGAAATGAAATTGTACATAATATGAAACTGTTATTTTAATGTTTTAATTTTGTTTCATATTTTAATAAATACGGCCGGGAGGGTCACTCCCTCCCATCTTCCAAAAGTTCAGAACCGTTTCCGGTTTCCCATCCTTGGGGATTGTGTTGAGAGGGGGTGGCGGGTATCTCAGCTATATTCTTTCCATCTTTTTTTACTTTCCTTTTTCTTTACTCCTTTCTCTCCTCCTTTCTTTTTTGCCTTCTTCCTTTTCTTCTTTCATTCTTTCCTTCTTTTTTTGCTTTTTTGCATTCTTTCATACTTTCTCTTTCTTTTTCGTTCTCTTTGGACTTCTTTCCTTTTTATTTCGTTTTTCATTTTTTCTTTCCTTCATTACTTCTGTCTTTTTTTCTTCTTTCTTTCTTGTTTTCTTCTTTCTCCTTTGACTGCTTTCATTCTTTCTTTCCTTTCATTCTATTTTAGCCTACTTTTCAGTTTTTTACCTTGTCTCCTTTTTTCTGTCTTTCAATCTTTCTTTTTTGCCTTCTTTCTTTTTTCTTTTCTTCTTTCCTTTCTTTCTTTCCTTTTGTCTTTCCTTTTTTACATGTGTATTTCTTGCCTTCATTATGTTTTCCCTTCTTTCTTTTCTTCTTACTTTTTTGCATTCTTTCCTTCTTATTTTTTTTTCGTTTTGCCTTCATTCTTCTTTCTTGCCTATTCCTTTTTCTTCTTTTTTTCTTATTTCCATCTTTCCTTTGTTCTTTCTTTTTGCCTTCTTTCCTTATTTCTTGCCTTCTTTTTTCCTGTTTTGCCTTATTTCTCACATTTTCTCCTTCTTTTTTCCCTTCATTTTTGTCTTCTTTCCTTCCTTGTCTTCTTTTTCTCACTTTTTTGCTTATTTCTGCCTTCATTCTTCCTTTCTTTCCTTCTTTCTTTTTTGTATCTTTCCTTCTATCTTTTTCTTTTTTACCCTCCTTCCTTTCTTATTTGCCTTCTTTCTTTCTTCTTTCTGCCTTTCTTTCTTCCTTCCTTTCTTTCATGTTTCCTCCTTCCTTCCTTCCTTCCTTTTGCTTCCGCACCCCCTTCCTTTCTTTTTGCCTTCCTTCCTTTTTTGCTCTTCTTCCTTCCTGTTTTGTCTGCCTTCCTTCCTTCTTGGTCTGTCTTACTTCCTTCTTTCCTTCCTTCCTTCCTTGCTTTCTTCCTCCCTCCGTCCTTTCTTTCGTTCTTTCTTTCTCTAACGTGAGGCTAGCAGCCAGTGCCAAACTCATGCCATTTTAGGTCTGTGTTAGCCAAGATCATTTGGTTTTCCTAAAAGCATGTATAACATAGTTACTTATAGGGGGTTTCAGCCAGACTTCGTCCATTAGTCTGTGATTGTGTCATTCCCATTTTTCTTTCACCCCCTCCAGCATGCATTAAGGTGCAATGTTAGGCCATTTCAGTCATTGGCAGAATTTACTATAAGTTGCGTCATGCTGCCATTTCACAAGGAGCCCATCCAGGCACAAGGTAGTTCCCTTCAGTGCCGAGTGCACCACGGTAATGTGTACTTGTGTGAGACTAGAAAAACACTTTTGCCTTTAGCCAATACGTTTTTTTTGTCAGATTTAATGAGGGCCCAGCAGATTCCTGAACAATGCAGGTGTGTAAAAACTATGACAAAACCAAAAAGGAATCGCCGAAAGGCTGCCCTCCAACGCCAGATTTATTGGCTTTGCCAATGCTTTATTTTATTTACCAATCCAAACGTCATCTGCTATATTGGGTTGGTAAAAAAAAAAACTATGGCACAACAGACATGTCTAGGGAATGACACAAGCAGGTCATAGTGTCTTTATTTCTTTCAGTGCTACAGATCATCGGCAAAAAACTTTTAAGATTTTTACCGATGCTAGACCATCGGCAAAAGCATTGGCAAAGACAATAAGTCACAAAGGTGAGATCTTTTGGCTTTGGCAGTGCATGTTCAAGTAAGGGTAGTCCATTGACTACGGTATGCATAGCAAGCGAGCATGTTCTATATGATACGAAATGGCTGCACAATCTATTATCTTACTTTTGTCCTGGTGTACGAACTTATGTGTAATGTGGAGTCTACCAAAATTTGCCTTCACAAATTCCTACATTGTTTTACACTGCTATTTGCACCAGTGCTAAGTTTTTGTAAGATGCTCCAAGTGTGCTGGTGAAGAACCAGTCCCCCTATCAGGCCAGGGTCCTCCTGAAAGGGGTGTTGGGCTGCCAGTTGTCAAGCAGCTTGCCTGTGAAACACCTCTGCCCCAGGCCCATGAAAAGCATTGACAGAGCTACTCGCAGGTCTGGCTGGTCTAGTGCCTGGCACCCAGTCTTACCCCCTCCGTAAATGTTTTTGTACTTGTATAGCGCACAGCTACCCGCAGTGGGTTTCCCGGCACTTGTACGAATACCGCAAGGGAACCCTTCCTGGCTTTCCCTGTGAAGTGTCCACTCCTGGGCACCCCCATGGTGCAGACCAGGCATCCCTCGCGTTGTGGGGGCCGTTGTGGAGACTAAGCAAGCTACTGCCCAGAGTTGCAGCGTGGGACCCATGATTGAGGCGAGAATATCCGATCAGGGGAATTAATGAGCCCAAGACCCGCCAGGGTAGGAATCGAACCCTGGTCCCTGGCCAGAGCTCTGCATCAAGGTCTGCCTGCTCTAACCATTGAGCCACACTTCTACATCCCGTTACACTAGTTTTACAGAAGCAGCACCCAATTAGGCAATGTGACTTTCTGAAACAGGAAAACAAACAAAGCGGTGACCAGCCTTGCACTCAGAGAGCAGTGTAGTAAACAGGGCTTGCGCCAGTGTGCGCGCCAGGGAGAGAGAGATTCTATTAATGTTTCTATTTTCCTGTCTACAGTCTCATGCATGTCTTTCTACTTCTATCATATTGCTTGTGTATGTGTTTGTTTATGGCTGTGTGTGCTGAGCGCCTCCCTCGCCTGCACTGACTCCCAGAGCAGGCGCTCGACCCTCTTTAAAGGCGCTGATGTCTAATAATAGAAGGCCCATATCTCGCTCCCCCCGGGGACGCCTATTGTTGGGGAGAGGCAGCGTGTTCTGCTGACTGCAGCACATCCAACCTGCTGGGACAGGGCCCGAGTCACAGCCTGTAATTGGCTTTAGCCTGATTCTGTCAGGCCCAGTGCTGTTCCGGGGTATGACAGCCCCATTCACTCTCACCCAGGCCCCTCTCCCGCCTCCAAACACCAAGTAAGGAGGAGCAGTGTTCGCGCCGGGGCCTCGACAGCATTCAACTCTGTCAAGACGAAGCGCCTTGAGGCCGCACTGGTTTGTCCGCACTAGTCCACACTGTCCGTCATGGAGTTTATTCATTGAGTAGCCAGTCTCAAGACAGGGGCGGCCTTAGGCATGTGCAAGCTGTGCACCTGCACAGGGCCACCAAACCCCAGAAATCACCACGCCAGTATATATCCTTAATATAATAATCCTCTGAGGATGAATACATATTTGTGTGGCGGCCCCTGGCAGGGATTTGGCGGCCTCCGGCTCTGTTCCACTTCCAAACACCCTGACCCCCCCCCCTCTTCTGTGGCCTCCGTGCTCTGCCCCGCCCAGACCCCCTCTTCCGGGGCCCCCTACCTACGCTCCCTGCCCAGGGCCGCCATGAGCCTAGAGCCGCCCCTGCTCAAGCTGTATTTCCTAGCCAAAAGTGTTGAAATAGAGAGGGGCAGGGTACTGAGATTCAGGGTATTTCTTTGATCAAAGGCATTCTAGACACTTGGCTTTGCTCCACTTTGGCTGGCAGTGCTTAGAAACATCAGGACTGGGCGCTATGGAAGATCTCATTAGGGTGTAGAACAGGACGGCTCGTGGACTGTAATTTATCTGTATTGATCTCATTAGCAGAGAAAAGTAAACCGGGATCGATTCCGTTTTAGATCTGACGACAGAAAACTTCACGTCTAGTCGCCCCTACTGTGACACATTCTCAGAAATATGCAGAGCAGGCGTATAGGCTCTGGCCCAGAAAAGTAATTCTCTCCCTCTTTATACTATTGGCTGTTTTGTGTTCCATTTCATCTCTGTGGGAGTGCTTTGCATAGGATGAGACACTATTTTGCATCTCTAAATTACGTTTAATGCATGACATTAAGTTCCTTATCTCATACGTGCATTGTGAACAGAAAGCAACCCTTTTTTCTGTTTTGTTTTTGTCTGCAACAATCTTTATGTTTTGTTCAGGGCTTTATGTGACTGACTTTATAAGCCAGCATCCTACTACTTGTCCCTTTCCAGATTATGATAGCCTGACCCTAAAATGGCCGCCCTAAATTCATGTGAGACTTCAAGAGACAGTCATTTATGGGTCAGTTCATCTACCCAATCAGGCCCTGTTCATCATTCTTTTGTGAGGGCGCAGCTCACGCAGTGAGTGAGTCTCTAATGGCTTCACACCGATGTCAGCAGGACGCTGATCACACAGTCCCACTGTTCCAGGCTCAGCAGCTCATTCTCGCTGCCGCCAGAGTGGTATTCACTAAGCATGGGCAGAAAATGTGTTCCTATCGTGAAATTTGCGGATTTTTGGCAATTTCGCAATCTGCGAATCGTGCGAAATTGCCAAACAATCCGCAAGTTCGTGAATTTTTTTGCTTGTTCGCGCTTTAAAAATACAATCTTGCACACACTGCGTTGACTTACCTTGATTCTGAGTTTGCCGAGTTGTTTTCCTCCCGCGAACAAGATGGCCGCGCCCAAAAACGACCGCCTAGGTAAGTTTGCGGTAGCCGCGCTGAAAAAACACCCCGCGAACACGCCAGAACACGCCAAAATAAAAAATATTGCAAGTTCGCACAAATTCGTGAATTTTGCGGACCGCGAATTCGCTTTCGCATGAATTCACGGACCGCGAATTCGCAAATTTCGCCCATACTTAGTATTCACACAGGTGACCCTTCCAGTGGCTTCCCCCGCCTGCCCAGTTCTCTCGCCTCCTCCTAATGTCACACACTGCTGTCAGAGTGAGCGCGCATGGGGCGTCCAGGAACTCCTCCTATACAGTTTGTGCATGATGACAGTCATGTACACTTTTTTGTGCATCAGTAATAATCACAATTGTCTGTCTCAGACATACACAGCGCTGTCATCTTTTTATAACACTAGAACAGGGTATAGGGTAGGACACTTAACTGCACTCAATCTAATGAATCTTGGTCACGTTATATCTAGGGGTGCCAAGAACCTGAGGCCATATACCCCTAGGCCTCCAAAATCAGTGCCAAGGCACTGTACACAATTCAAAGAAATAGTTCGGCACACCACAAAATGTTCAATGAGCAATATCAGAGAGGTCAAAAAATATATCAGTAAGCCATTATGTATTCTTTTCTTTCTTTATTTTCAGTCTTCACAAAGTAGCCAACGCGTTTCGTCCAGAGGACTTCTTCAGGGCGAATTGATGGGATGTAGTATAGTGTACAGGATTTTATCAGTTGGAACAAATTTCTCCAGCTATTAAGATGGCACCTGTCTCCAGATGCTGTGTTGGCAGCTATCCTTTTATTTTTGTGGTAGATTGAACAGGTTTTTGAAAGAAGAATATGTTCCAGCGCAGAGGGATGTCGAATGCGCATACGCACAGGTGATGAAAGTGTTCACCTTCGCCAGGTTGGTCTTGCGTGTTGTCTCCTCGGGTGTCGTCTCGTAAAGTGGTTCCACTTTACGAGACGACACCCGACATCCCTCTGCGCTGGAACATATTCTTCTTTCAAAAACCTGTTCAATCTACCACAAAAATAAAAGGATAGCTGCCAACACAGCATCTGGAGACAGGTGCCATCTTAATAGCTGGAGAAATTTGTTCCAACTGATAAAATCCTGTACACTATACTACATCCCATCAATTCGCCCTGAAGAAGTCCTCTGGACGAAACGCGTTGGCTACTTTGTGAAGACTGAAAATAAAGAAAGAAAAGAATACATAATGGCTTACTGATATATTTTTTGACCTCTCTGATATTGCTCATTGAACATTTTGTGGTGTGCCGAACTATTTCTTTGAACAGCGCTGTCATCTTTACAGATCATTGCAAAAAATTAATGTATGTTATATGCTTGCTTGTTGCTTTACCGCATAGCACAACTCTTGTTTAACATTTGCATTCTCTCGTGACTCACTGAAGAATTCACACAAATACAATGTAATTGCACATGCCACACAAAAACAGTAATACACTTGCGGCCACATGCATCAAAGTCCGGTTTTGCGATTCCTTATTTGCGATTTTTAGGGAATCGCAAAATGGGATGCATGATTAAAATCGCATAATATTTGCGATTCGGTAAAAATCGCAATTTTTACCGAATCGCTAATATTATGCGAATTCTAATTTGCGATTTCGCAATTCCCATTGATTCCTATGGGCCAAAAGGCCCTTAGGAATCAATGGGAAGGCATTGACATTTTGCAAATTTCAATTAGCGATTCGCAAAATGTTAATGCATTCCATGGGTTCAGGGGGGGGGTCCAAAGGACCCCCCCTGCACCCCTGAAATGTATTTTGAAGTGCATGTTTCACACACACATGTCCTAAGGACATGTGTGTCTGTAACATGACAGTGTTTTAAAATGCACTTTTGAGCATTTTAATACATTTTCGCAAATTACCACGAGGTTCACCCTCGTGGTAATTTGCACCCCCTAATTGCGAATTCACAATTTTAAAAGTAATCATGCATTGCTTTTAAGGAATCGCAAATTTGCGAATCCTTAAAAGCAATCGCATTTTTGGAATTCGCTAAAAATAGCGATTTTTCCAAAAATGTTTGATGCATCCCAAAAACCTATTTAGGAATCGCAAACGGCCGAATTTACCGATTCGCACCGTTTGCACTTCCTAAATAGGTTGATGCATGTGGCCGTTAGCGATGCATTTAATGTAAAGACCTCTGAAGACCAAATTATTCCCTCCTAACAGCAGGTGCTGATCCAGAGGAGGTTAAAACGAATAACAGCTGCAGTGAATGAACACATTTGCGGAGTGAAACTTGTGGAGGTGTTATTCTTTCTCTTGTGGATGTAACTGCCAGCACAGCAGAGTGTTTCAACCTGAACTCAACCAACAATACCAGCAGGACTGCCAGCAAGTGAGGTGTGCTCTGGCAAAGGCCTCAAACTCCACATGCACTCTTGCAAAATCCTGTAAGGGTTTAGTACAATTGTCAAAGCTTATATCAAAAACACCAAGCCATGCTTCAAAGCTATTTTTTTTTAAAAACCCTTACGAGCATCATTATATAAACTATGCTCATTTTGCAGTCGAGTCTCTTTTTATTTGGATTTTATACTGAGAAGAACAGAGCAGAACCAAAAAAAGACACGTACATTAAATCAAGGAACAGGAGGCAAGTTACATAAAACAGAAAACATGAACATTTTCCAATCAACAGCATCTTGATTCAACCAACCCAAACCTGATTAAAGGAGCGAAAGCGATAGTGTCAATAACATGAATTACAATCAAATTTCATTAATCATCGAACTAGAGAGCAGATCAAATACTAGATAAAAATAAAGTGGCAGATTTACAATAACTGGCGCATCACTGCAAATTAGCAGGGATGATCCAGTAATTGTGCGCCGCAGCTCCGCCATGCATAATGCGCCGCATTTACAATGCGGCACACCATGGGGCAAAACGGCACAGATGCGTGACGCATCTGTGCCGTAAAAGCGGCGCATTGCTGGAGTTGCATCGCAAGCGCGACACAGCTCCAGAAATGATTTGGGGGGCCCTATTTGGATAATGCTGCGTCAAGCCTTACGCCTACTTCAAGCAGGCGCAGGGTTTTGACGCAACATGGGCTCAAAAGTGACTGAGTGAAATCTTGTAGATTTCACTCAGCCACTTTTAGGAGGCGTTCCTGCGCAGGAGCGCCCCCCACTGCGCAGGAACGCCTCCTTATGGCGCAGGGCTTTACAACGTGACGCATCTCCCAGATGCGTCACGTTGTTAATACCCCACACCATGGCGCATCTTTTGCGCCGCCGCTGCGTCACAAAAGTGACGCAACGGCGGCACAAAAGAGGCGCAAGGGGCTTGTAAATCCGCCCCAAAGTACCATAGATGTACTCATTGAATATTGAAACACCCAATTACAGAAAGGTTTTCTCTAGAGATGACATCGGTAAATTGGATTGTGCTAATAGCACGGCTAAAAGTAGCGCTGTTGCATCCTCTAAAAAGTGTCATTAATATTGAGAATATACCCAAACTCCCATCCTAAAAGCGTGTCTACTATAGATAGCTAAGTAGTGAGAGGACATGGCATAAAATAATATTTGTTCAATTGAGTTCTAAACACAATATTATCTAGTCGGCTGATAAAGTGCAAAGTACTCATCACAGTGAAAAAAACATCAACATTGCATGAAACTTTGCTAAGTTCTTATTTCACAAACACAAGGATAGTTTAACAATTCCATTTTAATCATCTCAATCATCCAGTGATCCATAGGAAGGTCTTTTTGACTTCCACCATTATAATATCAAAGAGTGTGCAACAGACATGGCAATGGAAATATGTAGACGAGCCTTGTGTGGGTTTTTGTAATTGACAAAATCTACAAATTCCCTGAAATGATATCATGGTAATGTTTGGGCAAAGACAACAGTTCTGGCTCGTAACTGAAAATAAAAACCCTATCTGTTGGCTTTGGCAGTGCTTGTTGTTCTTGCATGCTATGTGTCGCATTGCTTGTGCATAACTCTGCAGAAGTAACTCGGCACTCACCTTCCATGGGGCTGTTGGCGTCCATCCTGTTGGCAAACACAATGTCCACATAGTCCAGCTGCAGCCTCTCGAGAGAGCCCCTGAGACCTGCGAGAAGAGACGCGGGGGTCAGAGACAGAAAGACAGACACCAGCAGAGCCAGGGACGCTACCTGCGCAGATAGACTGCCGCAGACAGATGCAGCCTGACTGTGGTCAGGGACAGACAGACACATCTTGGACCAGAGAGGCTGAGACAAGGGGCAGAGAGACAGACACTCCCTGCTCTCAGTCCCTCAGGTCTAAGAATCGTCTCTGAGAGTGACACTCCCTGGAGAAGAGCGACAGGGATGACTGACAGAGCAATTCAGCATCAGTGGCACAGAGGTGAGCGTCAAGGACACATGACACCCCCTGGGGGAGAGATGCTGCTCCCACAGGGTCGCAGAGACTGACTGGGGACAGAGAGACACTACCTGGAGGACAGAGTGGTGAAGAGAGAGACAAAGCGTGTGGCAGAGGCCAGGCACTGACAGACACAGCCTTGGGGAGGGGGGCAGAGAGATTGAGGCCAGGGACAGTGAGGTACTGCTTGGAAAAGAGACAATGAGATCATACACAGAGAAACTCAACCTAAGTGACACTTGAGCCAGGGGCATTGATTGACACATCAACACTATGGCACCTTAATAAAAAAGAGCTGTATATACAATAGAATTCAGCTATGTCCAAAAGAAAGGACAGGGCAGGATGTGGTTAAAGGTTCTTGTAAGAAATGACTGCCAATGAATATAAATGTGGTAAGAGCCCATTGATAGGGCTGCTTCTGAAGTTTTGCATTTAAAGTATAAGTTACTAATGTAAGGTGACCCCTCTCCAATGGATGCAAAGAATCCCTCAGATTCTGTATGAAAACTCTTTCAAGGCACAGGGGAGAGCTGGAGAGTTGTTTCACGAAGGGACAGAGCGAGTCCCTATAAGGCCCCACAGGTACAGGTCACATCAGTCTCCCCCTTTTTTCAGCACCTTTACAGAGGCTATCATGTATCATTGAAAATTGCATTCGCAAAGGGTGCGAATCGCAAAATTCGCCCGTTTGCGAATGCAATTTCATCATTTGGGATGCATCATCATTTTTGTACTTTTCGCAATTTAAGAAATCGCAAAATTGCGATTAAATAAATTGCGATTGCATTTAAGGAATCTCAAATTGAGATTCGTTAAATGCAATGCATCAAACTAAAAAAATTAGCGATTTCGCTAATAGGGGGAGCAAATTACCATAAAGTTGACCTTCATGGTAATTTGCAAAAACTTCGAAAAATGCACTAAAGTGCATTTTTCAAAGTTCCATTTTACACACACACATGCCCTTGTACTTATAGGAAGATTTCAGGGGTGCAACAGGGTGTCCTTTTGACACCCTAGCACCCTTGAAATTGCATTCTCAATTTGAGAATCTTTAATTGAGAATCGCAAATTGAGAATTTCTTCCCATTCATTCCTATGGGCCTCTAGGCCCGTAGGAATGAATGGGGTGGTATTCCTTAATTGCGATTCACAATTTGCGAGTCGCAATTAAGGAATTTTAAGGAAACGCTATTTTTTTAGCTATTTCTTCATGCATAGCCTTTTGCAATTCCTTATTAGCGAATCCTTATTTTTCGCTAATAAGGAATCGCAAATGGCATTGTTGATGCATGTGGGCCTAAAGGTGCAGATGGTGAATCCGAGCAAATGCAAATAACAAATTAATGACCAACCAACACCTTTCTGAAGGTAAATGTTCTTCTAAAGTATACTCGCTTCTCCAGCATCCTCCTGTGATCTGCACACACCCCAGTCTCTGAAAGCAGGAGGACCAATGGCCACAGAAGATGAGGTTTTAACAAAGGACACTCTTAAGTACATCTGTGCCACAGTGAGATGCTGCTCCACCCTCAGTCCTACAGAAAAGTTTTGAAAAGCAGCAGAGTCCCAGGCTTGACAAATGGCCTGAATTGGGAATCATGTGCTGAGGACGGATGTAGATGCCTATCAGTACTCGAATCAGCATGATATTCCTCTGGGGGGGTCTGCATCTGCCAGTTTATAGCAATGTTTATCATAGAGAAAGACACACCTGGTAATTGTCAGCTGTGCTTCAGCTATTGATATCCTGGGTCCCTCACCAAAAAGGCTGTCATCAATCCCTGAATACTTTGTTCTGTAGGCTCAGCAGCCGAGTGCCCTTCTGGAGTCTATAACTTGAGGTAAGTGAAAGTCAGAAGATACTTTTGAAGAAGGAGGGTCTGAGTTTGAATGTGAATTTGTGCTCAGAGTACACCATAAAGGGAGGAGAAGCAGAACGAGCTTATAACCCTCCAACACTCCTTGCCCGACTGATTGTCGCCAACAGAATTAAATCCCATGATAGGCAGCCCTGCGGGCACGGATTCATGCACTCGATTGCTGGACCCAAGAGGAAGGACTGTAGTAAGTTAAGAACCCACAGAGACCCTCCAGAAGGGTTATGTGGGAATGTGTTCTTTTTGCTCCCTTTTTGGGAAATAAAACTGGCCCAAACCACATGATCACCTCTTCTAGTCAGGGAACTCTACATATCTGTGAACACCTTCAGGATCTCCATGCATACATTGTTTTACACATCCTAGCAAAAGATAAACTTGTACGTTCCTGCCAACTGGTTGTAGTGACGCCAAAATTCTACGCAAGCTACCACCAATCGAAGTCCCTGCATCAACATTGAAGACATTACTTTCCAGGGAGATGAGATACAATGAAAGTCTCAATCTTGCAGGGTGCCATCTTTGCTTCCAAAGCTGCATTTCATCCACAACCGTTCAGTCATAAAAAGCAAATGTTCAAGGGAGCTAGAGCATTGTGCAGAGGATTCTGGTGGGGGGGTGAATCAGGTTGTGCTTGGCGGGGTATTAGGCCGGTGGCTCTAATCTGTGGTTTGTTGGACTTGTTGCTCTGATTGGCAAGATGCACTTGTAATCTTGAATTTGTGTAGGTATGCGGTTCTAGTGGGCTGTGTGTCTTATGGGCTAAAGCCCAACTGGACATATGGATCTTTAGGTAAAGTAGCATGGGCGGTCATATAGCTCTGCTTGTTATTGTCATGAATTTGGGTTCTGATGGGCTTCTGGGCCGGTACACTAGAGAATTTGCTTGGCTTTCAGACCTACCTTCAATGATGTGCTTCCGAGACAGCCCCCGCTCCGTCTCTGCTCTTCAAGAAGAAGAAATGAAAATATAATGTTTTCTTTCAGTACAATCCACAGCATTTCTACCTATAGTCTGAACCAAACACTATGCAGCTCTCATGCGATGACCACTGCACGCAGATTGAATCTGTATCCACAAGAATAGCCCAACAGACATCAGTAGTTGTGATTTATATAAGATCCTGTCCTCAAACTCAGAGAGGCTTCTTATACACAAGAACCCATACTCCACACTAAATAAACCTATACTGTTTTCAAGAACTTACATTCATGCACAGGTAGATTCTGTACATCCAAGAATGGCCCGCTACCTTCTGACAGGCTCACCCCTTTACAGCAAAGAACTGATTCAACATACCCAGAAAAAACCCATAAGTATCCTTGTATGGCCCACCAAATATATAGACCCCATGTAGCCTAGACCCGACCGAACAGACATACAAATTCCCCATATACTCATGAATTTACCACCATACTTACAAACCTAATTCACCAAAGAACCACCCATTGCAACCAGACAGATCACAGGTACCCAGAGCCACATTTCCCTCTGAATTGCAAAGAACTAGCCCAACAAATGGAGACACAGCTCTATATCCATGAATCCAAGCAAGGTCCAACACACCATACCCAGACAAGCTCAATATGTCTAAGACATGTCCCACTACAAATTCATGAATGACCCAAAACACACAGGCAGACCCCTTCTGTCTAGAACACCCCACATAACCAGATATAACCCATGTCTCTAAAAAGGAACAGCAGATACAGAGAGATTAAATGTACACAAGAACCACAGATACCTGCACATCCAAGAATTGAACAACACACCTAGATCGAAGCCCACATGGTCCAAAAAGGACCAACACTCTGATGCTGTGCAATCAAGAATCAAACCACCACTAGACGCCATCGAAGAACCAACTTCCCACAACAAACTAGATCCCGGTCTCTATTAATTGACTCACCACACTGAGACGGATTAATCAAACATCTGTATCCACCCAGACCCTTGTGTGTCCATGAACTAACTTGTCTCACTCGGACACCCATACATTAATTAGCTAATGTGCCTCACTCAAACAGACGTCTATATACTCATGAACTATGTATAACCACATAGACAAGCACCCTTTCCCGTACAGACACAGTATATCCAAGAATTGGCATATCACAACCAAACAGACCCTCATGCATTTAATCCTCTTTTCAGCATACACAGATAGACCCATACACACCAAAAAACAACCGCATGTAACCACACAACCCCAAAACCTCAAAAACAGATATAACGCACTGTATGTTACAGAACGCACCCATCCAAAATGCAACCACCATATCCAAGAACTACTTACTCAAGGTAACACAAATGCCACCTGGGACTGATACTCACTGTCCTCCCCAGTAGATCTTGGTGGTGATCACATAGCTGGAACGTCTATTGGGAAAACAAAAATACTGAACTTCAACCGCAAACATGGAAGACAAGCAGAACCAAGGGGGAGGTTCACCCAAGACGCTTTCGTCAATGAATGGTTCAAGATAGAAAATTCCATCATTATCCAATTGTTTCATTGTTTCCAATGTAACTCCTCTAACATTTTCCAGTTTAACAGCTGGAAGGTAGCATTTGGCAGCTGCTCTATTTCACCCTCCTGGCTATATATAGATGCTTTGAAAATGGAAGAGAGGAGTATGTTATACTTTTACTTCATTGGATGCGTTGGCAGGAGCGCCCACAAAAAAGACACAGGCTCATATGGTTCTATTCTACTTAAAATGTGTCAGAGACTAGCGATAAGAGAGAAAGTTAGAGTTTACCAAGTGTTACCTTTCAACTGATAAATCTGGAAAAAGTCACAGACGTTACTTTAGAAACAAACCTTGCCAAAGCCAATTGGTCTTGAGGTGACCGTTATTGGCTTTAACAATGCTTTTTTTCTTCCCAGATGGCTGGTGTGCATGCGCTTGCAGGAGGACATGCATAGATTGCGTCATGCGTTTGCACGCATCATGCTCAGTGGTTATCTATGATTTATGATTATTTTTTAAGAAAAATTACTTCAAATTTGTTGCCAGCCATGCACTTAAATGGGTGGCCATCTTGGAATGGTATTAAATCCAACTAAATATGGCCATCTGGTAATACAGTGCAGGCAGTGGTTGGAGCACCAGGGGATTGGACGAACAAGCATCTCTTGAGGAGGATAATTCTTTAACAAAGAGAACAAGGAGTGGGAAAGCAGGGAGCAGGGAGAGGAGAGAAATCGGTCCCTAAAACACTGCAATACAAGGGTCTGACGTCAGTGGTGGAAGGATATAGCCCATCCAATCTAAACACGATGAGATTTAAATGCTCCCTGGAGGGACAAACAAATGAATTGAAAGGAAACCCATTGAATTGGACCAAGGGCCAGCTACAAATGCCACTATAAGTGTATATTAAATACAATAGTGCTGTTGTCAACAAACAGCTTCAGCTGTCTATAGGTGAGATCTCAAAATTAAAAGGATGGATGATTCTGGATATCTTCCCTGTTGGTCATTGAATGCCTAAGAACTCTACTGGGAGGAAATCCACCTTTAACCAGCACTGGATTTGGAGTAAAGAAATAATCCTAGCACAAGCTCACACCCAGGGGGCGTCTTGGACCACCTGTTCAGCTCGGTGGACATTACAGAGGCCATGGACCGTCAATGCCTTGGAAAAAACACGGAACACCCACCCCCTATCCGCTGCATGTGATTCTATGCCGATCGGAATAAAAAGAGCCAGCATTTACCTCCATTCTTTCTTCTTTAAGATGTTGCCCAGGGTTTGTTCAGCTCTACATCAAGGATAAGAAAACAAGACCATAAGGCTTTCTTTTAAGATACTTTTTAACTATACTTGTTACTATTTGTGTTTGTTTGAACTGTTGTGGATACAAAATGGTGCCCTCCAAGCTTTGAATTTATCCCCATCACAACATGGACTGGAAGCTGTGTTCATTCAATGGCTACATCAGATCTGGATAACGGACACCTATATTTATTGGTTGCTATAGTAGTTTTAGGGCCATGATAATAGATGTATAACGTTGGCTGGGATCACACTTGGAATCTCTTCTTCAAAACTTTCAAAACTCTCAGCGCCAAATTACATCATGGCATCTACAGTTTAGTACTTTCTTCCATGCAGAGCTGACAGGCACAATAGAGCTAGGGGCAGTTGTATTGTATTGTATTGTAATTTCATTCATATATGTGGAGAAGTGTGGCTCAGGGGTTAGAGGCGGCAGACCCGGAATCTGAGATCGGTCCTGGACCAGGGTTCAATTCCCCGCCCCGGCGGGTCTTGGGCTAAAAATTCCACGGACTCGATAATTCTCGGCCCGGTGCCTCCTCGACTCACGGGTTCACACTCTGTGACTCTGGGCAATAGCTTGCTTAATCTCCACAACGGCCCCTCGCGGCGGGATGCCTGACTTTCACCCTGTGGACACCCTGTTGGGGCTTCTCACAGGGGAATACCAGGACGGGTTCCCTAGGCAAGCGCCAGGATGCCCTTTGTGGTGACAGGTTGCGCTATATAAGTATACCTACATTTACATTTACATATAGTGCTTCATATCCAGTGGCGGCTACCGCTTATAATATATGGTGAGGCCAAACTCGCCATAAATGCGGTACTTCTCCTTCTCCCAGGCATGGCACCTCTCTACCCACGTCCATGAGCAGGAATGGAAGGACTTCCTTACTGCTCAGTGGAACTTGAATCCAACCAATCCTGGAGCTGCTTTCATCAGCATGAGAGCAGCTCCAGGACGGGTGGGAGCAGGCTAACCCAGCGCTCATTTTGAGGTTGGGGCTGGTGCCAGCAATCCCCTGGGTGTTTCACAGCCCAGAAATTGCTGGGTGCACAGTGTGCATGTTGGGCTGGCCTTAGGTAGCAAGCCGGTCAACCTGTGCAATGAAAGGGGTGGCAGTCATCCTGCAAAAGCAGGATTCAGCCCGCCCCCTGCCTCACGTTCGAGCTGTATACAGCCAACTGGTGGCAAAACATAATGGCATTATTATTCCATGTTTTTAAAGTTTTTTTTACCTGCTGCACTCGCAGCAGGTGGGCGATGCTAATCCGCTGTTCATACCCTGAAGGGGTGCTGAAGTGCATTACTGGACAGCTTGCATGCTTCCCTATAGGGAAGTGTTTTAATGGATGACTTTTGTGTGTGCATAAGGGACCAGATTGTGCTCTTGTCTTGTCTGCGGTCGCTGCACCTAGGCATGTAATATAAGTAAGTGGTGTGATAGACAGATCGCGTGCTCTTTACATTAAGTGGTTGTTGTGAATGATTGAGGGCATAGGCATCGATCAGATACATCCATTCAGGATAAATGTACTATATGCTCCATCCCGGAGAACCAGAGAAGAAGCCCACATAAAGTACAGAAAACAGGTAGTCATTGTACATGATAATCTAAAGAAAGTGTTCAGGAGTGATTAAGAGTAACCAGCAGGCAAGCCCCCCAAAAATGCACCCATTATTATCATGAGAATCTATAAAGATTGACAGACAGATCCTCTGCAGCACTGAACAGCTTGGGCATAGCCAGGGCCCTACGGTCACATTTGGGTGAGAAGAATCTCATGATCAAACAGAGGGGACCACATGGGGGTATTTAAAGTCCCCAGTTGTGTAAAGCCCAACAATAACACAACACACAAACTACACAGTTGGTCAGTATGAGGCAATACTTCACAGGTACTCCTTCATTCTCCATAATCGTCTGAGAAAAAATCAAAAGGAAGCCAAGGAAAAGAACGTCTCTCTTTTTTAGGACGAAAACCTTCACCCACTCAAAGATGGCATGCTTCATCTTCGGGTTCCTCCTCACAACACTAGCAGGTGGGTTAGTAGTGTGGTCTACAATTCTCACTGATTTTGAGAGGAACTATTAGGTGGTAACTAAAGGGAGGGATATCCCAAAGGGAGCTGTGTGGTGTAGGTAATGGGTAAGGAGAAGACTCTCAAACAAAGTATCAAGACAAGACAAATGAAGGTATCAAGTCAGAGATCAAGGAAGGTTGGGCCTAATGTCTAACTTGCACACATGACGTGTAACTCTTGCCCTAAAGTAGTTAGCGGTACAAAAGGGGGTGGTGATGGACGGAGCATCTGAACCAATCAAACACTCACACCCAGTCAACAGATCTGGGTTTAATCCATCACCGTTCTTTAGCACACTCTACCACCCCATTTCAGACATGGCCATATGCAAATCAGTCTGACCCTGTGCCTCATGGGAACAGTCCAGCCCGAACTGCCAAGCCATGCCTTCCCTGGACCGGACTCAAGCTTCCTAGGACCGGTTTCTGGCATTACAGCCGTCTTCAGCCAGGCTTGCTTGAATCCAGTGGCAAAGTGAGCAAGGGACTCACGTCTGAGCATACTCTGCCAACTCATGGCGAACAAAACGGTACAAAAGGGAGTGGTGATGGACGGAGCATCTGAACCAATCAAACACTCACACCCAGTCAACAGATCTGGTTTTATTGGTTCAGATGCTCCGTCCATCACCACCCCCTTTTGTACCACTAAAGTAGTTAGCAAAACTAGGAAATTGTCACCAAGAGAGACTGAGGAGACCCCATGGGCTTGCAAAGGTTGCAATTATCCAGTATGAATGTTCTGCAAGTTCCATGCAGGGACGACAGAGGATCAACCTGCAGGTAAACACTGGAGACAGTCAGTTTTCCCAAGGGTCTCAACAACTTCATATTGATCCCATATATAGAGGGCACACATTAAATAAAAGGAAGAGGAGGGATAAGAAAGGAAACTCTGATTTGCAAACAGGAGAAAAAGGAGATGTGATCTCAAAAAATGCACTGGTGACAAGTTAGGGGAGAAGATTGCCTTTATGTTGAGGTCTCGTCCACTGCTGTATTTAAAAATCTCCAATTTCCTATTTAGATCCTCATTACATGTGCCCAGGAAGGAGGTGTGCTGTTTATCTCACCTCTTAAAAAAACAGGCGAAAGGGGTTCAGAAGATAATGGGTCCAATAAATAGCATCTGGAATTTATGAGCCATTTTCTACCAGGATATATCATTTTTTTTAAACTATTTTTTGATTGGGAGAATTGGCCATCAATAAATACAAGTTTATTGCATATTATATTACTGCAGGTAAAAAAACTGGCAAATGTTAGACAACTGCAAAGTACTATACAAGTCTGAACAGTTGGTTCCAAGTTTTCAGATAATCACCTTTGTCCCATTTTGCCGCTAACCTTGAGAACACAGATTCATTTTCACGAGAGTAACACAAGAGAGCCTACTAAACACTCATCAGGGGTGGGAAGGGATGGGTTGTATGACACTACAACACGGGCTATTATCACACGTGCCATTACAAGCAACGCAAGTCGTTACAACGACTTGCGCTGTAAGCGCTGGATAGTGGAATAGTTTAATTTTCTATTCCAACTCCAGCCCACGTTATTATTATTATTATTATTATTATTATTATTATTATTATTATTATGTTTCTTATATAGCGCCTGAATCGACCCCCGAAGGGGTATCTCCGCGCTTGCCTTGGGAACCCGTCCTGGCTTTTCCCTGTGAGATAGCCCCTACCGGGTATCCCCAAGGTGAAAGCCAGGTATCCCGCCACGGGGGCCGTTGTGGAGGATAAGCAAGCTTAATGCCCAGAGTTGCAGAGTGTGAACCCATGATTAGGTCAGGCACCGAAGCGAGAATTATCGAGTCCATGGACATTTGAGCTCAAGACCCTGCCACGTCGGGAATTGAACCCTGGTCCTGGGTCTGACCTCTGCTTCAGAGTCTGCCTGCTCTAACCAGTGAGCCACACTTCTCCACGTTACAGTAGGGAAGGTGTTGGAATAGAAAATTAAACTATTCCCTATCCAACAGAGCCCTCCAGCGCAAGTCGTTGTAACGACTTGCGTTGTAAAAGCAGCGTAGTAATGGCAGCGCGTGGTAATGCCCGCGTTGTAAAGGCTGCTCACCGAAGGGATGTATCCACTTGAGGGCTATACACCATCTGGCTTTGCTGTGAATACAATAGGTGCATTCCAGCAAGGCACATTTTATTAGGTTCCCAACATAATATCACACACAGTGAATTCAACGTCAATATTAATTCCATCAGATAAACATCTAGCAATTTCCATCCACTATTCACAAAGCAGAAGACAACTGGCAAACATGTACACCATATCAGCATTCTCAAGCTTGCATCAAAAATGTGTAGAATTCCCCCTAATTTTCCATTTAGATATCTTGTCTGGCATGTAAAATAGCATACAATTCAGGAATAAGAAGTAGTCTGGGAGCAATGAACTCCTTTGACCTTTGCCTGCCCCCTCCCGCTGATATTAACTGTGTCCTTTCCTCCTTTTACTCCATCTTGTTAGAAGAGTCGCGATTCGCGATACTCAACCTGAGATCGGGATTTCCCACTGATCCTTGCCCTCTATCTGTCCTAGCAAAGGGAGCAGATGTCATCAATCCAGTGCTAAACTCTCTTATCGATAGATCTTTGGTATCTGGGATTGTCCCCTCTATCTGGAAGCAGGCTAAGATTCTGCCACTTCTGAAAAAGTTCAATGCTGATCCCAGCAGCCTAAGCAATTACAGACCAATGTCTCTGTTTCGCGTCACATCTAAAATTGCGGAGAAATTTGTGAATCATCAACTTTCTAGCTATTTTGAGTCTAATAGGCTCCTTCACCCTAGCCAGTCTGGACGAGACCCAAATTTAGCGCCGAAACTGCCTGAGATGTAACGGCTGTGTTGTAAAGGCTGTAAACCACACCCCAGTGTACCATTAAGCTCTAGGGAATTATTATTGAGGGGTTTCTGACTTCTACCCAACAAATGTTTCTGAAGCAAAACCCCATGGTTTTTTTTATATAACCAATTTTATTGATTTTATGAAATCGCAGCAAAAATAGCACCACCAATCAAGGTTAATATGTAAGACAAAATATAGATGAAAACACATAATATCCGTATGTACAGCTGACAAACATAAAGAAGGTAATGACAGTCCAGATACAGTCCATATTTGCATGATAGAAGCCCCCTCCTTTTAGTCCTCCACCACCCCCACCCATTTGACCCACATTCAACAAAACTTTTGCGGGCACCCTCTGGCTGCGTATAGGGGCCGTTCATGTGCCGCGCACCAGTCTACTCCCCTACGCCAGCGCACCATGGTAGGTAGATCTGAGTTCAGCCACTTAGCCGCTATGTCCCTCTTGGCCACCATCAGGGCAGTGTTGAAGAAGAACTTCTCAGCCCTGGTGCCATCCAGCCCCTCGGAGATGCCCAGGATCACAGTCAATGGAGCAAGGGAGACCTTCCAGCCCAAGACCTCAGCAATTTTCCCGGTTACTAATTCCCAATACCTCGTGATCGCAGAGCAGAGCCATACCATGTGGTAGAAATCCGCCTGGGGTGAGAACAGCGGGGACAGAAAGCATCGGGCCGGAGCCCCGCGTGGTGGAGGCGCATTGGTGTGAGGTAAGCAGTCTGAAGTTAATATACTTGGACTGGGCGAAGCCTCGCAGAGACTGTAATTGTTTTGGGGACCATCAATGTGTCTCTCCAGTCAGCGTCCTCTAGAGCCCCAATCCAAAACTCCCATGTAGCCCGGAGGTGAGATAGGGAATTGGGGGTATTGTTTGTGAGGGATTGGTAGATACCGGAGATTCCTCCCTTCCCCAGATTATCGGTCATGACCTGGGCTTCTTGTGGGCTTTATTGTTTTCACAAAAGAGAAGACCACACTAAGTTCCAGGGAACAGGGTACTGTCAACACTGTAAGTCAAAGAAAAATCCCTGGACTACTCATGCTTTTCTACACACTCTTGTCTTTCATACACCCAGATCTTATGAGCAAATACAGTTTTTAGATATGTACCAAGCCAACACGAAAATATAACGTTTACACTCTCTGTATTTTATTAGTTTGTATTTTTTTTAGATTTAAAATTCAGATCACTTTCTGAAGAACACTATTAAAAACATGCATGGTATTATCACATTTGAAACAATTGATCACACCAATGCATAAGATGTACAAAGTTAAAAAAACAAAATATAAAACAACATAAAAATATTACTGTTAGGCTACCGCGACTTCCAAGGACACAGTAGATTACAGTTAACAACCCCTCCTAACCTGTAGGTACACAAATTCCTACTGACATGCTATACTGACCCAATATGAAAGACAAGAGTGTGTAGAAAAGCATGAGTAGTCCAGGGATTTTTCTTTGACTTACAGTTCTTGTGGGCTGTATTCAGGTAAGGAGTTACCCTACGTAACATGGAGGCTAAGGGCATGGTGTAATTGAAGATAGCGAAAGAACTGGGATGAGTGAAGGGAGTATCGGGTCTGCAAGTCCTGGAAGGAGCGTAAGTGAGTCCCACTCCAAATATCGCCCAGCAGGAAGATTCCAAAGAGATCAAACGGTCGGAATCCTGAAAGATTAGCAACCACTCGGAGACTGGTCCCGCACCACAGAGGAGTGTTCTGGGTCAGCTTACCTGACCAATGTGTGTGGCGCAGAGAGGCCCGCCAGGCCAAGAATACCCAGCGTGTGACCTCCGGAAGAGCTTGGGAGACAGTGTCCCCGTGTAGCATCCCCTGAATATTAGACAGACCCAGGGTGTGTAGCTCCAGATGATATGCCAGGTCGGACCAGCCGCCATTAAACCAATCGTGCATGGTAAGGAGTCGAGTCGCTAGATAATAAAGATGCAGACTCGTCATCCCAAGACCACTGTCAAAAGGTGGGATCTGGAATTGGACCAGGGCCAGCCTGGGCCTCCCCCCTCCCCATAAAAACTTAACGGCCAAGCTGTCCATCTCCCAAAACCAGGATCTGGGGAAGGAGAGGGGCATATTCTGGAGCAGGTAGAGGAATCTGGGTAAGATCATCATTTTAAACAAGGCTATCCTACCAAGAGGGTTTAGCAGTAGCTTTTTCCATTTGAGGACCCGCATAACCAACAGGGTAATATTAAGCAACCAAGCAAGGTCAGGAAGAAGGGCCACCCAGATCCTCAAGTATTTGAAGGACTGCCGCCGAACAGGTATCGTCGACTGCCAGTCGAAGCACTCCCGTGAGAGGTGGAGGGGGACAAGGATGGAACCGAAGGCCAGAGGTGCGCTCGAAGAGAGTCAAGGTACGGAGGCGTCGGGCCTCAACAGAGCAGGATCTGCTAAAAATAACAACACGTCTTCCACGTAGAGTGCGATTTTGTCCTCTACAAAACTGGGCCAGCTCCATCTCTTGGAGAAACCGGTCGGAACGGACAAGACAAGCACAGGGTTCCATGATTAGCACCAAAAGAAGCGGCGAGATGGGGCGCCCTTGTCTCATGCCCCTCATGATAGGAAAGGGATGGGACAGAGCACTGTTTATTAGAACATGTGGCAGTACAATGTAGATTACAGAAGGGGAGCCCAAAACTCATTACCTCTAACACTGCCTCCAAGTAACCCCAGTCCACCGAATCGAATGCCTTCTCAAAGTCCACAAGAAGGAGAGATAAGTAGGGAGTCAGGAGGTGCAGATTTGCTAAGGCAAGGTGGAGGTGTCGGAGGCAGTACCTGGTCCCTCTGGAGGGCATCAAACCGCACAGGTCTGGGTGGACCAGCTTGGCCAGGTGTGGTCGTATACGGGTGGCCAAGACGGAGGCGAATATTTTAAGCTATGAGTTGATTAGAGGAATGGGGTGATAGTTGAAGCAACAGTTCGAGAGGGGCTGGGACTTAGGGATCACCACGATGGTGGCCAGGTCCATCTCTGGACGGAAGGAGCCACAGTCCACTGCCTCTCAGTACATTTCCAGGAGAGGTAGGACCAGGGTGTCCCGGTAGGATACATAGAACTCCTAAGGGAACCCATCTGGTCCGGTGGCTTACTTGCTGCAGTGTGGGATATGGCGACAGGAACCTCCTTGGAGGAGATCGGAAGGTCAATCGCCTCGGCCTCTGAGTCACTAAGGCGTGGAAGGGGGAACCGTTCGTGCCGGAGGAGCTCTGAAAGAGTGAGACTAGGAGCCCGAGCTGAGTAGAGAGTGGCATAGTAGGCAGCAAAGCATTGGGCCACCGCTGCCGGGGCATGATGGGCTTACCCGCTAAGATCAATCACCTCTGGGATGATACGGCTGGCCATAGGGTAGGTGGCCAGGCGATGGAGGAGCTTCCCATTTTTATCTCCCCATCCGTAGACTCAGACCACAGAAGATCTCCAGAGCAACTTGGCAGCCTCAAGAGAGGTTTGTCTAATCTCAAAATCCCATGTTAAATTAAAAAATGACAAGGGTTGGACCCCCCATAAAATATTTCCCCAAGTTTGGTGCAAACCGGTCAAGTGGGCCCAGAGTTTTTGAAGAAACACACAGGCCCTTCTTCCTGGACGCGCATAAAGCAATTTTCTTGGAAAATAAATAGGAGGCTAGAACATTTGAAACTCGTTTTAGCTCCTGTTACATTAACACCCTGAGGGACATAAACAGATAAGCGGCAGCGTAGACACTGGGCCCTCGGGGGATTCTGGGAAAAGAAAGGCAATCAAAACAAAGTGTACATGCCTGAGGCCTTATCTCGTTATGAGTTCTGCGGAACACACCACAGAAGCCATACATAATTGATGCAGCTTAATCGATTTCATGGAAGAGCAGGCCAGTCCTGCAAAGTGTTGTTTCCACACATGTACTAGAGAAGTTACAGCCTCACCACTCCAACTTACAGACAATAAAACTGCACGTGGTCAGACAGGGATAAAAATGGAAGACGGAAGTAAATATAGCACCATTTAAAGGGACAGCCACCTATTCCGGGCTCTACGGTGTCCCTTGAGCACCAACACCCTGATACTCTCAGGTCTGGCTCGGGGGAGAGTCCCTGGGCTGAAATCACACAACTGCCCTAACCCCACCCCTGCTACCATACCTAGCTGGTAAAAGTCTCCTTTTGCCAGCCAGTGCTTAATTTGTAAAGGAATAAGTGCCAGGCCTAAAGTTCTTTTAGAGCCCACCTTTGGGGTGCCAAATACCAAGGTTGTCTAGTCTTGATTCCATCTCATGCCTTTTCCATCCATCGTCATACACTCACCGTCCCCATAGACACTGGAAGAAAGGCTGCAGGAGTGCTGCAGCACCCCCAAATAAATAAGCTGGAGTTCTGAAGATGAATGAGTTTTAACCTCTTCGCAGCGGGGGTAATTTCCCCGCTGTGCTGGGGGGCGGGGGGGGAGGGCCCGCACAGCACCCCCGTGCTCATGACAAGCTCAGCTTGTCATGAGGCACAGTGCTAGTGTGCTCATAACGAGCTGAGCTCGTCATGACCACACCCGTTTCCGTGGAACGTTCAGCACAGCAGGGGAATTATCCCCGCGTGTGAGCGTTCCACAGCTCAGCTCGTCATGAGCACACGAGCACCGTGCCTCATGACGAGCTGAGCTCGTCAGGAGCATAGAAGGTGATAAAGATGCCTTTACATTTTTTTTTCTATAAAGTAACATTTAGTATGAACTCAAAGAGAGAAGTTAAATATCAGGCTACGTCTTCAGACAGATTGCTGCTTATTGTTTTTAACATGTAGATTGGTGTTTACTTTTCTTTTTCTGACTGAAAATTTAAAGGAATTTGTAAAGTGAAATATCTAGCAATCTTGCTGGGATACCTTGAGTGAGAAAGGAGAGTGTGTAGGATGTCAGGTTTTTTTTCTAGCACACAACAGTAAAATACCTATTAATTAACTATAACAATATTTCACCAGTAGGAAAGCACAAATGAAGTCAATTGTTTGTAATTCTGAATTATTTTGAATTTGAATAATATCAAAACAAACAAAGACACTTTTATATCCGGTTATAAGTAAAATTGCATGTCTGTGCGAATTTTGATGGCATTTCAATTGAAAATGTGTTGTTTGTAAGGACCACATGCTACCACACCATACTTTAGCAATATATTTGTCCCAGGGCGCTCCACAATGCATCACTGGCTACATACCTTACCTTTACCACTCTCCTACCGAATACATTTGTAACGCTTGTCTTTTGCATGATGCATTGAGTTTTCACCATCTCTATGACTTTAGGTATTTATCATTACGTCCACTGCGAAAATTGTTCCAGCACACCTATCTCTCTGGTTCCCTTTCATCCCTGCTTTTTTTCTTTGATACTGTTTTCTTTTTCTTCCACCTCCTTTCCCTTTGTTGTGTTTTTCTCTCCCCCTTCTTCTGGGTCAAAGTCTGATGAGAAAAAATAAGTGCAGGTCCCCAAAAATGAGTGCCGGTGGACCCCACCTGCAACCACCGCCTCAAATTAAGACCTATTTCACCCTAACCTAGCACTTGCTGCAAAGTTCATTTCACTGTAACACCCTTGGAACCTAGGGCCCTAAACACCCCACCCCCTACCTGCTGAAATATCCACCTCACAGAAACTCTTCTGAGCCTTAACCCCACACCTGCTGCCATGCATGGCTGACAGAAGACTCCCTAGCCCCTTACCCTCTCAACTGTTGCTATTCTTGGTTCACATAAGGGTCCCTGGGCCATATTCCTGGCCCAGCACCAGGGCCGGACTGGGAATGCCAACCCTGGCAATATTGTCGGGCCGGCGGGGATGGGGGAATTGCTGGTGGGAAACTCTGCTGCGGCCCCCACCGGTCCAGAACCAGCCCCCACCCTTCCGGCCTACCAGGAAATCACCCGGTGCCCACTACGGCCAGTCTGGCAGTGCCTATCACCATGATTGGCTCAAATAAGAGTCACTGTCCACTAACCTCAGATCCGTCTTCAAGCTTGGCTTACCGAAACATGCTTTGGCCCTAACGCCACAGTCACCAAGCTAAGATCAAGGAGGTGTCACCCTAACACAGCAACTTGGTCTGCAATATGAAACCACAGGGCCTAAACCCTGGACAAATTCCAGGTCCAGGTTTCGGTACCAGAGTCCGGCCGTACCAACCGTCCGCTTATACCTAACTTTTTCTGAGCGTTAACACCTTTATAGACAAAACAAGCCCTTCTTTAAAAGCTAATGACTCGAAAATGGCTGAACAGATTTACACCAAATCATAAAAGCTCGCTTTCAGAGTAAAGGTCTAACTTTCTGCCAGGTTGCGTGTAATTCCGTTCAGCTGCTTTTCTATATCAGAGAGCTCAAATTTCCCATTGGAGTTGACATCGGAAGTCAGTGTTTGGTTGAATTTCCTGCTCCTGCTTGATGGATCAGCAGGAAACTTTCTATGAAGAAGCAAGGGGCATATTATCAAAGAACGGCGTTACAATTATCGTCGCTTTAGCTGACGCTAAAGTGGCGATAATGGGCTTGATAATTGCCCTTGAAACTTCCAATAGAAGCCCATGTTCTGGTGTTAACATGGGCTTCTATTGGAATTCTCTACAGCATATTAACAAGCCCATTATCGCCGTTTTAGCAGCACTTTCCTGCCGCTAAAGTGGCAATAATTTTAACGTCGTTCCTTGACAATATGCCCCTAAATTCTTTAAATGGAGCCAAAGTTATTTTGGCGGTGTTAGGGTCTTCCTCACATACTTTGTCCTCCTCTCTGTCTCTATATCGCTCTTTCCTTCCTCTCATACGTGCTCACACTTCTTCCTCCGCTTGACTCCAAACTTTGCCCTCAGACCCACTCTCCTCCAGTCCACTCCTCACACTTACTTTCCTGAGGCGTACACCTCCGCCGTGTCGAACAGGTTCACTCCATTCTCATATGCGATAGTCATCAAATTTTCAGCCACCTAAAAAAAAAAAAAAATTGCGACAACACAATTTTTCAAAATAACTAATACTGCCATACAGATGGCTGGGAAATTAATTACACATTTTGGTCACTATCCTGATTGGTACAGAACCTCTGAACTCTTTACCCATAACATAATATCACACAGTTTAAGAAATCAAACATAGTGTAATAAAGCATAGGATACCCTTCCATAGGAAACGATAACCTGGCATAAAAGAGGACAACACAGCATAGCATAACACAGAATAGCATAATCTAGCACTGCATAAAATAACCTTAAAGAGAAAAACAAGGCCAAGGATAAATTAACAGGGCATTGGATAATCCAACTTTGACTAGTATAACAAAGCATAGGATAACTTACCACGGCATAGGATAATTTAACTTAACACACATTAACAGTTAAAGTAACATAGCTTAGGATAACAAAGCGCAGGATAACTTGCCGTGGCATAGGATAACCTAACATAATAAATGGTAGTGCAGAATAACTTAACCGAGCATGCAGTTACCTAACATACTGTAATGTGGAACAGGATAACCTGGCATAGATTAAAGAAACAAAGCATTGGATAACAGAGGGTGGATAACCTAAAATAGCATATGGTAGAGCATGATAACCTAAACTAGCATTTTGAAGCCTAACATACTATAATGTAGAAAAAGATAACATAGAATAGGTTAAGGTAACATAGCATAGGATATCAAAGTGTATGATAATTTAACGTGGCATGGGATAATCTAAGATGGAATATGGCAGTGCATGAAAGCATAACATAGCATTGCGCAACCTAACATACTGTAATGTAGAATAGGATAAGTTATCATCATTTAAAGTAACATAGCACAAGGTAACAAAGTGTAGGATAACTTAACATGGAATTGGATAACGTAACATAGCATATGGTAGTGCAGGATAACGGTATAGGTTACAGTAACGTAGCATAGACTTTCTGAGCAAAGAATAACACTGAATTGCACAGGACAACTTAGTTGTATTTAGCCTTGGTTGGCTTAGCTAGTTTAGCTAATCGTACTTGGTTCAGTTTAGCTACAGTCAACAAAATTCAGCAAACTTTAACAAAGTTAACCATCCCCCAGGGGCGGCCTTAGGCATGTGCAAGCTGTGCACCTGCACAGGGCCACCAAACCCCCAGGGGCCAACATGCCAATATATATCCTTAATATAATAATCCTCTGAGGATGGATACATATTTGCGTGGCGGCCCCTGGCAAAGATTTAGCGGCCTCCGGCTCTGTTCCACTTTCAAACACCCTGACCCCCCACTCTTCACTGGCCTCCGCGCTCTGCCCCGCCCGGACCCCCTCTTCTGGGGCCCCCTACCTACTTTCCCTGCCCAGGGCCACCATGAGCCTAGAGCCGCCCCTGCATCTCCTATTTTACCACAACATCGGCTAACAGTAACATAGACTAACCATAACATGTATTGGCTAGAGGTATGACTAGCGAAGGCCTCCCTAAAGTAAGTTGATTAGGGGCTTTCCCCTTTACACAATGCAATCATGGTCTAACATAAAATTGGTTGGCTGATCAAATGGGTGGAATTCCAGCCAGTTAGCGATCTTTTGCAGTTCTGGGGTCAGACAGCCTCTACCAGGCTCACCAATATCCTTCTCCTAGTTTTTTTTCTGTACCAGGTGTAGGTGCTTGCTGTTTACAAAACGGAGTATGCACCTACAATGGATGCCAACTCGATTCATCCTCCACTGATCCCATTGGCTGACAGTCATATGACGGGCCTAGAATTGTGTATCGTGTAATTAGGAAGGAGTGTCTAGCCAATCACATCGCCCCCACATAGTGACGTACCTCGTCAGAGATCTGAGAGCCAAACGTCACCCACGTACCTGCGGAGAAAGAAGTAAATAAAAGTTATCAGGTAACTCGAGGGCAAGTTTAACCAGAATCTACCAGCATTTTTCTCAAAAATCTTACGCTGTTCTTTCCAAGAATGCACAGTTTATGAGATTCCCTCCCAACCGTAAAATAATTTCTCACAATATTTAAGTGAAATGCTAAATATTGCTAGAAAAGTCAGGTGATGTACCCTTTGAGGGCAAAGCGAGACAGGCCATACGGGACTCCAGGAACAAAACCGGTGAGGTATCAGGGGGTTCTGAGCTAGCTTAGGGGACTGGCCTTGAAAGCACCCCTGTGGGAGCAGGACACATTTCTCTCATAGGTGCAGACAGGATTTGCTGCTGCAGGGAATACACTTGTTGGTTCTTTCAGAGAGCCTGAGCCTGGAGTATTGGGAGATTTCATGAGCCTCTCTTCTCTCTCGCCTCTAGCATGTATGACATTCTAAAATAATGAAGCATTTGTTGCAAAATCACTATTTGGTTTGATTTTTATTCATCTTAGAAGGAGCCCAAAACGTATGTCCAGATCAGTGGCGGCTCCTCAGCTAGGGCGAAGGAGTGTTGCCTCACTGCTTTAAAGCAGTGCGAAGGAAAAGATAAAATTATAATAATGGGACGTCATTATCATTTTATCAGTAGTATTACAGGTGCCGTCAGGTTAGGGTGGGGTGGGGCTGAGCTCCCCACGTAAAAGGGAGGAGGAGTGAAGGACTGGGTTCTTTAAGACCCAGCGGTGCCAGGGGACAACACCTGAAACCTTCGTGGGTAACCTGCTCCGGCGTACGAAGGACAGAGACACGGGACACTTCCTTCGGCGTCAAAGATTCAAGGTTTATTTGCTGCAGGGAAACACAGAGATCACGGAAGTACAACGAGTGTAGTTCAGGGAGACTGCTTCAAATTGGTTCTGTGGATCGCTCCTTTTATACACGATTTTCCCATAAGTTTGCATAGCAGACAAAGGTTTACAACCATTGCATCGCTCCATATGGATGAAGTCTAATTGGATCACCTCAAAGGGACATGAAGGGGGAGCAAAACTACCAGGAGGAGTTGGGGTTCCCTTACCAGGATTGTACAACATACATACCATACAATTCTTAACCAAGCGTTCAGCACACTTCGTGATACCATCATTCTTCCACACAGGAGACAACAACTTACAAATACCTTTCATGCTAATATGTGCTAACCCATGTGCCATTGTCACAACAGCCAGCACATATGCATCAGGCAACATCCATCTTTTCTGATCCGATAAGTCAATCCAACAGCCATTCGCATCCAACTTTCCCGTACTTTCTTTCCACTTCGCCTTTTCAGTCTCGGTGGCCTCATTCTGAATCGCTTTCACACTCTCGATAGTGTCCTCACACATACTCGATTCTGTAGGCCACCTAACCGAACTCGTCACATACATTCGAGTACTAAGGTTCCGGGCAGTCTCCTTAGCAGTCTCATCCGCAAACGCATTACCACGACCAACATCATCCGTCACCTTACGATGCGCATTACATTTAACAATCGCCACTTGCTTAGGCAACGTAAGTGCATCCAAAAGATCATTCACAAGCTGACCATGCTGAATCTTCGTACCATGCGATGTCAGAAAACCTCTCTCTCTCCACAACTGTCCAAAACTATGTGCGACGCCAAAAGCGTATTGGCTGTCGGTAAACACATTCACACGTTTCCCTTTCGCTAATATACACGCTCTGGTGAGAGCGATCAATTCTGCAGCTTGGGCAGAATTCTGATTTAATCTTGCAGTCTCAACAACAGTATTCAATGTTACAACAGCATATGCAGTAGTCACATCACCATTCGGCAGTTTAAAACATGAACCATCCACATACAGCGTTCCATCTGGGTCTTCCAAAGGAGTGTTTTTAAGGTCCACTCGACCTTTTGTTTCCTCTTCTGTCCTCAAATAACAGTCGTGTTCTGTTATTTCATCTGACTCTGAGCTGATTGGTAACAAGGTCGCCGGATTCAGAACATTGCAACGTTTTATCTGAATGTGGCTTGCCAACAGCGTCAATTCGTACCCAGACAACCTTGCACTCGTCAAATGCTGAGTTTTCGTACGATTTAAAAGAGTGTCGACTGCATGCGGAACCATCACCGTAAGCATATTATCCATGACCAGTCCTGCTGATTGTCGGATGGACACCGCAGCTGCCGCTGTTGCTCTCAAACAACTCGGCAATGCTCTAGCTACCGGGTCCAAGGTCGAGGAAAAATATGCACATGGACGTTGCTTACCACCAAAAGGTTGGGTTAAGACACTCAACGCACAACCTTCCCTCTCGTGAACATATAATGTGAACGGCTTACTGTAGTCAGGAGTACCTAACACAGGAGCCGAACACAATGAGTCACGTAGTTCAGAAAAACTTTTCTGACATTCTTCCGTCCATGGTAAAGGAGTTGAAACATCCTTGCACGTAAGAGCCACCAATGGTTTCGCTAGCAATGAAAAATTTGGAATCCATTGCCTGCAGTACGACGTGATACCTAGAAAGGCACGCACATCTCTTTGGGTTGTTGGCACAGCCATTCGCGCAATTGCTGCAATTCTCTCTGGGGTCAACCGCCTTCCCTCCTTTGACAATAAGTGACCTAGATAGGTTACTTCTTGACAACAATATTGGAGTTTAGAAGGTGACACCTTGTGATTTAACTCGCAGAGATGTTGCAGCAGTGATACCGTAGTAAGTTTGCAAATGTCCTGAGTATCTGCAGCTACCAATAAATCGTCGACATATTGGATTAAGGCCGCACCAGCCGGCAACATAAACGCATCCAGTTGACCCTTCAAGGCTTGACTGTAAATCGATGGACTTTCACAGTAGCCCTGAGGAGCGCGTTTGAACCGGAAGCTGCGTCCACCAAGAGAGAAACCGAAAAGGTCTCTGCTCTCTTCTGCAATGGGAATGCTGAAGAACGCATTCTTCAAATCGATTACCGAAAACCAAGATGCAGAAGCTGGAATCAGAGTCAGTAGCGCCGTGATGTCGGGCACAACGGGGAACTGAGGAATCACAATTTTATTTACCTCCCGTAAATCGATAACAAAACGATAAACAGGTGGTTTCGAAGGATCAGTACGTTTTAGAATGGGCAGTACAGGGCTGTTGCACACGTTTCCCCGCGTCTCTTCAATAACATCTTTCTCGATCAAATCATAGATGACCGCTAACAATGCTCGTTCACCATCAAGAGAGATACGATACTGGGGAATACGTGGCAACCGCACATTAGATTTCAACTGAACGACATAAGGGGAGATGTCAAGCAGGCCCACATCATTGGGACCTTTTGCCCACAAAGATGCAGGAAGTGAACTCAATTCCGGTGGGAGCTTATCGAGAGACAAATACATAGGAGAAACAACCTTTTCTCCCAAAGTAAGCTTTACACCCGCAGGAGAACAATACAGAGTTGCATACAAATGTTTTAATAAATCCAGGCCCAAAAGATTTTCACCACAGCCCGTGGTCAAAATCAACGGAGCTTCTAGCTCACGGGGCCCAATTGTAAGGGGCAAAGGGCGTGAAACTGGATTGCTAACGGGGGCGCCAGAGAATCCAACGGAAACATTTGTTAAGCCAGACAAAGGTGCGCCAGGGAGTTTCGAATGCTTTATGGAACTTTTCGCTGCACCAGTGTCCAACAGAAAAGGCTCAACGACGCCCGATGTAGCAACCGCGACGTAAGGCCCTCTCTGATCAACCGGAACTGATACCACTCCCTCTCCTTGTCTATGGCTGTCCTAGTCATTACTGTCGTCAGTTCCCTGATCGACGTAATAATCGTCTACATTGTACTGCGAATGATCGTCCTTGCGATGATCCACGTTGATCAAAACAATTATCGGAATTTGATGAGTTATCTGAACGGTCATTCTGAGCACCACGACCTCTACCACGTGACGTTTGCTGTGAACCACCACGACCTCCTCTAGATGAATTACCACTATTACGATCGTTTAGAACAGGACAATTGAATTTGATATGACCCTCCTGTCTAAAATAGGCACATTGATTGTACCCCAATGAAGATCTTTGGGAAGAGGAGTCATTTCGGGATTGTGATCGATTCGATTGTGACTGCGGTCTATTTTGCTGCGGAGCATTCTGATTCGAACGCGGAGGATACGCCTGCTGTAACAACACTTTAGTTTTGAGTTCTTTCGTCTTTTTATCAGCACGGTCGTTCTCTTCTTTCTCTCTATTCTCATAATACTGTGCCGTAGCCAATATTTGAGCCGAGGTAGAAACGGCCCACGCACTTTCTGAATTCTTTAATTTATTGCTCAAATCGGGCAATAAGTTTGAAACGAATTTGTCCACAAATAACCGTTGACCACCCTCAGTGCTCATATCCTGGCCACTATGGTCGATGAATGCCTCCTCGAATCTCGTAAAGAAGTCGGAGACACTCTCGTCCTTCTTCTGTCTACAAGCCGATAATTTATCCCAATTCACTCTCATAGCCGGCATGAGAGTTTTCATTAAGGTAATTATTCTTTGAGGGAGATCAGTAATGATTTGTTCAGGCTTAGCCCCGCCAACTTGTCGCGTATCGGCCGCAGTAAGGGCAGCCCAATCGCCCCCTAATTCGTTCGCATGATCTTCATGCCGAATCTTAGCCCATACCGGTTGCGGTACAATATTGCCAAACAGCATGTCGATATCGGCAAGATTCATTATCGTGGCGTCTACAAGCTGCGATAATTCTTTATAATACCCAGCAGGATTCTTGCGAGGGTCAGGCAAAGATTGCTTTACCTGTAACACTTCTGATCGTTTCCATGGGAGATGTATCCATACTCTCTGGAAATGTGGCAGAATAGGTGGAATTTGAGCAGCATCACCTGGCATCCACACTGGTGGAACTTCTCGCATGGGGAACTGACCGGACGCATCTAACTGCCTCTCAACATCCTCAACAAACAGAGCTTGAGGTATAGGAGTGGGACGGAAAGATAGCAACCGTTCAACAGCACGTCGAACATTGGTATCCACTATCAGTCCAGTCGAGAACTGAAGCTGTAAATCAGACAAAGCGGTCAACACCTCGTCAGGCGCATCAGCCGAGATCTGATCACGCAGTACCTTGCACATTTCTTCAAACACATATCTTTGTGTAGGTATATTGAATTGACAAAACGTATCGAGTACAGCACGTGGAGGATTCCTAAGAGGGTGCGTCATCCAACCCATCGCCATATTGTATAGCGAAGCGCGTTCCCGGTTACCGGGAAGCTGACTACGTCTCTGAGGACCGTCCGAACCAGCGGACCCAAGAACAGGACCCAGAGAATGGAAAAAACTAGCCGCAACAGGAGGAGTACGACTACGAGTAGACGGAGAAGTATAGGACAAAGGACTCACAAGAGAAGAGGTAGACACAGAAGAAGTAACAGGAGTAAGTAATACAGGAGCAGTAGCGGGAGCAGGAGTATGTGGAAGCGGAGGAGCAGTAGGAATAGCAATAGGCAAGGGAGCGGGAACAATCGGAAGAACGGGTGCAGGTTGAGGAGCAGGTACAGGAACAGGCACAGGGGGAGCCACAGGAGCTGCGGTACCCTGCACGTACGGAGGTGGTGACTTCATAAGATAAGACATTAAGGGATCCTCAACTGATTCGTCCTTTTTATCCGACTCCTTCGGCAAAACAGCATAGCACTTATCTATGGACATACGCTGTAGCCTGTCAAACACTTCCTTTTCCTTAACCTCCTTATCACGCTGAAACTGCTCTGCTTTCTTTACAATGGTAGCAACACCATCTCTCTGATTTCGTTTAGTCTGTCTGATTTCTTTCTGTCGGGCTTCTTTACGCCACAACCGAAAGGCATCAAACATGGCCGGCCTGGACTTTTTCTCGAACAATTTAGCCTCTAGGTTATCTAAGATCGGGGTCTCAAAGCTACCATGAGGTGGCCAACTAAGGACACCGTCCTTCTTAGTATAGCGAATCCAATAATCATTAAAAGTAATCGGGCCTAGCCCATGTTTACTGTACAGTTCATAAGTCGGAGTTCCAACCGGAGGTATCGGACACGAGTCCTCCAGTCGGGAATCCACACCACAACGTCTGAAACAACTAAACAAAGTACTGCGACCAGGCATATTGCACACTAGCCGAGTTTCACAAACTTCAAGGGTTACGGGATTTACCGAGTCCCAGCAAAGAGCAAAAACCCTCGGTTTTTGGCGGCTGCAGTCGTCAAACAACACAACAAAGTACCAAGAACTACAAATGCAATGGAACCATGCAACCACTAAGCAACCACAACCAAGAACTCTGGGAGCGACCCACAAATACTTAACTCAAAGATCGATGGCGTCACCAGGAAGGCCCGTCAATCATCTCGCTCTATCAAGGTCTACGCCAGGCGCCAAAACAGGTCTACAGTCAGGGCAGCAGTCCGTCGCAGCCGTCAGGAGGCGGGAATCTTCGCGTTAAAAGTCTTCGGGCCACTTGTTTCGACAACAGGATCGATGAAGCGGAGTGCACCTTCCCTCGGAGATTTCACACGAAGTTCCTCACGATCGGCGGGCTTGGACCGGTACCACTGATGCAGCCCCACGTTGGGCGCCAACTGAAGGACTGGGTTCTTTAAGACCCAGCGGTGCCAGGGGACAACACCTGAAACCTTCGTGGGTAACCTGCTCCGGCGTACGAATGACAGAGACACGGGACACTTCCTTCGGCGTCAAAGATTCAAGGTTTATTTGCTGCAGGGAAACACAGAGATCACGGAAGTACAACGAGTGTAGTTCAGGGAGACTGCTTCAAATTGGTTCTGTGGATCGCTCCTTTTATACACGATTTTCCCATAAGTTTGCATAGCAGACAAAGGTTTACAACCCGGCTCCCAGAATTATCCCCGGGAGGGGTCGCTTTGGTCACTTTAATACTCATAAGGTCCGGAACATAAGTGCGGAAACATTTGGCAGTTCCCAACTGTAAAAACCCATCTTCCCACCATTAGTACATTCCGATCAGCAGTAAAACAGATCGAAATAGGAACAGGGACAGGTGTAGAGGAAGATGAAAATAGTGGGGAGATTGGAAAGGGTGTAAAAGGGGAGGTATCGGGAAACACGAGCTACAGGCATCAAAGGGACGTGCCTAATGAGATGCACGGCTAAGACAATAACCGGCACGGCGAGATGAGCCTCGAGCGGGGCCATCTGCCTTACAGTATCATCCCCCTCATCATAAAGACACTTACAAAGGACATGTGTCTTCCGCAAATATCTTGGAAGTCCCAGGTCGCGAAGCGGACAACGTCCGTTCGCTGGCTACTTGAGGGCAAGAAACAAAATGGATGCCGTATCTAAGATGGAACCCGTGGGTACAGATGAAAAACCCACGTAGCAAACGACCGGTTTAAGTTAGCACAGCGAAACTGCGCACACTTACTAAACTCGTCATTTGCGGTTCGTAGATACCAGACTCGACTATATTCGTGCGAGTCGAAAACATCACTTACAATTGTCACGGAACCTCAGGAGGACCGGCTCCACTGCGCTCAACTGTTTGGCAGGCTGTCTCAGGAAGACAAACAGTCATGTGCACTTTCCAAGTTCTCCACCCGGGCCGATGGAGAAGATGCCCAGGCTTTCACTCCCTCTCTGAGCGCCGAACCACGGCATTCAGACCAATCACAACACTGCTATCAGCAGCGTTGTGATTGGCATGGGGAGTCTGGCAGCCTGGGTGCTTCCTGTTCCTAGTCCCTCCTGAGGAGAGATGACAGAAATGGCGACCAGCAGGTAAGTTTTGTTTTTTATTTATTTGCTAATCCCCCAACCACCATCCCGGACCAACCTCCACTGCTCTTTCGAGTCTTACTATCCATGTAGGCTCTCCAGATTATACAGTATGGGGTTGATATTAAGACATTATCCAGGGCTCATTTTTCTATGTCAGTCCGGGCCTCTTAAGATGGCAATGAAATAATTAACAGACTCCGCAATGCAATGGACTGATTACAGCAAGAACCTGACAACATTCCCCATTGAAATGCACTGGCCACAATAATGGACCTCTTGCAACTCCCAGTTCAAATGCATGAGCCACAAGAAAGGGCTTTCCTGACCTCCCCTTGAAAAGCATCATTTCCCACATACGGAATGAAATGTGAGCATTCAGTTGTGATAGGATGTTGACTAGCACCTGCTGCAACAAAGGGTCTGCCTCAATCCCTATTGAAATAGAATGGCACAATAATCGCCTTTTAAATGTATTGGGCACAGTAAAATCCCTGCTTTACTCCACCCGCAGTGCATTTTTTAAAATGTATTTATTAATTTTTTTCTATAGCGCGAACCAGACCCAGAGTTTGGGTGTCAGAGTGCTTTACATTTCAAGCACCTTCGATATCAGCAGATAGCCAATGCTTTCATGTCAAGAACATGTCTATGTTATTCCACTAACATTGGCATATATTTATCCATACACAAAACAAATATCATGAGGAATAATAGAAATCCTTAGATTACATCAATATTGTTGTATCATACTTAAATTTAAGATAAGACCACTCCAGAGTTCTTCTATATCCAATCTGGTTGTAGTATTGTTAGGTTAATCGCATATATCTGTGTATTGGTCGAGGTATCTGTCCATAGACGGCTTTAATGTTGGAGGATGAGGGGATTAACTGTATCCACCCTAGTTGAGGCTAGCCATTCGAGCTCAATCAATGACAGTAGCTTGATTCGAGAGATTGCTTTGTTCTGTGACTAGCAGGGTAGTAATCCTGCTCACAATAGCTTTCTTGAACATTTGAGTTAGGATTGCAGTGTTGACAGCATATTTCCATGAAGACTTAGTCGTGCCTGTTGTTCATTATGGAAGAAATATATCCTTCAGAAAGGACTTAGTCTCCTTTTTGAATCGTGGAGCATAGGTGATTCTCCTGATATTCGGTGGGTGCGAATTCCAAATCCTTGTTGCACATAAACACGTAAAGACATTAGCATTGGGGGCAATATAGTGCCTTCTCCATTCTCTGTTGGATTATATTGGGCACAATCAAAGTTCTGCATTGGGTCCTATAAAAGACAGGTTCCATTGTCTTTTGAAAAGTATTGAGAACAATAAAGTTCTTCCTGGAACATAATGGGATGCCTGCTTCACTCTTCATTGAAGTGAATTAGGCATAACAAGTATTTTAAAAGATGTGTTCCATTCTCCTTTGAAATACATGAAGCACTGTAGGAAAATGGCCCTCTCTTGAAGGGCCACCCCAAACTTTGTATCTTCTTCCTCCTATGTTTCCAACCTTGTGTTTGGTGGCTTTAGGACTCTGAGCACGTTACCACTGCTGACCAGTGGTTAAAGTGCATTTGCTTCTCCCCTAAAGCATGGTGACATTGGTTTATACCTGATTGACATATTTAGTTTACCTCTAAGTCCCTTGTACAGTGGTATACCATCTACCCAGGGCCTGTAACTTAAATGCTGCTAGTGGACCTGCAGCAATGATTATGCCACTCACACAAGTAGTCTTTCAAACCTATATCAGACCTGCCATTGCAAGGCCTGTGTGTGCAGTTTACGGCCACTTCGATTTGGCATTTAAAACCACTTGCAAAGCTTGAAACTCACTTTTATTACACATAGGTCACCCCTAAGATAGGTCCTTGTTAGCCCTATGGGCAGGGTGCTATGTAACTGAAAGGTAAATCATGTACTTTTAAGTTTTTACATTTCCTGGTAGGGACAAACATCAAAATTCATTTTTCACTACAGTGAGGTCTACTACACTCATAGGGCAGCATTGGGAATTCCTTAATATACATTTAAGCTGGTATTCCATATAAGGGAGGAATAGCTTTCTCATGTTTGATTTGTTTGGATTGATAATGATACATCCTCCTTACTGGTGAAGTTGGATTTAACCCTACTGTTTTAGAAATGCCACGTTTAGTATTTGGACATTTCTCTGTATTTACTGCTCTTTGTGACTGACAGCCTGTCTCCAATACATGCCTGTGTTGGGTGACAGCTACACTTTGGGGATTCCCTCTAGGCAGCTACAAACACAGGAAAGTGAGGCCCATCTGCACTATGAGATTCTGACCTCTCATCTGCATGCATCTGAATTCTGATGGGTCTTCCTGGGCAGGATGGAATGGGAGAGACTGACACACTTCAATACGTGGGTTCTGTCCCTACACAAAGAACTGATTTACCCCCTGGGGTTAGACTGACAGACATGACTGGGTTGAAAGGGATCCTTGTGCACTTCAGAGAGTTCCTTTGAAGTGACCCCCTAAATCAAAGGCCCTTTTGGGCATAAGTATTGGATCTCTGACCCCCTAAAATCAGACATGTCTGGATCTTGAATTGAACTGCTGGCAGAAGGACTGCTGTGCTGTTTAACCCATTGACCGCGGCACGAATTCCGCCGTGGTGCAGGCAAAATAATGAGAGGGAGAATTCGGACGGCCCCAGGCTGTCCTCTGCACACACCCACTTTGACGTCAGCCGGCCAGGGACCGTCTGACGCATGGAACGGGTTAAAGGACTCAATTGGACTGCTTTTTTGGAAGTACTGCTTTTCTGCCTGTTGCTCTGCTTTCTGTCTGCTGCTCCCTGGCTCTGCTGGAAGGTCCCTGTACCTTTCATCCCAGTGATCTCGAAGGGCTCGTCTCCTGTTTCCTGAAGTATCTGGGACAAAAAAGCCTCCTACAATTCGGCTGGTGCTGGTGCTGCTTTACTCTGCCTTCTGTGAGTCCTACCATTGCCTGGGGTGCCCCTCCACACTGTGGGCATCAGAAGTGGGCTCTGCAGCTGTTTTAATAAAAACCTGTGTATTGCATCAACTGTGTAAGAAATTCAAACTTCATTGAAATTCAATTACCACAAAATCATTTCTGCAATGAGTGCAATAAAAGACTCGCTCTAATCTGCTTTGAAGTACATTGGGTGCAATACACTACGTGTTCTACTCTATGTTGAAGTACATTGGGTGCAATGCAAGCTCTGCACTGAGTGCAACAAAATACTTCTTCTACTCTACATTGAAAAAGATTGGGTGCAATACAAGGTCTGTTCTACTCTGCACTGAAGTATATTGGGTGCACTAAAAGGTCTGATCTACTTTACATTGAAGTATATTGGGTGCGACACAAGTTCTGCATTGGGTGCAATAATAGACTGGTTCTACTCTGCATTGAAGTACATTGGGTGCAATAAAAAATTGTCTTGCTCTGCATTGAAGTACATTTGGTGCAAAAAGTGGCCTGCTCTATATGGCATTGGAAGTACATTGGGTGCAATACAAGTTCTACATTGGGTGCAATAATAGACTTGTCCTGCTCTGCATTGAAGTACATTGGGTGCAATAAACAGCCTGCTGTAATCTGCATTGAAGTACATTGTATGCAATAAAATGATTGCTCTACTCTGCTTTGAAAGTAAAGTGGGTGCAATACAAGTTCTGCATTGGGTTCAATAAAAGACTTGTCCTGCTCTGCATTGAAGTACATTGGGTGCAATAAAAGGCCTGCTCTAATCTGCATTGAAGTACATTGGGTGCAATAAAAGACTTGTCCTGCTCTGCATTGAAGTACATTGGGTGCAATAAAAGGCCTGCTCTAAACTGCATTAAAGTACATTGGGTGCAATAAAAGAGGTGTTCTGCTCTGCATTGAAGTACATTGGGTGCTATAAAAGGCCTGCTCTAATCTGCAGTGAAGTACATTGGGTGCAATAAAAGAGGTGTCCTGCTCTGCATTGAAGTACATTGGGTGCAATAAAAGGCCTGCTCTAATCTGCAGTGAAGTACATTGGGTGCAATAATAGACGTGTTCTGCTCTGCCTTGAAGTACAATGGGTGCAATAAAAGACGTGTTCTGCTCTGCATTGAAATACATTGGGTGCAATAAAAGGCCTGCTCTAATCTGCATTGAAATACATTGGGTGCAATTAAAGGCCTGCTCTAATCTGCATTGAAGTACATTGGGTGCAATAAAAGACGTGTTCTGCTCTGCATTGAAATACATTGGGTGCAATAAAAGGCCTGTTCCAACCTGCATTGAAATACATTGGGTGCAATTAAAGGCATGTTCTAATCTGCATTGAAGTACATTGGGTGCAATAAATGACGTGTTCTGCTCTGCATTGAAATACATAGGGTGCAATAAAAGGCCTGCTCTAATCTGCATTGGAAGTACATTGGATGCAATACAAGTTCTGCATTGGGTGCAATAATAGATGTGTTCTACTCTGCATTGAAGTACATTCGGTGCAATAAAAGACTTGTCCTGCTCTGCATTGAAATACATTGGGTGCAATCAAAGGCCTGCTCTAATCTGCATTGAAGTACATTGGGTGCAATAAAAGACGTGTTCTGCTCTGCATTGAAATACATTGGGTGCAATAAAAGGCCTGTTCCAATCTGCATTGAAATACATTGGGTGCAATTAAAGGCCTGTTCTAATCTGCATTGAAGTACATTGGGTGCAATAAATGACGTGTTCTGCTCTGCATTTAAATACATAGGGTGCAATAAAAGGCCTGCTCTAATCTGCATTGGAAGTACATTGGATGCAATACAATTTCTGCATTGGGTGCAATAATAGATGTGTTCTACTCTGCATTGAAGTACATTGGGTGCAATAAAAGACGTGTTCTGCTCTGCATTGAAATACATTGGGTGCAATAAAAGGCCTGTTCCAATCTGCATTGAAATACATTGGGTGCAATTAAAGGCCTGTTCTAATCTGCATTGAAGTACATTGGGTGCAATAAATGACGTGTTCTGCTCTGCATTGAAATACATAGGGTGCAATAAAAGGCCTGCTCTAATCTGCATTGGAAGTACATTGGATGCAATACAAGTTCTGCATTGGGTGCAATAATAGATGTGTTCTACTCTGCATTGAAGTACATTCGGTGCAATAAAAGACGTGTTCTGCTCTGCCTTGAAGTACATTGGGTGCAATATAAGACCTGCTCTAATCTGCAGTGAAGTACATTGGGTGCAATAATAGACGTGTTCTGCTCTGCCTTGAATTACATTGGGTGCAATAATAGACGTGTTCTGCTCTGCCTTGAAGTACAATGGGTGCAATGAAAGACGTGTCCTGCTCTGCATTGAAATACATTGGGTGCAATAAAAGGCCAGCTCTAACCTGCATTGAAGTACATTGGGTGCAATAAAAGGCCTGCTCTAATCTGCATTGAAATACATAGGGTGCAATTAAAGGCCTGCTCTAATCTGCATTGAAGTACATTGGGTGCAATAAAAGGCCTGCTCTAATCTGCATTGAAGTACATTGGGTGCAATAAAAGACGTGTTCTGCTCTGCATTGAAGTACATTGGGTGCAATAAAAGACATGTTCTGCTTTGCATTGAAGTGCATTGGGTGCAATATAAGGCCTGCTCTAATCTGCATTGAAGTACATTGGGTGCGATTGAAGACATGTTCTGCTTTGCATTGAAGTACATCGGGTGCAACACGCGTTTTGCATTGGGTGCGGTAAAAGACCCTCTCTACTCTCTGCTCAAATGCAATTGACACATTAAAGTTTATAGTCAGCCTAGTAGAAACCCACTCCACTCTCTGAATGCATTGGACACAAGTAAATGCTTGCACCGGGTATGAGAAAAGACCCGCTCCACTCTCCTTTAAATGAATTGACTACAATGGATTCTTGGGAAAGATGAGTGCTGGTAAAGAGCTAAAATGCTTTTACTTTCACCCTGTAAGGGGGCCTGTGACCGCTCACTGGGTCTGGTGTGGTTGTGCTAATTTCTGTTCATGTGCTCCACCTTGGAGCTGTTTCTGATTCCTCCAATTCAGCTCTAGACCCCTTGAGCACACACTGCTTTTTCGCCTCAGGACCTCTCCACCACAGTTATCAAAGAAGGCTCTATGCACAGGACTTTGGCAGGATGAAGGCCTGCTCTGCAGGGTTTCTAGTACTGTTTACAGCACCAATGTGCAGCTCATCGTCTCCAACGTGAGCTAGTGTCGCGCACTCAGTACCATTATGGCCCCTAGCTGCCTGGTGCAAGGTGCTTCATCATGTGCACAAGTTGGGCTAGTGGCAGGCACCCTCTTCAATATTCAGCCACTCTAATGCTTAATATCCAGCATCAACTTCATTCTTGCTTTAGTTCTGGTGGTGAGACAGCTTAGGGGGTGAAAGCACTTACTGCAGGCATCTGTGCTATGTTCTGCTGAAAGCCGAAGCATAACAGGCATGGAGAAAGGGACAGGAAACAAGATACAGTCACACAGCCAGCACTGATGTCTTCTGACCAGGGCTAGTAGTCACACAGAGTGGGTGCCTTACAACACCACCACAGGGGGGGGGGGCTGGGCAACAGAAAGTAAAAGTAATGTTGTCCCTGCCTTAGAAAATTCTTGCAGGAGAAGAGACCAGCCCCTCTACCTTTGGCACCACCCACCATCAATGATGCAGCACAAACAGCCAGGCACTTTAAGTGCAAATTCTGCAATCAAAGTTTGGTGTCTCAAACACTCCCTCAATCTATGAAACCAAAGGACCAAAGGCAGCAGACCAGGTCAAGCACTACGGATCATTTAGTTCTCAAAGTGGGAAGGTGCAATCTCTTCCGACACCCGCTGCAGTAGGGTGTACAGATTAATGAAATACAAAGAACAAAATGGAAGGTGCACTCCAATGAAGTCAATAGAAACAGTAATTTAAAGTGTCTTCTTCTTTATTCAAAAAAAGTTCATGAAGCATAGGCACAGCCAACGCGTTTCGTTCCTCTTGCCTTTTAGGAACTTCGTCAGGGCGAGTTCTTTATACAAGGTGAACTGGAATCAAAAAAATCAGGTAGGATTAAGTCGGATGTGGCGGTTAGTTCGGTGGACCAAAGGAATGACCTTCAGAGTTGGAGAAATGAGCCCCACAGCGAGTGGCCTCGAATTGATACAGTCGATATTCTATGATTCAGGAATATTTAAAAGCTAATGTCAGCCCCAGGACAGGAGTAATATCGGATATATTAAAATCGTGACATGTTCAACAGAATTTCTAATATAAGTCCTGCAGAGCATATAGCCTTAGGTCCTACGAAAAAGACCTCCGAGGTGAAGAAGTAGAACAAGTAGCTCAACCGCCGCGGGTCCAGTAGTAACCCGAATATTTGTGGCAATGACTGTGGAGCACCTGTGATAGGGTACCCGCTCCCGAAGTAACAGCACAAATGGCAACATTAGCTTTTAAATATTCCTGAATCATAGAATATCGACTGTATCAATTCGAGGCCACTCGCTGTAGGGCTCATTTCTCCAACTCTGAAGGTCATTCCTTTGGTCCACCGAACTAACCGCCACATCCGACTTAATCCTACCTGATTTTTTTGATTCCAGTTCACCTTGTATAAAGAACTCGCCCTGACGAAGTTCCTAAAAGGCAAGAGGAGCGAAACGCGTTGGCTGTGCCTATGCTTCGTGAACTTTTTTTGAATAAAGAAGAAGACACTTTAAATTACTGTTTCTATTGACTTCATTGGAGTGCACCTTCCATTTTGTTCTTTGTATTTCACTCCCTCAGTCTGTATTCCAAAACATGACCAGAAGAGCCCTGGAACAACCCTGCCTTGTCATTTCACAGACTCCTCCTACCCAGATGGTATACACACGTTGTCATGCTGGACCACCCTCAGCCTAATATAATTGTATCGCTAACTCCGACCTGTAGAATATTTTCTCACAATAACTAAATAAAATATTAAATATTGTGAATAACCTAAAAATGTACACTGACCCATACAACTCCACTAATGACGTGCCCTTTCATCACTCGTCCTCAACAGATTCTGACAATTCTACCCAAACAACACCAACTTTGAGAATTATAATGTGGGGTTATTTATTTGCAATTCTTGTTTTTGGTTCCCTGTAGTGACTTCATAGGAAACGTCAGAGTTATAAAAACGTGAAAGATTTCTTCAGCCATTCCATCGAAGTTCCAGTTTTTAAATACATTCATGCCACAGGCATCTAAAAATGTTTTTTTTTTTTTAAATTAATCACAATAAATGCACCCAGTTGAAAACATTCAGTCAGTGAAACATGTCAAGTGAGATAAGAGGGAGAAGAATGTGAACGTTGAAAGAAAATGTAAACAATAAATCCTTTTTTGATTAATGCATTGTGTTTGTATGTGGTATTTGTCTAGCAGAAGCCTGGATGGATTGCAGCACAGTACAGAGACGGAGGCAAAAATACTGTTCTGTATGTAAAATTGGAGAAAAAAATTGCATGTGGTATCCAATATGTTTAAGCTATTTTTAGGATTGCGGGTAGGTATTATCTAATACATTTCCATGAAAAATACTTGTATAGCTAACGTTCAATTCCATTAAAATATATCATGTTCAGTTATTTTTCAAGACATTTTATCGATGCATTAACAAAATACAACTGTTTTTCAGAGACACTACTGAAGAGTCTGATGAAGCTTCCATTTTTATAATCACCCCCTCTCCTCCTCGCCACCCCTACCCCCCACTCCCAGCCCCTGGAAATCGTTTTACTCCCCACAGGCAGGGTCAGCGCTTCTATAAGGGGAGGTATGCCAGCAAGCAGTTTTTTTTTGGGGGGGGGCACCTATTGGTGGCTTCATTTACTACAGAAGGCCAGAAGTATGGCTTTTTTCAGTGTTTTGGGAGTGCTCCAACAGGACAAATGCTATTTTACCTGGTGTGCTGAAAATCCTTGCTTCATTCCTGCCCAGAAAGGTAATCATCCCATAGGCTGTAGACCACAGGATTGTCAGACGTTTTTGAGTGGACCAGGTCAACATTTTAATGCAGTGACCTTCTAACCACAAGCACCTGTTTCCAAGTTAATAACATTGGCTCCAGGGAAACAGAAAACACAACAGCTCCAGCATCTGGTGACATCTACTGGCACAGTTGTCTTCGCTGCCTCATCCAGTGACGCTGGGGCAATTTTCAGAGGGAGGTGCTACCATCAATGTTAGATCACTTAAGTCATAGGGATTGTGAAAAATCCAAGTGTCACACAAAGAACGAGTATAGCAAATGAACAACGCTCATTCAGCAAGAGAGTGGTAAGGGCGTGTATGTAGCCCATAATGCATTTTGTTGCTCACTACTTCAAATATATTGCTAAAGCTTGGTGTGGTAGTGCACCAGAAAGCACGTTTTCCATTGAAGCAGCCCCAAAACTCGCCCTGACACTTAGGTCTGCTGATAAAACTATCTAACGCACAAACAATAATGTGGATATTGCTTTTCAGCAAGATATACTAATTGGACATCACCAAGCAAAGTGTCTCAATTGTTGTATTCTTATTAAAATCTTTCTTTCCATCACACTTTAGAATTAGAAATAAAATGTACTTTCATAAATGCTGATATGTAACTTGAAATATTTGGGCATTTGTTTTACAGGCATTTAAATATTGTTCTGTGTTCGGAAAAGCCGACATCCAACAGCCATTCTTTTCACACCTCCAGTACTAAGCAAGCCTAGCAGACACAACATCCTCTCCCTTTGTAGCCAGCCAGAGAAATACAAGTAAACACCAATCTTCATGTTGAAAGAAAAAGCAGCAATTTGACTAGCCTGACATTTGACAAGCTAAAAACTAAATTTAAAGGCATCGATCACCCCCTGGCCTCCAGCACTGTTATATTGTGGCTGCTGCAGCATTCCCCTCCCCTCTGACCCCTCACCCCTAATTTCAGTGGCTAGTATGGCCTTCTCTTCAAATAAACAGGGAAATCTTGCTTCAAAATGTATCAGTACATTTTTCAGTATGAGTGTGAGGTACTGACAAAGCATGGGGGGGCTGGGAATAAAGCCCCACTGCCCCTCCCCCTTCAGATGACCCTAGCAGATGCAGACCGCTGTCATGCACAAAAAAACAACAGGAAACAAGCACTGGAGCCGCAGAGGGCCAGAAACATTCAGAGCTGAGGGCCAACACTGACAAGCTAAACAGGAGCTTCAGTACACACAATATCCACACAATCTCTGCAGTGAAGCACCCCCCCGAGGTGTGCGGCCTGACTGCGGAGCAGGAACCGCCTGGTCTCACAGGGACGCGATCCACAGATAATTGCAACACTGCCTTCAATCAGCGGATCCTTGTCAGCCACAAAATGGCCCCTGAGACCAGGAAGGAGGTGAGAGGAGGCGTGGAAGTGACAGTCTGCACGGCAGGCCTCGCCTGTACCGAGATCAATCAGTGATGCACCCAGCACAGCCACTGAATACCAAGCAGGTCGATGCGCTAGAAGGCCACAACGACCACAAGCCAATACTAAGCAGATGAGAAGGCTGCCAGTAGAAAAGCATCTCTGATTGTGCCAATAGGTAGCAGATATGGCTCCAATGCCATGGGAAGGCTCAGCAAAGGTCACTATACCCAGGACAGCAAAAACCCTTGCACGCTTCTCCGTCTGTTCAAGCGCCCCATATGCAGCTCAGCTGGCCGCGACGCACACAGGGTGACATCGAGGGGACAGAATCAGAGTGTTGCTATGTATGGAAGACTGGGGGCTGCAGAGGTGTCCGATACACCCCTTTGGCAACCCACTTAAGTGAACAAGCTATAAAGATTTACAGGTACATGCATCAATGTAGGCTTTTCCGATTCCTTAATTGCGATTATTAAGGAATTGCAAAATCCTATGCATGTAGGAATCGCTGTAAAATGAGCGATTCCCAAACATTCCTTAATTGTGACTCGCCATTTGCGAGTCGCCATTAAGGAATGCCTTCTCATTCATTCCTCTGGGCCTACAGGCCCATAGGAATGAATGGGAGATTGCATGTGCAATTTGCGAGTACCAATAGGTACTCGCAAATTGCGCATGCAATTTCAAGGGTCAAAAGGACAGCCTGTTGCACCCCTGAAATTGATCTGTGCACACATGTTGCGTACACACATGCCCTTGGGGCATGTGTGTGTGTAACCTACAACTATGTCCTTAGTGCCCTTAGAGCATTTTTCAAGGTTTTTGCAAATTACCATCAAATTCAACTTGATGGTAATTTGCGCCCCCTAGTAGCAAAATCGCAATTTGCAATTCCATCATGCATTGCATTTAAGGAATCGCAATTTGCAATTCCTTAAATGCAATCACAATTTAAGAAATCTCAATATTTAGCGATTTCTTAAATTGCGAGGGGGTGACACGTTGATGCATCGCAGAAGCCCATTTTGAGGGCGCAAACTGCTGATCTTTGCTACTCGCACCGTTTGCGCTAGCAAATATTGTTGATGCATGTGCCTGTAAGTGGCTTGTTGCTGAAAACTCAAACAGGTATCTTTTTCAGAGTGAGTGTCGGCTGTTTAAGGAACTCACCATTGACACCGGGATAGCCCATAAGCTAACCCAACCTGTGTAATAATCAAAAAAACTTATTTTATCCACAGAGTGTCACTTTCACTTATTATGTTGCATGGATTGTGTTGTTGTTGCGATTTTCAAGGTCCTCACAACCTCAAAGAGCTAGGGGTAGCAAAGCTATGTCGATCTCACAGTCTCCGGTGTGCGTACAAAGGTATATCACATTTAAACACAGGCAGGCCATTATTTTCAATTTTCCTGTTTGCTAAAATTACAGCAAGGATCACAAATACTGGGGCTAGAAGAGTAACTGTTGCTCTCCTCGAATATTTGGGAGTAGTTCTTAAAGGTGGGCGTGCTAACAGAGTAACAGGCCGAGCCGAGCCAAGGTCAGCATTGGCTTTAAGAGCTCTTGGACGAGCCAAGCCAGAAGTATTTTTGGCATGTAAGTCATGCAACAGACATCATGTTAGAATATGATAAGCTGTTTTCAAAACTCAAGCAGGTGCATTTCATTAACATACTAAAGCATTGAGAGGTATTTAATAAAGGTGAGAGTTTTACACTTGAAGAGAGAAACATGCCTGCTCCTGCACTGATGACAAGGCTATTAGTGAACTAAGAGGCAAGTCAGTTGTCATGTGTACTCTATATGTGCAGAAACTCTTGTAATCCCTGATTCACACTGTGCAATTTAGCCACTAGATCATGAGTATCTCCTTCTGACATCAAAGGTCAGTGCTTTGCTTTAATTCTATGAGGTTGAGATTGGAGGTGAGTGACAGACTGAATCTGTATTTCATTGTTGTCAGTTTCATAGCGCAAACCTTGTCCAAGGGCATAAGTACACTTCACCTTAGACCTAAATTGCGTCACATGTTTTTGGCACAGGGAGTATTCGCTTGGAATCACTGTATGCTGAGCCAGGCATTGCACAGGGAGGATTTGCCTGGAATCAGTGAGCCGAGGCCGGTGTTCAAACCTGGTTCCCCGATGACACATGGTCAGCAGCTGTAGACATAGGCCACATCGGCCCCATGAAGGCTCGCCCCCATGAAATCTCGGCTCGTTTTGGGCTTGAGGTTCAAAGAGGACCTGTATCTGAGCTAGAACCAACCATCTGGCTCAAGTTTTTCTTGAGCATTCATTGACTTATCTATCTCAGGTATTTCTGTGCCTCTCCTCCATGTTTTAGGAGAAGCATCGAATCGGGAGGCTTGGACAGACGAGGGCACCATCCCTCAGTGGCCCAAATAATGTTTCCACCAAAGTTCACACCATAGTCGGACTAGCCTATAGGGCAATCAGGCAGTGCCCGATGGGCTCATCTCATAGGCCAGTGCATGCCTTTCCAAATCGACACTAGGAAAATTAACAGCTTGCAGGGTTGTTGGGCCCCACCCACTCCCCAGGACCTGGAAGTTTTACGAGACCGCACATGGCTCCACCATTGTACCTATTTTAAACAACAAGGGGACCCCAATTGGTATCAGCGAGGGACCTCGGGGAACTTAGTCATATAAACACAACAGTGGTCCCTGGCAGGGAGAGGAATGCTGATTGAAAATAAATATAGACCCAGTCAGTTCTATATTATTGAAGACATACCCAGCCGGGCAGAGGTCTTCAAGGTTTATATTTAAATCAAAAAATACACAAAACAAAATAACACCTTCAACAATTCACGTGCGTGGGGCACAAGCCTGTACCCAACCACGACCGTGCACAAACAAGGTATATGGTACACAGTGGGACCCACTGTGTACCATATACCTGTGAAATTTACAATACAAAACTATGTAATGGTACCTACAAGTAATTCTCTGTCCAAAATTTGAACTCTACAGAGACTGTTGATTTTGCCTTGCAAGCCCTTTGTGTATGTCCTTGTTTGTGCACGGTCGTGGTTGGGTACAGGCTTGTGCCCCACGCACGTGAATTGTTGAAGGTGTTATTTTGTTTTGTGTATTTTTTGATTTAAATATAAACCTTGAAGACCTCTGCCCGGCTGGGTATGTCTTCAATAATATAGAACTGACTGGGTCTATATTTATTTTCAATCAGCATTCCTCTCCCTGCCAGGGACCACTGTTATTCCACCATTGTACCAGCCCATCCATGCCCACTGACGTTCAACCACACATGTGGCAATAACCAAGCAAGATAGATAGACATACAGTTTGCAGGAGTTGTACACATTCACTTGTGCCAGGGAGGGAGAAGGTGGGACGGTAAGACATAGTTCACGTGTTGAGCACCAGTCATTTGAACTTCCATGTTGCCCCTGCTTCTAAGTAATGGACATATCATGAGGCGTCCTCCACAAGATCATAGGAATGGCCTGGAAATGCCCCAAATATTCCACTTTAAATTAATTACATCTTCTAACTCCAGTCTTTAAATATTTGGAAAAAGTATGTGTTTGGGTGACCTTACCATAGAATCAGCAAGTAGGGTGCCTGGAAATATGGGCATGTTAGTGGACAAGTAGGCAACGTGCCCACACGTTCAGTGGAGGACATAGGAAGCTCCGCTATGGAGATCTCTGGCATACACATGGCTATGTTTAAGGTATGATGTAAGAAGTTGATATGGGCCCACTTGTCCACCCCAAAGAAGCATGGTCAGCGTATCAGCGAGGGACATGAGCTGAGGAGTCGGGAGCTCAGGGGGCATCTGCGCTAAGTGGTTCTTGGCCTGAGGTTACCGTAGTGAGACTGAAACCTGTGATCCATAGATTACACAAAGACCTCTGCAGTGAACACCCAACCCCCTGAGCTACCTTACTGGTGTTTTGCTCTGGATTATACACAAATTACTGCAGAAAGTACTCATCTCAATCTTCATGGCGCTTTATATAAATAAGTATAAGGGTACACAGACAAAAAAAGAAATAACCTGAAAATGTATTACCAGAATGGGTTTAAAATGAAGTGTTATTGACAGGGCCACTGGAATTATACGGCAGGAGAGGGCCAAATTATACAGCAGGGTTAAGTACATTATGCAGCAAGAAAAGGCAAATTATATGGCATAATGCTGCACATTCTGTAATAGTATTGCTACATTATTTTGCCATTTAAAACTTGGTAACAGTGTCTCGGCATTGGTTGCAACTCATTAGTGCCGTTTTATACCCAAATACAGCAATTATCTAGAAAAAGGTACCAGTCCAGCTTTGCAAAGGGCATTTCAATACGCGGCAACACATGCTGCTTAACTTTAATAACTTTTGAACTGTTTGAGCTAGAAACTACTTTGTGTTACCAAACCTGAGAAGCCCCAGGTTTCATATATCTCAGAAGGGGAGGGATTATTAGAGCCCTGAAGTTAGCTGGGATCTGCAATAGCAGTGCATGGGTATATATGAACAGAGATGCATTTTGAGAGCTCTGCGTGTACCTGAGCACTGAGATGGCAGTTTTTGATATTGTGAACTGTGTGAATATCAGGGCCAGACTGGGGAACCCAAAGCAGCCCTGGTAAATATGCCCAAACCTGCCTGCACCCTTCATCTCCTCACACATTCTCTCTCTTTCCACCCATTCATTCCCTCTCCCCTTCTCTCCTCTCTCTACTCCCTTTCTGATCAATTTTGCTACCTTCTGCCTCTCCGTCTTTTTCACTTCAGTTAACGTCAAATAACTGGGTAAAGTGATAGAGACACAAGGGCAGCCATGGGCTTTCAAAAGCGGACTCCAAACGCTCCAGCCCACTGGGGAAATGCCCGGTGGAATAAACGGCCTGTCCCGCCCTGGTGGATGCCCAATAATTGGAATTTACTTTTACTTTGTTTATTTTTTGTGCGTTCTAGCGCATCCGAATGATGGCTTTAGTGGTAGGGATATGAGCTGACATCGGAGCCAAGATTGGCAGGTGTGTTATAGTTCACAAGCCTCAGAACAGCTGTCATCTGGTTTGTACTGAATCTTCGAAAATTATCTTCAGTCGGTGGAGGAGCCTTATGAATGAGGTGTTTGGACAAAATATCAATATAAAAATATCGGGAGGCAGAAATATTGAAAAATGATTTTAGTAATAAAAATAATTTTAAATAATGTCAATGTTTTTAATATCATTTCAAATGAGATGTCATCAGTGATGTCATCAGTGATGTCATTTGAGATGTCATCAGTGATGTCACTGACCATGTCATGAATGATGTAATATGTGACTTCATCAGCAGTGGATTGCGGGTGCGCAAAATATAGTTAGTACAACTAACTATATATGAGCAATTTCAATGGTTTTTAAATGGTAATTCCTAACTATATAAGGCCTGAAAACCTATGGTCTTTTAAGTGAATTTGCAAGGTTTTTTAAATGCTAATTCCTAACTATATAAGGCTTGAAACCTATGGTTTTTTCAGTGAATTTGCAAGGTTTTTGAAATGCTAATTCCTAACTATATCAGGCGTGAAACCTATATTTTTTTTCAATAAATTTCAAAGGTTTTGTAAATGCTATTTCTATTAGCGGATAACGTTTATATATGTTATTATCCTTCTGGGACCACCTGAGCAGCCATCTTGTTTCTCAGGAGAAGTGAGGCACAAGAGAGCACAAAACAAGAGTGGAAAACGCGAAAAGGGGGCAGGGTTGAGACCCCCTGACCCCCTAGCCCTTCTCAGGGGGTCCCAGAAGGACCACCAAGTGCAAAAAAATATTTATTTATTTATTTTTAAATCGCGGGGTACGCGCACAGTTTGCGTACCCTACGCGTATGGTGCGCGTACCCCGCAATTTTTTTTTATTTTTTTTTTTCTGCCCTTGGAGGTCCTTTTGGGACACCCTGAGAAGGGCTAGAGGGTTGGGGGGTCTCTACCCTGCCCCCTTTTCGTGTTTTCCACTCTTGTTTTAGGCTCTCTTGTGCCTCAGTTCTCCTGAAAAACAAGATGGTGGCCAACACTTCCTGGTTTGGACAGTTTGGAATGTTGACAGTCGACTGCCAGCCAATCAGAAACTCGCTCGCGCACGTAAGGGTACGCGTACGGTGCGCGTACGGTGAGCGCATATAGATATATAATTTGATCAAATTCAATTTTCTCAACAACTACTGGAGGGATTTTCACCAAATATAGAAAAGGCACTACTGCATACTTGTCCCTACCATTTTGCCAAGTTTGGTGTAATTCCGTTCAGCCGTTCTAAAGGTCCCATAGAAAATGCCATTTGAAAAATTTCAAATTCAATTTTCTCAAGAACTACTGGAGGGATTTTCACCAAACATAGCAAAGGCACATCTGCATACCAGGCCCTACCATTTTGCCAAGTTTAGTGTAATTCCATTCAGCCGTTCGGGCTGTAGACGTGTCTAAAGGTCCCTATGGAAATTAACATGTGGAAAACACGTTTTGGGACCCCCCTTTCGGCCCTCACTTGACGAATCCACCCGAATCTTTCAGGGAAGGAGCGGAGCGGAGCTGGCCAAAATTCTGGAAAATTACACACAGATTCCTCAATCGGCGCCAAAGTTATTCCTAATAGAATGTTGAGCGCATATAGATATATAATTTGCTCAAATTCATTTTCTCAACAACTACTGGAGGGATTTTCACCAAATATAGAAAAGGCACTACTGCATACCTGTCCCTACCATTTTGCCAAGTTTGGTGTAATTCCGTTCAGCCGTGTCTAAAGGTCCCATAGAAAATGCCATTTGAAAAATTTCAAATTCAATTTTCTCAAGAACCACTGGAGGGATTTACACCAAACATACAAAAGGCACTACTGCATACCAATCCCTACCATTTTGCCAAATCTGGTATAATTCCGTTCAGCCGTTCGAGCTGTAGCCTTGTCAGAATGTCCCTATGGAAATTAACATGGGGAAAACACGTTTTGGGACCCCCCTTTTTTCTCGGCCCCTGCTTGACAAATCCCCCTGAAACTTTCAGGGAAGGAGCGGAGCGCAGTGAGGCAAATTTAAGGAAAATTACAGGCAGATCCCTCAATCGGCCCTAAAGTTATTCCTAATAGAATGTTCAGAATTTCCTATGGTAGCTAGGTCCTAACTATATATACCTACTGGCAACCGCCAGTAGGTAATATATCAGCAAAGGACCACTTCAGGTAGGAAGGGATCGGAGGACACAGCGGGGTCTTTAACCGCTTCGATGCGTGTGACAAGGTCAGCTCGTCATGGGCGTTACCTGCGCTGTGCGTGTGACGAGTTGACCTTGTCACGTAACGCGGGATTTTTAAAATTGCAGCGCTCAGCGGGAAAACCGCTAGCGCGCATGCGGTTAAAAGCTTCTTTAATCCAGGATGCAGGGCATAATGCATTTCGGCTTGGGTGTGCCTTCGTCAGACGCCCTTTGCAAGACAGAACTTCGCCTCCCCTTCTTTTACGGTACTGGCTCCTCCCAATTGCCTGCAGCTGTAGCGAATTGTATGACACTACTGCCCCCATCATGCAATATTACGGTAAGTTTCGGTGGTGGAGTGAGGGTTAGGTAGTCCTTGGTGAGTTTTGTAAAGTACCCCAAAGAGCCTTTCTCGGGTCCCCAAACGTTCTGCCACAATCTCCTGGGTTAAACCGGGCCATACAGCGATAGTATATATATATATATATATATATATATATATATATATATATATATATATATATATATATATATATATATATATATATATATATATATATATATATATATATATATATATATATATATATATATATATATATATATATATATATATATAGCTGCACGTTTCTGTTGTCCATGAAGGTCTCAGAAAAAGAAGGCTGGCACACTGGTATCCAGTTTCAACGATTTAATACACCAAAGTCCCCCCTTCACCCCTTACATTACAGACGCGTTTCGCCTTTGCAGGCTTCGTCAGTGTAACGTTAGTGCAAACATCCGATCGCCATTTTAAAGCCATTGGCCCACATTGTATGTCTTAAACATAAAAGACGGACATTTCTGATAGACAATCTGGCGGCCATCTTGTAATGTATATATTACATTGAAGTCTTAGGCTAAAAAACAGCGAAATAATATGAAAAGTGCATAGTGCTCATTAAAAACAATAACGTTATGTTATAAAAATATATCTTCTGTATCAATACATTTAAAAAAAAAAAATATATATATATATATATATATATATATATATATATATGAAACAATTCAAACCCAGAGAGAATGAAGCAGCACACCATCCAAATGAAGTGAGAGCTTTATTAGCTTACAAACAGCGCGTTTCAGCCGTCAAGGCCTTTGTCAAGTTACCCGAGTGTGAGTGGAACAACATTTTAAATACAAACAAAACAAGGTCACGATGGACATAGAAGAGTTACTTTGTGGTGCACAGGGTAATAGATACACAATTGAACCCAAAATCCAATATATTCAGAAATATTACAAATTATAAGGGTAGCACATTGATATGATGCTCAACATGAATTATAAATGCATGAATAAAAAAAAGTATGAGCAATAATGCACTTAAAATGAGTGACGATTAGTCGCAATGCATCATGTCATCAAAGCTAAATATCATACGTGCTCTCAATATGAGAGGGATCATTCAATATACACTTAATAGCAATTACCAGGATGCGCTGTTCAATTGATAGACTAAACATAAAAATAAGCAATGTTATAAACAAAAGAATAGACATAAAAGACATGTTTCCGAATTAGACGGACACAGCGAGATAAATGCATTTGTCCCAATATAAATTTCACATGTTTCATCTGATTCAAAAAATTCAAGGAATTCAAAGAATTGCACTTTTATTAGATGTGGAATGATAAAAAGAGGAAATACAGTATACATCAGTGTTGCGCTGCAAACTACTGCTTAATTTTCAAAATCAATCTTCCATCATGTGGTCCATTGCCGTGAGATACATCGGTTATGGTGCTATTGAGTCTGGCATTTGCCTGGACTTTGGCGGTCACCATTTGGTTCTTCCTGAGCGTCCCGAATGGGCAGCATTGTCCTTACCCTGTATTCTCCGCAGTCAGTGGACCCTGTGTTATATTGTTTTACACTATCCCCATAGGGTTCTATACATTTAAGGTGCCTGGAGAGTCTCTTCATTACCCTATAATTCCTAACCACTGATTCACTTATTCACACTTTTTGCGACTTGTAGAAAGTATATACTTTTTAACCTGAGTGTATGAAGTGGGATGTACATACAAATATGATCTGTGGAGACAGTTACTGCTAAGTTATTATTTCACATTATATATGAAATAGGAGGTGTTTGGTGCATCATGTATGACATAGTGGAACAAGCAGCACCAATCTCAATGCATAGTGGTATTTATGCTCATTACCATGATACGAAATGCCAATTTGCGGACGTACTTAAGATGGAAGATTGCTTTGATTAGCTTTGATGACATGATGCATTGCGACTAATTCTCACGCAATTTAAGCAACTTATTTGCTCATACATTTTGTGATGGGGCAGCGAGCGCAAGATAAGTGGTCTTATTTTTTACATTTTATTTTCCCTTGTCGTCGTATGTCAACTTTACCCCTCCCTCCGCCCCATCACTCTTACCTGCATTGGCCATGCCTGTGCTGATGGCCCTTAAATACTAGTTCCTGAGCAGAAGTAGCTAAATCCAAGGAGGGAAACAAAATTGAACTACAAACATGTGCTGAAGTGCAGTGCTGGCTTTAGGGTGGTGCAACAGCTGCACCACGCACCAGGCTCAGTGGGGGGGGGGGGGGTCCATGTGCACTCTGGAGGAATGAGGGGGACAAAAGATACTGGTCAGGCAAGACAAGAGAAACCTGCAGAGAGTTTTGTGTACCCACCAATTTTCAGGCTGATTATAATAACAGAAAGGTGACTCTGTTTGCAAGTGGCCGAGTGTAAGTTCCTGAAGCGTTTATTGGGTGTGCAAAATGGAACCTCGAATATGGTTGTGCACAAAGAATTGGGGGTCCTATATTTGAGCAACACCTTGGCTCTTCGACCACTAACCTTCTGGCTGAAAACCTGGCGGAATTATAAATTGTTACTGACCCAGTCGATATTGAAAGAGTGTATGTCTCTTGACCACTCGCACCAGATACCATGGCTTAGTTACATTAAGACTAGCTTTGATAGATTGGGCAGAGTAGAATTATACATCAATCCCAAAATGGCGTCAACAAAAAGGACCTGGCTTGGGTCAGGGATTCCTTTTGTAGTTTAAGGAAATTGGAAAGGGAAGAGCTGGAACTGCAGAAACCCAGTGAAAACAAGGTTAACCATTGAGCCTTATCTTCTGTTTTTTTTTAGTACATTTGATCGTTTTTTGTTGACCAGGTTTCGCGTGGGATTTTTTTCACCTCCGGTTGGCTTCGCCCAGGGGATGCACCAGGGGACAGATTTTAGCATCCTGTGGCTGCAACGGTGTGTCTCCACGGGACTTGCTTTATTTTCTATTCTTTTGTAGGTTCTATGTGATCCCCGGAAAAAATGTATTGTTCCGATTTTAAGGAGGTGGAAATTTAGGCAGGCTCGCCCTGCTCTTATTTACCTACAATTGTTGCATGGAGATTCCCTCCTGTTTTTTCTTAATGTTCTTAAAGCTGCATTAAAATGTAGGGCCCCTTCTGAATAGACGGTAGCACTTTCGAGGACTATTCATCAATTTAGCACCCTGTACGTGATATAATTTCCGCCAGGATCCTGGGTATTGGTCTATTTGAATCCTTGATCCTAGGGGTCTAAGCTTTTTGCTGGGTATCTTATTTATGAATTGGTTTTAGTATGTAATGAATTGTATAATGGTTTTATGAAATTTTAATATTGTTTTTACACATGGGAACTTTTATGGTTTTGCAGCTGTAAACCGAATAAAGTTATATATCTTTTGATTTGACTCTGCTGGTTAATGCACTTAAGTGCTTAAGAGATCTGTGCTTTGTCTTGTCACAGATTTGACTCATCATAATGTAGAACAGATGGTTAATGTGCCAGCTGCAAAGCACAGCATGTCACACGCAGACCACAGGTTTGTATTCTATGTACACAGCTCACTGGGTTAGGGCTTTTGTCAGAGGGATCCTTTTATTGTTTGCAGTTCATAAGTTACAATTCTTCCAATATAGCACAGTGAGGTATGAAACAGTATCAAAGAGCTGTATGTAAACTGAAAGGCATAGCTTTAGAACATTACTATTGTTTCCCTCAATCTTGTGTTATTTTCTAGGTTACTAAAAAGGTTTCATTTGGGTAGCAATACTTTCTTATTAGTGTAGCTAACCTCACCCGCTGTATCACAACTTAAATCCTGTTTGTATTTCTCCAGACTGAGCACTCTTAAGTTATAATGCCTACCAGTATGGAAGTCATGTGACTCCTACATCCAGGAATAATGGTTCAGCACCTGTCCCCTGCCCCCTGCCCCCTGTCCCCTGTCCCCTGTCCCCCTGGGGAAAGTGGGCCTCCTGTCTCGCACCATCGGTGTGGCAGTTGGTTTGGGACACCTGTTGATTAGTAGACCCCATACTTGCCACCTCGCCCCAGAAAGACCTACTGTTGTTAATACTAGCCGCATCGGCTAATGTATCCCACTGCTTAGTAATCACTTCCCTCCACCGCCTAGCAGTTACTGATATGTAGCACTTCTAGAGGGCTGCTACTGCTACAGAGTCCCTCGGAGTCGTATTCAGGGCCTTGTGCAATGATTGATTCACTGCTGAGCATTCATGATCGAACCAGCGGGTTGTATGACGTTTCAACGCATGCTTTTACCACGCATGCCTTTACAACACAGGTATTACAACGCAAGTCGTTACAACGACTTGCGTTGGGGGGCGCTGGATAGTGGAATAGTTTAATTTTCTATTCCAACTCCAGTCCCCGTGGATAGTAGGGAAGGTGTTGGATAGAAATTAAACTATTCCCTATCCAACAGCGCCCTCCAGCGAAAGTCGTTGTAATGACTTTCGTTGTAACTCCTGCGTTGTAATGGTAGTGCGGGGTAAAAGTTTTGTTGTAAATGATGTTTCCCGAACCAGCGCCACTCTGCAAGCTCTGCTTTGCATGGCTTGAGGAGAAACTGCTTAATCCCGTGACAGAAGGCCTCAAAGGAGGCAACAATCCCCCGCTCTCCATTTCATCGGCCAAGCAATTCAAGACATGCTCCATGTTCCTTGCCAAGGCTCCTCCAGGTACTTGGACTGGGTCTGAAAGCCTCCTGAAAGGTCCTACCACAGAGTGCACTGAAGCACCTATGAGTTTTAACCCCCTCTGTGCCCAAGCTTAGGCTATGCACTGTGGCAGGTAGCAGAAGCTTCAACCCGCTAGGGTCAGTAAACCTATGTTGTGCTCAGCCTTCAGCAATATGCAGTGGGGTAGGCAGGAGGACCTACCCAATGGCCAGTTCCTGCACCCAATCGGCAGTGGGCATTAAACCCCCGCAGCGCATAATTTTCAGCTGAGCGCAGTGGGGGTTGGCCTGAGGTCAGGCCCTTTGCCCAACCAACCACATGTGGGCCACGCCACCACACCCAACCCACTGTGGACAACCCACCTCTGCAGTGTTGTGCAGTCTTTACTGGCTGCACACAACAGCTTGTTCCTTTCCTTTTTTAAATAGTAAATAATTTTTCCATTCTGCATCCAGCCAACCCCTACTGTGCTTTGCCTTCCCCCATTCACAGCGGTGCTGGTTTTCAGCCGGCCCTACGCCCTATACCGGTCCTGCAGGTGCACGCGGGTGGTACATGGTCGTTCTCATGCTTCCACCAATGGATTTTGATACAAAACCTTATCTGCTAGCATTTGTAGACTGGGCTTTGCCCCAAAACAAATGTCTGTTTGAGGTCGGCCTTAAGGAGAAGAGAAAAGTTTTGATTTCTCCACACTTTGCTGACTCTGCTTGTGTGCTGCATAGTACAGCACATATCTAAAGTGGGAAAGGTTTAAAGTATGAATCAGCATAGTATTTTATTTAAGATGGGGATCATTCCAAAGCTGTGCATGAGATGCTAGACAGCCTGTTTTCATGCCAGCGAGGGAGACATGCAGTGCAGCACGACTGCTCTGGTCGCTGTGCTATGTTGGGTGAGTTTTTAGTGAATATACCCCTTTGATTTAGCCCATGGGTCTACAAAAATGCAGTTTATTTTTTTCTAGCTCAAAGCTGGCTTGAGGGCATTGTACTACATACCTTAATATACATAGGGGCATGTCTACTAGAGAAGTGGCGGAGGGTGCCGTCAGCCTCCTTGGCTTAACGCCACGCTCCGCCACTTCTGAAACGCAGGGCTGCACCACATTTACAACAATATGGTGCAGCCCTGCATTTACCCCTGCTCTGGCGCTAGATTTAGCAGCCAAGCGCCAACGCAGCCACCCTCGCACCATAGTGCACGGGAGTCTGCATTGAGGGTAAGATTGTTTATGAGCAGGAAGATCCCCCTTCCTGCACATAAACAATCTTTAAATGATGTTTTGAAACTTCTATGTGTGCTGCGTAGCCCCTTCGCTGCTTCTGTCGGCCAACGGCCGTCGCGAGCACTACTTCCGTAGTGCTGCGCATGTCCATAGGCCGACGCGGCCCCGCCCACCTAATTAAACTGCCGCGCCACGGTTAACACAGCACAGAAAGACATTGCAAAACATTATTTTTTTATTGATTGTTTATGTGCAGGAATGGACACCTTCCTGCACATAAACAATAAAAGGTCTTTTGCTGTTTCTATGTGTGCTGCACAACACAGCATACATTGAAACAGCAAAACGGTGGAGAAATTAAACATTTCTCCTCATTGAGCCTGTTTAAGACCAAGTTTTCCATGGTCTTCATTTTTGGCACTGCCCCATATTTACGCTGCCCTTGTAAATATGGGCCAGCATCAAATTCTATGTGTTTTTCGGTGGCACACCCACCATAACACCCATTGCCCACCCCTAAGTATAGCGTGAAAGGGGGGCCTTATTTACAAGGCAGCGTTAAGCCATGTATGTAAATAAGGAAAGTCACTAAAGGTGACGTTCCTGTGGCTATCGGGGCTTGTGAATATGCCCCATATTTTGTAGGGCTATTGGTAATGTATCCTTGATGGCATTGGTGTGCCTGGCTCTGTCTGGGGAGAGGCGCTTCTAAACTGTAATATTTAAAAGGGCAGCTAGTCTCCGGGCTGCTGACAGACGCAGAAAAAGACAACTCTGCCAGACCAGACATTGGAGTGTGAAACTGTACCAGATCCTATGAACAGGAAACGGGAGAAGAGGACGTGTCATTATCACCGGCCTCTCTCATGGATATAAATTCACCTTTGACCTCCACTTTTATTCACGCACACATACACACAAATTCACACAAATACACTCTCACACATAAACACGGACTGTGTGATTGCTTCCATGCCTGTCCCCTTCCCATTTTATTTTTTCCACGTCTATATTATTTATCCTGTTTCTTCCTCTTTTTCCTTCTATTCAACAAGAAATACTTTTTTTCCAATTTTCTCCTGACATTCGGCACCTTTTGTTATGATAAAAGCAAATGCATTTTTTTGCAGTTCAGTCTTTAATTTTCTGTGGTTTTTGTGTTATGTATTTACCTCTGTACCAGACTGCTGCCCCATGTAACCTACAGTCCACCTCAATAGTAAGGATAGACACATAGGGCCCAATTACGATGTCTGTGGGACCATCACCGACAAGCATCACCGACAAGCCGTCGGTGGCGGTCCCACCAACATACAGGCCATTGGTCTGATCGCCCCATTTGGATGCAGGCGGTCGGACCGCAGAGGTCTGGTGAAAAGACTGTGGTCTCCGACAGGAACCATGATCCCATCAGGGTGGTGGTCGGAATTCTATCCCTTCAATGAAGGCGGTGTCTGGGCAGGCACTGACGTAGGGATTAGGGTGTCCCTTTCCGAATGCCATTTCATAGCAGTGCGACCGCCATGAAAAAGCAGAAAGAAACTGACATTGGGGGCCCCAAGCAGGGCCCCCGTTCCCAGTGAGTCATTGTTAAGTTGCACTGGGACCATATGTAGTGCCCCCCACACACTCATGCAGCATTTGCCAGGCAACATATGGTGCCCCCACACGGTGCATGGATGTCCACAAAGTGCTTTTTTCTACTACAGCTTGTGCTGCAGCCCTTTACCTGGGCCGCAGCACAAGCCGCAGTAGAATAAACTACTTTCCGACTGCCTGCACGGCAATCTCATCCTAATAGGGTGGATGGGACTGTTAACTTATTGTCGGCGGTCTTCTACCCGCTGCGATGGCAGTCAGCGGTCCGAGCAACAACTATCATAATTAGGGCCATAGTTGGCTTTGAACCTTACTGTAAAGGGCAGGACCAGAGCTGGGCCAGCCTATGTATCCTATCGAGAGACCCTCTTCTTTGCTCCAGGAGTGTGTCATAGCATGATGTTTGCCATGAATGTAGTGTCTCCTCTTGCCTGTCTTATAGGAGAAATGCAATATCCCCAACCATCTTAGTACCAGATATTCAAACATTAGGAATACCGATTTCCTAATTGTGAGTAGCTCCGAAGAGCAATTAGGAAATTGGTATTCGTAATGAATGAAGTACTTTTAATCCCCAATAGAGATTCCTAGTGGGTCACATGTCGACCTACCTTATGAATATTAATGAGGTAGATCGCAATTTGTGACCCATTAGGAATCGCGGCCCTAACAGGGTTGTTGGCCTGCTGAGGTCAGCAGACCACCATGTCTGTGATTGCTTTTAAATAAAGCAATCTTTATTTTTTTTAATGCAGCCCATTTTCCTTTAAGGAAAATGGGACAGGTTTAAAAAGGAATAAATGAAACTTAGAAGTTTCATATTTTAAGAGTAGGCTGTGGTCTGTGGGTCTACTGCCTGCTCTTAAAAAAAATCTTTAGGGAACACCTTCCCCTTTGCAAATGGGTTACCACCACTTTTAAACTGGTGGCAAAGTATTACTGTTAGCAAAACAGTAATAGATACCACACTGATTCGGAATTTGGAGCGGGCACTCAAAACAAGCCCTTTAAAAATACTGAATCGCAAATGGAAATTGAAATTCAGTAACAAAGATACTGAATTGAATTTTGTACTTTGAAAAAGCATTTCACAGAATTGGGCTGTTTGCAACCACAAAAATGCTTTGTACATCTGGCCCTTATACCCTCCGCCTATACTTACGCAATACAGGAATCATTGCTTTCTTTCCCAGTGGTGGAGGGGACAGGCCTACTGCACTGACCTCAGGCCATATGTTGAGTATAGAGCAAACACAAGGAGATGATGGACGGAGAGATTAAACTTTTCAGACACTCAACCCTAGTCACAGATCTGGGTTGAATCCATCATCATTCTTTAGCTCACTTCGCCACTTCATTCAGACCCAGTTCGCAGGATATGCCCTGACGTGGGTCCCTTGCTCTCTTTGCCACTGGATTCAAGCTAGCCTGACTGATGAGGGGTCTTACCCCGAAGCCGATCTCAGGATGTTTGTTTTCGGTTCAGGGAAGACCTGGCTTGGCAGTTCGGGCTGGACTGTTCCCATGAGGCACAGGGTCAAGACTGATTTGCATATAGCTGGGTCCGAACTGAAGTGACAAAGTGAGCTAAAGAACGATGATGGATTCAACCCAGATCTGTGGCTGCGGTGAGTGTCTGAAAAGTTTCAACGCTCCGTCCATCCTCTCCTTATGTTTGCTTCATATGTTGAGTATGGAATGTTCTACTGGGCAATTGCTTGCCTAAGTATGGGCTATTTTCTCACAATGCTCACTGCGTTTACAATCAGGATGTCACCTTGAAAGTCACGGGTGATAATTTGTACTGTATATGTAATTTAAAGATGTGTTTGGAGAGTGATTATACTATTTTTGGTATCTTTATTCATTAGCCCTGATGAAGCTGTGATGATGACGAAACATGTGTTGGCTAATTGGAATAAGGCTGTTTTTGGAATAAAGCAAACATAATGTTCAAGACCAAGTTCAACGTCTCAAGACTGGACTCTTAATCATTGCGTGTGGAATAAGGTTGTATCTAAGGCTACTCTCCATGTAGCAGAGGTATTTGGCTCACTCCCAACATAATAAGATACTGGTCTGGTAATACCAAAATTCATGAGGAGGAAGGGCCTCTGATGAGCCTCTCAACTTATCGCCTCAGTACGCTTATTTTTTTGGCATGGATCACATGCTCAACTCATGTATATAATGTGTGTATTCCTTGGTTTCTGCTTCACATGACGAGTGCAGATCAAGGTTTGTCTTACAGAAGAAGTACTAATACTGGCTTACTGCATGATCAAACATTTACAAAACAGCAGAAACGTGAACATAAGAAGGAAAATCTTAACAGCGGTCTGGCATGATACTTACCGAGGCCCAAGCAGGAGACGCGGAGGCCGGACTTTCCCAGGTTCCTGCAGGGAAAAAGACAGAGAGGGTTAGATGGCTCAGAAATGATGCTTCCAAGAAGACTGTTGGGTTTGAACCCAACATACAATTTGCAACAACCTCACAACAATGCAGTTATAATTGGGTGTTTGAGAACAATATCTTGTGAACATAGCTGGTTGAAAAACTTCTCTAGAGGTGGGTGGTCATGGAAAGTCATACAATTTCTAGAGGAAGTGCTAAATCTGGTACGGTTCTACAAGTTGATTTTGCTGCCCTTTGTTAATAGGAATAACAAAGAAGAAGAAATTCCAGTCTGGGACTCTACTCTGGATACAGCTCTTCTTTCAGAATTCAGGGGACTGTACATGATCTGCCAGCTCTGAATCAGCCCTATGACATTTGTCATCTATGCCACCACAGACACACACAAGTCTTGCTACCCTTCAGTAAAGTCTTGGGGTTGTGGGTTTTTATAAAGAAAGGGGTCATAAAGCTTTTGTAAAATGATATTGGTGGCATGATATGATTCAGATACTTGTGGATTGATGATAAGCTCAATGCCCAGCTTGGCCAATGTTTTCTATTTTAATCCAGGCTAGCAATCACCAAATTGAATCTCAAACTCTGCAAATACACACATTGACCATACCATGAACTGGAGATTGAATTCCTTAGTGGGTTGTGTGTACCTTCACTTGTAATTATATTCTTTCTTTTTTTCACAAATCAGATTTTTTTTGCACATTTTTAAGGCCAACAGAAGGTTTTTAGACAAAGCTCAACTGTTTCAGGTTTTGTGTGTAAACAATTCACTGTCTTTTGCAATGAGTTAACCAACGTCATTCGGCAATTGTTTCTGAGTAAGCACACAAAGAAAGTATTATTACTCATATGGCATTTACAAACTTCTTCTGAGGAAACCCGATGTAACTTACAAACATCTCAACAAAAACAACCCCATGTACAAATAGAAACAGCTCATGACGAGGAACCCAAACATAAATACAAACAGCTCACAATAACTAGCCCATGCACAACTGGAAACAGCTCACCACCAGGCACTCAAATACACCTTACAACTACAGAACAACCAATAAACAACTATAAACACCTCATAATTGCAAAGCCATGCTCAGCTACAAATAACTCCTCACATGAAACCTATAAACTAGAAACAGCTCAAGACAAAAACACCACTACAGACAGATCATTACAAGAAATTCCAAAATATGTACATGCAAATCTCAACTTAGAGTAGGACTCAGAGACAGGGTTGTGGTGAGTCATCTGATTTGTATATCCACACCTAGCTGTAGCTGTATGTCACAATTTCATCTACAAAAATGTTTGCCTGCACAAATGTCAACTCAACACTATAGATCATATCAAAATGGTCAGTATATATAGGGAACTGTAGATGAATGAATTTTAACTATTCTACTTAGCTTGACGATATAGTGCAAGCTGACACTGTGGAGTAGATATTGTTGCAGGTGAATAGTCATCCATACTGTTACCTTCCCCACCATATCTAGACTCAAAGATAAAATCACCCCATTTCATGTTTGTGGGCACCCTCCATAAAGGCCTGCATACATACCACTTTACATACAGTCAATCCCTTAAATTTTTAACACATTTGGAAAATACACAGCCTGAAGAAGGGCACATACACCTCATTTTGACCATGCACACCATCAGATGAAGGATCTATACCACACACTAAGACATCCACCATGGATAAATCCGGCACACAGGCTCACATATAACTGTCACAAGTTCACAGACACAGGCAAAATTACAAACAAAGCACCTATGAATGCACACGCCGCTTACTTCTACAATTCCATGACATACTCAACTAGGCACACATAGCACAGAAAGACATACACAACTAATACAATAACACAAACACATAACCAAATGCCACATTCAGAGGGACACGTGCTACCGACTTGCACATCTACACACAAATTCACAGCACATAGTAATAGTTCAGGCCTTGACAGACCTAGTTAGATTTTATGAGGTGGACCTTTATTTAGGGCCAACTGGTCCCTTCTGGTGAGCTGACAAACAACTTGTGTTCGGTTCACTCACAATGTGAAGGAGAATTAAAGATGCTTTTAAATCCTGTTTTTAACTTGTCACATGTAATCTGTGTACAGAGACTGAGGTCAAAAGTCAGTTTACATCTACTATTACTTTCCTTTTTCTCACTGCAATGTTCCAGGATTTTGTAAAGTGAACTGCCTGACAAACATGCTGTACAAAAAGTGTGATATGAAAAGCTGTAGGATGTCGTGTTTTATTCTAACACACATTTAAACAACTGAAATGTGAACTGAACAAATATATCAAAATACATTTTAGTAGTTATGATAGCCCTTGTTTTGTAATTCTGTGTGATGAAAAATAAATATTATAATAGGATGAAAACAAATCAGAACACTTTACTTGCTGATGTGCAAAAGATAAATATGTTTGCGGAAACCCAATTTCTACAGATTATTGTGTATACACTAATACACTATATAGTTATAAGTAAAACTGCATGTTAGTGGGGACACTTCTGGCCATTTCAATGGAACATGTGCTGTCTGTAAATGACAGTGCACTACCACCTCTTGCTTTAGTAATATATTTATTAAAAGTGAGTTTTTAAAGATGAACTGGAAAACATTCCTGCCCCTGTCCCGATGGCAATGCTATTAGTGAACTAGGAGGCAAATCAGGGACGGCCTTTGCAGGTAAGAGAGGTGACCTGGTGGGGCCGGGTGTGGAAGGATTTCAACAGACGACGATGAGAGAAAATTAATTATTTATTTATTTTTCCCTGGTGGTCGTTTGTCAAATCCCCCCTCAGCCCGGCCCCACCGCTCTTACCTGCACGGGTCGCTCCTGATGTGTACCCTATACGTGGGCAAGATTTTTATTGTGCATGGAGCAAACATTTAGTCTATTAAATTAAAGTAAATAGGTTTTTTGTACAGCAGGATGCTGAACTCACATATAAAAAGGTGTTCATGTATGTGATAATGAAGAAAAGGGTGGCTCTGCAAAATACAATATTTGCCTAGGATGACATAATGAAACCAGTGTATGGATCAAGTACAGTACAGTTAGGTTGAGTATATTACTCAAGTTACTAGACCTGCAGGTTTAATAACATTGTTAGGATTTTTCGAGAACTGGCCAGTGGTGATTTCCTCATGGTAGATGTCGCCGGTTATGAAGGTGGTACACGCTGGCAAGGAGAGCCAGTGGGGTACTCTCTTTGGGGGGTAATGTGCTCACATTAATTCAAGCCCTTGAGAAGTACTTCTCTGCATGGCATACACCCTTTAAGAGAGACCAGTGTGGAGTATATGAGGGCACGTGGCAGGGCATTATCACAATTGGCATGCAAGAGTACAAGGCTGGTCTGAAGTTACTTTCTGAGATGAAAGGTTTTAATTGTTTTTAGCAGAGAGAACTGGTATTTCTTGGCAATGTGTTCTTTGAAGGTGACTTTGGTGTGTAGGATGAATTTGAGTGACTTTGCAATGGGTGAACATTGGGGTTCGAGTCCTCCCAGATTAATTTCATTGAGACAGGTTTGGATTAGTTCTTCCTTATTGTTATTGGCCATTGTTAGGGAATTCAGGTAAGTGCTGTACAGCCAGCCCTAGGAGAGATGCATGCAGTGCTTGAGGCGTTCAATGTCTTGAGCTGAAGAGACTTTGAAGTGCAGTCATGTGTCATCAGTCTACTGGGGAATGGGGATGCTGTTATCAGTGAATAGAGTACAATTGAACCCTGAGGTTAAAGATGGTGGGAGACCAGATGGAACCCTGGAAGACTCCACAGGTAGCAGAAATCTTCTGGAGCCTGTAGATGCCCAGTTAAAAAAAGGTGTGGGCTAGATAGAAAGTGGAGAACCAGTGAATGGTTTTACCAGAGAGTCCCATTCAGTACTTTCAGGTAAGGATGAGGGTGGGTGGTCAACAGTGCTGAAAGCATTTGAGAGGTTCAGGAACATCAGGAGGCAGGGGCCACCATCCTTCTGTGGCGTGTAGGGCATCAACCGTGTTTTGTACTGTCTTGTTGCTGCAGCATGGTCTGAAGCTGGATTTGTAGTCGTGCAGGGAATGGTTGGCAATGATGTGATCTTAGAGTTGTGTCTATACTTCTTTTCTAATGATCTTGCAGAAGAAGAGTACATGAGTGATGGGTCAGTAGATGGCGAGGGCAGTAGGGTCTTGTGTGGGTTTCTTCAGGAATAGGAGGATTTGGCCTATCTTGAGAGCATCCCTGGTGGTGGCTTGAGTGAATGACTTGATTGTTGTGGTGAGTAGGGTGATGGAGTTTCTCTAGACACGTGTTTAATGTAAGAGAAGGGTAAGACACCATCTTTAAATGAAATGGCTTTGTGTGAGCTGAGGATGTAAACAAAGTCTGCACAAGATAGGGTGTTGAGAGCTGGGCACTGTGGGAATCGACGCAGAATGGTAAGTACCAGACAAGAAAGAGGCTTGGGGTTGTTGACACTTACATAGGTGCATATAACGGATATGTTTCCTTACAAAGAGCACATACAGAAGCATACACATCACATAAATACACACCCACCCACAAATGTGCACAAACATGCAAACTAATGGTGCACAAAAGCACATATAATTCACACACTTCCACCCAAGTCTAAGACAGCCATCTCCAATGCCTCATACACACACTGAGCACAGACATGTGCACCCAATTGCATATGTATACTCAACAACCAACATACAGCCACAATTAGGCAGCACATATGATGTATGTGTAACAAATCTACCACACTGAAGCAGAGGGACACATACGACACACATCTCAAAAACAACTACAAAGCACATACCGAAGCAGGCAGGAAACACCCAATCACATCCAGGGTGACATACATGCAGGCCTTGAATAGATACGAGTACAGCCTAAACAGATGGAATCTCTCTGAACTTACAAAGGTCTCCCCATGCTTGCACAGAAGTGTTCTAAGTCAGGACATTGACCTGAATACACCCTCCAATAATCGAATTTC